>NW_027362764.1:478943684-480196184 GCF_046119375.1 Phyllobates terribilis | reverse complement strand
ATATTTCAAAGTTCACTGCCTTTCTTTCGTTCTTTTCCTTGGTTTAGGTGTTACACATATTACTTAAGTATCTGACAGTGTAAACCACAAATTGGGGGAGTAAATGTATAACCGTACAAAATAGTTACTATAAAAAAATAAGAGATTTTGACATAAAATTTAAAGAGAGAGCCTTGATTTTAAAAAAAAAGAAATAAATGTAATTTATCAGAAAGTTTATTATAAACTCAAATCAGCAAAAAATATTTGCTACAAAAGTATAGTACAAGATATTAAATAAAATTATTGTTTCAAAACGAGTGTGTTTTTATTCTAAGAGTATATTTGCTGAGAAATATTGTGCATAGTTTCTAGAAAGTCACAATGGCATTATTAAAGATTACTGAAATGAGAAAAAAAGTGTAGATAATAAGGCATAAAATGGAATTTACCTAAGGGCTTATTCACACCAGTATTTAGTCAGTATTGTGCATCAGTATTTGTATGCCAAAACGAGGAAGGGAACTTATGGAGAAGAATGATAATTGAAAGATTGACACCTGTTCTGTGTTTTGGAGACATTTATGGTTTTGGCATAGAAATACTGATGAAATACTGATCAAAAATACCGTTATGAGAATAAAGCCCAAGGGCTTATTCACATGTCAGTATTTGGTCAGTATCTTGCATCCCTGTTTATATGTCAAAATCAGGAAGGGAACTTACAGAGAAGAACTATGACTGAAGGAATGACACCTGTTCTTTGTTATTGAGACACTCCTTGTTTTAGTATACAAATACTGATGAAATACTGATCAAAAATACTGATGTGTGAATGGTATTTGGTCAATATTTTGCATCAGTATTTGTATGCCAAAACCATGAAGGGAACTTGTAGAGAACGTTAATAAAGACTGACATCTATTCTGTGTTATGGGGACACAAATACTGATAAAATACTGATGTGTGAATAAAGCCCAAGGGCTTATTCACACGTCAGTATTTGGTCAGTATCTTGCATCAGTATTTGTATGACAAAATCAGGAAGGAGAGTTATTGAGAAGATCTATAATTGCAGGACTGACACCTGTTCTGTGGTATGGCATACAAATACTGATGCAATACTGAACAAAAATACTGATATGTGAATAAAGCCTAAGAAAGAATGGGAAGATGTGAAGAGAGATTGGACTGCAAATGGAGAAAAAAAATAGGAATCTATGAGTAAGAGAGAGAAAGGGAGAAAGTGAAAATGAGTATGAATAAGTGCAGCTGGGGAAAAGTAGATATTAAAGGAAAAGATACATGAAAGAGAAATGAGAGTGCATGTGTGTCTGAGAGAGGGAAAGAAGACAAATGGAGACAAATTCAAGGAACTGAGGGTAGAACAGAAATGGGAGAGACAGGAGGGACCAGATGAAAGGTGGAAGAGAACATGGAGGAAGAGGATAGGAAGGAAGGACTGAGTCTGAATATGAAGAAACAGCTTTTGTTGGACAAAAGGTCATCACTATTAAGACTGCTAAGGTGCAGCAGAAAACTGCCTGTTCTAAGAGATCAGATGAGTCGTTCCATAATTAATAAGACACCTCAGCTGAATTTGCAGGAGACTGCCTCTATTGATTTAACAGAGGAAAATGCAGTAACCTTTTCTATTTATAGGCTCTTGATGTCTAGGAGAAGTATACTTGTGTATATACATAAAAGCAGCAACCAAACCCTTTGTGAGGCCAGCCAGTAAAAGCCAGCCAGAAAGACAAGAACAACAAGCTGCCATTTGATCCTCAGCAGTACAGTACAATATAATGTCCATTAGCTTTATCTTCCATCCCCTCCTTAAGAAATAACGCAAGCTGCCTAATCCCATGGCTTTTACTAATGTAATGTGCCCGCACTCAAAGGCTAACACTAACACTATACATACAACTCATACAAGGGGGGTAGTTCATCCTGGATGTAGAAATGCAGTGTAACAAATGCAGCAGCAGCAGCAGGAAAGAAAGGTTAGATGAAGATCAGACACAGATACCAGGACTCTACTGCACCATTAAGGATAAGATGCTCCCTGGCACAATAAATGTTATTTCTAGGGGACCTGTACATGGGTGCTATCATATTGGTGTATTAGCCAGTTATTCTGTGACATCAATAAGGAGAGTGTCAGTATGGAGGGGCTCCTGTGATGCCTCCTCCTCTGTGCAATAATTAATGCTAGCCTATATGTAGCCCCTGCATGCAGCCCCAGACACCTCCAGCAGGAAACTGCAGGAAATCTTCCACCTTGCACTGAAATTACAAGCTGACATGGAGGGGGAGATGCATATTTTGCACACTGGGGTGAAGCATGCTTCGATTTTAATATCAATCTTGTTAGCAGAAAGAAAAAAAAATATGTTCAATGAAAACGAAATTCTCCCGGGAAATCGTGTCTCACTGTTATTCTATTGCAGATGTGACTCTCATTACCAGTCCAGCCACAGGCAGAAAGCACAGTCACCTAGTAATGGGATTACAGACTGGGGGGAGTGGGGCAGAGACTTCTCACTACATCCCCTCTATAGCATTCATCAAATCTAATGGCAACTGGAGGCCTAATTACATTAAATAATCTGATGACAAAATATTAGATATAATCAGATATATGCTACCAGGGAATTCTGCATTGTATAGCAATACTAATTTGAAGAATCAATACACAATTCACAGCAATAGAACAGTGTGTGTATGTGTGTTGTGTGTGTTTTGAATTTTGAGAACTATTTATGGTGCAAAAGAAAATAGGACATAATGTATATTTTGCTACTTATTCATCTTGATTCTGAGTATTGTGCTGAGCTCAAAGACCTGCTACTTAAAAGAAGTAGAATGGTTGCACAATAATGTTATGTAAGCAAGCAGAGCTACTAACATCAATCTTACTATGTATGTATGTATGTATTGATGCAGCAGAGCTGAGTTTGGCAGTAGGAATTATTCACACATTTCTCCTAGTAAAGATGCAGTAGTAGTGTTTCAGTCCTATTTAAAGCCATATAGTGTATGATACATTTTACACTGAGCAAATGATGCAGAAATACATGATGTGACAAAGGGCAAAGCAAAAGAATATGGCTAGGCTCATGTTTGGGGTGTCCTGTACTAAATTTTGTATGGGTTATAAAATATTGTTGTTATACATTTGAGACATACAGAGAATGTAAACTGTCTTAACTGAATGTCTATACAGTAGGACAATTTTACCATTGACATCTATTGTAATGCAATGTGTGTGTATATATACATATATATATATATACACACACATATATATATATATATATGTATATATAGAGGTGCACAGGCTGCCCTTGTTTGTCCTATTAAAATAGTATATATATATATACAGTACAGACCAAAAGTTTGGACACACCATCTCATTTAAAGATTTTTCTGTATTATCTTGACTATGAAAATTGTACATTCACACTGAAGGCATCAAAACTATGAATTAACACATGTGGAATTATATACTTAACAAAAAAGTGTGAAACAACTGAAAATATGTCTTATATTCTAGGTTCTTCAAAGTAGCCACTTTTCGCTTTCATGACTGCTTTGCACACTCTTGACATTCTCTTGATGAGCTTCAAGAGGTAGTCACCGGAAATGGTCTTCCAACAATCTTGAAGGAGTTCCCAGAGATGCTTAGCACTTGTTGGCCCTTTTGCCTTCACTCTGCGGTCCAGCTCACCCCAAACCATCTCGATTGGGTTCAGGTCTGGTGACTGTGGAGGCCAGGTCATCTGGCGTAGCACCCCATCACTATCCTTCTTGGTCAGATAGCCCTCACACAGCCTGGAGGTGTGTTTGGGGTCATTGTCCAGTTGAAAAATAAATGATGGTCCAACTAAACGCAAACAGGATGGAATAGCATGCTGCTGCAAGATGCTGTGGTAGCCATGCTGGTTCAGTATGCTTTCAATTTTGAATAAATCCCCAACAGTGTCACCAGCAAAGCACCCCCACACCATCACACCTCCTCCTCCATGCTTCACGGTGGGAACCAGGCATGTAGAGTCCATCCGTTCACCTTTTCTGCGTCGCACAAAGACACGGTGGTTGGAGCCAAAGATTTCAAATTTGGACTCATCAGACCAAAGCACAGATTTCCACTGGTCTAATGTCCATTCCTTGTGTTCTTTAGCCCAAACAAGTCTCTTCTGCTTGTTGCCTGTCCTTAGCAGTGGTTTCCTAGCAGCTATTTTACCATGAAGGCCTGCCGCACAAAGTCTCCTCTTAACAGTTGTTGAAGAGATGTGTCTGCTGCTAGAACTCTGTGTGGCATTGACCTGGTCTCTAATCTGAGCTGCTGTTAACCTGCGATTTCTGAGGCTGGTGACTCGGATAAACTTATCCTCAGAAGCAGAGGTGACTCTTGGTCTTCCTTTCCTGGGGCGGTCCTCATGTGAGCCAGTTTCTTTGTAGCGCTTGATGGTTTTTGCAACTGCACTTGGGGACACTTTCAAAGTTTTCCCAATTTTTCGCACTGACTGACCTTCATTTCTTAAAGTAATGATGGCTACTCGTTTTTCTTTACTTAGCTACTTTTTTCTTGCCGTAATACAAATTCTAACAGTCTAGTCAGTAGGACTATCAGCTGTGTATCCACCAGACTTCTGCACAACACAACTGATGGTCCCAACCCCATTTATAAGGAAAGAAATCGAACATATTAAACCTGACAGGACACACCTGTGAAGTGAAGACCATTTCCGGTGACTACCTCTTGAAGCTCATCAAGAGAATGCCTAGAGTGTACAAAGCAGTCATCAAAGCCAAAGGTGGCTACTTTGAAGAACCTAGAATATAAGACATAATTTCAGTTGTTTCACACTTTTTTGTTAAGTATATAATTCCACATGTGTTAATTCATAGTTTTGATGCCTTCAGTGTGAAAGTACAATTTTCATAGTCATGAAAATACAGAAAAATCTTTAAATGAGAAGGTGTGTCCAAACTTTTGGTCTGTACTGTATATATATATATATATATATATATATATATATATATATATATATACATATGTGTGTGTGTGTGTTTTAACTCATTTTTGACAGGGCAGGAAAGGACAGCCTGCACACCTCTACTCTATTACTTGTCTATCAGCCAAACATGATCAAGGATTACATTGAACTGCACAACAAATATAGATTATATAAAGCAGTGTTCCCCAACTCCAGTCCTCAAGGCCCACCAACAGGTCATGTTTTCAGGATTTCCTTAGTATTGCACTGGTGGTGGAATTATTGCCTGTGCAGGTGATGCAATTATCACCTGGGCAATACTAAGGAAATCCTGAAAACATGACCTGTTGATGGATCTTGAGGACCAGAGTCGGGAACACTGCTATATGGGCTCAGAATTAGAACCCCTTTAAGACTGTGTGCCCACAATGAGTTTTTGACGCTGCATCAAAAATGCGGCGTCTTACAATTCCAGCAAAGTGGATGGGATTTATAGAAATCTCATGACCACTGATCTGCAGTGCATGTTTTAAATCCTCAACATGTCAACTTCTCTTGCGGGTATGCTGAGTTTTCCCATAGACTTACATTTGATGCAGAAAATCCATTGGTAAAAAAACACACTCAAAAAGACAATGAAAAAAACAAAAAAAAAAAACAGCAAGTAACCTAATTGGCATAATAGGTGCAGAAATGGTGCAGAAAATCTGCAACATCAAAAACTCACCAAAAGCATTCATCGCAGGAACGTTGCCTAAGGCTATTAAAATGATCATTAGCATGCAATATTTGGCCCATCTCATTAAAGCAGTTGTCATCTGTCAGCAATATTCTGTCCACAAGCTCAGTTAGGGGTAACATATCAAACCTTGTTTTACTTAGCTTCCCCAGGTCCAACACAATGTTTCTGTCATTGCACCCAATCTCTGCTGTTTGGCTGCAGTGGTGACATCACACGAACAGTGCTGCAGCCAATCTCTGAGCTCAGCAGCTTGTGTCCTTTACATCTGCAGACCTGCTGAGCTCAGTGATAGACTCCAGCACTGTCCACATGAGTCATTGTTGCAACCAAATAACAGAGACTGAAGCAGTGGTGGTGACGCTGTAGTGGACCTGGGGAGGGAAAGAAAAGCACTTCTTTTTTTTTTACCACTGAAACTGCGAGACGATTGCTGAAAGATAATAACCCCTTCAAAATGAAGGAAGGAGCTCAGTAGCTGTAATGCAGCTGAAACATAGTGCATTGTATGTTGTCCTTTGGGATTTTCTCCCCTGAACCAATAAGCATTTTTATCCTTTCTAAAGAGGCGCTTGGCCAGAATTACAGATTCTTTTCTACAGTCTGAGGCCTGAGGCAAACTGGGAGCTTCAGCTGAATCATGAAACCTTCCTGAGCTGACAAGTCCCCAGCCCAATTCTCTCCCCCTCATCTGTTCTGCCCCAGGAATCTCATTACATGTAGCGCCGCGATCACACTTCCAGCACTTCATTCCACATGCTCAGCGAGTGTTAATTGTGCTGATGAAAATGCAGCTTATTTATGGATTTTCTCTTGCAAATTCATTCTTTATATTTTTAAACATTATTTTGCAGAAAAAGTGTAAAATATTTGGACTTAAAAATAATTAGCTTTAAATGCACATATAAAGAGATATTACTAGCAGCGAAAGCTTATCCATACATTGTGAAAAGAGGTTTCTAAGTTACAGACTCAGTTCTGCCATTTTTTTTTTATTTCACACCCATTGTGGTTCATTTGCACTCTGCTTCTGTAAGCAAATAGTTATTTCTATAGACTTGTTAGTGCAGAACAGCACTCCTGGTCTAAAAATGGCAGTCCATGGAGGATCATATGACCAGATCTGTTCATCAGCCTGATCCGATTGAAAAACAGTTCTCCCATGTGCAGCATTTTTTATTTGGAGGAGTCTGATGGACATAGAATGGTCACGTGTTCCTACATGAACTGGCATCTGTCGACCAGGAGAGCTGTGCAGTCTATGAGAAAGGGCAGAAGGAGAACCTGTCCGGGTAGGGCTACATGGTAGAGACGAGTGGATCGTTTCATGCAAACCCGTTCCTTGGTCCAGGGCAGTGCTCTCTGGCCGTTCATAGGAGTTGCATGAATTTCCTGAGCTTGTGGGTTCTCAGGTACAGGATTTGAAGTGATGGCCTGGCGTGAAGTCACCAGTGAGGCACCTGGGTGACGTCTCGCCATCCCGGCTAATCATAAGCTCAGCATGGGATTCCGGAGAAATTCGTGCAGCTCCTGTCCAAGACCAGATAGCACTGACCTGGACTAGGGTTTGCTTGAATCGATTTACTACTTGGTGACAACACTGAAATCGCACTGGTGTCCACCATTTCCTATGGTGCCATATTGCGACCTGTGACATCCTGTGACTGCAGCACAGAGTTACAAATGCTTCCAAATGATTCCCTTGACATGAACTTCAATGCAAGTGACGCGCCCCCTGGGCCTCTGTTGTGTAGCGTTGCGCACGCGGGGACTACCCGGAGCCGGATCTGATAGGGGTAGTAGTCCTCGTGGCGACGATCCGGTCCGTGCCCAGGGTGTCAAACCAAGTGGCAGAATTTAGTAGAAGATGTTATAGTGTTCGACTACGCCACCCGTTGAATGCGGTTATGAAGCCGCCGCTGCAGGGCAGACCGCTGAGGCTGGTGGTACAGTTGTGCAGCGTGGATAGTATAACCCCCAACGGGAGGGGTATGGCCTCAGGGCAGCGGACGTGGATGATGGGGATAGCAGAATTGCACGCAGGCACCAGGAACCACTCAGAGACGGTGCGGTGTAGTTCAGGGTCTTTACTGGTGGCAAAGGTAGACCCTCCCGGGAGTACTGGCTAGCGATCGGGGCCTGGTCAGTCCGTGAGCAGATAGGATCTCCCCCGGCCAGGCGGAGTTGTAGGCCTCCCCAACTTATTGTACTCTCCCTGACTACCTTGCTAGAAGCGGGTAAAAGTAGCCCACGTCCCTGAGTGTACCGTGTGGTGCTCACCCATATGGCCGGTGACTCGGGGCCTTCTGGTAGCCTCCGCTCCACAACGGCGGTGCTGGTCCCTTGCGTGTGACCGTGCCTTCGGGTTTCTTGGCCAGAGGACCTGAAATCCCCTGCCGGTCGGTTTCTGCTGCTGGGTATGGATCAGTCCCCACTGCCTCGGACTCCGTGTCCGGTGAGATCTCTTCAGTCAGGACGAGCTCTACAGCTTCCAGTCTCTGACCCCTTTTATCACTGCTCCCACATAGCTCCTGATCTTGCTCTCCCTGTATCTGCTCCACTCCAGACCAGACTGTGTCTCTGTCTGGGACTCCTCTTCTTCTCCTCTAACCCCGCCTCAGCCCCAGTTTATATAGGGGAAGTTCTTCCCCTCCCAGGACTGGGCAGGAAGTGTTGCATGCTTAGGGTTCCTGACCAGGAGACCTCCCACCTGCTCTCAGACGTAATATTGCTAATATTCCCCCCTAGTAAAATTTAGTACTCCGGGACTAAACATATTTTTGAAAACATAACAGGGTATAAACAGGAACAATACAATAAGGGAAAACACGTTAGGGCGGTCACAGCGTGTCCGCAACCGGGTGCAGTTTTTGAAGCAATAAGGGTGTCCATTTCACCAAAGAACAGGGAGCCGTAACCAGGTGGGGGTCTGTCCTACCCCGAGTCTTTAGCAGTCTTAGTCCATTCCTGGGTTACGCTCCAAACATATATACAAAGAATTCCGGTTAATCCACAAAAGACACCTATAAAATAACTGGAAAAACATAATTATTTACAAGCAACAGTAAACAGGTAAATACCAATAAAACAGTCTGAACACTTTAGATCCTCCAACGTACTGGCAACTGGCCTCTAGTGGCCCTAGTAGACCTACGGAGCTTACTGACCGGTCCTAAGCTACAGGGTGTAGGAGCTGTCAAAGGTAAGCTGGGCAGCTGTCTACGGGTTCTTTGGCTCACTAGGGGCACGGCAGGCTCACTAGAAGCAGAGGGTCGATTCTCCTGGTCTGCTTGTGTGGGGTCTTCTGCCTCCTGGACCGGCTGCTCTTCCAGCTCTACCTGTTTTTCCGTAGGCACTTGGGATGCTGGGTGGAGGAAGGTGAGGACGGGTACCACAACAGCGCCATTTACTTGTGTCCAAGACCGAGGGAAGTCTCCGAGTACAGTACTGACCATTTCTTCCCTTTCCTCTGCGGGTCGAGGGTTTTCTTGATCTTCTTCAGGGTTTCGTAGCTGCTCGGGACACTTCTTCAGGTGATCTCGGGAGACAATGGCTGTGGTTTCTCCTCCATCCTTACTGATTGTGCAGATTTTTGGGTTTTCATGGCTTGATGGCAGTACGGTGTACGGGTCCTTCTCCCACTGGTCGTCCAACTTGTGGAGCCGTCTCTTCCTTTTCAAGACCTGCTCTCCAGGTACCAGGGGAACAGCGGAAGCATACTGGTTGTAAGTCTTCTCTTGTCTTTCTCTTGCTTGACAGAGACTTCGCTCAACGCTCTCCTGTACTTTCCGGTACTGCTGCTGCCTCTCTGTGTCCCAGTCTGCTTCTGGTGAAGTGTCCTCGGGTGTCAGGACTCCCATATCCAGATCAACAGGCATCTTACCAGGTCTTGCTCTCATTAGGTAAGCCGGGGTACAGTTGGTAGAACCTACAGGGATGTGGTTGTATAGGTCCACCAGATCAGGCAGTTTCTCAGGCCACAGACTGCGTTCTTCCAGGGGCAACGTTTTCAGAAGGTCTATCACCACCTGGTTCATCTTCTCGCAGAGTCCATTGGTTTGCGGATGATAGGGTGTTGTTCTTATCTTCCGGCAGCCATACAGAGTGCAGAACTCCTGGAAGACTTCCGCTTCAAAGGCAGGTCCCTGGTCCGTCAGCACCTGCTCTGGGTATCCGTGTGGACGGCAGAAGTGCTGCTGAAAGGCTCTAGCTGCTGTTTGAGCCGTTAAGTCCTTGACGGGGACTACAACCAAGAACCGGGAGTAGTGATCCACGATGGTTAACGCATAGACGTAGCCACTTCTGCTGGGGGTCAGTTTTACATGATCCAAGGCTACCAGTTCCAACGGCTGCCTGGTGACGATGGACTGCAGGGGAGTCTTCTGACTGGCACGGTCCTTCCTTCTTAGGTTGCATGGGCCACAGTCTCTGCACCACCTCTCGATGGTTCCTCTCATGCCTACCCAGTGGAACCGCCCGCGCAGCAGGAACTCCAGCTTCTTCCATCCGAAGTGCCCAGCTCCGTCGTGGTATGCCTCCAGTACCATAGCCGCGTCTCTTCTTGGCACCACTACTTTCCAGATCAGTTCATGCGTCCGGGAGTTAACCATTCTACGGCACAACTTCCCCTTGTAAAGGAACAGTCGACTCTTCTCAGCCCACAGTTGCTTGGTTTCCTCCGGAGCGTCTGGGTCAAGGCGAGCATCTGGCTGAGTCAGCATCTCCTTCACCAGTCGGACGGCGGGGTCACTGTCTTGCGTTTCCGCCCAGTTGTAATGAGGTAAGGGGTTGAACGTAGCGGATTGCTTACCCCTTACACGGTGGGAATACTGGGTAGTCCCATGACGGTGGAACGCGGGGAGTTCAACTTCTTCCAGCTCCTCTGGATCTTCCCCTACGTCCGGTAGGTTTGGCATTCTGGACAAGGCATCCGCGTTGGTATTGGAGCGTCCTGCCCGGTATTTGATCGTGAATTCATAGTTGGACAGGCGGGCCATCCATCTCTGCTCCAGGGCACCGAGTCTTGCAGTGTCCAGGTGTGTCAACGGGTTGTTATCCGTGTACACGGTAAACCGGGAAGAGGCGAGGTAGTGCTTAAAGCGTTCGGTGACTGCCCACACCACTGCCAGGAACTCTAGCTTGAATGAGCTGTAATTCTCAGGGTTTCTTTCGGTGGGTCGCAGTTTTCGGCTGGCGTAAGCAATTACCCGTTCTCTCCCCTGCTGGATCTGGGACAGTACGGCTCCTAGCCCGATGTTACTTGCGTCGGTGTAGAGGATAAAGAGCTGGCTGTAATCAGGGTATGCCAGGATTTCATCCCCCGTGAGGGCCATCTTCAGCTGGCGGAAGGACTCTTCTTCCAGCTTCTCCCATCTGAAGGGCGGCTTCTGGTTCTTGGCCTTCCTGGACTGGCCTATCAGGAGGTCCTGCATAGGAGCTGCCTTTTTGGTGAAACCGGGAATGAATCTTCGGTAGTAGCCTACCAACCCGAGGAACTGCCGTACTTCCCTTACGCTGGAGGGTCTTGGCCATTTCTTAATCGCGGTGATCTTATCAGGGTCGGGAGCCACTCCGTCAGCACTCACCACGTGTCCCAGGTACTGCACTTTTGGTTTTAGCAGGTGACACTTCGACGGTTTCACCTTCAGACCGTAGTTTGCCAGGGCTTCAAACACTTCCGCCAGGTGTTTCAGGTGGTCCTCGTAGGTTTTGGAATAAACTATAACATCGTCCAGGTACAGCAGGACCGTCTCAAAGTTCCGGTGTCCCAGACAGCATTCCATCAATCGTTGGAAGGTTCCTGGTGCGTTGCAGAGTCCGAACGGCATGCAGGTAAACTTGCTAAGTCCCATCGGGGTGGTGAATGCGGTCTTCTCCCGGTCCGCCTCTGCTACAGGAACCTGCCAGTACCCGCTAGTGAGATCCAAAGTGGAGAAGAAGTTAGCAGATTTTAAAGCAGCCAAAGACTCCTCTATCCTTGGTAAGGGGTACGCATCTTTGTGTGTGATACGGTTGATTTTCCGGTAGTCTACACACATTCTCATGGTGTTGTCTTTTTTTTTAACCAAGACTAGTGGAGCTGCCCAGGGACTACAGCTATCCCTGATTACCCCAGCCTCCTTCATGTCTCTAAGCATCCCCTTGGCGTGTTGGTAGTGTGCAGGGGGTGCGGGTCGGTATCTCTCCTTTATGGGAGGATGGTCTCCCGTGGGGATGTGGTGTTCTACCCCCTTTACTCGCCCGAAGTCTAACGGGTGTTTACTAAACACTCTCTCGTACTCTTGAACCACCCGATAGACTCCCTGTTTCTGGTGTGAGGGAGTGGAGTCAGTACCCAAATGTAGTTGCTGACACCAGTCCTCCATTTGTTGCTTAGAGCCGTTACCTTCCTCTGGTTGAGATGGAGGCAAGGGTTCCACGGCCTGTACAGAATTCTGGTTTATGGTGAACAATTTGGCTAGCGTGGCATACCGGGGCAGGTGTACTTCTCTCTCCCCGATATTTATGATGCGAACGGGCACCCTCCCATGGCGTACATCGACCACCCCCCGTGCTGTCAAAATGGTGGGCCTACTGTCTGAGTAGACTGGTTCCACCATTGCCTGGTAATCTCTACCTCTCAGACCAATAGCTGCCCGGCACCAAATCATCATTTCACTTTTCGGGGGCATGGCAATAGGGAAAGGGTCACACATTCTCACGCTACCAATCTCACCACCGGAGAGTTCCACCTGTTGCCGTCGCATCAGTGCCCGGATCTCTTTTTGGAGCACTCGCTGCTGGCCGGAACTGGCGTTCTTGGCAACCTGCTGTAAAATGAGAATCACCTCTGCAAGACAATTTTCAATCACATTAGTTCCTAGAGTTATCTTTGGGTGACTCTCGCGCTTGTCAATGTCCACAATGATCAGTCCCTGTGCTGCCAGTTCGACTTTACCGATTTTAATGGTCATCTCTTTAAATCCGATCTGTGGCACGGGCTGACCATTGCTGGCGATGATACTCAAGTCGTCGTCAGGGTAGCGGGTTATATCCGAGTCATTCCAGTACTGCTTGAAGAGCACGTACGGGATGGTGGTGACCTGTGACCCGGTGTCCAGTAGGGCACTCATAGGAATGCCATCCAGTACCACAGGCAAGACTGGACGTCCTCCCACGTATTTGTCACGCCAGTTCGATGGGCCTGGTGATCTTATTCCTAGGGGTTGGCCCTCTACCCCAGGTTGTGCCAGTTTTAAAGGACAGTACCTTGCCATATGTCCGGGTTGATTGCAGCGGCGGCAGATGGGTTGTCCGTCCTCGTTGTATCGGTCGCTGGGTTTTCCTCTGGCCGGTGGGGTCCTCCTTGGTCGGCGCCACGGGATGTCCTCCGGTCCGGATGCCAGCTGGATCTTCCCTGGAGTAGAAACCTGTAAAGACTGCACAGTTCGGGTTAGCGCAGCAACGCTTTTAGTTAGCTCTTGGACCTGATGGTGCAGGTCTGTAGCCGGGTCATTGTTTAAAGCCTGCGCATCAGCTCCCACAGGCCCTGCCGACAAGGGCGCCGTCTCCTGGTGGTAAGTGGTAGTAGGGCGTCTGTGGGTCACAGCGCCACCTGGTGCCGGTTCTCGGAGCACCCGGATGGCTCTGTCCTTGAACTGTGCAAAGTCCAGATGAGGGTCCTGTAAGGCCATTGCCCGCAACTGGGTTCGGTGGGCATTGCAATGTAGACCCTCTATAAATTGTTCAGTCAACAGCTTGTCTTCGTTTCCCACGCCGTCAGGGTCGGCCTGCTTAATGGCTCTCAGGGCCTCTTGTAGGTTTAGTGCATAGTCCCTTATATTCTCATGTGCTCGCTGCTTGCACCCGTAGAATCTAAGCTTGATCTCGGCTGAGGTACGGGTATCAAAGGTGTCCTTCAGCCGGGCTAGTATCTCTGCGACAGTCCTCCTCCTCCCGAGTGGCCAGGACTTTACCTCCCTTTGGGCTGCCCCTGTTAATTGAGCCACCAGGATGCTCACTTTTTGCTCCTCTGTGAGGGGGTACACCTGGAAGAGGCTATCCAGCCTTTCTCTGAAGTCATTTAGGGTGTGTGACTCCCCTGAGTACTGGGGTAGCCAGGCTGCCCCCGGGATATAGGGCATAGTGAAAGGCATGACCGCAGCAGCGGTGGCGCTGGCGGTGGCTGTGGCAGTGAAGCTCTCCTCTGTATCCGACATCCTCCTCCCCCCTAGTGGACCGTGGCCTACCTTGCGATGATCATCTTCCGTAGGCCGCGGCTCCGCAGTGGATCGTCAGGGTTGATGACCTTCCGTCGCGCTCCTGTGACGTCGGCGTCTGCTGGGCTCCTTCCAGGACCTTACGCAACGTCCGGACGTGAGGCGGAGCTTCAGTTCTCGCGCGCTTTCGGAGTCCACGCCCCTCTTCTTCCCGCGCGGCGTCCTCAAGATGGCGTCCAATGGCGGGAAAACTCCACGGATGGCGGGAAGAAGGCAGAAGATGGCGTCGGATGGCGGGAAAACTCCACGGATGGTGGGAAGAAGGCAGAAGATGGCGGGCAAACGGCGGGAAACGACCCGAGATGGCGTCCGATGGCGGGAATCCTCTGGAATTGGCGGGAGACTTCTTTTTGAGGTACATGTGAACTTTTCTTCAGGCACGCAGTACCCGGTGGTTGCGGGCACGGAATCCTGCCGACTACGCGAAAGTTGACGCGCCCCCTGGGCCTCTGTTGTGTAGCGTTGCGCACGCGGGGACTACCCGGAGCCGGATCTGATAGGGGTAGTAGTCCTCGTGGCGACGATCCGGTCCGTGCCCAGGGTGTCAAACCAAGTGGCAGAATTTAGTAGAAGATGTTATAGTGTTCGACTACGCCACCCGTTGAATGCAGTTATGAAGCCGCCGCTGCAGGGCAGACCGCTGAGGCCGGTGGTACAGTTGTGCAGCGTGGATAGTATAACCCCCAACGGGAGGGGTATGGCCTCAGGGCAGCGGACGTGGATGATGGGGATAGCAGAATTGCACGCAGGCACCAGGAACCACTCAGAGACGGTGCGGTGTAGTTCAGGGTCTTTACTGGTGGCAAAGGTAGACCCTCCCGGGAGTACTGGCTAGCGATCGGGGCCTGGTCAGTCCGTGAGCAGATAGGATCTCCCCCGGCCAGGCGGAGTTGTAGGCCTCCCCAACTTATTGTACTCTCCCTGGCTACCTTGCTAGAAGCGGGTAAAAGTAGCCCACGTCCCTGAGTGTACCGTGTGGTGCTCACCCGTATGGCCGGTGACTCGGGGCCTTCTGGTAGCCTCCGCTCCACAACGGCGGTGCTGGTCCCTTGCGTGTGACCGTGCCTTCGGGTTTCTTGGCCAGAGGACCTGAAATCCCCTGCCAGTCGGTTTCTGCTGCTGGGTATGGATCAGTCCCCACTGCCTCGGACTCCGTGTCCGGTGAGATCTCTTCAGTCAGGACGAGCTCTACAGCTTCCAGTCTCTGACCCCTTTAATCACTGCTCCCACATAGCTCCTGATCTTGCTCTCCCTGTATCTGCTCCACTCCAGACCAGACTGTGTCTCTGTCTGGGACTCCTCTTCTTCTCCTCTAACCCCGCCTCAGCCCCAGTTTATATAGGGGAAGTTCTTCCCCTCCCAGGACTGGGCAGGAAGTGTTGCATGCTTAGGGTTCCTGACCAGGAGACCTCCCACCTGCTCTCAGACGTAATATTGCTATTACTGTGGTAACCAGACCCCTGGGGTGCCACACAAGTTGCAAGCAACATGTGACTTGTCGCACCTTAGCCATCTTATTTTGCAGCAAAATCACAGCTTTAAAATAGTCCTGCTACAGCGTGTTGCAGACAAGTTGCACACATGTTTTTGTTGAGCAACTTTTCTGAGAATTGCTGTCGTGTGACAACTGCCACGGTGTGGCCCTAGCCTAAAAGCCAAAAAATCTTTAAAATACCAATACCGCTTTAAATTCTCAATCCCAGAAGCTTTTTTTCCTCTTCTCTTATTAATCAGTTCAGGAATGGGCAATTTTTCCTTGTTCATGACCAGGGGCATTTTCATTTTTTTTTTTTCGTACATGCAAAATATATTCGTATATTCTAAAAAGTTCATTTTTTTTCTCATTAAAGTACACTCTGCACCCCATTTTGACTGAAAAAAACAGGAATGTAGAAATTTTTGCAAATTTATTAAAAGAGAAAAACTGAAATGAACTTTTTAGAATTTACCAAATGGCTGCAATGAAACAGAGTGAAGAATTTAAAGGGGTCTGAATACTTTCCGTACCCATTGTATATATACGGATTTCTTGTATGGATATTTATGTGTTTATGATTAGGGATGAGGGTACCCCTGGAAGTTTGGGTTCTGGTACTCTACCCAAACTTTATTCCAAAGTTCAGTTCAGGTACAAGAACTGTACCCGAACTTGAACTCAAACCCAAACTCCATTGAAAACAATAGGGACCTGAACTTTTGATATGGAAAATATTCTCATTCTCTATCTCTCTCTGCAATGAACTTCCCCCGGAACTACGAACAATGGAATGGACTTCTGGGAGAAGTCCTTGTTTGGTGTTTAGCCCCGGAAACTAACTGTCCAGTATGAACCCTGAACTTTTAAGTTCGGGTTCGCTTATCTCTATTTATGATATCATGGGAGGGTGTAATATAAAGAAAAGAAAGGAAATACACTTCCATTTTTCAAATATTTTTAGGACAGTTAAAATACTTGTTATATTGTTTTTACCTTTTCATAACATATGATTTTATATATAGTTGTTTTTTTTCAATGAGAATATGGCTATAAACAGTGATTTAAACTTTTTTTAAATTTTATTTTGTTCCTGTTTTTCATTATTTTATTTTTTCATATATTTCACATTTTGTGCCCCCCCATCCCATAATGTCATAAAATACCTCATGGGGACATTTCAAAGTTCAAATACAATAGATTTTATCTGATTTCTCCTGTAACTGGGGTTGGCACATTGGCCCTAGTTACACGGCAAATTCAGTCTCCTAGCTTCAAAGAAGAGCTGATCTGAGTCTGTTAGGACCCCCAAACTCCTTCACCCTGTCATTTCTTTTTAATATGTATATACAGCACTTGTAATGTGCTGTGTATGCAAAGAATAGTAAGGCAGAGATGATAATAACTATCTCTGCGTTCTCTATGGGGAGTTCAGCTTTCTAACCACAGGCTTCCCGCTCTTGCAGCTTCATGATCTTGTGCAGCTGCTTACTATACAATGATGTTTTAGAACAGAGTCATATGCCGACCACCTAGACGTTTAAAACGTATGGTTGGTCCGGAAGTGGTTAACAGAATCTTGACAGCTGTAACTAAATAGTTTTCAAATGGATACTAATAGTGTTGAGCGAGCATACTCGACACTGCTCGTAACTCGCCCGAACATCTCACTACTCGGGATGTTCGGCGAGCACCGAGCATTTCCGGGTTACTCGGGCGGGAGCTCGGGTCTCTGCCCTGCATGTTTGGCGCTCTTTACAGAGCCAATGAACATGCAGGGATTGCCAGCCAGTCACTGTAATGCCGCAGCCATGTTGTTTGTGGGCATTACAGTGATTGGCTGGCCGCACAGAGTCACCTCGAGTATTTAAAACCGGGCGCCGCCATCTTGGACACAGTCGCTCCGCATCAGACAGTGTAGGGTCAGTGCTGCTGAGCTAGGGAGAGATTTATACTCTGAAATAGTTAGTGTAGGGTCTCTAAAGCCTGCCAAATCAAACAAACAGTCCTTCTCAAGACTAATATCCATCCCAGATATCAGGCAGGCAGGCTGTATAGGAGACGCAGTGGGGTTATACCAGCAAACGCTGCATTGCAGTCCTGTGTACTCCTGTTGGTCAAATTGCTGGACTTATCCCCTGGTCTCAGGGGCCAGGAAAAATCCTTTTTTTTTTCATCTAAATACTTTTTTTTTTTGTTTCCTCAGTCAGACGGTACAAATACGCGTTTTATTAACCTTTTGGTATTCCCCCCCCCAAAAAAAAATTGAGTGTGTCTATGACTGTTCAGACACAAATATATCTGTTGAAAATAGTCTGGTGTAGGCCAGAAAAATAGAACTGTGGTTTTGCAGTTCCACTGGTCAAATCTCTGTATTATTCTGCTTTTGGCATTTTTTGCCGGAAAAAAAACTGTAATAGTGTCTCCCTGACTGGTCAGACACCAATATATCTGTTTAAAAGAGTCTGGTGTAGGCCAGAAAAATAGAACTGTGGTTTTGCAGTTCCACTGGTCAAATCTCTGTATTATTCTGCTTTTGGCATTTTTTGCCAGAAAAAAAAGCTGTAATAGTGTCTCCCTGACTGTTCAGACACAAATATATCTGTTTGAAAGATTCTGGTGTACGACACATAACTATAACGGTGGTTTTGCAGTTCCACAGGTCAAATCTCTGTATTATCCTGCTTTTGGCATTTTTTGCCGTAAAAAAAAACTGTAATAGTGTCTCCCTGACTGTTCAGACACCAATATATCTGTTTAAAAGAGTCTGGTGTAGGCCAGAGAAATAGAACTGTGGTTTTGCAGTTCCACGGGTCAAATCTCTGTATTATTCTGCTTTTGGCATTTTTTGCCATAAAAAAAAAACTGTAATAGTGTCTCCCTGACTGGTCATACACCAATATATCTGTTTAAAATATTCTGGTGTAGGCCAGATAAGTAGAAGTTTGGTTTTGCAGTTCCACTGTTGAAATTTCTGTATTATGCTGCTTTTGGCATTTTTTACCGTAAAAAAAAATTGTAATAGTGTCTCCCTGACTATTCAGACACAAATATATCAGCTTGAAAGATTCTGGTGTACACCACATAACTATAACTGTGGTTTTGCAGTTCCATGGGTCAAATCTCTGTATTATCCTGCTTTTGGCATTTTTTTCCGTAAAAAAAAAACTGTAATAGTGTCTCCCTGACTGGTCAGACACAAATATATCTGTTTAAAAGAGTCTGGTGTAGGCCAGAGAAATAGAACTGTGGTTTTGCTGTTCCACGGGTCAAATCTCTGTATTATCCTGCTTTTGGCATTTTTTGCAGTAAAAAAAAACTGTAATAGTGTCTCCCTGACTGTTCAGACACAAATATATCTGTTTGAAAGACTCTGATGTACGCCACATAACTATAACTGTGGTTTTGCAGTTCCACGGGTCAAATCTCTGTATTATCCTGCTTTTAGCATTTTTTGCCGTAAAAAAAAACTGTAATAGTGTCTCCCTGACTGGTCAGACACCAATATATCTGTTTAAAAGATTCTGGTGTACGCCACATAACTATAACTGTGGTTTTGCAGTTCCATGGGTCAAATCTCTGTATTATCCTGCTTTTGGACTATTTTATGTAAAAAAAACAGTAATAGTGTCTCCCTGTCTGTTCAGTCACAAATATATCTGTTTAAAAGATTCTTGTGTAGGCCAGACAAATAGAACTGTGGTTTTCCTCTTCCACGGTTCTAATCTTCTTTTTATTACCCTTTTTCCATTGATAGTACGAGTGTAAGCTATTTTACTTAATTTACAATGGGCAAGGCGCGTGGCAAGGGACGTGGAACTGGACGTTCTGGTGATGGTGCGTGTAGAGGACGGGGCCGTGGCCAAGGTGAAAATGTGCCACAACCAACAGCCACATCTTCTCGCTCCCACTTCTTGACCGAATTACTAGGGAAGCACGCTACAACACAAGTATTGCGAACTGATCAGTGTGAACAGGTTATTAATTGGATAGCAGATAATACTTCCAGTTGCCTGGGCACCACCACCTCCGGTCTGTCTTCCACACGGTCAAGTTTTAGTAGCCGTGAGTCTCGACCGCATACTCCACCTCACCCAGATGCTCCTTCCTCCCACCATGCCGAGTGTCGTCAGACAGCAACTGATCCCACACTTAGACACTTAGAGCTGTTCACTGGTCCATTTCCATATTTGTGCCCCTCGCCTGCTCCGCCTGAAGTGGTGGAAGAGGAGATCCCATGTAGCGATGCCCAAATATTTGAACAGCCATGGCCACAGGAAGTCGACGCTGGCAATTTGTCACAAGAGGTGGACGATGACGAGACTCGATTGCCACGAAGTGAGGAGGAGGATCGTGGTGCGCAAGTGGAAGAGGAGGAGGTGGTGGATGATCTAATAACTGACCCAACGTGGCAGGAGGACATGCAGAGCGAGGCCAGCAGCACACAGGGGGAGGGAGGCAGAGTATCCCAACAGGCAGGAAGAAGCAGTGTGGTGGCCACACACAGAAGGCGGGCAACAGTTCCCCGTAACACCAACACGCGGGACGTTGCCAGTACAACCGGTAGGTCTTCCTTTACCACCTGCCATGCCAGCATCAGCAGGGGTGACAAAACTACAAGCCTGACAACCACTAGCATGATGAGGCACATGTCAGCAAAGCACCCGACTTTGTGGGGCGAACCCCAGGGTCCACGACCAGTGTCAGCGGGTGTCACCACTGCTTCTTCCGCTGTTGTGCGTGTAATAGAACCCCCTGTTGTGCGTGCAAGGCAATCCCTTGTCCATACTGCATGCAAAGATGCCCCCTCCTCTCAGTCTTCACTTGTTATGGCAGTTTCTCAACAGCATCAATGTCGATGTCCCACTGCTGCGTTCAATTGTCCATATACCAGAGCTTTGAATGAAAGCGCAAATTCGCAGCCAACTCCCCACAGGCCACAGTCCTAAGTTCGCACATTTCACGACTGCTTGCGTTGGAAATGCTGCCTTTTTGGCTGCTGGAGACGGAATCATTCCGCAACCTTATGGCGGTGGCCGTCCCTCGGTACTCGGTACTCGGTCCCCAGCCGACACTATTTTGCCCGGTATGCCATCCCCGCACTACACAAGCACGTGTCCCAAAACATCTGCCGTGCCCTCAACAACGCGGTTACTGGGAGAGTCCACCTGACAATGGACACGTGGACAAGTGCTTGTAGCCAGGGACAGTACATCTCCCTGACGGCACACTGGGTAAACATAGTGGAAGCCAGGACCCTGTCGGACCTTGGGACGGAACACATCCACCCCACACCGAGGATTGCGGGCCCTATGTTAGTCAGAGTTGCCCCCACAGTGTACAGCTCCTGTGCATCATCCTCCTCCTCCTCCTCATGTTCAGCCTCCATCTCAGATATCACCACATCAGTTACAAGCTGGAAGCACTGCAGTACTGCCTCAGCCAAGCGGCAACAGGCTGTGCTGAAACTCATAAGCTTAGGTGATAAACCTCACACTGCTTGTGAGTTGTGGACAGCTGTGAAAGAGGAGGCAGATCTGTGGCGGAGACCGTTGAACCTACTTCCAGGCATGGTCGAGTGTGACAATGGCCGTAACCTGGTGGCGGCTCTGAGGCGAGGCGAGATCACACAAGTACCATGCCTGGCTCCTGTGCTTAACCTCGTGGTTCAGTGGTTTCTTAAATCATACCCCGAGTTGCCAGATCTGCTAGTCAAAGTACGCCGTCTGTCAGCTCATTTTCGCAAGTC
Source organism: Phyllobates terribilis (assembly GCF_046119375.1). Taxonomy (NCBI): domain Eukaryota; kingdom Metazoa; phylum Chordata; class Amphibia; order Anura; family Dendrobatidae; genus Phyllobates; species Phyllobates terribilis. The sequence continues at coordinate 480,174,982 of NW_027362764.1, read as the reverse complement.
GGCTACAGCTTCCGCCACCCTTGCTGTGTTGCAGCAGCGTTTGCAGCTTCCGGCACACCGACTGGTGTGTGATGTCCCCACACATTGGAACTCTAGCCTCCACATGTTGCAAAGCATTTGTGAGCAGAAGAGAGCAGTTGTGGAGTACCAGCTGCAACAAGGCGGTCAATATTCAGGTCAGACTCCACACATAAGGCCTCAGGAGTGGACCTGGATGTCTGACATTTGTAACATCCTGACAAACTTTGAGGAGTCCACCAAGATGGTGAGTGGAGATGACGCCATCATTAGCATCAGCATCCCACTTGACTGTCTTTTGCAATGCTTTCTGCAGCGAATTAAAGAGGAGGCATTGCAGCCAGAGTATGATGAGATGGATCAAGAACCCGTAATGGGCGATTACACACAGCCCAGCTTCATCTCATCCCAACGTGCATTGGGGGACAATGAGGCAGAGGAGAAGGAGGAGGAAGAACAGGAGCTGGTATCATGCGCTGTAGACGGTAGTACCTGTACAACTGTCATACAGTCGGTTCAGCGTTGGTGGCCTGAGGACAGGGGGGAGGAGGAGAGCACGGTCAGTCGTCATCTTGGTGAGGACACGGAAGTCTTGCCCTTTACCAGTCTGGCACGCATGGCTGACTTTATGTTACGCTGCCTTAACCGTGACCCTCGCATTGTCAAAATGTTGGGTGACAGTCATTACTGGTTGGTGACACTTTTAGACCCCCGCTACCAAGAGAACTTTCACTCTCTTATTCCTGAGGTGGAGAGGTCTGCAAAAATGGGGCAGTACCAGAAGGCCCTTGCTGCAGAACTGTTAAAAAAATTCCCATCTGAACACGCTAGCGGCAGAGGTCACAGTTCGTTGACCAACCAAGGTGTACAGGCGAGAGAGACGCAACTCCAATCCAGCAGAGGCAGGGGAACACTGTCAACATTCTGGGACAGTTTTCTGAGACCCGCCCAGCTTACAGGCCCTGAGGCGTGGGGTACTCTCACAGGGAGTGGAAAGTTTCAAAAGATGGTGAGGGAGTACCTTGCTGACCGTACCAACGTCCTCCGTGATTCCTCTGTGCCTTTTAATTATTGGGTATCCAAACTGGACACTTGGAATGAACTCGCTCTGTACGCCTTGGAGGTCCTGGCCTGCCCTGCCGCTAGCGTGTTATCGGAGCGTGTTTTTAGTGCCGCTGGGGGAATTATAACTGATAAGCGCACTCGCCTGTCAACTGACAATGCTGACAAGCTGACCCTTATCAAACTGAACAAGGGCTGGATTGGGCCAGACTTCTCATCACCACCAAATGACAGCAGAGTAACATAAAGTCAAAGCCACTGTGTTATTTCGGGAGGTGTATTCCCATGCACCGCTTCACACCCACACATGGGTATACTCTTCCTCATTTCGGCTGTATTTTGCTCTTCTCCTTATCCTCAGCCTCCACCACCACTATACCACCAGGGTGACCGTGGTCTGTGTTGCCAGCATTGCAAGTTCCTCCGTCCTAATTTTTGGCAGCTTTTGCTTGGAAGGCATAGGCAAAGACTATGGGGGACCCACTCCCCAATAATGGGAATAATGTTTTTAATATGCTGTACTGCATGGCTCTTGTAAGGGGCATGAAAACCATCTTGTTAAGCTACTGCGACCTCCACCACTTTTCCCAGGGGCATTGATATTGTCTTTTTATTTTACTGCGACCTCCATGTCTCTTCCAAGGGGCATTAAAACCATCTTGTTAAGCTACTGCGACCTCCACCATTTTTCCAAGGGGCATTAAAACCATCTTGTTAAGCTACTGCGACCTCCACCACTTTTCCAAGGGGCATTAATATTGTCTTTTTATTCCACTGCGACCTTCACCATTCTTCCAAGGGGCATTAAAACCGTCTTGTTAAACTACTGCGACCTCCAACACTTTTCCAAGGGGCATTGATATTGTCTTTTTATTCCACTGCGACCTCCACCATTCTTCCAACGGGCATTGCATTTCCTCCTTATTTTAGTCAGCTTTTGCTTTTCAATGCATAGGCGAACACCAAGGGAGAGCCACTCCTCAATAATGGGTAGAAGGTTTTTAGTATGCTGTAATCCACGTCTGTTTCAAGGGGCATTACAGTTCCTCATAATTTTTGGAAAGCCTTCCATTCACTGCTTAGGCCAACAGTGCACAGGAGACCCAGTTGCTATAAATGGAAAAAACAGTTTCGTTAAGGCCCTCTGACCTACATATCACTTCCAAGGGGCATTGGAGTGCCTCGAAATTTTTGGTAGGCATTGCACTCACTGTATGCCCTATAACTGTGTAGCCGAACCGCTCCTTTTGGTACAGAAACATATCCTACAAGACATGTGTGGTTGACTGGCCTGATATTGATGTGAATGGTCCCTGTTCCTCCTGCTCTTTCTCCTTTGCCACCACCTCATCCATCATTCATCACCTGAAGCTTTGTTTTAACGGGAGTCATAGAACTGGGATAGTAGCAGGAAAACATCCAGCAATCCTCGGAGGAGGTAGGATATGCGCCAAAACGCTGACCACCTCAGGCCTAGCCGCTACTACATACATGCTCTTGCATTCCAAGAAAACAAAGCAGACGCTAACTTCTATCATCATCATCATGCTCCTCACCTTGGCACTCTCAACTCCCCTGATGGAGAAGCCAGGGCCCACCGGAGGAGTCTGGTTCTCTGGTGGGCTTGTCCAATGCTACCCTAAAGCAGGCCGGGCTAAGAAAAGTGTGGGGGAACGTCCAAGGAGAAATAGGGGCGGCTGGGGACTGTTTATGGACACCCGGCCGCCCCCTGGCGGCTGGGGACCGAGTGTGGACACCCGGCCGCCGGGCGACTGGGGACTGAGTATGGATACCTCACTGCCAAAGCAGCCATGAGGTAGTGGCCAGCTTCGGCCTCCTCCAAACTAAAAGGCCCCATTTCAAGTGCAAGCTAGCAGTATGGTATTGCAGCCTGGGGGTGGGTGGGTGGCAGTTTGCACACTTACGCTTGCATTCCAAGAAAGCAAAGCAGATGCTAGCTTCTATCATCATCATCATGCTTCTCACCTTGGCACTCTCAACTCTCCTGATGGAGAAGCCAGGGCCCACCGGAGGAGTCTGGTTCTCTGGTGGGCTCATCCAATGCTGCCCTAAAGCAGGCCAGGCTAAGAAAAGTGTGGGGGAACGTCCAAGGAGAAATAGGGGCGGCTGGGGACCGTTTATGGACACCCGGCCGCCCCCTGGCGGCTGGGGACCGTGTGTGGACACCCGGCCGCGGGGCGGCTGGGGACCGAGCATGGACACCCGGCCGCCCCCTGGCGGCTGGAGACCGAGCGTGGACACCCAGCCACCGGCGGCTGGGGACTGAGTATGGATACCTCGCTGCCAAAGCAGCCATGAGGTAGTGGCCAGTTTCGGCCTCCTCCAAACTAAAAGGCCCCATTTCAAGTGCAAGCTAGCAGTATGGTATTGCAGCCAGGGGGTGGGTGGGTGGCAGGCTGCATACTTGCGCTTGCATTGCAAGGAATGGGGGAGGTACAATTGAACACTGCCCTGGGACAAGGACTTGCACGGGGATAGTTGCAAGTCTGCATCTTCTGATGCGGCAAGGATCACTTCTGATGGGCACACTTTTAGGCAGTGACCTGGGTGTCAGAGATGCTTCCAGGGGTCTTCCCCATGCTGTTCCCATGTCTTTTCAGCACTGTATGTGTGGCACCCCAAGGGTCTGGTTGCCACAGTGGCATTGCCTCCCTCAAAAGAGGTAATGCCATACCTGGAAGCAAGCAGAGGTTCTTTTGGCCAGGGATCACAATACATGCAACACTTCCTGGCTTCAGACCAGCAAGGGGAGGACCCTCCCCTTGGCAACTAGTATCTGGGGGCGGGGTTAGTTAGTCTTAGTGAGAGGAGTTGAGTTTAAGACATCGAGGAGAGAGGAGCTAGGGACTGGAGCTGAGGAAGCTCGTCCTAGCTGAAATACACAGAGGACCGGACACCGGAGTCCGAGGCTGTGGGGGCACTGCAGGCCCAGCAGCAGATACCATTGGGCAGGAGATTGCAGGTCTCCTGGCCTCATCAGACGCCCGGAGGCTCAGCAGCACAGAGGGACCAGCACCGCCACGGAGGAGCGACGCATGCACAAGGCCCGGGCTGCCAGCCATACGGGTGAGCACAGAACGTCACACTCAGGGACGTGGGCTACAACACAGCTGCAAGCAGTAAAGCCAAAGAGTATAGTGAGAAGGGCAGGCCTATAACTCCATCTGGCAAGGAGGACTCTATGTTTGCTTCCAGGCTGACCGGACTCTTACTTCTAGCCAGTACTCCAGTCCAGGGTTGTCTAATTATCATCAGTAAAGACCCTGGGACTGCACTATACTGACTCTGTGGTTATTACTGACACCCTGCACAACCACCATCATCCACACACTGCCCTGAAGCTAACTCTTCCTGTGGGGAGTTATACCACCCTTGCTGCAAAACCACCAGCTTCAGAGGACTGTTCCGCAGCGGCGGTCTCCATTGGCCACATTCCACAGGTGGCGTAGTCGGACATTAACACCAATACATATAAACTCCCCTTGGATTGACTGCCCTGGGTCATGGACCAGGTCACCGCCACAGTGACTACAACCCCCAGCATCTACCGGCCCGGCACCGGGGACTGCGTCGGCAGGATTTCATGCCCGTTTCCACCGGGTACTGTGCGCCTTAAAGAACTGTGTCGCATACCGTGGTGAAGTTTCGCGCCAATTGCCGCTGTTTCCTGCCATTGTCTACCATTTCTGGGTCGCCGCATGGGAAGAAGAGGGGCGTAACCGCTGGAAGCGCGCGAAGCCCAAGCCCCGCCTCACGCACTGACGCAGCGCCAGGTCCTGGAAGGAGCCCCAGTGAGCGCTTACGTCAGACGCGTGCGACGTCAGGTCCTGAAGGAGACCGTCACCCGCGGAACTGCGGCCTACCAGGAGCAAGGTAAAAGGAGGTAGGCCACGGTTCACTAGGGGGGGGGAAGATGCCCAACATGGAAGAAAGCTCTTCCGCAGGCGCGGCCGCTGCCACCGTAATGCCGTTATCAATGCCATACATACCGGGAGCGGCATGGCTGCCCCAGTACTCAGGGGAGTCGCACACCCTATGTGACTTTGAAGAAAGACTGCGCAGCTTGTTTAAAGTGTACCCCCTGTCTGAGGAGCAGAATGTAAGCATTCTCATAGGTCAGTTAATCGGTGCAGCCCAGAGAGAAGTGAAGTCCTGGCCGGGCAGAGACAAAGGTACTGTGAAGGAAATACTGGCCCGACTAAAGGACACCTTTGACACCCGCACTGCACCTGAAATAAAAATGAAGTTTTACGGGTGCAAACAAAGGGTGCAGGACAGTGTGCGGGACTATGCTTTAAACTTGCAGGAGGCGTTGCGGGCCATCAAACAAGTAGACCCCGACAGTGTGCGAGATGAGAACAGATTGCTAACTGAGGAGTATATTGAGGGGCTCCTGTCCACCGCTCACCGGACACAGCTGCGCATAATGGCTCTGCAAAACCCCGATCTGGACTTTGCACAATTTAAAGACAGAGCCATCCGGGTGCTGCGAGAGTCAACACCAGGTGGCGCTACATCCCACAGGTGCCCAGCTATCACATACCACCAGGAGGTGGCATCCTTTTCCCCAGAACCTGTAGGGGCTGATGCACAGACTCTAGACAATGCCCAGTCTACAGACCTGCACCTTCAGGTCCAGGAGCTGACTAAAAGTGTAGCTGCACTGGCTATAACGGTGCAGTCCATGCAAGTGTCCCCCAAGGAAAAGATCCAGCTGGCTTCCAGTCCAGGGGACGTCCCGTGGCGACAACAGAGAAGGATTCCACCAACCTGAGGGAGGAACAGCGACCGCTACGACCAGGACGGACAACCCATCTGCTGCCGCTGTCACAAGGCAGGACACTATGCAAGGTACTGTAATTTAAACGAGCAAAACCTGGGGCAGAGGGCCAACCCCCAGGAGTAAGCCCACCAGGCCCACAAAGCTGGCGAGATAAGTACGTGGGAGGACTGCCGGTCCTACCTGTCATGCTTGATGGCATCCCAATGAGCGCGTTGCTGGACACTGGATCCCAGATGACCACTATGCCATACATTCTTTATAAACGATACTGGACTGATTCGGACATTACCCGCCGTCCAGAAGAACATCTTAGCATCTATGCCTGCAATGGTCAGCCCTTGCCTCAGGTGGGGAATAAAGAAGTGACCATAAAGATTGGCAGAGTAGAGTTGCCATCACAAGGAATGATAATTGTTGACATTGATCGCCGAGAAAGTCATCCCATGATAACTTTAGGCACTAATGTCATTGAAAATTGTCTTTCAGAAATTATTAGCTTGTTACAGCAGGTTGCGGAGACCGCCAGTTCCAGTCAGCAGCGGTTCTGCAGAGAGAAATCAGAGCCCTGATGAGAAGACAACAGGTAGAACTGTCTGGTGGTGAAATTGGCAGTGTCAGGATGAGTGACCCATTCCCCATTGCCATGCCCCCTAGAAGTGAAATGTTGATATGGTGTCGGGCAGCAATCGGCCTCAGGAGTCGAGATTACCAGGCCCTGGTAGAGCCCGTATACTCTGACAGTAGGCCCACCATCTTGACAGCCAGGGGGGTGGTTGATGTCCGCCATGGGAGAGTGCCAGTCCGCATCCTGAATTGTGGGGAGAAAGAGGTTCATTTGCCCCGATATGCTACCCTTGCCAAATTATTCATCGTCAGTAACTACTCTATAAAGACAGTGGAACCCTTACCTCCATCCAAACCGGCGGAGGATAATGGCTCAAAGGGACAGATGGAGGACTGGTGTCAGAAGCTACACGTGGGCACTGACTCCACCCCTCAGCACCAAAAACATGGAGTATACCGGGTGGTCCAGGAGTATGAGCGGGTCTTCAGCAAACACCTACTAGATTTTGGGCAGGTAAAAGGGGTACAACACCATATCCCCACGGGAGATCATCCACCCATTAAAGAGCGGTACCGGCCTGTACCCCAAGCTCACTATCAATGTGCCAAAGGGATGTTACGGGAGATGAAGGAGGCTGGGGTGATATGAGATAGTTGTAGACCCTGGGCAGCTCCATTAGTTCTCGTCAGGAAAAAGGATGGTACAATGAGAATGTGTGTTGACTACAGGCAAATTAACTGCATTACACATAAGGATGCCTACCCGTTACCCAGAATTGAGGAGTCCCTAGCTGCATTAAGATCTGCTAATTATTTCTCTACTTTGGATCTCACCAGTGGGTATTGGCAGGTTCCCGTAGCAGAGGCGGATAAAGAAAAGACCGCATTTACAACGCCGATGGGCCTCAGCGAGTTCAACTGCATGCCATTCGGGTTCTGCAACGCCCCAGGAACCTTCCAGCGGTTGATGGAGTGCTGTCTAGGACACAAGAACTTCGAGACAGTCCTGCTGTACCTGGATGACGTCATTGTCTACTCCAAGTCCTATGAAGACCACCTGAAGCACCTGACAGAGGTGTTTGAAGCCCTAGCTGGGTTTGGCCTGAAGGTGAAGCCGTCCAAATGCCACCTGTTGAAGCCCAAGGTACAGTACCTAGGTCATGTGGTGAGCGCCGAAGGTGTAGCACCAGACCCTGAAAAGGTCACCGTAACCAAAGACTGGCCAAGACCCTCCACTATCAATGAAGTGCGGCAGTTCCTCGGGTTGGTAGGCTACTACCATAGGTTTATCAAAGGCTTCACCAAGATAGCGGCACCCATGCAGGACCTCCTAGTAGGTCAGTCCAGGAAGGCCAAAAACCCGAAGCCTCCATTCAAATGGGATAAGCCAGAAGACGAATCCTTCACCCGACTGAAGATGGCCCTCACTGGAGACGAAGTCCTGGCCTACCCCGACTATGGCCAACCCTTCATACTCCATACGGACGTGAGCAACGTGGGGTTAGGAGCGGTGCTGTCCCAGACACAGCAGGGCAGAGAGAGAGTAATTGCCTATGCCATCAGGAAGCTCCGGCCCACGGAAAGGAACCCCGATAACTACATTTCCTTCAAGTTGGAGTTCCTCGCCGTAGTCTGGGCTGTGACAGAGCGCTTCAAGCACTATCTCGCCTCCTCCAAATTTACGGTCTTCACGGACAATAACCCGCTGACGCACCTGGAAACTGCGAAGCTTGGTGCCCTGGAACAACGATGGATGGCCTGACTATCTAAGTATGAGTTCACCATCAAGTATCGGGCTGGGCACAAAAATGCAAATGCTGATGCGCTGTCCAGGATGCCCAACTTGCCAGATGGGGGAGAAGACTTGGAAGAGCTGGAAGGGGTAGAGATCCCCGCTTTCCACCATCATGGGATGACTCAGTGCTCCCATTGTGTAAAGAACAGGTGCTCCGCCAACAGAGAGGCCACGTTCGATCCATGAACCATCATGGATGGGCAGAGACGCAAGATAGTGACCCGGCTGTCCACCTAGTCAAGGAGTTGCTGACACGAGCTGACTCGCACCCTGATCCAGATGCTCCAGAGGAGACCAAACAGCTGTGGAAAGAAAAGGGCAAGCTGTTCATCTATGAAGGGAAGCTGTGTCGAAGAAGTATCAACTCCCGGACACATGAACTGGTCTGGCAGATGGTAGTCCCGAGGCGGGATGCATCAATGGTCTTGGAAGCGTACCACGATGGAGTAGGGCACTTCGGATGGAAGAAGTTGGAAGTCCTGCTACGTGAACGGTTCTACTGGGCTGGCATGAGGAAAGCAATCGAGAGATGGTGTCGAGAATGCGGACCATGCAACCTGAGGTGAAAAGACTGTGACAGCCAGAGGGCTCCCCTACAGCCCATCATCACCAAACAGCCCCTCGAACTGGTAGCCTTGGACAACATGAAGCTAGCCCCAAGCAGGTCAGGCTATGTCTACGCCCTAAGCATCGTAGACCACTACTCCCGGTTCCTTGTAGTAGTGCCAGTGAAAGATCAGACGGCTCAGACGGCAGCCAAAGCTTTCCAACAGCACTTCTGTCACCCGCACGGTTACCCTGACCGTGTGCTTACTGACCAAGGTCCAGCCTTCGAAGCGGAAGTGTTCCAATAATTCTGCAACCTGTACGGCTGCAAGAAAATCAGGACAACGCCGTATCACCCCCAAACCAATGGATTGTGTGAGAAGATGAACCAGGTGGTGATAGACCTGTTGAAGACGTTGCCCCTGGAAGAACGCAGCCTGTGGCCAGAGAAGTTGCCAGATCTGGTGGATCTATATAATCACATCTCGGTGAACTCCACCAATTGTACACCCGCTTACCTGATGAGGGCAAGACCTGGTAAGCTGCCCATCGACTTGGACATGGGAGTCTTAACACCAGAGACAACCTCACCAGATGCGGATTGGGATACCGAGCGGCAGCAACAATACCGCAAAGTGCAAGAGAGTGTTGAAAGAAGTCTGTCCCAAGCAAGACAAAAACAAGAGAGGACTTATAATCAACACGCACCTGCTGTTCACCTGTCACCTGTAGAGCAAGTCCTTAAGAGAAAGAGACGACTCCACAAACTAGATGACCAGTGGGAGGTAGAGCCGTACACCATCCTACTCTCGAGTCATGATAACACCAAGGTGTGCCTCATCAGCAAAGATGGAGGAGAAACTTCAGTGACAGTCTCAAGGGATCACTTAAAGAAATGTCCTGAACAGTTGAAGCACACTGAGGAGGATCAAGACACCCTTCAGCCTGCAGAGGAAGTGGAGGAAGTGGTCCGAACAGTACTCGGAGAATTTCCCCCGTCGTGGACACAAGTGAACAATGCAATTGTTGTGCCAGTCCTTACCTTTCTCCAACCAGCCCCTCAGGAAGCTGCAGAAGTCCCAGAAGAGTTGGAAGAACAGTTGGCCCCAGAGGCAGAAGTTTCATCGACAGCAGACCAGGAGAACCAACCCTCTGCTAATAGTGAACCTGTCGTACCCACGGTGAGCCAAAGAGTTCGTAGGAAATTGCCCAACCTACCAGTACTACCTCATACTATCTGTAGTGCAGTTCACACTGAACCCACCACACTAGGGGTAGACACAAGGGACCAGGGTAGAGCAGTGACAGATAGTGTACTCCGTAGATCCACCAGAAGTACAAGAGGTCAGCTCAGAATATTAAAATGTATGCTGTATATAGTTACCCGTAAGGGTATGCCAGAGACATTGCAAATTTGAAATGTTTAATGTGTGTTTATCCAGTTACCCGAAAAGGGTACAAAGACTTTTAGGTTATGGACGGTGAATAACCAAAGAACTTTCCCTTGTAAATAGTTGCACTTGCTAAAGTGCCCCTTATTGAAAGACCACTGAACAAAAACTTGTTGGAGGTGGCCGAAGACGTGGTCCAGCACTTGGATCATCTATGCCCTGCAGCCACCCCAGGGTCCCCGTGGAGGGTTTTGGACGGGTCCCTCAAGTTGCACCTTGCACAGTGGAATGGACACCTGGTTGCGGATTATTCTGTAACTAGTGTTGAGCGATACCTTCCGATATCGGGAAATATCGGATTGGATCGGACCGATACCCAAAAAATATCGGATATCGCCGATTCCGATACCGGAAACCAATGCAAGTCAATGGGACACAAATATCGGAATGAAAATAAACCCTTTCTTTCCTTGTAGGTTAATTCTACATGAAGGAAAGCAACTAAGAATAATGTAGAATGTATTACATGAAAAGCCGGCAATTCAGCAGCGGCATACACCGGTACCCGACAATTTAGAAGAGAAAGAATAAAGCATCACACATAGATGTCAGTCACATATATAAGAAGTACAGTGACAGTGTTGCTTACTGTACTTGTCATTTAGTCTTAAAGGATTTATTTAAAAAAATAATAGTGTTTTCATGCACCGTCTCTTTAAAAAAGCCGGCCGGCAATTCAGCATCGGTACCCGACAATTTATAACAGAAAGAATAGAGCATCACACATAGATTAGATACATAGAAATATGTCAGTCACATATATAAGAAGTACAGTGATAGTGTTGATTACTGTACTTGTCATTTAGTGTTAAAATAAAGGATTTCTTAAAAAAAAATTTGGCGTGGGGTTCCCCGTAATTTTAGTCTGTAGCGGAGGTTAAGCAGACGGCTGGGGCAGATGTTTGAAGTCTGGGAAGGGGGTAATACACACGGAGCTTCCCAGGCTACTAATATCAGCCCCCAGCTGAATACCTAGCCTTTACTAGCTATTAAAATGGGGGACCCCCCAAAAAATGATGTGGGTTTTTTTAAAGAGACGGTGCATGAAAACACTATTATTTTTTTTAATAAATCCTTTAACACTAAATGACAAGTACAGTAAGCTGAGCGCTGCCATCCAGCTTGTCATCCTTCAGAGACACTGCAGAGTGCAGGCATTATGGGAACTTCCGATTCCGGTATTCGATATTCTAAAAGTATCGGAACTCAGTATCGGAACTCCGATACCGCGAATATCATGCTGTGAGACACATGCATATGACGCGCCCCCTGGGAAGAAAAAGCACTTCCTTAATAAATGAGTAGGCTGTCCAGCTACAAAACAATAGCAGTGTAATGTGGCAATTACATGTATGGGTGGTAGAGGTAGAAGTAGCATTCCTTCCGTCCCCATTCAGTATTTGGTGTGACCCCCTTGTGCAGCGAAAACTGCATCTAAACATTACCAATAATTGTTGATTATTCCTGCACATCGAATTGGAGGAATTTTAGCCTATTTCTCTCTACAAAACAGCTTCAGCTCTTTTATGAACTGCTAATCTAAAGGGGTTGTCCAGTCAAAAGTGATAAGTCTGCAGTCACTCTGTGTGATTGCAGACTTATGAATCCCTCCAGTGCAGGCACTGTGCTCTGTGAGGATTCGCCGGTATGAGACCCTTTAATGTAGGGTATATGTTATGCACACTGCCTGCAAGTGGGCGTGGCCTCGCTTTCCATACACTTGTATTGAGCGAGGCCGCGCCTTCTAGTCTGACGCGCCCACTGGCCGTCCACATTACTAGACATGGCGTGCATGCGCTGGGGGAATTCATAAGTCTGCAGTCACACAGAGTGACTGCAGACTTATCACTTTTGACCGGACAACCCCTTTAAGGTCCTTCCACAGCATTTCTATAGGAATAATGACATTGATTTGGACATTCCAAAACTTTCTGTTAGGCTCCGCAGGTGAGGTGGATTCTCTAAGCCTTAGGTCCGGGTGGGCACAAGAAGTTGGTGTTCATGCAGCAAGCTGGAAGGCACATGGTCAGTGAAGACTTGGTACACACAGGAATCTCAGAAGCAGCAGGACAGATGAAGTGGAACCCAGCAGGACATAGGACTAGAGTCTCAATCCCAAGACACAGGGGTGTGTCTAAATGTGCCTTAAACAGATTAAGGAAATTATATCATTGATCCACTCCGGACAACTCGGAAAACTTGAAATGGAGTCAGGGATACTCGGGACAGGTGTGTAACACTTTCACTTTCTTCTTTTATAACCATTATTATATGGGACCACTTGTGTGTTTTGGGTCATCCTTCTACTGTCACGCCAGGGCAAGGAGATTTGCGGCGTGCAATGTAAAGGGAGGGGGTGAAGGAGCTGGTAAAGGGGAGCCCTATTGATAGGGAGAGGGAGAAGAGGGTGACCCCTCAACCAGTGCCGCCATCAGGGCATTACTGCCCTTACTGGCATATGTGGCCCGGTGAGCAGAAGGGCCCAGTCGGACCCCCATTCTTCTGCTCACCAGGCCCCAGCGGGGTAACTGCCATTTCAGTTACTGACCGTGCGTTCACTTGAAATCTAATGCCGTGCGGGAAGCTTCCTGCATGGCAATAGTTAACAGCAGCCAGCCAATCACAGGCCGGCAGCTGACGTCAGCGACCGTGCCTTGGATGATGGGCGAGCCGGGTGCCTCTGGATCGCGGTAAGGTAAGTAGAAACTTTTTTTTTTGTAAAGCCGCACCATGGGGGAGGATGGAAACATGGAGGCAGGATGGAGAGACATGGGGGCAGAATGGAGAGACATTGGGGGCAGAATGGAGAGACATGGGGGAAGGATGGAGACAAATGGAGACATGGCGGCAGGATGGAGACAATGGGGGCAGGATGGAAACAATGGGGGCAGGATGGAGACAATAGGGGAAGGATGGAGACAATGGGGGAAGGATGGAGACAATGGGGCAGAATAGAGACAATGGGGGTAGAATGGAGACATTGGGGCAAAATGGATACATGGGGCAGAATAGAGACATTTGGGGCAGGATGAAGACATGGGGCAGAATGGAGACATGGGGCAGAATGGAGACATTGGAGGCAGGATGGAGACAATGGGGACAGGATGGAGACAATGGGGGCAGGATGGAGACAATGGGGGCAGAATGGAGACATGGGGGCAGAATGGAGATATGGGGGCAGAATGGAGACATGGGGCAGAATGGAGCCATTGGGAGCAGGATGAAGACATGGGGCAGAATGGAGACATTGGGGGCAGAGTGGAGACATGGGGCAGAATGGAGACATAAGGGCAGGATGGAGACATGGGGCAGAATGGAGACAGATAGAGACATTGGAGGCTGAATTGAGACAATGGGGCGCATGGAGACAAAGGGATGGCAGGATGGAGACAATGGGGGAAGGATTGAGACAATGGGGGCAGGATGGAGACATTGGGGGCAAAATGGATACAGGTGGCAGAATAGAGACAATAGAGTAGGATGAAGACATGGGGCAGAATGGATACATTAGACATGGGAGGCAGGATGGAGACAATGGGGCAGAATGGAGACAATGGGGGCAGAATGGAGACATTGGGGGTAGGATGGAGACATGGGGCAGAATTGAAACATTGGGGGCAGGATGGAGACATTGGGGGCAGGATGGAGACAATGGGGGCAGAATTGAGACATAAGGGCAGAATGGAGCCATTGGGGGCAGAATGAAGATATGGGGCAGAATGGAGACATAAGGGCAGAATGGAGACATAAGGGCAGAATGGAGACATGTAGCAGAATAGAGACATAAGGGCAGAATGGAGACAATGGGGGAAGGATTGAGACAATGGGGGCAGGATGAAGACAATGGGGGCAGAATGGAGATATAGAGCAGAATGGAGACATAGGGCAGAATGGAGACATTGGGGGCAAAATGGATACATGGGGACATAATAGAGACATTGGGGGCAGGATGAAGACAATGGGGGCAGGATGGAGACAATGTGGCAAAATGGATACATGGGGGCAAAATGGATGCATGGGGCAAAATAGAGACATTGGGGGCAGGATGAAGACATGGGGCAGAATGGAGACATTAGACATTGGGGGTAGGATGGAGACAATGGGGGAAGGATGGAGACAATGGGGGCAGAATGGAGACAATGGGGCAGAATGGAGACAATAGGGGCAGAATGGAGACATTGGGGGCAAGATGAAGACATGTGGCAAAATGGAGATGTTGGGGGCAGAATGGAGACATTGGGGGCAGAATGGAGACAGATGGAGACGATGGGGCAGAATGGAAACAATGAGGCAGAATGGAGACAATGGGGGCAGAATGGAGACATGGGGGCAGAATGGAGACATTGGGGGCAGAATTAAGACATGGGGCAGAATGGATACGTTGGGGGCAGAATGGAGACATGGGGCAGAATGGAGACATTTGGGGCAGGATGAAGACATGGGGCAGAATGAAGACATTGGGGCAGAATGGAGACATAAGGGCAGGATGAAGGCATGGGGCAGAATGAAGACAGATGGAGACATTGGGGGCTGAATGGAGACAATTGGGGCTGAATAGAGACAAATGGATGGCAGGATGGAGACAATGGGGGCAGAATGGAGACAATGGGGTCAGAATGGAGACATGGGGCAGAATGGAAACATTGGGGGCAAAATGGATACATGGGGGCAGAATAGAGACATTGGGGCAGGGTGGAGACAATGGGGGCAGGATGGAGACAATGGGGGCAGAATGGAGACATGGGGGGCAGAATGGAGACATGGGGGGCAGAATGAAGACATGGGGCAGAATGGAAACATTGGGGCAGAATGGAGACATTGGGGGCAGGATGGAGACTTTAGGGCAGAATGGAGACATGGGGCAGAATGGATGCATTAGACATTGGGGGCAGGATGGAGACAATGGGGGCAGAATGGAGATAATGGGGGCAGAATGGAGACAATGGGGGCAGAATGGAGACATGGGGCAGAATGGAGATATTGGGGGTAGGATGAAGACATGGGGTAGAATGGAGACATTGGGAGCAGGATGGAGACATGGGGGCAGGATGGAGACAATGGGGGCAGAATGGAGACATAAGGGCAAAATGGAGCCATTGGGGACAGAATGAAGATATGGGGCAGAATGGAGACATTGGGGGCAGAATGGAGACATGGAGCAGAATAGAGACATGGGGCAGGATGGAGACAATGGGGGAAGGATGGAGACAATGGGGCAGGATGGATACATGGGGGCAAAATGGATACATGGGGGCAAAATGGGTACATGGGGCAAAATGGATACATGGGGCAAAATAGAGACATTGGGGGCAGGATGAAGACATGGAGCAGAATGGAGACATTAGACATTGGGGGTAGGATGGAGACAATGGGGGCAGAATGGAGACAATGGGGCAGAATGGAGACAATGGGGCAGAATGGAGACATGAGGGCAGAATAGAGACATTAGGGCAGGATGAAGACATGGGGCAAAATGGAGATGTTGAAGGCAGAATGGAGACATTTGGGGCAGAATGGAGACAGATGGAGACAATGGGGCAGAATGGAAACAATGAAGCAGAATGGAGACATGGGGGCAGAATTAAGACATGGGGCAGAATGGATACATTGGGGGCAGAATGGAGACATGGGGCAGAATGGAGACATTGGGGGCAGGATGAAGACATGGGGCAGAATGGAGACATTGGGGGCAGAATGGAGACATAAGGGCAGGATGAAGACATAGGGTAGAATGGAGACAGATGGAGACATTGGGGGCTGAATGGAGACTATGGGGCAGAATAGAGAAAAATGGATGACAGGATGGAGACAATAGGGGCAGGATGGAGACAATGGGGGCAGAATGGAGACATGGGGGGCGGAATGGAGACATTGGGGCAGAATTGAGACATTGGGGCAGAATGAAGACATGGGACAGAATGGAGACGTTGGAGGCAGAATGGAGACATTGGGGGCAGAATGGAGACATTGGGGGCAGGGGAGACTTTAGGGCAGAATGGAGACTTTAGGACAGGATGAAGATATGGGGCAGAATGGAGACGTTGGGGGCAGAATGGAGACATTGGGGAGAGAATGGAGACCATTGGGGCAGAATGGAGACAATGGGGCAGAATGGAGACAAATGGAGACATGGGGGCAGGATGGAGACATCGGGGGCAGGATGGAGACGTGCGGCCAGGATGTGGGACATTATTGTTGTAGGGGCTACTTAAGGGATATTATTGCTGCTGTTATGTATTTTATTTTTGAGGAAACTGGTTTCAGTGAAAGGGGGGGGGGGGGGCCTGTTACTGTGCAGGACGGCACTAATTCCTGGTGGCAGCCCTGACAGTACCTATATAATACATGACAGTACAATATACTGCTCAATATTAAGTGATACAATTATTATTAATATAAAATAATAATTGTAATTAATATGTTACTATTAATATTGAGCAGAATTTGTTTCAGACTATTAGTTCAGCACCTCACAATGATGTAGCCGATCCCTGGTATATAGTAACATTGTCTATAGTGTCCTCTCTAGTGATGAGCGAGCATGCTCGCCACTGCTCGGTACTCGCCCGAGCATCACAGTACTCGAAATGCTCGGAGCTCGCCGAGTACTTGCGCGATGGTGGTTGTGGCATTACAGTGATTGCCCAAATCGATGGGAACAGTGCTGACAGTGAAACATGAAAAGCCGTCAATTCATCAGCGGCATACACCGGTACCCGACAATTTAGAACAGAAAGATTAGAGCATCACACATAGATTAGATAGATAGAAACATGTCAGTCACATATATAATAAGTACAGTGACAGTGTTGGTTACTGTACTTGTCATTTAGTGTTAAAATAAAGGATTTATTTAAAAAAAAACTGGCGTGGGGTTCCCCGTAATTTTAGTTTCTAGCAGAGGTTAAGCAGACGGCTGGGGCAGATGTTTTAAGCCTGGGAAGGGGGTAATACCCACAGAGCTTCCCAGGCTACTAATATCAGCCCCCAGCTGAATACCTAGCCTTTACTAGCTATTAAAATGTGGGACCTAGCTAGCAAAGGCTAGGCAGACAGCTGGGGGTTGAATATTGGCCCCCTCTCAGGCTAGAAACACCAGCCGTAAGCCACCCCAGAAATGGCGCATCCTCGCTCTTCCAACTGCCCTGTAGTGGTGGCAGTGGGGTAATAGGGCTGGGGTTGATCTCAGCTTATAATGCCAGCTGACATCAAGCCCAGGTTAGTAATGGAGAGGCGTCTATAAGACGCCCCCATTACTAACTCCATAGTGAAAGTTAAAAAAAACACCAACACCCAGAATAAAGTCCTTTAATTGAAATAAAGACACAATTCTTTAATGTTCTAAATTAAACTGTACTTATCGTCACGCCCATTCCAGCTGAAGCCAACGATCTCCTGCAATAAAAGTAAAATAAAAAACCAACCTCATCCTTACCTTTCCATGGGTCCCAGGACGGCTTCAGCTCTGCTACATTGACATGACAGGCTGGATCGCAGCCAAACGCTCCCAACATGGAGCTGTTGACACCAATCCTCCAGCTGAGCTTCGGAGTCATTGTCCTCCACTGTATCTGGTGGGGTCAAGGATTCCACTGTGTGTATGGCATCATCATTCACAGTATACAATCTAGCAACAGTGGCATACCTTGGCAATTTGACTTCCTCCTCCCCACAATTTAGGAGTCGTACAGGTACCCTTCCATTGCGTACATCAACTACCCCTCTAGCAGTTAGGAGTGTAGGTCTGTGCTCTGAGCTAATGGGCTCCACTACCGCCTGGTAGTTCTGTCCCTTGAAACCTATTGCTGCCCTACACCAAATCAGCATCTCACTCATTGGGGGAATCACAATGGGTATTGGGTCTGTCACCCGTACATTACCAATCTCACCACCTGATAGCTTTACCTGTTGCTGGTACAGGAGGGCTCGAATCTCTCTCTGGAGCACCTTCCTCTGCCCTGGTTTGGCAGTGTCAGCAATCTGTTGGAGCAAAAACAACACTTCTCCCAAACAGTTACCAACAATATTTGTACCAAGTATCATATACAAGTCTGTATCACCAGGGTTAGATTCTATGACAATTAGTCCTTGGTCCTTTAGTTCCACTCTCCCCACCTTCACTGTCATGTCATTAACCCCTACTAGGTTAAGAGGAAGGCCATTAGAGGCATACACAGAGAGGTTCGGGGCTGGCGGGCGGAGTTCATCTATGGACCAGTACCTTTTGTAGAGGACATCAGGTATGATGGTTACCTGTGAGCCAGTGTCCAGTAACACAGGTGTTGCTATGCTGTCCAGCACGATGGACAGGGAAGGCCTTCCTCCTACGAACCGGTGGTACCAGCTTGATGGGCCTGGTTGATTTACTCCTGGGTGTCGGCCCTCGGCCCCAGGGTTTGCCTGTTTAAAGGACAGTTCCGCGCGGTATGGCCTGCTTTGTGGCAGCGGTAGCAGATGAAGTCTCCTGGAGGGCGACGTTGGTCGTTGGTCCTCCCATGGGGTGGTGTCGTCCTCCTTCTTCTCCTCATCCAGGGGACATCCTCAGGACTGTCGGCGAGTAGGATCCTTCCTTCCGGCTCAGGCTCCGTCTGTAGCTGCAGGGTGCTCAGGACAGTGGCCAGGGTTTTACTTAGCTGACGCACTTCAGAACGCAGGCTGTCTAGCTCGCTAGGGGGCACTGTTTGCATCTTTGTTTCAGCCGTTAATGAAGGAGCAGTGGGTGCTGCGGGCACCGGGGTGGCCCCACTCTGGTAACGCTGGATAGCCGTATCTGATGGTTTCAGGGGCTGCAGAGCCTTAATAGCCATGTCCTTCAGGGTGTCAAAGGGGGCATTTGGATGATCTAGGGCCCACCACCGTACAGTTCTGCTCTCCTCCTGGGACCTCAACCCCCGGATGAATTGTTCTGTCAGCATTTTATTCTCATCTTGTATGCTGGCTGGACTAACCTGTTTCAGGGCCCGCAGGGCTTCCTGTAAGCGCCAGGCATAGTCCCGGATACTGTCCTCAGGATTCTGGGTACAGTGGTAGAACCTCATCCGGAGAGCTGTCTCGGTGTGGTTTTCAAAGACAGTTTGCAGTCTCTTAAAGATAATGGATACTGATTCCTGGTCTGCGGCTGGCCAGGTTTCAACTTCCCACTCTGCGGCACCAGTCAATTGTCCCAGCACAACAGCGGCTTTCTGTTTACCAGTCATTGAGTACATATCCAGTACACCGCATATCTTCCTTTTGAATCCAGACCTGGAGACTGGTTTGCCATCATACTGGGGAAGCCATTTTGCTCCAGGGATATACGGCAGGGCCATGGGTATCAACGGAGTCACAACCCCTGCTGGTGGGGCGGCCGCTCCGGCCTGTGCAGTGCCGGGCGCAAGTTGTGCATCGAGAGCGTTATCCAGTGCTCCGGTGTCTTGCTGGTCGTCGGCCATGGTTGCGCCCCCCTAGTGAACCGTAGCCTACCTCCTGTTTCGTTAATCGGGTAGGCCGCAGCTCCGCAGATGACGGTCTCCTTCCAGGACCTGACGCTTCCTGGTGCTGCGTCAGAGCGCGAGGCGGGGCTTGAGCTTCGCGCACTTCTAGCAGTCACGCCTCTCCGATTCCCGCGGTTACGCCCCTCTTCTTCACACGAGGCAACAGGAAAATGGCAGATAATGGCGGGAAATCTCGGGAATGGCGGGAAATCTTCACCACAGTAAGTGTTACAGTCTTTTAAGGTGCACAGCACCCGGTGGCACGAAATCCTGTTTGTGACGCCAGAAGTTGTCGCGCCCCCAGGGCAATGGGGTACTCAGAGTCCGGGCCGATAGATGCTGGGGGAAAGGGATTTGTCACAGTGGCTGGCCCGGTCTGTGGCCCAGGGCGGTCAACTAAAAAGGGGGGAAAGTTTATATGGGGTTTATAGTTTGATTGTGACGCCACCTGTGGTTTCTGGTAATTTGTACCAGCGCTGCTGCAGACCTCTGAGGCAGTTCATAAGGCAGCTGGGATGGAACGGCTCCCCACAGGTGGAGCGGGCCTCAGGGCAGGGTAGAGTTTGATGGTGGGTGGTGATGCTGGGGCTTGTAGTGCAGGCGGGATGGCGCAGCAGGAGTAACTGACAGAGACAGGGGATTCGCTTCAATACCTTTACTGGTGCGGATGTCAGGTACGGTCCAGGGTACTCAGTAGGATGGGTGCACTTCAGGACTTCTCCCCAGTGAGCGGGTATAAGGCCTCCTGGTCCATGTCTGTCTCTCTGTATGCTCCTGGCTAGCCTGCAACTGGGCCTAGTTTATGTGTCGTGCTGTTTCTTCACCTGTCGCTTGGTAGTAGGACCTTCTGCTGGCAACCACTATCCCTGGTAACGCTGGGGCCTCTGTGGTTCCTGATCCTGTTAAGGGTTTAGCTTCAGGTCAGCCAGGCTCTTGTAGTCCTCCTGGTATGCCGGTGATCCCTACTGGGTATAAAGGGACCCTGTAGGCGCGGACCCGGTGTCCGGTTTGTATACTCGGGGTGAGCCTAGGATGCTCCTCTGCCCCCTCAACTCCTCTCTCCTCTCCTCCTCGCCGTCGGCCACACTCGGGGCCCTCAGAACTCAGCAGCAGATGTGCTGCGTCTTCACTGCTCTCAGTGTCAGCACGCTCTCAGACTCTCTGACTCTGTCTGACTGACTAACTCTTCTGACTGAACTGCCTGGTTCCACCCTCCATATATGTATCCCTAACGGGCTCCCTCTTGTGGTGTGAGGTGGAAGGGTGGAGGTGTTTGTATGTAGTGAGGGCCTCTTGTGGAGAAGTACGTCCATGCACCCTGGGTCCTGTGGTACCTGTGAACAGCAGGGTGCCACACAGACATTATGCAATATCTCATAATAAACACTTTAGAACCCTTAAAATCACTCCTATTGAGCATATACCGAGTGACACTGTAAATCGTATCCAACAACTTAATAGGAAAGAAATTTACTGGATTTATCGATTAAACACCTTGAAGCCCTTTGGATTAAATGAGGTTACAGATATATTCAGCTAGACACCATCTATATATCCCTTACACAGGTTTCAAGCATAATTCTATATAAATCTGTATAGCTGATTAATTGTATATATGTACATTATCTGACCCCTCAGTCTACCCTTTGATTCACTTTTCAAATTTGTCCAGAGAGATCCACCTAATTTTGGGTTATATTTACCTATAATATAATATATTAATTTTGTGCCCTTTTATACGTCCAGTTCCTCCCCATCCCTCCCCTTTTCATATCTTTCCATCTAGATTTATAATATACCATCAACTATCCACAGAAAAAAACAAAACCTGCTGTCCAGGCTGCTTTCATGCTATTGAACTCCATTCACCTCACTTTCTGAGTTCAGAGTGAAGGGACTCCCAGCCCTGGTGCAATGTCGTTCTGTTTGATTCGCTGCCTCCTGTTCCACAGGCAGTGAAGTCTGAACCCAGAATTCCCTTCACTCAAACAAGTGTGTTTTTTTAATTAAAGGACAATATAAATAAAATTAACATTATTTATACATTAACTCCTTTCTGACCCAGGGCGTATTAGTACGTATGTGTGCCCTGGGCCTTATGGGCCTGATACGTATTAATACACCTTGGCGATTTCGCCCGCACACAAGCGGTGTGAGCGAGATCGCCGCCGGGTGTCAGCTGATTGTCACAGCTGACACCCTGTGCTATGTGTAGGGAGCGGTCCAGCACCGCTCCCGGCACATTAACCCCCGAAATGCTGCGATCGAAATCGATCGCAGCATCCCGGTGGCAAGAGGAGGTAAGCGCGATACTTACCTTCTCTGCCGGTGTCCAGCGGCGTCTGAATCCGGTCCCGGATGTTGCCATGGTGACCCAACGTCATCATGACAACATCCGGGTCACCAGGAGGCAGGAAGTTGTTTTGGTCATGTGCAGTGCACGACCAAAGTAACTTCTCCCTGTGCAGCGCTGACAGGCTACATGGCATAGGGAGCTGCTGCTCTCTATGCCATGCAGGCGATCAGGCTGCAAAAAGTGAAAGTCCCATAGTCGGACAATGTGAACAAGTAATAAAAATGTCAGAAAGTGAAAAAAAAAAATAAAATAATTGTAAAAATATAAAAAAAAATGAAAATAATAATAATAAAAATATATTGTACCCATAAATAAATAATCTTATGAAAAAAAAAATAAACCAATAAAAGTACACATAAAAGGGGCGTTAAATAGCAAAAAAGAGGCATTCAAGAGATTAAAACAGGAAAACAGTAAGGAGGCACTAATGTGTTACAAGGAAAAAACGAGAACCTGTAAAAAACAAATAAAAATAGCGATGGAGGAAACAAAGAAACGTATTGCTAGGGAAAGTAGATCAAATCCCAAACTGTTCTTTACGTATATAAATAGTAAAAGGATTAAATCGGATAATATTGGACCGATAAAAAGTGATGAAGGCAAAATCATAGAGAAAGATGAGGATAAAGCTAATCTATTAAATAATTTTTTTTCGACAACTTTCACAAAGGAAATAGAACTAACAGGAGAAATGAGAAGTGACAAGCTTAATCCTCCACTAAGTATGACTAATCTAACCCAAGTTGAGGTACAGAAACGCCTCAGTAATATTAAAATAAACAAATCACCAGGACCTGATGGCATACACCCACGGGTACTAAGGGAACTAAGTAATGTGATAGACAGACCGTTATATCTTATATTTAAGGACTCTGTTGAGACTGGGTCTGTACCACTTGATTGGCGACAGGCGAATGTAGTGCCAATATTCAAAAAGGGAGCGAAAAGTGACGCCGGAAACTATCGGCCGGTGAGTCTGACGTCCGTTGTGGGCAAAATTTTTGAAAACTTCATTAAAGAGGCAATTACGGAGCATCTTGATGCTAATAATCTTTTAATCCCGAACCAACATGGATTCATGAGGAATCGCTCCTGCCAAACAAACCTGATTGACTTCTACGAGGAGGTTAGCTCTCGATTAGATCAGGGGGAACCAGTGGATGTCGTGTATCTCGACTTCTCAAAAGCGTTCGATAGCGTGCCACATAATAGGTTGGTATACAAAATGAGAATGATGGGGCTGGGGGAAAATGTCTGCAAGTGGGTAGCTAACTGGCTAAAGGATAGAAGGCAGAGGGTGGTTATAAATGGAATATTCTCAGATTGGGTAAGCGTCACTAGTGGGGTACCACAGGGGTCTGTACTAGGCCCAATGTTATTTAATATCTTTATTAACGACATAGTCAACGGGATAAATAGTAAAATATCAATATTTGCAGATGACACAAAGTTATGTAAAACAATTAATACAAAAGAGGACAGTGCAGACCTACAGAGGGATTTGGATAAGCTGGGTAGGTGGAGCATTAAATGGCAAATGAGGTTTAACGAGGAGAAATGTAAGGTCATACATATGGGGAGGAAAAATGGAAGTCACCAGTACTCACTGAATGGGAAATCATTGGGGAATTCAGAGATGGAGAAGGACTTGGGCATCTTGATTGATAGCAAACTAAATTGGAGTGCCCAAAGTAAGGCCGCTGCTGTAAGGGCAAACAGGGTAATGGGATGTATCAGAAGAGGTATAGCTGCAAAGGATAAGAACATTGTTCTTCCACTGTACAAAGCACTGGTCAGACCACACTTGGAATACTGTGCTCAGTTATGGGCCCCAATATATAGAAAGGATGTAAATGAGCTTGAAAAGGTACAAAGGAGGGCAACAAAATTAATAAAGGGAATGGAGGGACTGCAATACCCAGAGAGGTTGGCAAAACTAGGACTATTCAGCCTGGAAAAGAGAAGGTTGAGGGGGGACATAATAAATGTGTACAAATATGTTAGGGGACAGTATAGAGATCTTGCCCGGGATTTGTTCAAAAGGAGGGATATTACGGTAACAAGAGGGCATTCACTAAGACTGGAAGAGAAAAGGTTTCAGCACCAGCATAGGAAGGGGTTCTTTACGGTAAGAGCAGTGAGAATATGGAATTCACTGAGTGAGGAGACGGTAATGTCGGATTCACTACACCAGTTCAAGCGGGGACTGGATGCATTTCTAGATACCAGGCAGATTTCAGCGTATACTTAAAAATAAAATAAAATAGTAGGTTGATACAGCGATTTATTCTGACTGCTGGTTTCAGAGTCGGGAGGGAATTTTTCCTCAGGTGAAGATTGGCTAAATCATTTGGGGTTTTTGCCCTCCTCTGGATCAACTTTAGCAATTACAGAACTAACAGGTCGAACTTGATGGACGCAAGTCTTTATTCGGCTTTACAAACTATGTTACTATTAGTGTTGAGCCACCCCCGTAGTGTTCGGGTTCGGTTCGGTTCGTCGAACACCGGGATGTTCGAGGAACTGTTCGTCGAACTGTTCGTCGAACACCTTAGAACACCGTCGAACACCGTTAAAACCAATGGCAGGCAAACAAAAACACATAGAAACACATAGAAAACACCTTCAAAGGTGTCCAAAAGCTGACAAACTGCTCAGAAGACGCTTTCTTTAAAAAAGCCGGCCGGCAATTCAGCAGCGGCATACACCGGTACCCGACAATTTAGACAAGAAGAAATAGAGCCTCACACATAGATTAGATAGATAGAAACATGCCAGTCACATATATATGAAGTACAGTGACAGTGTTGCTTACTGTACTTGTCATTTAGTGTAAAGGATTTATTAAAAAATATAATAGTGTTTTCATGCACTGTCTCTTTAAAAAAGCCGGCCGGCAATTCAGCATCTGTACCCGACAATTTATAACAGACAGAATAGAGCTTCACACATAGATTAGATAGATAGAAACATGTCAGTCACATATATATGAAGTACAGTGACAATGTTGCTTACTGTACTTGTCATTTAGTGTAAAGGATTTATTAAAAAAAATAATAGTGTTTTCATGCACCGTCTCTTTAAAAAAGCCGGCCGGCAATTCAGCATCTGTACCCGACAATTTATAACAGACAGAATAGAGCTTCACACATAGATTAGATAGATAGAAACATGTCAGTCACATATATATGAAGTACAGTGATAGTGTTGGTTACTGTACTTGTCATTTAGTATTAAAATAAAGGATTTATTATTAAAAAAAATTCCCGTGGGGTTCCCCTTAATTTTAGTCTCTAGCGGAGGTTAAGCAGACAGCTGGGGCAGATGTTTGAAGCCTGGGAAGGGGGTAATACCCACGGAGCTTCCCAGGCTACTAATATGAGCCCCCAGCTGAATACATAGCCTTTACTAGCTATTAAAATGGGGGACCCCCCCAAAAAAATGACGTGGGGTCCCCCCTAATTTAATAGCTAGCAAAGGCTAGGCAGACAGCTGGGGGCTGATATTAATAGCCCAGGAAGGGAGCCATGAATATTGGCCCCCTCCCAGGCTAGAAACACCAGCCGTCAGACGCCCCAGAAATGGCGCATTCATAGGATGCGCCAATTCTGGCACTTAGCCTCGCTCTTCCACGCTGCCCTGTAGCGGTGGCAGGGGGTAATAGGGCTGGGGTTGATGTCAGCTTATAATGCCAGCTGACATCAAGCCCAGGTTAGTAATGGAGAGGCGTCTATAAGACACCCCCATTACTAACCCCATAGTCAAAGTTAAAAGAAAACACAAACACCCAGAATAAAGTCCTTTAATTGAAATAAAGACACAATCCTTTATTGTTCTAAATTAAACCATACTTACCATCACGCCCATTCCAGCTGAAGCCAACGATCTCCTGCAATAAAAGAAAAATAATAAACCAACCTCATCCTTACCTTTCCATGGTTCCCACGACAGCTTCAGCTCTGCTACATCGAGATGACAGGCTGGACCGCAGCAGAACGCTGCCATCCAGCCTGTCATGCCGCAGACACTGAGAAGAGCAGGCATGCTTGCGCTCCTCAGTGTCTCGCTGTGACGGCATCCAGATGAGCCGAGGTCATGTCCAATGAACTCAGCTCACCTCATGCACGTCACTGACAGCGTGGGAAAATTCTCACGCTGAAGTGCTGAGTGCAGGAGAATTCTCCCACGCTGTCAGTGACGTGCATGAGGTGAGCTCATGTCCAATGAACTCAGCTCACCTCATGCACCTCACTGACAGCGTGGGAAAATTCTCCTGCACTCAGCGCTTCAGCGTGAGAATTCTCCCACGCTGTAAGTGACGTACATGAGGTGAGCCGAGTTCATTGGACATGACCTCGGCTCATCTTTATGCCGTCACAGAGAGACAATGTGGAGCGCAAGCAAGCCTGCTCTTCTCAGTGTCTGCGGGATGACAGGCTGGATGGCGGCGTTCTGCTGCGGTCCAGCCTGTCATCTCGATGTAGCAGAGCTGAAGCTGTCGTGGGAACCATGGAAAGGTAAGGATGAGGTTGCTTTATTATTTTATTTTTATTACAGGAGATCGTTGGCTTCAGCTGGAATGGGTGTGATGGTAAGTATGGTTTAATTTAGAACAATAAAGAATTGTGTCTTTATTTCAATTAAAGGACTTTATTCTGGGTGTTTGTGTTTTTTTTAACTTTGACTATGGGGTTAGTAATGGGGGTGTCTTATAGACGCCTCTCCATTACTAACCTGGGCTTGATGTCAGCTGGCATTATAAGCTGACATCAACCTCAGCCCTATTACCCCCTGCCACCGCACCAGGGCAGCGTGGAAGAGCGAGGCTAAGTGCCAGAATTGGCGCATCCTATGAATGCGCCATTTCTGGGGCGGCTGACGGCTGGTGTTTCTAGCCTTGGAGGGGGCCAATATTCATGGCTCCCTTCCTGGGCTATTAATATCAGCCCCCAGCTGTCTGCCTAGCCTTTGCTAGCTATTAAATTAGGGGGGACCCCACGTCATTTTTTTGGGGGGGTCCCCCATTTTAATAGCTAGTAAAGACTATGTATTCAGCTGGGGGCTGATATTAGTAGCCTGGGAAGCTCCGTGGGTATTACCCCCTTCCCAGGCTTCAAACATCTGCCCCAGCTGTCTGCTTAACCTCCGCTAGAGCCTAAAATTAAGGGGAACCCCACGCCAATTTTTTTAATAATAAATCCTTTATTTTAATACTAAATGACAAGTACAGTAACCAACACTATCACTGTACTTCATATATATGTGACTGACATGTTTCTATCTATCTAATCTATATGTGAAGCTCTATTCTGTCTGTTATAAATTGTCGGGTACAGATGCTGAATTGCCGGCCGGCTTTCTTAAAGAGACGGTGCATGAAAACACTATTATTTTTTTTAATAAATCCTTTACACTAAATGACAAGTACAGTAAGCAACACTGTCACTGTACTTCATATATATGTGACTGACATGTTTCTATCTATCTAATCTATGTGTGATTCTCTATTCCTTCTATTCTAAATTGTTGGGTACAGATGCTGAATTGCCGGCCGGCTTTTTTAAAGAGACGGTGCATGAAAACACTATTATTTTTTTTGATAAATCCTTTACACTAAATGACAAGTACAGTAATCAACACTGTCACTGTACTTCATATATATGTGACTGACATGTTTCTATCTATCTAATCTATGTGTGATTCTCTATTCCTTCTATTCTAAATTGTCGGGTACCGCTGCTGAATTGCCGGCCGGCTTTTTTAAAGAGACGGTGCATGAAAACACTATTATTTTTTTTGATAAATCCTTTACGCTAAATGACAAGTACAGTAAGCAGCACTTTCACTGTACTTCGTATATATGTGGCTGACATGTTTATATCTATCTAATCTATGTGTGAAGCTCTATTCTTTCGGTTCTAAATTGTCGGGTACCGGTGTATGCCGCTGCTGAATTGCCGGCTTTTCATGTTTCACTGTTGGCACTGTTCCCATCGATTTGGGCAATCACTGTAATGCCACAACCACCATGGCTGTGGCATTACAGTGAGTGGCAGACAATCCCTGCATGATTGGTGCTCTAAATAGCACCAGACATGCAGGACACGCTTTTGGTGCACGAACAGTTATCGAACATAACCTCGAACAGCCGAATTTTTTGCAAATCGTTCGGGTTCGTCGAACAACTCGAACACCGCCCAAAACAGCTCGAATTTGAGATTGGCGAACAGTTCTAGTCGAACACCGCTCATCTCTAGTTACTATGTTACTATATTTGGTATCGCCGCGTCCAGAACGACCTGACCTATAAAACTGTCCCAGTAGTTAACCCCTTTAGTGAACACTAGTGTTGAGCGAGCACTAAAATGCTCGGGTGCTCGAAGCTCGGCCCGAGCTCGCCGTGATACTTGGGTGCTCGACCCGAGCAACGAGCCCAATGTTAGTCTATGGGAGACCCGAGCATTTTTGCGACAGCACCCCCGGCAGTCTTTTATAAAAGCCTAACAAGTGCCCAAAACGATAGTGACAGTGCTCAAATGACATGGGGACAGCATGGGGCTCGCCCCAGGAAGCATTTCTGACCCCCAGGTCACTGCTGTCAACAACGTGGTCAGAGGTATTAAGCCACTTTTAAAGGCTCACAATAAAACGTTCAAAAACGAAACTGAAACTGTGAAATATGTTAAGGAAGTTCCTTTCCAGGGTAAAGACTTGTGTATAAGGTAAAATAAATAACCCCCCCCCCCAAAAAAATACTCCTCCACACCTTGGGCTATGTTCTCAAGTAGCATTTTTTATGCGTTTTTGCACTTTTGTATTGCTTTCAACCGTGACAAATGCATTCACCGGGAAATGTCATTTTAACATTTTACAACCTTATCTGGCCATGTGCTGTGTGACACATGCATACAGTGCTGAAAAGACATGGGAACAGCATGGGGAAGACCCCTGGAAGCATCTCTGACACCCAGGTCACTGCCTAAAAGTGTGCCCTTCAGAAGTCATCCTTGCCGCATCAGAAGATGCAGACTTGCAACTATCCCCGTGCAAGTTCTTGTCCCAGGGCACTGTTCAATTGTACCTCCCCCATTCCTTGAAATGCAAGCGCAAATATGCAGCCAACCACCCACCCACCCCCAGGCTGCAATACCATACTGCTTGCTTGCACTAGAAATTGGGCCTTTTAGGCATGTGGAGGCGGAATCTGGCCACCTATTTCTCCTGTCAACTTCCCCTCACACACTTTTCTTAGCCCGGCCTGCTTTAGGGCAGCATTGGACGAGCCCACCAGAGAACCAGACTCCTCCGGTGGGCCCTGGCTTCTCCATCATGGGAGTTGAGAGTGCCAAGGTGAGGAGCATGATGATGATAATAGAAGTTGGCATCTGCTTTGTTTTCTTGGAATGCAAGCGTAAGTGTGCAGCCTGCCACCCACCCACCCCCAGGCTGCAATACCATACTGCTTGCTTGCTTGCACTTGAAATTGGGCCTTTTAGGCATGTAGAGGCGGAATCTGGCCACCACGTCATGGCTGCGTTGGCGGCCTGGAATCCATACTCAGTCCGCAGCCACCCGGCAGCCGGGTGTCCACACTCGGTCCCCATCCACCAGGGGGCGGCCAGGTGTCCATACTCGGTCCCCAGCCGCCCCGCGGCCGGGTGCCCACTCACGGTCCCCAGCCACCTGGGGGCAGCCGGGTGTCCATAAACGGTCCCCAGCCGCCCCTATTTCTCCTGTTAACTTCCCCCCACACACTTTTCTTAGCTCGGCCTGCTTTAGGGCAGCATTAGACGAGCCCACCAGAGAACCAGACTCCTCCGGTGGGCCCTGGCTTCTCCATCAGGGGAGTTGAGAGTGTCAAGGTGAGGAGCATGATGATGATGATAGAAGTTAGCATCTGCTTTGTTTTCTTTTAATGCAAGCGTAAGTGTGCAGCCTGCCACCAACCCACCCCCTGGCTGCAATGCCATACTGCTAGCTTGCACTTGAAATTGGGCCTTTTAGTTTGGAGGAGGCCGAAGCTGGCCACTACCTCATGGCTGCTTCGGCAGCGAGGTATCCATACTCAGTCCCCTGCCACCCCTATTTGTCCTGGTGTGCCTTATACATAAGATTAAGCGCGCATACCAAAACATTACCTGTGCCCTCCCCAGTGCATTTAGTGGGAGGGACAGCCTATTCTGCTGTAGTGTGTGCATGCCAAACCCCTGTTCATGGTACATGCGAAGATTCCTCCCACCCTGCACCTGTCGTTGCAGACTTGCAACTATCCCCATTCAAGTCCTTGTCCCAGGGCAGTGTTCAATTGTACCTCTCCCATTCCTTGCAATGAAAGCGCAAGTATGCAGCCTGCCACCCACCCACCCACACCCAGGCTGCAATACCATACTGCTTCCTTGCTTGCACTTGAAATTGGGCCTTTTAGGCATGTGGAGGCGGAATCTGGCCACCAAGTTATGGCTGCGTTGGCGGCCTGGTATCCACACTCGGTCCCCAGCTGCCAGGGGGCAGCCGGGTGTCCATACTCGGTCCCCAGCCGCCCAGCGGCCGGGTGTCCACACACAGCACCCAGCCGCCTGGGGGCGGCCGGGTGTCCATAAACGGTCCCCAGCCGCCCCTATTTCTCCTGTCAACTTCCCCCACACACTTTTCTTAGCCCGGCCTGCTTTAGGGCAGCATTGGATGAGCCCATCAGAGAACCAGATTCCTCCGGTGGGCCCTGGTTTCTCCATCAGGGGAGTTGAGAGTGCCAAGGTGAGGAGCATGATGATGATGATAGAAGTTAGCATCTATTTTGTTTTCTTGGAATGCAAGCGCATGTATGTAGTAGCGGCTAGGCCTGAGGTGGTCAGCGTTTTGGCGCATATCCTGCCTCCTCCGAGGATTGCTGGATGTTTTCCTGCTACTATCCCAGTTCTATGACTCCCGTTAAAACAAAGCTTCAGGTGATAAATGATGGATGAGGTAGTGGCAGGAGGAACAGGGACCATTCACATCAATATCAGGCAAGTCAACCACATATGTCTTGTAGGATATGTTTCTGTAACAAAAGGAGCGGTGCGGCTGCAC
Organism: Phyllobates terribilis; assembly: GCF_046119375.1. Lineage (NCBI taxonomy): Eukaryota > Metazoa > Chordata > Amphibia > Anura > Dendrobatidae > Phyllobates > Phyllobates terribilis. Next base: position 480,143,844 of record NW_027362764.1, on the reverse strand, counting down.
AGTTATAGGGCATACAGTGAGTGCAATGCCTACCAAAAATTTCGAGGCACTCCAATGCCCCTTGGAAATGACATGGAGGGCCTTAACTAAACCGTTTTTTCCATTTATAGCAACTGGGTCTCCGGTACACTGTTGGCCTAAGCAGTGAATGGAAGGCTTTCAAAAAATTATGAGGAACTGCAATGCCCCTTGAAACAGACGTGGATTACAGCGTACTAAAAACCTTCTACCCATTATTGGGGAGTGAGTCTCCCTTAGTTTTCGCCTTTGCATTGAATAGCAAAAGCTGACTAAAATTAGGAGGAAATGCAATGCCCGTTGGAAGAGTCGTGAAGGTTAGAGGTAATTAAAAACAACATTTCAATGCTCCTTGGAAGAGCTGTAGAGTTCAAAGTGGCTTAACAAGATGGTTTGAATGCCCCTTGGAAGAGACGTGGAGGTCACAGTAGCTTAACAAGACGGTTTTAATGCCCCTCGGAAAAGACGTGGAGGTCCCAGTAGCTTAACAAGACGGTTTGAATGCCCCTTGGAAGAGACGTGGAGGTCACAATAGCTTAACAAGACGGTTTTAATGCCCCTCGGAAAAGTGGTGCAGGTCGCAGTAGCTTAACAAGATGGTTTTAATGCCCCTTACAAGAGCCATACAGTACAGCATCTTAAAAACATTATTCCCATTATTGGGGAGTGTGTTTCCCATAGTCTTTGCTTATGCCTTCCAAGCAAAAGCTGCCAAAAATTAGAACGGAGGAACTTGCAATGCCCCTTACAAGAGCCATGCAGTACAGCATAGTACAAACATTATTCCCATTATTGGGGAGTGTGTCTCCCATAGTCTTTGCTTATGCCTTCCAAGCAAAAGCTGCCAAAAATTAGGATGGAGGAACTTGCAATGCCCCTTACAAGAGCCATGCAGTACAGCATATTACAAACATTATTCCCATTATTGGGGAGTGTGTCTCCCATAGTCTTTGCTTATGCCTTCCAAGCAAAAGCTGCCAAAAATTAGGACGTAGGAACTTGCAATGCCCCTTACAAGAGCCACGCAGTACAGCATATTAAAAACATTATTCCCATTATTGGGGAGTGGGTCTCCCACAGTCTTTGCTTATGCCTTCGAAGCAAAAGATGACAAAAATAAAGACGGAGGAACTTTCAATAATGGCAACACGGACCATGGTCACCCTGGTGGTATAGTGGTGGTGGAGGCTGAGGATAAGGAGAAGAACATAAAACAGCCGAAATGAGGAAGCGTATATCCATGTGTGGGTGTGAAGTGGTGCATGTGAATACTCCTCCCGAAATAACACAGTGGATTTGACTTTATGTTACTCTGTTGTAATTTGGTGGTGATGAGAAGTCTGGCCCCATCCAGCCCTTGTTCATTTTGATAAGGGTCAGCTTGTCAGCATTGTCAGTTGACAAGCGAGTGCGCTTATCAGTTATAATTCCCCCAGCGGCACTAAAAACACGCTCCGATAACACGCTAGCGGCAGGGCAGGCCAGGACCTCCAAGGCGTACAGAGCGAGTTCATTCCAAGTGTCCAGCTTGGATACCCAATAATTAAAAGGCACAGAGGAATCACGGATGACGCTGGTACGGTCGGCAAAGTACTCCCTCACCATCTTTTGAAACTTTCCACTCCTTGTGAGAGTACCCCGCGCCACAGGTCCTGTAAGCTTGGCGGGTCTCATAAAACTGTCCCAGAACATTGACAGTGTTCCCCTGCCTCTGCTGGATTGGAGTTGCCTCTCTCTCGCTTGTACACCTTGGTTGGTCAACGAACTGTGACCTCTGCCGCTAGCATGTTCAGATGGGTATTTTTTTAACAGTTCTACAGCAAGGGCCTTCTGGTACTGCCCCATTTTTGTAGAGCTCTCCACCTCAGGAATAAGAGAGTGAAAGTTCTCCTTGTAGCGGGGGTCTAAAAGTGTCACCAACCAGTAATGACTGTCACCCAACATTTTGACAACGCGAGGGTCACGGTTAAGGCAGCGTAACATAAAGTCAGCCATGCGTGCCAGACTGGTAACGGGCAAGACTTCCGTGTCCTCACCAAGATGACGACTGACCATGCTCTCCTCTTCCTCCTCCTCCTCCTCCCCCTGTCCTCGGGCCACCCACGCTGAACCGACGGTATGACAGTTGTACAGCTACTACCGTCTACAACCAATGCATGATACAAGCTCCTGTTCTTCCTCCTCCTCCTCTCCCTCATTGTCCCACAATGCACGTTGGGATGAGATGAGGCTGGGCTGTGTGTAATCGACCGCTACAGCTTCTTGATCCATCTCATAATACTCTGGCTGCAATGCCTCCTCTTTAATTCTCTGCAGAGAGCATTGCAAAAGACAGACAAGTGGAATGCTGATGCTAATGATGGCGTCATCGCCACTCACCATCTTGGTGGACTCCCCAAAGTTTGTCAAGATGGTACATATGTCAGACATCCAGGTCCACTCCTGAGGTCTTATGTGTGGAGTCTGATCTGAATATCGACGGCCTTGTTGCAGCTGGTACTCCACAACTGCTCTCTTCTGCTCACAAATCCTTTGCAACATGTGGAGGGTAGAGTTCCAACGTGTGGGGACATCACACACCAGTCGGTGTGACGGAAGCTGCAAACGCTGCTGCAACACAGCAAGGGTGGCGGAAGCTGTAGCCGACTTGCGAAAATGAGCTGACAGGCGGCGTACTTTGACGAGCAGATCAGGCAACTCGGGGTACGATTTAAGAAACCGCTTAACCACGAGGTTAAGCACATGAGCCAGGCATAATACGTGTGTGATCTCGCCTCTAGTGTTGAGACACCACCGTAGTGTTCGGGTTCGGTTCGGTTCGTCGAACACCGGGATGTTCGAGGAACTGTTCGTCGAACTGTTCGTCGAACACCTTAGAACACCGTCGAACACCGTTAAAACCAATGGCAGGCAAACAAAAACACATAGAAACACATAGAAAACACCTTCAAAGGTGTCCAAAAGCTGACAAACTGCTCAGAAGATGCTTTCTTTAAAAAAGCCGGCCGGCAATTCAGCAGCGGCATACACCGGTACCCGACAATTTAGACAAGAAGGAATAGAGCCTCACACATTGATTAGATAGATAGAAACATGTCAGTCACATATATATGAAGTACAGTGACAGTGTTGCTTACTGTACTTGTCATTTAGTGTAAAAGGATTTATTAAAAAATATAATAGTGTTTTCATGCACTGTCTCTTTAAAAAAGCCGGCCGGCAATTCAGCATCTGTACCCGACAATTTATAACAGAAAGAATAGAGCATCACACATAAATTAGATAGATAGAAACATGTCAGTCACATATATATGAAGTACAGTGACAATGTTGCTTACTGTACTTGTCATTTAGTGTAAAGGATTTATTAAAAAAAATAATAGTGTTTTCATGCACCGTCTCTTTAAAAAAGCCGGCCGGCAATTCAGCAGCGGTACCCGACAATTTATAACAGACAGAATAGAGCTTCACACATAGATTAGATAGATAGAAACATGTCAGTCACATATATATGAAGTACAGTGATAGTGTTGGTTACTGTACTTGTCATTTAGTATTAAAATAAAGGATTTATTATTAAAAAAAATTGGCGTGGGGTTCCCCTTAATTTTAGTCTCTAGTGGAGGTTAAGCAGACAGCTGGGGCAGATGTTTGAAGCCTGGGAAGGGGGTAATACCCACGGAGCTTCCCAGGCTACTAATATGAGCCCCCAGCTGAATACATAGCCTTTACTAGCTATTAAAATGGGGGACCCCCCCAAAAAAATGACGTGGGGTCCCCCCTAATTTAATAGCTAGCAAAGGCTAGGCAGACAGCTGGGGGCTGATATTAATAGCCCAGGAAGGGAGCCATGAATATTGGCCCCCTTCCAGGCTAGAAACACCAGCCGTCAGCCGCCCCAGAAATGGCGCATTCATAGGATGCGCCAATTCTGGCACTTAGCCTCGCTCTTCCACGCTGCCCTGTAGCGGTGGCAGGGGGTAATAGGGCTGGGGTTGATGTCAGCTTATAATGCCAGCTGACATCAAGCCCAGGTTAGTAATGGAGAGGCGTCTATAAGACACCCCCATTACTAACCCCATAGTCAAAGTTAAAAGAAAACACAAACACCCAGAATAAAGTCCTTTAATTGAAATAAAGACACAATCCTTTATTGTTCTAAATTAAACCATACTTACCATCACGCCCATTCCAGCTGAAGCCAACGATCTCCTGCAATAAAAGAAAAATAATAAAGCAACATCATCCTTACCTTTCCATGGTTCCCACGACAGCTTCAGCTCTGCTACATCGAGATGACAGGCTGGACCGCAGCAGAACGCTGCCATCCAGCCTGTCATCCCGCAGACACTGAGAAGCGCAGGCATGCTTGCGCTCTGCAGTGTCTGGCTGTGACGGCATAAAGATGAGACGAGTTCATGTCCAATGAACTCAGCTCACCTCCTGCACGTCACTGACAGCGTGGGAGAATTCTCCTGCACTCAGCGCTTCAGCGTGAGAATTCTCCCACGCTGAAGCGCTGAGTGCAGGAGAATTTTCCCACGCTGTCAGTGACGTGCATAAGGTGAGCTCATGTCCAATGAACTCAGCTCACCTCCTGCACGTCACTGACAGCGTGGGAGAATTCTCCTGCACTCAGCGCTTCAGTGTGAGAATTCTCCCACGCTGAAGCGCTGAGTGCAGGAGAATTTTCCCACGCTGTCAGTGACGTGCATGAGGTGAGCCGAGTTCATTGGACATTAACTCGGCTCATCTGGATGCCCTCACAGAGAGACACTGTGGAGCGCAAGCAAGCCTGCGCTTCTCAGTGTCTGCGGGATGACAGGCAGGATGGCAGCGTTCTGCTGCGGTCCAGCCTGTCATCTCGATGTAGCAGAGCTGAAGCTGTCATGGGAACCGTGGAAAGGTAAGGATGATGTTGCTTTATTATTTTTCTTTTATTTCAGGAGATCGTTGGCTTCAGCTGGAATGGGCGTGACGGTAAGTATGGTTTAATTTAGAACAATAAAGAATTGTGTGTTTATTTCAATTAAAGGACTTTTTTCTGGGTGTTTGTGCTTTTTTTAAATACTTTACTAGAAATTCATGGTGGTCATGTCTAATATTGGCGTGACCCCATGAATTTTGGGCTTAGGGCCAGCTGATAATGCCAAGCTGGCCCTAACCCCTTTATTACCCAGTGAACCACCGCATCAGGGCCCTGGATGAGCTGGGTACAGCGCCAGAAGATGGCGCTTCTATGAACGCGCCATTTTCCGGGGTGGCTGCGGACTGCAATTTGCAGCGGGGGTGGCCCAGAAAGCTTGGGCCTCCCTGCGCTGCGGATTCCAGCCCCCAGCTGCCTAGTTGTACCTGGCTGGACACAAAAACAGGGCGAAGCCCCACGTCAATTTTCTTTAAATTATTTCATGAAATAATTAAGAAAAAAAGGGCTTCCCTATATTGTTGTGTCCGGCCAGGTACAAATAGGCAGCTGGTGGTTGGGGGCAGCCCGTTCCTGCCTGCTGCACCTGACTGGACACAAATATAGTGCGAAGCCCCACGTCAATTTTTTTTTAATTATTTCATGAATTTCCTGAAATAATTTAAAAAAATTGAAGTGGGGCTTCGCACTATATTTGTGTCCAGCCAGGTACAGCAGGCAGGAATGGGCTGCCCCCAACCACCAGCTGCCTATTTGTACCTGGCCGGACACAACAATATAGGGAAGGCCTTTTTTTCTTAATTATTTCATGAAATAATTAAAAAAAATTGAAGTGGGGCTTCGCACTATATTTGTGTCCAGCCAGGTACAGCAGGCAGGAACGGGCTGCCCCCAACCACCAGCTGACTATTTGTACCTGGCCGGACACAACAATATAGGGAAGGCCTTTTTTTCTTAATTATTTCATGAATTTCATGAAATAATTAAAAAAAAAATACGTGGGGCTTCGCCCTATTTTTGTGTCCAGCCAGGTACAACTAGGCAGCTGGGGGCTGGAATCTGCAGCGCAGGGAGGCCCAAGCTTTCTGGGCCCCCCCCGCTGCAAATTGCAGTCCGCAGCCACCCCGGAAAATGGCGCGTTCATAGAAGCGCCATCTTCTGGCGCTGTACACAACTCATCCAGGGCCCTGGTGCGGTGGCTCACTGGGTAATAAAGGGGTTAGGGCCAGCTTGGTATTATCAGCTGGCCCCAAGCCCAAAATTCATGGGGTCACGCCAGTATTAGACATGACCGCCATGAATTTCTAGTAAAGTATTTAAAAAAAACACAACACCCAGAATAAAGTCCTTTAATTGAAATAAACACACAATTCTTTATTGTTCTAAATTAAACTATACTTACCATCACGCCCATTCCAGCTGAAGCCAACGATCTCCTGCAATAAAAGAAAAATAATAAACCAACCTCATCCTTACCTTTCCATGGTTCCCACGACAGCTTCAGCTCTGCTACATCGAGATGACAGGCTGGACCGCAGCAGAACGCTGCCATCCAGCCTGTCATCCCGCAAACACTGAGAAGCGCAGGCATGCTTGCGCTCCTCAGTGTCTCGCTGTGACGGCATCCAGATGAGCCGAGGTCATGTCCAATGAACTCGGCTCACCTCATGCACGTCACTGACAGCGTGGGAAAATTCTCACGCTGAAGTGCTGAGTGCAGGAGAATTCTCCCACGCTGTCAGTGACGTGCATGAGGTGAGCTCATGTCCAATGAACTCAGCTCACCTCATGCACCTCACTGACAGCGTGGGAAAATTCTCCTGCACTCAGCGCTTCAGCGTGAGAATTCTCCCACGCTGTAAGTGACGTGCATGAGGTGAGCTGAGTTCATTGGACATGACCTCGGCTCATCTTTATGCCGTCACAGAGAGACAATGTGGAGCGCAAGCAAGCCTGCTCTTCTCAGTGTCTGCGGGATGACAGGCTGGATGGCGGCGTTCTGCTGCGGTCCAGCCTGTCATCTCGATGTAGCAGAGCTGAAGCTGTCGTGGGAACCATGGAAAGGTAAGGATGAGGTTGCTTTATTATTTTATTTTTATTACAGGAGATCGTTGGCTTCAGCTGGAATGGGCGTGATGGTAAGTATGGTTTAATTTAGAACAATAAAGAATTGTGTCTTTATTTCAATTAAAGGACTTTATTCTGGGTGTTTGTGTTTTTTTTAACTTTGACTATGGGGTTAGTAATGGGGGTGTCTTATAGACGCCTCTCCATTACTAACCTGGGCTTGATGTCAGCTGGCATTATAAGCTGACATCAACCCCAGCCCTATTACCCCCTGCCACCGCACCAGGGCAGCGTGGAAGAGCGAGGCTAAGTGCCAGAATTGGCGCATCCTATGAATGCGCCATTTCTGGGGCGGCTGACGGCTGGTGTTTCTAGCCTGGGAGGGGGCCAATATTCATGGCTCCCTTCCTGGGCTATTAATATCAGCCCCCAGCTGTCTGCCTAGCCTTTGCTAGCTATTAAATTAGGGGGGTCATTTTTTTTGGGGGGTCCCCCATTTTAATAGCTAGTAAAGGCTAGGTATTCAGCTGGGGGCTGATATTAGTAGCCTGGAAAGCTCCGTGGGTATTACCCCCTTCCCAGGCTTCAAACATCTGCCCCAGCTGTCTGCTTAACCTCCGCTAGAGCCTAAAATTAAGGGGAACCCCACGCCAATTTTTTTAATAATAAATCCTTTATTTTAATACTAAATGACAAGTACAGTAACCAACACTATCACTGTACTTCATATATATGTGACTGACATGTTTCTATCTATCTAATCTATGTGTGAAGCTCTATTCTGTCTGTTATAAATTGTCGGGTACAGATGCTGAATTGCCGGCCGGCTTTCTTAAAGAGACGGTGCATGAAAACACTATTATTTTTTTTAATAAATCCTTTACACTAAATGACAAGTACAGTAAGCAACACTGTCACTGTACTTCATATATATGTGACTGACATGTTTCTATCTATCTAATCTATGTGTGATTCTCTATTCCTTCTATTCTAAATTGTTGGGTACAGATGCTGAATTGCCGGCCGGCTTTTTTAAAGAGACGGTGCATGAAAACACTATTATTTTTTTTGATAAATCCTTTACACTAAATGACAAGTACAGTAATCAACACTGTCACTGTACTTCATATATATGTGACTGACATGTTTCTATCTATCTAATCTATGTGTGATTCTCTATTCCTTCTATTCTAAATTGTCGGGTACCGCTGCTGAATTGCCGGCCGGCTTTTTTAAAGAGACGGTGCATGAAAACACTATTATTTTTTTTGATAAATCCTTTACGCTAAATGACAAGTACAGTAAGCAGCACTTTCACTGTACTTCGTATATATGTGGCTGACATGTTTATATTTATCTAATCTATGTGTGAAGCTCTATTCTTTCGGTTCTAAATTGTCGGGTACCGGTGTATGCCGCTGCTGAATTGCCGGCTTTTCATGTTTCACTGTGAGCACTGTTCCCATCGATTTGGGCAATCACTGTAATGCCACAACCACCATGGCTGTGGCATTACAGTGAGTGGCAGACAATCCCTGCATGATTGGTGCTCTAAATAGCACCAGACATGCAGGACATGCTTTTGGTGCACGAACAGTTATCGAACATAACCTCGAACAGCCGAATTTTTTGCAAATCGTTCGGGTTCGTCGAACAACTCGAACACCGCCCAAAACAGCTCGAATTTGAGATTGGCGAACAGTTCTAGTCGAACACCGCTCATCTCTACTCGCCTCGCCTCAGAGCCGCCACCACGTTACGGCCATTGTCACACACGACCATGCCTGGATGTAGGTTCAGCGGTCTCAGCCACTGATCTGCCTGCTCTTTCACAGCTGTCCACAACTCACAAGCAGTGTGAAGTTTCTCACCTAAGCTTATGAGTTTCAGCACAGCCTGTTGCCGCTTTGCGGAGGCAGTACTGCAGTGCTTCCAGCTTGTAACTGATGTGGTGATATCTGAGATGGAGGCTGAACATGAGGAGGAGGATGATGCACAGGAGCTGTACACTGTGGGGGCAACTCTGACTGACATAGGGCTCGCAATCCTCGGTGTGGGGAGGATATGTTCCGTCCCAAGGTCCGACTGGGTTCCGGCTTCCACTATGTTTACCCAGTGTGCCGTCAGGGAGATGTACCGTCCCTGGCCACAAGCACTTGTCCACGTGTCCGTTGTCAGATGGACTCTCCCAGTAACTGCGTTGTTGAGGGCATGGCAGATGTTTTGGGACACGTGCTTGTGTAGTGCGGGGATGGCACACCGGGCAAAATAGTGTTGGCTTGGGACCGAGTACCGAGGGGCGGCCACCGCCATAAGGTTGCGGAAGGATTCCGTCTCCAGCAGCCTAAAAGGCAGAATTTCCAACGCAAGCAGTCATGAAATGTGCGAATTTAGGACTCTGGCCTGTGGGGTGTTAGCTTTGAATTTCCGCTTTCGTTCAAAGGTCTGGGATATGGACAATTGAACGCTGCAGTGGGACGTGGACGTTGATGCTGTTTCTTGAGAAACTGCCATAACAAGTGAAGACTAAGAGGAGGGGGCATCTTTGCATGCAGTATGGACAGGGGATTGCCTTGCACACACAACAGGGGGTTCTGTTGCATGCACAACAGCGGAAGAAGCAGTGGTGACACCCGCTGACACTGGTCGTGAACCCTGGGGTTCGCCCCACAAAGTCGGGTGCTTTGATGACATGTGCCTGATCATGCTGGTGGTGGTCAGGCTGGTAGTTTTGTCCCCCCTGCTGATGCTGACATGGCAGGTGGTACAAATGGCCTTTTTGGGGTTATCAGCAGAGTCTTTAAAAAAATTCCTGACTCTGGAAGACCTACAGGTTGTACTGGCAATGTTCCTCGTGTTGGTGTTACGGGGAACTGTTGCCTGCCTTCTGTGTGCGGCCACCACACTGCTTCTTCCTGCCTGTTGGGGTACTCTGCCTCCCTCCCCCTGTGTGCTGCTGGCCTCGCTCTGCATGTCCTCCTGCCACGTTGGGTCAGTTACTAGATCATCCACCATCTCCTCCTCTTCCACTTGCGCACCACGATCCTCCTCCTCACTTCCTGGCAACTGTGTCTCGTCATCGTCCACCTCTTGTGACAAATTGCCAGCGTCGACTTCCTGTGGCCGTGGCTGTTCAAATATTTGGGCATCGCTACTCTTCCACCACTTCAAGCGGAGCAGGCGAGGGGCACAAATCTGGAAATGGACCAGTGAACAGCTTTTCAGAGTGTCCAAGTGTGCGATCAGTTGCTGTCTGATGACACTCGGCATGGTGGGAGGAAGGAGCATCAGGGTGAGGTGGAGTATGCGGTCGAGACGCACGGCTACTAAGAGTTGACCGTGTGGAAGAAAGAACGGAGGTGGTGGTGCCCAGGTAACTGGAAGTATTATCTACTATCCAATTAATAACCTGTTCACACTGATCAGTTCGCAATACTGGTGTTGTTCTGTGCTTCCCTAGTAATTCGGTCAAGAAGTGGGAGCGAGAAGATGTGGCTGTTTGTCGTGGCACATTTTCACCTTGGCCACGGCCCCGTCCTCTGCACGCACCATCACCAGAACGTCCAGTTCCATGTCCCTTGCCACGCGCCTTCCATTGTAAAGGAAGTAAAATAGCTTACACTCGCACTATCAATGGAAAAAGGGTAATAAAAAGTAAATTAGAACCGTGGAAGAGGAAAACCACAGTTCTATTTCTCTGGCCTACAACCTACTCTTTTAAACAATCTGAACAATCAGGGAGAAACTATTACTGTTTTTCTTTACGGAAAAAATACCAACAGCTGAATAATAGAGATTTTTTACCGTGGAATGGGAAAACCACAGTTATTGTTTACTGGGGTATACCAGAAAATTTTTAATAGATATATTTGCGGCTGAACAGTGAGCGACACACTCAAACTGTTTTTTTTTAGGTAAAAATGGCCCAAAAGTGGATAATGCAGAGGTTTGAACTGTGGAACTGCAAAACCACACTTGTATTTCTCGGGCCTATACCAGACTATTTTCAACAGATATATTTGTGTCTGAACAATCAGGAGACACTACTGTTTTTCTTTACCGCAAAAAATGCCAAAAGAAGAATAATACAGAGATTTGACCCGTGGAACTGCAAAACCACAGTTCTAGTAATCTGGCCTACACCAGACTATTTTCAACAGATATATTTGTGTCTGAACAATCAGGAGACACTACTGTTTTTCTTTACGGCAAAAAATGCAAAAGAGCAGGATAATACAGAGATTTGACCCGTGGAACTGCAAAACCACACTTGTATTTCTCGGGCCTACACCAGACTATTTTCAACAGATATATTTGTGTCTGAACAATCAGGAGACACTACTGTTTTTCTTTACGGCAAAAAATGCCAAAAGCAGGATAATACAGAGATTTGACCCGTGGAACTGCAAAACCACAGTTCTAGTAATCTGGCCTACACCAGACTATTTTCAACAGATATATTTGTGTCTGAACAATCAGGAGACACTACTGTTTTTCTTTACAGAAAAAAATGCAAAAAAGCAGGATAATACAGAGATTTGACCCGTGGAACTGCAAAACCACACTTGTATTTCTTGGGCCTACACCAGACTATTTTCAACAGATATATTTGTGTCTGAACAATCAGGAGACACTACAGTTTTTCTTTACGGCAAAAAATGCAAAAAAGCAGGATAATACAGAGATTTGACCAATGGAACTGCAAAACCACACTTGTATTTCTCGGGCCTACACCAGACTATTTTCAACAGATATATTTGTGTCTGAACAATCAGGAGACACTACTGTTTTTCCTTACGGCAAAAAATGCCAAAAAAAGGATAATACAGAGATTTGACCCGTGGAACTGCAAAACCACAGTTCTAGTAATCTTGCCTACACCAGACTATTTTCAACAGATATATTTGTGTCTGAACAATCAGGAAACACTACTGTTTTTCTTTATGGCAAAAAATGCAAAAAAGCAGGATAATACAGAGATTTGACCCGTGGAGCTGCAAAACCACACTTGTATTTCTCAGGCCTACACCAGACTATTTTCAACAGATATATTTATGTCTGAACAATCAGGGAGACGCTACTGTTTTCTTTACGGCAAAAAATGCCAAAAGAAGGATAATACAGAGATTTGACCCGTGGAACTGCAAAACCACAGTTCTAGTAATCTGGCACACACCAGACTATTTTCAACAGATATATTTGTGTCTGAACAATCAGGAGACACTACTGTTTTTCTTTACGGCAAAAAATGCCAAAAGAAGGATAATACAGAGATTTGACCCGTGGAACTGCAAAACCACAGTTCTAGTAATCTGGCCTACACCAGACTATTTTCAACAGATATATTTGTGTCTGAACATTCAGGAGACACTACTGTTTTTCTTTACGGCAAAAAATGCAAAAAAGCAGGATAATACAGAGATTTGACCCGTGGAACTGCAAAACCACACTTGTATTTCTCGGGCCTACACCAGACTATTTTCAATAGATATATTTGTGTCTGAAAAATCAGGGAGACAATATTAGTTTTTTTTTTACGGCAAAAAATGCCAAAAGCAGGATAATAGAGATTTTTTACCGTGAAATAGCAAAACCACAGTTATAATTTACTGGTGTATACCAGACTTTTTTAAATATATATATTTGCGGCTGAACAGTGAGCGACACACTCAAAATTTTTTTTTTTACATACAAATATCCCAAAAGTGGATAATACAGAGGTTTGAACCGTGGAACTGCCAAAACCACACTCCTATTTCTCTAGCCTACACCAGACTATTTTCAACAGATATATTTGGGTCTGAAAAATCAGAGACACACTTTTTTTTTGGGGGGGGGGACACCAAAAGGTTAATAAGACGGGTATTTGTACAGCGTGAAGGAGGAAAAAAAAAAGAGGATTTAGATGAAAAAAAAAAGGATTTTTCCTGGAGCTAAGTCCAGCAATTTCAGCAACAGGAGCACACAGGACTGTAATTCAGCATTTTCTGGTATAACCACTGCGTATCCTATACAGCCTGCCTGCCTGCCTGCCTGATATCTGGGATGGATATTAGTCCTGAGAAGGACTGTTTGCTTGATCTGGCTGTCTTTACAAACCCTACACTAACTATTTTGCAGGATATATCTCTCCCTAAACCAGCAGCGCTGTCCCTACACTGTCTGATCCGGAGAGACTGTGTCCAAGATGGCGGCGCCCGGTTTTAAATACTCGAGGTGATGCTGTGCGGCCAGCCAATCACTGTAATGCCCACAAACAACATGGCTGCAGCATTACAGTGACTGGCTGGCAATCACTGCATTTTCATTGGCTCTGTAAAGAGCACCAAACATGCAGGGAGGAGACCCGAGCTCCTGCCCGAGTAACCCGGAAATGCTCGATGCTCGCCGAACATCCCGAGTAGCGTGATGCTCGGGCGAGTGCCGAGCATAGTCGAGCATGCTCGCTCAACACTAGTGAACACGGTAAAAAAAACAAAAACAAAACATAAAACAATGCTTTATCGTCATACCGCCAAACAAAAAATGGAATAAAACGCGATCAAAAAGAAGAATGTAAATAAAAATAGTACCGCTGAAAACGTCATCTTGTCCCGCAAAATACAAGCCGCAATACAGCTCCAACAACAGAAAAATAAAAAAGTTATAGCTCTCAGAATAAAGCGATGCAAAAACAATTCTTTTTTCTATAAAATAGTTTTTATTGTGTAAAAGCGCCAAAACCTAAAAAAAAAAAAATAAAAAAAAAAAAATGCGGTACCGCTGTAAACGTACTGACCCGAAGAATAAAACTACCTTATCAATTTTACCACACGCAGAACGGCATAAAAAAAAAAAAAACATTTCCTGAATTGTTGGTTTTTGTTTATTCTGCCTCCCAAAAATCGGAATAGAAAGCGATTAAAAAATGTCATTTGCCCAAAAATGATACCGATAAAAATGTCAACTTGTTCCGCAAAAAACAGGCCATCACATGACTCTGTCGGCCGAAATATGGAAAAATTATTGCTCTCAAAATATAGCGATGCAAAAACTAGTCTTTGCAAAAAAATGCGTCTTTTAGTGTGTGACAGCTGTCAATCATAAAAACCCGATATGAATCTGGCATCGCTGTAATTGCACCGACCCGAAGAATAACGTCGTCTAATCACTTATGCCACATGAGGAACGGCGTAAAAAATAAACTTTAGGGTTAGGGTTGTGCTAGGTTAGGGTTGTGCTAGGGTTTGGGTTAATGTTGGGTTAGGGTTAGGGCTGGGCTAGGGTTGGGGTTAGGGTTGGGGTTAGGTTTGGGCTAGGGTTGGGATTGGGCTAGGGTTAGCGTTGGGCTAGGGTTAGGGTTGGGCTAGGATTAGGGTTGGGCTAGGGTTAGGGTTGGGCTAGGGTTAGGGTTGGGCTAGGGTTAGGCTAAGGTTAGGGTTAAGCTAGGGTTAGGGTTGGGCTAAGGTTCGGGTTGGGGTTGGGATTTTTTCAGAAGTAAAGAAAAAAAAATGATGACGATATGGCGACTAGTGAGCTCAAGTACTTGCTACTTGAGTTTGCATCGGGTGCTTGGGTATGCACCGACTATGGCGGGTGCTCGAGTGACATGCTCGAGTCTCCTCCCCAAATATTTTGCAGTTGTTATACAGACAAAAAAACCTTGCGAGGATTGCCTGCCATGCACGAGCGATCCCCGCATGTTTTTTTTTGGGTGTCTAATAAAAAAACATGGGGGGCGTGGACTCGAGCATGTCACTTGAGCATCCGCGATACTTGGTGCATACCCTAGTACCTGATGCAAACTCAAATAGCGAGCACTTGCACTCAAGACTAATGACAACTTATTCAATATGGTGACCTAATGTTATCAAATTCTGTCGTACTTCTGGGTTCAAAATGGTCACTATACCCCTTGATAAAATCCTGGAGGGGTGTAGCTTACAAAATGGAGTCACTGGGGGGAGAGTGGAGTGGTTTCCACTATTTAGGCACATCAGGGACTCCCCAAACGCAACCTGTTACCCTTGTGAAAATGCAAAATTGGGGGCTGAAAAACATGTGAAAATGTTATTTTTACGGTTTAATGTTATAAACTTTTGTGAAGCACCTGGGGGTTCAGGGTGCTCACCACACATCTAGATAAGTTCTTTAAGGGGTCTAGTTTCCAAAATGGTGTCACTTGTGGGGGTTTTCCACTGTTTAGGCACATCAGGGGCACATCCGCTAATTATTCAAGCAAATTTTACATTCAAAAAGTCAAATGGTGCTCCTACCCTTCCAAACTCTGCCGTGCGTACAAACAGTGGTTTTCCCCCACATATGGGGTATCGGCTTACTCAGGAAAAAATGCACAACAAACTGCATGGTGTAATTTCTCCTGTTACACTTATGAAAATGCAAAATTGGGGGCTGAAAAACATTTTTGTTGGAAAAATGTGAAAATTTTATTTTTACGGCTCAATGTTATAAACTTCTGTGAAGCACATGGGGGTTCAAGGTGCTCACCAAACATCTAGATAATTTCCTTAAGGGGTCTAGTTTCCTAAATGGGGTCACTTGTGGGGGGTTTCCACTGTTTAGGCACATCAGGGGCTCCCCAAACGCAACTTGGTGTCCGCTAATTATTCAAGCAAATTTTACATTCAAAAAGTCAAATGGCGCTCCTTCCCTTCCAAACTCTGCCGTGCGCCCAAACAGTGGTTTTTCCTCACATATGGGGTATCTGTGTGCTCAGGGGAAATTGAACAACAAATTTTGGGCTCCATTTTTTCCTGTTACCCCTGCAAACATAAAACAATTTGGGTCTAAAGTAACATTTTTGTGAAAAATGTTAAATGTTCATTTTTTTCTTCCACATTCCAAAAATTCCTGTGAAGCACCTGAAGGGTTAATAAACTTCTTGAATGTGGTTTTGAGCACCTTGAGGGGTGCAGTTTTTAGAATGGTGTCACTTTTGGGTATTACTGTCATAAAGGCCCCTCAAAGTCATGTCAAATGTGATGTGGTCTCTAAAAAATGTTTTTGTAAATTTTGTTGTTAAAATGAGAAATCGCTGGTCAACTTTTAACCCTTATAGCTCCCTACTAAAGATAAATGTTTGCTCCAAAATTGTGCTGATGTAAAGTAGACATGTGGGAAATGTTATTTATTAACTATTTTGTGTGACATACAGTACAGAACAAAAGTTTGGACACACCTTCTCATTTAAAGATTTTTCTGTATTTTCTTGACTATGAAAATTGTACATTCACACTGAAGGCATCAAAACTATGAATTAACACATGTGGAATTATATACTTAACAAAAAAGTGTGAAACAACTGAAAATATGTCTTATATTCTAGGTTCTTCAAAGTAGCCACCTTTTGCTTTGATGACTGCTTTGCACACTCTTGGCATTCTCTTGATGAGCTTCAAGAGGTAGTCACCGGAAATGGTTTTCACTTCACAGGTGTGCCCTGTCAGGTTTAATAAGTGGGATTTCTTGCCTTATAAATGGGGTTGAGACCATCAGTTGTGTTGTGCAGAAGTCAGGTGGATATACAGCTGATAGTCCTACTGAATAGACTGTTAGAATTTGTATTATGGCAAGAAAAAAGCAGCTAAGTAAAGAAAAATGAGTGCCCATCGTTACTTTAAGAAATGAAGGTCAGTCAGTGCGAAAAATTGGGAAAACTTTGAAAGTGTCCCCAAGTGCAGTTGCAAAAACCATCAAACGCTACAAAGAAACTGTCTCAAATGAGGACCGCCCCTGGAAAGGAAGACCAAGAGTCACCTCTGCTTCTGAGGATAAGTTTATCCGAGTCACCAGCCTCAGAAATCGCAGGTTAACAGCAGCTCAGATTAGAGAC
This sequence comes from Phyllobates terribilis, assembly GCF_046119375.1. NCBI lineage: Eukaryota > Metazoa > Chordata > Amphibia > Anura > Dendrobatidae > Phyllobates > Phyllobates terribilis. The sequence continues at coordinate 480,127,003 of NW_027362764.1, read as the reverse complement.
CAGGTCAATGCCACACAGAGTTCTAGCAGCAGACACATCTCTTCAACAACTGTTAAGAGGAGACTTTGTGCAGCAGGCCTTCATGGTAAAATAGCTGCTAGGAAACCACTGCTAAGGACAGGCAACAAGCAGAAGAGACTTGTTTGGGCTAAAGAACACAAGGAATGGACATTAGACCAGTGGAAATCTGTGCTTTGGTTTGATGAGTCCAAATTTGAGATCTTTGGTTCTAACCACCGTGTCTTTGTGCGACGCAGAAAAGGTGAACGGATGGACTCTACATGCCTGGCTCTCACCGTGAAGCATGGAGGAGGAGGTGTGATGGTGTGGGGGTGCTTTGCTGGTGACACTGTTGGGGATTTATTCAAAACTGAAAGCATACTGAACCAGCATGGCTACCACAGCATCTTGCAGCGGCATGCTATTCCATCCGGTTTGCGTTTAGTTGGACCATCATTTCTTTTTCAACAGGACAATGACCCCAAACACACCTCCAGGCTGTGTAACGACTATTTGACCAAGAAGGAGAGTGATGGGGTGCTACGCCAGATGACCTGGCCTCCACAGTCACCAGACCTGAACCCAATCGAGATGGTTTGGGGTGAGCTGGACCGCAGAGTGAAGGCAAAAGGGCCAACAAGTGCTAAGCATCTCTGGGAACTCCTTCAAGATTGTTGGAAGACCATTTCCGGTGACTACCTCTTGAAGCTCATCAAGAGAATGCCAAGAGTGTGCAAAGCAGTCATCAAAGCAAAAGGTGGCTACTTTGAAGAACCTAGAATATAAGACATATTTTCAGTTGTTTCACACTTTTTTGTTAACTATATAATTCTGCATGTGTTAATTCATAGTTTTGATGCCTTCAGTGTGAATGTACAATTTTCGTAGTCATGAAAATACAGAAAAATCTTTAAATGAGAAGGTGTGTCCAAACTTTTGTTCTGTACTGTATCTCTTTGATTTAAGGGCATAAAAATTAAAATTTTGAAAATTGCAAAATTTTCAAAATTTTCGCCAAATTTCCGATTTTTTCACAAATAAACGCAAGTGATATTGAAGAAAATTTACCACTGTCATGAAGTACAATATGTCACGAAAAAACAATCTCAGAATCAGGGGGATCCGTTGAAGCGTTCCAGAGTAATTACCTCATAAATTGACAGTGGTCAGAACTGTAAAAATTGGCCTGGTCATTAACGTGCAAACCACCCTCGGGGGGTAAAGGGGTTAAACGGTCACAAAAAATACACACCAGTACTTGAGAAGTTATTCATTCTATTTCAATGGAACTCATGATTCTGTCCATGATCCTCGTTTATTGCCTTTTCATTTCTGTTCAGACTGCTATGTGTGAACACAGCAGATCCCCTCTCTATTGAACTCATTTGACCTCACTCTTTGAACTTAGCAGTGAAGGAAACTCCATCTCAGAGTGTCCTCCTGTTGAAGCGATCGGCTCATTCTCTTGATTCTCCATTTTCTGTACCTGCTCCTCAGACAGTGAAGGATGAGCTCACTATGATTATAACTCAAAGAAGTGTTTTTAGTGAATTTTATTAAAATTGAAATAAATAAAATGAACATGGATATAAATATTACATTTTTATAAAACCATTTAAGCATACATTAGAACATGAGGAGCGACCCATTCAATAATTTTAAATTATTTACAGATATAATTCTAGTTACCAGGTCATTTGAACCTGTATAAACCCACTAGCGCAATTGTTAATTGTACCAATCTATTGCTCTCCAGGTAGCAATCCACTCCCTTTTTTTTTTTCCCTTTTTCACTACCAATTCGCATCCCAAGTAGTATGTCACGTCGATACTAACATATTTTATTTATTTAATTATTTGGGTTTTGGCAGACTTCAACATATGTTCATTTTCCCTACCTAGTAGAAAATACTTGCAATTTGCATATCTTCAGATGGTCTGTTCTAAACATGTGACGGTAATAGGCATGTGATTGCACACACCCCTCCCTCTGTTCTTTGATGGCTTTTTTGAATTTTTTTTCCCCTTTGTATTTATACCATGTATGTTGATTACTAGAGATGACCGTTGTTCTACTCGAACTGTTCGCCAATCTCAAATTCGAGCTGTTTTGGGCGGTGTTCGAGCCGTTCAGCGAACACGAACGATTTGAGAAAAATTCGGCTGTTCGAGGTTATGTTCGATAACTGTTCGTGCACCAAAATCATAACTGGATTTTTTCTCAGTAATGATGAAAATTAATGTTAATACGCAGTTTGAGTGTACAGCGGGGTGGGGGGAGGGGCAGGGGATGGATCTCTGCAGGAATAATGAAGATCTCCATTTTTTTTTCTCTTTCCCGCATTTGCAGTGGGGAGGTGCAGTCTGTCAGCCTATCAGCAGCGCACACACGGAGCGAACTGCTGTTTTTCACACAAGCAAGGGCATGTGTCATTGGCAGTGTATGTCACATGTCCTTGCCCTATAAGACCAAGCCATTTTCCCCATCGCCACCATTTTCTCACTGCTGCAGCTGCGTGTTAGACGGCACCGCTGTTGCTGTGTGCGCTATACCTTGTTAATTTCAAGCCAATTTTCGCACAAATCAACAGATAGCTTGGGAGTAGGGAATAGTTGTGATTGCAGTCCTTTTAAGGACTAGGTTACAGCATTTCCTACGACTTTTATCAGGCAGGTCTGTGCTCTTAAATAGATAGATTGTGGGAGTAAAGACTAATTGTAATTGCAGTCCTTTTCAGGACTAGGTTACATCAGTTCCTATCAGTTTTTGCCAGGCAGGTCTGTGCCAGTGCTGTGCAAGTTTTTTTCACAGCATTTGGCTGAATCTTGCAAAGCTAATCCTTTTTGGCCTATTGCAGAGTGTGTTAGTCAGTGGAGTAGCCTATCTGTGTTGCAAGATATACCACCTGTGTATAGAATACCAATTTTTTTACTGCACCTAGTGAAGTAAAATCTTTTGGGCACAGCATCATTCTATTAGTCCATCTATACTGACCTCCATCAGGTTGCAAATTGAATATAATTTTTTTCTGCATCTAGCTCTGAAAAAATATTTGGCCTTCTAGCAGTGTGTGGGACTTTCTCTATTAGTCCATCTATACTGACCTCCATCAGGTTGCAAATTAAAAATATTTTTTATCTGCATCTAGCTCTGAAAAAATATTTGGCCTTCTAGCAGTGTGTGGGACTTTCTCTATTAGTCCATCTATACTGACCTCCATCAGGTTGCAAATTAAAAATAATTTTTATCTGCATCTACCTCTGAAAAAATATTTGGGCTTCTAGCTGTGTGTGGGACTTGTTCTATTAGTCCATCTATACTGACCTCCATCAGGTTGCAAACTGAATATAATTTTTTTCTGCATCTAGCTCTGAAAAAATATTTGGCCTTCTAGCAGTGTGTGGGACTTTCTCTATTAGTCCATCTATACTGACCTCCATCAGGTTGCAAATTAAAAATAATTTTTTTTCTGCATCTACCTCTGAAAAAATATTGGGCTTCTAGCTGTGTGTGGGACTTGTTCTATTAATCCATCTATACAGACCTCCATCAGGTTGCAAACTGAATATAATTTTTTTCTGCATCTACCTCTGAAAAAATATTTGGGCTTCTAGCTGTGTGTGGGACTTGTTCTATTAATCCATCTATACTGACCTCCATCAGGTTGCAAACTGAATATAATTTTTTTCTGCATCTAGCTCTGAAAAAATATTTGGCCTTCTAGCAGTGTGTGGGACTTGTTCTATTAGTCCACCTATACTGACCTCCATCAGGTTGCAAATTCAAAATAATTTTTTGTCTGCATCTAGCTCTGAAAAAATATTTGGCCTTCTAGCAGTGTGTGGGACTTTCTCTATTAGTCCATCTATACTGACCTCCATCAGGTTGCAAACTAAATATATTTTTTTTCTGCATCTACCTCTGAAAAAATATTTGGGCTTCTAGCTGTGTGTGGGACTTGTTCTATTAGTCCATCTATACTGACCTCCATCAGGTTGCAAATCGAATATAATTTTTTTCTGCATCTAACCCAGCCAATAGTTTTGGCCTAATACCACAGTTTGGCCACTCAGCTCTGCTCGGTTCCCATCCATTGTTTTTTTGTGCAAACAACTCCAGAGTTGTGAATTAGTTAACCACCAAAATGAGTGGAAAAAGGCCTGCTGCTGGTGGAAAGGGGAATAGGCGTGTTGGGAAGGGGAAAAAAGGTTGTGTCCGTGGGGTAGGTGTTAAAGCAACAGTAACATCTGCAGAAGAAAGACCATCTTCCAGCCGAACTAAAATGTCTACTTCTTTTAGCGGACAATGTGATAAGATCCCTTTCTTACGGCCACGCCAATCGCTACAAATTCCAGATGAGGCACAAAAACAGCAGGTGCTTCAACGGATATCAAGTGCTCCTTTAAGTGGGCTCTCCTCCACATCAACTTCAACATCACAAATACTCCAGTCCTCAAAGGTGTCACCCCAATCGCACTTGCTTCCTCACAGCTCCCAAATCTCCAGCTGCCCGTCTGAGTATGAGGTAGAACAGATGGTTGAGTCTGCAGAGCTGTTTACTCATACTATAGCCTGGGAATCAGAGGTCGACTCCAGCGCTTCTGTGAATCCAGACGAGGAAATGATCTGCACTGATGCCCAGAATCTTTATGAGTTGGATCCAGGACCAGACGCAGAAGGTTCTGACCATAATGTAGACCCTCATTGCCAAACTGTAACTCCTGTTGGTGGAGACAATGAGGAAGACGATGATGAGACTCAAATACCTGACTCAAATACCTGATTGGGGCGACAACTTTAGTTTTTTGTCAGGGCAGGAACAGGTTGGCTCTGAGGACGACGGGTGTGATAACGCACAGGGTGATGATGATGAGGTTGGAGATCCCACTTACTGTCAACCCACAGTCAGCCAAGAGATGAGGTCAGCAGAGGAGGTGGAGGAAGATGCTAGTGACGACGAGGTCAGGTTGCGCCTTCCTGGACAGAGACGTAGTACTGGAAGCACGTCAACAACTGCATCCTCAAACACAACTCTGCCTCTCACCACAAGTCGTGGTGGCTCTTCAGGTCGCATGGGTGCTAAGCCTTGCATAGCCTGGGCATTTTTTCAGATCGATAAAGATGACCCAACTCGTGTTATCTGTAACATTTGTCAGCAAAAGCTAAGTAGAGGCCAAAAAATACATAGTTTGAGTACTTCATGCATGAACCGGCACATGGACATGAAGCATAAGTTGCAGTGGGAAGCTCAGTGTGCTACAATGCGGCCTAGCCGGCCGGGCCAACCACCGTCTGCCATATCTTGTGCATCCGCGGCCTCTTCATCCTCTGTGACTGGGGGGACAGCAGTCACACCTGTTTTGGGGCGCAGACCTGCCACCTCTTTACCCGCAACAGCCAGTGTGATTGGCAGGTCATCATTTTCTTTGGAGGTGGTAACACCAGCTGGTGTTGAGCGCTGTCCGACATCGATAGCACCACCTTTGGATCAAGGCAACCTAACATGTCCGCCTGCATCTTCCTCACAGACCGGCAGTTTGCCGGGGACACCCTTATCAACCCCGTCTAAGCACAATAGCCAGCCCTCGGTCCCTCAGATGTGGACAAGTAAAAGACCATTTCCTCCTAGCCATGAGAAAGCTAAGAGGTTGAATTTCACCATCTGCAAGCTCTTGGCTACAGAAATGCTGCCTTTCCACCTGGTGGACACAGAGGATTTTCGAGACCTTATGTCCGTCGCAGTGCCCCAGTACCAGATGCCCAGTCGGCACTACTTCTCAAAGAAAGGTGTGCCTGCGCTCCACCAGCATGTCGCACACAACATCACCGCTTCTTTGAGAAACTCTGTGTGTGACAGGGTGCATTTCACCACAGATACTTGGACGAGTAGGCATGGACAGGGGCGTTACATGTCGCTGACTGGGCACTGGGTAACTATGGTGACAGCAGGACAAGGGGCTGCTGTCCAAGACTTGCTGTCCCCACGAGTTGTGCGTCAATCCTCTTTATGTCAAAGTTCCTCCACTGCTTCTGCCTCCTCAACCTCCTCTCGGTCTTCCACCTGCACCCAAAGCCTGTCTGGTCATGCCACAAGCTTTCTAACTGCGCAGAAGGGATCCTGCACACCTCCTTACTATGCTGGCAGCAGGGTTCAACGTCATCAGGCGGTTTTTACTTTGAAATGTCTGGGAAATGTGAGTCACACAGCTGAGGAGTTGTGGTCAGCTCTGGAGAACCAATTTCATGAATGGTTGTCTCCACTGGACCTGAAACCAGGGAAGGCCGTGTGCGACAATGCTGCAAACCTGGGTGCGGCCCTTCGCCGGGGAAATGTCACACACGTGCCTTGTATGGCTCATGTGTTGAACCTGGTTGTCCAGCAATTTTTAGCCCACTATCCCAGACTAGATGGCCTTCTGCAGAGGGCACGGTCGCTGTGTGCTCACTTCCGCCGTTCGCATCCCGCAGCTCAGTGACTTACATCTCTACAGAAGTCGTTGGGCCTGCCACTTCACCGGCTAAAATGCGATGTGCCTACCCGGTGGAATTCAGCTCTGCACATGTTGCAGCGACTGTGGCAGCACCGACAAGCCCTGGTGCAATACGTTCTGACTTATAGCCTGGGCCAACGAGATCCGGAGGTGGGGCAAATCACACTGGAGGAGTGGTCTCAGATCAGGGACTTATGCACCCTTCTGCACAGTTTTGAAATGGCGACGAAGATGTTTAGTGCTGACGATGCCATTATCAGCATGACTATTCCGGTGATTTACATGCTGGAGCACATGTTAAACAGAATTCGGAGTCAGGTGGTGGCACAAGAGGAGGTGGAGGAAGTAGAGGAGGAGGAGTTGTATGCGGAAGGGCTAACATCTGCAAGGTCCAGACGGTCGGCAGCACCAAGGCGGCAGGCATGTGAGGGTGGGGGAGATGGTTTTACCAGGGCGCATGGTAGCAGCCAAACTAGTGAGGAAGGTGCAGGAGCCCAGGAAGAAGTGGAAGACGAACTGATGGAAGACTCATCAGATGAGGGAGACCTTGATCACATTTCTGTTGTGCGAGGTTGGGGGGTGAGGACAGAGGAAGGAAGCATGATTGTTACCTCGCCACCAACACAACAGGGACTTGGTGCTCCTGGATGCGCAACACACATGAGTGCCTTCTTGCTGCACTACCTGCAACATGACCCTCGAATTGTGAGAATTAGAAATAATCCTGACTACTGGGTTGCCACACTGTTAGATCCCCGGTACAAAAGTAAATTTGCCGAAATTATTCCTGCCATAGAAAGGGATGCACGCATGCAGGAGTATCAGCAGAGACTGTTGCAGAATCTTACATGTGCTTTTCCACAAACACCAGTGGTGCACGTAGTGAATCTCACAGTTCCAACTTGCCAACCGTGGGACCGTCAAGTGTTCAGCACTCAAACCGTAACAGAACCACAGTATCTGCTGGTAACATCAATTTTGCGGAATCATTTCACCACTTTTTTAGCCCATCCTTTGCAAGGCCACAGGAGACAAGAAGTCTGACACATAGTCAACGCCTAGAGACGATGGTACAGGAGTATCTCCAAGTAAACATTGAAGCCATGACTGTGTCACTGGACCCTTGCTCTTTTTGGGCTTCCAATCTGGATAAATGGCCGGAGCTAGCCACTTACGCCTTGGAGATCTTGTCATGCCCCGCAGCCAGCGTTCTGTCTGAACGTGTGTTCAGCGCTGCTGGTGGTGTGCTGACAGATAAGCGCACGCAGCTCTCCACTGATAATGTAGACAGACTCACGTTCATAAAGATGAACAAATCATGGATCCGAAATGACTTTTCTACCCCTGTGTCATCCTGGGGAGAGTAAAAGCTTGATGATTGGTTAAAATCACCCTACCAACCGTTTTAAGCTTTCAAATTACTAATCATGTTTATCTGTATCTTGGCTGGAAAATAATTTGGGCTTTGTAGCAGTGTGCAGCACTGATTCTATTAGGCCATCTATAATAAGCTCCACCAGATTTAAAATTACTAATCATGCTTATCTGTATCTTGGCTGGAAAATAATTTGGGCTTTGTAGCAGTGTGCAGCACTGATCCTATTAGGCCATCTATACTAAGCTCCACCAGATTTAAAATGAATAATAATTTTTAGCTGTATCTAGCCCGGAAAATAATTTTGGGGCTCCGAGATGCGCAAGACACATAAGTGCCTTCTTGCTGCACTACCTGCAACATGACCCTCATATTGTCAGAATTCGAAGTAATCATGACTACTGGGTTGCCACACTCTTAGATCCCCCAAACTTTTCGATCAACCTTTTCATTTTAATAAAGACCAAAAAAAATGGTCATTTTTGAAATTATAAGCATTAGCAGGTTATTAGAAACTGAAATCAAACAGTTTTCAACTCAAAACTTTATTCTAGGTGATGTTACATTTTCACATAGGACCGCTTGTTCGAAAGGAGCTTCTGAACTCTCTCGTCCATTGAATTTGTCAGGTTTTGGATGGTTTCTGCTTCAATTGTTTTGCATGAGGACAGAATACCCTCCCAGAGCTGTTGATTAGATGTGAACTGCCTCCGGCCATCATAGACACTCCTTTTGATGATGCTCCAGAGGTTCTGAATGGGGTAGAGGTCAATGGAGCATGGGGGTCACACCATAAGTTTGTCCCCTTTTATGCCCATATCAGCCAGAGATGCAGATGTTTTATGTGCAGCATGAGATGGTGCATTATCATGCAAAAAAATGATCTTGCTGTGAAATACACGGTTCTTCTTCTTGAACCATGGCAGGAAGTGCTGTTTGAGAAAATCCACATACATTATGAAGTTCATCTTTAGCACCTTCAGGGATCCTAAAGGGGCCGACAATCTCTCTCCCCATGATTCCAGCCCAAAACATTACTCCACCTCCTCCTTGTTGGCACTGTAGCCGTGTTTGCGTGGGGTGTCCATCAACCAGCCATCCTCCACTCCATCCATCTGGACCATCGAGCGCTGCACGGCACTCATCCGTGAACAAAACAGTTTTGAAATCAGTCTTCATGTAATGTTTAGCCCACTGGAGCCGTTTCTGCTTGTGTGAAGTGGATAGAGGAGGTCGACAGGATGGCGTATGCACAGCTGCAAACCTCTGAAGGACCCTGCATCTTGTTGTTCGGGGGACGTTGGAGGCACCAGCAGCTTCAAAAACTTGTCTGCTGCTATGACAAGGCTTTTTTGCCGCTGCTCTTTTAACCTGACGTAATTGCCTGTAGGAAAGAGTCCTCAATTTGCCCTTATCAGCACGCACACGTGTGTACTGTGAATCAGCTACATACTTCTTGATTGCCAAGACACTTCATCCTGATCATCGCACAATGTTGATTGTAGTCATGCCTTGACCTAAACACTCCACAATTTGTTGCTTCTCAGCAGCCGACACATCCTTTTTCTTTCCCATTTTGGCAGAAAATGTAGGCTGCTTAATAATGTGAGACAGCCTTCTTAAGTAGTCTTGCCTTTCATTGGACACACCTGCCAAACTAATTAGCACAGGTGTTTGCAATTGCTTACAGTGATATAAAGAGCCCTGACACACATCACCATCAATGAGTTTAACTGACAAACAAACAAATTCTTCCCTTATCACTCCTAAACACTTTTTGCATAATAATTTGGAACACAGTGTACATGTGCTTTTCCACAAAACACCAGTGGTTCACGTAGTGAATCTTACAGTTCTAACTTGCCAACCGTGGTCTGTATGGAGTTGTTCAATAAAGGGCCCAAAATTAAGATAACATAGATGGGAGAGGTCTCTATGAATAGGAATTCCTAAGTATTTGATACCCTGTGAGGGCCAGGCAAAGGGAAAGTTGGACTGGATGGAATCCTATATGGATTTGGGGAGGGAGACATCGAGGGCCTCAGACTTCGCTGCATTGATTTTAAAATTTGACCATGTAACAAAGTGATCTATTTCAGCCATAACAGCATGGATGGATATATGTGATTGAGTGATATATACTAGGACATCATCAGCAAATAGAGAGCACTTGTACTCGGTGCCTCCCACCTCAATCCACCTAATATTGGGGTTATGGCGAATTGATGAGAGCAGGTGCTCCGTCACTAGGATGTATAAGAGAGGGGACAGAGGACATCCCTGCCTTGTCCCATTGGTGATTGTGAAAGGTGATGAAAATGTTCTGATGCACCCCCTGGGCCTTGGGACACCCGGAGCCGGACCCTTTTTGGTGGATGCTGGTGGTTGTAGTCTTCGTGGCGGCGACCCGGTTCCGTGGCTCAGGGTGGTCAAACCAGTGGCGGAACTATTTATGTGGTTTTGATGTTTAAATGTCCGACTACGCCACCCGTGGATTGCGGTCAGAGTGAACCGCCGCTGCAGGGCAGACCGCTGAGGCTGGTGTTGTGGGTGCAGCAGAGCGTAGCATAACTCCCCACGGGAGGAGTATAGCCTCAGGGCAGTGTATGCGGAGGATGGGGGTGATGGTGCAGAGCAGCAGCAGTAACGACACGGAGTCAGTGATGCAGTCCAGGGCCTTTACTCACAGTTCTTATTATCCAGACCACGTCTGCAGGTAATGGCTGCCCACGTCGTACTGTGCTCACCAGGTGAGGGGCTCAGACAACTCCCAGATAACTTTGGAGCGCTTCACAGGACCCCCTTTGTGTGTCCTTTGTCTGGCCTTTCTTACCAACCCTTTTGTCCGGCTGCCTCGGGCCTCCTCTTGGTAAACTTGGCGCCAGTTTCCCTGACCCTATGTGGTGCCTTCCTAGCGGGTGTAGCGAGGGGCTGCGCCACATAAAATGTCACAGCCTCCGGTTTCTAGCTGAGGGTCGTTTCCTGCCTTCACTAGTTTCGGGGACCGGTCTCCCCCTTTGGCCTGACCCCTCCATGCAGGTGGATTCGGGCATGCGGTGGCGACTCGCCCGTCCGCACCCCTGGGATCCCTTCGTTCCTCGTTCCTGGAGCCTTCTCCGCTCCTCTTCCTTCCTTCTCCCTCTTCCAGGCCTGGGCCTCTGTTACTAGGCCTGCCTCCGGAGCAGAGCTCATGCATAGCCCCTGCTCCCTGCCACTTCTGCTCAGACTTCTCTGCACTGAACTAAGATGGTGCCCACCTTTTATACTCCCTTCTCAATGCACCCAGGAACTGCTTCCTCCCTGCTCCTGCACTACAGGGTTCCCCTTCCTCAGTGTTTCCTCCCCCCACTCCAGCCAGGGACATGGACTGTCGTGCCCATCTCAGGGGCATATTGGTCGCCCTGCCCCACGGCAATGTGGTGTAATGCATGCAGGTGTCGGGTCCTGATCCACACTCCATCCTTACCTGAGAGTGAGATATCACACCTCTGGGTGAGGTGCAATACCTCTGTAGCAACCGAGCCCTCAGGGTGCTACAGTTCCATTTATCTTCAGCCTAGGTGACGTATTGCGATACAGGGCCGTGATTTTGGCTATAAAAGGGTCCCCTAGACCCCTACCCCAAGCTTTTTAAGAGAATCATATATGGCGTGCCAGGAGACTCTATGGAATGCTTTCTCAGCATCCAACGAGAGTATCTAATTACAAATTTTTAACTGCATCTAGCCCAGGAAATACTTTGTGCCTAGTAGCAGTGTCTGCTAGTCAGCGGATTATCCCGGCTGTTAAGCAAGCTACACCACCTGTAGTTTAGACACTTAATTTTTTCAAAGGAAATGCTTCAGGACCACGGGATACTCAGTGAAGAGCATCAGGAGGCACCCCAAGGCATAGGGGCTGGGACTGGCAGTAGGATGCCTTGCGGTGGACAGCCGAGCTCGATCCTTATAAAAGCTTTTTAACTGCAGCAGCTTTAGTGGACGCTACTGGAGCTGGAATTACGCGGCTGCTGGCATGAGACTTGCCCTCCAATAGATCCTTGTAAATGGATTTAAAGTGTATTCATTCAAATTAGAGAGACAATTTAAATTAAAAAGCTTAGAGCTGCCTCCACCACAGGGGGGCTCGCTCGACCCACCAGCGGACAGGCACCAGTATTGGGAGAGGGGGTCTGGCCATCAGGGTTCACCGCGGCTCTGGCGCAAACCCGGCGACACGGAGGTGGCACGGGCAGGAGCGGACTGAACGTGTCGGCTTCTCACTTTTTGGATTTTAGAAGGGCATGACATGCCTATATCTGTGTCTCCCCCTCCTTTTACTCCTCCACCTCTTTTCTTTTCGCATGACTATATGTACTTGTCACTTTTCCATGTGTTAGTTGTGTCTTCTGAGCAGTTTGTCAGCTTTTGGACACCTTTGAAGGTGTTTTCTATGTGTTTCTATGTGTTTTTGTTTGCCTGCCATTGGTTTTAACGGTGTTCGAAGGTGTTCGACGAACAGTTCGACGAACAGTTCGGCGAACACACGGGTGTTCGACGAACCGAACCGAACTCGAACACTATGGGGGTGGCTCAACACTATTGATTACCCTGTTGTTATGTATGGTTGTCCTGAGGAAGGAGTCGGTGGACTCTGAAACACGTAGACAATAAACCTACATTTTTATCCATACTAATGGTTTGTCGTGACTCCAGAGAGCGCAGAAACAACTTCCTTTCCCATCATCTATCTATGGGAAAGGCAGCATAACATAAACTCAGCCATGCGTGCCAGACTGCTAGCAGAAAAGACTTCCGTGTCCTAACCAAGAGGACGAGTGACCTTGCTCTCCTCCTCTTCCTCCTCTCTGTCTTCAGGCCATCCACGCTGAACAGACGGTATTACAGTTGTGCAGGTAGTACCGTCTGTAGCGCATGAAACTAGCTCCTGTTCTTCCTCCTCCTCCTCCTCCTCTTCCTCATTGTCACTCAATCCACATTGGGATGAGATGAGGCTGGGCAGTGTGTAATCACCCTGTATGGTTCCTTGCTCCATCTCATCATGCTCCGCCTGCAATGCATCCTCTTTGATTGTGAGCAGAGAGCGTTTCAGAAGACGGAGAAGCGGGATGGTTACGCTAATTATGGCGTCATCGCCGCTCACCATCTTGGTGGAGTCCTCAAAGTTTTGGAGGATGGTACATATGTCTGACATCCATGTCCACTCCTGTGGAGTCTGAACTGAATACGGACTGACTTGTTGATGCTGGTACTCAACAACTGCCCAATTCTGCTCACAAATCATTCACAACATCTGCAGTGTAGAGTTCTAATGCTTGGGGACATCACACACCAGTCTATGAGCCGGAAGCTGCAAACGCTGCTGAAACACGGCAAGAGTGGTGGAAGCTGTATGTGACTTTCTAAAACGGGCACACAGGCAGCGTACTTTAACAAGCAGATCCGGCAGTTCCAGGTAGGATTTGAGAAATCGCTGAACCACGAGGTTAAGCACATGGGCAAGGCATGGTATGTGTGTGAGCTCGCCTCGCCTCAGAGCCGCCACCAGGTTCCGGCCATTGTCACACACGACCATGCCTGGCTGTAGGTTCAGCAGTGTGAGCCACAGATCTGCCTGCTCTTTCAGAGCTGTCCATAACTCTTCAGCATTGTGCAGTTTGTCACCTAAGCATATTAGCTTCAACACAGACGGTTGCCGCTTGGCCGTGGCAGTGCTGCAGTGATTCCAGCACTGTGACTGATGTGGTCATTTCGGAGAAGAAGGCTGAAGAGGAGGAGGAGGCTGAGGAGGATGAGGTGCAGGGGCTGTAGACTGTGGGGGCAACCCTGATTGACCTAGGGCCTGCGATTCTTGGCGTCGGTAGAACGTGTTCCTTCCCAAGATCTGACTGGGTCCCGGCTTCCACTATGTTAACCCAGTGTGCCATCAGTGAGATGTACCGTCCCTGCCCACAAGCACTTGTCCACGTGTCCGTGATTAGGTGGACTTTCCCGGTAACTGTGTTTTTGAGGGTACGGCTAATGTTTTGGGACACGTGCTTGTGTAATGCAGGGACGACACAACGGGAGAAATAGTGGTGGCTGGGGACTGAGTACCGAGAAACGGCCGTCGCCATCATGTTGCGGAATGCTTCCTTCTGCATGAGCCTAAAAGGCAACATTTCAAGCTGCGAAATGTGGGAATTTAGTAGTGTGGCCTGTGGGGTGTTGGCTGCGTATTTGAGCTTGCGTTCCAACGACTGGGGTAGGGAAAACTGAACGCTGCACTGGGACAAGGATGTGCACGTGCTTGCTGATGCTGCTACTTGAGAGTGTGCAATGACAGGTGCAGGGCAGGAGGCATCTTCGCTTGCACCATGGACAGGGGATTGGTTTGCTTGCTCACCAGCGGAAGAAGCAGTGGTGCCACACTGTTCCTGGACCCTGAGGTTCGGCCCACAAAGTCGGGTGCTTGGCTGCCATGTGTCTGATTATGCTGGTGGTGGTCAGGCTGGTCGTTTTGCCACCCCTACTGATGCTGGCCCGGCAAGTGGTGCAAATGGCCTTTTTGGGGTTATCGGCACATAACAACCTGACTCGGGAAGACCTAACAGTTGTACTGGCAACTTCCTTCGTGTTGGTGTTACAGGGAACGGTTGCCAGCCTTCTGTCTGCGGCCACCACACTGCTTCTTCCTGCCTGTTGGGGTGCTCTGCCTCCCTCCCCCTGTGTGCTGCTCTCCTCGCTCTGTATGTCCTCCTGCCAGGTAGGGTCAGTTACTATATCATCCACCACCTCGTCTTCCACTTCCGCACTCTGGTCATCCTCCTGATTTTCTGGCAATTATGTCTCATCATCGTCCAACTCTTGTGACACTTTCCCACAGTTGCCTTCATGTGACCGTGGCTGCTCAAATATTTGGGCATCGCTACATGCGATCTCCTTTTGCCCCGCTTCAAGTGGTCCGGGCGAGAGGCCCGAATCTATAAATGGAAAAGTGAACAGCTCTTCGGAGTATCCAAGTGTGGGATCAGTTGTCTCTGGGCACTCGGCATGGTGGGAGGAAGAATGTTCATGGTGAAGAATATGCGGTCCAGACTCACAGCTACTGAGATTTGACTGTGTGGAAGACAAGGTGGTGTTGGTGGTGGCTAAGTGACTGGAAGCATTATCTGCTATCCAACCAATAACCTTTTCACACTGCTCTGTGTTCAATAGTGGTGTTCTGCGGTCCCCTAGTAATTGGGACAGGAAGGTCGAGCGAGAAGATGTGGGTGTTTGTTGTGGCACAATTTCAGCTTGCCCAAGGCCTCGGCCTCTGCATGCACCATCACCATCACGTCCAGTTCCTCGTCCCTTACCATGTGCCTTGCCCATTTTAAATGGAGGACAATATCTTCCACGCTCACTATAAGTGACTGAATTTGGAGCGAACTTATATGTGATCCGTGTGACAGACAAACCACAGTTTTAAATACCTGGCCTGTAGGTAACTATTTTGAACAGCAAACTGGTGTCAATAGCTTCACTGACATACTGAAAATTTTTTTTAATGGAGGCCAGAAATGGCAGTATTTTCTGAAAACGTATATGTGATCCGTGTGACGGAGAAAACACAATTTCAAATACCTGGTCTGTAGGGAACTATTTTGAACAGCAAACTAGTGTCAATAGCTTCACTGACACACTGAAACAAATTTTTAATGGAGGCCAGAAATGGCAGTATTTTCTGAAAAAGTTGCTGGGAGACGTTGCTCAGTACACTCTCAACAAACTTGCATGAGAAAATACCACAAGGTTGGCTGCTTCCAAAATACTGGCCTCAGCTAGTCTAAAACCAATGATCATGCTTAATTAAAAGTTACTGAGATATCTCGATTTTCCAATTTTAAAGTAAACTCACACTGAGACTGGACCACAGAAGACTCAATCACTTGATTCTATGTTGCCGTTAAGGGTCACGTGTCAAATTCCCATACATGTAAGGGGAAATCATGAAACAGGATAAAACAAAAAATTATAGCCGCACAATGCAAGCACTATGTTATATGTAAAAAATTACAGTATTACTACAAAATTTTTAATGCTTGTGAATATGAGCTTCTTAGTGCACATTTTGATCAAATTATTTAAGCTCATCTGCTAATGTCAGAAAGACCTCTTTAGATTTGACACTACATTAACAAATTTCCTTCTCATGGGTCTAGACGTCTAAATGAACTCAGTTCAAGAATGATTTAGCTATACTCTGCTTTAAAACTACCCTTAAACAGAACGTAAAAGTGTATGAAATGACAAGGGCAGGCACATATTGCATGCACAATGCAGCAAATGAGCAAATGCAGTCTGCCATGGCTCAGATTCTGCATACTCGTGTCTAGTGTGCTAATACCATGTACTGTGAATACGGAGATACCAAAAGTTTGATACTTGTGGCACAAGAAAATAGCACACATCTACATATGCATATATTTAATGAACACGGATATTCAAACCAGAATTTGTTTCAAAGTCATCCTTAGTGAGTACCATCCATTTATATTCCAGTGTTTTTGAAAGGCAGTGTGTCATTGTTTGACCTTGGTAAACAGAGTTAGTGCCTTAAACCCAGGTAAGGGTTAAATGTTGCTTTTACAGTTAATTTTTTTTCTTCAAATTTTGATAATGTTTTCTGCCATTTTCACGCCGATTACTTTTTAACAATAATCCCATTAGGCAGGATTGCAATAAAAGGTTATACTTCTGTCACGGGTTTATCGCGACAGAGAGAAGCCAGAAGACCTCAGCATCTGATTCCTCCTACTCCTGCGCTCATTAGAAGCCTTTTACCCTCATATTAAACGGTGCAGTTTTTTTTAGCAGTGCAGGGGTTGATCTGCTCAGTTGTGAGCTCCTAGAAGCTTACCTTCATTTAGGCTCTCAGCTGTTCACTGTTAGCCACTCCTCGCTCCTATATATACTGGGTTTGGCAGGCTATCATTGCCAGAGCTAGCTTATGCTGCATTGTTCTTGGAATGTGGTAGAGATTTGTTGTTTGAAAAGGCATTTGGTGGATTTAAGCTTAGACTGTTGTGTGATTTAGGTTGTGTGTTAATCCTGTTCTTCTCCTATTTTGGTTTGATCCCCATCCTCCACTTCCCGGTATTAACCTCTGTTGTTTGTGTGCATATATTTGTATTATTGGTATTTTCCTTTAGCCCTGTTTGTATTACCTTGATAGTCTGGTTGGTGTACTGCCATACACTACTACTCCCCTCTTCACTGGGTGAGGGAAGGGAACAGACTGAGGGCGGATTGTGGAGCTCAGACAAGGTGCGTGGCCCCGGCGTCTTCACCTTCAGAAGTAATCTGGGGAACAGGGCCAGCTAGAGTGCCCATAGCATTAGGGACAGGGAAGGAG
The DNA here is from genome assembly GCF_046119375.1 of Phyllobates terribilis. Lineage (NCBI taxonomy): Eukaryota > Metazoa > Chordata > Amphibia > Anura > Dendrobatidae > Phyllobates > Phyllobates terribilis. The sequence goes on along the minus strand of NW_027362764.1, from coordinate 480,109,758 downwards.
TCCCTGGCCCCAGGATACCCAACAAAAGAGTCGTGACAACTTCTATGTAACTAGATAACACAAGTTCCATCTCCCTGCGCAATACCTATTTCATAGATCAGAAATGAGCAGAAAATACTTGAATATAAGTCAATAGGTTCAGGGTCAGTATATTGCTGCTTATGTCCAAGTGACTGATGAAAAGGACAGGGAGTAGGAATGTAATATTAGCCCAATAACATTGGTGCTGAAGGTTTGAGAACCCTTCAGAATTTTCCATATTTCTGCATAAATTTGATCTGAAACAATATAAAACAGTGCTAGAAGTAGATAAAGAGAATTGAATCAAATAAATGAGTCAAAAATAGACGTTGGAATTTTTTACATGAAGAAAATGATTCAATATCACACATCTGTGATTATACGTTGCTTTCTTTATTTGGTGCACTGGCGGAAACTGACAGAAGAAGGCCCCTGTGCAAGAACAATATATTGGCCCTTTGCTGTCCCGCAGCTAATCATAATGCACAATTTCACCTGCTTTGGTGGTAGAAATGTCCCCCTTACCTCTTGGACCCCTGATTCGGTGTACCCCCTTGTACAGCAATAACAACATCTAAACATTTGTGGTAATTGTTGATTAGTCCTGTACATCAGCTTTGAGGAATTTTACTATATACAAAAAAGATGAAAACACCACATATCTATTAAATTTCAGTCATGCTATTGTTAGTGATCACAGATAAAGTATGTATGTATAAGGACAAATTAATGGTAGGAACAGTTGGGACCATTAGGAAACTAGAAAGAGGAAAAAAACAAGCAAAGAGTCCATGGTAAGTGTAAAAAAATGTATTCTTCATTGGAGATCAAGAACAATGGTGGGGAGGGGTACGTATACGCCAAAGGAACAAGCACACATATTATTAAGGTAGTATCAAATTAAAAATAACAAATCTGGGGAGAAAGGAAACAAATATGTGATACACATTTCATTTCATTTATTTATTTTACTCACTTATATAGCGCCATTATTTCCACAGCGCTTTACATACATTATCACCACTGTCCCTATTGAGGCTCACAATCTAGATTCCCTATCAGTATGTCTTTGGAGCGTGGGAGGAAACTGGAGAAAACCCAAGCAAGCACGGGGAGAACACACAAACTCCTTGGTGGGATTTGAACCTAGGAAACTAGCTAACCACTGACCTACCATGCTGTCCAACATATTGAATATATACACTTACAATGAGTGAGAAGGTGGCCTCAATGATAACTGAATATGGATATCATAATCCCAGAGAGGCACCATCCTTTAATATTAACAAATGCATATCAGGCATCACAAACACATAGTTATAAGGCAGTAGAATACATAAAAGTCATAGGAAACCTTGCGGTAATCTGATATTCAGCTCACTCACAGACCGAGGATCTCCTCTGCACGGACGGTCTTGTAGTATAGCAAGGAACAATGAAGAGAAAAGGAAGGTAAATCCAGGACTCGGTCCTCGTAAAAATGTCTTCTTTATTGCAAATCCATAAAAACTCCAGGCATACGCATTTCAGACTGTTATGCCTCAGTCATTGCATACATCAGAATACATCATTACATACAGTAGAATACATACACTTATTGTTCCCAAATTCCTCAGTAGAGGGCATCTGTCCCTGCAGCAGTTCTCACTTCCTATTGATTACTATTGATTACTTATACGTCCAAAGGAAGGGACAGTGACTCCAGCACTGATTGGGCGCCGGACTCACATGACATAACAACCTCACGTGAGTCGCAGGAACACGAGTGCTGACACCGCTGGAACGGCGCCGGGTGGTGAATATAGATGTTTTTATTTTACCAGGGAGATGAGTATAGGTGTCTTAATTTTAGCCGGAAGGTGAGTATAGGTGTTTTTATTTAAACGGTGGCAAACATCCAGGGTGAGGAGGGGTTGTCCTAGTAGTACCCTCCCTACAATTAGATATAGAAATGTATTACCAATTGTTGCAGATTACACCCCTCAAAGCAGAACAATAAGAAAAGATTTTCCTGCGCAGCACTGCATATGTGAGCACACTTTCCTTTTCTAATCAGGGCAATGGCGCAATTTCATCATCACAAACCTGCAGTGTAGGGCAGGAAACCGAGCATAGCTTTCTACAGAATTGCTGGTAAATTCAATTATTTACACATTTGTTCTTCAACAAATTATAAAAGATCTCCTGTAAATATATATATTTTCCCTTTAATTTTCATTTTTCCCCTGTAACTGAGACATCTATAGAAGCCCCAGTTATAGTGGAATGCAGCCCACCACATTGACAGAAGTAACCGAGCTAATTTGGGTAGGCTATGATTCAGCAGCTCTGTTATGCCAAGTAGATGTAGCAGTGGTGAAGGAGATAGTTCCCCCCTGACACTAAAAAGGGTTAAAAGCATGTTCCCAAAGTTAGAACCATCATGGGCTGCAGTTTGGTCCAGGTGGGGTTAACTGTGACAGCCGGTCCAGTAGAGGGAGGGGGAAATCAGTACTAGAATCTTGTGCAGGAAGTGAGCACAGGGAGTAGTGTGCAGTACTTCAGAGAGCTGACAGGTTCTATACTGGCTGCTAGGGTAGACGTGGGCCTAGTATCCCAGACAGTGGATCACCAGATAAAAGAATCCCTCCACAAGAGTCCCCTTAGCTGGCCTGGGAACCTCGAGAGAGTCGTCGGGGACATATTGGCACATTCTGTCTGCAACCCTGCAGAAGAAGTTAGGACTCAAGTCTAGGACGTGGAGAGAACTAGGATCCGAATATACTGTCTTTTGTGAGAAAGATTTTCTAGGGCTAGAGAAGAAAGCAACAGAGATGCTTCACTTAAATTGGGAACCAGGGCTGAAGGTGTATCTAGTACCTGTGGGAAAGATGACAACCCGTTGGGCCTTATCCTTTATACCTGCCTGTAAATACTACCAGTTACTAAGTAAAGTTCCAGTTGTTGTTATGATGAACTTTGTGTTCTCTGAATTCATTACTGCCCTGGTTCCAGAAGAGGAATTCCTGGAGTCAGAAGAGACCAGTTGGTCAGAAGTAAGTGGAAAACATCACATACACAGCAGCACACCAGAGCAAGGACACACTTTGTCTGTAGGATGCCAAAGCGAGCATGGGCTACAGCTCGCCCACAACTACCTCGCTTGGGTACCTTACAAAGACACCAGGCATCACTGGGCTTAATAAGAGCATCAGCCCTGCCAATGTTCCTATTCACTACGTAGCACTCATTAAGTGCTATATAGTCAGCAAACAACAAGACAGAAGTGGTAATAAACCATTTAAAATCTGTGTCTGAGATCCAGAGAACCAACCTCACCCTGCTAGATTAAAGCAGCAGAAGCTTTAATCCCTGATGTAAATTTACGATGGTGTAGGTTTAAAGCCTATCACCAAGTATCGTAAATTTAAGGCTTTATCATGTTAAATAAATGTAAACATACCATATTTTGCTATATACTAGTTCCTCACCCTTTATAATAGTTAAAGTAACCTGGTCAGGAATTAGATTTCCAAACCCTGTGTAATAGCTAGACGGCATAAACTTAGACTAAACAGTCTTGAAATACAGCAAAATTGTCATGGCCTATGTTATTTGATAAATTTATTGCATTTGTTAAACCAAATAAAAAAAATCGCGCATTTTTAGACCTCTTTTGTAAGCCGAAAAAAAGCCAAAAACTAAATTATGGTTCATTTTAATTTGAAAATGTTACCCATTGTGTTTTCTGCAAAATAAAACTGACAAAGGGGTTGTTTCATCAGACAACCTGTTAACATTGCGAGACTAGCAAACTGTTGTTTGTGACATGGTAATATGTGTCTGGCATCTAATTTACAAATGAATGGCCATCCATATAATACAAATAACATTGCCGTACATGATATAGCAACCACATGTTAGATAAGTTTATTTGGATTAATAAATGTTTTATATTGACTATACTGCACATTCATCTGCTTATATGAAAGAAAAATGCAACTTATGAGAAACTGTATACACACTTTTGGTAAGCAGTAAAACAACAAATGTTTAGCAAGTTGAAAACATGTTTTTAAAGCCATCTGGATGTTTCCAAATTTAAGACACTTACATTTTTTTTTACAGGAAAGAGAGGCTCAATATAAATGTACACTTTTGAAAATCATTGTTTAACCTAAAGAGGTCCAGACTTCATTGCTTTCACTCTATACTGTGAAGTATAGCGTGTCACTTCTTTTAACCACTTCAGGGTTTCCAAACCCTGACACATTTGAAAGAAGTGACATAAGATGGAACATGTACAAAGCAATGTCGTATTGACATTTGCAATTATATTTCTTTTTTTCAGGGCGCTTTAGCCGCGCTTTTTCAGGTGGATTCAGGACACGATCAGCCTGAAAAAGACATTGGGTACAGATCTCCTAAGGCCATGTTCCCAGGATGAGTATGACTCGCCCAGGGGGGATATAGGGGAGACTCAGTACCCGGGCCTTTACCTTCTGGGGATGTCACGGCAGTCGGCTCCCGGGCCCGTACCCTGGGGTCACTCTTTAAAAGGGGTTTTGTTAACAGTTTTTGTCTCGTGACGCCACCTGTGGTTTCTGTGGTTTCTGCTAATGGGTACCAGCGCTGCTGCAGACCTCCGGGGGTGATGGGATGGCAGCTGGGATGTTTCTGCTCCCCACAGGCGGAGCGGGCCCCCGGGGCAGAGTAGATGGAAGGGATGCAGGTGAGAGGTGGCCCAGCCTGGCTAGGGGAGAATAACAGACACGCACACAGGGGGTTCGCTTCAGTACCTTTACTGGTGTAGACGGCAGGTACGGTCCAGGGTACTTGATAGGAAGGGTGCACTTCTGGACTCTCCCCAGTGAGCGGGTATAAGGCCTCCTGATCCATTTCCTCCTTTCACTCTGAAGCTTCTGACCAGCCTGGAACTTGGCCTAGCTTCTGTACTCTTTCACTCTCCTAACCTGTATGCTTGGTGGTAAGAACTTTCTTCTGGCTACCACTATCCCTGGACTCTGGGGCCTTTGTGGTTCCTAGTTCTTTAGATAATTGTAGCTTCAGGTTGACCAGGGGTTTAGAATCCTCCTGGTATACCGGTTGTTCCTACTGGGCGTAGAGGACCCTGTAGGCGCGGACCCGGTGTCCGGCTTGTGTTCTGGGGTGAGCCTAAGATGCTCCTCTGCCCCCATAACTCCTCTCACTCTTCTCCTTGCCTCCGGCCCCGCTCTAGGCCCCCAGGGCTTCAGCACGTGCTTTAGGCCCTGGCTGGCCCTCAGCATAGCAGCTCACATGCTGCTTCTTCACTGATCTCTGTGCCAGCACATACACTCTCCGACTGACTGCCTAACTCCACCCTTCAGTATATATATCCCTAACAGGGCTCCCTCTGGTGGCATGAGGTGGAAGGGTGGAGGTGTCTGTTATGTAATGAGGGCCTCTTGTGGAGAAGTCCGTCCATGCACCCTTTTGGGTCCTGTGGGACCTGTGGGTAGCAGGGTGCCACAAGTATTTGATGAGTTTTTGAGGTATTTCTGCATCTATTAAGCAAATTTGTTTACTTGATTTTGTTTTATATAGATGCGATTTTGATTAATGGTATATGGTTAATTTGCTTGCTTTTGTTTCACCGCATTTTCTAATGCAATTCTAGGGGTAAATCTGCACATAAAACTCAGTGTACTCACAAGAGAAATTGATGGGTTGCAAATTACAAACACGAAACGTGGGTCAGTTTACCCTGAGTAAAAAAAGCACACTGAGAATGAGATTTCTATAAATATAATCTACTTTGCTCCAACCTGTAAGATCCTGCAGTCTTTGCACAAATGTGCAGCATCAAAAACTAATTGTGGGAAATTCACCAAAGAGTTAAATCTCATTTTCTCTGATACAGAAATCCATATCACTGGAGTAAAACTGAAGATAAATTCTACAATTTTGTCTGCCTAGTTTCACCACTAGGGGGAGATGCAGCTCAGATGGACATGAGCCTGTTGACTGTTGGTCACTGCGATTGGCTACGTCAGCTCCATGTTCATCTGGACTGATCAGGTAGTGCAGAGAAGTGCAGGAGACACTAGCAGCATTGGAAGAGTGAATGGTAAGGAGAGACTGAATATACGTACTTTATCTTTTGTCTTAAAGCATTGTGGATGGTTAAAAAAAACTCAAGGGATGGACAGTCCCTTTAATATTAAATAGAACCAGTCACAACAATGTCAGCCAGTGCTTTCTTATAACTCTGTGTTTTGTACTGTTTCCTCAGATACATTTATAAACAATATTTTTTTAACAAATTATGGTCTGTGGGCTTTATAAACTCCAGAGCATAATAAGGGACCTTCAATTTATGGAGAATAAATTATTTGAGAATTGAATTTAAAGATAAAATCTGACGGATTTGCCGAATTTGAATCTCTTCAGAACCGCTCATGCTAATGCATAATGACAATGCTGGAGGTGAGTATAGACTTTTTTATTTTAATAGGAGTCTTGAATTGATTAAAGGGAATCTATCAGCAGGTTTTGAAATTTAATCTGAGAGCAGCATAATATAGGGCAAGAGAGCCTGATTCCAGTATTGTGTCCCTTGTTAGGCTGTGTGTTGTAGTTTCAATGTAGTTTCAATACAACCAGTGTTTTATCAGCAGGAGATTATCACTACAAGATTAGGTCTCATGCAGACAAATCAGGCTAATCTGTGTAACCCCACCCACACCACTGACTGTCAGTTTGCTGACAATGTACAGTATACATAGGAAGCTGCCAGTCAGAGGTGTGGGCGGGGTTATACACAGTTTACCAATCTGAGCACTGCTACATCTACAACAGAGAAAACAAGGATTCTAGCAAAACTGCACCAAGCAGTCCAGTGAGTGGAATCAGGCTCTCAGCCACTACATCATGCTGCTCTCGGATAACATAGCAAAAACCTGCTGACATACTCCCTTTATGCTGAGGTTGTCCAGTAGTGGAAACTCCTTTAAGCATTAACAATAGTAAGGACTAACGCAGACCTTTGTGCAAAATGTTTATATATGTCTCATATATGTTTATGGGTCGGTAACGCTTGGATCGGGAGAGCCGTGGCCAATCCATGCATTGTGGTCCGTGCTCGGAATGATTTGCACAAACATCTGCATAAGCCTTTGTGAAAGCCTTAATGTATAACAGACATTTTTTAAAATAATGACTTGTAGAATTACAGTATGTAAAGATGCAATATGTTTCAAAAATGCTTGAACTATAGAGACTGATTTAAAAAAAAAAAAAAACTAAAAAAAAAATGGAAAAAATACAAATAAATCAACAGTCCCAAAAACCACACTCACCAATCATTGTCATAATACTACCTCCAGCCTAGATAACATATCTAAATTACAGATTAGAAACAATAAATAAAAAGATAACATAAATGTTAAAATGCAAATTATTTTACTCTTTCCAACTGGTGAGTTATGCAATTTTATAGCAGGTATTGTTTTATATTTCAGGGCCAAGCATTTGGTTTCCATCTCAATAAATTTTTCCCTATGTATGAACCAAATATGCATTGCAAATGCATTATGAACAGAGCCAAAAGTCCAACCATAAGAAAAAATGTATCTTTCCAAATTGATTAAAAAGGCTTTTCCGTGCCTCTGCTGTATTCTTTCATCCGCCTGACCAATTTTGCCTGAGCAGTCTTTCTCAAGGGCCTTTTTAATCTGTGTTTTTTATGCTTGACAGGAAATGAAGGAGCGACACTGTTTTAGCAGAACCCACAAAAAATGGACCCTCTATAATTTGCAGTTCTGCCTGGGCTCCAGGAGCTTTGTGATGTAACACATAGTTAAGAACAGGCATTGGGAATAGAGAAGAAGATGTTGCTCAGGAAGAGGTACAAGTGCATCTCACTAAATTAGGATGTCATCAAAAAGTTAATTTATTTCAGTTCTTCAATACAAAAAGTGACACTCATATTATATAGAGTCATTACAGACAAAGTGATCTATTTCAGGTGTTTATTTCTGTTTATGTTGATGATTATGGGCCAGTAAAACTACCAGCCTGACCACCACCAGCATGCTCAGGCACATGACAGCAAAGCACCCGACTAGTTGGGCCAAACGCCAGGGTCCAGGAACAGTGTCTGCGGGTGACATGACTGCCTGTTCAGCTGTTGTGCGTGCATGCCACTCGCAACCACCACCATCAACAACCATGTCCACGTCCTTGTCCCAGTGCTGCTTTCAGCTGTCCCTACCCCAGTCCTTTGAACGCAAGCGCAAATATGCAGCCAACCACCAACAGTCCACAGCGCTAAACTGCCGCATTTCTATTCTGCTTGCGCTTGAAATGTTGCCTTTTAGGCTCGGGGAGACGGAATCTTTCCGCAACCGCATGGCGGCAGTCATCCCTTGGTGCTCGGTCCCCAGCCACCACTATTTCTTCCGGTGTGCCGTCCCTGCCTTACACAAGCATGTTTGTGAAATAACCTCGGCACTCAAATTATGATGAATTTATATTGAATTTAATGCAGTCCAAAATCAAAACAAACGTTTTGGCCTAGACATAAGGCCTTCATCAGTGTGGTCTACAAAAACAGAGAAAAATATAATAAACAAAACAAAGAAAAAACAAATAAAGTATTATACATCCGAAAATCAGTGTCAAATGCGTAAGAATGCAATCCTCTGACTGCCTCAGAAGGCCCAACAGTATATCAGCACAAACAGGACATACCAGACTGCTGAAAACTCAGGTGTGGGGGGAGAGAATGGGCAATGTGCCTCAGGTGATGTGCATCACTAAAAGATATATATAAAAGCAGCTCATTAAAATGAGGGCTGAGGTATTAAATAGAGATGAGCGTTGTTCTACTCGAACTGTTCGCCAATCTCAAATTCGAGCTGTTTTGGGCGGTGTTCGAGCCGTTCAGCGAACACGAACAATTTGAGAAAAATTCGGCTGTTCGAGGTTATGTTCGATAACTGTTCGTGCACCAAAATCATAACTGGATTTTTTCTCAGTAATGATGAAAATTAATGTTAATACGCAGTTTGAGTGTACAGCGGGGTGGGGGGAGGGGCAGGGGATGGATCTCTGCAGGAACAATGAAGATCTCCATTTTTTTTTCTCTTTCCCGCATTTGCAGTGGGGAGGTGCAATCTGTCAGCCTATCAGCAGCGCACACACGGAGCGAAGTGCTTTTTTTCACACAAGCAAGGGCATGTGTGATTGGCAGTGTATGTCACATGTCCTTGCCCTATAAGACCAAGCCATTTTCCCCGTCGCCACCATTTTATCACTGCTGCAGCTGCATGTTAGACGGCACCGCTGTTGCTGTGTGCGCTATACCTTGTTAATTTCAAGCCAATTTTCGCACAAATCTACAGATAGCTTGGGAGTAGGGAATAGTTGTGATTGCAGTCCTTTTAAGGACTAGGTTACAGCATTTCCTACGACTTTTATGAGGCAGGTCTGTGCTCTTAAATAGATAGATTGTGGGAATAAAGACTAATTGTAATTGGAGTCCTTTTCAGGACTAGGTTACATCAGTTCCTATCAGTTTTTGCCAGGCAGGTCTGTGCCAGTGCTGTGCAAGTTTTTTTTCACAGCATTTGGCTGAATCTAGCAAAGCTAATCCTTTTTGGCCTATTGCAGAGTGTGTTAGTCAGTGGAGTAGCCTATCTGTGTTGCAAGCTACACCACCTGTGTATAGAATACCAATTTTTTTACTGCACCTAGTGAAGTAAAATCTTTTGGGCATAGCATCATTCTATTAGTCCATCTATACTGACCTCCATCAGGTTGCAAATTGAATATAATTTTTTTCTGCATCTAGCTCTGAAAAAAAATTGGGCTTCTAGCTGTGTGTGGGACTTGTTCTATTAATCCATCTATACAGACCTCCATCAGGTTGCAAACTGAATATATTTTTTTCTGCATCTACCTCTGAAAAAATATTGGGCTTCTAGCTGTGTGTGGGACTTGTTCTATTAATCCATCTATACAGACCTCCATTAGGTTGCAAACTGAATATATTTTTTTCTGCATCTACCTCTGAAAAAATATTGGGCTTCTAGCTATGTGTGGGACTTGTTCTATTAATCCATCTATACAGACCTCCATCAGGTTGCAAACTGAATATATTTTTTTCTGCATCTACCTCTGAAAAAATATTGGGCTTCTAGCTGTGTGTGGGACTTGTTCTATTAATCCATCTATACAGACCTCCATCAGGTTGCAAACTGAATATATTTTTTTCTGCATCTACCTCTGAAAAAATATTGGGCTTCTAGCTGTGTGTGGGACTTGTTCTATTAATCCATCTATACAGACCTCCATCAGGTTGCAAACTGAATATATTTTTTTCTGCATCTACCTCTGAAAAAATATTGGGCTTCTAGCTGTGTGTGGGACTTGTTGTATTAGTCCATCTATACTGACCTCCATCAGGTTGCAAACTGAATATATTTTTTTCTGCATCTACCTCTGAAAAAATATTGGGCTTCTAGCTGTGTGTGGGACTTGTTGTATTAGTCCATCTATACTGACCTCCATCAGGTTGCAAACTGAATATATTTTTTTCTGCATCTACCTCTGAAAAAATATTGGGCTTCTAGCTGTGTGTGGGACTTGTTCTATTAATCCATCTATACAGACCTCCATCAGGTTGCAAACTGAATATATTTTTTTCTGCATCTACCTCTGAAAAAATATTGGGCTTCTAGCTGTGTGTGGGACTTGTTCTATTAATCCATCTATACAGACCTCCATCAGGTTGCAAACTGAATATATTTTTTTCTGCATCTACCTCTGAAAAAATATTGGGCTTCTAGCTGTGTGTGGGACTTGTTCTATTAATCCATCTATACAGACCTCCATCAGGTTGCAAACTGAATATATTTTTTTCTGCATCTACCTCTGAAAAAATATTGGGCTTCTAGCTGTGTGTGGGACTTGTTGTATTAGTCCATCTATACTGACCTCCATCAGGTTGCAAACTGAATATATTTTTTTCTGCATCTACCTCTGAAAAAATATTGGGCTTCTAGCTGTGTGTGGGACTTGTTGTATTAGTCCATCTATACTGACCTCCATCAGGTTGCAAACTGAATATATTTTTTTCTGCATCTACCTCTGAAAAAATATTGGGCTTCTAGCTGTGTGTGGGACTTGTTCTATTAATCCATCTATACAGACCTCCATCAGGTTGCAAACTGAATATATTTTTTTCTGCATCTAGCTCTGAAAAAATATTGGGCTTCTAGCTGTGTGTGGGACTTGTTCTATTAATCCATCTATACAGACCTCCATCAGGTTGCAAACTGAATATATTTTTTTCTGCATCTACCTCTGAAAAAATATTGGGCTTCTAGCTGTGTGTGGGACTTGTTCTATTAATCCATCTATACAGACCTCCATCAGGTTGCAAACTGAATAGATTTTTTTCTGCATCTACCTCTGAAAAAATATTGGGCTTCTAGCTGTGTGTGTGACTTGTTCTATTAATCCATCTATACAGACCTCCATCAGGTTGCAAGCTGAATATATTTTTTTCTGCATCTACCTCTGAAAAAATATTGGGCTTCTAGCTGTGTGTGGGACTTGTTCTATTAATCCATCTATACAGACCTCCATCAGGTTGCAAACTGAATATATTTTTTTCTGCATCTACCTCTGAAAAAATATTGGGCTTCTAGCTGTGTGTGGGACTTGTTCTATTAATCCATCTATACAGACCTCCATCAGGTTGCAAACTGAATATATTTTTTTCTGCATCTACCTCTGAAAAAATATTGGGCTTCTAGCTGTGTGTGGGACTTGTTCTATTAATCCATCTATACAGACCTCCATCAGGTTGCAAACTGAATATATTTTTTTCTGCATCTACCTCTGAAAAAATATTGGGCTTCTAGCTGTGTGTGGGACTTGTTGTATTAGTCCATCTATACTGACCTCCATCAGGTTGCAAACTGAATATATTTTTTTCTGCATCTACCTCTGAAAAAATATTGGGCTTCTAGCTGTGTGTGGGACTTGTTGTATTAGTCCATCTATACTGACCTCCATCAGGTTGCAAACTGAATATATTTTTTTCTGCATCTACCTCTGAAAAAATATTGGGCTTCTAGCTGTGTGTGGGACTTGTTCTATTAATCCATCTATACAGACCTCCATCAGGTTGCAAACTGAATATATTTTTTTCTGCATCTAGCTCTGAAAAAATATTGGGCTTCTAGCTGTGTGTGGGACTTGTTCTATTAATCCATCTATACAGACCTCCATCAGGTTGCAAACTGAATATATTTTTTTCTGCATCTACCTCTGAAAAAATATTGGGCTTCTAGCTGTGTGTGGGACTTGTTCTATTAATCCATCTATACAGACCTCCATCAGGTTGCAAACTGAATAGATTTTTTTCTGCATCTACCTCTGAAAAAATATTGGGCTTCTAGCTGTGTGTGTGACTTGTTCTATTAATCCATCTATACAGACCTCCATCAGGTTGCAAGCTGAATATATTTTTTTCTGCATCTACCTCTGAAAAAATATTGGGCTTCTAGCTGTGTGTGGGACTTGTTCTATTAATCCATCTATACAGACCTCCATCAGGTTGCAAACTGAATATATTTTTTTCTGCATCTACCTCTGAAAAAATATTGGGCTTCTAGCTGTGTGTGGGACTTGTTCTATTAATCCATCTATACAGACCTCCATCAGGTTGCAAACTGAATATATTTTTTTCTGCATCTACCTCTGAAAAAATATTGGGCTTCTAGCTGTGTGTGGGACTTGTTCTATTAATCCATCTATACAGACCTCCATCAGGTTGCAAACTGAATATATTTTTTTCTGCATCTACCTCTGAAAAAATATTGGGCTTCTAGCTGTGTGTGGGACTTGTTGTATTAGTCCATCTATACTGACCTCCATCAGGTTGCAAACTGAATATATTTTTTTCTGCATCTACCTCTGAAAAAATATTGGGCTTCTAGCTGTGTGTGGGACTTGTTGTATTAGTCCATCTATACTGACCTCCATCAGGTTGCAAACTGAATATATTTTTTTCTGCATCTACCTCTGAAAAAATATTGGGCTTCTAGCTGTGTGTGGGACTTGTTCTATTAATCCATCTATACAGACCTCCATCAGGTTGCAAACTGAATATATTTTTTTCTGCATCTAGCTCTGAAAAAATATTGGGCTTCTAGCTGTGTGTGGGACTTGTTCTATTAATCCATCTATACAGACCTCCATCAGGTTGCAAACTGAATATATTTTTTTCTGCATCTACCTCTGAAAAAATATTGGGCTTCTAGCTGTGTGTGGGACTTGTTCTATTAATCCATCTATACAGACCTCCATCAGGTTGCAAACTGAATAGATTTTTTTCTGCATCTACCTCTGAAAAAATATTGGGCTTCTAGCTGTGTGTGTGACTTGTTCTATTAATCCATCTATACAGACCTCCATCAGGTTGCAAGCTGAATATATTTTTTTCTGCATCTACCTCTGAAAAAATATTGGGCTTCTAGCTGTGTGTGGGACTTGTTCTATTAATCCATCTATACAGACCTCCATCAGGTTGCAAACTGAATATATTTTTTTCTGCATCTACCTCTGAAAAAATATTGGGCTTCTAGCTGTGTGTGGGACTTGTTCTATTAATCCATCTATACAGACCTCCATCAGGTTGCAAACTGAATATATTTTTTTCTGCATCTACCTCTGAAAAAATATTGGGCTTCTAGCTGTGTGTGGGACTTGTTGTATTAGTCCATCTATACTGACCTCCATCAGGTTGCAAACTGAATATATTTTTTTCTGCATCTACCTCTGAAAAAATATTGGGCTTCTAGCTGTGTGTGGGACTTGTTGTATTAGTCCATCTATACTGACCTCCATCAGGTTGCAAACTGAATATATTTTTTTCTGCATCTACCTCTGAAAAAATATTGGGCTTCTAGCTGTGTGTGGGACTTATTCTATTAATCCATCTATACAGACCTCCATCAGGTTGCAAACTGAATATATTTTTTTCTGCATCTACCTCTGAAAAAATATTGGGCTTCTAGCTGTGTGTGGGACTTGTTCTATTAATCCATCTATACAGACCTCCATCAGGTTGCAAACTGAATATATTTTTTTCTGCATCTACCTCTGAAAAAATATTGGGCTTCTAGCTGTGTGTGGGACTTGTTGTATTAGTCCATCTATACTGACCTCCATCAGGTTGCAAACTGAATATATTTTTTTCTGCATCTACCTCTGAAAAAATATTGGGCTTCTAGCTGTGTGTGGGACTTGTTGTATTAGTCCATCTATACTGACCTCCATCAGGTTGCAAACTGAATATATTTTTTTCTGCATCTACCTCTGAAAAAATATTGGGCTTCTAGCTGTGTGTGGGACTTGTTCTATTAATCCATCTATACAGACCTCCATCAGGTTGCAAACTGAATATATTTTTTTCTGCATCTACCTCTGAAAAAATATTGGGCTTCTAGCTGTGTGTGGGACTTGTTGTATTAGTCCATCTATACTGACCTCCATCAGGTTGCAAACTGAATATATTTTTTTCTGCATCTACCTCTGAAAAAATGTTGGGCTTCTAGCTGTGTGTGGGACTTGTTGTATTAGTCCATCTATACTGACCTCCATCAGGTTGCAAACTGAATATATTTTTTTCTGCATCTACCTCTGAAAAAATATTGGGCTTCTAGCTGTGTGTGGGACTTGTTCTATTAATCCATCTATACAGACCTCCATCAGGTTGCAAATTGAATATAATTTTTTTCTGCATCTAACCCAGCCAATAGTTTTGGCCTAATACCACAGTTTGGCCTCTCAGCTCTGCTCGTTTCCCATCCATTGTTTTTTTGTGCAAACAACTCCAGAGTTGTGAATTAGTTAACCACCAAAATGAGTGGAAAAAGGCCTGCTGCTGGTGGAAAGGGGAATAGGCGTGTTGGGAAGGGGAAAAAAGGTTGTGTCCTTGGGGTAGATGTTAAAGCAACAGTAACATCTGCAGAAGAAAGACCGTCTTCCAGCCAAACTAAAATGTCTACTTCTTTTAGCGGACAATGTGATAAGATCCCTTTCTTACGGCCACGCCAATCGCTACAAATTCCAGATGAGGCACAAAAACAGCAGGTGCTTCAACGGATATCAAGTGCTCCTTTAAGTGGGCTCTCCTCCACATCAACTTCAACATCACAAATACTCCAGTCCTCAAAGGTGTCACCCCAATCGCACTTGCTTCCTCACAGCTCCCAAATCTCCAGCCGCCCGTCTGAGTATGAGGTAGAACAGATGGTTGAGTCTGCAGAGCTGTTTACTCATACTATAGCCTGGGAATCAGAGGTCGACTCCAGCGCTTCTGTGAATCCAGACGAGGAAATGATCTGCACTGATGCCCAGAATCTTTATGAGTCGGATCCAGGACCAGACGCAGAAGGTTCTGACCATAATGTAGACCCTCATTCCCAAACTGTAACTCCTGTTGGTGGAGACAATGAGGAAGACGATGATAAGACTCAAATACCTGATTGGAGCGACAACTTTAGTTTTTTGTCAGGGCAGGAACAGGTTGGCTCTGAGGACGACGGGTGTGATAACGCACAGGGTGATGATGATGAGGTTGGAGATCCCACTTACTGTCAACCCACAGTCAGCCAAGAGATGAGGTCAGCAGAGGAGGTGGAGGAAGATGCTAGTGACGACGAGGTCAGGTTGCGCCTTCCTGGACAGAGACGTAGTACTGGAAGCACGTCAACAACTGCATCCTCAAACACAACTCTGCCTCTCACCACAAGTCGTGGTGGCTCTTCAGGTCGCATGGGTGCTAAGCCTTGCATAGCCTGGGCATTTTTTCAGATCGATAAAGATGACCCAACTCGTGTTATCTGTAACATTTGTCAGCAAAAGCTAAGTAGAGGCCAAAAAATACATAGTTTGAGTACTTCATGCATGAACCGGCACATGGACATGAAGCATAAGTTGCAGTGGGAAGCTCAGTGTGCTACAATGCAGCCTAGCCGGCCGGGCCAACCACCGTCTGCCATATCTTGTGCATCCGCGGCCTCTTCATCCTCTGTGACTGGGGGGACAGCAGTCACACCTGTTTTGGGGCGCAGACCTGCCACCTCTTTACCCGCAACAGCCAGCGTGATTGGCAGGTCATCATTTTCTTTGGAGGTGGTAACACCAGCTGGTGTTGAGCGCTGTCCGACATCGATAGCACCACCTTTGGATCAAGGCAACCTAACATGTCCGCCTGCATCTTCCTCACAGACCGGCAGTTTGCCGGGGACACCCTTATCAACCCTGTCTAAGCACAATAGCCAGCCCTCGGTCCCTCAGATGTGGACAAGTAAAAGACCATTTCCTCCTAGCCATGAGAAACCTAAGAGGTTGAATTTCACCATCTGCAAGCTCTTGGCTACAGAAATGCTGCCTTTCCGCCTGGTGGACACAGAGGATTTTCGAGACCTTATGTCCGTCGCAGTGCCCCAGTACCAGATGCCCAGTCGGCACTACTTCATAAAGAAAGGTGTGCCTGCGCTCCACCAGCATGTCGCACACAACATCACCGCTTCTTTGAGAAACTCTGTGTGTGACAGGGTGCATTTCACCACAGACACTTGGACGAGTAGGCATGGACAGGGGCGTTACATGTCGCTGACTGGGCACTGGGTAACTATGGTGACAGCAGGACAAGGGGCTGCTGTCCAAGTCTTGCCGTCCCCACGAGTTGTGCGTCAATCCTCTTTATGTCAAAGTTCCTCCACTGCTTCTGCCTCCTCAACCTCCTCTCGGTCTTCCACCTGCACCCAAAGCCTGTCTGGTCATGCCACAAGCTTTCTAACTGCGCAGAAGGGATCCTGCACACCTCCTTACTATGCTGGCAGTAGGGCTCAACGTCATCAGGCGGTTTTTACATTGAAATGTCTGGGAAATGTGAGTCACACAGCTGAGGAGTTGTGGTCAGCTCTGGAGAACCAATTTCATGAATGGTTGTCTCCACTGGACCTGAAACCAGGGAAGGCCGTGTGCGACAATGCTGCAAACCTGGGTGCGGCCCTTCGCCGGGGCAATGTCACACACGTGCCTTGTATGGCTCACATGTTGAACCTGGTTGTCCAGCAATTTTTAGCCCACTATCCCAGACTAGATGGCCTTCTGCAGAGGGCACGGTCGCTGTGTGCTCACTTCCGCCGTTCGCATCCCGCAGCTCAGCGACTTACATCTCTACAGAAGTCGTTGGGCCTGCCACTTCACCGGCTAAAATGCGATGTGCCTACCCGGTGGAATTCAACTCTGCACATGTTGCAGCGACTGTGGCAGCACCGACAAGCCCTGGTGCAATACGTTCTGACGTATAGCCTGGGCCAACGAGATTCAGAGGTGGGGCAAATCACGCTGGAGGAGTGGTCTCAGATCAGGGACCTATGCACCCTTCTGCACAGTTTTGAAATGGCGACGAAGATGTTTAGTGCTGACGATGCCATTATCAGCATGACTATTCCGGTGATTTACATGCTGGAGCACATGTTAAACAGAATTCGGAGTCAGGTGGTGGCACAAGAGGAGGTGGAGGAAGTAGAGGAGGAGGAGTTGTATGCGGAAGGGCTAACATCTGCAAGGTCCAGACGGTCGGCAGCACCAAGGCGGCAGGCATGTGAGGGTGGGGGAGATGGTTTTACCAGGGCGCATGGTAGCAGCCAAACTAGTGAGGAAGGTGCAGGAGCCCAGGAAGAAGTGGAGGACGAACTGATGGAAGACTCATCAGATGAGGGAGACCTTGATCACATTTCTGTTGTGCGAGGTTGGGGGGAGAGGACAGAGGAAGGAAGCATGATTGTTACCTCGCCACCAACACAACAGGGACTTGGTGCTCCTGGATGCGCAACACACATGAGTGCCTTCTTGCTGCACTACCTGCAACATGACCCTCGAATTGTGAGAATTAGAAATAATCCTGACTACTGGGTTGCCACACTGTTAGATCCCCGGTACAAAAGTAAATTTGCAGAAATTATTCCTGCCATAGAAAGGGATGCACGCATGCAGGAGTATCAGCAGAGACTGTTGCAGAATCTTACATGTGCTTTTCCACAAAATACCAGTGGTGCACGTAGTGAATCTCACAGTTCCAACTTGCCAACCGTGGGACCGTCAAGTGTTCAGCACTAAAACCGTAACAGAACCACAGTATCTGCTGGTAACATCAATTTTGCGGAATCATTTCACCACTTTTTTAGCCCATCCTTTGCAAGGCCACAGGAGACAAGAAGTCTGACACATAGTCAACGCCTAGAGACGATGGTACAGGAGTATCTCCAAGTAAACATTGAAGCCACGACTGTGTCACTGGACCCTTGCTCTTTTTGGGCTTCCAATCTGGATAAATGGCCGGAGCTAGCCACTTACGCCTTGGAGATCTTGTCATGCCCCGCAGCCAGCGTTCTGTCTGAACGTGTGTTCAGCGCTGCTGGTGGTGTGCTGACAGATAAGCGCACGCGGCTCTCCACTGATAATGTAGACAGACTCACGTTCATAAAGATGAACAAATCATGGATCCGAAATGACTTTTCTACCCCTGTGTCATCCTGGGGAGAGTAAAAGCTTGATGATTGGTTAAAATCACCCTACCAACCGTTTTAAGCTTTCAAATTGCTAATCATGTTTATCTGTATCTTGGCTGGAAAATAATTTGGGCTTTGTAGCAGTGTGCAGCACTGATCCTATTAGGCCATCTATACTAAAGCTTCACCAGATTTAAAATTAATAATAATTTTTAGCTGCATCTAGCCTGGAAAATAATTTTGGGGCTCCGAGATGCGCAAGACACATAAGTGCCTTCTTGCTGCACTACCTGCAGCATGACCCTCATATTGTCAGAATTCGAAGTAATCATGACTACTGGGTTGCCACACTCTTAGATCCCCCAAACTTTTCGATCAACCTTTTCATTTTAATAAAGACCAAAAAAATGGTCATTTTTGAAATTATAAGCATTAGCAGGTTGTTAGAAACTGAAATCAAACAGTTTTCAACTCAAAACTTTATTCTAGGTGATGTTACATTTTCACATAGGACCCCTTGTTCGAAAGGAGCTTCTGAACTCTCTCGTCCATTGAATTTGTCAGGTTTTGGATGGTTTCTGCTTCAATTGTTTTGCATGAGGACAGAATACCCTCCCAGAGCTGTTGCTTAGATGTGAACTGCCTCCCGCCATCATAGACACTCCTTTTAATGATGCTCCAAAGGTTCTGAATGGGGTACAGGTCAGGGGAGCATGGGGGTCACACCATAAGTTTGTCCCCTTTTATGCCCATATCAGCCAGAGATGCAGATGTTTTATGTGCAGCATGAGATGGTGCATTATCATGCAGAAAAATGATCTTGCTGTGAAATACATGGTTCTTCTTCTTGAACCATGGCAGGAAGTGCTGTTTGAGAAAATCCACATACATTATGGAGTTCATCTTTAGCGCCTTCAGGGATCCTAAAGGGGCCGACAATCTCTCTCCCCATGATTCCAGCCCAAAACATTACTCCACCTCCTCCTTGTTGGCGCTGTAGCCGTGTTAGCGTGGGGTGTCCATCAACCAGCCATCCTCCACTCCATCCATCTGGACCATCGAGCGCTGCACGGCACTCATCCGTGAACAAAACAGTTTTGAAATCAGTCTTCATGTAATGTTTGCCGCTGGTGGGACGGCTTGTATACTTTTTTTGATCAAAAATAGTTCACTAAGTACCCTATATTTATTATGCAACTTTGCTTTACATTTATATATAATGATGGTAGGATATGAGATATATTTTTGTCTTTTGTCTTTTGTAGGTTTTGTTTCTTTTTTGCTAGTGTGAACATGCTCCTATTTCTTGCATGTCTACCATCTTAGACCTCAGTTCACATTGCCTGGTTTTTTGTCTTGTTTGCATTCTGTGCAATTTAAGGGTGTGGCATCCCCTTTGTTGAGCTGACTGGTATATATGTAGCTTACCACGGGCCTTGGTGGTCTGGAGTTGGGACCCGGTCCTATTTGTCTACCCTTTTATATGCATTGCTTCAACTTTGATATACAGTAAGGTTTTTAATATAGGCAGTATAGGTACCGTCCCAATTTAGGGTCACCTTGCCGCTGGTGGGACGGCTTGTATACTTTTTTTGATCAAAAATAGTTCACTAAGTACCCCATATTTATTATGCAACTTTGCTTTACATTTATATATAATAATGGTAGGGTATGAGATATATTTTTGTCTTTTGTCTTTTGTAGGTTTTGTTTCTTTTTTGCTAGTGTGAACATGCTCCTATTTCTTGCATGTCTACCATCTTAGACCTCAGTTCACATTGCCTGGTTTTTTGTCTTGTTTGCATTCTGTGCAATTTAAGGGTGTGGCATCCCCTTTGTTGAGCTGACTGGTATATATGTAGCTTACCACGGGCCTGGGTGGTCTGGAGTTGGGACCCGGTCCTATTTGTCTACCCTTTTATATGCATTGCTTCAACTTTGATATACAGTAAGGTTTTTAATATAGGCAGTATAGGTACCGTCCCAATTTAGGGTCACCTTGCCGCTGGTGGGACGGCTTGTATACTTTTTTTGATCAAAAATAGTTCACTAAGTACCCTATATTTATTATGCAACTTTGTTTTACATTTATATATAATGATGGTAGGGTATGAGATATATTTTTGTCTTTTGTCTTTTGTAGGTTTTGTTTCTTTTTTGCTAGTGTGAACATGCTCCTATTTCTTGCATGTCTACCATCTTAGACCTCAGTTCACATTGCCTGGTTTTTTGTCTTGTTTGCATTCTGTGCAATTTAAGGGTGTGGCATCCCCTTTGTTGAGCTGACTGGTATATATGTAGCTTACCACGGGCCTGGGTGGTCTGGAGTTGGGACCCGGTCCTATTTGTCTACCCTTTTATATGCATTGCTTCAACTTTGATATACAGTAAGGTTTTTAATATAGGCAGTATAGGTACCGTCCCAATTTAGGGTCACCTTGCCGCTGGTGGGACGGCTTGTATACTTTTTTTGATCAAAAATAGTTCACTAAGTACCCTATATTTATTATGCAACTTTGCTTTACATTTATATATAATGATGGTAGGGTATGAGATATATTTTTGTCTTTTGTCTTTTGTAGGTTTTGTTTCTTTTTTGCTAGTGTGAACATGCTCCTATTTCTTGCATGTCTACCATCTTAGACCTCAGTTCACATTGCCTGGTTTTTTGTCTTGTTTGCATTCTGTGCAATTTAAGGGTGTGGCATCCCCTTTGTTGAGCTGACTGGTATATATGTAGCTTACCACGGGCCTGGGTGGTCTGGAGTTGGGACCCGGTCCTATTTGTCTACCCTTTTATATGCATTGCTTCAACTTTGATATACAGTAAGGTTTTTAATATAGGCAGTATAGGTACCGTCCCAATTTAGGGTCACCTTGCCGCTGGTGGGACGGCTTGTATACTTTTTTTGATCAAAAATAGTTCACTAAGTACCCTATATTTATTATGCAACTTTGCTTTACATTTATATATAATGATGGTAGGGTATGAGATATATTTTTGTCTTTTGTCTTTTGTAGGTTTTGTTTCATGTAATGTTTGGCCCACTGGAGCCGTTTCTGCTTGTGTGAAGTGGATAGAGGAGGTCGACAGGATGGCGTATGCACAGCTGCAAACCTCTGAAGGACCCTGCATCTTGTTGTTCGGGGGACGTTGGAGGCACAAGCAGCTTCAAAAACTTGTCTGCTGCTATGACAAGGCTTTTTTGCCGCTGCTCTTTCAACCTGGCGTAATTGCCTGTAGGAAAGAGTCCTCAATTTGCCCTTATCAGCACGCACACGTGTGTACTGTGAATCAGCTACATACTTCTTGATTGCCAAGACACTTCATCCTGATCATCGCACAATGTTGATTGTAGTCATGCCTTGACCTAAACACTCCACAATTTGTTGCTTCTCAGCAGCCGACACATCCTTTTACTTTCCCATTTTGGCAGAAAATGTAGGCTGCTTAATAATGTGAGACAGCCTTCTTAAGTAGTCTTGCCTTTCATTGGACACTACTGCCAAACTAATAAGCACAGGTGTCTGCAATTGCTTACAGTGATATAAAGAGCCCTGACACACATCACCATCAATGAGTTTAACTGACAAACAAACAAATTCTTCCCTTATCACTCCTAAACACTTTTTGCATAATAATTTGGAACGCAGTGTACATGTGCTTTTCCACAAAACACCAGTGGTTCACGTAGTGAATCTTACAGTTCTAACTTGCCAACCGTGGTCTGTATGGAGTTGTTCAATAAAGGGCCCAAAATTAAGATAACATAGATGGGAGAGGTCTCTATGAATAGGAATTCCTAAGTATTTGATACCCTGTGAGGGCCAGGCAAAGGGAAAGTTGGACTGGATGGAATCCTATATGGATTTGGGGAGGGAGACATCGAGGGCCTCAGACTTCGCTGCATTGATTTTAAAATTTGACCATGTAACAAAGTGATCTATTTCAGCCATAACAGCATGGATGGATATATGTGATTGAGTGATATATACTAGGACATCATCAGCAAATAGAGAGCACTTGTACTCGGTGCCTCCCACCTCAATCCACCTAATAATGGGGTTATGGCGAATTGATGAGAGCAGGTGCTCCGTCACTAGGATGTATAAGAGAGGGGACAGAGGACATCCCTGCCTTGTCCCATTGGTGATTGTGAAAGGTGATGAAAATGTTCTGATGCACCCCCTGGGCCTTGGAACACCCGGAGCCGGACCCTTTTTGGTGGATGCTGGTGGTTGTAGTCTTCGTGGCGGCGACCCGGTTCCGTGGCTCAGGGTGGTCAAACCAGTGGCGGAACTATTTATGTGGTTTTGATGTTTAAATGTCCGACTACGCCACCCGTGGATTGCGGTCAGAGTGAACCGCCGCTGCAGGGCAGACCGCTGAGGCTGGTGTTGTGGGTGCAGCAGAGCGTAGCATAACTCCCCACGGGAGGAGTATAGCCTCAGGGCAGTGTATGCGGAGGATGGGGGTGATGGTGCAGGGCAGCAGCAGTAACGACACGGAGTCAGTGATGCAGTCCAGGGCCTTTACTCACAGTTCTTATTATCCAGACCACGTCTGCAGGTAACGGCTGCCCACGTCGTACTGTGCTCACCAGGTGAGGGGCTCAGACAACTCCCAGATAACTTTGGAGCGCTTCACAGGACCCCCTTTGTGTGTCCTTTGTCTGGCCTTTCTTACCAACCCTTCTGTCTGGCTGCCTCGGGCCTCCTCTTGGTAAACTTGGCGCCAGTTTCCCTGACCCTATGTGGTGCCTTCCTAGCGGGTGTAGCGAGGGGCTGCGCCACATAAAATGTCACAGCCTCCGGTTTCTAGCTGAGGGTCGTTTCCTGCCTCCACTAGTTTCGGGGACCGGTCTCCCCCTTTGGCCTGACCCCTCCACGCAGGTGGATTCGGGCGTGCGGTGGCGACTCGCCCGTCCGCACCCCTGGGATCCCTTCATTCCTCGTTCCTGGAGCCTTCTCCGCTCCTCTTCCTTCCTTCTCCCTCTTCCAGGCCTGGGCCTCTGTTACTAGGCCCGCCTCCGGAGCAGAGCTCATGCAGAGCCCCTGCTCCCTGCCACTTCTGCTCAGACTTCTCTGCACTGAACTAAGATGGTGCCCACCTTTTATACTCCCTTCTCAATGCACCCAGGAACTGCTTCCTCCCTGCTCCTGCACTACAGGGTTCCCCTTCCTCAGTGTTCCCTCCCCCCACTCCAGCCAGGGACATGGACTGTCGTGCCCATCTCAGAGGCATATTGGTCGCCCTGCCCCACGGCAATGTGGTGTAATGCATGCAGGTGTCGGGTCCTGATCCACACTCCATCCTTACCTGAGAGTGAGATATCACACCTCTGGGTGAGGTGCAATACCTCTGTAGCAACCGAGCCCTCAGGGTGCTACAGTTCCATTTATCTTCAGCCTAGGTGACGTATTGTGATACAGGGCCGTGATTTTGGCTATAAAAGGGTCCCCTAGACCCCTACCCCAAGCTTTTTAAGAGAATCATATATGGCGTGCCAGGAGACTCTATGGAATGCTTTCTCAGCATCCAACGAGAGTATCTAATTACAAATTTTTAACTGCATCTAGCTCAGGAAATACTTTGTGCCTAGTAGCAGTGTCTGCTAGTCAGCGGATTATCCCGGCTGTTAAGCAAGCTACAGCACCTGTAGTTTAGACACTTAATTTTTTCAAAGGAAATGCTTCGGGACCATGGGATACTCAGTGAAGAGCATCAGGAGGCACCCCAAGGCATAGGGGCTGGGACTGGCAGTAGGATGCCTTGAGGTGGACAGCCGAGCTCGATCCTTATAAAAGCTTTTTAACTGCAGCAGCTTTAGTGGACGCTACTGGAGCTGGAATTACGCGGCTGCTGGCATGAGACTTGCCCTCCAATAGATCCTTGTAAATGGATTTAAAGTGTATTCATTCAAATTAGAGAGCCAATTTAAATTAAAAAGCTTAGAGCTGCCTCCACCACAGGGGGGCTCGCTCGACCCACCAGCGGACAGGCACCAGTATTGGGAGAGGGGGGCTAGCCATCAGGGTTCACCGCGGCTCTGGCACAAACCCGGCGACACGGAGGTGGCACGGGCAGGAGCGGACTGGCTGTGTCGGCTTCTCACTTTTTGGATTTTAGAAGGGCATGACATGCCTATATCTGTGTCTCCCCCTCCTTTTACTCCTCCACCTCTTTTATTTTCGCATGACTATATGTACTTGTCACTTTTCCATGTGTTAGTTATGTCTTCTGAGCAGTTTGTCAGCTTTTGGACACCTTTGAAGGTGTTTTCTATGTGTTTCTATGTGTTTTTGTTTGCCTGCCATTGGTTTTAACGGTGTTCGAAGGTGTTCGACGAACAGTTCGACGAACAGTTCGGCGAACACACGGGTGTTCGACGAACCGAACCGAACTCGAACACTACGGGGGTGGCTCAACACTAGTATTAAATACAGCAGGGATGTGCAGAAAAACAAATACCTGTAATGCTGTGCAGAGTGCTCTGGGAGCTGGAACGCAGCATCCACCGCTGGTTCAGTGTGAGTCCCAATGTTTATGCCCACCAGCAATGTTTAAATGCTTGAGGGGTGGGACTCAATCCCAAAGGGGCCAATATTGAGTTTATTGGCTTATTGGATACATGAACTACAGTCCCTCGCGCCTAAGGGTTTGAATAGGGATTATGATTTATTATCTTTTATTTAATGTATTATTTCCCATCATTACCCTCCTTCTCTAGGTAATAGCAGTAAGGGTTTCTATTACTCCATTGAGACTGTTCCTTTAAATCCTGTCATAACAATTTTAGATGTGTGTTCCCGCGTTTCAATTTTGCATTATACTGTAATTTGTTTGATTTAGGTGTTTTGTTACCATTGCTTATGCAGCACATTTATGTTTCAGATGGCGCGCCATGTCCTTATTGTCATCTCCTGGGACACCCACTGTGGACCTATCACATGGCCATCATGCACAAGTCGGTCCCCCAGCCTGTGGAACGCACACTCCTGGCCTTAGAGCGCGCACTTCTGGGACAGTGGAACGCACGCTCATATGTCCAGCACTACGATAGACTATTTCTCAAATGGATGGGCGCACGCGCCGCGCATCACTTCCAGTGACGTCACGGCCGATATCTGGCCCATCATCACAGCACTGTAGCCATTCGCAGATGGCCACCGTCCATAGGAGCAATTCATCCCGCCCCCCATGACTAAGTACCACACCCATCACCTCGGCACTGCATTGTATTGGCCCCTTTGGGATTGAGTCCCGCCCCTCAAGCATTTAAACATTGCTGGTGGGCATAAACATTGGGACTCACACTGAACCAGCGGTGGATGCTGCGTTCCAGCTCCCAGAGCACTCTGCACAGCATCACAGGTATTTGTTTTTCTGCACATCCCTGCTGTATTTAATACCTCAGCCCTCATTTTAATGAGCTGCTTTTATATACTGTATATCTTTTAGTGATGCACATCACCTGAGGCACATTGCCCATTCTCTCCCTCCACACCTGAGTTTTCAGCAGTCTGGTATGTCCTGTTTGTGCTGATATACTGTTGGGCCTTCTGAGGCAGTCATAGGAATGCATTCTTACACATTTGTGTTACGGATCCAGGTAGTGGGACCTCTGTGCTGCGGTGCAAGGAGGGAACAGAGGGGCGTAACTAGGTTTCAACTTGGACTGACCAAGGTCGCACGGCGGCTCAATCGACTCCATGAACCAGGGAAGGACCGAGCAGAGGGACCAGGTGCTACTCTGGGCCAGTCCTTGTATGAGAGCAGTTGACTCCCATGGGTCAGAAGGCAGGGACTGGCTGGTACAGCAGATGAGCACTGCAGGCAGGCTGACGGGTGATCTGGGTAGACAGACTGGCAGACACCACAGGTAACTGGCAGGAGACTCCAGGTAGGCTGGCTGGTAGGCACGGCAGGTAACTGGTACGTCCTCCGGGTAGGCAGGCAAGCCTGGCCCATAGACAGACTGGCGGGTTTGGACCGTAGGTAGACTGTCGGGCTGGAGAGTGTACTTGGCAGGCGAAGACAGGTAGTCAGGCTGGCGGGCTGGACTGGTAGTCAGGCTGGTGGACTGGACTGGTAGTCAGGCTGGCGGACTGGACTATTAGTCAGACTAGCAGCGGGACCTGAGGGCTGAAGCAGAGTTTAGAACACAGAGCTACAACCTTGCACAGGCACCTCCATTTTGGAGGAGGTGCCTTTTATATGAGAAGTCCTCCGGCCACTGGCTGGGGACTCCTTAGGACGGCGGCCCCTTTAAGAGGGAGGGAGCGCGCGCGCCCTAAGCACAGTGCCCGGGAAGCTGCGCGCGTCAGCAGCAGCAGCAGGAGAGCTGGAAGACGCCGGGCCAGGAGCGTGGCGGTAAGGGGGACGCCGTCTCTGCCTGTCAAGGGGCAGAGATTCCGATGCTACAGTACCCCCCCCTTTACGCTCCCTATTTTTTAGGCCTGAAAGAAATTTTTTAAGGAGAAGCGGGGCGTGGATGTTCTCCCTGGGTTCCCAAGTTCTCTCCTTTGGGCCAAACCCCTTCCAATCCACCAGAAAAAAGGTTTATCCTCTTACCCTCTTGGTGGCCAGAATGTTCTCTACCTCATAGACGTCCTCAGCGGAGACCGGAGCTGGGGAGGTACCTGGATCGTCGGAAAAAGAATTAAGAACAACTGGTTTGAGGAGAGATACATGGAAGGAGTTGGGAATCCGTAAGGTGGCCGGGAGTTTTAACTTGTAGGCCACTGGATTGATTTGCTTGAGGACTTCAAATGGACCGATGAACCGTGGACCCAACTTATTGGAGGGTATTTTGAGATGAACAATGTGTTGCCACGGGGCTGCAGGTACGGGAAGAGGCAGGAGACGGCCAGCTGGAAGAAGTCTGGGAACCTTGTTGCGGGCACAGGAAGAACAGGCTGTGACGATGTCTACAACATCTTTGCGCAGGGAAGGCCACCAGTAATGCCGGGTAATGAGCAGGAAGGTCCTCCGCTGGCCAGCATGGCCGGCTAGTTTAGACAAATGACCCCAGTGAAGAACCTTCTTATGATCCGGAACCGCTACAAATGTCTTACCAGGTGGAAGACGAGACAGGTCCAAGGGAGCCACATTCATCACTTTGGAGGGATAGATGATATGCATAGGCTCTTCCTCTTGATCAGAAGACAGGAAGGATTGGGACAAAGCGTCGGGTTTAACGTTCTTGTCCGCAGGGCGGTAATGTAGGGTAAAGTTGAAACGGGCAAAGAACAAAGACCACCGGGCCTGATGCGGATTGAGTCTTTGGGCATTTTGTAGATATGCCAGGTTTTTGTGGTCAGTGTAGATGACCACCAGGTGCAGAGCCCCCTCTAGCAGGTAACGCCACTCCTCCAGCGCCAATTTGATGGCTAGCCGTTCTCGGTCTCCTATGGAATAGTTGCGCTCGGATGAGGAGAACAGCTTGAAGAAGAAACCGCAGGTTACCATTCTCCTGGACGGAGATTTCTGGGTGAGCATCAACCTCCAGAAAGAACTGTTTGTTGCAATCCGGATGGTGCAGCACCGGAGCAGAAGAGAAGGCTTGTTTTAAGGAGAGGAAGGCCTCCTCTGCCGGCAGCAGCAGCAGGAGAGCCGGAAGATGCTGGGCCAGGAGCGCGGCAGTAAGGGGGACGGCATCTCTGCCTGTCAAGGGGCAGAGACTCCGATGCTACAATTTGACACTGATTTTCGGATGTATAATACTTTATTTGTTTTTTCTTTGTTTTGTTTATTATATTTTTCTCTGTTTTAGTAGACCACACTGATGAAGGCCTTATGTTTAGGCCGAAACATTTGTGTTGATTTTGGACTGCATTAAATTCAATATAAATTCATCATAATTTGAGTGCCGAGGTTATTTCACAAGTATTTGGGTTTGGACCCTACTCGTGCACCAGTCCAGTAGTGCGGCGTTTCTCCTCAAGTATTTACACAAGCATGTGTCCCAGAACACTACCCATGCCCTCAACAACACAGTTACTGGGAAGGTCCACCTAACCAAGGACATGTGGACAAGTGCTTGTGGTCAGGGACGGTACATCTCGCTGACGGCACACTGGGTTAATATAGTGGAAGCTGGGACCCATTCGGACCCTGGGACAGAAAACGTCCTCCCAACGCCAAGGATTGTGGGGCCTGGGTCAATCAAGATTGCCCTACATTCTACAGCTCCTGCACCTCCTCCTCCTCTTTAACCTCCATCTCTGAAATGACCACATCAGTCGGAAGCTGGAAGCACTGCAGCACTGCCTCGGCCAAGCGGCAACAGGCTGTGCTGAAGCTAATATGCTTAGTGGACAAACCGCACACCGCTGCAGAGTTGTTGACATCTGTAACAGAGCAGGCAGATTTGTGGCTGTCACCGCTGAACCAACAGCCAGGCATGGTCATGTGTAACAATGGCCGGAACCTGATGGCAGCTCTGAAGCTAGGCAAGCTCACACACGTACCATGCCTAGCCCTTGTGTTCAACCTAGTGGTTCAACGGTTTCTCAAAACCTACCCAGATCTGTCTGTGAAAGTACGCCGCGTGTGTGCCCATTTCCAAAAGTCACCTACAGCTTCCGCCACCCTCGCCGTGCTTCAGCAGCATTTGCAGTATCCACCTCACTGACTGGTGTGCGATGTCACCACACGTTGGAACTCAACGCTGCATATGTTGGGAAGGATTTGTGACCAGCAGAGGGCAGTTGTTGAATATCAGCTTCAACACACCCTTCGGTATTCAGGTCAGCCTCCGCACATAAGAGCTGATGAATGGGCGTGGATGTCTGACATCTGTGCTGTCCTCCAAAACTTTGAGGACTCCACCAAGATGGTGAGCGGCAATGACACCATAATTAGCATCACCATCTTCTCTGTCTACTGAAATGCACGCTGCTCACAATTAAAGAGGAGGCATTGCAGGCGGAGCACGATGAGATGAAGCAAGAGCTCACTGAGAGAGACAGGACACCGCTCCTGAAGTCAGCGCAGCTCCAGGGCCCGCTCGCTGGAGCAGCTCATTCTCCCTGGCTCCTCGGCATCAGCGGTCAAAGGATTATAGCGGGGGACATCTCTGGATAAGTGAGTATAAGGATTTTATTATTTTATTCTTATTTTTACACAGGGACACTGCGAGAGCAAACACTACTACTACCAGCATTGTCTCTTGCTCATGCTGATCACAATGCAGGCAAGGAACAATGATGAGGGCAGCATTCAGCACCCAGCGCTTGGTAACAGCATTAACTGTAGCGCTGATTCCCAGGCGCCAGTACGTGTGATCCTGATGCGGCACTCGGGCGGCACACGGTTGCTACACGTGTGACACACACGGATGTCTCCGGTACCAGTTTTTCCGGTACCGGAAATATACGGACTTGTGAAAACGGCCTAACTCAACCTGCACTACTGTATGGACTTTTTACTTTATGTTTCACTTTCTGCCAGACAAAAGCTGTATTCAAGTTTTCCTGTGATGTGGTTTATGAGGTCTAAAATAAACAAGTCGGCCTTTTAAATAGAAACGGTTCCTGTGATTACTCAGATCGCTCCCAAGTGAGTAGCATTGTTACCCAATGTTTTGGGGGGACTTTTTACTGTCATTCGCTGGACATTTTATAAAATGCATTAAGCAATGAAGAAACCACTCATGTTTTATTTTGCAGTGAAAGCCCTTACAAAATGCTCAAAAATACATCTGAGCGATAATTGAGTGATTTACGTGTAGCTGACAAGGTTGCCGTATAGAAAGAGTAGTTCCATGCTTGTAGTTGCACTTCAAGTAGTCTTTGTTATGCGTTTTGAGTCATTACTGAACTCAAATAAAACTGTGTATAAAGTTATTGCAATGGGAGGGTTTAAACATTCCAAAAAAGAGCACCAATGACTGTTAAAATACACCCATCGGTGTGATGAAGGTGTGGTTTATGAAAGTAAAGGAAATAGAATTTATAAAGAAAGAGAACAGTGTGATTTGAAATTATATTCGAAATTTGATTCTAAATAACTCACTTTTTTAATATCTTATTCCACAGACACTATTTTTATATACATTTTGGTTCTTGTCGTATATTAAGAAAGCATATACTAATTAAATCGCCCAAATACTATCATAGTGAAGAGCAAGTCGGCAATGGACGCTGGAATGGAGGACCTCATCATTCTGATGGACCTCATTGATGGCATGAGAAGGCGTGAAAGTGCTTGTATTTCTGTGTGTGGTGCTCATACTCGTTACTGAA
Organism: Phyllobates terribilis; assembly: GCF_046119375.1. Taxonomy (NCBI): domain Eukaryota; kingdom Metazoa; phylum Chordata; class Amphibia; order Anura; family Dendrobatidae; genus Phyllobates; species Phyllobates terribilis. The sequence goes on along the minus strand of NW_027362764.1, from coordinate 480,078,925 downwards.
TTAATCAAGATTTTTTTTAAACTTTGTTTCCATTGTTTTATCGATTGCAAATAAATAACATGTCTATCGATCCTGTGATTTCAAAAATTCAATGACTTTTCCTTTGTGGTGTTGCAATTTCAATATTGAAGAGTGAATGTATATCAAATAAGCTTGGATGATTCAGGGCCAAATCAATAATCTTGTGATCTGACGTGTCCTCTTATGATGATATAGAATGGCTTTGGTTATCATTTTCTAACCAATCCTCCCAACTGGCGCTATGTATATGAGTATTGTACTAGGTTTATGACTTCTTTTAGGACTATAAATGCATTCTCCTGCCAGTATATATACACGCCCTGATGAAGCAGGATGTATTAAATGTGCATTGGGCATGGAGGACTTCTTCACTTGACCTTTACTGGTATCACACTCCAAATCTGGTTGTGTTCCTGGTTTTCTTTTGCTGTATATACTGAATCTTTACTGTTTAACTGATTTGCACTTTGCATTACACTTCTTAATTAAGGTTGATTCAATAGTGGTCAAGATCTGGGAACCAACCAGGGAATCCTGAGGAGTTGATGTTATCAGAGAAGGTTATTTGCCTCAGCGATACAAAGTGCAGCCGATGTGTGGGTAAAACGTAGTTAGGTGCAAAATCTACTTGCTCTGTGGTCATCTCTGGAGCAGGTGAAGTCATGACTGTTGTTGACGTAGGAGACTCAATGGTGCCTGGAAGCAGTGGTGGTGGTCATGGTGGTGGCAAGTCCTTTGTATGGGCATCCTGTGTGTGGGAATAATTTTTTGCGCGGTGCAGGCTGTGCTATTAGAAATTATGCCAGGTACACAATGGCACACATCAACTAGGAACCACATCACTTTGTCAGCATATGAATTGACATCACATGCTCATGTGGGAAAAGCAATCTGACCAGGAAAATTAGCAAGGCTCAAGCTGTCATCCTTCTCCTCGTTATCTTTTTGATTATCCGTCTACACCCACAAGTAGCGCCTTGTTGTTGTCATTAGTACCATCATCATCCTCATCTACTGCTTTCCAAACACATCCTCCTCTACCTCGATTGAATTGCAAGTTCTCTTTTGATTTGCCCAACAAACATGTGCTCAGTAGTCCGAATACATGGAAATTGTACTCCCACGTGTTCTATTTCACCACAATTGATGCCAGACCACCTAAGTTGTACTACCTTTTGCAAAATAATCTCTTGCGCTCAAGGTCAATGGAAGACACCTAGTCATTATTTATTGCACTAAAAAGCCGTCCCTGTCAGATTTGGGCACAAAATACAAAATGTTTTAATCCACAAAATGTGTTTTACGTGCATAATTTTTTTTTGATAAAATTAACTTACTTTCTTTCTAAGTTTGGGTAAAATTCAGTTTTATTGTGAGCCCATCTGGGGTGAATTTTCCCAAAAGCACGCTGTTCAGGATTGTGAGAAAGAGCAAAGTTGTTGAAAATTATCAAACCAAAATTCTTTGAATTCCATTTCCATTTTTTCCAAGATTGTTAAATTTTTGGGGAGGGGGAATTGCCATACTACTCAGAAAATCTGTTTTCTCTAATCGGTGAAGCTTTTGCATCTTGGATGGTTGCCGACCTCATATATGACCAGTTATCCCTTCTCTGCTCTCTGCAGAGTCAATACTTTGCTGATTGTGTGTCCCCTGTACAGGGCAGGTCATAAAGGGAAAAATTCTCAGAAAGGGCTACATTTTTTAATATGATCAAATCCAAATTCTTGTAATTCCACGAATGCAATTTTATTTCACGAACTTAACAACTTTACAAATAACCAAGGCAGCAGCGGCATCACCAGTTACAATATACTTTATATTAATTGATGGATGAGATGGTTTATCTGCAAGTGCAATAAACTGATGCATATCAGCAAACAGAGTTACAGCGGCTGAACAGCTAGGTCCGGTGTAATTTCTTAAGCAGATATCCTGAGTTCTGATCGCATGAACTTCTGGCTCAGCAGATTTGAAAAGTGTACAGAGGTGACACAGTTTGCTACGGGTGTACTCTCATGTCCAGCTCCCAGTGATGAAATTGGCCATACCATCTGCTCTCTTGCCTGTCTTCTAAATCTATCAGCTGCCACCAATGCCGATGGTCTATGGTCAGCTAGGTATCTACTCCATGTTCATCATGTCCTCAATACTGTACTACTGCTGCTGCTAATCCTGCACTGCCACACATCTCCATTCCTGCCCTTTCAAAATTCTTGACCATGTGGCTTTAGCCACTACCACTGCATAACCATGTCAGACACACAACTACTGGCTGCCCACGGTATTTTATAGCTATAATGTACAGCGGATGTGTAATGTCTTTAGGGTACACAAACATAAAACAGCTCCAAAAAGAGGGCTAATTTTATGAAAGACTTGTTGACAAGCCATTGCTTTTTCACTTTGAAATTTGGATTAAAAAATGGATTCAATACACACCTAGGTAACTTTAGAGTGTTATACCCATATTTTTCAGACAGGTTTTTTTATTTGATTTTTCAAAACATAAATACATAACATACATCTAATCTGGTACATAGAGAGGTAAGAGTGCCCGTACGCAGACTGGGTTTATAACAACTCTATTCACATATTTAATTGGTATAACAGATATAACAAACAACAAAATGAATTAGTTGACAGTATGTCTTATATCTCATTGAAGCCATCATGGATAATTAATGCATTTTTATCTATGCCAGAAGTCCTGGCCCATTGATTGTTCTCCTCCCATTCTCTTCTTCATTTTAAGTTAAAAGAAGTGGACCTAAGTTATTTTTGAGATCTTCTAGTATATACCATGCTGTAGATGTAAAGGGTTCTACCATTTTCCTTTTGTCCTCTATTGAACAACAATTTATAATAAACTGTTTCCATTTTAGAAGGAATTTGCCTGCTTGCTTCTCTTTCTTACATAGGGCATCTTGTTGTTCTACCTACATATAATGCTTCATTTGTGCTATTAGTTCCGTAATGGGGGGGATATTGGGATCTAGCCAATGTTTTAGGAGCTGTTTTTTCACCAATATAAGCCAGGTATGTAGTAGCTTGGGGAGACTCCCTATTAATTTATTAAGGGTTGTTTATGTTAGTCCAAACATGCAGCAGGGCTAAACATGGAGAAAGGACATATCCTGGTCCCCATTTGGTGTCAATCATGTCAGCTACCTGGTCCCAATAGGAAACCGATGCAGGACAGGACCAAAGGCCGTGTAGGAGGTCACAGTGTGGATATTGGCACTTGGGACATGCACTTAGTCTATTAGAAAGTGGGTCTTTTTTTGGTAGATTAAAGGCGTATATCGCACCATGCATGATTTTGAACTGAGTTTCTCTCCACGACTCATTTATAATATGTTTCCTGAATAACCTCCAACCCATTCTAATCTTCTCGGGGATATCTACATCATCAAATTGTTGTTTCCAGTACTTAAAAAAAGGTATCTGGGTGTGTTTCCACAAGGTTAGGTTTCATTGATGAATATAGTGTAGATATTGAGGGGGTACCATTGGAGATGACAGGATATTATCCAGTTCATTTCGGGAAGTTTCAAAGGTAACATCTCTTAAGTTAGCCATGACGGAGAGTTTGATCTGTTCATATTGGAAATAGTGCTGTGGGAGTAGTTCATATTTTCCTAAAGTTTCTGCACATGTTAGCCATCTCTGTTTAATTGGGTGAAGAAGGTGAGTTATGTTCACAACACATGCTTGTTGCCATTTTATAAAAAAATTATTTTCACTACCTTGGGGGAATTCTGGGTTGTGCCACAACGGAAGGTGTTTTGAGATTCTGAATGAAAGGCCATATTTTTTCCTGACTGCTTTCCATTTAGAGATAGTATCTCTAAAGATCACGGATTTCTTAGTTACTAAGGGTAGCGAGGTAAAACGTGAGTGGAGGAGAGCTGTTAAGTTGTAGGGGGATGCATAGTCAGAATCTAGCGAGTAGTCCAAATAAGTATGTCTTTTTCAGACAGGTTTTTTGCAATTCATGGAAAATTTATTTTCCGAAAATTTCGGGGAAAAATTCAGCAAAATTGACAAATTAGAATTTCAAATGATCCACTCATCTCTATCATGAATCCATTATTTTCTACCCTTGATATTTATGTGGATTTACTTTTATTTACCTTTTAAATCTCATTTTATCTTGTTTTAGTATGCATTATTCAATAAAGCTTCTAATTTTGATAGACCACTTTTGATTATATTGATGCTTAGTGTTTGTAGAAGTTATAGGTTTATTATTTCAGAAAATTGCATATACAACCCCTGGCAAAAATTATGGAATCACCGGGCTCGGAGGATATTCATTCAGTTGTTTAATGTTGTTGAAAAAAAGCAGATCACAGAAATGGCACAAAACTAAAGTCATTTCAAATGGCAACTTTAGGGCTTTAAGAAACACTAAAAGAAATCAAGATTAAAAATGTGGTACTCAGTAAGGGCAATTTTTTTCAGACCAAGCAGAGGGAAAAAAATATGGAATCACTCAATTCTGAGGAAAAAATTATGGAATCATGAAAAACAAACACACAAAAGAACACTCCAATACATCACTAGTATTTTGTTGCACCACCTCTGGCTTTAATAACAGCTTGCAGTCTCTGAGGCATGGACTTAATGAGTGACAAACAGTACTCTTCATCAATCTGGCTCCAACTTTCTCTGATTGCTGTTGCCAGATCAGCTCTGCAGGTTGGAGCCTTGTCATGGACCATTATCTTCAACTTCCACCAAAGATTTTCAATTGGATCAAGATCCGGACTATTTGCAGGCCATGACATTGACCTTATGTGTCTTCTTTCAAGGAATGTTTTCACAGTTTTTGCTCTATGTCAGGGTGCATTATCATCTTGAAAAATGATGTCAACATCCCCAAACATCCTTTCAAATGATGGGATAAGAAAACTGTCCAAAATATCAATGTAAACTTGGGCATTTATTGACGATGTAATGACAGCCATCTCCCCAGTGCCTTTACCTGACATGCAGCCCCATATCATCAATGACTGTGGAAATTTGCATGTTCTCTTCATTCAGTTATCTTTATAAATCTCATTGGAACGGCACCAAACAAAGTTCCAGCATCATCACCTTGCCCAATGCGGATTCGTGATTCATCACTGAATATGACTTTCATCCAGTCATCTACAGTCCATGATTGCTTTTCCTTAGCCCATTGTAACCTTTTTAGGTGTTAATGATAGCTTATGTTTAGCTTTTCTGTATGTAAATCCCATTTCCTTTAGGCAGTTTCTTACAGCTCGGTCACAGACGTTGACTCCAGTTTCCTCCTATTCGTTCCTCATTTGTTTTGTTGTGCATTTCCTGTTTTGGAGACATATTGCTTTAAGTTTCCAGTCTTGACGCTTTGATGTCTTTCTTGGTCTACCAGTATGCTTGCCTTTAACAACTTTCCCATGTTGTTTGTATTTGGTCCAGATTTTAGACACAGCTGACTGTGAACAACCAACATCTTTTGCAACATTGCGTGATGATTTACCTTCTTTTAAGAGTTTGATAATCCTCTCCTTTGTTTCAATTGACATCTCTCGTGTTGGAGCCAAGATTCATGTCAGTCCACTTGGTGCAACAGCTCTCCAAGGTGTGATCACTCCTTTTTAGATGCAGACTAGCGAGCAGATCTAATTTGATGCAGGTGTTAGTTTTGGAAATGAAAATTATCAGGGTGATTCCTTAATTTTTTCCTCAGAATTGAGTGATTCCATATTTTTTTCCCTCTGCTTGGTCTGAAAAAATTACCCTTACTGAGTACCACATTTTTAATCTTGATTTCTTTTAGTGTTTCTTAAAGCCCTAAAGTTGCCATTTGAAATGACTTTAGTTTTGTGTCATGTCTGTGATCTGCTTTTTTTCAACAACATTAAACAACTGAATGAATATCCTCCGAGCCCGGTGATTCCATATTTTTTGCCAGGGGTTGTATAAACAGAATAACTAATGTGAAATCACCACATTAGAAGACCAAAAATAAACACAAAAATGTAATCACTTCTTTTTCGCACATAAGTGACTCGCCCTCCCTGAGCGGTGGGGTACTCGGAGCCGGACCTTGCAGATATCGTGGGGATGCAGTCGTGGCCTTGGCCTGTTCCGTGCCCAGGGCTGTCACCTGAAAAATGGGCTATTTGGGGATGAGTGGTTGTTCATCTACGCCACCTGTGGTTTCTGGTGAAGGCCACCAGCGCTGCAGCAGTCCTCTGAGGCTGATGTTTTGGCAGCTTGGGTTGGTACTACTCCCCACAGGCAGAGTAGGCCTCAGGGCAGTAATTGATGAACGATCTGTGTGGAGGAATGGTGGGTGCAGTGCCGCGCAGGAATAAACAAGCGGAGGCGGTGAATGAAGTCATCCAGGTCTTTACTCACTTTAGATGTACTTTCAGCCGCAAAGCTTCTCTCTGCTACACATGGCGTACTGTGGCCACCGGTTAGGGGGTTCAGCACTTCCCAGGTAGATCAAGAGCACCTGTCAAGACCCCGCTGGTGTGTTCCTCTCCTTTTTCTCTCCTCTCGCTTGTGTTCCTCCCTGGGATCCACTAAGCCGCCGGGCTTTTCCAACAGTGGCATGAAGTGCACAGTCAGATATAGGGGGCCGGTCACCCCTCTTGCAGCAGGAATCCCTCTGACTAAGCCAGAGTGAAGAATACAGGTGGCGACTCCGCTCCGTCAGTATCCCCCTGGGATCCTTTTGCCTGTGGAGCCTATCTCCTCTGCTCCCCTCCAAGGCCTTCTTAGAACAGGACCCTGACCGGGCAGAGACAATGGTTAACTCTGACCCGCTCCTCGTCTCAAGGCCAGAGAACGAGGACCGTGAATCTTCAGCCAGCTACAGACTCTTGCTGGACCCTGACAGAAGACCACAATCAAAAGACCTTGAACTAAAGATGGCCATTTGTTATATATGATTCTATAAGTGCTTCCTGTAAGTGTTTCCTCCACCCTCACCCACTACTTGGTTCCCCCTATCTTTGGTTCCCCCCCATCTCCTCTATCCCTTGCCGGGGCAGCACCCTGCTGCATTTAGGCCCCCTACAGGACAGGAGTGGTGTAGTGTTGAGTGTGAAGTGGGGTCCTGAGTGATGCTCCATCCTTACTGGAAGAGGAGATACCACACCTCAATCTGAGGTGCAGTACCCCTGTGGCGACTGAACCCTCAGGGGCGCCACACACAGGACTGACTCAAATGTAAAACACAGGCATTTGTGAAATGATTGTATTAGAAAACAGTCTATGATAAATCATAAATAATACTATAATAATCTACACAATAGAACATGGCCTAAAGAAAAATGGTATTTTGACATTTCCCCAATTCAAAATAAATTAGTAATGACAGCACAGTCTATTGTAAGATGATCGCACTGTCTAGGAGCAAGGACAGTCACTACAATAACATCAGCACATTATGACGGTATTGCTAGATGAAGAATTAAGCTGTTGTGACATCATCACTACAACAGACAGTCTCGGACTGGCCCACAAGGGAGCAGGAGCATTCACTGGAAGGCCTTGTTCTGGAGTGGGCCCATATCCCTATACATGAACAGTAGTTTGCACTAGACACTTGATTGACTATGTACAGACATATGCAGCATCTCAGCATTCATTTAACCAACTATCCAGTTTAATATTATATTGAAGCATAGACAAATTTGTGACTGAGGGTAAGGTAATATTTGCATGTAGCTAAAAGTGGGCACCCAGAGTCAATGATCCTGGAGGCCATTGGAACCCTGGTCCAACATTGTTGATAGATGTCTATTGGTTAAACACAAACAATAATGTGACATTATCACACAGTTATAAAAGAAGGCGCAGTAAACTACAGAGTTCTGATCATAAACTGGGTCAGTGATGAAGGCGAAAAAAATCAGAGTTGCTTCATGTTGTTTCATGGTTTTTAGAACTGGAGCTCTTTAGATTATATGATTAGATAACTTTGGCTGCACTAAACAAAGTGATGCTGAAGGTACACTTCTAATACACACAATCTATACACTTTAATTGCATTATTAAAAGAAATTTCCACTATTAGAATGTAGACCAATGATTACATAGCAGTAAAAAAGCAAACAGAAATAGTACTCACCAGGGTCGAAACGATCACAGTCACATAAGGTGCGACCGGGTCTGTGCAGGAGGGGGGACCGTCGATGCCTATTTCAGGTGGATATGTGTCCCAGGTCGCACATTCAGCTGAAATGCATTGCAGCGCAGAGACCTGCCAGGAACCTGCGCTGCAACACAAGCTGCTGGCCAATCAGAGGCCAGCAGTTGACATCAGCATGCCCGTGACGGAGGGCGAATGGCAATGACGTCTTGCGCTGCCTGTCACTTGCACGCTGAAGTCATCTGTTGGCTACAGAAGAGGACATTGCGTGGAGTTCGAGCCGAGGCAAGGTGAGTAGAATTGTTTATTTTATATGTGTTAAAAACCAGTGGAAGAACAAGGGACATATATACCAGGATGTGCCCTGGATGGGAGACATGCAATAGCATAGGTCAAAATTACTGTTATTCTGAACAGTTAAGCTAGTTGAAGATGAAATTATCTCTAAAAGGCCTAAAGTTAAAGATGACACATTTCCTTTGTATTTTAGGCAAAAAAATGTATTTTCATCTTTTACATTTTAAAAATAACAATAAAGAAAATGGGCCTATAAAAAAATTTGGGCACCTTGTATGGCTAGTACCTAGAAGCACAACCTTTTGAAAGTTTCACAGCTTGTAAATGCTTTTTGTAGCCAGCCAAGAGTCTTTCAATGCTTGTTTGAGGGACTTTCATCCATTCTTCCTTGAAAAATTCTAACAGTTGTTCGAGATTCCTTGGTCGTCTTGCATGCACTGCTATTTTGAGGTCTAGTCACAAATTTTCAATGATATTCAGATCAGGGGACCGTGAAGGCCATTGTAAAACCTTCAGGTTGCGCCTTTTGAGATAGTCTATTATAGATTTTGACATGGTTTAGGATCATTATCCATTTGTAGAAGCCATCATCTTTTCAACTTCAGCTTTGTTACAGATGGTGTTACGTCTGTATCAAGAATTTGTTGTTGCCATTGGCTGCAAGACAAACCCAAAGCATGATTGATCCACCCCCATGCTTAATGGTTGGTGAAATGTTTTTTTCCTGAAATACTGTGCCCTTTTTTTCCACACATACCTTAGATCATTGTGGCCAAAATGTTCTATTTTAACCTCATCAGGACCTCAGGACTTATTTCCAGAATGCATCAGGCTTGATTAGCTCTTCATTTGCTTACTTCTGATGCTGAATTTTATGGTGAGGACGCAGGAAAGGTTTTCTTCTGATGACTCTTTCGTGTGCAAGTGTCTCTGAACAATGTACCACAACTCCAGACCCTGCTAAACCTCTCTGAAGGTCTTTTGCAGTCAAGCAGGGGTTCTGATTTGCCTCTCTAGCAATCCTACAAGCAGCTCTCACTGAAATATTTTGCTTGGTCTTCCAGACCTCATCTTGACCTCCACTGTTCCTGTTAACTGCCATTTCTTAATTACATATTGAACTGAGAAAAGGGCATCTTGGAAACGCTTTGCTATCTTATTGTAGCCTTCTTCTGCTTTGTGGGCCTCCACCATTTTCATTTTTAGAGTGCTAGGGAGCTGCTTAGAAGAACCCATGCCTGCTGTTTTTTGGGACATGGTTAGAGAAAGCTGGCTTTTTAAAAAGCTGGGAATTTTGCATCACCCTACCTTTCCTAATGATGATAGTGAACAAGCCATAACACTAACAGGCTAATTAAGGTCTGAAACCTTGGCTATCTGAACACACAAATCTCCAAGGGTGCCCAAACTTTTAAATCGGCCCATTTTCCTTTTTGTAATTTTTAAAATGAAAAAAAAAAGACAGTATATATTTTTTTGCCTAAAATACAAAGGAAATGTGTCATCTTTAACTTTAGGCCTTTTAGAGATTTAATTTCATTTCAACTTCAACTTGCTTAACGATTCACAATAATAGTAATTTTGACCAGGGCTGTCCAAACTTTTACATGCCACTATAAATATAAGTATGGGGGTCATATATACCAAGATGGGGAACATATATACCATGTTGAGTGACATATATACCAGGTTGAGGGACATATATACCAGGATGGTGGACATATATATCAGGATGGGGGACATATATGCCAGGATGGGGGACATATATGCCAGGATGGGGGACATATATGCCAGTATGTGGAACATATATACCGGGATGAAGAACATATATACCAGAATGGGCCAGGATGGGGGACATACAGTATATACCTGGATGGAAAATATATATACCAGGTTGGGGGACATATATACCAGGATGGGCCCAGGATGTGGGATATATATACCAGGATGGGCCAGGATGGGGGACATACATACCTGGATGGGGAGCATATACAGTGGTGTGAAAAAATGTTTGACCCATTCCTGATTTTTTTATTCTTTTGCATGTTTTTCACATTTAAGTGAATATTGAATACTTATGACCATGTGATATCTCAGTTTTTCTTTTTTAATAAATTTGCAAAAATTTCTACATTTCTGTTTTTTTTCAGTCAAGATGGGGTGCAGAGTGTACTTTAATGAGAAAAAAAAGAACTTTTTAGAATTTACCAAATGGCTGCAATGAAACAAAGAGTGAAAAATTTAAAGGGGTCTGAATACTTTCCGTACCCACTGTATACCAGGATGGAGGACACATTTACCAGCATGGGCCCAGGATGTGGAAAATATGTCAGGATGGAAAACATATAAACCTGGAGCAGCCCAGGATGGGGGACATATATACTAGGATGGGCCCAGGATGGGGAACTTATATACCAGGATAGGGAACATATGTACCTGGATGGGCCCAGGATGGGGACCATATATACCCAGATGGGGGACACATACTGTATACCTTGACCTTGAATGTGGAACATATACAGTATATGAGAATAGGAAACATATAAAGTGGGGAAAAAAGTATTTGTTTAGCCACCAATTGTGCAAGTTCTCCCACTCAACTATGAGAGACAAAATCAGAAAACAAATCCTGAAAATCACATTGTCTGATTTGGAAAGATTTTTAAAAAAAAAATTATGGTGGAAAACAAATATCTAGTCAATTACAAAAGTTCATCTCAATACTTTGTTATATATCCTTTGTTTGCAATGACAGAGGTCAAACGTTTTCTGTAAGTCTTCACAAGGTTGGCACACATTGTTGCTGGTATGTTGGCCCATTCCTCTAGAGCAGTGATGTTTTGCGGCTGTCGCTGGGCAACATGAACTTTCAACTCCATCCAAAGGTTTTCTATAGGGTATAGATCTGGAGACTGGCTAGGCCACTCCATGACTTTGACATGCTTCTTACGAAGCCACTCCTTTGTTACCCTGGTGGTGTGCTTGGGATCATTGTCTTGCTGAAAGACCCAGCCACGTTTCATCTTCAATACCCTTGCTGATGGAAGCAGGTTTGCACTCAAAATCTCACGATACATGACCCCATTCGTTCTTTCATGTACACGGATCAGTTGTCCTGGTCCCTTGGCAGAGAAACAGCCCCAAGGCATGATGTTGCCACCCCCATGCTTCACAGTAGGTATGGTGTTCTTTGGATGCAACTCAGTATTCTTTCTCCCCCAAACATGACGAGTTGTATTTCTACCAAACAGTTCTACTTTGGTTTCATCTGACCATATGACATTCTCCCAATACTCTTCTGGATCATCCAAATGCTCTCTAGCAAGCTTCAGACAGGCCCGGACATGTAATGGCTTAAGCAGGGGGACATGTCTGGCACTGCAGGATCTGAGTCCCTGGTGGCGTAGTGTGTTACTGATGGTAGCCTGTGTAACGTCGTCCCAGCTCTCTGCAGGTCATTCACTAGGTCCCCCCATGTGGTTCTGGGATTTTTGCTCACCGTTCTTGAGATCATTTTGACCCCATGGGGTGAGATCTTGTTTGGAGACCTAGATCGAGGGAGATTATCAGTGGTCTTGTATGTCTTCCATTTTTAAATTATTGCTCCCACAGTTGATTTTGTTACGAGTCCGGGTAATGGAACCTCTGTGCTTAGGAGCAAGGAGGGACCAGAGGGGCGTGACTAAGTGCTTACTTGGACTGACCCAGGTCACATAGCGGCATAGTCAACTCTGTGAACCAGGTAGGGACCGAGCAGGTGAACCAGGTGCCACTCTGGGACTGACCTTGTGTGAGAGCAGGTGACTCCCAGGGGTCAGATGTCAGGAGCTGACCGGTGCAGCGGATGAGCACGGCAGGAAGACTGACGGGTGGTCCGGGTAGATAAGCAGGCTCGTATGGCAGATGGCCAGACAGGTGCTCCAGGTAGGCAAGCAGGCGGGTACGGCAGATAGCCAGACAGGTGCTCTGGGTAGGCAGGCTGGCGGGCACGGCAGGTAACTGGCAGGTGCTCTGGGTAAGCTGGCTGGTGGGCACGGCAGGTTACTGGCAGGTACTGGCAGGTGACCCAGGTAGGCAGGTTGGTGGGCACGGCAGGTAACTGGCAGGTGCTCCGGGTATTCAGGCTGGCAGGCACGGCAGTAGACAGACTGGTGGGCAGAACTGTCAGAAAAATTGGCGGGCTGGACTGACAGACAGACTGGCGGGCAGGACTGACAGGCAGCGGGACCTAAGGGCTGCGGAAAGTGTTAGCACACAAACAACAACCTTGCACAGGCACCTCCATTTTGAAGGAGGTGCCTTATATAGGAGAAGTCCTCCGGTCATTGGCTGGGGACTCTTTAAGATGGCGCGCACGGCCACTTTAAGAGGGAGGGAGCACGCGCGCGCCCTAAGCACAGTACCCGGTAAGCTGCATGCGGTGCGCGCCACAGCAGCAGCAGGGGAGCAGGAAGACCCCGGACCGGGACAGCGGCTGTGAGGGGAGCGGCATCTCTGTCCGGCAGGAGGCAGAGATGCCAATGCTACAGATTTCTTCACGCAAAGCTGCTTGCCTATTGCAGATTCAGTCTTCCCATCCAGGTGCAGGGCTACAATTTTGTTTCTGGTGTCCTTCGACAGCTCTTTGGTCTTCACCATGTTTGAGGTTGCAGACAGGTGTCTTTTATACTGATAACAAGTTCAAACAGGTGCCAGTACTACAGGTAATGAGTGGAGGACAAAGGAGCCTGTAGCGTCGGCGTCCCTGCCTCCTGCTAGGCAGAGACGCCGTTCCTCTCACCTCCCTGCTCCGTCCTCGGCGTCCTCTTCCCGCGCACGTGGCAGTCCTTTTTGAGGTAATTCCTGCTGTATATGGTGGTATCTACCTGCCCATAGGCTGATTATTGCAATGTGATATATGTGACATACATGATTTATACTAAGTACTGTAATGCGATATATGTTGTAAAGCATTAGTGGGCAGGATATATGAGTACAGATGCCTACCATGTTAGGAATACCTATTATACTATGAATATTGGTAACCTGATTATTGCATACCTCATGATAATTATGACGCGCCCCCTGGGCCATATTCTTTAGGGGAATACCCGGAGCCGGATCAGATGGGAGTTGTAGTCGCCGAGTGGCTGTGACCCGGTCCGTGCCCAGGGTGTCAAGCTCAGTGTATGTGGCAGTCCTACAGATGTTATAAAGTTCTTAATGTCGACTACGCCACCCGTTGTATTGCGGTCACTACGGCCGCCGCTGCAGCAGGGTCCGCTGAGGCTGATGGTGTTGGTGCAGCTTTTGGTAGTATAACCCCCAACGGGTGGGGTATAGCCTCAGGGGGTCAGGTGCAGAGGATGGGGGTTGTGGTGGTGCAGCATAGATGTTAAGTGAAGACAGAGTCGGGTTGTGCAGTTTAAGGTATTTACTCACTGCTGATGTTCCGGTCACTCCAGCTTCAAGTGACCACCCGAGCCGTGCTGCGTCCACCAGGTCCTGGATTCAGCAAACCCCCAAACAAGTCCGGAGCGTGACCCTGAGCTCTTCTTCTGTCCTTTCCTCTGGCCGTCCCCACTAGTGATCCACCTAGGTCCAGCTCCCTCGGGCCTTCTGTTGGGAGACCCTTGGCCTTGGGTTCCCTGACCCTCCACGTGGTTTGCCTTCGGGGTGGATGTGGTGGGTGGCCGTGGCAGACGCTGCCCACGGCCTCCGGTCTCTGGCTAGGGTGTGCTTTTGCCCCCACCAGTTTGGGATCCGGTACCCTATTGCCGACTCTTCACCCGGGGATTGAATTTGGGTTCTCAGAGTCCTCTCTTTGTCTCCTCTGGGTCTTTCCTTCTCTGCTCCACTCTCACTCTCTCTCTGCAGGCTTCTCTGCTCCTCTGCTTCTTGCTCTGACAGACTGACTCCTCTGCAAAGGCTGACTGACTGACCCTGTTCTCTGATGGTGCCCACCTTATATACACCCTCTATGTGTGAGCTCAGGTGACCAGCACCCAATGAGCTCCTATCTTTACCCAGGCTGCTCCCCCTATCTGCCCCTACACTACTTGGGATGTTCCACCCCCCCTCCCACTCCAGCCAGGAACAGACTCGGTCGTACCTGCACATTTCTAAGTGGGAGTACCGTCGGTCTGCTCCTCGGAAATGGGATGTGTGTAGTGCATGCAGCTTTCTGAGCTCAGTTCCACACTCCATCCTTACCCGGGAGTGGAATATCACACCTCTGGGTTGAGGTGCAATACCCCTGTAGCAGCCGAATCCTCAGGGTGCTACATTCCCCCCTGGTAAACCACAGCACGTCCTCGGGCTGTAAGATATAAAAACATCCACAACATACAATTTTTTTTTTTTTTCATAAACAACATAATACAAACATATAAAACATATATTAGCAGCATCATCATAAAACTTTTCATATTAATAACATTCTCGTCGCCTCTGGCTCCTCCTCCGGTCACTGTGCAACGTGTGACCGGGTAAAGTGCGACAGCCTTTGGAACTCGTGGCTTTCCTATAAAACCGGTAGGGGGCGCTTTAGGACGCGCAACTATTTACAAGAGGATATGGCCGCTCTCAGTCCTCGGTCAGTGGGATTTAAGGGATAAACGGGTAAACAGTTCACACTTGCTGGTCCCAACGGGGACTATATTATCAACAGTTACAGTTCACGGTGCCCCGACGGGCAACTATATACAGCTTCTGCTTCGCTGTACTTAACGACGACGTCCTCCTGCTCTTTCTTTGTGGTTACCTTTAGCTTCAGAACAGATCTTCTCCCAGATGCGGCACTCTTGGTTTTATGGGCGCGGTGGTGGTGGCGCCCGGGTTGCCCGGGCCTTGCGGCCAGGCCTGGGGTATCTGGAAGGTGAAGGGCACCGTAAGGACGGCGGCGCCCTGGGCTACTTGGCCCTGCGACCAGGCCGGGGGCTCCGCGGAGGTAGGGGGCGCTGTTGGTATTGCGGCGCCCGGGGGTACTAGGCCTTGCGACCAGGCTGGTGGTACTTCCTGCTTGGTCACGCTCGGGGTCGAGGCGTGTGACGTCACAGGGGTCGCGGCTCCCGTTTGAGGCCTAGTCTGCGGCGGTGACGTTGCAGCGACGGGCACGGCAGGATAGACTTCGGGCTCTGCGACGGGGAGCTGGGGCAGGTACGCGGTTTCCCGGTTTGGGGTAGAGACGTCCCCTTTACCTGCCTCCTTTCGTTCGGCTCCCTTCTCGGCGCCGTCTCCGGCCTTCAGTCCTCCTGCGCCATCCTCAGAGGCGGTCTGTCTCCTCATCTTGGGTGGCGTGCTCCGCTGACGGGTCTCGGTCTGCTGGGCCATCTCACGGCTCCACTCCGCCAACGTCTCTCGCTGCACCCGGGCCATCCTCCTTGCGAGGCCCTCCAGAGCGGTCTGCGCACACTCCCGGTCTCGGGGGAGCTGTGCTAGGACCTCCACTAGGCCTAGTGGGGTCGTTGCTTCTAGCAGGCTCCTGACCAACGGGTCGGTGCTGCTCTGCTCTCCTTCTGTTGTTTCCAGCAGGCTCCTGGCCAGCGGGCCGGTGCTGCTCTGCTCTCCCTCCTCTGTTTCTAGCAGGCTCCTGGCCAACGGGCCGGTGCTGCTCTGCTTTCTCGCCATCTCCGGGTAAGCTCCTCCGAAACTCTTCTCCAGGCTTCTTGCCTCCGGGTGCGCTCGCTCCAGACTCCTCCAAGCGACACCCATCTTTGCTCTCTCCTTCTCAGTCCTCCCACTTCGAGGGCGGTCCCGGGGCCACTTGGTGATTGTCAGCTCCAGGGGCAGTTCTTTCACGCTGACAGACACCTCTAGCATCACAGTCTCTGTTGGTGGGGGCGGTTTCCACTTTTGGCGCCATTTTCGGTCCTGGCCCACGATGGGAGGCGGCCTCTTACCACCCTCTGGCACGCCCATAATGGCGTCCGCTCTTCCAAGGCGGGAAACCTTTGGAAATGGCGGGAATCGTTTCCCAGTGGCGGGAAACTCTGCAGATGGCGGGAAAAAGCTGTTAATGGCGGACAACCGGCGGGAATCGATCTGTGATGGAGTCCGATGGCGGGGACCCTCCGGAACCGGCAGGAGACTTCTTTTTGAGGTAAACTCGTTCTTTTCTTCAGGCACGCAGTACCCGGTTGTTGTGGGCACGTAATCCTGCCGACTACGCCAAAGTTGACGCGCCCCCTGGGCCATATTCTTTAGGGGAATACCCGGAGCCGGATCAGATGGGAGTTGTAGTCGCCGAGTGGCTGTGACCCGGTCCGTGCCCAGGGTGTCAAGCTCAGTGTATGTGGCAGTCCTACAGATGTTATAAAGTTCTTAATGTCGACTACGCCACCCGTTGTATTGCGGTCACTACGGCCGCCGCTGCAGCAGGGTCCGCTGAGGCTGATGGTGTTGGTGCAGCTTTTGGTAGTATAACCCCCAACGGGTGGGGTATAGCCTCAGGGGGTCAGATGCAGAGGATGGGGGTTGTGGTGGTGCAGCATAGATGTTAAGTGAAGACAGAGTCGGGTTGTGCAGTTTAAGGTATTTACTCACTGCTGATGTTCCGGTCACTCCAGCTTCAAGTGACCACCCGAGCCGTGCTGCGTCCACCAGGTCCTGGATTCAGCAAACCCCCAAACAAGTCCGGAGCGTGACCCTGAGCTCTCCTTCTGTCCTTTCCTCTGGCCGTCCCCACTAGTGATCCACCTAGGTCCAGCTCCCTCGGGCCTTCTGTTGGGAGACCCTTGGCCTTGGGTTCCCTGACCCTCCACGTGGTTTGCCTTCGGGGTGGATGTGGTGGGTGGCCGTGGCAGACGCTGCCCACGGCCTCCGGTCTCTGGCTAGGGTGTGCTTTTGCCCCCACCAGTTTGGGATCCGGTACCCTATTGCCGACTCTTCACCTGGGGATTGAATTTGGGTTCTCAGAGTCCTCTCTTTGTCTCCTCTGGGTCTTTCCTTCTCTGCTCCACTCTCACTCTCTCTCTGCAGGCTTCTCTGCTCCTCTGCTTCTTGCTCTGACAGACTGACTCCTCTGCAAAGGCTGACTGACTGACCCTGTTCTCTGATGGTGCCCACCTTATATACACCCTCTATGTGTGAGCTCAGGTGACCAGCACCCAATGAGCTCCTATCTTTACCCAGGCTGCTCCCCCTATCTGCCCCTACACTACTTGGGATGTTCCACCCCCCCTCCCACTCCAGCCAGGAACAGACTCGGTCGTACCTGCACATTTCTAAGTGGGAGTACCGTCGGTCTGCTCCTCGGAAATGGGATGTGTGTAGTGCATGCAGCTTTCTGAGCTCAGTTCCACACTCCATCCTTACCCGGGAGTGGAATATCACACCTCTGGGTTGAGGTGCAATACCCCTGTAGCAGCCGAATCCTCAGGGTGCTACAATTATATTTTTACGAAATTTCTGTCTCCACTGTGCGCATCATTTTAATCCACAGTGTGATTTGGTATATGTGTATTCACCCCAACTGTGATGTTCTAATAAAATTTACACCTTTTATATACAATTGTGATGGATCATCAATTTTTTGAGTTCTCGTTCTTCCCCTTTTATAATAGATAGCGGGTACATAACTTCACAAAAGTTTCCTTTACAATACAGAACATCTTCACACACGGTCTCTTTACTTCTTCTAAGTTTACTTTTTTCTGCCTCAAGTTGCTCTGTCTTCACCACAACCCAGCTCAGTGCTACAGTCCAGTAAGTGAGAGTCATATTGTTATGATTGTTTATCAACTCACATGGGAAAAATAGATAAAACAATAAAAAACTGCAACTGCCTCGGTTTCAGTACAGACTAGAGATTCTGACCCTGTAGTCCCTAGTGGTTGCTACGTTGGCTGGAATAGCCCTAACAACAGACTAAACGATGGCAGCTCAGACCTATGCTGCCTAAAAACCCGTCTAGTGCTTCGCGTTACTCCTAAGGAACCGGAGGGCAGAGCACAGTGCAATTTACCTACAGAAGGTAAGGAGGACTGCGATAGAAAGAGATCCCAGAGTGAGTTCAAACAAATTACAAAATACAAAATGAAAAGATATGGTACATACTGCTGAATAAGAACACATAGTTTGATACGCATCAGATTTGCATGCCACTGAAAAGCGCTATTTTTTAAGATGATATTTTTGAATCTAGTTTATAATAAACTTCAGTTTTTAAACTCACTTCCCTGGAATTGGTGCTGGATACACCCTTTTTCTCCTGCAATTGTTCCACCCTGCTGCCAAAACAGGCTTCCAGTCTTTGCACATCCTGAGGAACACTAATCACAAATGACGAGCTGGATATAAAACTTTTCTTTTTGTATCATGTACTGCTAGAGAGTATGCCTCCTACTTCCTAAACAAAAAACAGAAGATAGGTGCAGCGTGAAAAGCATAATCAGCAGAGAGAGAAACACTACCTGATCTTTCATTGACTGGTATAAACAACGGCAGTATTGTTGGATATACAAATGAGAATATCACCAGCAGGAAACACTAGCAGGAGCAAAGTATATATAGCCGTACCCGAAAGGTGATTGGACAGACTAAAACAAGGATACCAGCCAATAAACACTCTGAGAAAAGGTGTAACTACTGTGGCTCAGTGGATAGAGAAGAGGACCACAAAGCACAGGCTCAAGGGTTCAAATCCAGATGCATGACAGTACCCCTTCTACGAAGGGCCACTGGACCCACTGACTCCGCTGACAGAACTCTCTCAAAAGGTGATCAGCGTACAAATCATCCGCATTTACCCAGGAATTATCCTCTGGACCAAAACCTTTCCATTAAATGAGATACTGTAGTCGATGTCTGGAACCCAAAACTCATTCCACGTCATACTCCTTGTCCTCCTCCAAGCCTTTTTCAATAATGTCATGAGGACCCGGCGTTCCCTCAAACCTTTTCAGAAGAGAGGAATGAAACAAATTATTAATCCTCCACGCAACCGGAAGTTGGAGCTTGACTGTCACAGGATTAATGACTTTACCTTATGCGGACCAAAAACTTAGGAGCAAATAGCATCCTTTTAAACAAAGATTTTTTGGAGGAAAGTCAAACAAAATCTCCTACCTTAAAGACAAGAGCCCTCCTGCGTTTCGCAGTTCTCTTGGTCCGATTGCAAGTTAGCAAAAGATTTTTTTCAACTTCTCTCCAGACCTTTATCAAATGGGAAGAATATCTTTCCTCCTCTGGGACCGCAGACAGCAAACCAGAAAAAATGTAAAAAACTGGATGTAAACAACCAAAACAAAAAAAATTTAGTTATCTGTAGTAGTAGAGGTGCTGTTATTTAGAGCAAACTCAGGCAGAGGAAGAAAATCCACCCAATCCCCTTGATTGGAAGAAGCAAAATATTACATATTGTTCTAATTCTTGGTTCATTCTCTCCATCTAACCATTAGTCTCAGGCCACGGCCCCATTATCAGTATTTGGTCAGTATTCAGTCAGAATTTTTTCTCAGGAGTGGGAGCCAAAACCAGGTGAGGAACAATCAGAGAAAAGGTATAATAGAAACAAGTGCACCAATTCTGCATTTATCACCCACTCCTGGTTTTGGCTCCCACTCCTGAGAAGAAATACTGACCGAATACTGACCAAATACTGATAGTGGGGCTGTGGCTTCAGGATGATAACCTGAAGAGAACAAAATTCAGAACCTGGAGTTGCAAATCAGTTAATGGTACAGAGGATATATTTACCACCAGTTCAATGTTTTTTCTTCCTTATTGCATATTGGCGATTCATTCTCTGAGGGATTGTTCGTTGCAGCCTCATGCAAACATGACTTTGCAGGGGACTACAGATATGCTTCCACAAATTTGTGTTTTACGAAAACCAATAGGAATTGAGTTCAAGATATGTTATTTCCAGACATACCACTGGTACACATGAAAGTCCTTGTGCCAGTATAGGCAATTTGCCTTTGCCAGACTGACTTGAAATCTACAGTGTATATCAATGAGTCACATAGACTTAAAACCCCGATGTACCTAAGAACTTACTGTGATATGTGTACTTTTTACTTCTATTGTGTGTTGCTTTTCCTGCTATCCTATTCAAAAAAATCGAAGTGAAAAGGCTGAGAAAGATTATCCTTCTGATTCTTATTTGGCTTTTATTCTATTTGTGAACCTTAGAAGATCTGAATACATCAAGATCTAGTTAATACATAAAGTATGTATGGACAAGTTAATATCTACAAAAGTTCTCATACTCCATGTTTTATGAATCTGTACCAAGAAACAGCAATGCTCCTCTGTACATTTGGTCTTTGAAAAGATGAAAAATCAACCTGAAAGTACCAGACCTTTTGGCCAAAAGACAACTGAGTGCCTGACTGTCAAAATTCATAACCAAATGTCATGATGGTTGCAGTTAAAATAATTCTTAGCTTATTCTTATCTCAGGATGATCAGACATCTATGTTTTTGGCCTGAGGTGTACCCACTTTGTAATAAGTTTAGCAACAACCTCCTCCGATTGTAAAACACTTCACAGGGGAAAGCTGCTTTTCTATTGGAGGAGGACCGAGGTACATGGACAGGTCTGGTCACAAGCTTCTCCACCAGCAGCCATTTTAAGAATAAAAGAAAGTGGCCAACCCATTTACCTGAGAATCCATCAGTGAACTCATTCAGACAGTTTAACACGAAAGTTTGGAACTCTTTTTATCTGTCTTCTTTTGGGCTCCATTCAGCTGATTTATGGCCACAGACTACATTAAGGTTGAATATACAGGAAAAAAAAGCCTGTAAAAGCCAAACGATGCAACATTTATAATGAAACTCAATTTCAAAAATAATGTTTAGCCCAAAATACATGCATTTAAGTTTAAAAAAATGGTCCCAAAAGGTGGCCAACCCCTTTAAATTTATTGTAGCTCCAGAAGACATGTATGTCAGATTTGTATGGAGCTGTAGAGGTGCATACATTGAAGTGCGTGTAAGAAAAATTTATAAGCATTCTTATGCTCCAAGAAGGTTAACAGCTAGATGTAATTAAATTGTTTGTACAAATGATACAGGTCCTATAAGTTCAATATAGATATCAATTAATAATTTGTGTTTTTATGTCACTTTTTTTTTACTTTTGGCTTTTTTTTGGCAAATTCATCAAAATGGTGCACGTGATTCATAAATTTTGTGCAAAGACTAAAATTGTCTTCTTTTCTGCCTTTAACCATTTTTACCACTGTTTAGTTAAAAAAAAAGTTGCAAGTGTTGAAAAATGGAAGGCAGGAGAACAGCTGCACCAAATATGATGACTTTTTCAAAAAGTTGCATTTGATGAATCAGTTTAAAACATCTGTGAAAGACACATTGACGTAAAGATCAGAAAACAAAACAAAATAATAATTAGATAAAAGGAGCAAATTGTTTCATGAATTTGTCTCAAATTACAGAGTAATTAATTCATGAAAAAAAATGGTGGAAATACAATGATAACTGGTTCCTTAGTTCCTTTTTAAATCTTGACCTAGTATTGCCGTTGTGGTAGGGCATTCCACAGCCTGAGTACTCTAACCTTTTCCTATATAAATGCTAAAATCACATTTAATACACACATAATTAATGTCCCCTTGTCCTGTGTAAGGTCCACGGAAGAAACAAATTAATGTTAGGTTTTAGTCACATATATACAGCACTTATATGTGTAAATAAGATCATCCATGGGTCATATTATAAAAATAAAAATAATAATTATTAGTGCCAACATATTCCGCAGAACTTGACAATTGTAGCCGGGACTTATACAGACAATAAAGACATTACAGAATAAACATAATTCAGATATCAAAAGGAGTGAGGGCCCTGCTCGCAAGCTTACAATCTAATAAATAGGAGAGAAATTAAAGGTATATGACAAAACGTGTTTATATTGTATGATACAGCCATAATATCCTAAATAGGGTATGCATATAATGCTGCATTAACCGATCCCCAGCCAGTATGTATACAGTACAGGCACAGAGTGTTATTAAGTGCATGGAGCTGTGTGAGCAGATGCTACAAGGGTCCTGATTTTGAAGAACATTGTGTGGATAAAACAGGAATAGTTAAATAACTAAGGTGAGGCGATAGACGAGTCTAAAGAAATGCATTTTTAGGCCACACTTAAAACTGTGGATATTGGGAATTGATAAAAATGTCCTGAGTAGTGCATTCCAAAGAATTGGCGCGGCACGCGAGAAATCTCGGAGACGGGAATGGGAGGTTCAGATAATTGAGGATTTTAGTTTTAAGTCATTATCAGAACGGAGGGAACGGGTAGGGTGGTAAACTGAGACGAGGAAGGAGATATAGAGTGGTGCTGAACCGTGGAGTATTTTATGAGCGAGAGTGATACGTTTATATTGAACTCTATATCAGATGGGCAGCCAGTTCAACGACTGCCACAGGGTGCAGGCATCGGTGTGGCGGCTGGAAAGGAATATGATCCTGGCTGCAACATTCAGGATTCAGGATGGATTGGAGAGGGGAGAGTTTGGTAAAAGGGAGACCGATTAGTAGAGAGTTGCAATAGTCCAGACAAGAATGAATAAGAGCGACAGTAAGAGTTTTTTCCAACTCAAAGGTAAGAAAAGGTCAAATTCCAGAAATGTTTTTGATGTATAGGTGATATGAGTGAGTGAGTGACCGGATGTGGAGTGAAGGAAAGAACTGAATCAAATATGACACCAAGACAGCGGGCATGTTGCTGGGGAGTAATATTTTGTCTATGCTGAGCTAGCCAAATTTTTGTAACTTTTTATTATCAGAAAAACCTTCTGTCTCATTCTTTATTCTAGTTGTCCTTCTTTGAACCTCCTTTAGCTTTCCAATATCAATTTTAAAATGTTAAAATAAAAAACTAGATTCTATATTCAAGATGTGGCCTTACAAAGCATTAATAGAGAGATAATACATAGGTATCATGTTTTTTTTCTGCTTTAACGAACACTAAAATCTTGTTTGCTTTTGCAGAATCTGCTGCTTAACATTGAATACTGCTGTTCAGCATACTTGTAAGCAGAATACCAAGTCCTTCTCATGTTTTATAATCCCTAGTTTAATTGCATTTAATATACATTCAGCTATATGATTTCTCTGGCTAAGGTGCATTACTTTACATTTAGCAACATTAAAACTTATTTGCCATGTTTTTACCCATGCTGTCTGATTATTTAGGTTTTAATGTCATATTATTCAATCAAACTGAGTTTTTATTATCTTCTAAAATTTTGTGTCATTATCAGTAGTGATGAGCGAGTGTGCTCGCCACTGCTCGATACCCAATTAAGCATCAGGGTACTCGGGTACACTTGTTATTCGGTGTACTACAGGTGCTCGAGCGCCATGCTCAAGTCCCCGATCAGCATGTTTTGCGTCTGTTAAACAGCCAATGAAAATGTGGGGATTGCCCACCATACACGGTAATGCAGTAGCCATGTTGGCTACTGGCATTACTGTGATTGGCCTGCCGCATCGCATCATGGGGTCTCATATAAACCCAGTGAAGCGATGCTCGGCATATTGTCCTTTGTAAGCAGTTCAGGGAGAGTTGATCTAGGAGAGAGAGCTTATATTTAACCTAATAAATATATAATTTAAAAAAATTACATGGGGTCCCCCTATTTTTAATAACCAGCCAAGGTAAAGCAGACAGCTGCAGGATTATATTATCAGGCTGGGACGGTCCCAGGTTATTTGGCCCTTCCCAGCCTAAAAATACAAGCCCACAGCCGCCTCAGAATTGGTGCATCACATTAGATGTGCCAATTTTGGTGCTTTACTTGCCTATTTCCGAATACCCTTTGTGGAAATCGGGGTACTGGCTTATTGGGTTGATGTCAGCTGTGTAATGTCAGCTGACATCAACCCCAAAAATATGACCCCAATTGCCACCGCACCAGGGAAATCAGGAAGTGTAAGCTGGCCCCAAGCGGTAGTTGTGTGAGTGGGTTGCCCTTTCCACGCCAGGAACAGTTACAGAAAATTGAGTGTCGTGAGTGTATATTGTATGTGCGACATTACTCCTGAAACTACTGTATCCATCGTCCATTCTGATATACTATTTGGTACAGTACCACTCTCTTTAACCCTTTCCATCAGGAAGACAGACCAGTTTTTACAAACAATGTCCTTTTTATGCATGGCCAAACTAGTGAACAGGGAGTAACAGGTTATGCATTCTTCATCGGCCTTCATACACCGACTCCTTTCCCAGAGTTACAGTTAGCATTTTGTTTCTGGCCACATGTGCGGCAGAAAAACGGGGAAAAGTTCGGAATGCCTGCATTTTCCTAGGTGTAGGGTCATACCGGTCCAGGTGTGTCACTATGACCCTGATACCTTGTTTCCTTGCTTATATCACTCCAAGGTGACACTCGTAGAGTTGTTGCTCCCCGTACCAGTACCCACAGCAAAAAATGGGAATGGGACCATACCGAACCACCGGTGGATACCGCATTCTAGAGCCAGGACCCCAACACACGGCATCACAGGTTACTGATGTACGTCCTTAGAGGCACACCGCCCGTTCTCTCCCTACACACTCGATTCAGAGCAGTCCGACTACACTGATGAAGGCCATATGTTTAGGCTGAAAAATTTCTTTTTGACTGCAATAAATTTTTTAGAAATTCATTAATTGATGATTTTGAGTGCCGAGGTAATTCTTTAAAGTACCCACAGCAAGGCGCTACCTTATCACAATGTCCTCTTCTCGTTGGACAGTATGATTCCCAGACTTTTAAGTCTTTCTCTTGCAGGGGTCCCCACTTGCCTGTGATGTCCTGCCGTCTCTGTATCTAGTCCAGCTTCATGCTGAGCTTTGCAGTTCTACCACTTGTCTCCCTGTTCTCTCCCTTTCACCTCCTCTCCAACACTGACTACTCACTTCCTATATCCCGAAACACTCACCCACTGGTCCCCCTTAGGACTCCACCTCCCTCCAGGGGCCAATTTGACACAACCACACTGGCCATAACGATAAATACTTTTTTATATAATAAACAGAAAAATAACACATCATAACTTTTAGCATGCACTGCCCCAACATCTTCTCAAGGAGGACTTGACTCCTTGTCCACCCTCTTACATCTCCCCCTACTTTAAATACCGATATGTGGAACATAAGCAATATAAGCATCACAATAACATCAAACCAATATTAACTCTGTGTTCCACCCTCTTTGAGTCATCATGACCCTGGCTCCACTTGCCTGGGACCCCGGAACAGAGTATTCAAGTCCTTTCAACTGGGTGGGGGGCATTGGGCCCAACGACAGCAACAGGCTGTCCAACTTTCAAAATCTCAAACTTCTCTGGCACTTGGAGTTCCTTGGGTCCGACTGACCCCATTTCCTTTTTGAGAAAACTGAAACAAGGCCTTGTTACCTTGGACTCATGGCAAATTGGAACAGAAGCTGTATCCATAACTCTTCCTCACACGCTTTTCTTTTTCCATGTCTCCCAGGATCTAGGTGATGGGGGCCGCCTCCATTTCCAGGGTTGCTCAGGGAATTGTTGTCTCCCAGGGTCATACTGCAGAAGTCCCGTGCCGGCCATAAATACTTTGGCAGAACTGTTACGAGATAAAAAAATAGAAGTATAATTTCCTGCCAGATATGGAATATTTAAGAAGGGAGGCTCTCTCTCATCCTCCTCGGCCCGAATAGGAGTCTTGGTCCTCACTTCTTCCATGTGGTGCTGATGAGGCTCTTCCTTCCTGCCCCCACTGACAGAACCCACTGACTCACGCTTTCTCTGCTGCTGGAGTCGACGTTCAAATTCCGCATCTCCCTCCCACTTTTCCACTTCCTCACTGGTAGCGGGATGGGTTACGCCCACCACGTACCAGTCCTTGCAATACTACATTTTGCAAAAGTTCACTCACTGTCCCACATACAGACTGTGTAAGTAATAAGGTAGGGTATCTCGTTTCACCATGGCCCCATTCACGTACACCTCATCTCTGCTTCCCTGCTCCTTGATGAATCCAAACCGTTGACATGGTTAAAGTCTACCACCCAGCCCTTGGTGCATTGCTCCTCAAACATCGCCCTTTTCAGACCAGCCATTCATTCCCAGGCCAGAGCATCTGCCTTCATCCTCTCCTTAACAATTTCCCGTAGCCGTAGGAATCCCTGGGCACTTTTGTTTATGGAGGATGTGGGGCACCACATTCCACTGTGCCAGTCGAACTCCTGAGGCTGAGCTTTCTTAAGGGGATAGGACACGGGACACTGTATACCCTATCTTCCTCCCCAAAAGTGGCATCCGCCTCTTCTACCTCCTCGGAGTCCTCAC
The DNA here is from genome assembly GCF_046119375.1 of Phyllobates terribilis. Lineage (NCBI taxonomy): Eukaryota > Metazoa > Chordata > Amphibia > Anura > Dendrobatidae > Phyllobates > Phyllobates terribilis. Next base: position 480,052,200 of record NW_027362764.1, on the reverse strand, counting down.
TCATCTATATAGATGGGCTTTGCTTGACCACCTCTGGTGTCTACGGCCTCGCAGGGACTGACTGACTTGGTGTGGTGGGATCGATGAGGGGTGGCATCCTGTTCTCAGCTGGCATCCGGCTCCAGTACAGGATACAGACCTCATGCTGATAGAGCCCCATCTTGGGCTGAGGGATAGTCTGCCATTGTACGGTGACTGGCAAAGGTGTCTAGCCTGCTACCGCACTTCCCAGTTGTTCATCTCCTGCTGTGGCCCTGGGAGTTACAAGGTGGATCAGCCTCCTCTTCGGTGGAAGTTTCCATCCCCGTTTCTCTGACAGCACTGCTCTTGCTGTATTCTCTGTCCATCACTACCCAAGTATGGATTGGCATGTCTGCTTTTGTTCTTTGCTGTGGGTTAAATAGTGCCGGACAGTTATTCACCGTGCTTTTCCTGCCTGTCTGGCTCCTCCCTTCCGGAGGCCGTACTTGTGACGACACCGCCACTTCTTCCGTCACTCCCAGTGACTCCGCCTTCAGGCAAGCCTCCTTCATTCTGCGTTCCTCATCCGTTGGACCTCCTTTCTTACTGGACCTCGCCTTCTCCCGAGATGCTCCACCCTTTCTGGGCCGGAACTTGGCTTTGGTACACCTCATCTTCGAGGTCAACACTCCGATTGGCTGGGAACATCTTCTTCGCACCTTCAGACACTGTTCACTCCCACGATGGGCTAGAGCTCTCTGCCTCAGACCATGGGATGCCACCATCTTGCGATTTGCAGTGCTGTCCACCATCCTGGAGTTAGCGCTGCTGTCCGCCATCTTGGGGCTCATGCCGTTGTCTGCCATTTATCCGTGTCACAGGTATTAGTTTCTGCGATTTCTCCATTTGAAATATTCGAATCCTGCTGACTACACCACTTGTAAACTGGCCCCAGGCGGTGGTCATTTGATTGGGCCGCCATTTCCACGCTGAGGACAGTTACAGAGAATTGAGTGTCGTTGTTGTGCATGTGCAACTTTACTCCTGAATGTACAGCAATCACCGTCCATTCTGATATACTACTTGGTACAGTACTGCTCCCTTTTACCCTTTTCCATCAGGAAGCCATACCAGTTTTTACAAACAATGCCCTTCTTATGCATGGCCAAACTAGTGAACAGGGAGTAACAGGTTATGCATTCTTCATCGCCCTTCATATAATACATCGACTCCTTTCCCAGAGTTACAGTTAGCATTTTGTTTCTGGCCACATGTGTGGCAAAAAAATGGGGAGAAGTTCGGAATGCCTGCATTTTCCTAGGTGTAGGGTCATACCGGTCCAGGTGTGTCACTATGACCCTGATACCTAGTTTCCTTGCTTATATCAGTCCCAGGTGATGCTTGTAGAGTTGTTCCTCCCCATATCAGTACCCACAGAAGGGTGCTACCTTGCAGCAGTGTCCTCTTATCGCTGGACAGTATGATTTCCAGACTTGTAAGCCTTTGTCTTGCAGGGGTCCCCACTTGCCTGTCATGTCCTGTCGCCTCTGTAACTAGTCCTTCTTCATGCTGAGCTTTTTAGTTCCACCACTTGTCTTCCTGTCCTCTCCCTTTCACCTGCTCTCCAACACTGATTACTCACCTCCTTTATCCCTAAACACTCTCCAACTGGTCCCCCCTAGGACTCCACCTCCCTCCAGTGTCCAACCTTGCAGTTACCCCTGCAGGAACCTGACACAACCATGATCATAGGGATGAGTACTTTTTTATATAATAAGCAGAAACACAGCACATCATAACTTTTATCATACACTGCCACAACTTCTTCTCAAGGGGGATATAACTCTTTGTACACGCTCTTACAGAGTAGCCGGGCAAAGTGCCAGAATTGGCGCATCTAATGCGCCAATTCTGGGGCGGCTGCAGGCTGGTATTTTTAGGCTTTGAAGGGTTCAATATACGTGGACTTTCCCAGTCTGATAATATCAGCCCCCCAGCTGCCGACTTTACCTTGGCTGGTTATCAAAAATGAGGGGGACCCCATGTCATTTTTTAAAATTATTTATTTATTTTTTTAGTTCCCAGCAGCGACCTCGGAGTCATAGATGCATCCAGGTGTCTTCCCCATGCTGTTCCCATTTTATTTGAGCGCTGTTTCCATCCACTTCAGCTATTTTATTGCCCCCCCCAGCCCTCCTGCTAGTGTCTTCAGGAAAAATTTTCTCATTGACTTCCATTATATTCGTAACTCGAGTCAAGTACGTACCAGCATCCAACCTGCTAGAATCGAATACCGAGCACTCAAGCATTTTAGTGCTTGATCATCACATCAGTAGTGATGAGCGAGCCTGCTCGCCACAGCTCTTTACTTGCCCGAGCATCACTGTGCTCGACATGCTTGGCACCCGGGGAGTATTTCCAGGTTGCTCGGGTGGGAGCTCAGGTCCCCACCCTGCATGTTTGGCGCTCTTTAGAGAGTCAATGAACATGCAGGGATTGTTTGCCAATGCACTGTAAAGCAGTAGCCATGTTGATTGTGGCATTACAGTGATTGGCTGGCCGCATAGCGTCATCGAGTCTATATAAGACCTGATGCCCCTATGCTCGTCACAGTCTAACCCGGAAGCAGGCATGGTAGGAAGAGATGCTTCTAAGCTAGGGATAGAATTGGCGGTGTAATAATTAGATATAGGTATTCTACAGCAAGATATATATCCATCTGAACTAACAGTCCTTCTGAGGACTAATCCAGCTGCATATATTCAGTGGTGAAGGTGATAGCAGGAGTTAGGCAGGCAGGCAGGGTTTGTGGCAGTGTATACAGCACAAGAGGGTCCATTGCACGTTCTGTCTGATCCTGCTGTTACAGATATCCGTAGACATAGCCCCAGATATCAGGGGCCAGGGCTATTTTTTTTTATCTTAATCCTGATTATTTGCTTAAAAAGCAATTCAGAGTACACCTTTTTACTGCTCCATTTGCTTGTTAGCACTGCAGAATACAGCCAGATCTTTTCCATCATCAGATGTGATCCCATATTACAGCGATAAAAATCCACAAATTTGTAGTGAACGTGGAAAATATTGTCCTCCATTTAGAGTTTGTAGCAGTGTGTCAGTGAAGCTATTCCCACGTGGTCGCTATGACAAATAGGAAACTAAAGGGCCGCAATTTAAAACCGTGGGTGTCTGTCAGATGTATCACATATAACTGCGGTACAAATCCAGCCATTTCTCTCCTCCATTTAGAATTTGTAGCAGTGTGTCAGTGAAGCTATTCACATGTGGTCGCTGTGACAAATAGGAAACTAAAGGGCTGCTTTTTAAAACTATGGGTGTGTGTCAGACGCATCAAATTTAACTGTGGTACAAATCCAGCCATTTCTGTCCTCCATTTAGAGTTTGTAGCAGTGTGTCAGTGAAGCTATTCACACGTGGGCGATGTGACAAAAAGGAAACTACAGGGCTGCTATTTTAAACCGTGGGTGTCCGTCAGACGTATCACATATAACTGTGGTACAAATCCAGCCATTTCTGTCCTCCATTTACAGTTTGTAGCAGTGTGTCAGTGAAGCTATTCACACATGGTCGCTGTGACAAATAGTAAACTACTGGGCCACTATTTAAAACTGTGGGTGTCCGTCAGTCGTATCACATATAACTGCGGTACAAATCCAGCCATTTGTAGTAAATGTGGAAAATATTGAATGTGGAAAATATTGTCCTCCATTTACAGTTTGTAGCAGTGTGTCAGTGTACACCATTTTACTGCTCCATTTGCTTGTTCGCAGAATACAGCCAGATTTTTTAAATTTTATTTACATTACTGTATTGTGGAAGCAGAGAAGCTGTTTTCAATGATCAAACGTGATCCCATATGACTGCTGTAATAATACATAAATTTTGTGGAGCGTGCCAAATATTCCACTCCATTTAAATCCAGCCAGCTGTGGTTTGTTGAATTGACACTTGGTCGCTGACAAATACCATACTATTAGGCAGCTGCCTGAAACCGTGGCCATCAGACGCTATCCCATATGACTGACCTAATAATCCAGCAATTTTTGTGAGCGTGTCAAATATTACACTCCATTTAAAGTATTGCAGTTGTTGGTTCAAACCTATTCACAGTTGGTTGCTGACAAATAACATATCTGTTAACAATGTTGTCAGAGTATTACGCCACTTTTACGAACTGACAAAAAAAATCATACAAACAACAAGCTAAAATGGAATAAATGTTAAGAAACATTCTTTCCAGGGTAATGACTTGTATATAAGGCCAAAGAAATAAAAAAAAAAGTTATGGACTGTGGAAGACATTTATGCAACCAGAATGAACACTCATCTGAAGCTGATGATGCCACCTAGCAGCACCTGTCCCTATTGTAAATGCATCTAACAGCGTTATTGATAGGGAATAGAATAGATTAAAAATTTTTGGGGGCAGCACCAGCAGCACGCAGTATAAGGCAATAATACCTGGCTGGATTGGTGTAATACGCTATCCATACTGCGATACCTCACCCGTAAACGAATTTCAGATAAGACAGTTAATATTCTAGAATATAGAATATATTTGAATTGTCCTTCCCATTATTAAGGAGTAGGTCTCCTATACTGTTATTTCATATGCAGCAATTTCAAGGGCTGCCAAAAATTAGGATGCACTCCAATACACATTTGAAGAGATGCAAAAAAAATAAAAAAATAAATAAAAATACAGTATGATCTTTAGTATAAAAACCAGTCTCGCCAATGTAACCTCAATGTAATCACATTGTTCAGCTCCTGCACCTCCTCCTCCTCCTGTTCGGCCTCCATCTCCAAAATGACGACATCAGTCACAAGCTGGAAGCACTGCAGCACTGCCTTGGCCAAGCGGCAACAGGCTGTGCTGAAGATAATATGCTTAATGCTTAGGTGACAAACCGCACACCGCTGGATGATATTATATATAGAGGGTGCTGGAGAGTGATATACTGCAGTGTGGGATTATATATAGAGAAGACTGAGAGGAGTAAACCATCTTCAGTCATATCACAATCTGTAAAATGTTCCCACGCAGCATCACGCCTCTTCGTGCTATCTGCCGGAGAGAAGCCCTTCTGGGCCAGGGGACACCATTGTCTATAGCTTACAATGACAATAGGTGAAATCAATTGTTCATTCAGTAGTAACATTCATTCAGTAGTACTCAGGTTGTTGAGCGTTGCTGTCAGTGTACCACTGATTTGTGTTAGCCTTGTGTCTGATGAGTGCTAGCGCTCAACTAGAAATGTATCTAATGTGTCAAAATACCGCAGCAATGCTATGTATCTTCTGGGTGAGATGATTAATTATAGTGAAATGTATGTATATATACAAAAGTGGAGCACTGTGTGGGGGGATATTATTTTAATCTGCAGTGGGGGCTGATTAATTAATGTGTGATTATAATCCTGAAGAAGGGGCAGTTTATTTCTACAAAGGTTATATTTTATAACCTGTGTAGGGGGATTATTATACCATGAGTGATCACTGCAAGGAGATATGATATTATAATCAGGGAATGATGATTTATTATTATACTAGGGGGTATACTACAGGGGATTATTACTACAAGGTGGTAAGTGATTGTTATCAAATTGAAGTTTCTTTTTACTGTATAACTAGAATTAAAAAGGACCTGTCAGCAAGATATGCGCCCCCTAACTAAAGGTGCGAGTGTAAAGCCCCTTGCTCTTTTAACCCCTTAACCACTTTTAAAGGCGGTCATTAACGTGTCTTATTCCTCAGCACCGCTTTTTAATGGTGCTGAGCAATAAATGAATAGCGTCCACCCGTGGGTGGAATTCTCACGGTTGACAGCTGTACATGACAGTTGACACCATGCAGCATCGGCCCTGACCGGTTTTGGAAACAATTGGAGCCGATTAATCCCTTAAATCCCAATGTTAATCACGACAGAGGTTCCTAAGCGGTTAAAAAGGTGTTAAAAGACACTCCTTGGCAGGATCGACCCCTGCGATTGTTACCATAGTACTCTGAGGTTATCTGATGACCCCAGGATACAGTGGCCTGTAAGATCTTGCTATAAGCAGAGTCTTACAGGCTCTGTGAGTGAGGCACTGGCATGTCTCCAGCACTGCAGTACATGAGTACTGCAGTGCATGATACCAGTGAACAAAGTAAAATTATTCACGTATCACAGTCGGACTAAGTAAAAAAGTCAAATAAAATATGTAAAAAGGTAAAATAAAACACACAAACACCCACAAATCACAAAAAGCCAGTTCACCACTGAAAACGCAGCATTTGCGATAAAACAAAAATAAGCAAAAAAAGTAAACATAGTTAGTATCGCCATGTCTGGAGCGATCTGAACTATAAAATTTACATGCTATTTATTCTGTACGGCGATCACCATAAAAAAAAATAAAATAAAAAACAAGCAAAAAATGACGCTTTTCATCATGCAAAAAAAATTTATAAAAAGCGATCAAAAAGTCATATGTAAAAAAAAAAATGGTACAAATGAAAACGCCAAACCGTCTCGCAAAACAAAGCCTTAATATGGATCAGTTGGCAAAAAAAATAAAAAAGTTACAGCTCTTAGAATAAGCGAAGCAAAAACAAATTCATTTTTGTAAAATTTTGTTTTTAGTCTGTAAATGTAGCAAAGCATAATAAACTATAAAAATCTGATATCGCTGTAATCGCACTGACCCGGCGAACAAATCGGTCTTATTACTTTTACCGCACGGTGAACCACACACACAAAAAAAATTAAAACAATAACTAAATCGCTGGTTTTTGTTCATTCTGTATGTGAAAAATCTGCTTAAAAAGTGATCAAAAAATGTTATGTGACTCAAAAAGGTATCAAAAAAATCTCAAACTCGTCACGCAAAAAATAAACCATCATTCAGCTTAAAAAAATAACAGTTACAGCTCTCAGAATGTGAAACGATTTTTTTTTTTTTAGAAAAAAGCATTTTTACTGTTGGATAGCAGCAAACATTAAAAAAACTGATATAAATCTGTTATTGCTGTAATCGCACCAACCCAAACAATAAAGTTGTCTTTATCACTTATACTGCACTATGACCGGCGTAAAAATAAAAATAAGAGCTATTCTTATACTGCTGTCTATTTCTATTTGTTCATTCTGCCTCCTAAAAATCGGAATAAGGCTCAGCTCACATTTATCCTGCGCTCTCCACTGTGCGCTTACTTCGGGGCTTCTGTGTGCTTACTTTGTGATTTCTGTGTAAATTCTCAAAAAATGAGATTCAGACACAAACTGCAGAAGGAACCACTCACTTATGAGGCAGAGGGAGAAACTTTGGACTCCGTCTGGTCTCTGTTCCGACAGTGTCCCATCATTTTAGAACCACTCACTTATGAGGCAGATGGAGAAACTTTGGACTCCTTCTGGTCTCTGTTCCGACGGTGTCCCGACATTTTAGATGCTTTTTTAATGCATAAGTGTGTTGACAATCACAGTTCTGTGCACGCCTAAAAAGATGGACACCACCAAGCACACGCCAAATGGACTCCAAAGTGTCTTCACCTGCCTCATTATAGTGAGTAGTTCTGTTGGGGGGGTTCCTTGGAATTGGATTTTTTTGTGGGATTTACATGGAAAACACAAGATAAATGCTCAGTATAGAATACAAGAATGTGATCTGTCACTGGAACTGGAACTGTGACAGATCTGTCACTGGAACTATAGGGGGTTACCATGTTACTGGTAGAACAAAGACTCTGGAAAAGTGACGGCTCCCACTTCTTCAAATAAAATCCAGTGAAATCTGCGCTGCACAGTAAGTGGCCACATGTTTGGCATTATTGTAGTGGGAAGAGCGCACTTAGGGATGGTGAGGATAAAGTAGGTGAGGGTAGAGATGGTCATGCAGCTGTATGGTGGTTCGGTGGTTCTACCTAAATTTACCACTAACATAAAGTACAATGTGTTACAAAAAAAACAGTCTTAAAATCACTGGGATACATTGAATCGTTCCAGAGCTATTACCATGGGACAGTGGTCAGATTTCAAAAATTTGGCCTGCTCATTAAAGTGAAAATTGGCTCCGCCACTAAGGTGTTAATGCTTATTACATTCATACCTTGCTAGGCTAGGAGAGTTTTGTTGAGACAGTGTTGGGAAATCTCTTCTTTAAGTTTTCTGCTCAATTGCATTGCGGCAGGCACTTCACTCCTTAGCTCTGCTGTACTCTGCCGCCTACCGTCAGACTCTGGTTATTGCCTCCCAATGACATTGTGGGAGCAGGTACATTGATTTCACAACATTATCACGAGCTCACTGCCCAGGGGAGACAGGTCACTGAGGTAAGAGTGACTTGTCAGTCAGCGACCAGAGGTCAGCAGTGGGCAGCAAAGTACAGCAGAGCTGATGAGTGAAGTATCCTGCCCGAGGAGAATAAAACTTTGAAAATCTATTTCTCACTAATGCCCCAATGAAATTCTTTTAGCAAAGTATGAATGTAATAAGCATTAAATGGGCTTTACACTTACACCTTCACTTGTGGATCGATTATCCTGCAGACAGGTCCTCTTTAGGTATAGCTTGCTCGCTTGCTGATAAGGGCCATATGGTTTTGCAGCCATTAACAATAAGTAAATCATGTGTGAGGCTGTGAGTTTTATGAAAAGAGTTGTTTTATGCCACTCGATAGGCATGAACTCTGTACAACACTCATGGGCTTTGTGCTTGCCCCCCAGGCCAAAATTTGCCCGCCAGCCCCTGGTGATGGCACTGTTTGTGGCACTGGTTGATTGCAATAAGTTGAACCTGAGCACCGAGAAGACATGGAACTGTTAAGTAGTGTTCAGTACATTTATGTTTCTCTTGGACAACTAAGCCACAGTGGTTCACTTAACCTAACCCATCCTTCTACACTCCTACATATATTCATCTTTTGCTGTATTCTTTTTGGCACAAAATATATGGGGCTGTTTTAAGCTCAATACATTAAAGTAGTTTTTTAATAGCCCTTGTATTACGAAAATTTTGAGCCGTTTTGGCAAAAATAATAGAAATTTAAGTTCAAATTGTCCTTTTTCTATTTACAATTGCATCACTTTGAATCTGTAAATATAATGTCAACGTATTTATTGCCATTTATAATATTTTACAGTAATCTCTGCAGATATTTTGAAATTACAGTAACATATGCTTCTGTGTTCATTCTGCAACACGTGTTAAATTAGTGTACTGGTTAAGCAATACTCCAGTCTGAGAAAGCAAGGTAATGTCTGATATATTCCCCAATGTAGCAAATGAGAGTTGTGGAACAACAACAGTCTGCACCTGGTATTGTTCTGATAATTGTCTTAATTGCATTGATACATGATCTCTATTGACTCTAACAGAAAAAAAGTAAAAAAAAAAAAATATAGAAAGCATAGATCTTTACCTGATATAATAAGAGTATTAACTGACAAGACAATAACCTTTCTTATTTATTATGTAACATAGTTTATTTCATATATCAAGAATCTGGTCATAAATATATGACTCTCACACCTTGTCTAACCAGTCTTGTCAGTGTCACATTACATTTTATTTTGTAAGCTGAAAGCAGAGTTTAGCGTTTCCAACCTTCTGCTCCTTATCCCCTTGGTAATGATAACTTCCAGACAGCCAAGAAGCAAGTTGTATTTTGTTGCTTTTTTTGTAGAAGTGCTCATGCTGGCATTGTCTCTGACATTGAACAGATCCTCTAATGTCTTCAGCTTTATTACTTCTTCCTGGAAGGTTTACGTTGAGTACACACCCATGGCTGCTGGCAGTATCTAGTGCAACAAGCAAGGTTATAGAACCACTGGCCAAGACATTGGTCTATTCCACATCTTAACCCGACTGGAATATAAAAGAATTTTATCTTTGGTCCAGGCATGATTCAATAGAATTAATCGTAAAAACAATATGAAAAGTAGCAAGAAAGAAAAGTTAAAAAAGAACATGATATAAACTTTTACTACTGACATTGATGTTTTTAACCAATTTTGAGTGTTATTGAAGAAGCAGTTTTTATCCTCTTAATAAAAATGCAGCCATCAAATTATATGGCATGGTTTGCTAACAATTGCTCATTTTACCTTTCTACCCAGCTAATTATTTTCTTTTCTCTGCTCTATGTAGAAACAGGAAGTCTCGTTTTCCTACATTTATCATTCCTCTCTTCAACTCCTGACTCCCTCCTTTTCCTGCCAGGGAATTTTCCAGTGACTCATGACTTGTGCAGACAAAATTGACCTCCTGTTTCTACATAGAGTTTAGAAGGATTCAGCTAGTCAGTTTTTAATCACATGATGTCATAGACCTAATGGAAAACAGACAAATTAACTGGGCAGAAAGGCAAAATGAGCCATTGTAAGTACACAGTGCCATATAATATGATTACTGCAATATATTAAAATGCTAAAAACTTTGATGGGAGGAGTGCTTAATTGTTTACCTTTTATCTCTGCCTCTGTGCACAAGTCGCCTAAATAGAAGTAGAAAATGATCAATATAATTGTGTAGCACATTATTCGACAGCCTAATTATGGGTGAATTGATACTGCCAAACAGCAACATCTTTGTGCTGCTGAGACAATTACCTGCAGTAAAACCATACAAGTTGTACCTCGAATTGCCATATTTTTTGCAATGTGGTGTTAGCGCATATGACTTCTGAGAGCACAACACTTTTATAGCACCAAATGTTTGCATAGTTAACATAGTTTCACATCTGTTCAAGTGGAGAAAAAACAAAGATCTATCAAGAAAGACAAAATAAACGCATGAAGCAGGAATTAGTTACCCCATATTACCGACCCCGGTCACCTGATGGGTCACATATCACGTGGCAGGTAATGTGACAGGACATGTGATGAGTGATGTGACTGATCACCTTACTGTACCTGAACCTACAAGTACCTTGAAAAAGTATTGATACCCTGTGAATTTTTCCATATTTTTTCACATTACACCCACAAACTTATGTTTTTTTTCTTTAGATTTTATGTGATATAGCAACACAAAGTAGCAAGTATTTGCAAAGTGTAAAGGAAATGATACATGATGTTCTAAATATTGTAAGAATCTAAATCTGAAAAATGTGTATTTAGCTAGCTCCCCATAGTCTGATACCCCTAAATAAAATCCTGAGTAACCAATGGCTTCTAGAAGTCACATAATTAAGAGTCCACCTATGTGTAATTTATTCTCAGTATAAAAGTCTACATGTTTGGTATTGCTGCGTCTGGAATGACCCGACATCTAAAACTGTTCCACTTGTTAACCCCTTTAGTAAAGACTGCACAAAAAAAAAAAAAAAAACGAGGCAAAAAGCGATGCTTTATCTTCATACCTCTGAACAAAAAGTGCAATAAAACAAAATCAAAAAGCCAAATGGAAATAAAAATAGTATCGCTGAAAATGTTATCTTGCCCCACAAAAAATAAGCTGCCGTATAGCTCCATCAGTTGAAAAATAAAATGTTATAGCTCTCAGAATAAAGCAATGCAAAAATAATTCTCGGTGGCCATCCACAGTTTTGTGAACCTCTGAAAAAAAGGACTCTACTGAACAGAGGCCAGATGGAGTCCAGAGTGTTACTCTGCTGCCTTATTATAGTGAATAGATCCCTCAGGGGTTTCATCTGAATCACGTCACTCGGAGATTTAGATGGAAACCCTGATGTATGTGCTCAGTGTAATGCGCAGAATAAATGTGATCCCAAACGTTATGTAAAATGTTCCTAACAAAAATTTCAACTCAATCCACAAAAAAGCAAGTCTCCACTCACGTCAATCATCTGTTATCAGAAATATAGGGGGCTTCCAAGTTACTGGGAGCACAAAGGCTCTGGAAAAGCGAAATGGATCCTCACCCTCCAAAAGAAATCCAGCTAAGTCTGCGCTCCCAAATCCAAATGCCCCCTCCCTTCTGAACCCCAGTGTGGCTAAACCGCTGTTAGCATCAACATGTCTGGCATTTCTGTAGCAATGAGAGCCTGTCTAATTTACGGGTACATGTCTCTAGAAGCATGAGCTGGGCACTACAAAATACTGGTCACTGCAATGTACTGGTCACTGCAATGTACTGGTCACTACAATGTCAGTTTGCAATTTTCACTCAGCAACATACACTGCTGCTTGTTTCTGGAAAACACCCATAGAGTTAAAATCGTCACGATACCTGTAGATAAATTCCCAAAGGGGTATAATTTAAAAAATGGGGTCACTTGAGGGGGGATTCTGCTCTTCTAGCCCTTAGAGGCTCTGTATATGCAGTCTGCAAACTATTCTAGAAAAATCTGCGTTCCAGAAGGCAAATAATGCTCCGTCCCTCATGAGTCTCGCCATGTGGCTAAACAGTACTGTACAGCGACATATTGGGTATTTCTACATTCAGCAGAAATTGGGACAATTTTTGGTGCAATTTTTACCCATTTCCCAGTGTGGAAATATAACACCTGGGGCTAAAACAAAACTTTGGGGGTAAAAATGTAAGTATTCTTTCTTCATGGCCCAACTGTGTAAAATTTTGTGAGGCACATGTGGTGTCAACATGCTCACTGCACCCCTAGATGAATTAATTGAGAGGTGTAGTTTGTAAAATGGGGTGTCTTATTGGGATTTCTACTGTTCTAGCCCCTCAAGGGCTCTGCCAATGTGACATAGCACCCTCAAACCAGTCCAGCAAAATCTGAACTCCAATATAGCGCTCCTTCTCTATTGAGCTTTGCACTGTGCTTCAAAAATAGTTTTCAACCACATATGGGATATCGGCATGCTCAAGAGAAATTACACAACACATTTTTGGGTCCATTTTCTCCTGCTATCTTCATGAAAATTAAAAAATTGGGGCTAAAAAAACACTTTTGTTGGAAAAATACAATGACGAGCAAAAGGGTAGCAATGTTTTAAACTTTTGACTTTCAGGCTCCATATCTCACCATCTGCTACTGCTTTTAACGTGAGACTCACAATCATAGACCTTCATCTTGGCTATCTCATACATAAATTTGACTTGCAAATATTTATTATATAATTAGTTATGCAGATTCTTGTCATGTCACTGCATTGTTACTGTTTTGCTCCTAAAAATCTAAATTTAATTTTGTATTATTTTTTAGTATTTGATAAATCCACCTTTAGCTTTCAACACTGCCTGAATCTTTCTGGGCATGCACTTGATCAGATTCAAACATATCTTGACCAACATCCGATCCCAGGTCTCTTTTAAATGTTCCCAAAGTTGATGCATACTGGTCGACACAGTTGGGTATGTATACAGTTTTTTCTTCAACTATACCCACAAGTGTTTGATTGGGTTGAGGTCTGGGACTGTGGGGGCCAATAGAGCACCTCTACTTCATTGACATTGAACCATTTCTTTGCCAATCTCGATGTATGCTTTAGGTTGTTGTCCTACTGGAACACTATGTTGTCCTGCTGGAACACTATGTTGTCCTTTTCATACCCATAGTATTCGAGTGTACAAACTAACTTGTTTTGTAGCATACTCACATATAGCTCAGCATTGAGACCACCATTGATTCTGGTCAAGTATCCAACGCCTTTGGCTGTCAAACAACCCCATACCATTAGGCTTCTTTCACTGAACTTGACAGTTCCTTCAATTTCTCCATCCGTTAGCCCATTTTTCCTTCATTTCTTCCAGACCATTTTGCACCCATAAGAGCCTAGTCTATTGACTTTTGTCTCATCACTCCAAATCACCCATTTCCAATCTTCGACTGTTCACTTTTCATACTTTTTTTGCAAACTCAAGCCGACGCTTCTTATGACGATATTGAAGTCGAGGGTTCTTCACCTTTTTTTGAGCAACCATTCAAGACTTGTGTAACATGCATTGCATGGTGCTTGCATGGATGTCTGTGATCCCACTATTACGAAGCATACGAGTCACCTCCACTGCCGTGTTTGTCACGCCAGAACTAATAGACATTGTAATGAGCCAACTTGTTGACTCCAATATTTTCCCTGAATGTCCACCTCTTGGCTTTTGAACAGATGGACGGACTTCATTTCATATTCATCCAACTGTCATGGCACTCACATGATGCAGTTTGGCAATTTTCTTGGCCGAGAAACAGCTATTGATGAGCTGGATGATGCTGTTTCTCTTTTCTTGGGAAATCTTCTTCATGGATGCTTCTCGATTCAAACCAGTGACTTTTCACTTGTTCAATCATTCAATCAACCTAATAATACACTGAGCTATTAGGGAATATGAGAACAGGTTGTATTTTGTAGTATACAGGAATAAAAACACATTTTTCCCCAACAAGGAGCAAAACAGTAACAATGCAGTGACATGACAAGAATCTGCATAACCATAATCATATGCTAAATAGTTGTAAGTCAAATTTATGTATGAGATAGCCAAGATGAAGGTCTATAAAATGATGGTAGTCTCACATTAAAAGCAGTAGCAGATGGTGAGATATGGAGCCTGAAAGTCAAAAGTTCAAAACATTGTTACCCTTTTGCTGTTCACTGAATGTTTTTTTCATTTTCACAGATCAACGTTTTAAAATTCTATGAAGCACCTGTGGATTCATGGTGCTCACCACATGTCTAGATAAATTCCTTGGGGGGGTGTCTAGTTTCAAAAATGGGGTCACTTGTGGGGTTCAAAAAGTCAAATGGCCCTCCTCTTCCGAGCTCTGCCGAGCGCCCATCAGTGGTTTTACCCCACATATTGGGTATTGTCATGCTCAGGAGAAATTGCACAACAAATTTTGTGGTCCATTTTCTCCTGTCACCCTTGTGAAAATTAAAAATGTGGGGCTAAAGTAAATTTTTATGGGAAAAATGTGATTTTTTTCACGGCTCTACGTTATAAACTTCTGTGAAACACCTGGGGGTTCAAGGTGCTCACTTCACATCTAGATAAGTTCCCTGAGGGGGTTTAGTTTCCAAAACAGTGTTACTTGTAGGGGGTTTCCCTTTTTTAGGCACATCAGGGGCTCTCCAAATGCGACATGGCATCCGCTAATTATTCCAGCAAATTTTGCATTCAAAAAGTCAAATGGAGCTTTTCCTTCTAAGCCCTGTCGTGTGCCCAAACGGTAGTTTTCCTCCACATATTCTGTATCGGCGTGCTCAGGAGAAACTTCACAACAACTTGCATGGGATAATTTCTCCTGTTACCTTAGTGGAAAAGCTACATTTTGGCTAAAAACTACTTTTTGTGGAAAAATGTGATTTCTTTATTTTCTCGGCACAAAGTTGTAAATTTCTGTCAAGCACCTTGGGGTTCAAGGTGCTCAACACACATCTAGATAAGTCTAGTTTCCAGAATAGTGTCACTTGTGGGGGCTTTCCACTGTTTAGGTACATCAGGGGCCCTTCAAACGCAACATGGCATCCACTAATTATTCCATTGCATTTTACATTCAAAAAGTCAAATGGCGCTCCTCTCCTCCCGAGCCCTGCCGTGCCCCCAAGCAGTGTTTTTCCCCCACATATGGGGTATCCGCGTGCACAGGAGAACTTGCAAAAAAATATTTGGGGTCCATTTTCTCCTGTTACCATTGTGAAAGTAAAAAAAAGTTGGGTCTAAAGTAACATTTTTGTGAAAAAAAGTTACATTTTTATTTTTTCCTTCTACATTCATTAAGGGTCAATAAACTTCTTGAATGTGGTTTTGAGGACCTTGAGGGGTGCAGTTTTTAGAATGGTGTTACTTTTGGGTATTTTCTGTCATTTAGACACTTGAAAGTCACTTGATATGATGTGATGTGGTACCTATAAAAAATGGTTTTGTAATTTCTGTTGGAAAAATGAGAAATCGCTGGTCAACTATAAATCCTTCTAACTTCCTAACAAAAAAAATGAGTTTCAAAAATTGTGCTGATGTAAAGTAGACATGTGGGAAAGGTTATTTATGAACTCTTTTGTGTGACATACTGATGACCTTTCTTATCATGAGCTATCAGTAACAGATAGGTGGAGGTCCAATGCCCAGTGTTGACCAGTAGTGATGAGCGAACGTGCTAGCCACTGCTCGGTACTTGCCTGATCATCACTGTGCTCGTCGAGCTCGGCGCTCGGCGAGTATTTCCAGGTTGCTCGGGGGGGGAACTTGTGTCCCCTCCCTGCATGTTTGGCGCTCTTTACAGAGCCAATGAACATGCAGGGGTTGCCTGCCACGCACTGTAATGCTGTAGCCATGTTGGTTGTGGGCATTACTGTGATTGGCAGGCCACACAGCATCATAAGGTGTATATAAGACCGGGCGCCGCTATGCTCGTCACAGTCTACTCTGGAACCAGGCAAAGTAGGGAGAGTTGCTGCTGCGCCAGGGAGAGATTTGCTTCTTCATCGTTAGCATAGGTATTCCACAACATATATATATCCAACTGAACTAACAGTCCTGAGAACTAATCCAGCTGCATATATTCAGTGGTGATAGCAGGAGTTAGGCAGGCAGGCAGTGTATGTGGCAGACTGCAGTGCATGATACAGCACAAGAGGGTCTATGAACATCCTGTTATTATTGGTATTCCACAACATATATATATATATACATCTGAACTAACAGTCCTTTTGAGGACTAATCCAGCTGCATATATTCAGTGGTGATAGCAGGAATTAGGCAGGCAGGCAGTGTATGTGGCAGACTGCAGTGCATATAGTGCAAGAGGGTCCATTGAACGTTCCTGCTGCTGCTGTTCTTACAGATATCAGGGGCCAGGGAAAAAAATTTTTTGATCTTAATCCTGGTTATTTGCTTAATAAGCAATCCAGAATATACCATTTTTCTGCTCCATTTGCTTGTTCTTACTGCAGAATAAATTTTTGCAACAAGAAATCCCGAAGGCATATTGCTCAGAAACATACAATCGGTGCCACTGACTGTGTGCAGCTATAAGCACAAAACTCCAAAGACATGTATAACACCAAAAAAGGGAGTTTTTCAAATAGGGTAAAAAAATAAGTAATAAACTTTATTAACAATTAATTTAAGCAAAACAGTATATATAAAAAGAGATGTGGACTGGAGGGTTAGGAAAATAGCAGCAGGGCACTGGCCAGACCAGGGAAAGCTTCAGAGATCACATAATAATATAAGTGCTGACAAGAAGCAGCAGGCACAAATAGCATAAGCGATTCAAACATTTAGCATGGCACCTTAATGAATATATAATGTCATAAATACGTATTGGCCATGGTAAATTGTAATGCAGTCACTTGTAGCTCATATTGATGTCAGCAATGATAACAGCAGCATGAAATCAATGAAAATAACAAAGCTTACCCTGAGTAGCAACAGTGCCTGGAAAATAGAGTATGAACCGCTTCCCAACGCGCGTTTCGCGTGTAGTATGGACGGCTTTATCAAGGGAAGGGTTCATACTCTATTTTCCAGGCACTGTCCTAACCCTCCGGTCCACGTCTCTTTTTATATGTATTGTCTTGCTTAAATTAATTGTTAATAAAGTTTATTACATATTTTTTTACCCTATTTGAAAAACTCCCTTTTTTTGGTGTTATACTGCAGAATAAAGCCAGATCTGTTCCATATTTCAGCTATAAAAATCCAGAAATTTAAACTGAACGTGGAAAATATTGGCCTCTTTTTCCATTCCGTTGCAGTGTGTCGGTCAAGCTATTCACACTAGGTGTCTGTGAAGAATAGTATTAGTAAATTACAGGCCTGCTATTTAAAATCGTGATTCTTTGTTAGACATAACACCTATAAGAGTGTTCCAAAATCAGACATTTCTTCCATTTTCATTTCGTTGCACTGTGTCGGTTAAGCTATTCACACTAGGTGTCTGTGAAGGATAGTATTAGCAAATTACAGGCCTGCTATTTAAAACCGTGGTTCTCTGTCAGACATAACACCTATAAGAGTGTTCCAAAATCAGCCATTTCTCGTGAACGTGGAAAATATTGTCCACAATTAAAAATGGGCAAGGTGCGTGGCAAGGGACTGGGAAGTGGACGTGATGGTAATGGTGTATGCAGAGGACGTGGCCGTGGGCAAGCTGAAATTGGTACCACAACAAACACTCACATCTTGTCGCTAGTGTTGAGCCACCCCCATAGTGTTCGGGTTCGGTTCGGTTCGTCGAACACCGGGATGTTCGAGGAACTGTTCGTCGAACTGTTCGTCGAACACCTTAGAACACCGTCGAACACCGTTAAAACCAATGGCAGGCAAACAAAAACACATAGAAAACACCTTCAAAGGTGTCCAAAAGCTGACAAACTGCTCAGAAGACACTCTCTTTAAAAAAGCCGGCCGGCAAATTCAGCAGCGGCATACACCGGTAACCGACAATTTAGACAAGAAGGAATAGAGCATCACACATAGATTAGATAGATAGAAACATGTCAGTCACACAAATAAGAAGCACAGTAACAGTGTTGGTTACTGCACTTGTCATTTAGTGTAAAGGATTTATTAAAAAAAATATTAGTGTTTTCATGCACCGTCTCTTTAAAAAAGCCGGCCGGCAATTCAGCAGCGGTACCCGACAATTTAGAACAGAAAGAATATAGCAACACACATAGATTAGATACATAGAAACATGTCAGTCACACATATAAGAAGCACAGTAACAGTGTTGGTTACTGCACTTGTCATTTAGTGTAAAGGATTTATTAAAAAAAATATTAGTGTTTTCATTCACCGTCTCTTTAAAAAAGCCGGCCGGCAATTCAGCAGCGGTACCCGACAATTTAGAACAGAAAGAATAGAGCTTCACACATAGATTAGATAGATAGAAACATGTCAGTCACATATATAATAAGTACAGTGACAGTGTTGCTTACTGTACTTGTCATTTAGTGTAAAGGATTTAAAAAAATAATAGTGTTTTCATGCACCGTCTCTTTAAAAAAGCCGGCCGGCAATTCAGCATCTGTACCCGACAATTTAGAATAGAAAGATAGAGCATCACACATAGATTAGATAGATAGAAACATGTCAGTCACATATATAAGAAGTACAGTGACAGTGTTGATTACTGTACTTGTCATTTAGTGTTAAAATAAAGGATTTATTAAAAAAAAATTAGCGTGGGGTTCCCCGTAATTTTAGTCTCTAGCGGAGGTTAAGCAGACGGCTGGGGCAGATGTTTGAAGCCAGGGAAGGGGGTAATACCCACGGAGCTTCCCAGGCTACTAATATCAGCCCCCAGCTGAATACCTAGCCTTTACTAGCTATTAAAATGGGGGACCCCCCAAAAATATGACGTGGGGTCCCCCCTATTTTAATAGCTAGCAAAGGCTAGGCAGACAGCTGGGGGCGGATATTAATAGCTCAGGAAGGGTGCCATGAATATTGGCCCCCTCCCAGGCTAGAAACACCAGCCGTCAGCCGCCCCAGAAATGGCGCATCCATAGGATGCGCCAACTCTGGCACTTAGCCTCGCTCTTCCCACTGCCCTGTAGCGGTGGCAGTGGGGTAATAGGGCTGGGGTTGATGTCAGCTTATAATGCCAGCTGACATCAAGCCCAGGTTAGTAATGGAGAGGCGTCTATAAGACACCCCCATTACTAACCCCATAGTGAAAGTTAAAAAAAACACAAACACCCAGAATAAAGTCCTTGAATTGAAATAAACACACAATTCTTTATTGTTCTAAATTAAACCATACTTACCATCACGCCCATTCCAGCTGCAGCCAACGATCTCCTGCAATAAAAATAAAATAATAAAGCAACCTCATCCTTACCTTTCGATGGTTCCCAGGACAGCTCCAGCTCTGCTACATCGAGATGACAGGCTGGACCGCAGCTGAACGCTGCCATCCAGCCAGTCAACCCGCAGACACTGAGAAGAGCAGGCTTGCTTCGCTCCTCAGTGTCTCGCTGTGACGGCATCCAGATGAGCCGAGGTCATGTCCAATGAACTCGGCTCACCTCATGCACGTCACTGACAGCGTGGGAAAATTCTCCTGCACTCAGTGCTTCAGCGTGGGAGAATTCTCACGCTGAAGCGCTGAGTGCAGGAGAATTTTCCCACGCTGTCAGTGACGTGCATGAGGTGAGTTCATGTCCAGTGATCTCAGCTCACCTCATGCACGTCACTGACAGCGTGGGAGAATTCTCACGCTGAAGCGCTGAGTGCAGGAGAATTTTCCCACGCTGTCAGTGACGTGCATGAGGTGAGCTGAGTTCATTGGACATGAGCTCACCTCATGCACGTCACTGACAGCGTGGGAGAATTCTCCTGCACTCAGCGCTTCAGCGTGAGAATTTTCCCATGCTGTTAGTGACGTGCATGAGGTGAGCCGAGTTCATTGGACATGACCTCGGCTCATCTGGATGCCGTCACAGAGAGACACTGAGGAGCGCAAGCATGCCTGCTCTTCTCAGTGTCTGCGGGATGACAGGCTGGATGGCAGCGTTCTGCTGCAGTCCAGCCAGTCATCTCGATGTAGCAGAGCTGAAGCTGTCATGGGAACCATGGAAAGGTAAGGATGATGTTGGTTTATTATTTTTCTTTTATTTCAGGAGATCGTTGGCTTCAGCTGGAATGGGCGTGATGGTAAGTATGGTTTAATTTAGAACAATAAAGAATTGTGTGTTTATTTCAATTAAAGGACTTTATTCTGGGTGTTGTGTTTTTTTTAAATACTTTACTAGAAATTCATGGCGGTCATGTCTAATACTGGCGTGACCCCATGAATTTTGGGCTTAGGGCCAGCTGATAATACCAAGCTGGCCCTAACCCCTTTATTACCCAGTGAGCCACCGCACCAGGGCCCTGGATGAGTTGGGTACAGCGCCAGAAGATGGCGCTTCTATGAACGCGCCATTTTCCGGGGTGGCTGTGGACTGCAATTTGCAGTGGGGGGGGGCCCAGAAAGCTTGGGCCTCCCTGCGCTGCAGATTCCAGCCCCCAGCTGCCTAGTTGTACCTGGCTGGACACAAAAATAGGGCGAAGCGCCACGTATTTTTTTTTGAATTATTTCATGAAATTCATGAAATAATTAAGAAAAAAAGGCCTTCTCTATATTGTTGTGTCCGGCCAGGTACAAATAGGCAGCTGGTGGTTGGGGGCAGCCCGTTCCTGCCTGCTGTACCTGGCTGGACACAAATATAGTGCGAAGCCCCACGTCAATTTTTTTTAATTATTTTAGGAAACTCATGAAATAATTAAGAAAAAAAGGCCTTCCCTATATTGTTGTGTCCGGCCAGGTACAAATAGGCAGCTGGTGGTTGGGGGCAGCCCGTTCCTGCCTGCTGTACCTGGCTGGACACAAATATAGTGCGAAGCCCCACGTCAATTTTTTTAAATTATTTCAGGAAATTCATGAAATAATTTAAAAAAAATTGACGTGGGGCTTCGCACTATACTTGTGTCCAGTCAGGTGCAGCAGGCAGGAACGGGCTGCCCCCAACCACCAGCTGCCTATTTGTACCTGGCCGGACACAACAATATAGGGAAGCCCTTTTTTTTTTAAATTATTTCATGAAATAATTAAAAAAAAATTGACGTGGGGCTTCGCACTATATTTGTGTCCAGCCAGGTACAGCAGGCAGGATCAGGCTGCCCCCAACCACCGGCTGCCTATTTGTACCTGGCCGGACACAACAATATAGGGAAGACCTTTTTTTTTTAATTATTTCATGAAATAATTAAAAAAAAATTGACGTGGGGCTTTGCACTATATTTGTGTCCAGCCAGGTACAGCAGGCAGGAACGGGCTGCCCCAACCAACAGCTGCCTATTTGTACCTGGCCGGACACAACAATGTAGGGAAGCCCTTTTTTTCTTAATTATTTCATGAAATAATTTAAAGAAAATTGACGTGGGGCTTCGCCCTGTTTTTGTGTCCAGCCAGGTATAACTAGGCAGCTGGGGGCTGGAATCCGCAGCGCAGGGAGGACCAAGCTTTCTGGGCCACCCCCGCTGCAAATTGCAGTCCGCAGCCACCCCGGAAAATGGCGCGTTCATAGAAGCGCCATCTTCTGGCGCTGTACCCAACTCATCCAGGGCCCTGGTGCGGTGGCTCACTGGGTAATAAAGGGGTTAGGGCCAGCTTGGCATTATCAGCTGGCCCTAAGCCCGAAATTCATGGGGTCACGCCAATATTAGACATGACCACCATGAATTTCTAGTAAAGTATTTAAAAAAAACACAACACCAAGAAAAAAGTCCTTTAATTGAAATAAACACACAATTCTTTATTGTTCTAAATTAAACCATACTTACCGTCACGCCCATTCCAGCTGAAGCCAACGATCTCCTGAAATAAAAGAAAAATAATAAAGCAACATCATCCTTACCTTTCCATGGTTCCCATGACAGCTTCAGCTCTGCTACATCGAGATGACAGGCTGGACCGCAGCAGAACGCTGCCATCCAGCCTGTCATCCCGAAGACACTGAGAAGCGCAGGCTTGCTTGCGCTCCACAGTGTCTCTCTGTGAGGACATCCAGATGAGCCGAGTTAATGTCCAATGAACTCCTCTCACCTCATGCACGTCACTGACAGCGTGGGAAAATTCTCCTGCACTCAGCGCTTCAGCGTGGGAGAATTCTCACGCTGAAGCGCTGAGTGCAGGAGAATTTTCCCACGCTGTCAGTGACGTGCATGAGGTGAACTGAGTTCATTGGACATGAGCTCACCTCATGCACGTCACTGACAGCGTGGGAGAATTCTCCTGCACTCAGCGCTTCAGCGTGAGAATTTTCCCACGCTGTCAGTGACGTGCATGAGGTGTGCCGAGTTCATTGGACATGAACTCGGCTCATCTGGATGCCGTCACAGAGAGATGCTGAGGAGCGCAAGCAAGCCTGCGCTTCTCAGTGTCTGCGGGATGACAGGCTGGATGGCAGCTTTCTGTTGCGGTCCAGCCTGTCATCTCGATGTAGCAGAGCTGAAGCTGTCGTGGGAACCATGGAAAGGTAAGGATTATGTTGCTTTATTATTTTTCTTTTATTGCAGGGGATCGTTGGCTTCAGCTGGAATGGGCGTGATTGTAAGTATGGTTTAGTTTAGAACAATAAAGAATTGTGTCTTTATTTCAATTAAAGGACTTTATTCTGGGTGTTTGTGTTTTTTTTTAACTTTGACTACGGGGTTAGTAATGGGGGTGTCTTGTAGACGACTCTCCATTACTAACCTGGGCTTGATGTCAGCTGGCATTATAAGCTGACATCAACCCCAGCCCTATTACCCCACTGCCACCGCTACAGGGCAGTGGGAAGAGCGAGGCTAAGTGCCAGAATTGGCGCATCCTATGGATGTGCCATTTCTGGGGCGGCTGACGGCTGGTGTTTCTAGCCTGGGAGGGGGCCAATATTCATGGCACCCTTCCTGGGCTATTAATATCAGCCCCCAGCTGTCTGCCTAGCCTTTGCTACCTATTAAAATAGAGGGGACCCCACGTCAATTTTTTGGGGGGTCCCCCATTTTAATAGCTAGTAAAGGCTAGGCATTCAGCTGGGGGCTGATATTAGTAGCCTGGAAAGCTCCGTGGGTATTACCCCTTCCCAGGCTTCAAACATCTGCCCCAGCTGTCTGCTTAACCTCCGCTAGAGCCTAAAATTACGGGGAACCCCATGCCAATTTTTTTTTAAATAAATCCTTTATTTTAACACTAAATGACAAGTACAGTAATCAACACTGTCACTGTACTTCATATATATGTGACTGACATGTTTCTATCTATCTAATCTATGTGTGATGCTCTATTCCTTCCATTCTAAATTGTCGGGTACCCTGCTGAATTGCCGGCCGGCTTTTTTAAAGAGACGGTGCATGAAAACACTAATATTTTTTTTAATAAATCCTTTACACTAAATGGCAAGTACAGTAATCAACACTGTCACTGTACTTCTTATATGTGTGACTGACATGTTTCTATCTATCTAATCTATGTGTGATTCTCTATTCCTTCCATTCTAAATTGTCGGGTACCGCTGCTGAATTGCCGGCCGTTTTTTTTAAAGAGACGGTGCATGAAAACACTAATATATTTTTTTAATAAATCCTTTACACTAAATGACAAGTTTCTATCTATCTAATCTATGTGTGAAGCTCTATTCTTTCGGTTCTAAATTGTCGGGTACCGGTGTGCGCCGCTGCTGAATTGCCGGCTTTTCATGTTTCACTGTGAGCACAGTTCCCATCGATTTGGGAAATCCCTGTAATGCCACAACCACCATGGCTGTGGCATTACAGTGAGTGGCAGACAATCCCTGCATGATTGGTGCTCTAAATAGCGCCAGACATGCAGGACACGCTTTTGGTGCACGAACAGTTATCGAACATAACCTCGAACAGCCGAATTTTTTGCAAATCGTTCGGGTTCGTCGAACAACTCGAACACAGCCCAAAACAGCTCGAATTTGAGATTGGCGAACAGTTCTAGTCGAACACCGCTCATCTCTACTTGTCGCTTGACCTTCCTGTCCCAATTAATATGGGACCGCAGAACACCACTATTGAACACAGAGCAGTGTCAAAAGGTTATTGGTTAGATTTCAGATAATGCTCCCAGGCACTTAGCCACCACCACTACCACACTGTCTTCCACACGGTCAAGTCTCAGTAGCCGTGAGTCTGAACTGCATATTCCTCACCCTGATCCTCCTTCCTCCCACCATGCCAAGTGCCCGGAGACAACTGATCCCACACTTGGACACTCAGAAGAGTTGTTCACTTTTCCATTTGTAGATTCGGCCTCTCGCCTGGGCAGCTTCAAGCGAGTCAAAAGGAGAACGCGTGTAGCGATGCCCAAATATTGGAGCAGCCATGGTAACACAAATGCGATGGTGGGTAAGTGCAATTACTGTCGCAAGAGGTGGATGATGATGATGATGAGACACAATTGCCAGAAAGTCAGGAGGAGGACCAGGGTGCAGAAGTGGAAGATGAGGTGGTGGATGATATAATAACTGGCCCAACCTGGCGGGGGGACATACAGAGCGAGGACAGCAGCACACAGGGGGAGGGAGGCATAGCACCACAACAGGCAGAAAGAAGCAGTGTGGTGGCCGCAGACACAAGGCGGGAAAGCGTTCATCGTAACGCCAACACGATGGAAATTGCCAGTACAACTGTTAGGTCTTCCCGAGTCTGATTATTTTTTAAAGACTCTGCCGATGACCCCAAAATGGCCATTTGCACCACCTGCCAGGCCAGCATCAGCAGGGGGTAGCAAAACTAGCAGCAAATCACCCGACTAAGTGGGCCGAACCCCAGGGACCGGCTACAGTGTCTGTGGGTGACACCACTGCTTATTCCTCTGTTGTGCGTGTACGCCAATCCCCTGTCCATGGTGCATGCCAAGATGCCTCCCACCTGGCACCTGTCATTGCACACTCTCAGCTAGCACCATCAGCAAGCACATCCACGTCCTTGTCCCAGCGCAGCGTTCAGTTGTCCCTACCCTAGTCCTTGGAACTCAAGCGCAAATACGCAGCCAACGCCCCACAGGCCACACTACTAAATTCACACATTTTGCAAATGCTTTTGCTTGAAATGTTGCCTTTTAGGCTAGTGGAGACCGAAGCTTTCCGCAACCTGATGGCGGCGGCCGTCCCTCGGTACTCGGTCCCCAGCCACCACTATTTCTCCCGGTGTGCCGTCCCCGCATTGCACAAGCATGTGTCCCACAACATTAGCAGTGCTCTCAACAATGCAGTTACCGGGAAAGTCCACCTAACCACGGACACGTGGACAAGTGCTTGTGGGCAGGAACGGTGCATCTCGCTGACAGCACACTGGGTTAATATAGTGGAAGCCGGGACCCAGTCAGACCTTGGGACGGAAGACGCCCTCCCAACGCCGAGGATTGCGGGCCCTGGGTCAATCAGGGTTGCCCCCATATTCTACAGCTCCTGCACCTCCTCTTCAGCCTCCATCTCTGAAATGACCACATCAGTCGCAAGCTGAAACCACTGCAGCACTGCATCGGCCAAGCGGCAACAGGCTCTGCTGAAGCTAATATGCTAAGGTGACAAACAGCACAACGCTGAAGAGTTGTGGACAGCTCTGAAAAAGCAGGCCGATCTGTGGCTGACACCGCTGACCCTACAACCAGGCATGGTCGTGTGTGACAATGGCCGGAACCTGGTGGCAGCTCTGAGGCGAGGCGAGCTCACACACGTACCATGCCTGGCCCATGTGCTTAACCTCGTGGTTCAGTGGTTTCGCAAAACCTACCCAAATCTGTCTGATCTGCTTGTCAAAGTACGCCACCTGTGGGCCCATTTTAGAAAGTCAGCTACAGCTTCCACCACCCTTGCCATGCTTCAGCAGCGTTTGCTGCTTCCAGCTCACCGACTGATCTGTGATGTCCCCACACTTTGGAACTGTACATTGCAGATGTTGGGAAGGATTTGTGAGCAGAAGAGGGCAGTTGTTGACTACCAGCATCAACAAGGCCATCGGTATTCAGGTCAGACTCCACACATAAAACTTCAGGAGTGGACATGGATGTCAGACATTTGTACCATCCTCCAAAACTTTGAGGACTCCACCAAGATGGTGAGCGGCGATGATGCCATAATTAGCGTCACCATCCCGCTTCTCTGTCTTCTGAAACGCTCTCTGCACACAATTAAAGAGGATGCATTGCAGGCGGAGGACGATAAGATGGAGCAAGGAACCATATAGGGTGATTCCACACAGCCCAGCTTCATCTCATCCCAGCATGGATTATGTGACAATGAGGAAGATGAGGAGGAGGAGGAAGAACAGGAGCTAGTTTCCTGCGCTGTAGATGGTACTACCTGCACAACTGTCATACCGTCTGTTCAGCGTGGATGGCCTGAAGACAGAGAGAAGGAGGAAGACGAGGAGGATGAGGAGGAGAGCATGGTCAGTTGTCCTCTTGGTGAGGACACAGAAGTCTTGCCTCTTTGCAGTCTGGTACACATGGCTGAGTTTATGTTACGCTGCTTTTCCTATGACCATCGCGTTGTCCAAATTATGTGTGACAGTCATCTAGACACTTCTAGACCCACACTATAAGGAGAACTTTCTGTCTCTCATTCCCTTGCAGGACAGGCCTAATAAAATGGGGTAGTACGAGAAGGCCCGTGTTGCAAAATTATTTAAAAAATTCTCATCTGAAAATGCTGGCGGCAGAGGTCACAGTTCATTGGACAACCAAGGAGTACAGGCAAGAGAGACACAAATGCCATCCAGTAGAGGCAGGGGAACACTGTCAAAGTTCTGGGACAGTTTTCTCAAACCCTCCCATCGCACAGGCCCTGAGGCGCGGGGTATTCTCCCAAGGAAAGAAACGTTTCGGAAGATGGAGAGGGAGTACCTTGTCAACCGTACCAACGTCTTCCGTGATTCTTCTGTGCTTTATAATTATTATGTATCCAAGCTGGACACATAGCATGAACTGTCTCTCTACTTCCTGGCCTGCCCTGCCACTAGCGTTTTGTCAGAGCAGGTTTTCAGTGCCGCTGGTGGAATTATAACTGATAGGCGCATTCGCCATTCAACTGAAAATGCTGACAGGCTGACTCTTCCAAAAATTAACAAGGGCTGGATTGGGCCAGACTTCTCAACACCACCGAATGATAGCAGTTCCTAATAATGGGAGCATTTTTTACAGGAGGCCCTGCGACCTCTACGTCTCTTGCAAGGGGCATTGGAGTTCCTCCAGATTTTTGGCAGCCGTGGCAGTCACTGCAGACGCAATAACAGTATAGGAGACCCACTCATTAATAATGGGAACAACAAAGCATAGCCGACTGTTGTCCCTTTAAGAATAGTAAGGGCCGCCTGATGGCCCTATAAAAGTAGTCTTTGTGACTTTCAGAGTCCCTCCATCATAAATGAAACAGGATGTGTCTGATGATGTGTCACACATCACATGGCCAGATAAGGTTGTAAAATGTTAAAATGACATTTCCCGGTGAATCCATTTGTCTTGGTTGAAAGCAATGCAAAAGTGCAGAAATGCATCAAAAACGCTACGTGTGAACATAGCCCAAGATGTGGAGGAGAATTTTTGTTTTTGTATATTTATTTTGCCTTATATACAAGTCATTACCCTGGAAAGGATGTTCCTTAACATACAGTTATATGAAAAAGTTTGGGCACCCCTATTAATCTTAAGCTTAATGTTTTATAAAAATTGGTGTTTTTGCAACAGCTATTTCAGTTTGATATATGTAATAACTGTTGGAAACAGTAATGTCTCTGCCTTGAAATGAGGTTTATTGTACTAACAGAAAATGTGCAATCTGCATTCAAACAAAATTTGACAGGTGCATAAGTATAGGCACCTCACCAGAAAAGTGACATTAATATTTAGTAGATCCTCCTTTTGCAAAAATAACAGCCTCTAGTCGCTTCCTGTAGCTTTTAATGAGTTCCTGGATCCTGGATGAAGATATTTTTGACCATTCCTCTTTACAAAACAATTCCAGTTCAGTTAAGTTTGATGGTCGCCGAGCATGGACAGCCCTCTTCAAATGATCCCACAGATGTTCAATGATATTCAGGTCTGGGGACTGGGATGGCCATTCCAGAACATTGTAATTGTTCCCCTGCATGAATGCCTGAGTAGATTTGGAGTGGTGTTTTGGATCATTGTCTTGCTGAAAGATCCATCACCTGCGTAACTTCAACTTTGTCACTGATTCTTGAACATTATTGTCAAGAATCTGCTGATACTGAGTGGAATCCATGCGTCCCTCAACTTTAACAAGATTCCCGGTGCCGGCATTGGCCACACAGCCCCAAAGCATGATGGAACCACCACCAAATTTTACTGTGGGTAGCAAGTGTTTTTCTTGGAATGCTGTGTTTTTTTGCCG
The DNA here is from genome assembly GCF_046119375.1 of Phyllobates terribilis. Classification (NCBI taxonomy): domain Eukaryota; kingdom Metazoa; phylum Chordata; class Amphibia; order Anura; family Dendrobatidae; genus Phyllobates; species Phyllobates terribilis. The sequence continues at coordinate 480,023,460 of NW_027362764.1, read as the reverse complement.
CCATGCATAACGCCTTTTTGTATGACCAAACAACTCAATCTTGGCTTCATCAGTCCACAGGACCTTCTTCCAAAAAGAAATTGGCTTCTCCAAATGTGCTTTTGCATACCTCAGCCGACTCTGTTTGTGGCGTGCTTGCAGAAACGACTTCTTTCGCATCACTCTCCCATACAGCTTCTCCTTGTGCAAAGTGCGTTGTATAGTTGACCGATGCACAGTGACACCATCTGCAGCAAGTTGATGCTGCAGCTCTCTGGAGGTGGTCTGAGGATTGTCCTTGACTGATCTCACCATTCTTCTTCTCTGCCTTTCTGATGTTTTTCTTGGCCTGCCACTTCTGGCCTTAACAAGAACTGTCCCTGTGTTCTTCCATTTCCTTACTATGTTCCTCACAGTGGAAACTGACAGGTTAAATCTCTGAGACAGCTTTTTGTATCCTTCCCCTGAACAACTATGTTGAATAATCTTTGTTTTCAGATCATTTGACAGTTGTTTTGAGGAGCCCATGATGCCACTCTTCAGAGGAGATTCAAACAGGAGAACAACTTGCAAGTGGCCACTTTAAGTAGCTTTTCTCATGATTGCATACACCTGGCTATGAAGTTCAAAGCTCAATGAGGTTACAAAACCAAAAAAAGTGCTTTAGTAAGTCAGTAAATAGTAGGTAGGAGTATTTAAAACAAGAAAATGATAAGGGTGCCCATACTTATGCACCTGTCAAATTTTGTTTGAATGCAGATTGCACATTTTCTGTTAGTACAATAAACCTCATTTCAAGGCAGAAACATTACTGTGTCCAACAGTTATCACATATATCAAACTGAAATAGCTGTTGCAAAAACACCAATTTTTATAAAACATTAAGCTTAAGATTAATAGGGGTGCCCAAACTTTTTCATATAACTGTATTTCCCAGGAAAATCCATTTTGGTTTTGTTTTTGTATGTTTTATTGTGAGTCCGTAAAAGTAGCGTAATACCTCTGACCTGGGAGTTAGAAATGCTTCCAGGGGTCTTCCCCATGCTTTTTCCATGTCATTTGAGCACTGTTTCCATCGATTTGGGCAATTTTTAGGCCCTCTGCAGACCGCCGGGGTGAGTCGCCTGAAAAATGCTCGAGTTTCCCATAGACTTACATTGGGCTCGTTACTCAGACAGAGCACTCGAGCATTCCAATTTGCTCGACTCGAACAACAAGTACCTGAGCATTTTAGCGCTCGCTCATCAATATTGATCAGCTGATAGAAGGTGCAGCAGTGCTTTAGGGAGCAGTGTGTCCCCTTTATTGTTTACCAGGCACAGTTTCATACATTTTGTAGTGGTTGTATATGGTTTTGCAACTCAGTGTCATTCACTCTAAAGGAACTGTGCAGCAGCTGCTAATCAATGGAGACATGATGCTTGCCGGTGCAAAGCGGCCCCTATAGTTAACTGATTGTCAGGATCACAGGGAGCTGGACCATCTTCAATCTGATGTTGATGGCCTATCCTGAGAATAGGTTATAATTATCAAAGTCCAGGAAAATCCCGCTAACAGTCTCTTAACTGGTTAACTTACACATACATTTTTTACTGTGCTTCCTGTTTTATTAAATGGCCCCTATGTTTTATTCCTGTGTTACTAATTCTCCCTATCAATGACATTATTTAACATTAAGCAATAGAATAAGTGGCTAGTTGATGCCAAGGGAACATTGTGTAGTTTAGAACTGTGCACTAATGAGCATCTATACTATATAGCAATAGGTGATAATTGTCAGGCAGTAATGATGGCTCTGACGTACTTTGTGTATATAAGCTGACTGCATAATGAGAAAGATAAGTGAACTTTTCAATATAACTTAATTACAATCCCAGGAAGTCTTATTTAAGAATTAATGGTTAATGAACATTTGCATGCTTCCAGATAGAATTTTACTTAGTTGTTTTTTTTTACCATTTGACCTTATCACTGATTTCAAGAACTTGCCATTACTGGATACATCAAAAAAGGTTTTCTTCATTATTATCAATATCCATCCACAGTGCAGCGCCTTTTGTTTTCCTTGCAATTTATTGTTTTATTCCAGTGCTTTGTTCCATGGCTTATGAAAGAAGTTGACTAAAAGGAGCCACAAATTGTCAAAAAAAATGGATGCTTGTACAACAACTTTAGCAAACCATATACGTTGCACTCCGGCCAATCAAAAAGAGTTTGTTGAGAGCTTTTTCTATCAGTTTCGTCATACATACTGATCACGCTTGTGTCCTTACATACATTTTTTTAACTATTATCCCTCTGAAGATAAAGAATAAAACTGTAAATTAGGTGTGGTCAACAAAAAAGTGCCAGGCCCAGGGGCGGACACATCATTGGTGCAACTTGAGCAGTCGCACAGGCGCCCAAGAGGTAAGGGGGCACACTACCACTCCCAAAGCAGGTGGAATTGTGCATTATGATGAGCTATTGCACTGCAAATGGCCCATATATTGTTCTTGCACAAGGGCCATTTTCTGTCTGTGTCTCCTAGTGGCCAGGCCTCTATAGTAAGGACTATGTTTGTACAAATGGGTTCTGTGGTAGAGTACTACATTATACCAATATACAGTGACCACATAGTGGTGTTACAAAATTGTTTTGCAGACCATCTAAATGATAACATTACAAATTCTCATATACGCTGCAAGTTTACTGCTGAGACCTTTTTTTGCCCTAAGCCTCTGCAGACATCCCTAGCCTCTATAGCAGGACAAACATATTCAGATCCCAGATAGACAAACATCACATGACTAGTGTTGCGCGAACATGCTCGGATAAGGCGTTAGGAAAAGCACGCTTGAGTCCTAACCGAGTATCTTCAGCGTGCTCGCAAAATATGTTCGCGTCACCGTGGCTGCATCTCTCGCAGCTGTTAAGACAGCCGCAACATATGCAGGGATTGCCTATTTTGTTAGCCAATCCCTGGCTGCAGCCATGGTGACGCAAACATATTTTGCGAGCTAGCAGAAGATACTCGGTTAGGACTCGAGGGTGCTTGTCCTAACGCCTTATCCGAGCACGTTCTCGCATCACTGCACATGATCTTTACTGTTTTGTAAGGGAAACAGGGTCAGGGATAAGGAAATAAAGGTCAGTTTTTTTTTTTACAAAGTGAGTTCTACATTTTAGGATGTTACTTCTGTGATATCTCAGAACAACCAACCTCTAAATATCAATTATATCAGGGTTTAATGTGAAGTCTCTTGGTCTACATTTCGGGGTGAAGTGGTTGCCATTACCGAATAATAAGTCATGTTCTTGCCTGCTACATCCAGCGCCTCTCTTTGTTAGAAAAGGATAGTACCAGCTTACCCGGGCTAATGGCGTCTGAAGCAAGGATTCCAAGGGACCACATGGCAAGCAGAGAAAATGACTGAAGAGAAAAATCCAGCTTCATAAAAAGCTTTACATTTATTTCCAAAGCAGCTTAAAAGTTATTAAAATCCATAATAGGTACAGCAATACACGTTTCTAACGCTCATGGCATTCTTTATCAGAGCTCTGATTCTTTTTTGATCCAAAGTTAAAAAACGTATAAATTCAAGAAGACAGGTAGCACCACCATACGTTGACACCAGTACGGAATCACATCAGTCAAATTGACGCAAGTTTATTGAGGAAACTCATTAATGGAAGGAGTAACAACTTCTCAGCAGAGTAAAAAAGGGGTTAAAACAAATGCCAAGCTATTGTCAATAAGGAGAAAGCTCTCCAAAAGCAAAAGAAATTCTTCCTCCTATATTAATATAACCACAACCACAATTATTTTACATTTGGTAGATCTTTTTATTTACAGAAGCAAGGCGTTAGTATGGAGGGGGGGATTTTCCTCCTCTTTAGCGAATATAGTAGTGGCCATATGGGAGGAAGAATTTATTTTCAATGATATCAACATCTACTCTGATAATATAGTATTTTATGGGCGCTATATTGATGACACGATACTCATCTGGAACGGTGAGGAAGAAGAAATAAAAAACTTCATTTGTTATATAAATGACAATGATTATAATCTGAGCTTTACTTATGTTGCTGCAGAGTCAACTATCTATTTTTTGGATATAACTCTTATAGGGGATAATCACAATAATAAGATACTTACCACAACTTACAGAAAACCATCAGAATCCAATTCTATCTTGCATGCACGCTCTCGCCATTCTTCTCAGACAATTAAAAATATCCCTGTTGGGGAATTAGTCAGGATGAAGAGAAATTGTACAAACAGAAAGATATGTGAAAATGAGCTTCAAATTACCACTAATAGATTAAGACAACGTGGTTATCCAGAATGGACTCTTCACAGAGCAGAGTCGATTGTGGATAAAATCAGAAGGGAGGATCTTTTAAGTATAAACAGAAATAATCAGAAAAAGAATAATGCTTACTTCAAATCCAAAAATCACATTACATTTTCTACACAGTATAATACAGAATTTCATAAGATCATCATGATTATAAAAGAATTTCTTCCCATGTTAAATCAAGATAAAAAATTGGCCCAATTTTTACAGAATACCGAAATGAGATTTGTAGCTAAAAAAGCTTGCACTTTAGGTAATATCCTTTCACCCAGCTACTATATAGATAAATAATCACCTGGTGGCTATCTTCAAAAGGTTTTTTTAAATGTGGTCATAATATCTGCAAGTCTTGTAATCATGCTAATGTTTCATCTACTTTTAGGTCTTTATCTACTGGCCGTGAATACTCTGTCAAAAGTTTTATTAATTACAATACAACCTCTGTTATTTATCTTATTGAATGTGTCATGTGTAAAATTCAATATGTAGGATGTACTACAGGTCATTTGAAAAAAAAATACGCAGACACTTGTCTGACACTACAAGTACATCTGCAACCGGCATTCCAGCTGTGTCAAGGCACTTTGTTACTGAACATGCGGGAGACACCCGGCATTTAAAATTTATGGGAATAGAAAAAGTCTTTAAGCCGGTGAGAGAAGGTGACCTGAAAAGGAAAATTCTCAACAGAGAGAGTTTTTGGATTTTTAAGTTGCAAACTCGCATCCCACTTGGTTTAAATACTAGACAGGATTTAATCCTTCAGTATAATTGATTGTTCGTGTTAGAACCTTGCTCTTAGGTTTTTTTTCCTTTGCTGGTCACATGACCTTGTTGGCCTATTTAATCCTGCTCCGCCCTTCTGGCTTTGCTGGACTTCATTGTATATCTACTTTCTAGCTAGCCTGTGCTCTGTGTCTTGCTCTGTTAGTTTGCTTGGTCTACTGACCTCTATGTTCTATATATTTTGTTTGTTCGTCTGTCTGCTACTATTTCTGTTAGGAGGTGTCTCATATTCCTCCCAGTCCTTAGTACTTGTAGGGATTCCTTCCCCACATCTATAGGTCTCCGTACAGACTAGCTTAGGACTTTAGCAGGTCTGATCGCAGGATCAGGTTCCCTGTTACATCGTAGGGATTAAGCTGAGTTCTATCGTAGGGACAGATCTCCTCTCTTTCCTTAGCTCTGGTAGCAGAACATAACAGTAAGTCCAGCCAGCAAATTCTCTAAGGAAAGATTTTTCTGTTCCATCATGGTGTCGGTTCAGGATTTGGTTCATCGCCTGCAGGGACTCTCTCTGGAGGTGGCCGAGCTCCGTCAGCACGTGAGTAACTGTCCTGGAGCACATTTCTTGGAGCCTAAGGTATGTTTGCCGGATTTATTTTTTGGTGAACACCGAGAATTTTTTTCATTCAAAAATGCTTGCTTATTGTATTTTCGTTTGAGACCTAAGTCCTCTGGGGATGAATCCCAGCGCGTAGGGTTCATAATGTCACTTTTGCGCAAAGAGCCTCCGGAGTGGGCCTTTTCTTTGCAACCTAGTGATACATGCTTCAGATCAGTGGATAGTTTTTTTTCTGCTTTGGGACTATTATATGATGATCCTGACCGTGTCGCATCAGCTGAGACTGAGTTGAGACGTTTAAAACAAGGATCAGGTAATGTGGAAAAATATTGTACTCATTTCCGTCGTTGGTCTACTCAAACAGGGTGGAACGATTCTGCTCTGAAAAGTCTATTTCTTGCTGGGCTCAGTGAAAGGGTTAAAGACCTGCTAATTGCTTATCCTACACCTGAAGATTTGCAACAGGCTATGCAATTAGCTATACGGGTGGATAGAAGACTGCGTGCAAGGGTTAATGAAAGCAAATCCTCTGCTATGTCAGTTTCTGGTTATGAGAATGTGTGTACTAACAGTGGTGAACCGATGGAGATTGGATCGGTGGCACCTCGCTCTCAAGAAAAAGACCGTCGATTTTTTGAAGGCTTGTGTTTCTATTGCGGAAAATCTGGTCATTTGATTAAAGGCTGTGAGCTTCGTATGAAGAAAGAAAAAAAAATGGTCAGTCATGCCCGTATTGCCTGTTTAAATTCCAAGGGTGTATTTTTAGCTGCTTCCACGATTGCTCAGGAAAAATTAATGGAATTTCGGGTGTTTGTCGATTGTGGGTCTACTCTGAATGTTATTGATGGGGTATTCGTGGAAAGACTCAATTTAAAACCTGAACCTTTATCATCCCCCATTGCTGTGGTTTCTGTGGATGGTTCCCCTTTGAAGAATATTACTCTCAAGGTCTGTGAATTTCCTCTCACTATTAATGGTGTTCACCATGAGAAATTGGATTTGGTAGTGTTGAATAACTTGCCTTCTCCAGTAATATTGGGATTGCCCTGGTTAAAATTTCACAATCCTGTACTGGATTGGTCTACCAGTGAAATTAAATCCTGGAGCCATAAATGTTATGACAAGTGTTGTAATGGGCGTATTGCAGCTTTGGATAGGGGAGAATTGCCTGTTCCTATTCAGGATTTTTGGAGAGTTTTTTCTGAGAAGGAATCGCAGGTTTTGCCTCCCCATAGAGACTATGATTGTTCTATTGAATTTGTCCCTGGAGCGACTCTTCCTAAAAGTCGTTTATTTAACCTTACTATTCCTGAGAGGAAGGCTTTGGAGGAATACATACAGACAAGTTTGGCCGCCGGTCACATTAGGCCCTCTAAGTGTCCTGTGGCGGTTGGATTTTTTTTTGTAAAAAAAAAGGACGGCGGTTTACGTCCTTGTCTGGATTTTCGTGAGATTAACAAAATTACTGTACGCAATCCTTACCCACTGCCATTGATTCCTGATCTGTTTAACCAGTTAATGGGGGCCAAGTGGTTCTCTAAAATTGACCTTAAGGGGGCATACAATCTGTTGCGCATGAAGGAGGGTGACGAATGGAAGACTGCTTTTAACACTCCTGTGGGTCATTTTGAGAATCTGGTTATGCCTTTTGGTCTTACTAATGCTCCTGCATTTTTTCAGAATCTGATTAATGACATCCTTAGACCTTTGATCGGTAAAAATGTGGTTGTGTATTTGGATGACATTTTGATTTATTCGCCGGATCTGGAGTCTCATTGGCGGAGCGTGCGTGAGGTATTACAGTTATTAATGGACAATTCGCTTTTTGCTAAGCTGGAGAAATGTGAGTTCGCTGTACAGAGAATTAGTTTTTTGGGCTACATTATCTCCAGCAAAGGTTTTGAGATGGATCCGGTTAAGGTTCAGGCTGTGCAGGAATGGCCTAGGCCTATTGGTTTGAAATCGATACAGAGGTTTTTGGGTTTCGCCAATTACTATAGAAAATTCATAAAAAATTTTTCTAGTATTGTCAAACCTCTGACTGATCTCACCAGGAAAGGTGCTGATGCGGTTCAGTGGTCTTCTGAGGCCATTGAAGCTTTTGTGTATCTCAAGGAGAGGTTCACCTCTGCTCCCATCCTTATGCAGCCTGATGTTACTAGGCCGTTTTTGGTTGAGGTTGATGCTTCCTCTGTGGGGGTTGGCGCAGTATTGTCTCAGGATAACGGGGATGGATTACATCCCTGTGCCTTTTTTTCAAAAAAATTTTCGGAGACTGAACTGAATTACGATATTGGTAATCGGGAATTATTGGCTATTAAACTCGCATTTGAACACTGGCGCCACTTCTTGGAAGGTGCGGAATTTCCCGTTCAGGTTCTTACGGATCATAAAAATCTGATATATCTTGATGCTGCCAAGCGCCTGAATGCCCGTCAGGCTAGGTGGGCACTGTTTTTCTCGCGGTTTAATTTCTCCGTTACTTACATCCCTGGTACTAAGAATGTTAAGGCGGATGCCTTGTCTCGCAGTTTTTCTCCCATAGTCGGTGCTGAGAAAGAGGAGAACATTTTACAAGAAGGTGTTGTGATAGCTGCTTTGGACTCCGTTTTGGAAAATGAGATTCTTAAAGCACAGGAGAATGCCCCTTCTAACACTCCTCATGGCAGGTTGTTTGTGCCTGGGACCTTTAGGAGAGATTTGTTTGTTGAGTGTCACGAATCTCGGTTGGCAGGTCATCCCGGAATCTCTGAGACCAAGAGACTGGTGGGTCGCAGTTTTTGGTGGCCTGGATGGCAGAAGGAAGTCATTAAGTGGGTGCCTCAATGTACTATATGTGCTAGATCTAAGTCCTCACATACTCCTGCTGCGGGGTTGCTTTGTCCTTTGGAGGTTCCCAGTGCTCCTTGGACACATTTGGCTATGGACTTTATAACTGACCTTCCCCCCTCTGAGGGTTTTACTGTCATCTGGGTGGTCGTGGACCGTTTTAGCAAGATGTGTCACTTGGTTCCTTTCGTCAAACTGCCCTGCGCTAAAACTCTCGCTAAGGCCTTTGTCAAGGAAATTGTCAGACTTCATGGCGTTCCTAGTGACATTGTTTCTGATAGGGGTCCTCAGTTCGTGGCTCGTTTTTGGCGTGCCTTTTGTGATAGGTTGGGAGTTCATTTGTCGTTCTCGTCCGGATATCATCCTGAATCTAATGGCCAGACAGAAAGGAAAAACCAGGATGTTGAGCAGTTCTTGCGTTGTTTTGTGGCAGACAATCAAGAGGGGTGGTCTGAGTTTCTGCCACTTGCTGAATTTGCTCTGAACAATCATACATCTTCTTCTGCTGGTTGTTCGCCTTTTTTTTGTTGTTCTGGGAGACATCCGTCGTTTGGGTCGTTCTCCAAGTTGGGATCTGCCGTGCCTGAGGAGGAGAATTTTTCCGGTGATTTGGAGAGAGTTTGGACGGATGTGCGTGGTAATCTTCAGGAGGCCAACAGAAAATCTAAAGACTACTTTGATAGGAAACGACAGGAGGTTTTGTTCGCTGTTGGTGACATGGTTTGGTTGTCCTCTTGGAATCTGCGGTTGAGGATTCCTTCAAAGAAATTGGGTCCCAAGTTTGTAGGGCCCTTTAAGGTGCTTCAGGTTGTCAACCAATCTGCTGTTAGGTTGGAGGTTCCTACCTCCTGGAGAATTAATCCGGTATTTCATGTCTCTCTGTTGAAAAAAGCTGTTGTTTCGGATTGTGACGCCTCTGCCTCTGTTCCTCCGGTGGTGGAGGATGGGGAATATGAAATTTCTCGCATCCTTAACTCTAGACGGTATAGAGGTAGTTTGCAGTATCTTGTGGCCTGGAAAGGTTTCGGTCCCGAGGATAACTCTTGGGTGAGGTCGGATGATGTTTCCGCGTCCAGACTTATCAGAGCGTTTCACAGGAGATTTCCTGATAAGCCTGGTCCTAGGGGATCCGGAGGATCCTCTTAGAAGGGGGGGTACTGTTAGAACCTTGCTCTTAGGTTTTTTTTCCTTTGCTGGTCACATGACCTTGTTGGCCTATTTAATCCTGCTCCGCCCTTCTGGCTTTGCTGGACTTCATTGTATATCTACTTTCTAGCTAGCCTGTGCTCTGTGTCTTGCTCTGTTAGTTTGCTTGGTCTACTGACCTCTATGTTCTATATATTTTGTTTGTTCGTCTGTCTGCTACTATTTCTGTTAGGAGGTGTCCCATATTCCTCCCAGTCCTTAGTACTTGTAGGGATTCCTTCCCCACATCTATAGGTCTCCGTACAGACTAGCTTAGGACTTTAGCAGGTCTGATCGCAGGATCAGGTTCCCTGTTACATCGTAGGGATTAAGCTGAGTTCTATCGTAGGGACAGATCTCCTCTCTTTCCTTAGCTCTGGTAGCAGAACATAACAGTTCGTTATTCATAGACCATGTTGTTTCTACTAGTCTTTTGCTTTTGGAGAGCTTTCTCCTTATTGACAATAGCTTGGCATTTGTTTTAACCCCTTTTTTACTCTGCTGAGAAGTTGTTACGCCTTCCATTAATGAGTTTCACCTGTTTCCTCAGTAAAGTCAGTTACTCTATATATTGTAGCTAGTCTCTATCTACAAGTAGATCATGAACAAGACTCTTTTGAGCCGAAACGCATCGATTTAACTGATGTGATTCCTTACTGGTGTCAACATATGGTATTGCTACCTGTCTTCTTGGATTTATACGTTTTTTAACTTTGGATCAAATAAAGAATTTAATTTTATCCATGCTGGAGAATTCCTTTGCCTTCCTGTATATGCAACGACCCGAGCCAGGGCGGCTCCCTGCGAGGATCATTGGAGAGAGGATCTGAGGACTGCAAACTGGTGAGCTGACTCTCCTTTTCTTTCCCTATCCTCTTTCTTCATTACACACCTTTAGTGTGGGGCATGTGACCTGAAGACCATGTAACCTATCTGAAGCAATGTCAGTCTATCCTTTACAATCCTATCTTCTGCTGTGCAGGTTGATGTAGACAATATGAGCCGTTAAGTCCAGTGATTTAGTGCAGCGGTAATGTACACTGTCAGCGTAATGTCACAATTGCAACCTATCAGCAAAGACTGGAGAAGAGATGTAGAGGCAACGATGGAGTCAGAGAGGATAATTAAAAACGTACTTTATTACTTCACATATCTATAAACCTTTGCCTAACAAAAAATTTATCCCAGAAAACCCCTTCAAAGTTCTACTTTGACCATGGAAGCCAATAATTGGCTACAGCAGTGATACATCAACTTTTACTGATGTCCTCTCTGATGCCAGTCATTTCCACTGTCACTTTTCAGGCAACATGTCATTGCTTAACATCATATCATAAATAATTGGATCATAGCATAAATGAACAGAGGTGCATGATGTCAGAAAAGGAGGCCAGATGGATGGTTAACTTGGACACGGTGAGCCCGCGGAGCCTGAATGAGGCTTTGAGCTTTGCCTCGTTTTTGTAATTTGTACGTTCAGTTCTCCTGCTGACTCTGTGTTACATTTCTGTGGCATTGTTATTTTATTTATTTATTTTTTTAACAGTTTTTCTTCCTCTTACAGAATAAATTAGTTTTAATATATATCTTCTTATGAATATCTTTCGATTTAGCATACACTATTGAGGAATTGATGTACGCTCTTACATGGACCTCTATTTGGAATTTTATCTACCTTCATTATTCTACTATGATACCTTGGGATGAATTTCCTTATACACACCTGGAAAATCAATATCTACCATTGTGATGTGGACTACATATCAGACTTATATGGTTGTCATTCACTATTTGCTTTTAATATATGTAATATGTACAGCTCTAGATTAATGCTGGCTGTGATGACATATATTTTCTGTGAGCATTCTACTTATTCCTGTTTTGGCCACTACCTCTGCTCCTGGCGCTGTGCACATGCGTTCCGGCGGTCTCCCTCGCTTGCCGCGCGCCCGGCTATCTTCTGCCTCCCTCTCTGTGCGCAACGCGCATGCGCGGGCGGAAAGACGGCCCGGGTGCGCGTGCCAGTGACCGAGCACTGACGGTGCATGCGCCACTCATAGCGCTACATTCATGCTTTTAGCTGCTATACTTTACCTGTGGTCAAGGGCTGTGTCACATGACCACTCCGGGGGTGTATTTAAAGGTCCTTGTATGCATGATTAGACCAGCCTCTTGAGAAAGCCAACAATCCTCAGGCGAAACGTGCGTTGAGGCTTTTCTATCACAGATTTCTGTCTTCCTGCACCCTTTGGCCCTTCCAATTTAATTCCTGGTAAGGTTCCTGATATTTTATTTGACTATGGGCACATTCTAACGTTGTCGCAGACTGCTGCTTATAAATGCATACTATTATTGCCCATAGCCTGTATTTATTTACTCTCTTCACCTTACTCAGGTTTCCTAATCCCACTGGTTACATCTCCATGCAGTGGGTATGGTTTTGTGGGCCAATGGGTGCTATGTGTTTCTGTTCATCTATGCTATGATCCAACTATTTATGATATGATGTTAAACTTTTTGATATAATAAAATTATTCACTGTTTTCTACCATTTAGCTCCTCTATTCCTCTTTGTTTGATTATGGTTCTGGAGTTGGTATATTGTAGCTGATTCTGGCAGTGTCCAGTGTTTCAGCAAGTTTCTTTGCTTTGTGCTTATACAGGGCTGACTTGTGTATAACATGTCATTGCTGCAGTAAAAACAAATAGTGTTAATGCCATTATTGAAATGCGCTATCTATTGTCTTTCATCATTTCAACACATTTATTGGACAATTATCCAATTCAATTGACCTTGTCATCTAAAAATTGCAGCCTAATATCTAACCATTGTAGAAACCAGAATTCTTGATAAGTTAGCAAGATATCTTTACTTTCGTGGTCCTGAGGATAGCATAAGCAACAAGGTAGCTCCCTAAATGCGTTCACAAATCAATAAAATTTGTCTTGTTATCTGTTATAGTTACAAAATTAGTTTATTCTAATACTCTTAAAATCTAAACATGTTTTTTTATTCTTATTAATAGTAATTCGAAATATCTTCAGTTTATCTTTTTCTGTTTTTATTTGCTATTGGCATTGGCCAAGTTCTACATTAATAGTACATTCTACAGATAATGGACTACTTTAAGGATCATAAAAATATCAATTTAGTGCAAATAAGAACCAATAAGCCTTGAGTTACTTGTTATTCCATGCCATAGTATTTTGAATACTATATATCCTGCCAGGTGGAATAAACTAAAGTCAATCCTACTGGCAAGTGGGGCTAGACAATTGATTGATTTGTTTGTAACATAATCCTTTGCAGCCATGACCGAGATTAACTAGAACAAAAATTCACAGGATTTCCAGCATTTGTTATTTCTGTGATTAATAAACTACAGCACGTCTATTTGCATTTTCAGATTACAAGCTGTGTTCAGTTTCCTGATGTGAATTGGCTGCACAGTGTGTATCGTTGCGTGCAACTCTTTTGTATTTGTAACAAATTGTTGTAAATGGAAACCAAATAATTCTTTCTGCACCCTACTGATTGTAAGTTCTCCATGTTTATTTATGCAGTCTTGCTTAGCAATTTAAAAGAAAGAACATTTTTTTAAAAATCTACTGATGATACAATCCTCCAGTTAATAATTATTTTGTCTTGCAGTCCAAATATCTTCCAAAATGTATTAATACAAAATATTGTCAAGATGGCAGTTAGACATAAATAAATTTATGGTCTAAAGGTGTTACCTCATCATAGGGATATAGAACCAATGTCTGATTGATTGGGTGCTCATTCAGCTTCCAAAAAAAACTGAACATAAATAAAAGGAGTTGAAGTGGCAAGGTGCTTCGCTTGTGCCATTGTCCATTCATTTTAGTGATCAGTTGGGTTTACTCGCAACACTGGAACTACCAGATTCAGTGAAGGGACAACCCCTTTGAATTGTATCAAGCATACAGTCCCTCCTCACTCTAGTGGCAGAAAAAGTAATCTGGACTAAAGCAGTTTTTAGGGATGCGCTACCTGAGATCCCTACTGAAAAGACTGTGGTCATATGCCCAGCAAGCAGACTGACTTAGATGTTCAGCTCAAAAGTGGTATATATGTTCCTGGCATGGCACGAGAAACTAATTTAGATTGAAGCTCAAAAGGCTTCACGTCAGAGTTGATACGGATTCAAATTCAAAGACGTCAGTGATCGGAAAAGAAATGTTGATACTGACACAGTTTTGAGAAGGTAGGAATCTCTGACGTAGCTCTGGGAGAGCATTATTTGTACACGATATAGCAATACAAGAAGGTTATAGCAAATCATAGGGGTCCAGCACAAAGCTTTGCTGGACCTCTTACGTATCATCTACAGCTTTTGTTATGATGTATTAATATAATAACATAAGAAAAGAAAGCATAGAAAAAATATACACATTTTAGTGTGGAAGCACTCCTTAACCCCTCTTCTTTTGCATCAGGTGATTTACAGGTAAACACAAGTGTCTACTCATCTTATCTTAAGTTTCGTTATAGCATCAATGATTCCTGACTTTCTGCTTTACTGAAAAGACCTGGGAGCAGAAAGCAAGTTATTCTCTTCACATAAATCCTCCTTTTTCTCGATCTATGGCCCTGAGCAAACAGCTTCTGTTTCATGTGACTATGAGGCTACTTTCCTATCTGCTTCACCCATCCGCCATTTATCTAGGTACTAAAATTGAGACACAGGGAATTCCGTGTTTTTGGGCTTCCTTGATGGAGGTTCCTTTACATATAAATTTAATTACTCTAGGTACAGTGGGTACGGAAAGTATTCAGACTCCTTTAAATTTTTCACTCTTTGTTTCATTGCAGCCATTTGGTAAATTTTAAAAAGTTCATTTTTTTCTCATTAAAGTACACTTTGCACCCCATCTTGACTGAAAAAAAAAAAGAAATGTAGACATTTTTGCAAATTTATTAAAAAAGAAAAAGTGAAATATCACATGGTCATAAGTATTCAGACCCTTTGCTCAGACACTCATATTTAAGTCACATGCTGTCCATTTCCTTGTGATCCTCCTTGAGATGGTTCTACTCCTTCATTGGAGTCCAGCTGTGTTTAATTAAACTGATAGGACTTGAATAGGAAAGGCACACACCTGTCTATATAAGACCTCACAGCTGACAGTGCATGTCAGACCAAATGAGAATCATGAGCTCAAAGAAGCTGCCCAAGGAGCTCAGAGACAGAATTATGGCAAGGCACAGATCTGGCCAAGGTTACAAAATAATTTCTGCGTTACTCAAGGTTCCTAAGAGCACAGTGGCCTCCATAATCCTTAAATGGAAGAAGTTTGGGACCACCAGAAGTCTTCCTCGACCTGACTGTCCAGCCAAACTGAGCAATTGTGGGAGAAGAGCCTTGGTGAGAAAGGTAAAGAAGAACCCCAAGATCACTGTGGCTGAGCTCCAGAGATGCAGTGGGGAGATGGGAGAAAGTTCCACAAAGTCAACTATCACTGCAGCCCTCCACCAGTCAGGCCTTTATGGCAGAGTGGCCCGACGGAAGCCTCTCCTCAGTGCAAGACATATGAAAGCCGCATACAGTTTGCTCAGAAACACATGAAGGACTCCCAGACTATGAGAAATAAGATTCTCTGGTCTGATGAGACGAAGATAGAACTTTTTGGTGATAAACATGGTGGTGGCAGCATCATGCTATGAGGGTGTTTTTCAGCTGCACGGACAGGATGACTGGTTGCAATTGAAGGAAACATGAATGAGACCAAGTACAGAGATATCCTGGATGAAAACCTCTTCCAGAGTGCTCTGGACTTCAGACTTGGCCGAAGGTTCACCTTCCAACAAGACAATGACCCTAAGCACACAGCTAAAATAACAAAGGAGTGGCTTCAGAACAACTCTGTGACCCAGCCAGAGCCCTGACCTAAACCCAATTGAGCATCTCTGGAGAGATCTGAAAATGGCTGTCCACCAACGTTCACCATCCAACCTGACGGAACTGGAGAGGATTTGCAAGGAAGAATGGCAGAGGATCCCCAAATCCAGGTGTGAAAAACTTGTTGCATCATTCCCAAGAAGACTCATGGCTGTACTAGCTCAAAAGGGTTCTTCTACTCAATACTGAGCAAAGGGTCTCAATACTTATGACCATGTGATATTTCAGTTTTTCTTTTTAAAATAAATTTGCTAAAAATTCTACATTTCTGTTTTTTTTCAGTCAAGATGTATACTTCAGTCAATACATTTCAGTCAATATGTGTACTTCAATGAGAATAAAAAAATAACTTTTTAGAATTTACCAAATGGCTGCAATGAAACAAAGAGTGAAAAATTTAAATGGGTCTGAATACTTTATGTACCCACTGTATTACATGTAATAGCACTTTTACAGCTATGTAAAGAAAAAGGCAAAATACTAATATTTGCATACACATTTGTATTATGCCAGAAAACCTCTAGGCTACTCCTTTTGAATCAGTTACCCGGAATAAGAAAAGAGAATGTTTTTTCCCTTCACAAATCTTTTTTTTGCATAATTTTCCTGCAGACATTTATTCCGCTGGTTTTGGAACATATTCAGCTATTTGCAGAGTCAGAACCATCTTACAGTGACTGGCATGGACCCAAGAGACTTGTCCTTGCAATTTGACTAATGTGGTGATTGTCATCTGGTCTTAATATGGACCATCAAACATTGGGTCAAGGCTTTTGCACACTTTTTTGGACCACAAAGTCTCCTGGTTGTAAATCATGTGTACCGGATGCTGAGTCTAGATCTGAGATTGAAGAGAAAACATGTTTATGAGTAGCTGTCAACTGAGCGTGCAGCGCACCCAGGTAGGATATAAAGTCTTAGTGCTTGATTTGTATCTGCTGTTGAAAGTGCAAACCTGTCTTGGGTGCACTGCTAAGCAAAATCTCATATGGAGACAACTACTAGAGTAATATGCATTGAATACAAAGATATAGGAAGAGAGTCCACCCACGATAGTTCTATCTCAGCAATGCATTTCCGAATCTTCAGTTTTAGGGTCCCATTTAGTCTTTCTATCCTTCTCCAACTCTGAAGGTGATAGGGTAGGTAGAAGGCTTGGGAAATTCCCTGGTACGCTGGCAGGTGTTGAAGAATCTCTGTGAAATGGGTTCTTCTGTCACTTCCTATTACCTATGGGACTCCATACCTGCACACTCTCTCTGCCATGAGTTTCCTTGTCATTGCTTTGGCCATGGCTTTAGTAACTGGTCATACTTCCGGTCATGCGGAAAAGAGATTAGTGCAGACCAAGTGATATTCATATGTGCCCACCTTATGTAGCTGTATGTGGCTCACCTGCAGTCACCGAAATGGGTATAGTGGCTTAAGGGTGTGTCGGGTTGGAGTCTTGATAGTCCTCCCAGAGTTTTGCTGGGTACATACAATACACAGCCTTTACATACTGTGAAACTGAAGTTTGAACCCCCTTTTTATTTTACATTTGTTCTTGGATGAATTTCTTGCCCAGTTTCAAATGCAATGTCTATTTAAATGCACTTGTGTCTCTTACCTGTTATCTTTAGTTGTCCTGAAAAAGAAGTTTAATGTTACCTTGAAATGCATTGACAAATAAACTACATTCGCACTCCATCCAGATTCTGACATCATCCATCTATGACTCTTCATCTGGCAGTGCAGGATTAACCCATTTTTTCCTCAGCATTCATCTTCTCCTTGTGGGTCTGTGGCAGCCTTTTCTAAGTGGTATCTGTGGTTGTGGATGTGTAAACAGGTTATGAGATGCAATGCGCAGATAAGAACGAGATGGAAGTAACCAACTTAACAGTTTATTCCATTCCCCTGACACAAGATTGTGAGGGATGGGTTTAACCGGAGGATATGAACAGAGTAAATACAGTATAAAATATACAATGTTGTTAACAGCACACTGTGATTGTTATAGCAAATTCTCTATGCTATCTAGCTAATCTCTGATGCTGATAGTGTCTAAAACATATAACGTATTTTCACAATGTTCCCCTTCCCTTCTTCTAGGTCCTAGTGAGGGTCTCAGATTTTTCCTGCTAGGCTACAAGTCCTTCTGACAAAGTCATGCAATACTATCTGGGCCTTTTTCACACTGACCTGTCTCTGTCCTACCCCCGACTGCACCCTGTACCATAAGTCAGTGCTGGAAGTAATGGCCCGCCTCACTTGCACCTCCAATTTACTGCTGCAGACGTCCACTTCTAGGTTGGGGTCCTCACCGGATCTTCAGTGCTTGACCTGCGACGGTCCTCTATCGGGCCTGGATGAATGAGGGCTGGGTCCAGGGTCTTGACTGGCGCAGACTGGTTCTATAGCCTTACCTGGTGCAGATATGGACATCAGGTCTTGACTGGCGTGGTCTGGTTCATTAACCTTGACCAGTGTCATCTGGACCTCGCTCATGGGCACACCCACTGGTTCAGGCCTCCTGGCTCATTCTGGAATCACGGCCTCAGCGATCCCCTGCACGCACATCCTGTTTGTCTCTCTGGTTGGCGCCAAATCCTTTCCTGCTTTGCTGCTTTGGCCTTTTATATCGGGGAACTGCGTCATCAAGGCCACATGATATGGTGCTCTGTCTAGACTCTTCCTCCCTGAAACTCTTCTTCCTTCTGCTCCTGTTGGTTCCGCAGGGATCCACTCAGGCAGCAGATCGCAGTCTCCGGATACAAATGACACAAAGCAGTGGGGAATCTCATCCTTTGCGGCACACCCTCTTATAGTTGAACAACCGAAACCAAGTGAGCAAAATCCTCATCCCTACCACTATATTTTTTCAATATGTCTTTCCAGCCCTTGATACTGTTGTTGTACTACTGGCTTACCATCCTGGACTACTGTATAACTGGTGACAAATCATCCTTGGTTATCATTCCACCATCTGGATCCATCTATAAAAAGTTAAAAGTCTGGATTAGGAATCGGTAAATCTGTGATATTGAGCAGGCCCTGTGTTTCAAGTTGCATAAAATGTTCCCAATTATGTTCATGCATCATATCAAACTGGTCTTCTACTGAGGCCAGTTGAAAGACAAGTGGATTGTCCATTTGCATGTTTGCCTCATCTCCCCTTTCTCCCGCTTCTCCTCCTTTTTCTGAAACCAATGGAAGTAGAGTACCTGTGTTCAGAATGGTAAAACGTTTTATGGTGATATGGGGTTTTTATCAGTTCCCTCTTTCCCACCACGGCAGTAGTGTGGACACCAGAACTGAGAGCAGTGCTATACTAAGTGTGAACAAGGAAGACATAGCTGACTCGCCTGTCAATGTGTCTGGAAGCCAAGTGAGAGGTCCTAGTGGCAATTTTACCTGTGATATAGCAACTTTTGAGCTTTGGATGCTAATCCAAGAGAGCAAACACACGATTTGGGTAGGGATGGAGTCCTTCAGACAATGAGGTGGTATTTATATAATTATGACACTCCAAGAATGAAGTAGGGAATGTACCAGCCAGCAGTGTAAATACTATGCACCTGATATTTTCCATTGCCTCAAAGTTAAAAGGCAGTCATGCTGAACATTGTGAGGTAATTCTGCCTATAAAACTTGGTGGCCGAAATTTTTGCGACTCATACTTATGTATTTCAATCCATGAAACCAGCAATCAGAGAAATAAAAATTCTCTGCTATCTATTCCAGCCAATTTTGCATTTCAAAAGTCAAACGGTGCTCCTTCACTTCTGTACCCTGCTGTGCGCCCAACCAGTAGTTTTCCACCACATATGGGGTTTCTGCGTACTCAGAAGAAATTGCACAACAAATTGTATGGTCCATTTTCTCCTGATACACTTGTGAAAATGCAAAATTTGGGGCTAAAGTAACATTTTTGTGGAAAAAAAGTACAATTTTTATATTTCCTTCTATATTGCTTTAACTCCTGTGAAGCACCTGAAGGGTTAAAAAAAACTTTCCAAATGTGGTTTTGAGCAATTTGACGGGTGGGGTTTTTAAAATGGTGCCACTTATGGGTATTTTGTGTTACATAGGCCCCTCAAAGTCACTTCAAATGTGATGTGGTCCTCAAAAAAAATGGTTTTATAAATTTTGCTGGAAAAATGAGAAATTGATGATTTTTAACCCTTCTAACTTCCTAACAAAATAATTATGTTTCATAAATGATGATGATGCAAAGTAGACATGTGGAAATTTATTTATTAACTATCTGTGTGATATAATTATCTGGTTTAAGGGTATAAAAATTAAAAGTTTGAAAATTGCTAAATTTTTCAACATTTTTGCCAAATTCCAATATGTTCACAAATAAATGCAAAAAATATTGACCTAAATTTCCACTATCATGAAGTACAATATGTCACTAAAATCATTCTTAGAATCACTGGGATATGTTGAATCGCTCCAGTTATTACCACAAAGTGACCCTGGTCAGAATTGAAAAATTTGGCCTGGTCAGGAAGGTGAAAATCACTTGTAAACCAGTCTAGTAAAAGTTGTTGCATTTAACCTTCTGAGTTTAGCCCTCCTTATTGACTGTGTCTCTATGGATTCCTCCTGCATCTTACAAGAAGGCACTTAGTACTAGTTTTATTCTGCCAACTACTGTATGTCCTTCTAATATCACTACAATTACAAGAGCAATATGCTGCTAACATGAGGCATCTTTATATGGACACTTTTATAAGCTGCATAATAATGAGCACTATTTTTGGAGTAAACATCTAACATACTGCACTATTATAGATACAGCATGCTTTATGAAATTTAATTCTAAGGTTATGTGCCCATGATCCGGAGCAGCAGCTGCAGACTTATGCAGCGTCAAACCTGCAGCGACCAAATGTTACAGTATAGTGGAAGGGATGTCTAGAAATCCCATGTCCACTATGCATATCTGGGCACCTGAGGATCACCCGCGGAAACTGACACTTTCCAGACCGCAGCATGTCAATTTCTCCGGTGAGTCCACATGCGGGCTTTCCCCATAGACTAACCTCTATGAGGAAAGTCCACAGGTGAAAAAAAAATGGTACCACTCATTTGCATAGATAAGCGCAAGCTGCCGCTGGCTCTTCCACAGCTTCTGGGCCGCATGCCTGGACGCATCGTGGGCACAAACCCTAAGATGTGACATTTTTATGTTACTATATGCATTGTAGAAGGATAATTTTACCAATAGTAATATTATGAGTATTATTATTACTTCTAATATAATATTAAAGCATATAGACTATATACAAAAATTCATCCATTAGTTCTTAAAGTATAGCTTAGCATTTGATTTTAATTAAAAAAAAACCTTACCCTTTATCATTTCTGCTGTTTGCTTTGGTTGGCCATAAACATTGCAACTAATGCTCATCCCACACATGGTCTTACCTAGCTCTGTACAGTGGCCACATGACTATTTTACAAGATAGCAAAGAATAACAGATAAAGAGCTAACTTTAATGGACAAGGTTATGTCACCGTTGTAAGGCACAAATTATAACAGAAAAGACTTTTCTAATAAACTTTAAGTCTTTATTTGATTCCTAGTAGTGATGAGCAAGCTTGCTCGTTACTCGAGATTTACGAGCATGCTCGGGTGTTTTCCGGGTATCTTCGATGTACTCGTGTGTTAGGATTGAGTCACTCCTTGTGCATGATTTGCATCTGTTTGACAGCTTTAATACATGTGAGGAATACCTGCTTGTTAGGCATTCCTCACATGTATTAAAGCTGTCAAATAGTCGCAAATCATGCTCACGGAGCGACTCAAACATAACACCCGAGCACGCTGAAGATACTCGGCGAGCACTTGAGCATGCTCTCCGAAAGGGTTAACAGAACACACTCGCTGATCACTAATTCCCAGTCATTTTTTTTCAATTAAAGTTCCGTTTAATCACTTGACTAGGAACATTTATTATATCTTATTGTATATGTAACAAAAAAAAATTAACAATAAAATAAATCTTAATTAGGATTCTATAAAACACAACATTATGGAACTGACTGTTCTTTGTTATAATGAAAGCTGATATGTTTTAATAGATCTATCCAGAACAGAAGCAGGAAGATTGCCCAGCAGTGTATGATGGTTACCTTGGAAACATGTCTTGAGATAAGGTGAATCCGATGTTAGGTTATATCAATGCAATTTACAAAAGGTTCATGCATTCTGGGAACCTAAATTAGGCTGCCAATTTTGCCAAGCTAAAGTAAAAAAAAACTACCATCAGCAAGAAATATGTTGTATACCCGGTTAATGTATTTTGTAGGCATGATGTCAACTATAAATAACTATAAAATTTCCAGAAAACATCATAATATAGTACATTTTAAACATAATCTACAATATGTATATGATCAAGCATGCCAAAGTTTTTAATTTTCACTAAGATTTAACCCCTTAAGCCCCGCGGGTGGTTTGCACGTTAATGACCGGGCCAATTTTTACAATTCTGACCACTGTCACTTTATGAGGTAATTACTCTGGAACGCTTCAACGGATCCCCCTGATTCTGAGATTGTTTTTTCATGACATATTGTACTTCATTATTGTGGAAAAATTTCTTTGATATCACTTGCGTTTATTTGTGAAAAAAACGGAAATTTGGCAAAAATTTTGAAAATTTTGCAATTTTCAAAATTTGAATTTTTAAGCCCTGAAATCAGAGCGACATCTCACACAAAAGAGTTAATAAATAACATTTCCCACATGTCTACTTTACATCAGCACAATTTTGGAACCAAAATTTTTTTTTGTTAGGGAGCTATAAGGGTTAAAAGTTGACCAGCGATTTCTCATTTTTCCAACAAAATTTACAAAACCATTTTTTTAGGGACCACATCACATTTGAAGTCACTTGGAGAGGTCTTTATGACAGAAAATACCCAAAAGTGACACCATTCTAAAAACTGCACCCCTCAAGGTGCTCAAAACCACATTCAAGAACTTTATTAACCCTTCAGGTGCTTCACAGGAATTTTTTGAATGTGGAAGAAAAAAATGAACATTTAACTTTTTTCACAAAAATGTAACTTTAGACCCAATTTTTTTTATTTTCACAGGGGTAACAAGAAAAAATGGACCCCAAAATTTGTTGCGCAATTTCCCCTGGGCACGCAGATACCCAATATTTGGGGAAAAAACACTGTTTGGGCGCACGGCAGGGCTCGGAAGGGAAGGAGCGCCATTTGACTTTTTGATTGTAAAATTTGCTTGAATAATTAGCGGACGCCATGTTGTGTTTGGAGAGCCCCTGTGTGCCCAAACTTTGGAGCTCCTCCACAAGTGACCCCATTTTGGAAACTAGACCCCCCAAGGCACCTTTATAGATGCATAGTGAGCACTTGGAACCCCCAGGTGCTTCACAAATTGATTCGTAAAAATTAAAAAGTGAAAAAAAAAACACTTTTTCATTTTTACGAATCAATTTGTGAAGCACCTAGGGGTTCCAAGTGCTCACTATTCATCTAGATAGGTGCCTTGGGGGGTCTAGTTTCCAAAATGGGGTCACTTGTGGGGGAGCTCCAATGTTTGGGCACACAGGGACTCTCTAAATGCAACATGGTATCCGCTAACAAATTGAATGGAAAATCGGCTCAAATTGTTAGCGGACACCACATTGCGTTTGGAGAGCCCCTCTGTGCCCAAACTTTGGTGCTCCCCCACAAGTGACCCCATTTTGGAAACTAGACCCCCCAAGGCACCTTTATAGATGCAAAGTGAGCACTTGGAACCCCCAGGTGCTTCACAAATTGATTCGTAAAAATGAAAAAGTGAAAAAAAAAACACTTTTTCATTTTTACGAATCAATTTGTGAAGCACCTAGGGGTTCCAACTGCTCACTATGCATCTAGATAGGTGCCTTGGGGGGTCTAGTTTCCAAAATGGTGTCACTTGTGGGGGAGCTCCAATGTTTGGGCACACAGGGACTCTCTAAATGCAACATGGTATCCGCTAACAAATTGAATGGAAAATCGGCTCAAATTGTTAAAGGACACCACATTGCGTTTGGAGAGCCCCTCTGTGCCCAAACTTTGGAGCTCCCCCACAAGTGACCCCATTTTGGAAACTAGACCCCCCAAGGCACCTTTATAGATGCATAGTGAGCACTTGGAACCCCCAGGTGCTTCACAAATTGATTCGAAAAATGAAAAAGTGAAAAAAAAGCACTTTTTCATTTTTACGAATCAATTTGTGAAGCACCTAGGGGTTCCAAGTAGAGATGAGCGTTGTTCGACTCGAACTGTTCGCCAATCTCAAATTCGAGCTGTTTTGGGCGGTGTTCGAGCCGTTCGGCGAACACCAACGATTTGAGAAAAATTCGGCTGTTCGAGGTTATGTTCGATAACTGTTCGTGCACCAAAATCATAACTGGATTTTTTCTCAGTAATGATGAAAATTAATGTTAATACGCAGTTTGAGTGTACAGCGGGGTGGGGGGAGGGGCAGGGGATGGATCTCTGCAGGAATAATGAAGATCTCCATTTTTTTTTCTCTTTCCCGCATTTACAGTGGGGAGGTGCAATCTGTCAGCCTATCAGCAGCACACACACGGAGCGAAGTGCTTTTTTTCACACAAGCAAGGGCATGTGTCATTGGCAGTGTATGTCACATGTCCTTGCCCTATAAGACCAAGCCATTTTCCCCGTCGCCACCATTTTCTCACTGCTGCAGCTGTGTGTTAGACGGCACCGCTGTTGCTGTGTGCGCTATACCTTGTTAATTTCAAGCCAATTTTCGCACAAATCTACAGATAGCTTGGGAGTAGGGAATAGTTGTGATTGCAGTACTTTTAAGGACTAGGTTACAGCATTTCCTACGACTTTTATCAGGCAGGTCTGTGCTCTTAAATAGATAGATTGTGGGAGTAAAGACTAATTGTAATTGCAGTCCTTTTCAGGACTAGGTTACATCAGTTCCTATCAGTTTTTGCCAGGCAGGTCTGTGCCAGTGCTGTGCAAGATTTTTTCACAGCATTTGGCTGAATCTAGCAAAGCTAATCCTTTTTGGCCTATTGCAGAGTGTGTTAGTCAGTGGAGTAGCCTATCTGTGTTGCAAGATATACCACCTGTTTATAGAATACCAATTTTTTTACTGCACCTAGTGAAGTAAAATCTTTTGGGCATAGCATCATTCTATTAGTCCATCTATACTGACCTCCATCAGGTTGCAAATTGAATATAATTTTTTCTGCATCTAGCTCTGAAAAAATATTTGGGCTTCTAGCAGTGTGTGGGACTTGTTCTATTAGTCCATCTATACTGACCTCCATCAGGTTGCAAACTGAATATAATTTTTTTCTGCATCTAGCTCTGAAAAAATATTTGGCCTTCTAGCAGTGTGTGGGACTTGATCTATTAGTCCATCTATACTGACCTCCATCAGGTTGCAAACTGAATATAATTTTTTTCTGCATCTAGCTCTGAAAAAATATTTGGCCTTCTAGCAGTGTGTGGGACTTTCTCTATTAGTCCATCTATACTGACCTCCATCAGGTTGCAAATTAAAAATAATTTTTATCTGCATCTAGCTCTGAAAAAATATTTGGCTTTCTAGCAGTGTGTGGGACTTTCTCTATTAGTCCATCTATACTGACCTCCATCAGGTTGCAAAATTAAAAATAATTTATATCTGCATCTAGCTCTGAAAAAATATTTGGCCTTCTAGCAGTGTGTGGGACTTTCTCTATTAGTCCATCTGTTAGAACCTTGCTGTTAGGTTTTTTTTTCCTTTGCTGGTCACATGACCTTGTTGGCCTATTTAGTCCTGCTCCGCCCTTCTGGCTTTGCTGGACTTCATTGTATATCTACTTTCTAGCTAGCCTGTGCTCTGTATCTAACTCTGTTAGTTTGCTTGGTCTACGGACCTCTATGTTCTATCTATTTTGTTTGTTCGTCTGTCTGCTACTATTTCTGTTAGGAGGTGTCCCATATTCCTCCCAGTCCTTAGTACTTGTAGGGATTCCCTCCCCACATCTATAGGTCTTCGTACAGACTAGATTAGGACTTTAGCAGGTCTGATCGCAGGATCAGGTTCCCTGTTACATCGTAGGGATTCAGCTGAGTCTCATAGTAGGGACAGATCTCCTCTCTTTCCTTAGCTTTGGTAGCAGAACATAACAGTAAGTCCAGCCAGCAAATTCTCTAAGGAAAGATTTTTCTGTTCCATCATGGTGTCGGTTCAGGATTTGGCTCATCGCCTGCAGGGACTCTCTCTGGAGGTGGCCGAGCTCCGTCAGCACGTGAGTAACTGTCCTGGAGCACATTTCTTGGAGCCTAAGGTATGTTTGCCGGATTTGTTTTTTGGTGAACACCGAGAATTTTTTTCATTTAAAAATGCTTGCTTATTGTATTTTCGTTTGAGACCTAAGTCCTCTGGGGATGAATCCCAGCGCGTAGGGTTCATAATGTCACTTTTGCGCAAAGAGCCTCAGGAGTGGGCCTTTTCTTTGCAACCTAGTGATTCATGCTTCAGATCAGTGGATAGTTTTTTTTCTGCTTTGGGACTATTATATGATGATCCTGACCGTGTCGCATCAGCTGAGACTGAGTTGAGACGTCTAAAACAAGGATCGGGTAATGTGGAAAAATATTGTACACATTTTCGTCGTTGGTCCACTCAAACAGGGTGGAACGATTCTGCTCTGAAAAGTCTATTTCTTGCTGGGCTCAGTGAAAGGGTTAAAGACCTGCTAGTTGCTTATCCTACACCTGAAGATTTGCAACAGGCTATGCAATTAGCTATACGGGTGGATAGAAGACTGCGTGCTAGGGTTAATGAGAGCAAATCCTCTGCTATGTCAGTTTCTGGTTATGATAATGTGTGTACTAACAGTGGTGAACCGATGGAGATTGGATCGGTGGCACCTCGCTCTCAAGAAAAAGACCGTCGTTTTTCGCAAGGCTTGTGTTTCTATTGCGGAAAATCTGGTCATTTGATTAAAGGCTGTGAGCTTCGTATGAAGAAAGAAAAAAAAAATGGTCAGTCACGCCCGTATTGCCTGTTTAAATTCCAAGGGTATATTTTTAGCTGCTTCCACGATTGCTCAGGAAAAATTAATGGAATTTCGGGTGTTTGTTGATTGCGGGTCTACACTGAATGTAATTGATGGGGGATTCGTGGAAAAACTCAATTTAAAACCTGAACCTTTGTCATCCCCCATTGCTGTGGTTTCTGTGGATGGCTCCCCTTTGAAGAATATTACTCTCAAGGTCAGTGAATTTCCTCTCACTATTAATGGTGTTCACCATGAGAAATTGGATTTGGTAGTGTTGAATAACTTGCCTTCTCCAGTAATATTGGGTTTGCCCTGGTTAAAATTTCACAATCCTGTACTGGATTGGTCTACCAGTGAAATTAAATCCTGGAGCCATAAATGTTATGACAAGTGTTGTAACGGGCGTATTGCAGCTTTGGATAGGGGAGAATTGCCTGTTCCTATTCAGGATTTTTGGAGAGTTTTTTCTGAGAAGGAATCGCAGGTTTTGCCTCCCCATAGAGACTATGATTGTTCTATTGAATTTGTCCCTGGAGCGACTCTTCCTAAGAGTCGTTTATTTAACCTTACTATTCCTGAGAGGAAGGCTTTGGAGGAATACATACAGACAAGCTTGGCCGCCGGTCACATTAGGCCCTCTAAGTCTCCTGTGGCGGTTGGATTTTTTTTTGTAAAAAAAAAGGACGGCGGTTTACGTCCTTGTCTGGATTTTCGTGAGATTAACAAAATTACGGTACGCAATCCTTACCCACTGCCATTGATTCCTGATCTGTTTAACCAGTTATTGGGGGCCAAGTGGTTCTCTAAAATTGACCTTAAGGGGGCATACAATCTGTTGCGCATGAAGGAGGGTGATGAATGGAAGACTGCTTTTAACACTCCTGTGGGTCATTTTGAGAATCTGGTTATGCCTTTTGGTCTTACTAATGCTCCTGCATTTTTTCAGAATCTGATTAATGACATCCTTAGACCTTTGATCGGTAAAAATGTGGTTGTGTATTTGGATGACATTTTGATTTATTCGCCAGATCTGGAGTCTCATTGGCGGAGCGTGCGTGAGGTATTACAGTTATTAATGGACAATTCGCTTTTTGCTAAGCTGGAGAAATGTGAGTTCGCTGTACAGAGAATTAGTTTTTTGGGCTACATTATCTCCAGCAAAGGTTTTGAGATGGATCCGGGTAAGGTTCAGGCTGTGCAGGAATGGCCTAGGCCTATTGGTTTGAAATCGATACAGAGGTTTTTGGGTTTCGCCAATTACTATAGAAAGTTCATAAAAAATTTTTCTAGTATTGTCAAACCTCTGACTGATCTCACCAGGAAAGGTGCTGATGCGGTTCAGTGGTCTTCTGAGGCCATTGAAGCTTTTGTGTATCTCAAGGAGAGGTTCACCTCTGCTCCCATCCTTATGCAGCCTGATGTTACTAGGCCGTTTTTGGTTGAGGTTGATGCTTCCTCTGTGGGGGTTGGCGCAGTATTGTCTCAGGATAACGGGGATGGATTACATCCCTGTGCCTTTTTTTCAAAAAAATTTTCGGAGACTGAATTGAAGTACGATATTGGTAATCGGGAATTATTGGCTATTAAACTCGCATTTGAACACTGGCGCCACTTCTTGGAAGGTGCGGAATTTCCCGTTCAGGTTCTTACGGATCATAAAAATCTGATATATCTTGATGCTGCCAAGCGCCTGAATGCCCTTCAGGCTAGGTGGGCACTGTTTTTCTCGCGGTTTAATTTCTCCGTTACTTACATCCCTGGTACTAAGAATGTTAAGGCGGATGCCTTGTCTCGCAGTTTTTCTCCCATAGTCGGTGCTGAGAAAGAGGAAAACATTTTACAAGAAGGTGTTGTGATAGCTGCTTTAGACTCCGTTTTGGAAGATGAGATTCTTAAAGCTCAGGAGAATGCCCCATCTAACACTCCTCATGGGAGGTTGTTTGTGCCTGAGACCTTTAGGAGAGATTTGTTTGTTGAGTGTCACGAATCTCGGTTGGCAGGTCATCCCGGAATCTCTGAGACCAAGAGACTGGTGGGTCGCAGTTTTTGGTGGCCTGGATGGCAGAAGGAAGTCATTAAGTGGGTGCGCCAATGTACTATATGTGCTAGATCTAAGTCCTCACATACTCCTGCTGCGGGGTTGCTTTGTCCTTTGGAGGTCCCCAGTGCTCCTTGGACACATTTGGCTATGGACTTTATAACTGACCTTCCCCCCTCTGAGGGTTTTACTGTCATCTGGGTGGTCGTGGACCGTTTTAGCAAGATGTGTCACTTGGTTCCCTTCGTCAAACTGCCCTGCGCTAAAACTCTCGCTAAGGCCTTTGTCAAGGAAATTGTCAGACTTCATGGCGTTCCTACTGACATTGTTTCTGATAGGGGTCCTCAGTTCGTGGCTCGTTTTTGGCGTGCCTTTTGTGACAGGTTGGGAATTCATTTGTCGTTTTCGTCCGGATATCATCCTGAATCTAATGGCCAGACAGAAAGGAAAAACCAGGATGTTGAGCAGTTCTTGCGTTGTTTTGTGGCAGACAATCAAGAGGGGTGGTCTGAGTTTCTGCCACTTGCCGAATTTGCTCTGAACAATCATACATCTTCTTCTGCTGGTTGTTCGCCTTTTTTTTGTTGTTCTGGGAGACATCCGTCGTTTGGGTCGTTCTCCAAGTTGGGATCTGCCGTGCCTGAGGAGGAGAATTTTTCCGGTGATTTGGAAAGAGTTTGGACGGATGTGCGTGGTAATCTTCAGGAGGCCAACAGAAAATCTAAAGACTACTTTGATAGGAAACGACAGGAGGTTTTGTTCGCTGTTGGTGACATGGTTTGGTTGTCCTCTAGGAATCTGCGGTTGAGGATTCCTTCTAAGAAATTGGGTCCCAAGTTTGTAGGGCCCTTTAAGGTGCTTCAGGTTGTCAACCAATCTGCTGTTAGGTTGGAGGTTCCTACCTCCTGGAGAATTAATCCGGTCTTTCATGTCTCTCTGTTAAAAAAAGCTGTTGTGTCGGATGGTGACGCCTCTGCCTCTGTTCCTCCGGTGGTGGAGGACGGGGAATATGAAATTTCTCGCATCCTTGACTCTAGACGGTATAGAGGTAGTTTGCAGTATCTTGTGGCCTGGAAAGGTTTCGGACCCGAGGATAACTCTTGGGTGAGGTCAGATGATGTTTCCGCGTCCAGACTTATCAGAGCGTTTCACAGGAGATTTCCTGATAAGCCTGGTCCTAGGGGATCCGGAGGATCCTCTTAGAAGGGGGGGTACTGTTAGAACCTTGCTGTTAGGTTTTTTTTTCCTTTGCTGGTCACATGACCTTGTTGGCCTATTTAGTCCTGCTCCGCCCTTCTGGCTTTGCTGGACTTCATTGTATATCTACTTTCTAGCTAGCCTGTGCTCTGTATCTAACTCTGTTAGTTTGCTTGGTCTACGGACCTCTATGTTCTATCTATTTTGTTTGTTCGTCTGTCTGCTACTATTTCTGTTAGGAGGTGTCCCATATTCCTCCCAGTCCTTAGTACTTGTAGGGATTCCCTCCCCACATCTATAGGTCTTCGTACAGACTAGATTAGGACTTTAGCAGGTCTGATCGCAGGATCAGGTTCCCTGTTACATCGTAGGGATTCAGCTGAGTCTCATAGTAGGGACAGATCTCCTCTCTTTCCTTAGCTTTGGTAGCAGAACATAACACCATCTATACTGACCTCCATCAGGTTGCAAATTAAAAATAATTTTTTGTCTGCATCTAGCTCTGAAAAAATATTTGGCCTTCTAGCAGTGTGTGGGACTTTCTCTATTAGTCCATCTATACTGACCTCCATCAGGTTGCAAATTAAAAATAATTTATATCTGCATCTAGCTCTGAAAAAATATTTGGCCTTCTAGCAGTGTGTGGGACTTTCTCTATTAGTCCATCTATACTGACCTCCATCAGGTTGCAAATTCAAAATAATTTTTTGGCTGCATCTAGCTCTGAAAAAATATTTGGCCTTCTAGCAGTGTGTGGGACTTTCTCTATTAGTCCATCTATACTGACCTCCATCAGGCTGCAAATTAAAAATAATTTGTATCTGCATCTAGCTCTGAAAAAATATTTGGCCTTCTAGCTGTGTGTGGGACTTGTTCTATTAGTCCATCTATACTGACCTCCATCAGGTTGCAAACTGAATATAATTTTTTTCTGCATCTAGCTCTGAAAAAATATTTGGCCTTTTAGCAGTGTGTGGGACTTTCTCTATTAGTCCATCTATACTGACCTCCATCAGGTTGCAAATTAAAAATAATTTATATCTGCATCTAGCTCTGAAAAAAATATTTGGCCTTCTAGCAGTGTGTGGGACTTTCTCTATTAGTCCATCTATAATGACCTCCATCAGGTTGCAAATTAAAAATAATTTTTATCTGCATCTACCTCTGAAAAAATATTTGGGCTTCTAGCTGTGTGTGGGACTTGTTCTATTAGTCCATCTATACTGACCTCCATCAGGTTGCAAACTGAATATAATTTTTTTCTGCATCTAGCTCTGAAAAAATATTTGGCCTTCTAGCAGTGTGTGGGAATTTCTCTATTAGTCCATCTATACTGACCTCCATCAGATTGCAAATTCAAAATAAAGTTTTGTCTGCATCTAGCTCGAAAAAATATTTGGCCTTCTAGCAGTGTGTGGGACTTTCTCTATTAGTCCATCTATACTGACCTCCATCAGGCTGCAAATTAAAAATAATTTTTATCTGCATCTACTACTAAAAAAATATTTGGCCTTCTAGCTGTGTGTGGGACTTGTTCTATTAGTCCATCTATACTGACCTCCATCAGGTTGCAAACTGAATATAATTTTTTTCTGCATCTAGCTCTGAAAAAATATTTGGCCTTCTAGCAGTGTGTGGGACTTTCTCTATTAGTCCATCTATACTGACCTCCATCAGGTTGCAAATTCAAAATAATTTTTTGTCTGCATCTAGCTCTGAAAAAATATTTGGCCTTCTAGCAGTGTGTGGGACTTTCTCTATTAGTCCATCTATACTGACCTCCATCAGGTTGCAAACTGAATATATTTTTTTTCTGCATCTACCTCTGAAAAAATATTTGGGCTTCTAGCTGTGTGTAGGACTTGTTCTATTAGTCCATCTATACTGACCTCCATTAGGTTGCAAACTGAATACAATTTTTTTCTGCATCTACCTCTGAAAAAATATTGGGCTTCTAGCTGTGTGTGGGACTTGTTCTATTAGTCCATCTATACTGACCTCCATCAGGTTGCAAACTGAATATAATTTTTTTCTGCATCTAGCTCTGAAAAAATATTTGGCCTTCTAGCAGTGTGTGGGACTTTCTCTATTAGTCCATCTATACTGACCTCCATCAGGTTGCAAATTCAAAATAATTTTTTGTCTGCATCTAGCTCTGAAAAAATATTTGGCCTTCTAGCAGTGTGTGGGACTTTCTCTATTAGTCCATCTATACTGACCTCCATCAGGTTGCAAACTGAATATATTTTTTTTCTGCATCTACCTCTGAAAAAATATTTGGGCTTCTAGCTGTGTGTAGGACTTGTTCTATTAGTCCATCTATACTGACCTCCATTAGGTTGCAAACTGAATACAATTTTTTTCTGCATCTACCTCTGAAAAAATATTGGGCTTCTAGCTGTGTGTGGGACTTGTTCTATTAGTCCATCTATACTGACCTCCATCAGGTTGCAAACTGAATATAATTTTTTTCTGCATCTAGCTCTGAAAAAATATTTGGCCTTCTAGCAGTGTGTGGGACTTTGTCTATTAGTCCATCTATACTGACCTCCATCAGGTTGCAAATTCAAAATAATTTTTTGTCTGCATCTAGCTCTGAAAAAATATTTGGCCTTCTAGCAGTGTGTGGGACTTTCTCTATTAGTCCATCTATACTGACCTCCATCAGGTTGCAAACTGAATATATTTTTTTTCTGCATCTACCTCTGAAAAAATATTTGGGCTTCTAGCTGTGTGTAGGACTTGTTCTATTAGTCCATCTATACTGACCTCCATCAGGTTGCAAACTGAATACAATTTTTTTCTGCATCTACCTCTGAAAAAATATTTGGGCTTCTAGCTGTGTGTGGGACTTGTTCTATTAGTCCATCTATACTGACCTCCATCAGGTTGCAAATTGAATATAATTTTTTTCTGCATCTAACCCAGCCAATAGTTTTGGCCTAATACCACAGTTTGGCCACTCAGCTCTGCTCGGTTCCCATCCATTGTTTTTTTTGTGCAAACAACTCCAGAGTTGTGAATTAGTTAACCACCAAAATGAGTGGAAAAAGGCCTGCTGCTGGTGGAAAGGGGAATAGGCATGTTGGGAAGGGGAAAAAAGGTTGTGTCCGTGGGGTAGGTGTTAAAGCAACAGTAACATCTGCAGAAGAAAGACCATCTTCCAGCCAAACTAAAATGTCTACTTCTTTTAGCAGACAATGTGATAAGATCCCTTTCTTACGGCCACGCCAATCGCTACAAATTCCAGATGAGGCACAAAAACAGCAGGTGCTTCAACGGATATCAAGTGCTCCTTTAAGTGGGCTCTTCTCCACATCAACTTCAACATCACAAATACTCCAGTCCTCAAAGGTGTCACCCCAATCGCACTTGCTTCCTCACAGCTCCCAATTCTCCAGCTGCCCGTCTAAGTATGAGGTAGAACAGATGGTTGAGTCTGCAGAGCTGTTTACTCATACTATAGCCTGGGAATCAGAGGTCGACTCCAGCGCTTCTGTGAATCCAGACGAGGAAATGATCTGCACTGATGCCCAGAATCTTTATGAGTCGGATCCAGGACCAGACGCAGAAGGTTCTGACCATAATGTAGACCCTCGTTCCCAAACTGTAACTCCTGTTGGTGGAGACAATGAGGAAGACGATGATGAGACTCAAATACCTGATTGGAGCGACAACTTTAGTTTTTTGTCAGGGCAGGAACAGGTTGGCTCTGAGGACGACGGGTGTGATAACGCACAGGGTGATGATAATGAGGTTCGAGATCCCACTTACTGTCAACCCACAGTCAGCCAAGAGATGAGGTCAGCAGAGGAGGTGGAGGAAGATGCTAGTGACGACGAGGTCAGGTTGCGCCTTCCTCGACAGAGACGTAGTACTGGAAGCACGTCAACAACTGCATCCTCAAACACAACTCTGCCTCTCACCACAAGTCGTGGTGGCTATTCAGGTCGCATGGGTGCTAAGCCTTGCATAGCCTGGGCATTTTTTCAGATCGATAAAGATGACCCAACTCGTGTTATCTGTAACATTTGTCAGCAAAAGCTAAGTAGAGGCCAAAAAATACATAGTTTGAGTACTTCATGCATGAACCGGCACATGGACATGAAGCATAAGTTGCAGTGGGAAGCTCAGTGTGCTACAATGCGGCCTAGCCGGCCGGGCCAACCACCGTCTGCCATATCTTGTGCATCCGCGGCCTCTTCATCCTCTGTGACTGGGGGGACAGCAGTCACACCTGTTTTGGGGCGCAGACCTGCCACCTCTTTACCCGCAACAGCCAGCATGATTGGCAGGTCATCATTTTCTTTGGAGGTGGCAACACCAGCTGGTGTTGAGCGCTGTCCGACATTGATAGCACCACCTTTGGATCAAGGCAACCTAACATGTCCGCCTGCATCTTCCTCACAGACCGGCAGTTTGCCGGGGACACCCTTATCAACCCCGTCTAAGCACAATAGCCAGCCCTCGGTCCCTCAGATGTGGACAAGTAAAAGACCATTTCCTCCTAGCCATGAGAAAGCTAAGAGGTTGAATTTCACCATCTGCAAGCTCTTGGCTACAGAAATGCTGCCTTTCCGCCTGGTGGACACAGAGGATTTTCGA
The DNA here is from genome assembly GCF_046119375.1 of Phyllobates terribilis. Taxonomy (NCBI): domain Eukaryota; kingdom Metazoa; phylum Chordata; class Amphibia; order Anura; family Dendrobatidae; genus Phyllobates; species Phyllobates terribilis. The sequence continues at coordinate 479,988,982 of NW_027362764.1, read as the reverse complement.
GACCTTATGTCCGTCGCAGTGCCCCAGTACCAGATGCCCAGTCGGCACTACTTCTCAAAGAAAGGTGTGCCTGCGCTCCACCAGCATGTCGCACACAACATCACCGCTTCTTTGAGAAACTCTGTGTGTGACAGGGTGCATTTCACCACAGACACTTGGAGGAGTAGGCATGGACAGGGGCGTTACATGTCACTGACTGGGCACTGGGTAACTATGGTGACAGCAGGACAAGGGGCTGCTGTCCAAGTCTTGCCGTCCCCACGAGTTGTGCGTCAATCCTCTTTATGTCAAAGTTCCTCCACTGCTTCTGCCTCCTCAACCTCCTCTCGCTATTCCACCTGCACCCAAAGCCTGTCTGGTCATGCCACAAGCTTTCTAACTGCGCAGAAGGGATCCTGCACACCTCCTTACTATGCTGGCAGTAGGGCTCAACGTCATCAGGCGGTTTTTACTTTGAAATGTCTGGGAAATGTGAGTCACACAGCTGAGGAGTTGTGGTCAGCTCTGGAGAACCAATTTCATGAATGGTTGTCTCCACTGGACCTGAAACCAGGGAAGGCTGTGTGCGACAATTCTGCAAACCTGGGTGCGGCCCTTCGCCGGGGCAATGTCACACACGTGCCTTGTATGGCTCACGTGTTGAACCTGGTTGTCCAGCAATTTTTAGCCCACTATCCCAGACTAGATGGCCTTCTGCAGAGGGCACGGTCGCTGTGTGCTCACTTCCGCCGTTCGCATCCCGCAGCTCAGCGACTTACATCTCTACAGAAGTCGTTGGGCCTGCCACTTCACCGGCTAAAATGCGATGTGCCTACCCGGTGGAATTCAACTCTGCACATGTTGCAGCGACTGTGGCAGCACCGACAAGCCCTGGTGCAATACGTTCTGACGTATAGCCTGGGCCAACGAGATCCAGACGTGGGGCAAATCACGCTGGAGGAGTGGTCTCAGATCAGGGACCTATGCACCCTTCTGCACAGTTTTGAAATGGCGACGAAGATGTTTAGTGCTGACGATGCCATTATCAGCTTGACTTTTCCGGTGATTTACATGCTGGAGCACATGTTAAACAGAATTCGGAGTCAGTTAGTGGCACAAGAGGAGGTGAAGGAAGTAGAGGAGGAGGAGTTGTATGCGGAAGGGCTAACATCTGCAAGGTCCAGACGGTCGGCAGCACCAAGGCGGCAGGCATGTGAGGGTGGGGGAGATGGTTTTACCAGGGCGCATGGTAGCAGCCAAACTAGTGAGGATGGTGCCGGAGCCCAGGAAGAAGTGGAGGACGAACTGATGGAAGACTCATCAGATGAGGGAGACCTTGATCACATTTCTGTTGTGCGAGGTTGGGGGGAGAGGACAGAGGAAGGAAGCATGATTGTTACCTCGCCACCAACACAACAGGGACTTGGTGCTCCTGGATGCGCAAGACACATGAGTGCCTTCTTGCTGCACTACCTGCAACATGACCCTCGAATTGTGAGAATTAGAAATAATCCCCGGTACAAAAGTAAATTTGCAGAAATTATTCCTGCCATAGAAAGGGATGCACGCATGCAGGAGTATCAGCAGAGACTGTTGCAGAATCTTACATGTGCTTTTCCACAAAACACCAGTGGTGCACGTAGTGAATCTCACAGTTCCAACTTGCCAACCGTGGGACCGTCAAGTGTTCAGCACTCAAACCATAACAGAACCACAGTATCTGCTGGTAACATCAATTTTGCAGAATCATTTCACCACTTTTTTAGCCCATCCTTTGCAAGGCCACAGGAGACAAGAAGTCTGACACATAGTCAACGCCTAGAGACGATGGTACAGGAGTATCTCCAAGTAAACATTGAAGCCATGACTGTGTCACTGGACCCTTGCTCTTTTTGGGCTTCCAATCTGGATAAATGGCCGGAGCTAGCCACTTACGCCTTGGAGATCTTGTCATGCCCCGCAGCCAGCGTTCTGTCTGAACGTGTGTTCAGCGCTGCTGGTGTTGTGCTGACAGATAAGCGCACGCGGCTCTCCACTGATAATGTAGACAGACTCACGTTCATAAAGATGAACAAATCATGGATCCGAAACGACTTTTCTACCCCTGTGTCATCCTGGGGAGAGTAAAAGCTTGATGATTGGTTAAAATCACCCTACCAACCGTTTTAAGCTTTCAAATTACTAATCATGTTTATCTGTATCTTGGCTGGAAAATAATTTGGGCTTTGTAGCAGTGTGCAGCACTGATTCTATTAGGCCATCTATAATAAGCTCCACCAGATTTAAAATTACTAATCATGTTTATCTGTATCTTGACTGGAAAATAATTTGGGCTTTGTAGCAGTGTGCAGCACTGATCCTATTAGGCCATCTATACTAAGCTCCACCAGATTTAAAATTAATAATAATTTTTAGCTGCATCTAGCCCGTAAAATAATTTTGGGGCTCCGAGATGCGCAAGACACATAAGTGCCTTCTTGCTGCACTACCTGCAACATGACCCTCATATTGTCAGAATTCTAAGTAATCATGACTACTGGGTTGCCACACTCTTAGATCCCCCAAACTTTTCGATCAACCTTTTCATTTTAATAAAGACCAAAAAAATGGTCATTTTTGAAATTATAAGCATTAGCAGGTTGTTAGAAACTGAAATCAAACAGTTTTCAACTCAAAACTTTATTCTAGGTGATGTTACATTTTCACATAGGACCCCTTGTTCGAAAGGAGCTTCTGAACTCTCTCGTCCATTGAATTTGTCAGGTTTTGGATGGTTTCTGCTTCAATTGTTTTGCATGAGGACAGAATACCCTCCCAGAGCTGTTGCTTAGATGTGAACTGCCTCCCGCCATCATAGACACTCCTTTTGATGATGCTCCAGAGGTTCTGAATGGGGTAGAGGTCAGGGGAGCATGGGGGTCACAGCATAAGTTTGTCCCCTTTTATGCCCATATCAGCCAGAGATGCAGATGTTTTATGTGCAGCATGAGATGGTGCATTATCATGCAAAAAAATGATCTTGCTGTGAAATACACGGTTCTTCTTCTTGAACCATGGCAGGAAGTGCTGTTTGAGAAAATCCACATACATTATGGAGTTCATCTTTAGCGCCTTCAGGGATCCTAAAGGGGCCGACAATCTCTCTCCCCATGATTCCAGCCCAAAACATTACTCCACCTCCTCCTTGTTGGCGCTGTAGCCGTGTTTGCGTGGGGTGTCCATCAACCAGCCATCCTCCACTCCATCCATCTGGACCATCGAGCGGTGCACGGCACTCATCTGTGAACAAAACAGTTTTGAAAGCAGTCTTCATGTAATGTTTGGCCCACTGGAGCCGTTTCTGCTTGTGTGAATTGGATAGAGGAGGTCGACAGGATGGCGTATGCACAGCTGCAAACCTCTGAAGGACCCTGCATCTTGTTGTTCGGGGGACGTTGGAGGCACCAGCAGCTTCAAAAACTTGTCTGCTGCTATGACAAGGCTTTTTTGCCGCTGCTCTTTTAACCTGACGTAATTGCCTGTAGGAAAGAGTCCTCAATTTGCCCTTATCAGCACGCACACGTGTGTACTGTGAATCAGCTACATACTTCTTGATTGCCAAGACACTTCATCCTGATCATCGCACAATGTTGATTGTAGTCATGCCTTGACCTAAACACTCCACAATTTGTTGCTTCTCAGCAGCCGACACATCCTTTTTCTTTCCCATTTTGGCAGAAAATGTAGGCTGCTTAATAATGTGAGACAGCCTTCTTAAGTAGTCTTGCCTTTCATTGGACACACATGCCAAACTAATTAGCACAGGTGTCTGCAGTTGCTTACAGTGATATAAAGAGCCCTGACACACATCACCATCAATGAGTTTAACTGACAAACAAACAAATTCTTCCCTTATCACTCCTAAACACTTTTTGCATAATAATTTGGAACACAGTGTACATGTGCTTTTCCACAAAACACCAGTGGTTCACGTAGTGAATCTTACAGTTCTAACTTGCCAACCGTGGTCTGTATGGAGTTGTTCAATAAAGGGCCCAAAATTAAGATAACATAGATGGGAGAGGTCTCTATGAATAGGAATTCCTAAGTATTTGATACCCTGTGAGGGCCAGGCAAAGGGAAAGTTGGACTGGATGGAATCCTATATGGATTTGGGGAAGGAGACATCGAGGGCCTCAGACTTCGCTGCATTGATTTTAAAATTTGACCATGTAACAAAGTGATCTATTTCAGCCATAACAGCATGGATGGATATATGTGATTGAGTGATATATACTAGGACATCATCAGCAAATAGAGAGCACTTGTACTCGGTGCCTCCCACCTCAATCCACCTAATATTGGGGTTATGGCGAATTGATGAGAGCAGGTGCTCCGTCACTAGGATGTATAAGAGAGGGGACAGAGGACATCCCTGCCTTGTCCCATTGGTGATTGTGAAAGGTGATGAAAATGTTCTGATGCACCCCCTGGGCCTTGGGACACCCGGAGCCGGACCCTTTTTGCTGGATGCTGGTGGTTGTAGTCTTCGTGGCGACGACCCGGTTCCGTGGCTCAGGGTGGTCAAACCAGTGGCGGAACTATTTATGTGGTTTTGATGTTTAAATGTCCGACTACGCCACCCGTGGATTGCGGTCAGAGTGAACCGCCGCTGCAGGGCAGACCGCTGAGGCTGGTGTTGTGGGTGCAGCAGAGCGTAGCATAACTCCCCACGGGAGGAGTATAGCCTCAGGGCAGTGTATGCGGAGGATGGGGGTGATGGTGCAGGGCAGCAGCAGTAACGACACAGAGTCAGTGATGCAGTCCAGGGCCTTTATTCACAGTTCTTATTATCCAGACCACGTCTGCAGGTAATGGCTGCCCACGTCGTACTGTGCTCACCAGGTGAGGGGCTCAGACAACTCCCAGATAACTTTGGAGCGCTTCACAGGACCCCCTTTGTGTGTCCTTTGTCTGGCCTTTCTTACCAACCCTTCTGTCCGGCTGCCTCGGGCCTCCTCTTGGTAAACTTGGCGCCAGTTTCCCTGACCCTATGTGGTGCCTTCCTAGCGGGTGTAGCGAGGGGCTGCGCCACATAAAATGTCACAGCCTCCGGTTTCTAGCTGAGGCTCGTTTCCTGCCTCCACTAGTTTCGGGGACCGGTCTCCCCCTTTGGCCTGACCCCTCCACGCAGGTGGATTCGGGCGTGCGGTGGCGACTCGCCCGTCCGCACCCCTGGGATCCCTTCATTCCTCGTTCCTGGAGCCTTCTCCGCTCCTCTTCCTTCCTTCTCCCTCTTCCAGGCCTGGGCCTCTGTTACTAGGCCCGCCTCCGGAGCAGAGCTCATGCAGAGCCCCTGCTCCCTGCCACTTCTGCTCAGACTTCTCTGCACTGAACTAAGATGGTGCCCACCTTTTATACTCCCTTCTCAATGCACCCAGGAACTGCTTCCTCCCTGCTCCTGCACTACAGGGTTCCCCTTCCTCAGTGTTCCCTCCCCCCACTCCAGCCAGGGACAGGGACTGTCGTGCCCATCTCAGAGGCATATTGGTCGCCCTGCCCCACGGCAATGTGGTGTAATGCATGCAGGTGTCGGGTCCTGATCCACACTCCATCCTTACCTGAGAGTGAGATATCACACCTCTGGGTGAGGTGCAATACCTCTGTAGCAACCGAGCCCTCAGGGTGCTACAGTTCCATTTATCTTCAGCCTAGGTGACGTATTGTGATACAGGGCCGTGATTTTGGCTATAAAAGGGTCCCCTAGACCCCTACCCCAAGCTTTTTAAGAGAATCATATATGGCGTGCCAGGAGACTCTATGGAATGCTTTCTCAGCATCCAACGAGAGTATCTAATTACAAATTTTTAACTGCATCTAGCCCAGGAAATACTTTGTGTCTAGTAGCAGTGTCTGCTAGTCAGCGGATTATCCCGGCTGTTAAGCAAGCTACACCACCTGTAGTTTGGACACTTAATTTTTTCAAAGGAAATGCTTCGGGACCACGGGATACTCAGTGAAGAGCATCAGGAGGCACCCCAAGGCATAGGGGCTGGGACTGGCAGTAGGATGCCTTGCGGTGGACAGCCGAGCTCGATCCTTATAAAAGCTTTTTAACTGCAGCAGCTTTAGTGGACGCTACTGGAGCTGGAATTACGCGGCTGCTGGCATGAGACTTGCCCTCCAATAGATCCTTGTAAATGGATTTAAAGTGTATTCATTCAAATTAGAGAGACAATTTAAATTAAAAAGCTTAGAGCTGCCTCCACCACAGGGGGGCTCGCTCGACCCACCAGCGGACAGGCACCAGTATTGGGAGAGGGGGGCTGGCCGTCAGGGTTCACCGCGGCTCTGGCACAAACCCGGCGACACGGAGGTGGCACGGGCAGGAGCGGACTGAACGTGTCGGCTTCTCACTTTTTGGATTTTAGAAGGGCATGACATGCCTATATCTGTGTCTCCCCCTCCTTTTACTCCTCCACCTCTTTTCTTTTCGCATGACTATATGTACTTGTCACTTTTCCATGTGTTAGTTGTGTCTTCTGAGCAGTTTGTCAGCTTTTGGACACCTTTGAAGGTGTTTTCTATGTGTTTCTATGTGTTTTTGTTTGCCTGCCATTGGTTTTAACGGTGTTCGAAGGTGTTCGACGAACAGTTCGACCAACAGTTCGGTGAACACACGGGTGTTCGACGAACCGAACCGAACTCGAACACTACGGGGGTGGCTCAACACTAGTTCCAAGTGCTCAATATGCATCTAGATAGGTGCCTTGGGGGGTCTAGTTTCCAAAATGGGGTCACTTGTGGGTGAGCTACAATGTTTGGGCACACAGGGACTCTCTAAATGCAACATGGTATCCGCTAACAAATTGAATGGAAAATCGGCTCAAATTGTTAGCGGACACCACATTGCGTTTGGAGAGCCCCTCTGTGCCCAAACTTTGGAGCTCCACCACAAGTGACCCCATTTTGGAAACTAGACCCCCCAAGGCACCTTTCTAGATGCATAGTGAGCACTTGGAACCCCCAGGTGCTTCACAAATTGATTCGTAAAAATGAAAAAGTGAAAATAAAACCACTTTTTCATTTTTATGAATCAATTTGTGAAGCACCTGGGGTTCCAAGTGCTCACTATGCATCTAGATAGGTGCCTTGTGGGGTCTAGTTTCCAAAATGGGGTCACTTGTGGGGGAGCTCCAATGTTTGGGCACACAGGGACTCTCCAAATGCAACATGATATCCGCTAACAAATTGAGCCGACAATTTGTTAGCGGATATCATGTTGCATTTGGAGAGTCCCTGTGTGCCCAAACATTGGAGCTCCCCCACAAGTGACCCCATTTTGGAAACTAGACCCCCCAAGGCACCTATCTAGATTCATAGTGAACACTTGGAACCCCAGGTGCTTCCCAAATTGATTCATAAAAATGAAAAAGTGTTTTTTTTTTCACTTTTTCATTTTTACGAATCAATTTGTGAAGCACCTGGGGGTTCCAAGTGCTCACTATGCATCTAGAAAGGTGCCTTGGGGGGTCTAGTTTCCAAAATGGGGTCACTTGTGGGGGAGCTCCAAAGTTTGGGCACAGAGGGGCTCTCCAAACGCAACGTGGTGTCCGCTAACAATTTGAACCGATTTTCCATTCAATTTGTTAGCGGATATCATGTTGCATTTGGAGAGTCCCTGGGTGTCCAAACATTGGAGCTCCCCCACAAGTGACCCCATTTTGGAAACTAGACCCCCCAAGGCACCTATCTAGATGCATAGTGAGCACTTGGAACCCCAAGTGCTTCACAAATTGATTCATAAAAATTAAAAAATGTTTTTTTTTTCATTTTTACGAATGAATTTGTGAAGCACCTTGGGGTTCCAAGTGCTCACTATGCATCTAGATAGGTGCCTTGGGGGGTCTAGTTTCCAAAATGGGGTCACTTGTGGGGGAGCTCCAAAGTTTGGGCACACAGGGGCTTTCCAAACGCAACATGGTGTCCGCTAACAATTTGAGCCGACAATTTGTTAGCGGATATCATGTTGCATTTGGAGAGTCCCTGTGTGCCCAAACATTGGAGCTCCCCCACAAGTGACCCCATTTTGGAAACTAGACCCCCCAAGGCACCTATCTAGATTCATAGTGAGCACTTGGAACCCCAGGTGCTTCACAAATTGATTCATAAAAATGAAAAAGTGTTTGTTTTTTCACTTTTTCATTTTTACGAATCAATTTGTGAAGCACCTGGGGGTTCCAAGTGCTCACTATGCATCTAGATAGGTGCCTTGGGGGTCTAGTTTCCAAAATGGGGTCACTTGTGGGGGAGCTCCAATGTTTGGGCACACAGGGGCTCTCCAAACGCAACATGGCGTCCGCTAACAATTTGAGCCGATTTTCAATTCAATTTGTTAGCGGACACCATGTCGCGTTTGGAGAGCCCGTGATGTGCCTAAACAGTGGAGCTCCCCCACAAGTGTCCCCATTTTGGAAACTATACCCCTCAAGGATTTTATTAAGGTGTATAGTCAACATTTTGAACCCAGATGTACGGCACAGAATTTGTTTACATTAGGTCATCATATTGAATAAGTTGTCATTATTCTTGAGCGCAAGTGCTCGCTACTTGAGTTTGCATCGGGTACTCAGGTATGCACCATGTACAGCGTGTGCTTGAGTAACATGCTCGAGTCCCTGCTCCGCATGTTTCACGGTTATTAGACACCCAAAAAAAACCATGCGGGGATCGCTCGTGCATGGCAGGCAATCCCCGTAAAGTTTTTTGGCCGCGAAGCATATGGGGCAGAGACTCGAGCATGTCACTCAAATACCCACGATACTCAATGCATACCAGAGCACCCGATGCAAACTCAAGTAGCGAGCACTTGCTCTCAACACTAGTGGCCATATCGTCTTTTTTTCTTACTTTTGAAAAAAATCCCAACCTCATCCCTAACCCTAGCACAACCCTAGCCCTAGCACAACCCTAGCCCTAGCACAACCCTAGCCCTAGCACAACCCTAGCCCCAGCACAACCCTAGCCCCAGCACAACCCTAGCCCCAGCACAACCCTAGCCCCAGCACAACCTTAGCCCCAGCACAGCCCTAGCCCCAAACCCAGCCCTAACCCTAGCCCAATCCTAACCCAAGAGTTTATTTTTGACGCTGTTCCTTGTGCGGTATAAGTGATTAGACGACTTTATTCTTCGGGTCGGTGTGATTACAGCAATGCCAGAATCATATGGGGTTTTTATGACTGACAGCTGTCACACACTAAAAGACGCATTTTTTGTAAAATCTAGTTTTTGCATCGCCATATTTTGAGAGCTATAATTTTTCCAGATTTTGGCAGACAGTCATGTGACGGCTCGTTTTTTGCGGGATGACTTGACGTTGTTATTGGTGCCATTTTCAGGCACGTGACATTTTTTGATCGCTTTCTATTCCGATTTTTGGGAGGCAGAATAAACAAAAACCAACAATTCAGGAATTGTTTTTTTTTTTTTTTTTAAATTTTGTTCCGCGTGTGGTAAAATTGATGAGGTATCTTTATTCTTCGGGTCAGTACGTTTACAGCGGTACCACATTTGTATCATTTTTCTATGTTTTGGCGCTTATACACAATAAAAGCTATTTTATAGAAAAAAATATTTTTTAGCATCACTTTATACTGAGAGCTATAACTTTTTTTTATTTTTCGGCTGATGGAGCTCTATGGCGGCTTGTATTTTGCGGGACGAGATGACGTTTTCAGCGGTATCATTTTTATTTATATGCGTCTTTTTGATCGCGTGTTATTCCACTTTTTGCTTGGCGGTATGGTGATAAAGCATTGTTTTTTGCTTCGGTTTTTTTTTTTTTTTTTTTACCGTGTTCACTGAAGGGGTTAACTAGTGGGACAGTTTTATAGGTCAGGTTGTTCCGGACGCGGCGATACCAAATATGTGTACTTTTATTGTTTTTTTTTGTTTTTTTTATAATAATATTTATTGATGGGTACATTATATTTTTATTTTTGGTGGATTATTTTTTTTATTTTTTTTTAATATTTTTGCAAATTTTTTTTTTATTTTTTTTTCCACTTTCACACAGTTTATACACTTTATTACTTTGTCCCACTCTGGGACTTTCACTTTTTTTTCTCTGATCGCCTGCATGGCACAGGAATGCAGCACCATCCCTATGCCATGCAAGCTGTCAGAAATGCACAGTGTGAAGATTGCTTGGAGATGCACTGCGCATGTCCAAGCAATCTTCCTGCTGTCTGGTGACCCGGATGTTGTCATGACGACATCGGGTCGTCATGGCAACACCCGGGAAGCCTTTGCAGACTGCGCTGGAAGCCGGAAGAGGAGGTGAGTATCGGCGATCACCTCCCCTTGCCCCCGCAATGCCGCGATCGACTTCGATCGACTTCGATCGCAGCATCGCGGGGGTTAATGTGCTGGGAGAGGTGCAGGACCGCTCCCTGCACATAGTACCGGGTGTTAGCTGTGACAATCAGCTGACACCCGGCGGTGATCGCGCCCGCACAGCCTGTGTGCGCGCGCGATCGCCATGACGTACTAATACGGGTCTGGCTCTTAAGTCCCAGGGCACAGACGCGTATTAGTACGGCAAATGTTGTTAAGGGGTTAAAAAGGTAGGCAGGTGTAGGCTGGCACGGCTGATAGACAGGCGAGCACAGCTGATAAGCAGTCAGGCTGGCGGGCACGGCAGATAAGCAAGCAGGCTGGCATGGTTGAAACAGGCAGCCAGCGGCGGTGAGTGAGTCAGCGTCTCTGCCGGGAGAGGGAGGCAGTAGGCAGAGATGCTGGCGCTACATACAGTACAGACCAAAAGTTTGGACACACCTTCTCATTTAAAGATTTTTCTGTATTTTCATGACTTTGAAAATTGTACATTCACACTGAAGGCATCAAAACTATGAATTAACACATGTGGAATTATATACTTAGCAAAAAAGTGTGAAACAACTGAAAATATGTCTTATATTCTAGGTTCTTCAAAGTAGCCACCTTTTGCTTTGATGACTGCTTTGCACACTCTTGGCATTCTGACACACACCCACGGTTTTAAATAGCGGCCCTTTAGTTTTCTATTTGTCACAGCGACAACGTGTGAATAGCTTCACTGAAACACTGCTACACATTCTAAATGGAGGACAGAAATGGCTGGATTTGTACCGCAGTTATATGTGATACGTCTGACGGACACCCACGGTTTTAAATAGCGGCCCTTTAGTTTCCTATTTGTCATAGCGACCATGTGTGAATAGCTTCACTGACACACTGCTACAAACTCTAAATGGAGGACAGAAATGGCTGGATTTGTACCGCAGTTAAATGTGATGTTATGAAAATACAGAAAAATCTTTAAATGAGAAGGTGTGTCCAAAATGTTGGTCTGTACTGTAAATGCTGTTGTTCTCCTGAATATGGTATTGATTTTCTTTTGCCCTTGCATCTCTCTGTTTCTGAAATATGGCGTCCTCTTCCTTGTATCCAAATTATTATTATTTATTATTATGTCTAGTCTTTTTAGCGCATTGGGCATGGTCCTCACGAAAACTTCCATAGAGAAGTGTTGGGGACCATACCCCCTTGGTGAAGAAGATTATATTTGCATACAGAGAAGAGGGGGCTATATCTCAGAAAAAAGGAGGTGCATGAACAAAAGAAAAACAATGCCAGATACAGAAGAGTGACATTTACACCAGGTAAAATAATTTGATATTTATGGCAAATGACAAGTCCTTTTTAACCCCTTCACCACCTTGGGATTTTCTGTTTTTGCGTTTTCGTTTTTTGCTCCCCTTCTTCCCAGGGCCATAACTTTTTTCTTTTTCAGTCAATATGGCCGTGTGAGGGCTTGTTTTTTGTTGGATGAGTTGTAAATTTGAAATACCCCATTGATTTTACCATATCGTGTACTGAAAAATGGGAAAAAAATCCCAAGTGCAGTGAAATTGCAAAAAAAATCAATTCCACACTTTTTTTTTTACCATGTTAACTAAATGCTAAAATTGACCTGCCATTATTATTCTTCAACTCATTGCGAGTTCATAGATACCAAACATGAATAGGTTCTTTTTTATTTATGTGGTGAAAGAACAATCCAAAGTTTGTAAAAAAATAAAAAAATGGCACTATATTCCGTTGACCGTAGTGTCTCCATTTTTCGGGATCTGAGGCTACGTCAGGGCTTGTTTTTTGCGTGCCGAGATGACATTTTTATTAATACCATTTTGGGATAGATACAATGTTTTGATCGCCTGTTATTGCATTTTATTGCAATGTTGCGGCAGCCAAAAAAACCTTAATTTTGGCATTTTGATTTTTTTTCTCATTACGCTGTTTGCTGATCTGTTTAATTATATTTATATTTTGATAGATTGGGCATTTGAATGCGGCGATACCAAATATGTGTCTTTTTGATTTTTTTTGAATGGGGCAAAAGGTGGGTGATTTGAACTTTTATATATATATATATTTTTTTTTTACATTTTTAAAAACATTTTTTTTGTACTTTTCACTTGCTTCAATAGTTTCCTTGGGAGACTTGAAGCTGCCATCTTCTGATCGCTTATGCTGCACATAGTAGAACTTCAGCCCTGCTATGTGTAGCAGAAATGCTCATCTGTTATGAATGACGGCCACTAGTTGGCGCTCATAGCAGATCAGCAATGACAAGCATGGGGGTCTTCTGCAGACCCCCAGTTGTCATGTCAACCTATCGGTGCCCCACGATCATGTGATGAGGCACCAATGCCCGGAGTTAGTGATGTGCTTCTGGCAATCATGTTAAATGCTGCTGTCAGAGATTGATGATCGTGATTCCACGCGTGGCTGTTATGGGCACAGGACAGCTGATCAGATCAGATGAGACACAATTGCAAGAAAGTCAGGAGGAGGACCAGGGTGCGGAAGAGGAAGACGAGGTGGTGAATGATATAGTAACTGACCCAACCTGGCAGGAGGACATGCAGAGCAAGGACAGCAGCACACAGGGGGAGGAAAGCAAAGCACCCCAACAGGCCGGAAGAAGCTTTGTGGTTGCCGCAGACAGAAGGCAGGCAACCGTTCCCCGTAACACCAACACGAAGGAAGTTGCCAGTACAACTGTTAGGTCTTCCCGAGTCTGGTTGTTTTTTAAAGACTCTGCCGATAACCCCAAAAAGGCCATTTGCACCACCTGCCAGGCCAGCATCAGCAGGGGTGGCAAAACGACCAGCCTGACCACCACCAGCATGATCAGGCACATGGCAGCAAAGCACCCGACTTTGTGAGCTGAACATAAGGGTCCAGGAACAGTGTCTGCAGGTGGCACCATTGCTTCTTCCGCTGTTGTGCATGCAAGCCAATCCCCTGTCCATGGTGCATGGGAAGATGCCTCCTGCCCTGCACCTGTCATTACACACTCTCAAGAAGCAGCATCAGGAAGCATGTCCATGTCCTTGTTCAAGCGCAGCGTTCAGTTGTCCATACCCCAGTCCTTGGAACGCAAGCGCAAACACGCAGCCAACGCCACACAGGCCACACTACTAAATCCACACATTTCACGACTGCTTGCACTCGAAATGTTGCCTTTTAGGCTCGTGGAGATGGAAGCATTCCACAATCTGATGGCGGCGGCCGTCCCTCGGTACTCGGTCCCCAGCCGCCACTATTTCTCCCGGCGTGCCATCCCCGCATTACACAAGCAAGTGTCCCAAAACATTAGCCGTGCCCTCAACAACGCAGTTACGCACTCAGAATCAGTGTGATATAGTGATGAGCGAGCACTAAAATGCTCGGGTACTCGTTGCTCGGGTCGAGCAAATTGGACTACTCGGGTGCTCTACCCGAGCAAAGAGCCCAATGTAAGTCTATGGGAAACTCGAGCATTTTTCAGGCGGCTCCCCCCTGCGGTCTGACCAAATCGATGGGAACAATGCTCAAATGACATGGGAACAGCATGGGGAAGACCCCTGGAAGCATTTCTGACTCCCAGGTCACTGCTGTCAACAACGTTGTCATGGTAATACGCCACTTTACACTCACAATAAAACATACAAAAACAAAACCAAAATGGATTTTCCTGGGAAATATGTTAAGGAACATCATTTCCAGGGTAATGACTTGTATATAAGGCAAAATAAATAACCCAAACCAAAAGTACTCCTCCACACCTTGGGCTATGTTTTTGATGCGTTTTTGCACTTTTGCATTGCTTTCAACCAAGACAAAAGCATTCACTGGGAAATGTCATTTTAACATTTTACAACCTTATCTGGCCATGTTGTGTGTGACACATCATCAGACACATGCATACAGTACTGAAAAGACATGGGAACAGCATGGGGAAGACCTCTGGAAGCATCTCTGACTCCCAGGTCACTGCCTAAAAGTGTGCCCATCATAAGTGATCCTTGGCGCATGCGAAGATGCCTCCCGCCATGCACCTGTCATTGCAGACTTGCAACAATCACCATCCACGTCCTTGTCCCAATGCAGCATTCAGTTCTCCCGAACCCATTCCTTAGAATGCAAGCGCAAGTATGCAGCCAGCCAGCCACCCTCCCACAGGCTGCAATACTAACCTGCCAAATTTTTGACAGCTGCTTGCACTTGAAATGTGGCCTTTTAGGCTCGTGGAGACAGAAGCTGTCCACAATCTTATGGCGGCGGCGACCGGGTATCCATACTCGGTCCCCAGCCGCCACTATTTTTCCCAGTATAGTCTCCGCCTTCCACAAGCACGGATCCCACAATATTACCGGTGCCCTCCCCAGTGTACTTAATGGGAAGGAGCGCCTAACCAAAAACACGTGAACAGGTGAATGTGGCCAGGGACGGTGCGGAGCCAGTCCACGGCTTTTTTTGCTGAGTTGTATTTCACCACAGCCATATTCTTTAGCTTGGTAAAAGGACTTGAGACACCATATCTACCCATCTGTCATTTCTCCCAGGAAGTCCCCTAAAGCTGCTTTTACTTGAAATGTGGCCTTTTAGGCTCGTGGAGGCGGAAGCTTTTCATAACTTCATGCCGGCGGCGGCCGGGTGTCCATACTCAGTCCCCAGCCGCCACTATTTCTCCCGGTATCGCCTCCGTCTTTCACAAGCACGGGTCCCACAACATTACCCGTGCCCTCCCCAGTGCACTTACTGGGAAGGACCGCCTGATTAAAAACACTTGGACAGGTGAATGTGGCCAGGAACGGTACGGAGCCAATCCACAGCTTTTTTTGCTGAGTTGTATTTAGCTCAGTGAAAGGACTGGCATAGAGGGAAACTGTATCTACTCTGGGTGTAGTTTCCCCCACGAAGTCCTCTAATAGAGTTTGTTGCAGAAGCAATGGCAACCTGTCCAACATCAACTCGCACTTGTCGGTGGTGCTTTGACACACACACATTTTTCTTTGCGCATTTAATTTCATGACTATAGAGTTGGGCAATGGCCTGATCTGCAATGCGGTTTGAGAAATAACATGCATAAGCACGTCCGATCCGCATTAAAAAGCAGCCATACAATGTCCGGGAACCTTCCCCCACACTTTTCTTAGCCAGGACTGCTTCTCGGCAGGGTTGGATGGTCCCACCAGAGAATCCTCTGGTGTGCCTTGGCTTCTACCTCAGGAGAGTTCATGATAGCGCTAACTTTGCAGCTGCAATGTGGCTCTTGAGCTGGGAAGAAAGGTGAGCCCTCAGAATCAAATCCTCTGGTGGGCACAATGTTTTTCAATCTGAAACAGCTTCTCAGTGGAAGTTGTATTTCACCACAGCCATATTCTTTAGCTCGGTGAAAGGACTGGCATAGAGGGAAACCGTATCTACTCCGGCTGTCATTTCTCCGTCACCAGGTTCCGCCCATTGTCACACACGACCATGCCTGGCTGTATGATCAGCGGTGAGAGCCACAAATCAGGCTGGTGTGTTACAGCTTTCAACAACTCTACAGCGCTGGGCAGTTTGTCACCTAAGCATTAAGCTTGTTATCTTCAGCACAGCCTGTTGCCGCATGGCCAAGTCAGTGCTGCAGTACTGTCAGCTTGTGACTGATGTGGTCATTTCGGAGATGAAGGAGGAGGTGCAGGAGCTGAACAATGTGATTACATTGAGGTTAAATTGGTGACGCTGTTTTTTATACTAAAGAGAGATCCTATTGTTTTGTTTTTTTCCGTTATTTTTTATGACAAATGCATTCACCGGGAAATGTCATTTTAACATTTTACAACCTTATCTGGCAATGTGGTCTGTGACACATCATCAGACACATCCTGTTTTATTTATGATGGAGGGATTCTGAAAGTCATAAAGCCTATTTTTATTGGGCCATCAGACGTCCCTTACTATTCTTAAAAGGCCAGCAGTCGGCCCTCGCTATTGTTAGAGAGCCATCAGCTGGCTATGCTTTGTTGTTCCCATTATTAACAAGTGGGTCTCCTATACTGTTATTGCGCATCCAGTGACTGCAAGGGCTGCCAAAAATTTGGACGCAACCCAATACCCCTTTAAAGACACATAGAGGAGGGTCTCAGTAAAAAAAATGTGCCCATTATAATGGAACGGGTCTCCTATAGTGGTAATGCCCAAGCTGTTACTGCAAGGGCAGCCAAAATTTGGGAAAAACCCCACTAAGAATTTAAAGACACATAGAGCAGGGCCACAGTGATGACAAATTCCCATTAGAAAGGAGAGAGTCTGCTATACAGTTATAGGGTATGCAGTGAGTCCAACGGCTGACCAATTTTAGGAAAAACCCCACTAAGGATTTAAAGACACATAGAGCAGGGCCACGGTAATGACAAATTCTCATTAGAAAGGAGAGGGTCTCCCATAGTGTTGACCTATGCAGTGAATGCAAGGGCTGCCAAAAATTGGGAGGCATTCCAATGCCCCTTGGAAGAGACTTAGAGAGCCTCCTAAAAAAATGTTCCCATTAGAATGGAGCGGGTCTCCTATACTTGTAATGCCCATGCACTAAGTGTATGGGCTGACAAACATTTACCCCTGGGGGGTATACATGAACATTCTGTATAATTTTTTTTATTTTACGGGCATCATAAACACCCTTTAAAAAAATTATGTGGGTGTTGCATCACGGACCACGGTCACCCTGGTGATATAGTGGTGGAGGATGAGGAGAAGGAGGAGGAAAAGAGCAAATAGCCAAAATCAGGAAGCGTATACCCATGTGTGGGTGTGAAGAGGTGCATGGGAATACACCTCCCAAAAAAAGACACTGGATTTGAGTTTATGTTATGCTGATATCATTCGGTGGTGTTGAGAAGTCTGGCCCAATCCAGCCCTTGTTCATTTTTATAAGAGTCAACCTGTCAGCATTTTCAGTTGACAGGCGGATGCGCTTATCAGTTATAATTCCACCAGCAGCACTAAAAACCCGCTCTGATAAAACGCTAGCGGAAGGGCAGCCCAGGACCTCCAAGGCGTAGAGAGCCAATTCATTCCACGTATCCAGATTGGATACCCAATAATTAAAAGGCACAGAGGAATCACGGAGGACGTTGGTACGGTCGGCAAGGTACTCTCACAGCATCTTCCCAAACTTTGCACTCCTTGTTAGAGTACCCCGCACTTCAGGGCCTGTGCGATGGGAGGGTCTGAGAAAACTGTCCCAGAACTTTGACAGTGTTCCCCTGCCTCTACTGGATTGCATTTGTGTCTCTCTCGCCTGTACTCCTTGGTTGTCCAACGAACTGTGACCTCTGCCGCCAGAGTTTTCAGATGGAAATTTTTTTAATAGTTCCGCAACAAGGGCCTTCTTGTACTGCCCCATTTTTGTAGACCTGTCTGCCTCAGGAATAAGAGATATAAAGTTCTCCTTGTAGCGTGGGTCTAGAAGTGTCACCAACCAGTAATGACTGTCACCCAAAATTTTGAGAATGCGAGAGTCATGGGAAAGGCAGCGTAACATAAACTCAGCCATGCGTGCCAGACTGCTAACAGGCAAGACTTCTGTGTCCTCACCAAGAGGATGACTGACCATGCTCTCCTCCTCCTCTCTGACCTTTGGCCATCGACGCTAAACAGACGGTATGACAGTTGTGCAGGTAGTACCGTCTATAGCGCATGAAATTAGCTCCTGTTCTTCCTCCTCCTCCTCTTCTTCCTCATTGTCACTCAATCCACGTTGGGATGAGATGAGGCTGGGCTGTGTAATCACCCTATATGGTTCCTTGCTCCATCTCATCGTACTCCGCCCGCAATGCATCCTCTTTGATTGTGAGCAGAGAGCATTTCAGAAGACAGAGAAGCGGGATGGTGATGCTAATTATGGCATCATCGCCGCTCACCATCTTGATGGAGTCCTCAAAGTTTTGGAGGATGGTACATATGTCTGACATCCATGTCAACTTCTGAGGTCTTATGTGTGGAGTCTGAACTGAATACCGACAGCGTTGTTGATGCTAGTACTCAACTACTGCCCTCTTCTGCTCACAAATCCTTCCCAACATCTGCAGTGTAGAGTTCCAACGCATGGGGACATCACACACCAGTCTGTGAGCCGGAAGCAGCAAACGCTGCTGAAACACGGCAAGGGCGGCGGAAGCTGTAGGTGACTTTCTAAAATAGGCACACAGGCGGTGTACTTTAACAAGCAGATCCGGCAGCTCCGGGTAGGATTTGAGAAACCGCTGAACCACGAGGTTAAGCACATGGGCCAGGCATGGTACGTGTGTGAGCTCGCCTCGCCTCAGAGTCGCCACCAGGTTCCGGCCATTGTCACACACGACCATGCCTGGCTGTAGGTTCAGCGGTGTGAGCCACAGATCTGCCTGCTCTTTCAGAGCTATCCACAACTCTTCAGAATTGTGCGGTTTGTCACCTAAGCATATTATCTTCAGCACAGCCAGTTGCTGCTTTGCCGAGGCAGTGCTGCAGTGCTTCCAGCTTGTGACTGATGTGGTCATTTCGGAGATGGAGGCTGAAGAGGAGGAGGAGGCTGAGGCGGATGAGGTGCAGGAGACTGTGGGGACAACCCTGATTGACCTAATGCCCGCAATCCTTTGCGTCGGGAGGACGTGTTCCGTCCCAAGGTCCGACTGGGTCCCGGCTTCTACTATGTTAACCCAGTGTGCCATCAGCGAGATGTACCGTCCCTGCCCACAAGCACTTGTCCATGTGTCCGTGGTTAGATGGACTTTCCCGGTAACTGCGTTGTTGAGGGCACGGCTAATGTTTTGGGACACGTGCTTGTGTAATGCGGGGACGGCAAACCGGGAGAAATGTTGGCGGCTGATCCGAGTACCGAGGGACAGCCGCCGCCCCCAGGTTGTGGAATGCTTCCGTCTCCCCGAGCCTAAAAGTCAACATTTCAAACACAAGCAGTCATGAAATGTGGGACTTTAGCACTGTGGCCTGTGGGGCGTTGGCTGCGTATTTGCGCTTGCGCTCCAAGGACTGGGGTATGGACAACTAAACGCTGTGCTCGGACAAGGAAGTTGACATGCTTCCTGATGCTGCTACATGAGAGTTTGCAACGACCGGTGCAGGGCAGGAGGCATGTTCGCATGCACCATAGACAAGGGATTGGCTTGCATTCACAACAGCGGAAGAAGCAATGGTGCCACCCTCAGTACTGCCAACTTCCTTCATGTTGGTGTTACGGGGAGCGGTTGTCTGCCTTCTTTCTGCAGCCACCACACTGCTTCTTCCTGCCTGTTGGGGTGCTCTGCCTCCCTCCCCCTGTGTGCTGCTGTCCTCGCTCTGCATGTCCTCCTGCCAGGGTGGGTCAGTTACTATATCATCCACCACCTCGTCTTCCACTTCCGCACTCTGGTCCTCCTCCTGACGATGCTGCAGCACCAGACAAGCTGAAGTCTGTGTGGCTGAAAGCCAGGCTAGGCCCAAGCTGCGGGCTAGTCTGGCCAGTGAGAGCCTAGAGTGGGCTAGAAGGCAAGGAGAAGAGAAGAGCCATGAGGGACAGAGGAACCACAGAGAGTTCGTCCCCTGATGCAAGCCGGGCATCGGGCCCGAGCCTATTGGGATCTCTATGCCCAGTAGGGAATCCAGCATACTGAGGAGGATTTCATATCCCTCAGTCCACCCGTGAATACCGCACATTCAGGGGACTAGGTAACACGAAGGCCCCAGCATCCAGGGATCGTGGTAACCAGTGGGAAAGCCCTCGCCGCCAAGCAAGACGGGTGAGAGAAACATCAAGGGAGCTAGACCCTGTTCCAGGCAGGTCAGAAGCTCCAGGGAGAGAGACAGGAAGATACAGAAAGGAGGCCTTACACCCACTCACTGGGGAGCAAGACCAGAAGTGCACACTACCTACAAGTACCCCAGACCGTACCTGACTACCATCTGCAGTAAAGGTACTGAAACTAGCCCCAGTGTGTGTGTCTGTTCTTCCTCTGATCCGGCTGGGTCCCCTCTCTCCTGCATCCCTTCACATCATCCCTGCCCCGGGGACCCGCTCTGCCTGTGGGGAGCAGAAACACCTCAGCTGCCATCCCAACACCCCCGGAGGTCTGAAGCAGCGCTGGTAATCATTACCAGGTACCACAGGTGGCATCACAAACTATTTATCTATTTTTATCCAAGTTACAAATTCCCCTTTTTGGTTGACCGCCCTGGGCCACGGACCGGGCAAGGCACCGTGAAATCCCCCACCAGCATCCATAGGCCCGGCTGCCGAGTACCCCACAGCCCTGGGGGCGGGTCAGTGGTGGTGGCTAAGTGACTGGAATTATTATCTGCTATCCAACCAATAACCTTTTGACACTGCTCTGTGTTCAATAGTGGTGTTCTGCGCTCCCCTATTAATTGGGACAGGAAGGTCGAGCAAGAAGATGTGGGTGTTTGTTGTGGCACAATTTCAGCTTGCCCACGGCCTCGGCCTCCGCATGCACCATCATCACCTTCAGGTCAAGTTCCCCGTCCCTTGCCACGTGTCTTGCCCATTTTAAATGGAGGACAATATCTTCCACGCTCAGAACAAATGACTGAATTTGGAGCGAACTTATATGTGATCCGTGTGACGGACAAACCACTGTTTTAAATACCTGGCCTGTAGGTAACTATTTTGAACAGCAATCTGGTGTCAATTTCTTCACTGGCACACTGCAACAAATTTTTAATGGAGGCCAGAAATGGCAGTATTTTCTGAAAACGTATATGTGATCCGTGTGATGGAGAAAATACAGTTTTAAAAGCCTGGCCTGTAGGTAACTATTTTGAACAGCAATCTGGTGTCAATTGCTTCACTGACACACTGAAACAAATTTTTAATGGAGGCCAGAAATGGCAGTATTTTCTGAAAACGTATATGTGATCCGTGTGACGGAGAAAATACAGTTTTAAATGCCTGGCCTGTAGGTAACTATTTTGAACAGCAATCTGGTGTCAATTGCTTCACAGACACACTGCAACAAATTTTTAATGAAGATCCGAAATGGCAGTATTTTCTGAAAACGTATATGTGATTCGTGTGATGGAGAAAACACAGTTTTAAATACCTGGCCTGTAGGTAACTGTTTTGAACAGCAAACCAGTGTCAAAAACTTTGCTGACACACTGAAAAAAAAATTTAATGGAGGCCAGAAATGGCAGTATTTTCTGAAAACGTATATGTAATCCGTGTGACGGAGAAAACACAGTTTTAAATACCTAGCCTGTAGGTAACTATTTTGAACAGCAATCTTGTGTCAATTGCTTCACTGACACACTGCAACAAATTTTTAATGGAGGCCAGAAATGGCAGTATTTTCTGAAAACGTATATGTGATCCATGTGACGGAGAAAACACAGTTTTAAATAGCTAGATTTTTAGCGCTGTAATATGGAAAGGACCTGGCTGTATTCTGCAGTGCCAACAAGCAAATGGCGCAGAAAACGGTGTTCTCTGGATTGCTTTTTAAGCAAATAATGAGGATTAAGATCCGAAAAAAATTATTCCTGGCCCCTGAGACCTGGACCTTTGTCTAGAAATATCTAACAGCAGCAGAAGGCAGAACCGGAATGGAGCCTCTGTGCTATGTGCACTGTAGTCTGAGTCTGCTATATACCCTGCCTGCCTATATACACTGCTTGCCTTCCTATATACACTGCTTGCCTGTTATCTCAGCAGATGGATTAGTCCTCAGAAGGACTGTTTGTTGATATGGATATGTGTCTCTAATATAGTCTGTACACATACACTAACTAGAAACAAGCGAATCTCCCCCTAGCTCAGCAGCAGCTCTCCCTACACTGTCTGATTCCGGAGTGACTGTGATGAGCATGGCGGTGCCAGGTCTGATATAGACCTGATGACACTGTGCAGCCAGCCAATCACTGTAATGCCACAACCAACATGGCTACAGCATTACAGTGAGTGGCAGGCAATCCCTGCATGTTCATTGGCTCTCTAAAGAGCACCAAACATGCAGGGAAGAGACCCGAGCTCCCGCCGAGCAACCCCGGAAATACTCGGCGAGCGCCGAGCATGTCGAACAGTGAGATGCTCGGGCGAGCATCGAGCAGTAGCGAACATGCTCGCTCATCACTAGTGTGATATGTTGAAGTGTTCCAGAGTTCTAACCACATAAAGTGACACTGGTCAGAATTGAAAAATTTAGCCTGGTCAGGGAGGTGAAAACAAGCTGAGGGTGAAGGGGTTAAAGCAATTCTTTTAAGAAGAGTGGGTTAAAATTCCTCCACAGAAATGTAAAAGCCTCATCACAAGATATGGCAAATGTTTAATTGCAGTTGTTAACCCCTTACTTACCGGGGACGTATTAGTACGCATATTTGCGTACTGCCCGTTCAGTGAGGGCTGCTGCGCCGAGCCCTCACTGAACGGAGCACATGTCAGCTGATTCTTACAGCTGACATGTGCCCGCAACACCCGCGGCTGTTAACATGTTAAATGCCGCTGTCAATCTCCAACAGCAGCATTTAACGTGGGTAGCGCGTCATAAGCCCCGCCCACCGGCGACCCCGTCACGTGATCGTGGGTCGCCGATGGGCGTGCATGACAACCCAGGGTCTGCAGCAGACGCCTGTGGTTGTCATGATCTTATCGCTATGAGCGCCACCTAGTGGTCGGCGCTCATAGCACAGGACCATTTCTGCTGCATGCAGGGGACCTGCTCGTCCCCTGTATGTAGCAGAGGCGATCGGATAGTTGCTGCTTCTAGTCTCCTATGGAGACTATAGAAGCATGCAAAAAGTAAAAAAAAAAGTTTTTAAAAATATAAAAAAAAATATAAAAGTTTAAATCACCCCCCTTTCACCCCATTCAAAATAAAATATATAAAAAAAAAACCCACATACACATATTTGGTATCGCCGCGTTCAGAATCGCCCGATCTATCAATATAAAAAAGAACTAATCCGATCGGTAAACGGCGTAACGAGAAAAAAATTCTAAACGCCAGAATTACGTTTTTTGGTCGCCGCAAAATTGCAATAAAATGCAATAACGGGCGATCAAAACATCGGATCTACCCCAAATGTTATCAATAAAAACGTCAGCCCGGCACGCAAAAAATAAGCCATCAACCAGCCCCAGATCACGAAAAATGGAGACGCTACGGGTCTTAGAAAATGGCGCTATTTTTTTATTTTTTTTACCAAATTTTGGAATTTTTTTTCACCACTTAAATATAAAAGAACCTATACATGTTTGGTGTCTATGAACTCGTAATGACCTGTATAATGAGAAGGGCAGGTCAGTTTTAGCATTCAGTGAACGTGGTAAAAAAAATAAATAAAAAACAACTGAGGTATTGCACTTTTTTTGCAATTTTACCGCACTTGGAATTTTTTTCCTGTTTTCCCGTACAGGATATGGTAAAACTAGTAATGGCTTTGAAAAGTACAACTTGTCCCGCAAAAAATAAGCCCTCACATGGCCATATTGACCAAAAAATAAAAACGCTATGGCTCTGGGAACAAGGGGAGCAAAAACGAAAATGCAAAAACGAAAAATGCTCCGGGGCTTAAGGGGTTAAAGCCAAGGGTAGCAGAATCAGTTATTAGGTTTGGTTGAGGGTAGCAGCTACTTGTGATATAGGTAATATAGGTTTTGAATAAAGTTTTATCTTCAAATAAATTCTTCAAATAAATGGAATGACCATTGCGAAGCTGCATTTTAGGTTTTCTTGTGTTTTCTTTATCTTATATTGAAAATAGTTGGATGATCTGTAAGGTTTTGATCTGACATACCAGCAAAATTAGAAGGAATCTCGTGCGGGGCAATTACTTTTTCACAACACTATAAATTATGAAATAAATTAAGACAAACAAGTTAAATTAAAACAGAAAACAGATTGTTCGTCTTTTTAAATGTAATATTTAAACCTAATGTTTGAATTTTAAAAATCCTGACATATGTTAGTCAAACGTATGCTAAAAGGTCATCAAAGTCTGGTATAAATAAAGATTTATATTTATTACTTCTCCATCTTAATGTTCGCTGTGTAATACTTTATTTATGTAGTATGTCTTGTCAGCCACATCTTCCCATTGCAAAATCAATGGCAGTTCCTTTCTGAAAGGGGTTATCTCTTCCAAGTCAAATCCTTAAACTTTTAAATATTTATCACTCCTCAAATACTTTGTATTACACCAACTTAGCAGCATAAAGGCAAATGACCAATAATACCATAGGGATCGGATCACTCTCAATTTGCATCTGTTTGAATGTAATGAATTTACATGAAAGCTCTTTTTTTTTTAACTGAAATACAGGGTACAATTTATAAGAGCCTTATACCGTAACCTGACCACATAATAATGTTATTTAGGCAAAATGGATGAACTTTCCTTGGAGTAAAACACCATATTAAATGTAGAACTTAGCTGTGATAACAGATCCAATGAAAGATATACATACTGTATCTAATTACAATTTTACTTTCTGGCCATCTGAAGTATTCTACTGAAGGTATGATGATTAATCCATGAATATTCAGAATAAGTATATGTAGTGCTACTGAAATTGCATTAAAAAATAACAAGCTTGAGAACAAACACATTTACAATAACTAAGTTATCTTAAAACTAAATATTTTTGTATTTGCCCCCCCCCAATTATTATTTGTTATTTTGAAGGTATAACGTAAATATTAATCATAGGACTACAATCAATATAAAATAGAATAGAAACTGAAACAATTCACCTTTCAGACAAAAGCTCGCCATCTGTCAACTTATATTGGTCCTGAATCAGCATGGGCTCTGCAATGAATTTATATATTCCCACAGGACAGCTGCAAAATTGTATAATACTTTCTACTAGCGTTATTCGGAGAAAGCTTTTGTTATGCTGCTGCATGGTGTAAAATTGTTTCTGTAGAAAAGGGGATTGCAGAAGCAAACGGCAAACAAATAGATTGTGTATAATCTTTGTGGAGTAAAGCTCTGCTGTCTTTTCACATGCATTGCAGCATTTTTAGTTTGCTACCAAGCTATCCTCTCTGTTAAGCTATGCTTGTATATTTATTACATAGGAAACTCGCTATTGCTTTATTAATGTTGAATTGTAATATTAAAAGGACCTGTCAACTATAAAAATGCTATTTAACTATAAATAGAGAAAGAAGTAATCTGCAGGTAAATAGCATTTAAATAATGTCTGACTAGTTTGTTGGAAGTGCAGCTGCAGGGAGAAAATTAAGGTACATTCTCCCTGCAGCCGCTCACTTCCAGTTATTGGGACAGTGCACAAGGCTGTAACAGTCGCACTGTAATCACTTCTCGTTACATTGATTGACAGCCTGCTCTGAAGCGTATGTGTGCCAAACATGTTGTCAATCAACTTAGTGGGGATTGATTACAACTGCACTCACTCTGTAGTGAGCGCTGACTGTAACTGCTCCCTGCTCTTCCCCAATGACTGGAAGCGAGCAGCAAATATATAATATAACTTAATTTTCTCCCTATAGCTGTGCTTTTTGTAAACCAGCTTAAATTACCACTAACGGAAATACTATTTTTGTAGGTGACAGATTTCCTTTAAGCAATCCCGACTCGGTGTGAGAGACCCGGCGGGGATCAGAAGATGCAACAAGGACCGGATTGGTGACAGTGAAGAGCGGAAGTACCAAAGAGGTGAGTGGTAAAGTGGGGATAAGTATTTTTTTTTTACTTTTTTGATAGCCTTTTATGGCTTAGAAAAATGGCACCTAGCTGGCCGCCATTTTGCTAAATTCGTTTGGAAGCAAATTACAAAAAATCTGCATATTGGTGAATATGGATTTTTGTAAAATTATAGTAGAACTCAATTCCATTTAAATTTATTCTCTCGTTTCTAGTGAGTACTCTTGACACAAATTGCAAGTTTGTGTGTTTTAGGTATTTTGGTTACAATAATAACTAATACCTCATATACCTAAACATGGACACTATGCAGACATAAATCACCAAAAAGAGTGATAAAGAGCATTTGCAAAGCATACATGTTTCAGGGGCTGTGGGGAGTACACTGGTGTTTTAATGAGACGGATAGGCATTCTCAACCTACTATGATACAGTTGTGGGCAAGTTGTGTAAATATCATTATCCTTTGCGCATTTAATTTATTTGTGTATCAATTGGGTATCTTCTTAATGAAGTGCCTATTTCTATGTGATTCATAAAATAAAAAAATTTAAGTGAAGGCACTGTCATTGTATGAATTGGTTTGATGATTTATTTATATGCTAAATTATCCAGAACTGTGAAGATTTGTTGTGAAATTATTACCATTATATTTGCAGCATTTGGTCTAGTACAATATTTTTATTTGGCCGTGGTTTGCTATAATTATTGTATTTTCAAACATTATTAACTTATGATTGATTGTTACACTTTAACTTCTATTGGGTACTAATTACCTTACACTCCTCCTATTTCATGAATGATTCTAAAATGGACCTTTTTAGTCAAGTGTATACCTTAAAGAATTAATAAACGTCTAATATTTTTTAACACTCTTGGTGGTTTATGTCATCATAATTTTTGTGCATAAGTGCTAATTTATTTACATTTTCCATTGTCTTTCATAATTAATAACATTTAGGGAGGATGATTTTTTTATGACTTTCCTAGCCAGGGACAGACTGAGACTAAAATTCAGCCCTGGCATTTGAAAGCACACAGTCGCATGCCAGCTCTGTCCCCTTCCCCAGAATATTATTATTATTATTCATTTATATAGCGCCATAGCGCTGTACATAAGGAGGGGTTACATACAAAATACAGATATCACTTACAGTAAACAAACTAACAATGATAGAACGGTACGGAGGGAAGAGGACCCTGCCCTTGCGAGCATACATTCTACAGGAATGGGGCGGAGACAGTAGGTTACATAGTTACATAGTTAGTAAAGCCGAATAAAGACTTGCATCCATCAAGTTCGACCTGTAAGTTATGTGGTTGCTAAAGTTGATCCAGAGGAGGGCAAAAACCCCAAATGATTTGGCCAATCTTCACCTGAGGAAAAATTCCCTCCCGACTCTGAAACCAGCAGTCAGAATAAATCCCTGTATCAACTTACTATTTTATTCTATTTTTAAGTATATGCTGAAATCTGCCTGGTATCTAGAAATGCATCCAGTCCCCGCTTGAACTGGTGTAGTGAATCCGACATTACAGTCTCCTCACTCAGTGAATTCCATATTCTCACTGCTCTTACCGTAAAGAACCCCTTCCTATGCTGGTGCTGGAACCTTTTCTCTTCCAGTCTTAGTGAGTGCCCTCTTGTTACCGTAATATCCCTCCTTTTGAACAAATCCCTGGCAAGTTCTCTATACTGTCCCCTAACATATTTGTACACATTTGTTATATCCCACCTCAACCTTCTTTTTTCCAGGCTGAATAGTCCTAGTTTTGCCAACCTCTCTGGGTATTGCAGTCCCTCCATTCCCCTTATTAATTTTGTTGCCCTCCTTTGTACCTTTTCAAGCTCGTTTATATCCTTTCTATATATTGGGGCCCATAACTGAGCACAGTATTCCAAGTGTGGTCTGACCAGTGCTTTGTACAGTGGAAGAACAATGTTCTCATCCTTTGCAGCTATACCTCTTCTGATACATCCCATTACCCTGTTTGCCCTTACAGCGGCGGGCTGACTTTGGGCACTCCAATTTAGTTTACTATCAATTAAGATGCCCAAGTCCTTCTCCATCTCTGAATTCCCCAATGATTTCCCATTCAGTGAGTACTGGTGACTTCCATTTTTCCTTCCCATATGTATGACCTTACATTTCTCCTCATTAAACCTCATTTGCCATTTAATGCTCCACCTACCCAGCTTATCCAAATCCCTCTGTAGGTCTGCACTATCCTCTTTTGTATTAATTGTTTTACATAACTTTGTGTCATCTTCAAATATTGATATTTTACTATTTAACCCGTTGACTATGTCGTTAATAAAGATATTAAATAACATTGGGCCTAGTACAGACCCCTGTGGTACCCCACTAGTGACGCTTACCCATTCTGAGTATATTCCATTTATAACCTCCCTCTGCCTTCTATCCTTTAGCCAGTTAGCTACCCACTTGCAAACATTTTCCCCCAGCCCCATCATTCTCATTTTGTATACCAACCTATTATGTGGAACGCTATCCAACGCTTTTGAGAAGTCGAGATACACGACATCCACTGCATCCCCCTGATCTAATCGAGAGCTAACCTCCTCGTAGAAGTCAATCAGGTTTGTTTGGCAGGAGCGATTCCTCATGAATCCATGTTGGTTCGGGGTTAATAGATTATTAGCATCAAGATGCTCCATAATTGCCTTATTAATAAAGCCTTCAAAAATTTTGCCCACAACGGACGTCAGACTCACCGGCCGATAGTTTCCGGTGTCACTTTTTGCTCCCTTTTTGAATATTGGCACTACATTCGCCTGTCGCCAATCAAGTGGAACAGACCCAGTCTCAACCGAGTCCTTAAATATAAGATATAACGGTCGGTCTATCACATTACTTAGTTCCCTTAGTACCCGTGGGTGTATGCCATCAGGTCCTGGTGATTTGTTTATTTTAATGTTACTGAGGCGTTTCTGTACCTCAACTTGGGTTAGATTTGTCATACTTAGTGGAGGATTAAGTTTGTCACTTCTCATTTCGCTTGTTAGTTCTATTTCCTTTGTGAAAGTTGTCGAAAAAAAATTATTTAATAGAGTAGCTTTATCCTCATCTTTCTCTATGATTTTGCCTTCATCACTTTTTATCGGTCCAATATTATCCGGTTTAATCCTTTTACTATTTATATACGTAAAGAACAGTTTGGGATTTGATCTACTTTCCCTAGCAATACGTCTCTCTGTTTCCTCCTTCGCTATTTTTATTTGTTTTTTGCAAGTTCTCGTTTTTTCCTTGTAACACATTAGTGCCTCCTTGCTGTTTTCCTTTTTTAATCTCTTGAATGCCTCTTTTTTGCTATTTAACGCCCCTTTTACGTTCTTATTCAACCATATTGGTTTCCTCTTGTTTCTGGCCCTTTTATTCCCATACGGTATATACCTCTCGCACTGAGTATTCAGAATTATTTTGAAGTTTTCCCATTTACTATTCGTATTCCCTTGATTAAGAACTTTGTCCCAGTCTATAAGTTGAAGGCTTTCTTTCAGCTGATCAAACTTCGCCCTCCTAAAGTTTAATGTTTTTGTTGTTCCCTTATTGATAACCCTACTGAAGGGCATTTTGAAATTGATAATATTATGATCGCTATTACCTAGGTGCCCCCCTATCTGTACCTCAGTTATTCTATCAGGCCTATTAGTCAATATTAAGTCCAACACGGCCTTCCCTCTCGTTGGTTCCTGCACTAGTTGGGAGAGATAATTATCCTTAATATTTGTCAAGAACCTTTTTCCTTTCTGAGATCTACAGGTTTCAGTTTCCCAGTCAATATCCGGGTAGTTGAAATCCCCCATTACAATCACTTCATTATTTTTTGCTACTTTGTCTATTTGTCCTAATAGCAGATTCTCATTCTCTTCTGTTATATTGGGTGGCTTATAGAAGACCCCCAGTAATATTTTATTATTATTTTTAGTTCCCTCTATCTCTACCCACATGGACTCGACCCCCTCTTCTCTCTCTCCTATACCTTCCCTTAGTCTGGGCTTTAGACATGACTTTACATATAAGCAGACTCCTCCGCCTTTCCCCTGTTTCCGGTCCCTTCTAAATAAACTATAATATAATAAATTTACCGCCCAGTCGTAGCTATCGTCTAGCCAAGTCTCTGTTATACCTACGATGTCATACCTCTCCTCCGATATAAGCGCCCGTAGCTCATCCACCTTATTGGTCAGGCTTCTTGCGTTGGTCAGCATGCAAGATAAAAATTTGGGGTTATTTAGCATCCTACTCTTCTCTAATGATCTAACTGTGCTATCCCCACCCCCCTCTCCACCCTCATTATATTCACTTATCCCCTTCCCCCTTGCTTGCCTTACATCCCACCTATTTCCTTGGTTTCCCCCCCATCTCTAGTTTAAATACTCCTCCAACCAATTAGTCATCTTCTTCCCCAGCACGGCTGCACCCTCCCCATTGAGGTGCAGCCCGTCCCTACGGTAGAGCCTGTAGCCGACCGCGAAGTCGGCCCAGTTCTCCATGAACCCAAACCCTTCTGCCTTACACCAACTCTTTAGCCACTTATTCACCTCCCTAACCTCCCGTTGGCGCTCCTGTGTGGCTCGCGGGATTGGTAGTATTTCTGAGAAAACTACCTTGGAGGTCCTTGCCCTAAGCTTCCTACCTAGATCCCTGAAATCATTTTTAAGGACCCTCCATCTACCACTCACTTTGTCATTGGTATCAATGTGGACCATGACCGCTGGGTCTTCACCAGCCCCTCCCAGTAACCTGTCAACCCGATCCGCGATGTGCCGGACTCGAGCGCCAGGGAGGCAGCACACCGTTCGGCGATCCCGGTCTTTGTGACAGATTGCCCTGTCTGTCCCCCTAATAATAGAGTCACTCACTACCAGGACCTGTCTAGCCTGCCCTACACTTCCCCCCTGCCCCTCATTACTGGAGCATACACTCCCCCGGCGGTCAGAGGATCTGTCGTGCTCCAATAATGCCGGTTCTGAACCAGCCTTCCTATACTTCTTTCCTCTATCCCTTCTAACTGTTGCCCAGCTCCCTGCCTGTTCAGCCTGCACTTCCCCACTATGCTCCACCCCCAGTGTTGACCCATTGAGTGTCTGCTCGGTGAGCAGCAAACTCCGTTCCATGTTGTCGATGCTCCTCAGTACCGCTATCTGAGCACTTAGATCCAGGATTTGGGCTTCCAAGTGCACGATATGCTCACATCTCTCGCAGTGGTACGGATGCCTGAGCGGTAGCTCAGGGAATGCCTACATTGCGCAAGATGTACACTGCATGGCTCCGGCCAACATGGACGTCATTCTAAACATGGGGATACAGTCAGTATATATGTACAAGTACAAAGGTTGAGGGGTTGCAGTAGCTCCGGTGTTGTTGGTTGAGGTGGCAGCAAGCAAGGTCATGGCAGGCTCTAAGCTTGTTTGAAGAGATGGGTTTTCAGGTTCCGTCTGAAGGATCCAGATGTGTTGAGGCACAGAATTCCATAGGACGTGGTATATTCGGGAGAAATCTTGGAGGCGATTGCGTGAGGAATGAATAAGCGTGGAGAGAAGAAGGAGGTCTTGGGAGGACCGGAGGTTACATGAGGGAATATATCAGGAGATTAGTTCAGAGATGTATGGAGGAGAGAGGTTATGGATGGCTTTGTAGGTCAGTTTTAGTAGCTTGAACTGGATACGCTGGGGGAATGGGAGCCAATGAAGGGATTTGCAAAGGGGGGTAGCAGAGGAGTAGTGAGGCGAGAGATGAACAAGTCGTGCAGCAGAGTTGAGGATTGACTGGAGGGGTGCGAGAGTGTTAGCAGGTAGGCCACAGAGGAGGATGTTGCAATAGTCTAGGTGGGAGATGATGAGGGCATGCACAAGCAGTTTAGTAGATTGAGGGTTGAGGAAAGGACGGATTCTGGAAATATTTTTGAGCTGGAGGCGACAGGAGGTGGCAAAAGCTTGGATGTGGGGTTTGAAGGACAGGGCTGAGTCAAGGGTTACTCCGAGGCAACGAATTGTCAGTACAGGGGAAAGAGTAATGTCATTTATTGTGATAGAAAGATCAGGTGGGAAAGATATGCGAGATGGGGGAAAGATAATGAGTTCAGTTTTGTCCACATTGAGCTTGAGGTAGCGGGAGGAGAAGAAGGAGGATATGGCTGCTAGACTTGCAGGGATTCTAGACAGCAGAGAGGTGACATCTGGGCCAGAGAGGTAGATCTGGGTGTCATCAGCGTACAGATGGTACTGGAAGCCATGGGATTTTATGAGCTGTCCCAGGCCAAGGGTATAGATTGAGAAGAGTAGGGGTCCTAGGACAGAGCCTTGAGGGACTCCAACAGAGAGGGGGCAGGGTGAGGAGTGGGAGACGCTAAATGTGCGGAAAGAAAGGTATGAGGAGATCCAGGATAGGGCAAGGTCTTTGACGCCAAAGGAAGAGAGGATCTGTAGTAAAGCAGAGGACAGGTCAAGAAGAAGGAGTACAGAGAATTGTCTGTTAGCTTTGGCTGTAAGTAAGTCATTGGTGATCTTGGTAAGGGCAGTTTCGGTGGAATGGTGGGGGCGGAAGCCGGATTGTCGGTTGTCGAAGAAAGAGTTAGATGAAAAGTGGGAGGAAAGTTCAGCGTGAACGTGTTGCTCAAGGAGTTTGGAGGCAAATGGGAGCAGCGATATGGGTGATAGCTGGACAAGGCGGTTGGGTCGAGGGATGCCTTTTTGAGGATGGGCGCGATTGTGGCATGTTTGAAGGCAGCGGGTA
Organism: Phyllobates terribilis; assembly: GCF_046119375.1. Classification (NCBI taxonomy): domain Eukaryota; kingdom Metazoa; phylum Chordata; class Amphibia; order Anura; family Dendrobatidae; genus Phyllobates; species Phyllobates terribilis. Next base: position 479,956,246 of record NW_027362764.1, on the reverse strand, counting down.
AAGTGCCAGAAAATAGTGATAGGTTGAAGAGATGGGTTAGGGATGGGATGAGTGTGGGGGTGAGGTTGGGGAGGAGGTGGGATGGGATGGTTGGTGTCTCTATTATCTATATTACTCTGCCTGGACTAAATCAAGATTTTCTACAAGACCAACAGCGGGTGAAATAACTATTGAACATGTCGCCAATTTTCTAATTAAATATATTTCTAAAAGGTGCTCTTGACATAAAATTCTCACCAAATATTGGTAACAGCCCAAAAGCCTTTGTTGATGATGACAGCTTCAAGACGCCTCCTGTAGGGAGAAACTAGTCGCATGCATTGCTCAGGTGTGATTTTGGCCTATTCTTTCACACAAATACTCTTCAAATCCTGAAGCTTCCGTGGTCTCCTTCTATAAACTCTGAGCTTTAGTTCATTCCATACATTTTCTTTTGGATTCAGATCAGGTGATTGGCTGGGCCATTCTAGAAGCTTTATTTTCTTATCCTGAAACCAATTGAGAGTTTCATTGGCTGTGTATTTGTTATCATTGTCTTGCTGAATTGTCCATCCTCATTTCATCTTCATCATCCTGGTAGATGGCCAGGGCCGGCTCCAGGTTTTTCTGGGCCCCGGGCGAAAGAGTCTCAGTGGGCCCCTTTAACACATACCACGATTCATGATGCAGAGATACCGCAGAGAAATATATATATATATAGTACAATGCAAAGATTTCACTTCTTACATTACATGAGTGATATCTACTGTAAATTCCACAATAGCTCAGAAACCGGTGAATCGCTCCACACACAATAGTGGCCCCCATATAAGGCTCCATACGGAATACTGGCCCCCATTTAACGCTTCATACGGAATACTGGCCCCCATATAAGGCCCCATAAGGAATACTGGCCCCCATATAAGGCCCCATACGGAATACTGGCCCCCATATAAGGCTCCATGCGGAATACTGACCCCCATATAAGGTTCCATGCGGAATACTGACCCCCATATAAGGTTCCATGCAGAATACTGACCCCCATATAAGGCTCCATGCGGAATACTGGCCCCCATATAAGGCTCCATACGGAATACTGGCCCCCATACGGAATACTGGCCCCCATATAATGCTCCATACAGGATACCGGTCCCCATATAATGCCCCATACAGGCTGTCCCCCCCTTATAATGCTCCATGCAGGCTGTTACCCCCCACATAATGCCCCATACAGGCTGTTACCCCCCACATAATGCCCCATACAGGCTGCCCCCCTCCCTTTATAATGCCCCATGCAGGCTGTTCCCCACCTTATAATGCCCCATGCAGGCTGTCACCCCTCCTCTTTATAATGCCCCATGCAGGATGTCACCCCTCCTCTTTATAATGCCCCATGCAGGATGTCCCCCCCCTCTTTATAATGCCCCATGCAGGCTGTTCCCCACCTTATAATGCCCCATGCAGGCTGTCACCCCTCCTCTTTATAATGCCCCATGCAGGATGTCCCCCCCTCTCTTTATAATGCCCCATGCAGGATGTCCCCCCCTCTCTTTATAATGCCCCATGCAGGATGCCCCCTCCCTTCTCTTTATACTGCCCCATGCCTCCATACATTAAAAAAAAAAAATCAAATACTCACCTCCCTTCTCCTCACCTGCTACCTGCTACCTGCTGCCTGCTGCCCGCTGCCCACTGCCTGCTGCCCGCTGCTCGGGTCCGAACTCCAGCGTTGTCGGCGTCTTCCCGCTCAGCGCTCCCTGTGACGGCTCAGGGGAGGGCGCGGTGTAAAGACGTCACCGCGCCCTCTGACCTGAGACGTCACAGGGAGCGCAGAGCAGGAAGACAGCTGATCTGCGGAGGCATGGGGAGAGGTAAGTATCCGCCTGCCGGGGCCCTGAGCAAGCGGCGGAGAAGGGCGGGCGCTGACACCGCTCTCCTCCGCTCATAGCCCAGCGGGGTGCGCGACCGCCAGTGGGCCCCTCTGCCTGCTCAGGGCCCCGGCATTTGCCCGGGTGCGCCGGGTGCTGACGCCGGCCCTGTAGATGGCAGCAGATTTTTATCAAGAATTTCTCGGTACATTTGTCCATTCATTCTTCCTTCAATTATATGAAGTTTGCCAGTGCTGTATGCTGAAAAACACTGACTCCAACACTGTATGATGGTCTCCACAACCTCCCACATAGTATTATGGTATCCCCATAGCATGATGGCCTCCACAGCCCTCCACAGTGTATTATAGTACCCCAACATTCCCTCACACAGTATGATCGTCACCCACACAGTATGATAGTCCCCCACACAGTAGGATGGTCTCCCACAGCCCATATACAGTCTGATGGTCTCCCACAGCCCCAATACAGTATGATGGTCCCACCAAAGCCCTTCATATAGTATGATGGTCCCCCCACACAATATGATAGATACCCTAAAACCCGATCACAGTATGATAGTCCCCAACAGACCCACATATAGTATGATGGTCCCCCTCACAGTTTGATGTTTCGCCACAGCCCCAATACAGTATGATGGTTCCACAAAGACCACCATATAGTATGATGGTCCTGCCATACAGTATTATGTCACCCCACAGCCCACATTAGGTATGATGTTCCCCCACAGCCCTCATATAGTATGATGTTCTCCCACAGCCCACAAAAAAATAAATCTTATACTCACCTAATCAAGCCACAGTCTCCATCTCCTATTCTGTCATTTCTTGCTTGCAGTGGATGCGGGCAGCATGTCTCCAGCATGGCTTCGACATCCAGCAGGCCACACTCTGGAAGTATCTTTCAGCCTGCCAGAGTAACTGACTGAGCATGAAGCGGATGACTCTGTGCTCCTCCACAGCTGTTGACTGTATTGGTGTCCTGAGGATGCTGATACAGTTAATAGTGTCAAAATTTCCTAGCTCAAGTATTTCCTAGCTCAATGTTCCTAGTATGAGGCAGTGAGGGGAATTATATGTGAGGGATGGTATGTATCCCCCAGAATGCGCATAGAAGCATATTGAACCTGCTGGAGTGCATTGCAATCACAGATATAGCTGTGGTTGCAGTGCAGAATAAAAGTAAGGTTGAACTTCGGCAAGCTATTTCACCAAGGCAGATTTAGTAAAACCCGGCATTGGCTTTTATTCTTGTAGTGGACTACAGGATGGCAGTGTGGTGGTCCACGCCCTCCTGCCCAGGTCTTGCATGTTGCTCATGTCCACAGTTTTCATTTAAAACCTGCAGCAAAGGTTTGGGTGTGTCAGTTTTGTGTTTGCAAGCTGCAGAGCTGGAGGCTCTGCAATACTGGCCTGTGTGACAGGAACACAGAGCCCAAGAAAGCAAAGCTTCTGGTGCACCTCAGAGTGCAGGAGCAATTCCAGCAGCAGCAGTGCACTAATGACTTGATCATGCAGCAGATTGCGGCCCTGCGTGAGGCACCCCCATCACCAACCCGGAACGTCGTGAGGTCTGGGACAAGGTCCGTTCAGCATTGAGGAAGCTGAGTCCAGAGGACGACGTGGAAGCCTTCCTCACTGTCTACGAGTGCACCACGGAGCGGGAGAACCTGCCAACTTCCCAGTGGGCTGAAGTGGTGGCTCCGTTCCTGATGGGCGACGTGCAGAAGGCCTACTTTGACCTCAGTCGGGAAGATGCCCAGGACTATGGGAAGCTGAAAGGTGAGATCCTTGCACGACTGGGGGATAATACCTATGTGAGAGCCCAACGGGTGTTTTCATGGACCTTTGTGGAGGCACAACCCGCCAGGTCTCAGGCATATGACTTGCTGCAGCTAGTTAAGAGGTGGCTCCAGCCTGAGACCTTGACTCCATCCCAGATGGTAGAGAGGGTGGTGGTCGACCAGCTTGTGAGAACTCTGCCAGCCACTATACAGTGTTGGGTGGGGCAAGGGGACCTTGGCACTCTGGACCAGGTGATTAGCCTGATTGAGCTGTATACGGCCACCCAGGGCTTTAGATGGGACTCTGCCCCACTGCGGCTAACACGCCAGACCCTGCAAGCCTAGGAGCCTGGGAAAGGGTCATGTCTCTCTGCTGGGGACAGTCAGAGCCAAACCCATACTGAGGGGGTACCCTGGAGTGATGGTGAACGGAAACCAGTTTCCCCTAAACCGGTCTCATGGACTGACAGTACCACCACTATCAGGTGCTGGCGGTGCCAAGGGCCAGGGCATGTGGCTGCCAACTGCCCCCTGACTGTTTAACCCATGGACTGCAGGTTTACTCGCCGGGTGTCCATATATGCCCAAACACTCTGCACCGTGAATGCAGACACTACGCACAGTGAACCCCAACTGTGCCAGGTACTCATCAACGGGTACCCGATGGAGGCCCTCTTGGACTCAGGGAGCCTCGTGACACTTGTTCATGCGTCTTTGGTTGCCGAGGACAACCCCAATGGTCGGAAAGTGGGGGTTGTTTGTATCCATGTGGACCTCCGAGAGTACCTGACAGCGGACGTTATTTTTTCCACCCCATGTGGGGAGATAAAGCATGTGTGTGGGAGTGGTGAAGACCCTTCCTTATGGCATTGTTTTGGGAAGAGACTTGCCCCTGTTCTGATCCCTGTGGAAGAATAAAATTAACCCTCCCAGGGTAAATGTCTTTCCGGGCACGGAACCCGAAGATCCCAAGTCAGGGATACCTGCTGTAGGGGTCGCCAACCTAGCGACAGAGTGTAAACCCGATAGGTTTCCCCTAGAGGTATTGGCAGGAGAGGTCAAGGAAACCCCATCGATCCCAGAGCTGGAAGTGTCCCCTGGTACATTTGAGACAGCCCAGCAGCAGGATCCTACCCTGACCTGGATACGGGAAAGGGTAATAGAGGTAAATGGGGTGGCTCAACACCCGGGTGCAGAGACGGTTTTTCCTCACATGGCAGTCAATCAAGATTTAATCTATAGGGTTGACAAGATCCGGAACGAGGTCGTGGAGCAGCTAGTAGCGCCTCAGTTGTACCATCGGGCGGTACTAGAGATGGCCCACACACACCTGCTGGGTGGGCATCTAGGGGTTAAAAAGACGCAATAGTGCATCTTGCAGCCATTCTTTTGGCCTGGGATTTACGCTGAAGTACAGAGGTATTGTTAGTCTTGGCAGGAATATCAGTTGACCACAGCCACCGCAAGCTTCCGTAGCCCATTAGTACCTCTGCCGGTTATAAAGGTACATTTTGAACGGATTGCGATGGATTTCGTGGGGTCCATTGTAAAGTCAGCTCGTGGCCACCAACACATACTTGTGGTCGTCGATCATGCCACCCATTACCCAGAGGCCATTCCGCTACGCCACACCAGGTGACAAGCTGCTAAAAATAAAACAGTTGCGCATGTCGGTATACCATCCACAGACTGACGATTTAGTCGAACGGTTCAATGTAACCCTCAAGTCCATGCTAAAAAAGGTGGTTTCCAAGGATAGGAGGGATTGGGACATGTCACTGCCCTACTTAATGTTTGCCATCCGCGAGGTACAATAGACTTCCACGGGGTTCTCACCCTTTGAGCTACTGTATGGCAGGCATCCTAGAGGTCTGCTGGACGTATCCAAAGAGACTTGGAAACAGGAGCCTACTCCACATAGGAGTATAATAGAACATGCGGCAAGTATGCAGGACCGGATTGCGGCGGTCATGCCCATAGTAAAGGAACACCTCCTGGATGATCGGACAGCGCAGAGTCAAGCATATAATTGAAAGGCCATGGTTAGGTCCATTAAAGAAGGGGATCGGGTATTGGTATTAGTGCCCACTGCAGAGAGTAAGCTCTTGGCCAAGTGGCAAGGGCCCTATGAAGTCCGGGAAAAGGTTGGGGAGGTGAATTACAGAGTGTGCCAACCCAGAAAGAGGAAACCCGAACAGTTATATCATGTAAATCTGCTTAAAGCCTGGAAAGACCGGGAGTGTATGATTATTGGTCGTCTCATCTGTGGACCCTCCAACATCCGCCCGGGAGAAGGCCGCAGGAGAGGTAAAGATAAGTGATGCTCTCACTCAGCAGCAGCAGCGGGAGACTCGGAGATTAGTGCAGCAGAATACGGTCATATTCTCCGAACTACCCAGCCGCACCTCTGTCATTCAACATGACATTGTCACCGAGCTTTGGGTGAGGTTGCAGATGAAACCATACCGTGTGCCAGAGGCCTGGAGGCAAGCCATCACGGCTGAAGTGAAACAAATGCTCCAGTTAGTAGTCATCGAGGAATCGAGGAGTGAGTGGGATAGCCCCTTTGTGCTGATTCCAAATCATTATGATTTTGTAATGACTTCCGTAAATTGAATGAGGTGTTAAAATTTGACCTTTATCCAATACGTCGGGTAGATGAGCTGATCGAGAGACTGGGGCAGGCCCAGTACTTCACCACGCTCGATCTGACCAAGGGTTACTGGCAGGTGCCACTGACAGAATTGGCAAAAGAAAAGACTGCCTTTGTAACACCAGAGGGCCTCTATCACTATGCCATCTTGCCTTTTGGATTACATGGGGCCCCGGCCACCTTCCAGAGGTTGATGCACATAGTGTTAGAGCCTCATCAGAAGTATGCGTAGGCATATTTAGATGATATCATCATCTTTAGTATCGACTGGCATACCCACCTGAGCCAGGATTTTCTCAGAGTCACAGGATTAACAACGACCCTAAAAAAATGTGCGATAGGTCTCGAGGAAGCCCAATACTTAGGGTACGTGATTGGCCTTGGGGTTATCAAACCCCAAGTAAACAAGATTGAGGCCATTCAAAACTGGCCCAGGCCTTTGACTACCAAACAGGTGAGAGTGTTCCTCGGCATCATTGGGTACTACCGCCAGTTTATACCTAATTTTGCTGGGAGATCGGCAACCCTGACCGATCTCCTAAAGGGGAAGAAGTCAGTTATGGTTCAATGGAACCCTCAGGCGGAGGAAGCGTTCCAGTCCATGAAGTTGGCATTGTGCGGACAGCCGGTCCTCACCAGCTCCAACTTCAAGAAAGGCTTCATCGTGCAGACAGATGCCTCTGAGGTAGGCCTAGGAGCGGTACTGTCGCAAGAGGTGAACGGAGAGGAACATCCGGTCACCTACTTGAGTAGGAAACTTACCCCGGCAGAGAAAAATTATAGCGTAGTGGAGAAGGAGTGCTTGGCTATTAAATGGGCCTTGGAGTCCCTACGCTATTATTCTTTCGGGTGACAGTTTTCGCTTGGTGACAGACCATTCTTTGGTATGGATGAGAAATGCCAAGGAGAGGAATGCTCGAGTCACCAGATGGTTCCTGTCTTGCAAAATTTTAGTTTCTCGGTGGAACATCGAGCGGGGAAGTCGCATGGAAATGTAGATGCCCTGTCAAGTTTGAACAGAGGGGGGAGATATGTGAGGCAGTGAGGGGAATTATGTGCGAGGGATGGTATGTATCCCCCAGAATGTGCATAGAAGCATATTGAACCCGCTGGAGTGCATTGCAATCACAGATATAGCTGTGATTGCAGTGCAGAATAAAAGTAAGTTTGAACTTGGGCAAATAATAACAATAATAATAATAATTTTTATTTTTATAGCGCCAACATATTCCGCAGCACTTTACAGTTTTAGGGGGGCTTGAACAGACAAAAAGACATTACAAAATAAGCACAACTCAGATATTAAAAAGGAGTGAGGGCCCTGCTCGCAAGCTTACAGTCTATGAGGAAATAGGGGGACATACAGAAGGTAAAATGTACAAATATTGTATAATACAGCCATAATATGCTAAATAGGGTAGGTATATAGCACTACATGAACTGGTCACGAGCCAGTATGTGTACAGTACAGACAGAGGCTAATCAGTGCATGGATGGTATGAACATGATTTTGAAGAAAATTTTGATATGGGCAAGCTATTTCACCAAGGCAGATTTAGTAAAACCCGGCATGGGCTTTTATTCTTGGAGTGGACTACAGGATGTCAGTGGGGCGGTCCACTCCCTCCAGCCCGGGTCTTGCATGTGGCTCATGTCCACAGTTGTGATTTCAAAACCTTCAGCAAAGGTTTGGGTGTGTCTGTTTTGTGTTTGCAAGCTGCAGAGCTGGAGGCTCTGCAATACTTGCCTGCGTGACAGGAACACAGAGCCCAATAGGCAAATCTTCTGACACCCCTCAGAGTGATACGGCAGTGCAGTCGCCCATGACAACAGGTTTGGAAACGGGTTGTTCTTTGATGACCCGGCTGCGAACCGGAGGATACCGTTTGCCTTTAATTTGTGAGTTTTGTAAAAATAAAGACGTTTAAGTTGAACTGTACTTGGGTCACTGCCTCATTACCGCAGTGTGAACACCGCCGCACTACACTAGTTAAATATATAAGTGGTGCCTTGTGAATATTGGTATAGTAATACCTCATGTATTATATCATGTTTGCTGTGTACAGCCCAGCCCTTTAGTGCTGGTGGGGGGAATTGGGGTGTCTATTCTTGTGAGCTGAACTTACTGATCTAATAATATAAGTATAACCATTATGCTGTAAGTCGACTTAGTGCACTACATGTATCTATGTGACTGATGTCTTATACAAATCTTATCGGTGTGCAATTTAAATACTAAGCAACCACCCCATTCATCAATGGTAGGTGTCTGACTGATTATCAGTATTCTGCACTGGAGCTGCCTCTACATTTTATCATAGGGGTCTCCTGTTTCCTACAGTACATTAGTGTTTTCACCAAGTATTAGTAAGTAATACTAAGTATGGCTCATTTATTTTTTTCTATGATGGTTTTTTGGATTTGATGTTCTTTTCAGTGATTTGACATATTATAAACCTTCTGTAGATGTGCCCCATGGTGCTCTGTTAAAACTCTATAGGGATCTAATTTATCCAAATTGTTCATTATGAAAATTGTCCAATGTCCAGGGCTTAATTTCAATATATTTATCTTGTTAATATTGAAAGCTGTTCAATGATTGGTTGCTATGAGAAACAAGGTGAATTTTTAGAAATAAGGCTTACAACTTTCCTTTTTTATTGATGCATAACATCTTGCATTTGTGTTTACAATAGAGAACAATATTTCCACTGGTCTCCAGTCCAAGTCTATTCTCCCATTTCCATTGAAGGCTTTGTTTCAAGCCTCTACTATGGATTTTCCAGGAGGAATAGTGCTACATGCAATGTTATTCTTCCTGTCAAAGCAACCTACAACACATGGCATAGACAGGAGCTGCTGTGGGTCAATAGGAGCGGGCACCATCAGTATGCAATAAATTTGGCAGAGAGTGCCGCTTATGTTGTGAATGGAAGGCACAAATAAGAAGCAAACAGAGACTAGTAGAAAGATGCTAGATTATTAGAGATCAATCCGCGGAGGATCATGTTTGAGTCGAATTTCCTGAAACTCACAATTTCACGATTATTTGAACATTTTGAGATTCCATTTATAACATTTTTGGGGAAATTTCAGAAAAGTTGGAGAATTTCAAAAGATCTGCTCTTCTCTATTGATTACATTTGTAAAATTTAGAAGACCTGCACTTGGTTGTTTCTATTCCATTGTTCCATTTATTTTGATAATTAAAGTTCCTTTGAACCTTTAAAACAAAACAAGAAATGTGACCCAGACCCCTGATTGTATGTGGTGCGCTTATCTTGCCAACTACTAGCAAAGATGCACTGAGATAGAGAGTAAGGCGGATTTGTCACCAAATTTCACAATTCAAACTGCAAACATTATTACAAAGATCTCTTAGACCTGATAGGATTGGTGTACTTACTTTGAGAATCCATGAAAATCAATAAATGGCTATTAGTGTTGAGCGAGTATGTTCTGTTAACACTTTCGCCGAGTATGCTCGGGCCGAGCTCCGAGTATTTACAGCTGCTCGGTGATATGGTTGAATCGCTCCCGTGTGCATGAAATGCAACTAGTGTTGAGCCACCCCCGTAGTGTTCGAGTTCGGTTCGGTTCGTCGAACACCCTTGTGTTCGCCGAACTGTTCGTCGAACACCTTCGAATACCGTTAAAACCAATGGCAGGCAAACAAAAATACATAGAAACACATAGAAAACACCTTCAAAGATGTCCAAAAGCTGACAAACTGCTCAGAAGACATAACTAACACATGGAAAAGTGACAAGTACATATAGTCATGCGAAAAGAAAAGAGGTGGAGGAGTAAAAGGAGGGGAAGAAACAGATATAGGCATGTCATGCCCTTCTAAAATCCAAAAAGTGAGAAGCCGACACGGCCAGTCCGCTCCTGCCCATGCCACCTCCGTGTCGCCGGGTTTGTGCCAGAGCCGCGGTGAACCCTGACGGCCAGCCCCCCTCTCCCAATACTGGTGCCTGTCCGCTGGTGGGTCGAGCGAGCCCCCTGTGGTGGAGGCAGGTCTAAGCTTTTTAATTTAAATTGTCTCTCTAATTTGAATGAATACACTTTAAATCCTTTTACAAGGATCTATTGGAGGGCAAGTCTCATGCCAGCAGCCGCGTAATTCCAGCTCCAGTAGCGTCCACTAAAGCTGCTGCAGTTAAAAAGCTTTTATAAGGATCGAGCTCGGCGGTCCACCGCAAGGCGTCCTACCGCCAGTCCCAGCCCCTATGCCTTGGGGTGCCTCCTGATGCTCTTCACTGAGTATCCCGGGGTCCCGAAGCATTTCCTTTGAAAAAATTAAGTGTCCAAACTACAGGTGGTGTAGCTTGCTTAACAGCTGGGATAATCCGCTGACTAGCAGACACTGCTACTAGGCACAAAGTATTTCCTGGGCTAGATGCAGTTAAAAATTTGTAATTAGATACTCTCGTTGGATGCTGAGAAAGCATTCCATAGAGTCTCCTGGCACGCCATATATTATTCTCTGAAAAAGCTTGGGGTAGGGGTCTAGGGGACCCTTTTATAGCCAAAATCACGGCCCTGTATCGCAATACATCACCTAGGCTGAAGATAAATGGAACTGTAGCACCCCGAGGGCTTGGTTGCTACAGAGGTATTGCACCTCACCCAGAGGTGTGATATCTCACTCTCAGGTAAGGATGGAGTGTGGATCAGGACCACGACACCTGCATGCATTACACCACATTGCCGTGGGGCAGGGCGACCAATATGCCTCTGAGATGGGCACGACAGTCCCTGTCCCTGGCTGGAGTGGGGGGAGGGAACACTGAGGAAGGGGAACCCTGTAGTGCAGGAGCAGGGAGGAAGCAGTTCCTGGGTGCATTGAGAAGGAAGTATAAAAGGTGGGCACCATCTTAGTTCAGTGCAGAGAAGTCTGAGCAGAAGTGGCAGGGAGCAGGGGCTCTGCATGAGCTCTGCTCCGGAGGCGGGCCTAGTAACAGAGGCCCAGGCCTGGAAGAGGGAGAAGGAAGGAAGAGGAGCGGAGAAGGCTCCAGGAATGAGGAACGAAGGGATCCCAGGGGTGCGGACGGGCGAGTCGCCACCGCACGCCCGAATCCACCTGCGTGGAGGGGTCAGGCCAAAGGGGGAGACCGGTCCCCGAAACTAGTGGAGGCGGGAAATGACCCTCAGCTAGAAACCGGAGGCTGTGACATTTTATGTGGCGCAGCCCCTCACTACACCCGCTAGGAAGGCACCACATAGGGTCAGGGAAACTGGCGCCAAGTTTACCAAGAGGAGGCCCGAGGCAGCCGGACAGAAGCGTTGGTAAGAAAGGCCAGACAAAGGACACACAAAGGGGGTCCTGTGAAGCGCTCCAAAGTTATCTGGGAGTTGTCTGAGCCCCTCTCCTGGTAAGCACAGTACGACGTGGGCAGCTGTTACCTGCAGAAGTGGTCTGGATAATAAGAACTGTGAGTAAAGGCCCTGGACTGCATCACTGACTCCGTGTCGTTACTGCTGCTGCCCTGCACCATCACCCCCATCCTCCGCATACACTGCCCTGAGGCTATACTCCTCCTGGGGAGTTATGCTACGCTCTGCTGCACCCACAACACCAGCCTCAGCAGTCTGCCCTGCAGCGGCGGTTCACTCTGACCGCAATCCACGGGTGGCGTAGTCAGACGTTTAAACATCAAAACCACATAAATAGTTCTGCCACTGGTTTGACCGCCCTGAGCCACGGAACCGGGTCGCCGCCACGGAGACTACAACCACCAGCATCCACCAAAAAGGGTCTGGCTCCTGGTGTCCCAAGGCCCAGGGGGCGCGTCAGAACATTTTCATCACCTTTCATAATCACCAATGGGACAAGGCAGGGATATCCTCTGTCCCCTCTCTTATACATCCTAGTGACGGAGCACCTGCTCTCATCAATTCGCCATAACCCCAATATTAGGTGGATTGAGGTGGGAGGCACCGAGTACAAGTGCTCTCTATTTGCCGATGATGTCCTAGTATATATCAATCAATCACATATATCCATCCCTGCTGTTATGGCTGAAATAGATCACTTTGTTACATGGTCAAATTTTAAAATCAATGCAGCGAAGTCTGAGGCCCTCGATGTCTCCCTCCCAAAATCCATACAGGATTCCATCCAGTCCAACTTTCCCTTTGCCTGGCCCTCACAGGGTATCAAATACTTAGGAATTCCTATTCATAGAGACCTCTCCCATCTATGTTATCTTAATTTTGGGCCCTTTATTGAACAACTCCATACAGACCACAGTTGGCAAGTTAGAACTGTAAGATTCACTACGTGAACCACTGGTGTTTTGTGGAAAAGCACATGTACACTGTGTTCCAAATTATTATGCAAAAAGTGTTTAGGAGTGATAAGGGAAGAATTTGTTTGTTTGTCAGTTAAACTCTTTGATGGTGATGAGTCAGGGCTCTTTATATCACTGTAAGCAATTGCAGACACCTGTGCTAATTAGTTTGGCAGGTGTGTCCAATGAAAGGCAAGACTACTTAAGAAGGCTGTCCCACATTATTAAGCAGCCTACATTTTCTGCCAAAATGGGAATGTGTCGGCTGCTGAGAAGCAACAAATTGTGGAATGTTTAGGTCAATGCATGACTACAATCAACATTGTGCGATGATCAGGATGAAGTGTCTTGGCAATCAAGAAGTATGTAGCTGATTCACAGTACAGTCATGGCCAAAAGTTTTGAGAATGACACAAAAATTATATTTTCACATGATCTGCTGGCCTCTGGTTTTTATTAGTGTTTGTCTGATGTTTATATCACATACAGAAATATAATTGCAATCATATTATGAGTACCAATAGGTTATATTGACAGTTAGAATGAGTTAATGCAGCAAGTCAATATTTGCAGTGTTGCCCCTTCTTCTTCAAGACCTCTGTAATTCTCCCTGGCATGCTCTCAATCAACTTTTGTACCAAATCCTGACTGATAGCAGTCCATTCTTGCATAATCAATGCTTGCATTTTGCCAGAATTTGTTGGTTTTTGTTTGTCCACCCGTCTCTTGATGATTGACCACAAGTTCTCAATGGGATTAAGATCTGGGGAGTTTCCAGGCCATGGACCCAAAATCTCTATGTTTTGTTCCATGAGCCATTTAGTTATCACCTTTGCTTTATGGCAAGGTGCTCCATCATGCTGGAAAAGGCATTGTTGGGCGCCAAACTGCTCTTGGACAGTAGGGAGAAGTTGCTCTTGGAGGACATTCTGGTACCATTCTTTATTCATGGCTGTGTTTTTAGGCAAGACTGTGAGTGAGCCGATTCCCTTGGCTGAGAAGCAACCCCACACATGAATGGTTTCAGGATGCTTTACAGTTGGCATGAGACAAGACTGGTGGTAGCGCTCACCTCTTCTTCTCCGAATAAGCTGTTTTCCAGATGTCCCAAACAATCGAAAAGGGGATTCATCAGAGAAAATGACTTTGCCCCAGTCCTCAGCAGTCCACTCCCTGTACCTTTTGCAGAATATCAGTCGGTCCCTGATGTTTTTTCTGGAGAGAAGTGGCTTCTTTGCTGCCCTCCTTGAAACCAGCCCTTGCTCAAAGAGTCTCCGCCTCACAGTGCGTGCAGAAGCACTCACACCAGCCTGCTGCCATTCCTGAGCACGCTTGGCACTGCTGGTAGTCCAATCCCGCAGCTGAAACAGTTTTAAGATACGGTCCTGGCGCTTGCTGGTCTTTCTTGGGCGCCCTGGAGCCTTTTTGACAACAATGGAAGCTCTCTCCTTGAAGTTCTTGATGATGCGATAGATTGTTGACTGAGGTGCAATCTTTGTAGCTGCGATACTCTTCCCTGTTAGGCCATTTTTGTGCAGTGCAATGATGGCTGCACGTATATCTTTAGAGATAACCATGGTTAACTGAAGAGAAACAGTGATACCAAGAACCAGTCTCCTTTTAAAGTGTCCAGTGATGTCATTCTTACTTAATCATGACTGATTGATCGCCAGCCCTGTCCTCATCAACACCCACACCTGTGTTAATGGATCAATCACTAAAACGATGTTAGCTGCTCCTTTTAAGGCAGGACTGCAATGATGTTGAAATGTGTTTTGGGGGTTAAAGTTCATTTTCTGGGCAAATATTGACTTTGCAAGTACAGTAATTGCTGTTAAGCTGATCACTCTTTGACATTCAGGAGTATATGCAAATTGCCATTACAAAAAATTAAGCAGTAAACTTTGGAAAAATTACTATTTGTCTCATTCTCAATACTTCTGGCCATGACTGTACACACATGTGCGTGCTGATAAGGGCAAATTGAGGACTCTTTCCTACAGGCAATAACGTCAGGTTAAAAGAGCAGCGGGAAAAAAGCCTTGTCATAGCAGCAGACAAGTTTTTGAAGCTGCTGGTGCCTCCAAAGTCCCCCGAACAACAAGATGCAGGGTCCTTCAGAGGTTTGCAGCTGTGCATACGCCATCCTGTCGACCTCCTCTATCCACTTCACACAAGCAGAAACGGCTCCAGTGGGCCAAACATTACATGAAGACTGATTTCAAAACTGTTTTGTTCACGGATGAGTGTCATGCAACGCTCGATGGTCCAGATGGATGGAGTGGAGGATGGCTGGTTGATGGACACCCCACGCAAACACGGCTACAGCGCCAACAAGGAGGAGGTGGAGTAATGTTTTGGGCTGGAATCATGGGGAGAGAGATTGTCGGCCCCTTTAGGATCCCTGAAGGGGTAAAGATGAACTCCATAATGTATGTGGAGTTTCTCAAACAGCACTTCCTGCCATGGTTCAAGAAGAAGAACCGTGTATTCCACAGCAAGATCATTTTTATGCATGATAATGCACCGTCTCATGCTGCACATAACACATCTGCATCTCTGGCTGATATGGGCATAAAAGGGGACAAACTTATGCTGTGACCCCCATGCTCCCCTGACCTCTACCCCATTCAGAACCTCTGGAGCATCATCAAAAGGAGTGTCTATGATGGCGGGGGGCAGTTCACATCTAAGCAACAGCTCTGGGAGGGTATTCTGTCCTCATGCAAAACAATTGAAGCAGAAACCATCCAAAACCTGACAAATTCAATGGACGAGAGAGTTCAGAAGCTCCTTTTGAACAAGGGGTCCTATGTGCAAATGTAACATCACCTAGAATAAAGTTTTGAGTTGAAAACTGTTTGATTTCAGTTTTTAATAACCTGCTAATGCTTATAATTTCAAAAATGACCATTTTTTTGGTCTTTATTAAAATGAAAAGGTTGATCGAAGAGTGTGGGGGATCTAAGAGTGTGGCAACCCAGTAGTCAGGATTACTTCGAATTCTGACAATCTGAGGGTCATGTTGCAGGTAGTGCAGCAAGAAGGCACTTATGTGTCTTGCGCATCTCGGAGCCCCAAAATTATTTTCCGGGCTAGATGCAGCTAAAAATTATTATTAATTTTAAATGTGGTGGAGTTTAGTATAGATGGCCTAATAGAATCAGTACTGCAAACTGCTACAAGGCCCAAATTATTTTCCAGCCAAGATAAAGATAAACATGATTAGTAATTTTAAATGTGGTGGAGTTTAGTATAGATGGCCTAATAGAATCAGTACTGCACACTTCTACAAGGCCCAAATTATTTTCCAGCCAAGATACAGATAAACATGATTAATAATTTTAAATCTGGTGGAGTTTAGTATACATGGCCTTATAGAATCAGTACTGCACACTGCTACAAGGCCCAAATTATTTTCCAGCCAAGATACAGACAAACATGATTAGTAATTTTAAATCTGGTGGAGTTTAGTATAGATGGCCTAATAGAATCAGTACTGCACACTGCTACAAGGCCCAAATTATTTTCCAGCCAAGATACAGATAAACATGATTAGTAATTTGAAAGCTTAAAACGGTCGGTGAGGTGATTTTAACAAATCATCAAGCTTTTACTCTCCCCAGGATGACACAGGGGTAGAAAAGTCCTTTCGGATCCATGATTTGTTCATCTTTATGAACGTGAGTCTGTCTACATTATCAGTGGAGAGCCGCGTGCGCATATGTGTCAGCACACCACCAGCAGCGCTGAACACACGTTCAGACAGAATGCTAGCTGCGGGGCATGACAAGATCTCCAAGGCGTAAGTGGCGAGCTCCGGCCATTTATCCAGATTGGAAGCCCAAAAAGAGCAAGGGTCCAGTGACACAGTCATGACTTGAATGTTTATTTGGAGATACTCCTGTACCATCGTCTCTAGGTGTTGACTATGTGTCGGACTTCTTGTCTCCTGTGGCCTTGCAAAGGATGGGCTAAAAAAGTGGTGAAATGATTCCGCAAAATTGATGTTGCCAGCAGATACTGTGTTTCTGTTACGGTTTGAGTGCTGAACACTCAACGGTCCCACGGTTGGCAAGTTGGAACTGTGAGATTCACCACATGCACCACTGGTGTTTTGTGGAAAAGCACATGTAAGATTATGCAACAGTCTCTGCTGATACTCCTGCATGCGTGCATCCCTTTCTATGGCAGGAATAATTTCTGCAAATTTACTTTTGTACCGGGGATCTAACAGTGTTGCAACCCAGTAGTCAGAATTGTTTCTAATTCTCACAATTCGAGGATCATGTTGCAGGTAGTGCAGCAAGAAGGCACTCATGTGTCTTGCGCATCCAGGAGCACCAAGTCCCTGTTGTTTTGGTGGCGAGGTAACAATCATGCTTCCTTCCTCTGCCCTCTCCCCCCAACCTCGCACAACAGAAATGTGATCAAGGTCTCCCTCATCTGATGAGTCTTCCATCAGTTCGTTCTCCACTTCTTCCTGGGCTCCTGCACCTTCCTCACTAGTTTGGCTGCCACCATGCGCCCTGGTAAAACCATCTCCCCCACCCTCACATGCCTGCCGCCTTGGTGCTGCCAACCGTCTTGACCTTGCAGATGTTAGCCCTTCCGCATACAACTTCTTCTACTCTACTTCCTCCACCTCCTCTTGTGCCACCACCTGACTCCGAATTCTGTTTAACATGTGCTCCAGCATGTAAATCACCGGAATAGTCATGCATGCTGATAATGGCATTGTCAGCACAAAACATCTTCGTCGCCATTTCAAAACTGTGCAGAAGGGTGCATAGGTCCCTGATCTGAGATCACTCCTCCAGCGTGATTTGCCCCACCTCTGGATCTCGTTGGCCCAGGCTATACATCAGAACATATTGCACCAGGGCTTGTCGGTGCTACCACAGTCGCTGCAACATGTGCACAGTTGAATTCCAACGGGTAGGCACATCGCATTTTAGCTGGTGAAGTGGCAGGCCCAACGACTTCTGTAGAAATGTAAGTCTCTGAGCTGCGGGATACGAACGGCGGAAGTGAGCATACAGTGAACGTGCCCTCTGCAGAAGGCCATCTAGTCCGGGATAGTGGCCTAAAAATTGCTGGACAACCAGGTTCAACACGTGAGCCATACAAGGTACGTATGTGACATTGCCCCGGCGAAGGGCCGCACCGAGGTTTGCAGCATTGTCGCACACGGCCTTCCCTAGTTTCAGGTCCAGTGTAGACAACCATTCATGAAACTGGTTCTCCAGAGCTGACCACAACTCCTCAGCTGTGTGACTCACATTTCCCAGACATTTCAAAGTAAAAACCGCCTGATGACGTTGAGCCCTGCTGCCAGCATAGTAAGGAGGTGTGCAGGATCCCTTCTGCGCAGTTAGAAAGCATGTGGCATGACCAGACAGGCTTTGGGTGCAGGTGGAGGACCGAGAGAAGGTTGAGGAGGCAGAAGCAGTGGAGGAACTTCTAGATAAAGAGGATTGACGCACAACTCGTGGGGACGGCAAGACTTGGACAGCAGCCCCTTGTCCTGCTGTCACCATAGTTACCCAGTGCTCAGTCAGCGACATGTAACGCCCCTGTCCATGCCTACTCGTCCAAGTGTCTGTGGTGAAATGCACCCTGTCACACACAGAGTTTCTCAAAGAAGCGATGATGTTGTGTGCGACATGCTGGTGCAGCGCACGCACACCTTTCTTTGAGAAGTAGTGCCGACTGGGCATCTGGTACTGGGGCACTGCGACGGACATAAGGTCTCGAAAATCCTCTGTGTCCACAAGGCGGAAAGGCAGCATTTCTGTAGCCAAGAGCTTGCAGATGGTGAAATTCAACCTCTTGGCTTTCTCATGGCTAGGAGGAAATGGTCTTTTACTTGTCCACATCTGAGGGACCGAGGGCTGGCTGTTGTGCTTAGACGGGATTGAGAAGGGTGTCCCCGGCAAACTGCCGGTCTGTGAGGAACATGCAGGCGGACATGTTAGGTTGCCTGATCCAAAGGTGGTGCTATCGATGTCGGACAGCGCTCAACACCAGCTGGTGTTACCACCTCCAAAGAAAATGATGACCTGCCAATCACGCTGGCTGTTGCGGGTAAAGAGGTGGCAGGTCTGCGTCCCAAAACAGGTGTGACTGCTGTCCCCCCAGTCACAGAGGATGAAGAGGCCGCGGATGCACAAGATATGGCAGACGGTGTTGGCCTGGCCGGCTAGGCCGCATTGTAGCACAGTGAGCTTCCCACTGCAACTTATGCTTCAAATCCATGTGCCGGTTCATGCATGAAGTACTCAAGCTATATATTTTTTGGCCACTACTTAGCTTTTGCTGACCAATGCTACAGATAATACGAGTTGGGTCATCCTTATCGATCTGAAAAAATGCCCAGGCTATGCAAGGCTTAGCACCCATGCAACCTGAAGAGCCACCACGACTTGTGGTCAGAGGCAGAGTTGTGTTTGAGGATGCAGTTGTTGACGTGCTTCCAGTACTACGTCTCTGTCCAGGAAGGCGCAACCTGACCTCATTGTCTCTAGCATCCTCCACCTCCTCTGCTGACCTCATCGTCTGGCTGACTGTGGGTTGACAGTAAGTGGGATCTCCAACCTTGTCATCATCACCCTGCGTGTTATCACACCCGTCGTCCTCAGAGCCAACCTCTTCCTGCCCTGACAAAAAACTCAAGTTGTCGCTCCAATCAGGTATTTGAGTCTCATCATCGTCTTCCTCATTGTCTCCACCAACAGGAGTTACAGTTTGGGAACGAGGGTCTACATTATGGTCAGAACCTTCTTCGTCTGTTCCTGGATCCGACTCATAAAGATACTGGGCATCAGTGCAGATCATTTCCTCGTCTGGATTCACAGAAGCTCTGGAGCTGAACTCTGATTCCCAGGCTATAGTATGAGTAAACGGCTCTGCAGACTCAACCATCTGTTCTAACCCATACTCAGACGGGCAGCTGGAGACTTGGGAGCTGTGAGGAAGCAAGTGCGATTGGGGTGACACCTCTGAGGACTGGAGTATTTGTGATGTTGAAGTTGAGGTGGAGGAGAGCCCACTTAAATGAGCACTTGATATCCGTTGAAGCACCTGCTGTTTTTGTGCCTCATCTGGAATTTGTAGCGATTGGCGTGGCCGTAAGAAAGGGATATTATCACATTGTCCGCTAAAAGAAGTAGACATCTTAGTTTGGCTGGAAGATGGTCTTTCTTCTGCAGATGTTATTTTTGCTTTAACACCTACCCCACAGACACAACCATTTTTTCCCTTCCCAACACGCCTATTCCCCTTTCCACCTGCAGCAGGCCTTTTTCCACTCATTTTGGTGGTTAACTAACTGACAACTCTGGAGTTGTTTGCACAAAAAACAATGGATGGGAACCGAGCAGACCTGAGTGGCCAAACTGTGGTATTAGCACAAAAGTATTGGCTGGGTGAGATGCAGTAAAACAATTTTATTACATACACAGGTGGTGGATGTTAGTATAGATGGACTAATAGAACAAGTCCCACACAGTGCTACAAGCCCAAAAATTTTTTCAGAGCTAGATGCAGATAAAAATTATTTTGAATTTGCAACCTGGTGGAGGTTAGCATAGATGGACTAATAGAACAAGTCCCACACACTGCTACAAGCCCAAATATTTTTTCAGAGCTAGATGCAGATAAAAATTATTTTGAATTTGCAACCTGGTGGAGGTTAGTATAGATGGACTAATAGAACAAGTCCCACACACTGCTACAAGCCCAAATATTTTTTCAGAGCTAGATGCAGATAAAAATTATTTTGAATTTGCTACCTGGTGGAGGTTAGCATAGATGGACTAATAGAACAAGTCCCACACACTGCTACAAGCCCAAATATTTTTTCAGAGCTAGATGCAGATAAAAATTCTTTTTAATTTGCAACCTGGTGGAGGTTAGTATAGATGGACTAATAGAACAAGTCCCACACACTGCTACAAGTCCAAATATTTTTTCAGAGCTAGATGCAGATAAAAATTATTTTGAATTTGCAACCTGGTGGAGGTTAGTATAGATGGACTAATAGAACAAGTCCCACACACTGCTACAATCCCAAATATTTTTTCAGAGCTAGATGCAGATAAAAATTCTTTTTAATTTGCAACCTGGTGGAGGTTAGTATAGATGGACTAATAGAACAAGTCCCACACACTGCTACAAGTCCAAATATTTTTTCAGAGCTAGATGCAGATAAAAATTATTTTGAATTTGCAACCTGGTGGAGGTTAGTATAGATGGACTAATAGAACAAGTCCCACACACTGCTACAATCCCAAATATTTTTTCAGAGCTAGATGCAGATAAAAATTATTTTGAATTTTCAACCTGGTGGAGGTTAGTATAGATGGACTAATAGAGCAAGTCCCACTCACTGCTACAAGCCCAAATATTTTTTCAGAGCTAGATGCAGATAAAAATTATTTTGAATTTGCAACCTGGTGGAGGTTAGTATGGATGGACTAATAGAACAAGTCCCACACACTGCTACAAGCTCAAATATTTTTTGCAGAGCTAGATGCAGATAAAAATTATTTTGAATTTGCAACCTGGTGGAGGTTAGTATAGATGGACTAATAGAACAAGTCCCACACTATGCTACAAGCCCAAATATTTTTTCAGAGCTAGATACAGATAAAAATTCTTTTTAATTTACAACCTGGTGGAGGTTAGTATAGATGGACTAATAGAACAAGTCCCACACACTGCTACAAGCCCAAATATTTTTTCAGAGCTAGATGCAGATAAAAATTCTTTTTAATTTGCAACCTGGTGGAGGTTAGTATAGATGGACTAATAGAACAAGTCCCACACACTGCTACAAGTCCAAATATTTTTTCAGAGCTAGATGCAGATAAAAATTATTTTGAATTTGCAACCTGGTGGAGGTTAGTATAGATGGACTAATAGAACAAGTCCCACACACTGCTACCAGACCAAATATTTTTTCAGAGCTAGATGCAGATAAAAATTATTTTGAATTTGCAACCTGGTGGAGGTTAGTATAGCTGGACTAATAGAACAAGTCCCACACACTGCTACAATCCCAAATATTTTTTCAGAGCTAGATGCAGATAAAAATTATTTTGAATTTTCAACCTGGTGGAGGTTAGTATGGATGGACTAATAGAGCAAGTCCCACTCACTGCTACAAGCCCAAATATTTTTTCAGAGCTAGATGCAGATAAAAATTATTTTGAATTTGCAACCTGGTGGAGGTTAGTATGGATGGACTAATAGAACAAGTCCCACACACTGCTACAAGCTCAAATATTTTTTCAGAGCTAGATGCAGATAAAAATTATTTTGAATTTGCAACCTGGTGGAGGTTAGTATAGATGGACTAATAGAACAAGTATCACACACTGCTACAAGCCCAAATATTTTTTCAGAGCTAGATGCAGATAAAAATTATTTTGAATTTGCAACCTGGTGGAGGTTAGTATAGATGGACTAATAGAACAAGTCCCACACACTGCTACAAGCCCAAATATTTTTTCAGAGCTAGATGCAGATAAAAATTATTTTGAATTTGCAACCTGGTGGAGGTTAGTATAGATGGACTAATAGAGCAAGTCCCACACACTGCTACAAGTCCAAATATTTTTTCAGAGCTAGATGCAGATAAAAATTATTTTGAATTTGCAACCTGGTGGAGGTTAGTATAGATGGACTAATAGAACAAGTCCCACACACTGCTTCCAGCCCAAATATTTTTTCAGAGCTAGATGCAGATAAAAATTATTTTGAATTTTGCAACCTGGTGGAGGTTAGTATAGCTGGACTAATAGAACAAGTCCCACACACTGCTACAAGCCCAAATATTTTTTGAGAGCTAGATGCATATAAAAATTATTTTGAATTTGCAACCTGGTGGATGTTAGTATAGATGGACTAATAGAACAAGTCCCACAAACTGCTAAAAGCCCAAATATTTTTTGCAGAGCTAGATGCAGATAAAATTATTTTGAATTTGCAACCTGGTGGAGGTTAGTATAGATGGACTAATAGAACAAGTCCCACACACTGCTACAAGCCCAAATATTTTTTCAGAGCTAGATGCAGATATAAATTATTTTGAATTTTCAACCTGGTGTAGGTTAGTATAGATGGACTAATAGAGCAAGTCCCACTCACTGCTACAAGCCCAAATATTTTTTCAGAGCTAGATGCAGATAAAAATTATTTTGAATTTGCAACCTGGTGGAGGTTAGTATAGATAGACTAATAGAACAAGTCCCAGACACTGCTACGAGCTCAAATATTTTTTCAGAGCTAGATGCAGATAAAAATTATTTTGAATTTGCAACCTGATGGAGGTTAGTATAGATGGACTAATAGAACAAGTCCCACACTCTGCTAAAAGCCCAAATATTTTTTCAGAGCTAGATGCAGATAAAAATTCTTTTTAATTTGCAACCTGGTGGAGGTTAGTATAGATGGACTAATAGAACAAGTCCCACACACTGCTACAAGCTATAAAATATTTTTTCAGAGCTAGATGCAGATAAAAATTCTTTTGAATTTGCAACCTGGTGTAGGTTAGTATAGATGGACTAATAGAACAAGTCCCACACAGTGCTACAAGCCCAAATATTTTTTCAGAGCTAGATGCAGATAAAAATTATTTTGAATTTGCAACCTGGTGGAGGTTAGTATAGATGGACTAATAGAACAAGTCCCACACACTGCTACAAGCCCAAATATTTTTTCAGAGCTAGATGCAGATAAAAATTATTTTGAATTTGCAACCTGGTGGAGGTTAGTATAGATGGACTAATAGAACAAGTCTCACACACTGCTACAAGCCCAAATATTTTTTCAGAGCTAGATGCAGATAAAAATTATTTTGAATTTGCAACCTGGTGGAGGTTAGTATAGATGGACTAATAGAACAAGTCCCACACACTGCTACAAGTCCAAATATTTTTTCAGAGCTAGATGCAGATAAAAATTATTTTGAATTTGCAACCTGGTGGAGGTTAGTTTAGCTGGACTAATAGAACAAGTCCCACACACTGCTACAAGCCCAAATATTTTTTCAGAGCTAGATGCAGATAAAAATTATTTTGAATTTGCAACCTGGTGGAGGTTAGTATAGATGGACTAATGGAACAAGTCCCACACACTGCTACAAGCCCAAATATTTTTTCAGAGCTACATGCATATAAAAATTATTTTGAATTTGCAACCTGGTGGAGGTTAGTATAGATGGACTAATAGAACAAGTCCCACACACTGCTACAAGCCCAAATATTTTTTCAGAGCTAGATGCAGATAAAAATTCTTTTGAATTTGCAACCTGGTGGAGGTTAGTATAGATGGACTAATATAGAACAAGTCCCACACACTGCTACAAGCCCAAATATTTTTTCAGAGCTAGATGCTGATAAAAAATATTTTGAATTTGCAACCTGGTGCAGGTTAGTATAGATGGACTAATAGAACAAGTCCCACAAACTGCTACAAGCCCAAATATTTTTTCAGAGCTAGATGCAGATAAAAATTATTTTGAATTTGCAACCTGGTGGAGGTTAGTATAGATGGAATAATAGAACAAGTACCACACACTGCTACAAGCCCAAATATTTTTTCAGAGCTAGATGCAGATAAAAATTTTTTTGAATTTGCAACCTGGTGGAGGTTAGTATAGATATACTAATAGAACAAGTCCCACACACTGCTACAAGCCCAAATATTTTTTCAGAGCTAGATGCAGATAAAAATTATTTTGAATTTGCAACCTGGTGGAGGTTAGTATAGATGGACTAATAGAACAAGTCCCACACACTGCTACAAGCCCAAATATTTTTTCAGAGCTACATGCATATAAAAATTATTTTGAATTTGCAACCTGGTGGAGGTTAGTATAGATGGACTAATAGAACAAGTCCCACACACTGCTACAAGCCCAAATATTTTTTGCAGAGCTAGATGCAGATAAAATTATTTTGAATTTGCAACCTGGTAGAGGTTAGTATAGATGGACTAATAGAACAAGTCCCACACTCTGCTACAAGCCCAAATATTTTTTCAGAGCTAGATGCAGATAAAAATTATTTTTAATTTGCAACCTGGTGGAGGTTAGTATAGATGGACTAATAGAACAAGTCCCACACACTGCTACAAGCCCAAATATTTTTTCAGAGCTAGATGCAGATAAAAATTCTTTTGAATTTGCAACCTGCTGGAGGTTAGTATAGATGGACTAATAGAACAAGTCCCACACAGTGCTACAAGCCCAAATTTTTTTTCAGAGCTAGATGCAGATAAAAATTATTTTGAATTTGCAACCTGGTGGAGGTTAGTATAGATGGACTAATATAGAACAAGGCCCACACACTGCTAGAAGCCCAAATATTTTTTCAGAGCTAGATGCTGATAAAAAATATTTTGAATTTGCAACCTGGTGGAGGTTAGTATAGATGGACTAATAGAACAAGTCCCACACACTGCTACAAGCCCAAATATTTTTTCAGAGCTAGATGCAGATAAAAATTCTTTTGAATTTGCAACCTGGTGGAGGTTAGTATAGATGGAATAATAGAACAAGTACCACACACTGCTACAAGCCCAAATATTTTTTCAGAGCTAGATGCAGATAAATATTTTTTTGAATTTGCAACCTGGTGGAGGTTAGTATAGATGTACTAATAGAACAAGTCCCACACACTGCTACAAGCCCAAATATTTTTTCAGAGCTAGATGCAGATAAAAATTTTTTTGAATTTGCAACCTGGTGGAGGTTAGTATAGATGTACTAATAGAACAAGTCCCACACACTGCTACAAGTCCAAATATTTTTTCAGAGCTATATGCAGATAAAAATTCTTTTGAATTTGCAACCTGGTGGAGGTTAGTATAGATGGACTAATAGAACAAGTCCCACACACTGCTACAAGCCCAAATATTTTTTCGAGCTAGATAAAGATAAAAATTCTTTTGAATTTGCAACCTGGTGGATGTTAGTATAGATGGACTAATAGAACAAGTCCCACACACTGCTACAAGCCCAAATATTTTTTCAGAGCTAGATGCAGATAAAAATAATTTTGAATTTGCAACCTGGTGAAGGTTAGTATAGATGGACAAATAGAACACGTCCCACACACTGCTACAAGCCCAAATATTTTTTCAGAGCTAGATGCAGAAAAAAATTATTTTGAATTTGCAACCTGGTGGAGGTTAGTATAGATGGACTAATAGAACAAGTCCCACACCCTGATGCAAGCCCAAATATTTTTTCAGAGCTAGATGCAGATAAAAATTATTTTGAATTTGCAACCTGGTGGAGGTTAGTATAGATGGACTAATAGAACAAGTCCCACACACTGCTGCAAGCCCAAATATTTTTTCAGAGCTAGATGCAGATGAAAATTATTTTGAATCTGAAACCTGGTGGAGGTTAGTATAGATGGAGTAATAGAATGATGCTATGCCCAAAAGGTTTTACTTGGCTAGTTGCAGTAAAAAAATTTGTATTCTATACACAGGTGGTGTAGCTTACAACACAGATAGGCTACTCCACTGACTAACACACACTGGAAGAGCACAAAAAGGATTTGCTTAGCTAGATTTAGCCAAATGCTGTGAAAAAAACTTGCACAGCACTGGCACAGACCTGCCTGGCAAAAAGTGATAGGAACTGATGTAACCTAGCCCTCAAAAGGACTGCAATTACAATTAGTCTTTACTCCCAACCTATCTATTTAAGAGCACAGACCTGCCTGATAAAAGTCGTAGGAAATGATGTAACCTAGTCCTCAAAAGGACTTCAATCACACCTATTCCCTACTCCCAAGCTACCTGTAGATTTGTGCGAAAATTGGCTTGAAATTAACAAGGTATAGCGCACACAGCAACAGTGGTGCCGTCTAACACGAAGCTGCAGCAGTGAGAAAATGGTGGCGAGGGGGAAAATGGCTGGGTCTTATAGGGCAAGGACATGTGACATACACTGCCAATGACACAAGCCCTTGCTTGTGTGAAAAAAAGCAGTTCGCTCCGTGTGTGCGCTGCTGATAGGCTGACAGATTGCACCTCCCCACTGTAAATGCGGGAAAGAGAAAAAAAATGGAGATCTTCATTATTTATGCAGAGATCCATCCCCTGCCCCTCCTCCCGCCCCGCTGTACACTCACACTGCGTATTAACATTAATTTTCAGCATTGCTGAGAAAAAATACAGTTATGATTTTGGTGCACGAACAGTTATGGAACATAACCTCGAACAGCCGAATTTTTTTCAAATTGTTCGTGTTCGCTGAACGGCTTGAACACCGCCCAAAACAGCTAGAATTTGAGATTGCCTAACAGTTCGAGTCAAACACCGCTCATCTCTACTAGTGTTGAGCCACCCCCGTAGTGTTCGAGTTCGGTTCGGTTCGTCGAACACCCGTGTGTTCGCCGAACTATTCGTCGAACTGTTCATCGAACACCTTCGAACACCGTTAAAACCAATGGCAGGCAAACAAAAACACATAGAAACACATAGAAAACACCTTCAAAGGTGTCCAAAAGCTGACAAACTGCTCAGAAGACACAACTAACACATGGAAAAGTGACAAGTACATATAGCCATGTGAAAAGAAAAGAGGTGGAGGAGTAAAAGGAGGGGGAGACACAGATATAGGCATGTCATGCCCTTCTAAAATCCAAAAAGTGAGAAGCCGACACGGCCAGTCCGCTCCTGCCCGTGCCACCTCCGTGTCGCCAGGTTTGTGCCAGAGCCGCGGTGAACCCTGACGGCCAGCCCCCCTCTCCCAATACTGGTGCCTGTCCACTGATGGGTCGAGCGAGCCCCCCTGTGGTGGAGGCAGCTCTAAGCTTTTTAATTTAAATTGTCTCTCTAATTTGAATGAATACACTTTAAATCCATTTACAAGGATCTATTGGAGGGCAAGTCTCATGCCAGCAGCCGCGTAATTCCAGCTCCAGTAGCATCCACTAAAGCTGCTGCAGTTAAAAAGCTTTTATAAGGATCGAGCTCGGCTGTCCACCGCAAGGCATCCTACTGCCAGTCCCAGCCCCTATGCCTTGGGGTGCCTCCTGATGCTCTTCACTGAGTATCCCGTGATCCCGAAGCATTTCCTTTGAAAAAATTAAGTGTCCAAACTACAGGTGGTGTAGCTTGCTTAACAGCAGGGATAATCCGCTGACTAGCAGACACTGCTACTAGGCACAAAGTATTTCCTGGGCTAGATGCAGTTAAAAATTTGTAATTAGATACTCTCGTTGGATGCTGAGAAAGCATTCCATAGAGTCTCCTGGCTCGCCATATATGATTCTCTTAAAAAACTTGGGGTAGGGGTCTAGGGGACCCTTTTATAGCCAAAATCACGGCCCTGTATCGCAATACGTCACTTAGGCTGAAGATAAATGGAACTGTAGCACCCTGAGGGCTCGGTTGCTACAGAGGTATTGCACCTCACCCAGAAGTGTGATATCTCACTCTCAGGTAAGGATGGAGTGTGGATCAGGACCCGACACCTGCATGCATTACACCACATTGCCGTGGGGCAGGGCGACCAATATGCCCCTGAGATGGGCACGACAGTCCCTGTCCCTGGCTGGAGTGGGGGGAGGGAACACTGAGGAAGGGGAACCCTGTAGTGCAGGAGCAGGGAGGAAGCAGTTCCTGGGTGCATTGAGAAGGGAGTATAAAAGGTGTGCACCATCTTAGTTCAGTGCAGAGAAGTCTGACCAGAAGTGACAGGGAGCAGGGGCTCTGCATGAGCTCTGCTCCGGAGGCGGGCCTAGTAACAGAGGCCCAGGCCTGGAAGAGGGAGAAGGAAGGAAGAGGAGCGGAGAAGGCTCCAGGAACGAGGAACGAAGGGATCCCAGGGGTGCGGACGGGCGAGTCGCCACCGCACGCCCGAATCCACCTGCGTGGAGGCGTCAGGCCAAAGGGGGAGACCGGTCCCCGAAACTAGTGGAGGCAGGAAATGACCCTCAGCTAGAAACCGGAGGCTGTGACATTTTATGTGGCGCAGCCCCTCGCTACACCCGCTAGGAAGGCACCACATAGGGTCATGGAAACTGGCGCCAAGTTTACCAAGAGCAGGCCCAAGGCAGCCGGACAGAAGGGTTGGTAAGAAAGGCCAGACAAAGGACACACAAAGGGGGTCCTGTGAAGCGCTCCAAAGTTATCTGGGAGTTGTCTGAGCCCCTCACCTGGTGAGCACAGTACGACGTGGGCAGCCGTTACCTGCAGACGTGGTCTGGATAATAAGAACTGTGAGTAAAGGCCCTGGACTGCATCACTGACTCCGTGTCATTACTGCTGCTGCCCTGCATCATCACCCCCATCCTCCGCACACACTGCCCTGAGGCTATACTCCTCCCGTGGGTAGTTATGCTACGCTCTGCTGCACCCACAACACCAGCCTCAGCGGTCTGCCCTGCAGCGGCGGTTCACTCTGACCGCAATCCACGGGTGGCGTAGTCGGACATTTAAACATCAAAACCACATAAATAGTTCCGCCACTGGTTTGACCGCCCTGAGCCACGGAACCGGGTCGCCGCCACGGAAACTACAACCACCAGCATCCACCAAAAAGGTTCCGGCTCCGGGTGACCCAAGGCCCAGGGGGTGCATCACAACATTTTCATCACCTTTCACAATCACCAATGGGACAAGGCAGGGATGTCCTCTGTCCCCTCTCTTATACATCCTAGTGACGGAGCACCTGCTCTCATCAATTCGCCATAACCCCAATATTAGGTGGATTGAGGTGGGAGGCACCGAGTACAAGTGCTCTCTATTTGCTGATGATGTCCTAGTATATATCACTCAATCACATATATCCATCCATGCTGTTATGGCTGAAATAGATCACTTTGTTACATGGTCAAATTTTAAAATCAATGCAGCGAAGTCTGAGGCCCTCCATGTCTCCCTCCCCAAATCCATACAGGATTCCATCCAGTCCAACTTTCCCTTTACCTGGCCCTCACAGGGTATCAAATACTTAGGAATTCCTATTCATAGAGACCTCTCCCATCTATGTTATCTTAATTTTGGGCCCTTTATTGAACAACTCCATACAGACCACGGTTGGCAAGTTAGAACTGTAAGATTCACTACGTGAACCACTGGTGTTTTGTGGAAAAGCACATGTACACTGTGTTCCAAATTATTATGCAAAAAGTGTTTAGGAGTGATAAGGGAAGAATTTGTTTGTTTGTCAGTTATACTCATTGATGGTGATGTGTGTCAGGGCTCTTTATATCACTGTAAACAATTGCAGACACCTGTGCTAATTAGTTTGGCAGGTGTGTCCATTGAAAGGCAAGACTACTTAAGAAGGCTGTCCCACATTATTAAGCAGCCTACATTTTCTGCCAAAATGGGAAAGAAAAAGGATGTGTCGGCTGCTGAGAAGCAACAAATTGTGGAGTGTGTAGGTCAAGGCATGACTACAATCAACATTGTGCGATGATCAGGATGAAGTGTCTTGGCAATCAAGAAGTATGTAGCTGATTCACAGTACACACGTGTGCGTGCTGAGAAGGGCAAATTGAGGACTCTTTCCTACAGGCAATTACGTCAGGTTGAAAGAGCAGCGGCAAAAAAGCCTTGTCATAGCAGCAGACAAGTTTTTGAAGCTGCTGGTGCCTCCACCGTCCCCCAAACAACAAGATGCAGGGTCCTTCAGAGGTTTGCAGCTGTGCATACGCCATCCTGTCGACCTACTCTATCCACTTCACACAAGCAGAAACGGCTCCAGTGGGCCAAACATTACATGAAAACTGATTTCAAAACTGTTTTGTTCACGGATGAGTGCCGTGCAACGCTCGATGGTCCAGATGGATGGAGTGGAGGATGGCTGGTTGATGGACACCCCACGCAAACACGGCTACAGCGCCAACAAGGAGGAGGTGGAGTAATGTTTTGGGCTGGAATCATGGGGAGAGGGATTGTCGGCCCCTTTAGGATCCCTGAAGGGGTAAAGATGAACTCCATAATGTATGTGGAGTTTCTCAAACAGCACTTCCTGCCATGGTTCAAGAAGAAGAACCGTGTATTCCACAGCAAGATCATTTTTATGCATGATAATGCACCATCTCATGCTGCACATAAAACATCTGCATCTCTGGCTGATATGGGCATAAAAGGGGACAAACTTATGGTGTGACCCCCATGCTCCCCTGACCTCTACCCCATTCAGAACCTCTGGAGCATCATCAAAAAGAGTGTCTATGATGGCGGGAGGCAGTTCACATCTAAGCAACAGCTCTGGGAGGGTATTCTGTCCTCATGCAAAACAATTGAAGCTGAAACCATCCAAAACCTGACAAATTCAATGGATGAGAGAGTTCAGAAGCTCCTTTCGAACAAGGGGTCCTATGTGAAAATGTAACATCACCTAGAATAAAGTTTTGAGTTGAAAACTGTTTGATTTCAGTTTCTAATAACCTGCTAATGCTTATAATTTCAAAAATGACCATTTTTTTGTTCTTTATTAAAATGAAAAGGTTGATCGAAAAGTTTGGGGGATCTAAGAGTGTGGCAACCCAGTAGTCAGGATTTCTTCGAATTCTGACAATATGAGGGTCATGTTGCAGGTAGTGCAGCAAGAAGGCACTTATGTGTCTTGCGCATCTCGGAGCCCCAAAATTATTTTCCGGGCTAGATGCAGCTAAAAATTATTATTCATTTTAAATCTGGTGGAGCTTAGTATAGATGGCCTAATAGAATCAGTGTTGCTTACTGCTACAAAGCCCAAATTATTTTCCAGCCAAGGTACAGATAAACATGAATAGTAATTTTAAATCTGGTGGAGCTTAGTATAGATTGCCTAATAGAATCGGTACTGCACACTGCTACAAAGCCCAAATTATTTTCCAGCCAAGATACAGATAAACATGATTAGTAATTTTAAATCTGGTGGAGCTTATTATAGATGGCCTAATAGAATCAGTGCTGCACACTGCTACAAAGCCCAAATTATTTTCCAGCCAAGATACAGATAAACATGATTAGTAATTTGAAAGCTTAAAACGGTTGGTGAGGTGATTTTAACCAGTCATCAAGCTTTTACTCTCCCCAGGATGACACAGGGGTAGAAAAGTCGTTTCGGATCCATGATTTGTTCATCTTTATGAACGTGAGTCTGTCTACATTATCAGTGGAGAGCCGCGTGCGCTTATCTGTCAGCACACCACCAGCAGCGCTGAACACACGTTCAGACAGAACGCTGGCTGCGGGGCATGACAAGATCTCCAAGGCGTAAGTGGCTAGCTCCGGCCATTTATCCAGATTGGGAGCCCAAAAAGAGCAAGGGTCCAGTGACACAGTCATGGCTTCAATGTTTACTTGGAGATACTCCTGTACCATCGTCTCTAGGCGTTGACTATGTGTCAGACTTCTTGTCTCCTGTGGCCTTGCAAAGGATGGGCTAAAAAAGTGGTGAAATGATTCCGCAAAATTGATGTTACCAGCAGATACTGTGGTTCTGTTACGGTTTGAGTGCTGAACACTCGACGGTCCCACAGTTGGCAAGTTGGAACTGTGAGATTCACTACATGCACCACTGGTGTTTTGTGGAAAAGCACATGTAAGATTCTGCAACAGTCTCTGCTGATACTCCTGTATGCGTGCATCCCTTTCTATGGCAGGAATAATTTCTGCAAATTTACTTTTGTACCGGGGATCTAACAGTGGGGCAACCCAATAGTCAGGATTATTTCTAATTCTCACAATTCGAGGGTCATGTTGCAGGTAGTGCAGCAAGAAGGCACTCATGTGTGTTGCGCATCCAGGAGCACCAAGTCCCTGTTGTGTTGGTGGCGATGTAACAATCATGCTTCCTTCCTCTGTCCTCTCCCCCCAACCTCGCACAACAGAAATGTGATCAAGGTCTCCCTCATCTGATGAGCCTTCCATCAGTTTGTCCTCCACTTCTTCCTGGGCTCCTGCACCTTCCTCACTAGTTTGGCTTCTACCATGCGCCCTGGTAAAACCATCTCCCCCACCCTCACATGCCTGCCGCCTTGGTGCTGCCGACCGTCTGGACCTTGCAGATGTTAGCCCTTCCGCATACAACTCCTCCTCCTCTACTTCCTCCACCTCCTCTTGTGCCACCACCTGACTCCGAATTCTGTTTAACATGTGCTCCAGCATGTAAATCACCGGAGTAGTCATGCTGATAATGGCATCGTCAGCACTAAACATCTTCGTCGCCATTTCAAAACTGTGCAGAAGGGTGCATAGGTCCCTGATCTGAGACCACTCCTCCAGCGTGATTTGCCCCACCTCTGGATCTCGTTGGCCCAGGCTATACGTCAGAACGTATTGCACCAGAGCTTGTCGGTGCTGCCACAGTCGCTGCAACATGTGCAGAGTTGAATTCCACCGGGTAGGCACATCGCATTTTAGCCGGTGAAGTGGCAGGCCCAACGACTTCTGTAGAGATGTAAGTCGCTGAGCTGCGGGATGCGAACGGCGGAAGTGAGCACACAGCGACCGTGCCCTCTGCAGAAGGCCATATAGTCCGGGATAGTGGCCTAAAAATTGCTGGACAACCAGGTTCAACACGTGAGCCATACAAGGCACGTGTGTGACATTGCCCCGGCGAAGGGCCGCACCCAGGTTTGCAGCATTGTCGCACACGGCCTTCCCTGGTTTCAGATCCAGTGGAGACAACCATTCATGAAATTGTTTCTCCAGAGCTGACCACAACTCCTCAGCTGTGTGACTCACATTTCCCAGACATTTCAAAGTAAAAACCGCCTGATGACGTTGAGCCCTACTGCCAGCATAGTAAGGAGGTGTGCAGGATCCCTTCTGCGCAGATAGAAAGCTTGAGGCATGACCAGACAAGCTTTGGGTGCAGGTGGAGGACTGAGAGGATGTTGAGGAGGCAGAAGCAGTGGAGGAACTTCGAGATAAAGAGGATTGACCCTTAACTCGTGGGGACGGCAAGACTTGGACAGCAGCCCCTTGTCCTGCTGTCACCATAGTTACCCAGTGCCCAGTCAGCGACATGTAACGCCCCTGTCCATGCCTACTCGTCCAAGTGTCTGTGGTGAAATGCACCCTGTCACACACAGAGTTTCTCAAAGAAGCGGTGATGTTGTGTGCGACATGCTGGTGCAGCGCAGGTACACCTTTCTTTGAGAAGTAGTGCCGACTGGGCATCTGGTACTGGGGCACTGCGACGGACATAAGGTCTCGAAAATCCTCTGTGTCCACCAGGCGGAAAGGCAGCATTTCTGTAGCCAAGAGCTTGCAGATGGTGAAATTCAACCTCTTAGCTTTCTCATGGCTAGGAGGAAATGGTCTTTTACTTGTCCACATCTGAGGGACCGAGGGCTGGCTATTGTGCTTAGACGGGGTTGATAAGGGTGTCCCCGGCAAACTGCCGGTCTGTGAGGAAGATGCAGGCGGACATGTTAGGTTGCCTTGATCCAAAGGTGGTGCTATCGATGTGGGACAGTGCTCAACACCAGCTGGTGTTACCACCTCCAAAGAAAATGATGACCTGCCAATCACGCTGGCTGTTGCGGGTAAAGAGGTGGCAGGTCTGCGCCCCAAAACAGGTGTGACTGCTGTCCCCCCAGTCACAGAGGATGAAGAGGCCGCGGATGCACAAGATATGGCAGACGGTGGTTGGCCCGGCCGGCTAGGCCGCATTGTAGCACAGTGAGCTTCCCACTGCAACTTATGCTTCATGTCCATGTGCCGGTTCATGCATGAAGTACTCAAACTATGTATTTTTTGGCCTCTACTTAGCTTTTGCTGACAAATGTTACAGATAACACGAGTTGGGTCATCCTTATCGATCTGAAAAAATGCCCAGGCTATGCAAGGCTTAGCACCCATGCGACCTGAAGAGCCACCACGACTTGTGGTGAGAGGCAGAGTTGTGTTTGAGGATGCAGTTGTTGACGTGCTTCCAGTACTACGTCTCTGTCCAGGAAGGCGCAACCTGACCTCGTCGTCACTAGCTTCCTCCTCCACCTCCTCTGCTGACCTCATCTCTTGGCTGACTGTGGGTTGACAGTAAGTGGGATCTCCAACCTCATCATCATCACCCTGTGCGTTATCACACCCATCGTCCTCAGAGCCAACCTGTTCCTGCCCTGACAAAAAACTAAAGTTGTCGCTCCAATCAGGTATTTGAGTCTCATCATCGTCTTCCTCATTGTCTCCACCAACAGGAGTTACAGTTTGGGAATGATGGTCTACATTATGGTCAGAACCTTCTGCGTCTGGTCCTGGATCCGACTCATAAAGATTCTGGGCATCAGTGCAGATCATTTCCTCGTCTGGATTCACAGAAGCGCTGGAGTCGACCTCTGATTACCAGGCTATAGTATGAGTAAACAGCTCTGCAGACTCAACCATCTGTTCTACCTCATACTCAGACGGGCAGCTGGAGATTTGGGAGCTGTGAGGAAGCAAGTGCGATTGGGGTGACACCTTTGAGGACTGGAGTATTTGTGATGTTGAAGTTGATGTGGAGGAGAGCCCACTTAAAGGAACACTTGATATCAGTTGAAGCACCTGCTGTTTTTGTGCCTCATCTGGAATTTGTAGCGATTGGCGTGGCCTTAAGAATGGGATCTGATCACATTGTCCGCTAAAAGAAGTAGACATTTTAGTTTGGCTGAAAGATGGTCTTTCTTCTGCAGATGTTACTGTTGCTTTAACACCTACCCCACGGACACAACCTTTTTTCCCCTTCCCAACAAGCACATTCCCATTTCCACCAGCAGCAGGCCTTTTTCCACTCATTTTGGTGGTTAACTAATTCACAACTCTGGAGTTGTTTGCACAAAAAAACAATGGATGGGAACCGAGCAGAGCTGAGTGGCCAAACTGTGGTATTAGGCCAAAACTTTTGGCTGGGTTAGATGCAGAAAAAAATTATATTCAATTTGCAACCTGATGGAGGTCAGTATAGATGTACTAATAGAACAAGTCCCACACACAGCTTGAAGCCCAAATATTTTTTCATAGGTAGATGCAGAAAAAAATTGTATTCAGTTTGCAACCTGATGGAGGTCAGTATAGATGGACTAATAGAACAAGTCCCACACACTGCTAGAAGGCCAAATATTTTTTCAGAGCTAGATGCAGAAAAAAATTATATTCAGTTTGCAACCTGATGGAGGTCAGTATAGATGGACTAATAGAACAAGTCCCACACACTGCTAGAAGGCCAAATATTTTTTCAGAGCTAGATGCAGAAAAAAAATATATTCAGTTTGCAACCTGATGGAGGTCAGTATAGATGGACTAATAGAACAAGTCCCACACATAGCTAGAAGCCCAAATATTTTTTCAGAGGTAGATGCAGAAAAAAAATATATTCAGTTTGCAACCTGATGGAGGTCAGTATAGATGGGCTAATAGAACAAGTCCCACACACAGCTAGAAGCCCAAATATTTTTTCAGAGGTAGATGCAGATAAAAATTATTTTGAATTTGCAACCTGATGGAGGTCAGTATAGATGGACTAATAGAGAAAGTCCCACACACTGCTAGAAGGCCAAATATTTTTTCAGAGCTAGATGCAGACAAAAAATTCTATTCAGTTTGCAACCTGATGGAGGTCAGTATAGATGGACTAATAGAACAAGTCTCACACACTGCTAGAAGCCCAAATATTTTTTTCAGAGCTAGATGCAGAAAAAAATTATATTCAATTTGCAACCTGATGGAGGTCAGTATAGATGGACTAATAGAATGATGCTATGCCCAAAAGATTTTACCTCACTAGGTGCAGTAAAAAAATTGGTATTCTATACACAGGTGGTGTAGCTTGCAACACAGATAGGCTACTCCACTGACTAACACACTCTGCAATAGGCCAAAAAGGATTAGCTTTGCTAGATTCAGCCAAATGCTGTGAAAAAAACTTGCACAGTAGAGATGAGCGTTGTTCTACTCGAACTGTTCGCCAATCTCAAATTCGAGCTGTTTTGGGCGGTGTTCGAGCCGTTCGGCGAACACGAACAATTTGAGAAAAATTCGGCTGTTCGAGGTTATGTTCGATAACTGTTCGTGCACCAATGTCATAACTGGATTTTTTCTCAGTAATGATGAAAATTAATGTTAATACGCAGTTTGAGTGTACAGCGGGGTGGGGGGAGGGGTAGGGGATGGATCTCTGCAGGAACAATGAAGATCTCCATTTTTTTTTCTCTTTCCCGCATTTACAGTGTGGAGGTGCAATCTGTCAGCCTATCAGCAGCGCACACACGGAGCGAAGTGCTTTTTTTCACACAAGCAAGGGCATGTGTCATTGGCAGTGTATGTCACATGTCCTTGCCCTATAAGACCAAGCCATTTTCCCCGTCGCCACCATTTTCTCACTGCTGCAGCTGCGTGTTAGACGGCACCGCTGTTGCTGTGTGCGCTATACCTTGTTAATTTCAAGCCAATTTTCGCACAAATCTACAGATAGCTTGGGAGTAGGGAATAGTTGTGATTGCAGTCCTTTTAAGGACTAGGTTACAGCATTTCCTACGACTTTTATCAGGCAGGTCTGTGCTCTTAAATAGATAGGTTGTGGGAGTAAAGACTAATTGTAATTGGAGTCCTTTTGAGGACTAGGTTACATCAGTTCCTATCAGTTTTTGCCAGGCAGGTCTGTGCCAGTGCTGTGCAAGTTTTTTTCACAGCATTTGGCTGAATCTAGCAAAGCTAATCCTTTTTGGCCTATTGCAGAGTGTGTTAGTCAGTGGAGTAGCCTATCTGTGTTGCAAGATATACCACCTGTGTATAGAATACCAATTTTTTTACTGCACCTAGTGAAGTAAAATCTTTTGGGCATAGCATCATTCTATTAGTCCATCTATGCTGACCTCCATCAGGTTGCAAACTGAATCTAATTTTTTTCTGCATCTAGCTCTGAAAAAATATTTGGCCTTCTAGCAGTGTGTGGGACTTGTTCTATTAGTCCACCTATACTGACCTCCATCAGGTTGCAAACTGAATATATTTTTTTCTGCATCTACCTCTGAAAAAATATTGGGCTTCTAGCTGTGTGTGGGACTTGTTGTATTAGTCCATCTATACTGACCTCCATCAGGTTGCAAACTGAATATATATTTTTCTGCATCTACCTCTGAAAAAATATTGGGCTTCTAGCTGTGTGTGGGTCTTGTTCTATTAATCCATCTATACAGACCTCCATCAGGTTGCAAACTGAATATAATTTTTTTCTGCATCTAGCTCTGAAAAAATATTTGGCCTTCTAGTAGTGTGTGGGACTTTCTCTGTTAGTCCATCTATACTGACCTCCATCAGGTTGCAAACTGAATATATTTTTTTCTGCATCTACCTCTGAAAAAATATTTGGCCTTCTAGTAGTGTGTCGGACTTTCTCTATTAGTCCACCTATACTGACCTCCATCAGGTTGCAAATTAAAAATAATTTTTATCTGCATCTACAGTACCTCTGAAAAAATATTTGGGCTTCTAGCTGTGTGTGGGACTTGTTCTATTAGTCCATCTATACTGACCTCCATCAGGTTGCAAACTGAATATATTTTTTTCTGCATCTACCTCTGAAAAAATATTGGGCTTCTAGCTGTGTGTGGGACTTGTTGTATTAGTCCATCTATACTGACCTCCATCAGGTTGCAAATTGAATATATTTTTTTCTGCATCTACCTCTGAAAAAATATTGGGCTTCTAGCTGTGTGTGGGTCTTGTTCTATTAATCCATCTATACAGACCTCCATCAGGTTGCAAACTGAATATAATTTTTTTCTGCATCTAGCTCTG
Source organism: Phyllobates terribilis (assembly GCF_046119375.1). Classification (NCBI taxonomy): domain Eukaryota; kingdom Metazoa; phylum Chordata; class Amphibia; order Anura; family Dendrobatidae; genus Phyllobates; species Phyllobates terribilis. Next base: position 479,917,891 of record NW_027362764.1, on the reverse strand, counting down.
AAAAAATATTTGGCCTTCTAGCAGTGTGTGGGACTTGTTCTATTAGTCCACCTATACTGACCTCCATCAGGTTGCAAATTCAAAATAATTTTTTGTATGCATCTAGCTCTGAAAAAATATTTGGCCTTCTAGCAGTGTGTGGGACTTTCTCTATTAGTCCATCTATACTGACCTCCATCAGGTTGCAAATTAAAAATAATTTTTATCTGCATCTACAGTACCTCTGAAAAAATATTTGGGCTTCTAGCTGTGTGTGGGACTTGTTGTATTAGTCCATCTATACCGACCTCCATCAGGTTGCAAACTGAATATATTTTTTTCTGCATCTACCTCTGAAAAAATATTGGGCTTCTAGCTGTGTGTGGGTCTTGTTCTATTAATCCATCTATACAGACCTCCATCAGGTTGCAAACTGAATATAATTTATTTCTGCATCTACCTCTGAAAAAATATTGGGCTTCTAGCTGTGTGTGGGACTTGTTGTATTAGTCCATCTATACTGACCTCCATCAGGTTGCAAACTGAATATATTTTTTTCTGCATCTACCTCTGAAAAAATATTGGGCTTCTAGCTGTGTGTGGGACTTGTTCTATTAATCCATCTATACAGACCTCCATCAGGTTGCAAACTGAATATATTTTTTTCTGCATCTACCTCTGAAAAAATATTGGGCTTCTAGCTGTGTGTGGGACTTGTTGTATTAGTCCATCTATACTGACCTCCATCAGGTTGCAAATTGAATATAATTTTTTTCTGCATCTAACCCAGCCAATAGTTTTGGCCTAATACCACAGTTTGGCCACTCAGCTCTGCTCGGTTACCATCCATTGTTTTTTTGTGCAAACAACTCCAGAGTTGTGAATTAGTTAACCACCAAAATGAGTGGAAAAAGGCCTGCTGCTGGTGGAAAGGGGAATAGGCGTGTTGGGAAGGGGAAAAAAGGTTGTGTCCGTGGGGTAGGTGTTAAAGCAACAGTAACATCTGCAGAAGAAAGACCATCTTCCAGCCAAACTAAAATGTCTACTTCTTTTAGCGGACAATGTGATAAGATCCCTTTCTTACGGCCACGCCAATCGCTACAAATTCCAGATGAGGCACAAAAACAGCAGGTGCTTCAACGGATCTCAAGTGCTCCTTTAAGTGGTCTCTCCTCCACATCAACTTCAACATCACAAATACTCCAGTCCTCAAAGGTGTCACCCAAATCGCACTTGCTTCCTCACAGCTCCCAAATCTCCAGCTGCCCGTCTGAGTATGAGGTAGAACAGATGGTTGAGTCTGCAGAGCTGTTTACTCATACTATAGCCTGGGAATCAGAGGTCGACTCCAGCGCTTCTGTGAATCCAGACGAGGAAATGATCTGCACTGATGCCCAGAATCTTTATGGGTCGGATCCAGGACCAGACGCAGAAGGTTCTGACCATAATGTAGACCCTCATTCCCAAACTGTAACTCCTGTTGGTGGAGACAATGAGGAATACGATGATAAGACTCAAATACCTGATTGGAGCGACAACTTTAGTTTTTTGTCAGGGCAGGAACAGGCTGGCTCTGAGGACGACGGGTGTGATAACACACAGGGTGATGATGATGAGGTTGGAGATCCCACTTACTGTCAACCCACAGTCAGCCAAGAGATGAGGTCAGCAGAGGAGGTGGAGGAAGATGCTAGTGACGAAGAGGTCAGGTTGCGCCTTCCTGGACAGAGACGTAGTACTGGAAGCACGTCAACAACTGCATCCTCAAACACAACTCTGCCTCTCACCACAAGTCGTGGTGGCTCTTCAGGTCGCATGGGTGCTAAGCCTTGCATAGCCTGGGCATTTTTTCAGATCGATAAAGATGACCCAACTCGTGTTATCTGTAACATTTGTCAGCAAAAGCTAAGTAGAGGCCAAAAAATACATAGTTTGAGTACTTCATGCATGAACCGGCACATGGACATGAAGCATAAGTTGCAGTGGGAAGCTCACTGTGCTACAATGCGGCCTAGCCGGCCGGGCCAACCACCGTCTGCCATATCTTGTGCATCCGCGGCCTCTTCATCCTCTGTGACTGGGGGGACAGCAGTCACACCTGTTTTGGGGCGCAGACCTGCCACCTCTTTACCCGCAACAGCCAGCGTGATTGGCAGGTCATCATTTTCTTTGGAGGTGGTAACACCAGCTGGTCTTGAGCGCTGTCCGACATCGATAGCACCACCTTTGGATCAAGGCAACCTAACATGTCCGCCTGCATCTTCCTCACAGACCGGCAGTTTGCCGGGGACACCCTTATCAACCCCGTCTAAGCACAATAGCCAGCCCTCGGTCCCTCAGATGTGGACAAGTAAAAGACCATTTCCTCCTAGCCATGAGAAAGCTAAGAGGTTGAATTTCACCATCTGCAAGCTCTTGGCTACAGAAATGCTGCCTTTCCGCCTGGTGGACACAGAGGATTTTCGAGACCTTATGTCCGTCGCAGTGCCCCAGTACCAGATGCCCAGTCGGCACTACTTCTCAAAGAAAGGTGTGCCTGCGCTCCACCAGCATGTCGCACACAACATCACCGCTTCTTTGAGAAACTCTGTGTGTGACAGGGTGCATTTCACCACAGACACTTGGACGAGTAGGCATGGACAGGGGCGTTACATGTCGCTGACTGGGCACTGGGTAACTATGGTGACAGCAGGACAAGGGGCTGCTGTCCAAGTCTTGCCGTCCCCACGAGTTGTGCGTCAATCCTCTTTATGTCAAAGTTCCTCCACTGCTTCTGCCTCCTCAACCTCCTCTCGGTCTTCCACCTGCACCCAAAGCCTGTCTGGTCATGCCACAAGCTTTCTAACTGCGCAGAAGGGATCCTGCACACCTCCTTACTATGCTGGCAGTAGGGCTCAACGTCATCAGGCGGTTTTTACTTTGAAATGTCTGGGAAATGTGAATCACACAGCTGAGGAGTTGTGGTCAGCTCTGGAGAACCAATTTCATGAATGGCTGTCTCCACTGGACCTGAAACCAGGGAAGGCCGTGTGCGACAATGCTGCAAACCTGGGTGCGGCCCTTCGCCGGGGCAATGTCACACACGTGCCTTGTATGGCTCACGTGTTGAACCTGGTTGTCCAGCAATTTTTAGCCCACTATCCCAGACTAGATGGCCTTCTGCAGAGGGCACGGTCGCTGTGTGCTCACTTCCGCCGTTCGCATCCCGCAGCTCAGCGACTTACATCTCTACAGAAGTCGTTGGGCCTGCCACTTCACCAGCTAAAATGCGATGTGCCTACCCGGTGGAATTCAACTCTGCACATGTTGCAGCGACTGTGGCAGCACCGACAAGCCCTGGTGCAATACGTTCTGACGTATAGCCTGGGCCAACGAGATCCAGAGGTGGGGCAAATCACGCTGGAGGAGTGGTCTCAGATCAGGGACCTATGCACCCTTCTGCACAGTTTTGAAATGGCGACGAAGATGTTTAGTGCTGATGATTAGTGTTGAGCCACCCCCGTAGTGTTCGAGTTCGGTTCGGTTCGTCGAACACCCGTGTGTTCGCCGAACTGTTCGTCGAACTGTTCGTCGAACACCTTCGAACACCGTTAAAACCAATGGCAGGCAAACAAAAACACATAGAAACACATAGAAAACACCTTCAAAGGTGTCCAAAAGCTGACAAACTGCTCAGAAGACATAACTAACACATGGAAAAGTGACAAGTACATATAGTCATGCGAAAATAAAAGAGGTGGAGGAGTAAAAGGAGGGGGAGACACAGATATAGGCATGTCATGCCCTTCTAAAATCCAAAAAGTGAGAAGCCGACACGGCCAGTCCGCTCCTGCCCGTGCCACCTCCGTGTCGCCGGGTTTGTGCCAGAGCCGCGGTGAACCCTGACGGCCAGCCCCCCTCTCCCAATACTGGTGCCTGTCCGCTGGTGGGTCGAGCGAGCCCCCCTGTGGTGGAGGCAGCTCTAAGCTTTTTAATTTAAATTGTCTCTCTAATTTGAATGAATACACTTTAAATCCATTTACAAGGATCTATTGGAGGGCAAGTCTCATGCCAGCAGCCGCGGTAATTCCAGCTCCAGTAGCGTCCACTAAAGCTGCTGCAGTTAAAAAGCTTTTATAAGGATCGAGCTCGGCTGTCCACCGCAAGGCATCCTACTGCCAGTCCCAGCCCCTATGCCTTGGGGTGCCTTCTGATGCTCTTCACTAAGTATCCCATGGTCCCGAAGCATTTCCTTTGAAAAAATTAAGTGTCTAAACTACAGGTGGTGCAGCTTGCTTAACAGCCGGGATAATCCGCTTACTAGCAGACACTGCTACTAGGCACAAAGTATTTCCTGGGCTAGATGCAGTTAAAAATTTGTAATTAGATACTCTCGTTGGATGCTGAGAAAGCATTCTATAAAGTCTCCTGGCACGCCATATATGATTCTCTTAAAAAGCTTGGGGTAGGGGTCTAGGGGACCCTTTTATAGCCAAAATCACGGCCCTGTATCGCAATACGTCACCTAGGCTGAAGATAAATGGAACTGTAGCACCCTGAGGGCTCGGTTGCTAAAGACGTATTGCACCTCACCCAGAGGTGTGATATCTCACTCTCAGGTAAGGATGGAGTGTGGATCAGGACCCGACACCTGCATGCATTACACCACATTGCCGTGGGGCAGGGCGACCAATATGCCCCTGAGATGGGCATGACAGTCCCTGTCCCTGGCTGGAGTGGGGGGAGGGAACACTGAGGAAGGGGAACCCTGTAGTGCAGGAGCAGGGAGGAAGCAGTTCCTGGGTGCATTGAGAAGGGAGTATAAAAGGTGGGCACCATCTTAGTTCAGTGCAGAGAAGTCTGAGCAGAAGTGGCAGGGAGCAGGGGCTCTGCATGAGCTCTGCTCCGGAGGCGGGCCTAGTAACAGAGGCCCAGGCCTGGAAGAGGGAGAAGGAAGGAAGAGGAGCGGAGAAGGCTCCAGGAACGAGGAATGAAGGGATCCCAGGGGTGCGGACGGGCGAGTCGCCACCGCACGCCCGAATCCACCTGCGTGGAGGGGTCAGGCCAAAGGGGGAGACCGGTCCCCGAACTAGTGGAGGCAGGAAACGACCCTCAGCTAGAAACCGGAGGCTCTGACATTTTATGTGGCGCAGCCCCTCGCTACACCCGCTAGGAAGGCACCACATAGGGTCAGGGAAACTGGCGCCAAGTTTACCAAGAGGAGGCCCGAGGCAGCCGGACAGAAGTGTTGGTAAGAAAGGCCAGACAAAGGACACACAAAGGGGGTCCTGTGAAGTGCTCCAAAGTTATCTGGGAGTTGTCTGAGCCCCTCACCTGGTGAGCACAGTACGACGTGGGCAGCCGTTACCTGCAGACGTGGTCTGGATAATAAGAACTGTGAGTAAAGGCCCTGAACTGCATCACTGACTCCGTGTCGTTACTGCTGCTGCCCTGCATCATCACCCCCATCCTCCGCATACACTGCCCTGAGGCTATACTCCTCCCGTGGGGAGTTATGCTACGCTCTGCTGCACCCACAACACCAGCCTCAGTGGTCTGCCCTGTAGCGGCGGTTCACTCTGACCGCAATCCATGGGTGGCGTAGTCGGACATTTAAGCATGAAAACCACATAAATAGTTCCGCCACTGGTTTGACCGCCCTGAGCCACGGAACTGGGTCGCCGCCACGAAGACTACAACCACCAGCATCCACCAAAAAGGGTCCGGCTCCGGGTGTCCCAAGGCCCAGGGGGTGCGTCAGAACATTTTCATCACCTTTCACAATCACCAATGGGACAAGGCAGTGATGTCCTCTGTCCCCTCTCTTATACATCCTAGTGACGGAGCACCTGCTCTCATCAATTCGCCATAACCCCAATATTAGGTGGATTGAGGTGGGAGGCACCGAGTACAAGTGCTCTCTATTTGCTGATGATGTCCTAGTATATATCACTCAATCACATATATCCATCCATGCTGTTATGGCTGAAATAGATCACTTTGTTACATGGTCAAATTTTAAAATTTTAAAATCAATGCAGCGAAGTCTGAGGCCCTCGATGTCTCCCTCCCCAAATCCATATAGGATTCCATCCAGTCCAACTTTCCCTTTGCCTGGCCCTCACAGGGTATCAAATACTTAGGAATTCCTATTCATAGAGACCTCTCCCATCTATGTTATCTTAATTTTGGGCCCTTTATTGAACAACTCCATACAGACCACGGTTGGCAAGTTAGAACTGTAAGATTCACTACGTGAACCACTGGTGTTTTGTGGAAAAGCACATGTACACTGCGTTCCAAATTATTATACAAAAAGTGTTTAGGAGTGATAAGGGAAGAATTTGTTTGTTTGTCAGTTAAACTCATTGATGGTGATGTGTGTCAGGGCTCTTTATATCACTGTAAGCAATTGCAGACACCTGTGCTAATTAGTTTGGCAGGTGTGTCCAATGAAAGGCAAGACTACTTAAGAAGGCTCTCTCACATTATTAAGCAGCCTACATTTTCTGCCAAAATGGGAAAGAAAAAGGATGTGTCGGCTGCTGAGAAGCAACAAATTGTGGAGTGTTTAGGTCAAGGCATGACTACAATCAACATTGTGCGATGATCAGGATGAAGTGTCTTGGCAATCAAGAAGTATGTAGCTGATTCACAGTACACACGTGTGCGTGCTGATAAGGGCAAATTGAGGACTCTTTCCTACAGGCAATTACGTCAGGTTGAAAGAGCAGCGGCAAAAAAGCCTTGTCATAGCAGCAGACAAGTTTTTGAAGCTGCTTGTGCCTCCAACGTCCCCCGAACAACAAGATGCAGGGTCCTTCAGAGGTTTGCAGCTGTGCATGCGCCATCCTGTCGACCTCCTCTATCCACTTCACACAAGCAGAAACGGCTCCAGTGGGCCAAACATTACATGAAGACTGATTTCAAAACTGTTTTGTTCACGGATGAGTGCCGTGCAGCGCTCGATGGTCCAGATGGATGGAGTGGAGGATGGCTGGTTGATGGACACCCCACGCAAACACGGCTACAGCGCCAACAAGGAGGAGGTGGAGTAATGTTTTGGGCTGGAATCATGGGGAGAGAGATTGTCGGCCCCTTTAGGATCCCTGAAGGCGCTAAAGATGAACTCCATAATGTATGTGGATTTTCTCAAACAGCACTTCCTGCCATGGTTCAAGAAGAAGAACCGTGTATTTCACAGCAAGATCATTTTTCTGCATGATAATGCACCATCTCATGCTGCACATAAAACATCTGCATCTCTGGCTGATATGGGCATAAAAGGGGACAAACTTATGGTGTGACCCCCATGCTCCCCTGACCTCTACCCCATTCAGAACCTTTGGAGCATCATTAAAAGGAGTGTCTATGATGGCGGGAGGCAGTTCACATCTAAGCAACAGCTCTGGGAGGGTATTCTGTCCTCATGCAAAACAATTGAAGCAGAAACCATCCAAAACCTGACAAATTCAATGGACGAGAGAGTTCAGAAGCTCCTTTCGAACAAGGGGTCCTATGTGAAAATGTAACATCACCTAGAATAAAGTTTTGAGTTGAAAACTGTTTGATTTCAGATTCTAACAACCTGCTAATGCTTATAATTTCAAAAATGACCATTTTTTTGGTCTTTATTAAAATGAAAAGGTTGATCGAAAAGTTTGGGGGATCTAAGAGTGTGGCAACCCAGTAGTCATGATTACTTCGAATTCTGACAATATGAGGGTCATGCTGCAGGTAGTGCAGCAAGAAGGCACTTATGTGCCTTGCGCATCTCGGAGCCCCAAAATTATTTTCCGGGCTAGATGCAGCTAAAAATTATTTTTAATTTTAAATCTGGTGAAGCTTTAGTATAGATGGCCTAATAGGATCAGTGCTGCACACTGCTACAAAGCCCAAATTATTTTCCAGTCAAGATACAGATAAACATGATTAGTAATTTGAAAGCTTAAAACGGTTGGTAGGGTGATTTTAACCAATCATCAAGCTTTTACTCTCCCCAGGATGACACAGGGGTAGAAAAGTCGTTTCGGATCCATGATTTCTCCATCTTTATGAACGTGAGTCTGTCTACATTATCAGTGGAGAGCCGCGTGCGCTTATCTGTCAGCACACCACCAGCAGCACTGAACACACGTTCAGACAGAACGCTGGCTGCGGGGCATGACAAGATCTCCAAGGCGTAAGTGGCTAGCTCCGGCCATTTATCCAGATTGGAAGCCCAAAAAGAGCAAGGGTCCAGTGACACAGTCGTGGCTTCAATGTTTACTTGGAGATACTCCTGTACCATCGTCTCTAGGCGTTGACTATGTGTCAGACTTCTTGTCTCCTGTGGCCTTGCAAAGGATGGGCTAAAAAAGTGGTGAAATGATTCCGCAAAATTGATGTTACCAGCAGATACTGTGGTTCTGTCACGGTTTGAGTGCTGAACACTTGACGGTCCCACGGTTGGCAAGTTGGAACTGTGAGATTCACTACGTGCACCACTGGTATTTTGTGGAAAAGCACATGTAAGATTCTGCAACAGTCTCTGCTGATACTCCTGCATGCGTGCATCCCTTTCTATGGCAGGAATAATTTCTGCAAATTTACTTTTGTACCGGGGATCTAACAGTGTGGCAACCCAGTAGTCAGGATTATTTCTAATTCTCACAATTCGAGGGTCATGTTGCAGGTAGTGCAGCAAGAAAGCACTCATGTGTGTTGCGCATCCAGGAGCACCAAGTCCCTGTTGTGTTGGTGGCGAGGTAACAATCATGCTTCCTTCCTCTGTCCTCTCCCCCCAACCTCGCACAACAGAAATGTGATCAAGGTCTCCCTCATCTGATGAGTCTTCCATCAGTTCGTCCTCCACTTCTTCCTGGGCTCCTGCACCTTCCTCACTAGTTTGGCTGCTACCATGCGTCCTGGTAAAATCATCTCCCCCACCCTCACATGCCTGCCGCCCTGGTGCTGCCGACCGTCTGGACCTTGCAGATGTTAGCCCTTCCGCATACAACTCCTCCTCCTCTACTTCCTCCACCTCCTCTTGTGCCACCACCTGACTCCGAATTCTGTTTAACATGTGCTCCAGCATGTAAATCACCGGAATAGTCATGCTGATAATGGCATCGTCAGCACTAAACATCTTCGTCGCCATTTCAAAACTGTGCAGAAGGGTGCATAGGTCCCTGATCTGAGACCACTCCTCCAGCGTGATTTGCCCCACCTCTGAATCTCGTTGGCCCAGGCTATACGTCAGAACGTATTGCACCAGGGCTTGTCGGTGCTGCCACAGTCGCTGCAACATGTGCAGAGTTGAATTCCACCGGGTAGGCACATCGCATTTTAGCCGGTGAAGTGGCAGGCCCAACGACTTCTGTAGAGATGTAAGTCGCTGAGCTGCGGGATGCGAACGGCGGAAGTGAGCACACAGCGACCGTGCCCTCTGCAGAAGGCCATCTAGTCTGGGATAGTGGGCTAAAAATTGCTGGACAACCAGGTTCAACACGTGAGCCATACAAGGCACGTGTGTGACATTGCCCCGGCGAAGGGCCGCACCCAGGTTTGCAGCATTGTCGCACACGGCCTTCCCTGGTTTCAGGTCCAGTGGAAACAACCATTCATGAAATTGGTTCTCCAGAGCTGACCACAACTCCTCAGCTGTGTGACTCACATTTCCCAGACATTTCAATGTAAAAACCGCCTGATGACGTTGAGCCCTACTGCCAGCATAGTAAGGAGGTGTGCAGGATCCCTTCTGCGCAGTTAGAAAGCTTGTGGCATGACCAGACAGGCTTTGGGTGCAGGTGGAAGACCGAGAGGAGGTTGAGGAGGCAGAAGCAGTGGAGGAAAAATGACATAAAGAGGATTGACGCACAACTCGTGGGGACGGCAAGACTTGGACAGCAGCCCCTTGTCCTGCTGTCACCATAGTTACCCAGTGCCCAGTCAGCGACATGTAACGCCCCTGTCCATGCCTACTCGTCCAAGTGTCTGTGGTGAAATGCACCCTGTCACACACAGAGTTTCTCAAAGAAGCGGTGATGTTGTGTGCGACATGCTGGTGGAGCGCAGGCACACCTTTCTTTGAGAAGTAGTGCCGACTGGGCATCTGGTACTGGGGCACTGCGACGGACATAAGGTCTCGAAAATCCTCTGTGTCCACCAGGCGGAAAGGCAGCATTTCTGTAGCCAAGAGCTTGCAGATGGTGAAATTCAGCCTCTTAGCTTTCTCATGGCTAGGAGGAAATGGTCTTTTACTTGTCCACATCTGAGGGACCGAGGGCTGGCTATTGTGCTTAGACGGGGTTGATAAGGGTGTCCCCGGCAAACTGCCGGTCTGTGAGGAAGATGTAGGCGGACATGTTAGGTTGCCTTGATCCAAAGGTGGTGCTATCGATGTCGGACAGCGCTCAAGACCAGCTGGTGTTACCACCTCCAAAGAAAATGATGACCTGCCAATCACGCTGGCTGTTGCGGGTAAAGAGGTGGCAGGTCTGCGCCCCAAAACAGGTGTGACTGCTGTCCCCCCAGTCACAGAGGATGAAGAGGCCGCGGATGCACAAGATATGGCAGACGGTGGTTGGCCTGGCCGGCTAGACCGCATTGTAGCACACTGAGCTTCCCACTGCAACTTATGCTTCATGTCCATGTGCCGGTTCATGCATGAAGTACTCAAACTATGTATTTTTTGGCCTCTACTTAGCTTTTGCTGACAAATGTTACAGATAACACGAGTTGGGTCATCTTTATCGATCTGAAAAAATGCCCAGGCTATGCAAGGCTTAGCACCCATGCGACCTGAAGAGCCACCACGACTTGTGGTGAGAGGCAGAGTTGTGTTTGAGGATGCAGTTGTTGACGTGCTTCCAGTACTACGTCTCTGTCCAGGAAGGCGCAACCTGACCTCGTCGTCACTAGCATCTTCCTCCACCTCCTCTGCTGACCTCATCTCTTGGCTGACTGTGGGTTGACAGTAAGTGGGATCTCCGAACTCATCATCATCACCCTGTGCGTTATCACACCCGTCGTCCTCAGAGCCAACCTGTTCCTGCCCTGACAAAAAACTAAAGTTGTCGCTCCAATCAGGTATTTGAGTCTTATCATCGTCTTCCTCATTGTCTCCACCAACAGGAGTTACAGTTTGGGAATGAGGGTCTACATTATGGTCAGAACCTTCTGCGTCTGGTCCTGGATCCGACTCATAAAGATTCTGGGCATCAGTGCAGATCATTTCCTCGTCTGGATTCACAGAAGCGCTGGAGTCGACCTCTGATTCCCAGGCTATAGTATGAGTAAACAGCTCTGCAGACTCAACCATCTGTTCTACCTCATACTCAGACGGGCAGCTGGAGATTTGGGAGCTGTGAGGAAGCAAGTGCGATTTGGGTGACACCTTTGAGGACTGGAGTATTTGTGATGTTGAAGTTGATGTGGAGGAGAGCCCACTTAAAGGAGCACTTGATATCCGTTGAAGCACCTGCTGTTTTTGTGCCTCATCTGGAATTTGTAGCGATTGGCGTGGCCGTAAGAAAGGGATCTTATCACATTGTCCGCTAAAAGAAGTAGACATTTTAGTTTGGCTGGAAGATGGTCTTTCTTCTGCACCTACCCCACGGACACAACCTTTTTTCCCCTTCCCAACATGCCTATTCCCCTTTCCACCAGCAGCAGGCCTTTTTCCACTCATTTTGGTGGTTAACTAATTCACAACTCTGGAGTTGTTTGCACAAAAAAACAATGGATGGTAACCGAGCAGAGCTGAGTGGCCAAACTGTGGTATTAGGCCAAAACTATTGGCTGGGTTAGATGCAGAAAAAAATTATTTTTAATTTGCAACCTGATGGAGGTCAGTATAGATGGACTAATAGACCAAGTCCCACACACCGCTAGAAGCCCAAATATTTTTTCAGAGCTAGATGCAGAAAAAAATTATTTTTAATTTGCAACCTGATGGAGGTCAGTATAGATGGACTAATAGACCAAGTCCCACACACCGCTAGAAGTCCAAATATTTTTTCAGAGCTAAATGAAGAAAAAAATTATTTTTAATTTGCAACCTGATGGAGGTCAGTATAGATGGACTAATAGACCAAGTCCCACACACTGCTAGAAGCCCAAATATTTTTTCAGAGCTAGATGCAGAAAAAAATTATTTTTAATTTGCAACCTGATGGAGGTCAGTATAGAAGGACTAATAGACCAAGTCCCACACACCGCTAGAAGCCCAAATATTTTTTCAGAGCTAGATGCAGAAAATTTTTTTATTCAATTTGCAACCTGATGGAGGTCAGTATAGATGGACTAATAGACCAAGTCCCACACACTGCTAGAAGCCCAAATATTTTTTCAGAGCTAGATGCAGAAAAAAATTATTTTTAATTTGCAACCTGATGGAGGTCAGTATAGATGGACTAATAGAACAAGTCCCACACGCTGCTAGAAGCCCAAATATTTTTTCAGAGATAAATGAAGAAAAAAATTATTTTTAATTTGCAACCTGATGGAGGTCAGTATAGATGGACTAATAGACCAAGTCCCACACACTGCTAGAAGCCCAAATATTTTTTCAGAGCTAGATGCAGAAAAAAATTATTTTTAATTTGCAACCTGATGGAGGTCAGTATAGATGGACTAATAGACCAAGTCCCACACACCGCTAGAAGCCCAAATATTTTTTCAGAGCTAGATGCAGAAAAAAATTATTTTTAATTTGCAACCTGATGGAGGTCAGTATAGATGGACTAATAGACCAAGTCCCACACACCGCTAGAAGCCCAAATATTTTTTCAGAGCTAGATGCAGAAAAAAATTATATTCAATTTGCAACCTGCTGGACGTCAGTATAGAAGGACTAATAGAACAAGTCCCACACACTGCTAGAAGCCCAAATATTTTTTCAGAGCTAAATGAAGAAAAAAATTATTTTTAATTTGCAACCTGATGGAGGTCAGTATAGATGGACTAATAGACCAAGTCCCACACACTGCTAGAAGCCCAAATATTTTTTCAGAGCTAGATGCAGAAAAAAATTATTTTTAATTTGCAACCTGATGGAGGTCAGTATAGATGGACTAATAGACCAAGTCCCACACACCGCTAGAAGCCCAAATATTTTTTCAGAGCTAGATGCAGAAATTTTTTTTATTCAATTTGCAACCTGATGGAGGTCAGTATAGATGGACTAATAGACCAAGTCCCACACACTGCTAGAAGCCCAAATATTTTTTCAGAGCTAGATGCAGAAAAAAATTATTTTTAATTTGCAACCTGATGGAGGTCAGTATAGATGGACTAATAGAACAAGTCCCACACGCTGCTAGAAGCCCAAATATTTTTTCAGAGATAAATGAAGAAAAAAATTATTTTTAATTTGCAACCTGATGGAGGTCAGTATAGATGGACTAATAGACCAAGTCCCACACACTGCTAGAAGCCCAAATATTTTTTCAGAGCTAGATGCAGAAAAAAATTATTTTTAATTTGCAACCTGATGGAGGTCAGTATAGATGGACTAATAGACCAAGTCCCACACACCGCTAGAAGCCCAAATATTTTTTCAGAGCTAGATGCAGAAAAAAATTATTTTTAATTTGCAACCTGATGGAGGTCAGTATAGATGGACTAATAGACCAAGTCCCACACACCGCTAGAAGCCCAAATATTTTTTCAGAGCTAGATGCAGAAAAAAATTATATTCAATTTGCAACCTGCTGGACGTCAGTATAGAAGGACTAATAGAACAAGTCCCACACACTGCTAGAAGCCCAAATATTTTTTCAGAGCTAAATGAAGAAAAAAATTATTTTTAATTTGCAACCTGATGGAGGTCAGTATAGATGGACTAATAGACCAAGTCCCACACACTGCTAGAAGCCCAAATATTTTTTCAGAGCTAGATGCAGAAAAAAATTATTTTTAATTTGCAACCTGATGGAGGTCAGTATAGATGGACTAATAGACCAAGTCCCACACACCGCTAGAAGCCCAAATATTTTTTCAGAGCTAGATGCAGAAAATTTTTTTATTCAATTTGCAACCTGATGGAGGTCAGTATAGATGGACTAATAGAACAAGTCCCACACGCTGCTAGAAGCCCAAATATTTTTTCAGAGATAAATGAAGAAAAAAATTATTTTTAATTTGCAACCTGATGGAGGTCAGTATAGATTGACTAATAGACCAAGTCCCACACACTGCTAGAAGCCCAAATATTTTTTCAGAGCTAGATGCAGAAAAAAATTATTTTTAATTTGCAACCTGATGGAGGTCAGTATAGATGGACTAATAGACCAAGTCCCACACACCTCTAGAAGCCCAAATATTTTTTCAGAGCTAGATGCAGAAAAAAATTATATTCAATTTGCAACCTGCTGGAGGTCAGTATAGAAGGACTAATAGAACAAGTCCCACACACTGCTAGAAGCCCAAATATTTTTTCAGAGCTAAATGAAGAAAAAAATTATTTTTAATTTGCAACCTGATGGAGGTCAGTATAGATGGACTAATAGACCAAGTCCCACACACTGCTAGAAGCCCAAAGATTTTTTCAGAGCTAGATGCAGAAAAAAATTATATTCAGTTTGCAACCTGATGGAGGTCAGCATAGATGGACTAATAGAATGATGCTATGCCCAAAAGATTTTACTTCACTAGGTGCAGTAAAAAAATTGGTATTCTATACACAGGTGGTATATCTTGCAACACAGATAGGCTACTCCACTGACTAACACACTCTGCAATAGGCCAAAAAGGATTAGCTTTGCTAGATTCAGCCAAATGCTGTGAAAAAAACTTGCACAGCACTGGCACAGACCTGCCTGGCAAAAACTGATAGGAACTGATGTAACCTAGTCCTGAAAAGGACTCCAATTACAATTAGTCTTTACTCCCACAATCTATCTATTTAAGAGCACAGACCTGCCTGATAAAAGTCGTAGGAAATGCTGTAACCTAGTCCTTAAAAGGACTGCAATCACAACTATTCCCTACTCCCAAGCTATCTGTATATTTGTGCGAAAATTGGCTTGAAATTAACAAGGTATAGCGCACACAGCAACAGCGGTGCCGTCTAACACGCAGCTGCAGCAGTGAGAAAATGGTGGCGACGGGGAAAATGACTTGGTCTTATAGGGCAAGGACATGTGACATACACTGCCAATCACACAAGCCCTTGCTTGTGTGAAAAAAAGCACTTCGCTCCGTGTGTGTGCTGCTGATAGGCTGACAGATTGCACCTCCCCACTGCAAATGCGGGAAAGAGAAAAAAAAATGGAGATCTTCATTGTTCCTGCAGAGATCCATCCCCTGCCCCTCCCCCCGCCCCGCTGTACACTCAAACTGCGTATTAACATTAATTTTCATCATTACTGAGAAAAAATCCAGTTATGATTTTGGTGCACGAACAGTTATCGAACATAACCTCGAACAGCCGAATTTTTCTCAAATTGTTCGTGTTCGCCGACCGGCTCGAACACCGCCCAAAACAGCTCGAATTTGAGATTGGCGAACAGTTCGAGTAGAACAACGCTCATCTCTACTGATGATGCCATTATCAGCATGACTATTCCGCTGATTTACATGCTGGAGCACATGTTAAACAGAATTCGGAGTCAGGTGGTGGCACAAGAGGAGGTGGAGGAAGTAGAGGAGGAGGAGTTGTATGCGGAAGGGCTAACATCTGCAAGGTCCAGACGGTCGGCAGCACCAAGGCGGCAGGCATGTGAGGGTGGGGGAGATGGTTTTACCAGGGCGCATGGTAGCAGCCAAACTAGTGAGGAAGGTGCAGGAGCCCAGGAAGAAGTGGAGGACGAACTGATGGAAGACTCATCAGATGAGGGAGACCTTGATCACATTTCTGTTGTGCGAGGTTGTTGTGGAGAGGACAGAGGAAGGAAGCATGATTGTTACCTCGCCACCAACACAACAGGGACTTGGTGCTCCTGGATGCGCAACACACATGAGTGCCTTCTTGCTGCACTACCTGCAACATGACCCTCGAATTGTGAGAATTAGAAATAATCCTGACTACTGGGTTGCCACACTGTTAGATCCCCGGTACAAAAGTAAATTTGCCGAAATTATTCCTGCCATAGAAAGGGATGCGCGCATGCAGGAGTATCAGCAGAGACTTGCAGAATCTTACATGTGCTTTTCCACAAAACACCAGTGGTGCACGTAGTGAATCTCACAGTTCCAACTTGACAACCGTGGGACCGTCAAGTGTTCAGCACTCAAACCGTAACAGAACCACAGTATCTGCTGGTAACATCAATTTTGCGGAATCATTTCACCACTTTTTTAGCCCATCCTTTGCAAGGCCACAGGAGACAAGAAGTCTGACACATAGTCAACGCCTAGAGACGATGGTACAGGAGTATCTCCAAGTAAACATTGAAGCCACGACTGTGTCACTGGACCCTTGCTCTTTTTGGGCTTCCAATCTGGATAAATGGCCGGAGCTAGCCACTTACGCCTTGGAGATCTTGTCATGCCCTGCAGCCAGCGTTCTGTCTGAACGTGTGTTCAGCGCTGCTGGTGGTGTGCTGACAGATAAGCGCACGCGGCTCTCCACTGATAATGTAGACAGACTCACGTTCATAAAGATGAACAAATCATGGATCCGAAACGACTTTTCTACCCCTGTGTCATCCTGGGGAGAGTAAAAGCTTGATGATTGGTTAAAATCACCCTACCAACCGTTTTAAGCTTTCAAATTACTAATCATGTTTATCTGTATCTTGACTGGAAAATAATTTGGGCTTTGTAGCAGTGTGCAGCACTGATCCTATTAGGCCATCTATAATAAGCTCCACCATATTTAAAATTAAAAATAATTTTTAGCTGCATCTAGCCCGGAAAATAATTTTGGGGCTCCGAGATGCGCAAGACACATAAGTGCCTTCTTGCTGCTCTACCTGCAGCATGACCCTCATATTGTCAGAATTCGAAGTAATCATGTCTACTGGGTTGCCACACTCTTAGATCCCCCAAACTTTTCGATCAACCTTTTCATTTTAATAAAGACCAAAAAAATGGTCATTTTTGAAATTATAAGCATTAGCAGGTTGTTAGAAACTGAAATCAAACAGTTTTCAACTCAAAACTTTATTCTAGGTGATGTTACATTTTCACATAGGACCCCTTGTTCGAAAGGAGCTTCTGAACTCTCTCGTCCATTGAATTTGTCAGGTTTTGGATGGTTTCTGCTTCAATTGTTTTGCATGAGGACAGAATACCCTCCCAGAGCTGTTGCTTAGATGTGAACTGCCTCCCGCCATCATAGACACTCCTTTTAATGATGCTCCAAAGGTTCTGAATGGGGTACAGGTCAGGGGAGCATGGGGGTCACACCATAAGTTTGTCCCCTTTTATGCCCATATCAGCCAGAGATGCAGATGTTTTATGTGCAGCATGAGATGGTGCATTATCATGCAGAAAAATGATCTTGCTGTGAAATACACGGTTCTTCTTCTTGAACCATGGCAGGAAGTGCTGTTTGAGAAACTCCACATACATTATGGAGTTCATCTTTAGCGCCTTCAGGGATCCTAAAGGGGCCGACAATCTCTCTCCCCATGATTCCAGCCCAAAACATTACTCCACCTCCTCCTTGTTGTCGCTGTAGCCGTGTTTGCGTGGGGTGTCCATCAACCAGCCATCCTCCACTCCATCCATCTGGACCATCGAGCGCTGCACGGCACTCATCCGTGAACAAAACAGTTTTGAAATCAGTCTTCATGTAATGTTTGGCCCACTGGAGCCGTTTCTGCTTGTGTGAAGTGGATAGAGGAGGTCGACAGGATGGCGTATGCACAGCTGCAAACCTCTGAAGGACCCTGCATCTTGTTGTTCGGGGGACGTTGGAGGCACAAGCAGCTTCAAAAACTTGTCTGCTGCTATGACAAGGCTTTTTTGCCGCTGCTCTTTCAACCTGACGTAATTGCCTGTAGGAAAGAGTCCTCAATTTGCCCTTATCAGCACGCACACGTGTGTACTGTGAATCAGCTACATACTTCTTGATTGCCAAGACACTTCATCCTGATCATCGCACAATGTTGATTGTAGTCATGCCTTGACCTAAACACTCCACAATTTGTTGCTTCTCAGCAGCCGACACATCCTTTTTCTTTCCCATTTTGGCAGAAAATGTAGGCTGCTTAATAATGTGAGAGAGCCTTCTTAAGTAGTCTTGCCTTTCATTGGACACACCTGCCAAACTAATTAGCACAGGTGTCTGCAATTGCTTACAGTGATATAAAGAGCCCTGACACACATCACCATCAATGAGTTTAACTGACAAACAAACAAATTCTTCCCTTATCACTCCTAAACACTTTTTGCATAATAATTTGGAACGCAGTGTACATGTGCTTTTCCACAAAACACCAGTGGTTCACGTAGTGAATCTTACAGTTCTAACTTGCCAACCGTGGTCTGTATGGAATTGTTCAATAAAGGGCCCAAAATTAAGATAACATAGATGGGAGAGGTCTCTATGAATAGGAATTCCTAAGTATTTGATACCCTGTGAGGGCCAGGCAAAGGGAAAGTTGGACTGGATGGAATCCTATATGGATTTGGGGAGGGAGACATCGAGGGCCTCAGACTTCGCTGCATTGATTTTAAAATTTTACCATGTAACAAAGTGATCTATTTCAGCCATAACAGCAGGGATGGATATATGTGATTGAGTGATATATACTAGGACATCATCAGCAAATAGAGAGCACTTGTACTCGGTGCCTCCCACCTCAATCCACCTAATATTGGGGTTATGGCGAATTGATGAGAGCAGGTGCTCCGTCACTAGGATGTATAAGAGAGGGGACAGAGGACATCCCTGCCTTGTCCCATTGGTGATTGTGAAAGGTGATGAAAATGTTCTGACGCACCCCCTGGGCCTTGGGACACCCGGAGCCGGACCCTTTTTGGTGGATGCTGGTGGTTGTAGTCTTCGTGGCGGCGACCCGGTTCCGTGGCTCAGGGCGGTCAAACCAGTGGCGGAACTATTTATGTGGTTTTGATGTTTAAATGTCCGACTACGCCACCCGTGGATTGCGGTCAGAGTGAACCGCCGCTACAGGGCAGACCGCTGAGGCTGGTGTTGTGGGTGCAGCAGAGCGTAGCATAACTCCCCACGGGAGGAGTATAGCCTCAGGGCAGTGTATGCGGAGGATGGGGGTGATGGTGCAGGGCAGCAGCAGTAATGACACGGAGTCAGTGATGCAGTCCAGGGCCTTTACTCACAGTTCTTATTATCCAGACCACGTCTGCAGGTAACGGCTGCCCACGTCGTACTGTGCTCACCAGGTGAGGGGCTCAGACAACTCCCAGATAACTTTGGAGCACTTCACAGGACCCCCTTTGTGTGTCCTTTGTCTGGCCTTTCTTACCAACACTTCTGTCCGGCTGCCTCGGGCCTCCTCTTGGTAAACTTGGCGCCAGTTTCCCTGACCCTATGTGGTGCCTTCCTAGCGGGTGTAGCGAGGGGCTGCGCCACATAAAATGTCAGAGCCTCCGGTTTCTAGCTGAGGGTCGTTTCCTGCCTCCACTAGTTCGGGGACCGGTCTCCCCCTTTGGCCTGACCCCTCCACGCAGGTGGATTCGGGCGTGCGGTGGCGACTCGCCCGTCCGCACCCCTGGGATCCCTTCATTCCTCGTTCCTGGAGCCTTCTCCGCTCCTCTTCCTTCCTTCTCCCTCTTCCAGGCCTGGGCCTCTGTTACTAGGCCCGCCTCCGGAGCAGAGCTCATGCAGAGCCCCTGCTCCCTGCCACTTCTGCTCAGACTTCTCTGCACTGAACTAAGATGGTGCCCACCTTTTATACTCCCTTCTCAATGCACCCAGGAACTGCTTCCTCCCTGCTCCTGCACTACAGGGTTCCCCTTCCTCAGTGTTCCCTCCCCCCACTCCAGCCAGGGACAGGGACTGTCGTGCCCATCTCAGGGGCATATTGGTCGCCCTGCCCCACGGCAATGTGGTGTAATGCATGCAGGTGTCGGGTCCTGATCCACACTCCATCCTTACCTGAGAGTGAGATATCACACCTCTGGGTGAGGTGCAATACGTCTGTAGCAACCGAGCCCTCAGGGTGCTACAGTTCCATTTATCTTCAGCCTAGGTGACGTATTGCGATACAGGGCCGTGATTTTGGCTATAAAAGGGTCCCCTAGACCCCTACCCCAAGCTTTTTAAGAGAATCATATATGGCGTGCCAGGAGACTCTATGGAATGCTTTCTCAGCATCCAACGAGAGTATCTAATTACAAATTTTTAACTCCATCTAGCCCAGGAAATACTTTGTGCCTAGTAGCAGTGTCTGCTAGTCAGCGGATTATCCCGGCTGTTAAGCAAGCTATACCACCTGTAGTTTAGACACTTAATTTTTTCAAAGGAAATGCTTCGGGACCATGGGATACTTAGTGAAGAGCATCAGGAGGCACCCCAAGGCATAGGGGCTGGGACTGGCAGTAGGATGCCTTGCGGTGGACAGCCGAGCTCGATCCTTATAAAAGCTTTTTAACTGCAGCAGCTTTAGTGGACGCTACTGGAGCTGGAATTACCGCGGCTGCTGGCATGAGACTTGCCCTCCAATAGATCCTTGTAAATGGATTTAAAGTGTATTCATTCAAATTAGAGAGACAATTTAAATTAAAAAGCTTAGAGCTGCCTCCACCACAGGGGGGCTCGCTCGACCCACCAGCGGACAGGCACCAGTATTGGGAGAGGGGGGCTGGCCGTCAGGGTTCACCGTGGCTCTGGCACAAACCCGGCGACACGGAGGTGGCACGGGCAGGAGCGGACTGGCCGTGTCGGCTTCTCACTTTTTGGATTTTAGAAGGGTATGACATGCCTATATCTGTGTCTCCCCCTCCTTTTACTCCTCCACCTCTTTTATTTTCGCATGACTATATGTACTTGTCACTTTTCCATGTGTTAGTTATGTCTTCTGAGCAGTTTGTCAGCTTTTGGACACCTTTGAAGGTGTTTTCTATGTGTTTCTATGTGTTTTTGTTTGCCTGCCATTGGTTTTAACGGTGTTCGAAGGTGTTCGACGAACAGTTCGACGAACAGTTCGGCGAACACACGGGTGTTCGACGAACCGAACCGAACTCGAACACTACGGGGGTGGCTCAACACTATTGCACAGCACTGGCACAGACCTGCCTGGCAAAAACTGATAGGAACTGATGTAACCTAGTCCTGAAAAGGACTGCAATTACAATTAGTCTTTACTCCCAACCTATCTATTTAAGAGCACAGACCTGCCTGATAAAAATCGTAGGAAATGTTGCAACCTAGTCCTTAAAAGGACTGCAATCACAACTATTCCCTACTCCCAAGCTATCTGTAGATTTGTGCGAAAATTGGCTTGAAATTAACAAGGTATAGCGCACACAGCAACAGCGGTGCCGTCTAACACGCAGCTGCAGCAGTGAGAAAATGGTGGCGACGGGGAAAATGGCTTGGTCTTATAGGGCAAGGACATGTGACATACACTGCCAATGACACATGCCCTTGCTTATGTGAAAAAAAGCACTTCGCTCCGTGTGTGTGCTGCTGATAGGCTGACAGATTGCACCTCCCCACTGTAAATGCGGGAAAGAGAAAAAAAAATGGAGATCTTCATTATTCCTGCAGAGATCCATCCCCTGCCCCTCCCCCCGCCCTGCTGTACACTCAAACTGCGTATTAACATTAATTTTCATCATTACTGAGAAAAAATCCAGTTATGATTTTGGTGCACGAACAGTTATCGAACATAACCTCGAACAGCCGAATTTTTCTCAAATCGTTCGTGTTCGCCGAACGGCTCGAACACCGCCCAAAACAGCTCGAATTTGAGATTGGCGAACAGTTCGAGTCGAACAATGCTCATCTCTAATCTCTACTCATCAGGAACATGCCCAGGCGTTGTAGGGAGGTCATACAGGCACGTGGAGGCCACACACAATTCTGGGCCTCATTTTGACTTGTTTTAAGGACATTACATCAAAGTTGGATCAGCCTGTAGTGTGTTTTTCCACTTTAATTTGGGGGGTGACTCCAAATCCAGGCCTCCATTGGTTAATAAACTTGATTTCCATTGATGATTTGTGCGTGATTTTGTTGTCAGCACATTCAACTTTGTACAGAACAAAGTATTCAATGAGAATATTTCATTCATCTAGGATGTGTTATTTGAGCGTTCTCTTTATTTTTTTGAGCAGTGCGTGTATATATATATATATATATATATATATATATATATATATATATATATATTGATATGCATATATATATATATACACAGTACAGACCAAAAGTTTGGACACACCTTCTCATTTAAAGATTTTTCTGTATTTTCATGACTATGAAAATTGTACATTCACACTGAAGGCATCAAAACTATGAATTAACACATGTGGAATTATATACTTAGCAAAAAAAGTGTGAAACAACTGAAAATATGTCTTATAATCTAGGTTCTTCAAAGTAGCCACCTTTTGCTTTGATGACTGCTTTGCACCCTCTTGGCATTCTGTTCTGATGCAGAAATATGGCCTTCATGGAAGAGTCATTAGTAGAAAACCTTTCCTGTGTCCTCACCATAAAATTCAGCATCAGTAGTATGCAAAAGGACATCTAAACAAGCCTGATGCATTGTGGAAACAAGTCCTGTGGACCGATGAGGTTAAAATAGAACTCTTTGGCCACAATGATCAAAGGTATGTGCGGAGAAAAAAGGGCACAGAATTTCAGGAAAAGAATATCTCGTCAACCATTAGGCATGGGGGTGGGTCAATGATGCTTTGTTACAGGCAATGGCACTGAGAACATTTCACAAGTAGAGACAAGAAAGGATTCAAGAAATTTCAACAAATTCTTGATGCAAACATAACACCATCTGTAAAAAAGAGTTGAAAAGAGGATGGCTTCTACAAATGGATGGTGATCCTAAGCACATGTTAAAATCCACAATACACTACCTCAAAAGGCGCAAACTGAAGTTTTTACAATGGTCCTCATATTCCCCTAATCTGAATATCATTGAAAATCTGTGGCTAGATCTCAAAATAGCAGTGCATGCAAGACGACCAAGGAATCTCACAGAACTGGAAGAATTTTCCAAGGAAGAATGGACTCTTGCCTGGCTACAAAAAGTGTTTACAAGCTTTGATACTTTCAAAAGGGGTGCTACTAGGTACTAACCATGCAGGGTGCCCAAACTTTAGCATCTGCTCAGCTACATTTCATTGATGGCATCATAAACTTACAGATATACTGCTCTATATTGAAAGAGAAGAGTTTACAATCTCTCCGTGTCCTTGGCAGATATGCACTTTTCCAACATGAAAATGATCTAAAACACATATATGGTGCATTTATGAAGAACAGCATGAAAGTGATTCAATGGCCAAGCATATCTCCTGCTCTGAACCCAACTGAATACCTATGGATAATTTTGAAGAGACAAGATGACCTTCACTTTCCTAGCATCCAGGCTATAAAAGTGATTCTTGAAGAATGGAAATACATGTTGCAATATGTCATCAACTCATTCATTCACGACTAGAAGACTTAGTGCTGTCTTTAAAATTCATGTAGGTCATAGAAAATACTACTTTTTGATGTGGGTGTATTCATTTTTTGCATCAACTAATTTGAGTAAAACTGAAGATGTTATGAAAGTTATATTTTGAACCGTACTTTCATGTTCTTGGTTATAAAATTATCTTTGAAACTCAGTTTGTTAAAACTTTGGACGTTTTTCTTGTATTCAATGAGATATTGATTAAAATCTTACTATTCAAAGTGGGTGTACTCATTTATGCTGAGCACTGTGTGTGTATCTTCTGCATGTTTTGTAGTACATTAAGATGAGTTTATTATATAATGTCATATTCCATCTAAACAAGAGTGTGTAAAATGACATGACATTGCTCACTCAGGCGAAGCACTAGCAACAAATACATGACTTCACTTTTACTAGAAATACTCAGCAGAATATCTAGTAATGTAAATCTTTTCTACACCTCACTACCTCGGAGAAAATCCAAGTGTCAATTAGTGTAGACTGACTGCCTTTCTGTAATATTATTTTTCAGGCCTCTTGGGGAAAAATACAAATCTGGATGCAGAACTGGTGAAACTAGCACTGGGAAATTCTTTGAATCTGTCATCTCACTCAACAGCTCATTCAAATAATTTATATATGAAACACTATATACTGTACAGGTTTGCAGAGATAGGACATTACTGCAAATGGAAAATTTGGATATACAGTGCTGGTTTTTCATGATGTTACAACCTTCACATTAAAGGGAAACTGTTATAAAAAAAAAAAACGGTATTAAAGAAACATGCCCATCAAATTTTTATCCTCTTAATATATTGCAATCATATTATATAGCACTGTGTGCTTACAATTGCTCATTTTGTCCATCTACCCAGCTAATTCTTCTCTTTCCATTAGGTCTATGACATCATGTGATTTAAATCTGACTAGCTGAATCCTTGTAAGTTCTATGTAGAAACAGGAGGTCAATTTTCCCTGTAGGATTTAGAAGTCTCTGCAAAAGTGCCCGGCAGGGGGGAGGAGGGAGCAGCTGGGTCAGGAGTTGAAGAGGGGAATAATAAATGCAGGGACAAGAGTGTTTCTACATTGAGCAGAGAAAACAGAAGAATTTGCTTGGTAGAAGGGTAAAATGAGCAATTGTAAGTGCACAGTGCTATATGATACAATGACTGCTAGTGCTTCTTTAACCTGCAGCTATAGTGCTAATCTGCAGGTAAATACTGTTTAAAAAAGGTGTCTAATTGGAAGTGCGGCAGCAGGGAGAAAATTAAGTTATATTCTTCCTGCAGGCACTCACTTCCAGTCAAATGGTCTGCATCAGGGACTGTGAGCAGTCAGTGCTCTCTATACAATGAGTACGCTGTACTAACTCCCACTGCCCCTCGTTAGTCAAGGAGCAGTGGACTGATTACAGCACATTCAATGTGCATAGAGCACCTACTGCTCACAGTCCCTGGTGCAGCCCATTTGACTGGAAGCGAGTGATTTCAAAGAAATTAAAATAAAAATTTTTACGAGCAGTTAAACTTCCAATTAGCTCTACCTTTATAATATTGTGAAAGAATTGAAAAAAAGTTCATGCAGATCATGTGACTTATAAATATAAACTAATTTATTATTTATATGTCTGTTCCTGCTGCTTCCAGCACCTCTGTTATCTCTCTCCCCGTAGCAGTTGAATCTCTGCTATATTCACATGTTCTAATCTTCAGTGCTGCAGTTATACAACATATTACTGTCTGGAGTATTTTTCCAATGTATTTGGGCTTTCTCTTGTAATCTCTATTGCTGAGGTGTGAGCTCTGACATAATATCATTAGCCTAAATCACCTTAAAATGGATGCTGCATTCCCTGCTTCAGCTTTTATTTAGGCTATGATAGTCCCTCCTGGTTGGCTGCGCTATACCACGTGATGTGATATATGCAAGGCATCATTTGGAAGCCTGAGGTCCAGTCAGCTTTCTGCAAATGATGAAACCTTCTGCAACGTATGAAAAGGTAGCATGCATTTTTCTGGGAAGTTTGCACAAATGCAATTGCAAATTGTTTGAATTTACCAGTCCCTGAAAATTTAATAAAATTTAACTTGAATTAGATTTGCACCATATTCTGTAGTATGTACCAAGATTAGAAGTTACCCCTATCTATAGGGTAGCTGATAATTTCCCAATTGCTGGTGATCTGACCGCTGTGGAGCCCACTGATCCCAAGAAGAGACCCCTATGGATAGTGAGTAACTTTTATTCTTTTACATACCCCTTAAGCGTAATTTGCTGCATTCTTCCTGTGACCATATGCTAAACTTAGAACCTTTTTTTGAGAAGGAATGCTGTTCAAGGTTGAGTTGCACGAACCCTATTGTAAGACTAGGAAAAAAACATGAAAAGCTTTATGTGGTGGAAACAGTAAATATAAATCAAGTATTACATTCACATCAAGACAGATTGCCAGGAATGATAGGTTATTGTCATTTACAGAATCAACATTTGTCTGCAATTACAAAATAAACCAAAACATTTCAGTATACCTCTCACAACATCTAGACGCATCTCCAATCTTCCTCTTTCTCCTTCCTGAGTAGAGATGAGCGTTGTTCTACTCGAACTGTTCGCCAATCTCAAATTCGAGCTGTTTTGGGCGGTGTTCGAGCCGGTCGGCGAACACGAACAATTTGAGAAAAATTCGGCTGTTCGAGGTTATGTTCGATAACTGTTCGTGCACCAAAATCATAACTGGATTTTTTCTCAGTAATGATGAAAATTAATGTTAATACGCAGTTTGAGTGTACAGCGGGGCGGGGGGAGGGGCAGGGGATGGATCTCTGCAGGAACAATGAAGATCTCCATTTTTTTTTCTCTTTCCCGCATTTGCAGTGGGGAGGTGCAATCTGTCAGCCTATCAGCAGCGCACACACGGAGCGAAGTGCTTTTTTTCACACAAGCAAGGGCATGTGTGATTGGCAGTGTATGTCACATGTCCTTGCCCTATAAGACCAAGCCATTTTCCCCGTCGCCACCATTTTCTCACTGCTGCAGCTGCGTGTTAGACGGCACCGCTGTTGCTGTGTGCGCTATACCTTGTTAATTTCAAGCCAATTTTCGCACAAATATACAGATAGCTTGGGAGTAGGGAATAGTTGTGATTGCAGTCCTTTTAAGGACTAGGTTACAGCATTTCCTACGACTTTTATCAGGCAGGTCTGTGCTCTTAAATAGATAGATTGTGGGAGTAAAGACTAATTGTAATTGGAGTCCTTTTCAGGACTAGGTTACATCAGTTCCTATCAGTTTTTGCCAGGCAGGTCTGTGCCAGTGCTGTGCAAGTTTTTTTCACAGCATTTGGCTGAATCTAGCAAAGCTAATCCTTTTTGGCCTATTGCAGAGTGTGTTAGTCAGTGGAGTAGCCTATCTGTGTTGCAAGATATACCACCTGTGTATAGAATACCAATTTTTTTACTGCACCTAGTGAAGTAAAATCTTTTGGGCATAGCATCATTCTATTAGTCCATCTATACTGACCTCCATCAGGTTGCAAACTGAATATAATTTTTTTCTGCATCTAGCTCTGAAAAAATATTTGGGCTTCTAGCAGTGTGTGGGACTTGGTCTATTAGTCCATCTATACTGACCTCCATCAGGTTGCAAATTAAAAATAATTTTTTTCTTCATTTAGCTCTGAAAAAATATTTGGGCTTCTAGCAGTGTGTGGGACTTGGTCTATTAGTCCATCTATACTGACCTACATCAGGTTGCAAATTAAAAATAATTTTTTTCTGCATCTAGCTCTGAAAAAATATTTGGGCTTCTAGCGGTGTGTGGGACTTGGTCTATTAGTCCATCTATACTGACCTCCATCAGGTTGCAAATTAAAAATAATTTTTTTCTGCATCTAGCTCTGAAAAAATATTTGGGCTTCTAGCGGTGTGTGGGACTTGGTCTATTAGTCCATCTATACTGACCTCCATCAGGTTGCAAATTAAAAATAATTTTTTTCTGCATCTAGCTCTGAAAAAATATTTGGGCTTCTAGCAGTGTGTGGGACTTGGTCTATTAGTCCATCTATACTGACCTCCATCAGGTTGCAAATTAAAAATAATTTTTTTCTGCATCTAGCTCTGAAAAAATATTTGGGCTTCTAGCGGTGTGTGGGACTTGGTCTATTAGTCCATCTATACTGACCTCCATCAGGTTGCAAATTAAAAATAATTTTTTTCTGCATCTAGCTCTGAAAAAATATTTGGGCTTCTAGCAGTGTGTGGGACTTGGTCTATTAGTCCATCTATACTGACCTACATCAGGTTGCAAATTAAAAATAATTTTTTTCTGCATCTAGCTCTGAAAAAATATTTGGGCTTCTAGCGGTGTGTGGGACTTGGTCTATTAGTCCATCTATACTGACCTCCATCAGGTTGCAAATTAAAAATAATTTTTTTCTGCATCTAGCTCTGAAAAAATATTTGGGCTTCTAGCAGTGTGTGGGACTTGGTCTATTAGTCCATCTATACTGACCTCCATCAGGTTGCAAATTAAAAATAATTTTTTTCTGCATCTAGCTCTGAAAAAATATTTGGGCTTCTAGCGGTGTGTGGGACTTGGTCTATTAGTCCATCTATACTGACCTCCATCAGGTTGCAAATTAAAAATAATTTTTTTCTGCATCTAGCTCTGAAAAAATATTTGGGCTTCTAGCAGTGTGTGGGACTTGGTCTATTAGTCCATCTATACTGACCTACATCAGGTTGCAAATTAAAAATAATTTTTTTCTGCATCTAGCTCTGAAAAAATATTTGGGCTTCTAGCGGTGTGTGGGACTTGGTCTATTAGTCCATCTATACTGACCTCCATCAGGTTGCAAATTAAAAATAATTTTTTTCTGCATCTAGCTCTGAAAAAATATTTGGGCTTCTAGCAGTGTGTGGGACTTGGTCTATTAGTCCATCTATACTGACCTCCATCAGGTTGCAAATTAAAAATAATTTTTTTCTGCATCTAGCTCTGAAAAAATATTTGGGCTTCTAGCGGTGTGTGGGACTTGGTCTATTAGTCCATCTATACTGACCTCCATCAGGTTGCAAATTAAAAATAATTTTTTTCTGCATCTAGTTCTGAAAAAATATTTGGGCTTCTAGCAGTGTGTGGGACTTGGTCTATTAGTCCATATATACTGACCTACATCAGGTTGCAAATTAAAAATAATTTTTTTCTGCATCTAGCTCTGAAAAAATATTTGGGCTTCTAGCGGTGTGTGGGACTTGGTCTATTAGTCCATCTATACTGACCTCCATCAGGTTGCAAATTAAAAATAATTTTTTTCTGCATCTAGCTCTGAAAAAATATTTGGGCTTCTAACAGTGTGTGGGACTTGGTCTATTAGTCCATCTATACTGACCTACATCAGGTTGCAAATTAAAAATAATTTTTTTCTGCCTCTAGCTCTGAAAAAATATTTGGGCTTCTAGCGGTGTGTGGGACTTGGTCTATTAGTCCATCTATACTGACCTCCATCAGGTTGCAAATTAAAAATAATTTTTTTCTGCATCTAGCTCTGAAAAAATATTTGGGCTTCTAGCAGTGTGTGGGACTTGGTCTATTAGTCCATCTATACTGACCTACATCAGGTTGCAAATTAAAAATAATTTTTTTCTGCATCTAGCTCTGAAAAAATATTTGGGCTTCTAGCGGTGTGTGGGACTTGGTCTATTAGTCCATCTATACTGACCTACATCAGGTTGCAAATTAAAAATAATTTTTTTCTGCATCTAGCTCTGAAAAAATATTTGGGCTTCTAGCGGTGTGTGGGACTTGGTCTATTAGTCCATCTATACTGACCTCCATCAGGTTGCAAATTAAAAATAATTTTTTTCTGCATCTAGCTCTGAAAAAATATTTGGGCTTCTAGCAGTGTGTGGGACTTGGTCTATTAGTCCATCTATACTGACCTCCATCAGGTTGCAAATTAAAAATAATTTTTTTCTGCATCTAGCTCTGAAAAAATATTTGGGCTTCTAGCAGTGTGTGGGACTTGGTCTATTAGTCCATCTATACTGACCTCCATCAGGTTGCAAATTAAAAATAATTTTTTTCTTCATTTATCTCTGAAAAAATATTTGGGCTTCTAGCAGCGTGTGGGACTTGTTCTATTAGTCCATCTATACTGACCTCCATCAGGTTGCAAATTAAAAATAATTTTTTTCTGCATCTAGCTCTGAAAAAATATTTGGGCTTCTAGCAGTGTGTGGGACTTGGTCTATTAGTCCATCTATACTGACCTCCATCAGGTTGCAAATTAAAAATAATTTTTTTCTGCATCTAGCTCTGAAAAAATATTTGGGCTTCTAGCAGTGTGTGGGACTTGGTCTATTAGTCCATCTATACTGACCTCCATCAGGTTGCAAATTGAATAAAAAAAATTTCTGCATCTAGCTCTGAAAAAATATTTGGGCTTCTAGCGGTGTGTGGGACTTGGTCTATTAGTCCATCTATACTGACCTCCATCAGGTTGCAAATTAAAAATAATTTTTTTCTGCATCTAACCCAGCCAATAGTTTTGGCCTAATACCACAGTTTGGCCACTCAGCTCTGCTCGGTTACCATCCATTGTTTTTTTGTGCAAACAACTCCAGAGTTGTGAATTAGTTAACCACCAAAATGAGTGGAAAAAGGCCTGCTGCTGGTGGAAAGGGGAATAGGCGTGTTGGGAAGGGGAAAAAAGGTTGTGTCCGTGGGGTAGGTGCAGAAGAAAGACCATCTTCCAGCCAAACTAAAATGTCTACTTCTTTTAGCGGACAATGTGATAAGATCCCTTTCTTACGGCCACGCCAATCGCTACAAATTCCAGATGAGGCACAAAAACAGCAGGTGCTTCAATGGATATCAAGTGCTCCTTTAAGTGGGCTCTCCTCCACATCAACTTCAACATCACAAATACTCCAGTCCTCAAAGGTGTCACCCAAATCGCACTTGCTTCCTCACAGCTCCCAAATCTCCAGCTGCCCGTCTGAGTGTGAGGTAGAACAGATGGTTGAGTCTGCAGAGCTGTTTACTCATACTATAGCCTGGGAATCAGAGGTCGACTCCAGCGCTTCTGTGAATCCAAACGAGGAAATGATCTGCACTGATGCCCAGAATCTTTATGAGTCGGATCCAGGACCAGACGCAGAAGGTTCTGACCATAATGTAGACCCTCATTCCCAAACTGTAACTCCTGTTGGTGGAGACAATGAGGAAGACGATGATAAGACTCAAATACCTGATTGGAGCGACAACTTTAGTTTTTTGTCAGGGCAGGAACAGGTTGGCTCTGAGGACGACGGGTGTGATAACGCACAGGGTGATGATGATGAGGTCGGAGATCCCACTTACTGTCAACCCACAGTCAGCCAAGAGATGAGGTCAGCAGAGGAGGTGGAGGAAGATGCTAGTGACGACGAGGTCAGGTTGCGCCTTCCTGGACAGAGACGTAGTACTGGAAGCACGTCAACAACTGCATCCTCAAACACAACTCTGCCTCTCACCACAAGTCGTGGTGGCTCTTCAGGTCGCATGGGTGCTAAGCCTTGCATAGCCTGGGCATTTTTTCAGATCGATAAAGATGACCCAACTCGTGTTATCTGTAACATTTGTCAGCAAAAGCTAAGTAGAGGCCAAAAAATACATAGTTTGAGTACTTCATGCATGAACCGGCACATGGACATAAAGCATAAGTTGCAGTGGGAAGCTCAGTGTGCTACAATGCGGCCTAGCCGGCCGGGCCAATCACCGTCTGCCATATCTTGTGCATCCGCGGCCTCTTCATCCTCTGTGACTGGGGGGACAGCAGTCACACCTGTTTTGGGGCGCAGACCTGCCACCTCTTTACCCGCAACAGCCAGCGTGATTGGCAGGTCATCATTTTCTTTGGAGGTGGTAACACCAGCTGGTGTTGAGCGCTGTCCGACATCGATAGCACCACCTTTGGATCAAGGCAACCTAACATGTCCGCCTGCATCTTCCTCACAGACCGGCAGTTTGCCGGGGACACCCTTATCAACCCCGTCTAAGCACAATAGCCAGCCCTCGGTCCCTCAGATGTGGACAAGTAAAAGACCATTTCCTCCTAGCCATGAGAAAGCTAAGAGGTTGAATTTCACCATCTGCAAGCTCTTGGCTACAGAAATGCTGCCTTTCCGCCTGGTGGACACAGAGGATTTTCGAGACCTTATGTCCGTCGCAGTGCCCCAGTACCAGATGCCCAGTCGGCACTACTTCTCAAAGAAAGGTGTGCCTGCGCTCCACCAGCATGTCGCACACAACATCACCGCTTCTTTGAGAAACTCTGTGTGTGACAGGGTGCATTTCACCACAGACACTTGGACGAGTAGGCATGGACAGGGGCGTTACATGTCGCTGACTGGGCACTGGGTAACTATGGTGACAGCAGGACAAGGGGCTGCTGTCCAAGTCTTGCCGTCCCCACGAGTTGTGCGTCAATCCTCTTTATGTCATTTTTCCTCCACTGCTTCTGCCTCCTCAACCTCCTCTCGGTCTTCCACCTGCACCCAAAGCCTGTCTGGTCATGCCACAAGCTTTCTAACTGCGCAGAAGGGATCCTGCACACCTCCTTACTATGCTGGCAGTAGGGCTCAACGTCATCAGGCGGTTTTTACATTGAAATGTCTGGGAAATGTGAGTCACACAGCTGAGGAGTTGTGGTCAGCTCTGGAGAACCAATTTCATGAATGGTTGTCTCCACTGGACCTGAAACCAGGGAAGGCCGTGTGCGACAATGCTGCAAACCTGGGTGCGGCCCTTCGCCGGGGCAATGTCACACACGTGCCTTGTATGGCTCACGTGTTGAACCTGGTTGTCCAACAATTTTTAGCCCACTATCCCAGACTAGATGGCCTTCTGCAGAGGGCACGGTCGCTGTGTGCTCACTTCCGCCATTCGCATCCCGCAGCTCAGCGACTTACATCTCTACAGAAGTCGTTGGGCCTGCCACTTCACCGGCTAAAATGCGATGTGCCTACCCGGTGGAATTCAACTCTGCACATGTTGCAGCGACTGTGGCAGCACCGACAAGCCCTGGTGCAATACGTTCTGACGTATAGCCTGGGCCAACGAGATTCAGAGGTGGGGCAAATCACGCTGGAGGAGTGGTCTCAGATCAGGGACCTATGCACCCTTCTGCACAGTTTTGAAATGGCGACGAAGATGTTTAGTGCTGACGATGCCATTATCAGCATGACTATTCCGGTGATTTACATGCTGGAGCACATGTTAAACAGAATTCGGAGTTAGGTGGTGGCACAAGAGGAGGTGGAGGAAGTAGAGGAGGAGGAGTTGTATGCGGAAGGGCTAACATCTGCAAGGTCCAGACGGTCGGCAGCACCAAGGCGGCAGGCATGTGAGGGTGGGGGAGATGGTTTTACCAGGGCGCATGGTAGCAGCCAAACTAGTGAGGAAGGTGCAGGAGCCCAGGAAGAAGTGGAGGACGAACTGATGGAAGACTCATCAGATGAGGGAGACCTTGATCACATTTCTGTTGTGCGAGGTTGGGGGGAGAGGACAGAGGAAGGAAGCATGATTGTTACCTCGCCACCAACACAACAGGGACTTGGTGCTCCTGGATGCGCAACACACATGAGTGCCTTCTTGCTGCACTACCTGCAACATGACCCTCGAATTGTGAGAATTAGAAATAATCCTGACTACTGGGTTGCCACACTGTTAGATCCCCGGTACAAAAGTAAATTTGCAGAAATTATTCCTGCCATAGAAAGGGATGCACGCATGCAGGAGTATCAGCAGAGACTGTTGCAGAATCTTACATGTGCTTTTCCACAAAATACCAGTGGTGCACGTAGTGAATCTCACAGTTCCAACTTGCCAACCGTGGGACCGTCAAGTGTTCAGCACTCAAACCGTAACAGAACCACAGTATCTGCTGGTAACATCAATTTTGCGGAATCATTTCACCACTTTTTTAGCCCATCCTTTGCAAGGCCACAGGAGACAAGAAGTCTGACACATAGTCAACGCCTAGAGACGATGGTACAGGAGTATCTCCAAGTAAACGTTGAAGCCACGACTGTGTCACTGGACCCTTGCTCTTTTTGGGCTTCCAATCTGGATAAATGGCCGGAGCTAGCCACTTACGCCTTGGAGATCTTGTCATGCCCCGCAGCCAGCGTTCTGTCTGAACGTGTGTTCAGCGCTGCTGGTGGTGTGCTGACAGATAAGCGCACGCGGCTCTCCACTGATAATGTAGACAGACTCACGTTCATAAAGATGAACAAATCATGGATCCGAAACGACTTTTCTACCCCTGTGTCATCCTGGGGAGAGTAAAAGCTTGATGATTGGTTAAAATCACCCTACCAACCGTTTTAAGCTTTCAAATTACTAATCATGTTTATCTGTATCTTGACTGGAAAATAATTTGGGCTTTGTAGCAGTGTGCAGCACTGATCCTATTAGGCCATCTATACTAAAGCTTCACCAGATTTAAAATTAAAAATAATTTTTAGCTGCATCTAGCCCGGAAAATAATTTTGGGGCTCCGAGATGCGCAAGGCACATAAGTGCCTTCTTGCTGCACTACCTGCAGCATGACCCTCATATTGTCAGAATTCGAAGTAATCATGACTACTGGGTTGCCACACTCTTAGATCCCCCAAACTTTTCGATCAACCTTTTCATTTTAATAAAGACCAAAAAAATGGTCATTTTTGAAATTATAAGCATTAGCAGGTTGTTAGAAACTGAAATCAAACAGTTTTCAACTCAAAACTTTATTCTAGGTGATGTTACATTTTCACATAGGACCCCTTGTTCGAAAGGAGCTTCTGAACTCTCTCGTCCATTGAATTTGTCAGGTTTTGGATGGTTTCTGCTTCAATTGTTTTGCATGAGGACAGAATACCCTCCCAGAGCTGTTGCTTAGATGTGAACTGCCTCCCGCCATCATAGACACTCCTTTTAATGATGCTCCAAAGGTTCTGAATGGGGTAGAGGTCAGGGGAGCATGGGGGTCACACCATAAGTTTGTCCCCTTTTATGCCCATATCAGCCAGAGATGCAGATGTTTTATGTGCAGCATGAGATGGTGCATTATCATGCAGAAAAATGATCTTGCTGTGAAATACACGGTTCTTCTTCTTGAACCATGGCAGGAAGTGCTGTTTGAGAAAATCCACATACATTATGGAGTTCATCTTTAGCGCCTTCAGGGATCCTAAAGGGGCCGACAATCTCTCTCCCCATGATTCCAGCCCAAAACATTACTCCACCTCCTCCTTGTTGGCGCTGTAGCCGTGTTTGCGTGGGGTGTCCATCAACCAGCCATCCTCCACTCCATCCATCTGGACCATCGAGCGCTGCACGGCACTCATCCGTGAACAGAACAGTTTTGAAATCAGTCTTCATGTAATGTTTGGCCCACTGGAGCCGTTTCTGCTTGTGTGAAGTGGATAGAGGAGGTCGACAGGATGGCGCATGCACAGCTGCAAACCTCTGAAGGACCCTGCATCTTGTTGTTCGGGGGACGTTGGAGGCACAAGCAGCTTCAAAAACTTGTCTGCTGCTATGACAAGGCTTTTTTGCCGCTGCTCTTTCAACCTGACGTAATTGCCTGTAGGAAAGAGTCCTCAATTTGCCCTTATCAGCACGCACACGTGTGTACTGTGAATCAGCTACATACTTCTTGATTGCCAGGACACTTCATCCTGATCATCGCACAATGTTGATTGTAGTCATGCCTTGACCTAAACACTCCACAATTTGTTGCTTCTCAGCAGCCGACACATCCTTTTTCTTTCCCATTTTGGCAGAAAATGTAGGCTGCTTAATAATGTGAGAGAGCCTTCTTAAGTAGTCTTGCCTTTCATTGGACACACCTGCCAAACTAATTAGCACAGGTGTCTGCAATTGCTTACAGTGATATAAAGAGCCCTGACACACATCACCATCAATGAGTTTAACTGACAAACAAACAAATTCTTCCCTTATCTCTCCTAAACACTTTTTGTATAATAATTTGGAACGCAGTGTACATGTGCTTTTCCACAAAACACCAGTGGTTCACGTAGTGAATCTTACAGTTCTAACTTGCCAACCGTGGTCTGTATGGAGTTGTTCAATAAAGGGCCCAAAATTAAGATAACATAGATGGGAGAGGTCTCTATGAATAGGAATTCCTAAGTATTTGATACCCTGTGAGGGCCAGGCAAAGGGAAAGTTGGACTGGATGGAATCCTATATGGATTTGGGGAGGGAGACATCGAGGGCCTCAGACTTCGCTGCATTGATTTTAAAATTTTACCATGTAACAAAGTGATCTATTTCAGCCATAACAGCATGGATGGATATATGTGATTGAGTGATATATACTAGGACATCATCAGCAAATAGAGAGCACTTGTACTCGGTGCCTCCCACCTCAATCCACCTAATATTGGGGTTATGGCGAATTGATGAGAGCAGGTGCTCCGTCACTAGGATGTATAAGAGAGGGGACAGAGGACATCACTGCCTTGTCCCATTGGTGATTGTGAAAGGTGATGAAAATGTTCTGACGCACCCCCTGGGCCTTGGGACACCCGGAGCCGGACCCTTTTTGGTGGATGCTGGTGGTTGTAGTCTTCGTGGCGGCGACCCAGTTCCGTGGCTCAGGGCGGTCAAACCAGTGGCGGAACTATTTATGTGGTTTTCATGTTTAAATGTCCGACTACGCCACCCGTGGATTGCGGTCAGAGTGAACCGCCGCTACAGGGCAGACCACTGAGGCTGGTGTTGTGGGTGCAGCAGAGCGTAGCATAACTCCCCACGGGAGGAGTATAGCCTCAGGGCAGTGTATGCGGAGGATGGGGGTGATGGTGCAGGGCAGCAGCAGTAACGACACGGAGTCAGTGATGCAGTTCAGGGCCTTTACTCACAGTTCTTATTATCCAGACCACGTCTGCAGGTAACGGCTGCCCACGTCGTACTGTGCTCACCAGGTGAGGGGCTCAGACAACTCCCAGATAACTTTGGAGCACTTCACAGGACCCCCTTTGTGTGTCCTTTGTCTGGCCTTTCTTACCAACACTTCTGTCCGGCTGCCTCGGGCCTCCTCTTGGTAAACTTGGCGCCAGTTTCCCTGACCCTATGTGGTGCCTTCCTAGCGGGTGTAGCGAGGGGCTGCGCCACATAAAATGTCAGAGCCTCCGGTTTCTAGCTGAGGGTCGTTTCCTGCCTCCACTAGTTCGGGGACCGGTCTCCCCCTTTGGCCTGACCCCTCCACGCAGGTGGATTCGGGCGTGCGGTGGCGACTCGCCCGTCCGCACCCCTGGGATCCCTTCATTCCTCGTTCCTGGAGCCTTCTCCGCTCCTATTCCTTCCTTCTCCCTCTTCCAGGCCTGGGCCTCTGTTACTAGGACCGCCTCCGGAGCAGAGCTCATGCAGAGCCCCTGTTCCCTGCCACTTCTGCTCAGACTTCTCTGCACTGAACTAAGATGGTGCCCACCTTTTATACTCCCTTCTCAATGCACCCAGGAACTGCTTCCTCCCTGCTCCTGCACTACAGGGTTCCCCTTCCTCAGTGTTCCCTCCCCCCACTCCAGCCAGGGACAGGGACTGTCGTGCCCATCTCAGGGGCATATTGGTCGCCCTGCCCCACGGCAATGTGGTGTAATGCATGCAGGTGTCGGGTCCTGATCCACACTCCATCCTTACCTGAGAGTGAGATATCACACCTCTGGGTGAGGTGCAATACGTCTTTAGCAACCGAGCCCTCAGGGTGCTTCAGTTCCATTTATCTTCAGCCTAGGTGACGTATTGCGATACAGGGCCGTGATTTTGGCTATAAAAGGGTCCCCTAGACCCCTACCCCAAGCTTTTTAAGAGAATCATATAAGGCGTGCCAGGAGACTCTATGGAATGCTTTCTCAGCATCCAACGAGAGTATCTAATTACAAATTTTTAACTGCATCTAGCCCAGGAAATACTTTGTGCCTAGTAGCAGTGTCTGCTAGTAAGCGGATTATCCCGGCTGTTAAGCAAGCTGCACCACCTGTAGTTTAGACACTTAATTTTTTCAAAGGAAATGCTTCGGGACCATGGGATACTTAGTGAAGAGCATCAGGAGGCACCCCAAGGCATAGGGGCTGGGACTGGCAGTAGGATGCCTTGCGGTGGACAGCCGAGCTCGATCCTTATAAAAGCTTTTTAACTGCAGCAGCTTTAGTGGACGCTACTGGAGCTGGAATTACCGCGGCTGCTGGCATGAGACTTGCCCTCCAATAGATCCTTGTAAATGGATTTAAAGTGTATTCATTCAAATTAGAGAGACAATTTAAATTAAAAAGCTTAGAGCTGCCTCCACCACAGGGGGGCTCGCTCGACCCACCAGCGGACAGGCACCAGTATTGGGAGAGGGGGGCTGGCCGTCAGGGTTCACCGCGGCTCTGGCACAAACCCGGCGACACGGAGGTGGCACGGGCAGGAGCGGACTGGCCGTGTCAGCTTCTCACTTTTTGGATTTTAGAAGGGCATGACATGCCTATATCTGTGTCTCCCCCTCCTTTTACTCCTCCACCTCTTTTATTTTCGCATGACTATATGTACTTGTCACTTTTCCATGTGTTAGTTATGTCTTCTGAGCAGTTTGTCAGCTTTTGGACACCTTTGAAGGTGTTTTCTATGTGTTTCTATGTGTTTTTGTTTGCCTGCCATTGGTTTTAACGGTGTTCGAAGGTGTTCGACGAACAGTTCGACGAACAGTTCGGCGAACACACGGGTGTTCGACGAACCGAACCGAACTCGAACACTACGGGGGTGGCTCAACACTATTCCTGAGTGTTACTCTCTGACCCCCACAGCACTGTGGGGCTTATCAACACATAAATACCCATAAATTAAATATAAGTACAAACTGTAATCATACTTGAAGGTTTAATTTAGTAGACACCATCTATAGGTAGTTGCCTTCTGTGCCTATAGGTATCTCTGTTTTGGTTTCTTTAAAGTCCATACTTTTAAAGGGAATGAATCACCTTTATTTACTTTTTAGTAATTTAAAACCCAATAGTAATCTTTTTCAGATAAGTTTTTTTTTATTTTATGATTGTAGAATTTTTTTTCTGGGTACATATATGGGAAGCCATTTTTTCAGAGCTGGTGCTCTGTCCTAGGAACATTGTTCGGATTCAGATTTGAAGTAGATTTAAATTTGCAGCATATCAATTCTTTCAGCATCTTTGGTGCAGATTTTACCCATACTAATGAATGGGAAAAACGCAATAAAAAAAGAGTCAGACTATGTGCCCATGATGCAGAAATGCTCCGGATTTTTCCTGAGCGTTTCTGCATCTCCCTGGCAGAAAAACGCATGTGGATTGTACATGCGTTTTTCCTGCCAGGGACATGCGGATGTGAAGCGTTCTTCACTTGCATTTCCGCATGCGGGTTGTCAAGCGCTTTCCAAGCGATTTTAGCATCACTTGGAAAGTGCTTGTCAACTTGGTCACACTATATAAATCCATGCAAACGCCATGGATTTATATAGTGTGACCGTAAAGCATGTTTAAAAATAAAAAAATAAATCTATACTTACCTTCCGATGGTCTCCGCAGTCTTGCTTCGCTCCGTCCTGGCTGCCGGCAGATCGCGGTACACTGAAGGACCTGCCGACGTCAGCATCGCGTGACCTGTCACATGACTATGACGTCAGTGCAGGTCCTTCAGTCCACCACGATCTGCCGGCATGGGAGGACGAGCGCAGCGGGGGCCATCAGACGGTAAATATAACATTTATTTTTTATTTTATTCTTTTTTTCACAGGTTCTATGGTACCCGGGTCCAGAGGAGAGTCTCCTGTCCTCCACACCCGGGTACCATCCGCACATTGGAACGCATGGAATGTGCATCTACATATACAGTGATGCGGAATCCATGCGTTCCAATGCAAGTCAAAGGTGACGAAAACGCAGCGCTTCTGCAAAATAATTCATAGTGCTGCGTTTTTTTCCGCAATGATAATCCGCAGCAGAAATTTCCGCAGCATGTGCACAGCACATGCGGATTATCATTGGGGAACAAGGCCGGCCTTCTACCATGCGTTTTTTAAGCGTTTCTGCAGTGTTTTTGCTGCTGCGGAAACGCTTAAAAAACGCATCGTGGGCACACAGACTCAAAAACACTTTTTTATTTTATGCTTTGCTTTTCCTGCTAACACATCAGCATTTGCAGCAGATTTGCAGCAGATTTTTTGTAGCCCATAAGTCGGGGGGAACTCCATGCCAGCGCTGCCACTAACCCACCCTCCCGCCTGGCATCGCACTTTCAACTGTATCCTGGATGCCAATACAGTTAAAATTAATGATAGAAGAGGGGGCTGTCAGCTCCCTCCTTCATCATTCTACTTCTGCATCTGAGCCTTGATGTCTCTGCATCTTTGATATCACTACATCGTGCCCGCTGTGCCAAGCAGTGCAGAACTTTACAAGGCACGCTGAAAAGGTCAGAGTAGTAGGAGAACCAGGAGAGGTGAGAATTTTTTTTTTAATCAATGAGTACTTTGTGGGGGCCATTATACTATATGAAGGATTATGTGGGGGGTATTATACTATTTGGAGAGCTATGTGGGGTCCATTATACTACACTGCTCAAAAAAAATAAAGGGAATAGTTAAACAATAGAATATAACTCCAAGTAAATCAAACTTCTGTGAAATCAAACTGTCCACTTAGGAAGCAACACTGATTGACAATCAATTTCACATGCTGTTGTGCAAATGGAATAGACAATAGATGGAAATTATTGGCAATTATCAAGACACATTCAATAAAGGAGTGGTTCTGCAGGTGGGGACCACAGACCACATCTCAGTATCAATGCTTTCTGGCTGATGTTTTGGTCACTTTTGAATGTTGGTTGTGCTTTCACACTTGTGGTAGCATGAGACGGACTATACAACCCACAGAAGTTGCTCAGGTAGTGCAGCTCATCCAGGATGGCACATCAATGCAAGCTGTGGCAAGAAGGCTTGCTGTGTCTGTCAGCGTAGTGTCCAGAGGCTGAAGGCACTACCAGAAGACAGGCCAGTACACCAGGAGACGTGGAGGGGGCTGTAGGAGGGCAACAACCCAGCAGCAGGACCGCTACCTCCGCCTTTGTGCAAGGAGGAACAGGAGAAGCACGGCCAGAGCCCTGCAAAATGACCTCCAACAGGCCACAAATGTGCATGTGTCTGCATAAACGGTTAGAAACCGACTCCATGAGGGTGGTATGAGGGCCCGACGTCCACAGATGGGGCTTGTGCTCACAGCCCAACACTGTACAGGACACTTGGCATTTGCCACAGAACACCAGGATTGGCAAAGTCGCCACTGGCACCCTGTGCTCTTCACAGATGAAAGCATGTTCACACTGAGCACATGTGACAGATGTGACAGAGTCTGGAGACGTCGTGGAGAGCGATCTGCTGCCTGCAACATCCTTCAGCATGACCGGTTTGGCAGTGGGTCAGTAATGGTGTGTGGTGGCATTTCTTTGGAGGGCCGCACAGCCTTCCATGTGCTCGCCAGAGGTAGCCTGACTGCCATTAGGTACCGAGATGAGATCCTCAGACCCCTTGTGAGACCATATGCTGGTGCGGTTGGCCCTGGGTTCCTCCTAATGCAGGACAATGCCAGACCTCATGTGGCTGGAGTGTGTCAGCAGTTCCTGCAAGATGAAGGCATTGAAGCTATGGATTGGCCCGCCCATTCCCCAGACCTGAATCCGATTGAGCACATCTGGGACATCGTGTCTCGCTCCATCCACCAACATCACGTTGCACCACAGACTGTCCAGTAGTTGGCGGATGCTTTAGTCCAGGTCTGGGATGAGATCCCACAGGAGACCATCCGCAACATCATCAGGAGCATGCCCAGGCATTGTTGGAAGGTCATACAGGCATGTGGAGGCCACACACAATGCTGAGCGTCATTTAGACTTGTTTTAAGGACATTACGTCAAAGTTGAATCAACCTGTAGTGTGCTTTTCCACTTTAATTTTGGGGGTGACTCCAAATCCAGGCCTCCATTGGTTAATAAATTTGATTTCCATTGATGATTTTTGTGTTATTTTGTTGTTAGCACATTCAACTTTGTACAGAAAAAAGTATTCAATGAGAATATTTCATTCATTCAGATCTAGGATGTGTTATTTGAGTGTTCCCTTTATTTTTTTGAGCAGTGTATATGAAGTTCTATGTGGGGGCCATTATTAGATTGCAGGTCTATATGGGGGCCATTATAGTATTTTCAGGGCTATGTGGGGGCCATTATACTACATAGAGGGATATGTGGAGGCCATTATACTGTTTGGAGGGCTATGTAGGGGCTATTATACTGTTTGGAGGGCTATGTGGAGGTTATTATAATGTATGCAAGCAATTATACAGTGTGAAGGTTTGTGTGGGGGCCATTATGTTGTATTGAGGGTTAGTGGGGGCCATTATACAGCGTGGAGCGTTGTGTTGGGGCCATCATACTGTGTGGAGATATGTTTTGGGGCCATCTTACTGTATGGAGGGCCATTATACTGTATGGAGGGCTGTTTGGAGGGTTAGTGGGGGACAT
The DNA here is from genome assembly GCF_046119375.1 of Phyllobates terribilis. NCBI lineage: Eukaryota > Metazoa > Chordata > Amphibia > Anura > Dendrobatidae > Phyllobates > Phyllobates terribilis. Next base: position 479,875,811 of record NW_027362764.1, on the reverse strand, counting down.
TATACAGTGTGGAGGGTTGTGTTGGGGCCATTATACTGTATAGAGGGCTGTGTTGGGGCTATCATACTGTATAAAGGATTGTGTTGGGGCCATCCTACTGTGTGGAGTGTTGTATTGGGGATATTATGTTGTGTGGACTGTGTTTGGGTCACAGTTGGGGCATCATTGCGGGGGGAGTATAGTAGGGTCATCATACTGTGCGAATGGAGGGTTCTGTGGAGGTATTCACTGTGGGTTTATCCTACTGTGTGTGGGTGGCACTTTTATAGGCATCATACTTTATAGGGGAAATGAAAGAAGACTCTAAGGATTTCAATAGGAGGAATATTACTTTGTAAGGGTTGTAAAGTTGTGAGATATGCTCTTCTGTTACCCCGCCGGATATTTTTTTTTGTGGGGGGCCCAATTAGAACTTTTTCTATGGGGCTCCATGATTTCTATATACTTCCCTGCTTACAGCAATCACATAGATATAAAAAGATGGTGTCTGGAGATGAAGTATTGACTTCTATATGAGAGGTCTGTTACCTCTGCAGAGGTCATTGTGCAGTTAGCGAGAGGAAGTAAGCTTTGACCATCACCACTTGTCAGTAGTAAATCCTGTGTTCTCTATCTCCAGTTTAATAATAGTGGTGTTACTTTATATTGTATTCCTGTCTAGAAAATAAAGAATTTCAGAATTATTTCTTAATAAAAAATAGTGGCATGGAAAATAAAAAGAAACTTTGACAATTCAAAATGTGTAAAAAAAAAAAAAAAGTTAATAACATTTTTTGTCTCAAACAATATATAATTATCTGATTATTGTAATTGCCTTCAAAGAATACTAATTTACTGTTTTTTATAACTCGGGATCAGAAATATCACATAGATATTGAATGTATTTTTAATTACACATAGCAAGAAGTCTTAGTAGAGGTCCTAATTTAATATTTTATTTGGGCCTTAAATAAATCACATTGCAAGTTATTAACATGCATATGAAAAATTCAGTTTTTCATAAGTAGCATTGAAGGAAGCATATATCTTTTCAAGCTACAATGTAATTATTTACTCTCAGAACAAATAATACAACCTTTGAATACACATGGCCAAAACTACATGCCACCTTGTTAAAGAATTCATCAATCTTCGATCAATCTTTTTTTTATTTTAGATTGATGTTACATTGCTAACGTCATTATTCTTTAATGCACTTTAAGTTTTCATAAAATAGAAGCAGACATCCATTTGCTGCCCTAGAGAAGATCAAGTGACTGAATATTTTATGCTTACAAGGTTGAAGTATTACATATACAGGAAAATAAACCACCAATTAAATATTTTCTGTCAAATAATGGATACATTTTATGCAGTACAATAAAAGCACACTTATAATAAGTGATGAAAAATCTATGTGCATCAAGCACAAGGACAGCATTTTTAATATACTACTGTCTGCAAACAGAAATGGGATTCCCCACTGAAAACACTTAAACATCAAAAAATTCAGAAGAGTTCCAGTATATACTGAATAACAATGGAGGGTATCTTAGTGTATATTTCATGCCTGCCAGGCTACTGATCCACTGACTTAATACAGACCGATGCTGTCTTTAAAAGGGAATCTGTCACTAATTTTTTGCTGCCTAATCGGAGAGCAGCATAATGTAGAGACAGAGACCCTGATTCTGACGCGCCCCCTGGGCCGTGTGTGTGTGGGGATACCCGGAACCGGACCTTTTGTGGATGCTCGGGGTTGTAGTCTCCGTGGCGGCGACCCGGTCCGTGCCCAGGACGGTCAAACCAAATGGCAGTCTATATGTTGAATGTCCGACTACGCCACCCGTGGATTGCGGTCAGAGTGAACCGCTGCTGCAGGGCAGACCGCTGAGGCTGGTGTTGTGGGTGCAGCAGAGGGTAGTATAACTCCCCACGGGAGGAGTATAGCCTCAGGGCAGTAAATAGGGATGTTGGTGGTGATGGTGCGCGGGAGCAGCAGTAACCACACGGAGTCTGTCATGCAATTCAGGGTCTTTACTGTTGGTGGTATTAAGGGACCCGTCTGGAATACAGGTTAACAATGGAGGCCTGGTCAGTCTGAGAGCAACTGTGAAATCCTGCTGGTCAGGGGGAGTTTGTAGGCCTACCGTGCTGACTTCACTCTTTCTTGGCTATCCCGCTGTAGTGTAGTGGTAGCCCACGTCTCTGAGTGTACCGTGTTGTTCTCACCCGTATGACTGGCGACTCGGGCTTTCCGTACTTCTCACCCCTCCGGGGCAGTAGTGGTCCCTCTCGTGTGGCTGAGCCTCCGGGCTTCCTTGGGCCAGAGGACTTAAAGTCCCCTGCTTGGTGGTTTTCTGCTGCTGGGCTTATAACCCTCACAGCCTCGGACTCCAGTGTCCGGCTTTGCAAGTCTCTAGCCAGGACGAGCTCTGTTAGCTCCCCTCCTGGCCTCGTGTACCTCCTCTGCCTACAGGGACTCCTCAGCCTGCTGCTGAGATGTCCCTATCTGCAACTTCACTGGAACCTTGTCTGGCACTTCTCTCTAACTTCACTCTCTAACCCCACCCCAGATAGGGCAGGTTTCTCCCCTCCCTGGACTGAGGCAGGAGGTGCTGCATGCTAGTTGTCCCCAACCAGGGAACCTCCCACCTGCTCTCAGACAAGACATTGCTGCCACTGTGGCGACTAGACCTGCGGTGCCACAATTCCAGTAATGTGTCACTTACTGGGCTGCTTGCTGCAGTTTTGAGAAAACCTTTGTTTTATCAGCACGAGATTATCACAAGAGGACTAGTTGGTCTACTACCATGCTATTCATAAGCACTTTATTAGCTTGCCCCCACCACTGATTGTCAGTTTTCTGCCTATGCACAGTGTAATAATTTTAAATGATAATTTTATTTATATGGCGCCAACATATTCCACAGAAGCTGCTAGGTCTGCAACCGATAAAACAGTTTTCAATCAAAACTGCAGCAAACAGCGCAGTAAGTGATACATCTTTGAAATCAGGGTCTCTGTCATGCTGCTCTCAGATGTAGCAAAATACTGCCGACAGATTCCCTCTAATACATTCTATAAAGAAATATGACTTCTCACAGAGTGATTCCTATGATTAGCATATGTTAGGGAATACATTTTATACAATTACAGTTATTCTTATATATGTTTAAGTCTAAGGCTATGTTCACACATGTTGGGTTTTTCAGCATTTTTTGCTGCAGATTTTTATGCAAATTTTCAGCTGCGTTTTGAAGTACCAACAAAGTCTATGAGAAATCAGCATTCTCTTTTCACACATCATGGTGTTTTTTTGTTGCTTATTTTGTGCCTTTGTTGGGTTTTTGGAAAATAGAGGATGTCACTTCTTTCAGCGTTTTTTCACCCATAGGAAGTAATGGATGGTGGAAAAAAACGCATCAAAAGTGCACCAAAATTTGCATCAGTATTTTTTCAGTGTTTTTGATGGCAAAATAGAATGGGGTTCTTTTTTTCACAGAACTTTATGTACATGCATAAATAGAGACAGAAGGACAGTGAAAAAAAACTCTGAAAAAAGATGAAAAAACACACAAAACCTAATAGTACATGAAACTTCATAACAAAAAATGTTTTCAAAGGTCCCACAACTTTATTCCTAGAATTGCTATCTTCCTCTGGGACAAAGAAAGCAATAGGCCCCTTTAAGCCGCATGGACTAGTGGTGACTACAGCCTCCTTCAGATTTATATGTAGCAGGTTCTTGCTGTGGAATCTGAAAGCTTCTTAATGTAGGGGCGGAGAGCCTGATTCCAGCGAAGTATCACTTACTGGACTGCTGTTTTATCTGCTGCAAATCTACCAGTTCTCTGAATGCTGAGCGCTGTATAACCCCCGCCCACACCACTGATTGGCAGGATCCTGTGTACACTGTGCATAGGCAGAAAGCTGCTATGTTTTTTCCTGAGAAAGAAGAGTATTATACTTTGAAATGTGTCGAATAAAACCACCTGTTTAATTATTTTTTTTAAATTGGTGTATTCAATAATCAGTCCACAAATCCTTCCTGGTTTCTATTGCAAGTGGCTGGACGACCTGTGGATCCGCAGCCCCTGAACAACATTCTAAAACGCACAATTCTATGGATCAGGTTAGCATAATCTGCTATTCTTAATTCTGAATGTTTATCGGATAAGACCCTATTGCGCAATTGACGCGCCCCTGGGCCTGCTGTGTCGCGCAGCGTCTCGCGCACGGGGGCTTACCCGGAACCGGATCAGATGAGGGTTGTAGTCTCCGAGTGGCGGGGACCCGGTCCGTGCCCAGGGAGTCAAACTCAGTGTGTGGCAGTCTTGATAGATGTTATTTGAGTGTCGACTACGCCACCCGTTGATTTGCAGCTATGGAGCTGCCGCTGCAGGGCAGACCGCTGAGGCCGGTGTAGAATTGTGCAGCGTGATAGTATAACCCCCAACGGGAGGGGTATGGCCTCAGGGCACCCGACGTGGAAGATGGGGGTAGCAGGAACCACTCAGAGACGGTGCGGTGTAATTCAGGGTCTTTACTGGTAACAACGATAGACCCTCCCGGAGTACTTGCTAGCGAACGGGGCCTGGTCAGTCCTTGAGCAGATGGGATCTCCCCTGGCCAGGCGGAGTTGTAGGCCTCCCAAACTGACTGTACTCTTCTGGCTACCTTGCTAGAAGCGGATATAAGTAGCCCACGTCCCTGAGTGTACCGTGTGGTGCTCACCCGTATGGCCGGTGACTCGGGGCCTTCTATTGGCTTCCGCTCCACGATGGCGGTGCTGGTCCCACACGTGTGACCGTGCCTTCGGGTTTCTGGGCCTGAGGACCTGAAATCCCCTGCCGGTCGGCTTCTGCTGCTGGGTAAGAGTTAGTCCCCACAGCCTCGGACGCCGGGTCCGGTAAGAAAGCTTCTCAGTCAGGGCGAGCTCTGCAGCTGCCAGCCCCTGACTCGTAGTAGTATTGCTCCCACTGAGCTCCAGCTGTTTCTTCCTATGACTGTTTCTTGTCTCTACTCTCCTGGACTCACTAACCCTGCCTCAGCCCTAGGTTTATATAGGGGAAGTTCTTCCCCTCCCAGGACTGGGCAGGAGGTGTGGCATGCATAGGATCCCTGACCAAGAGACCTCCCACCTGCTCTCAGACGTAATATCTCTATCACTGTGGCAACCAGACCCCTGGGGTGTCACATTCCCCCCTAGTGAACTTTAGTACTCCGGGACTAAACATATTTTTAGAAAAAACATAACAAGGTATAAACAATAATAATACAATAAGAAAAACACATAAAGATGGTTACGGCGTGTCCGCAACCGGGTGCAGTTTTGAAGAAAACAAAGGTGTCCAGTTCACCAAAACAGGGAGACGTAACCAGGTAGGGGTCTGTCCTGCTCCGAGTCCTTATCAGTCTTTTAGTCCATCCTGGGTTACGCTCCAACTAATTGTACAAGGATTCCTGGTAAATCCACCAAGGACTCCTAAAAATAACTAGAAACACATAATTATTTACAAGCAACAAGAAAAACAGGTAACCATAAATAAAACAACTTATACACTTCAAATCCTCCATCGTGCGGGTAACTGGCCTCTAGTGGCCCTAGTGGACCTACGGAGCTGACTGTCTGGCCCCGAACTACAGGGTGTAGGAACTGTCAAGGGTAAACTGAGCAGCTGTCCACGGGCCCTTTGGCTCACTAGAGGCATGGCAGGTTCACTATAAGCAGAGGGTTGATCCTCCTGGTCTACTGGTGTGGGGTCTTCTGCCTCCTGGACCGGCTGTTCTTCCAGCTCTAGCTGTTGCTCCGTAGGTGCTTGGGATGCTGGTTGGAGGAAGGTGAGTACGGGTACCACAACTGCGCCATTGACTTGAGTCCAAGACCGAGGGAAGTCTCCGAGCACAGTACTAACCATATCTTCCCTTTCCTCTACGGGTCGAGGGTCTTCTTGTTCCCCTTCAGGGTTCCGTAGCTGTTCGGGACACTTCTTCAGGTGATCCCGGGATACAATGGTTGTGGTTTCCCCTCCGTCTTTACTGATGGTACAGACCTTTGGGTTGTCGTGGCTTGAGGGCAGTACGATGTACGGGTCCTTCTCCCACTGGTCGTCCAACTTGTGGAGCCGCCTTTTCCTCTTCAAGACCTGCTCTCCGGGTACCAGGGGAACAGCGGGAGCACACTGGTTGTAAGTTTTCTCTTGTCTTTCCCTAGCTTGACAGAGACTTCGCTCCACGCTCTCCTGTACTTTCCGGTACTGCTGCTGCCTCTCTGTGTCCCAGTCTGCTTCTGGTGAAGTGTCCTCGGGTGTCAGGACTCCCATCTCCAGGTCAACAGGTAGCTTCCCAGGTCTTGCCCTCATCAGGTAAGCCGGGGTACAGTTGGTGGAACCTACCGGGATGTGGTTGTATAGGTCCACTAGGTCGGGCAGCCTCTCAGGCCACAGACTGCGTTCTTCCAGGGGCAATGTTTTCAGAAGATCTATCACCACCTGGTTCATTTTCTCACAAAGTCCATTAGTTTGCGGATGATAGGGTGTCGTCCTTATCTTCCGGCAGCCATACAGAGTGCAGAATTCTTGGAAGACCTCCGCTTCAAAGGCAGGTCCCTGGTCTGTCAACACTTGGTCCGGGTACCCGTGTGGACGGCAGAAATGCTGCTGGAAGGCTCTAGCTGCTGTTCGAGCTGTTAAGTCCTTGACGGGGACGACAACCAAGAACCGGGAGTAGTGATCCACGATGGTTAGTGCGTAGACGTAGCCACTTCTGCTTGGGGTCAGTTTTACATGATCCAAGGCTACCAGTTCCAACGGCTGCCGGGTGACGATGGACTGCAGGGGAGTCTTCTGGCTGGCACGGTCCTTCCTCCTCAGGTTGCACGGGCCACAGTCTCTGCACCACCTCTCGATGGTTCCCCTCATGCCTACCCAAAGGAACCGCCCGCGCAGCAGGAACTCCAGCTTCTTCCATCCGAAATGCCCAGCTCCATCGTGGTATGCCTCCATCACCATGGCTGCGTCTCGTCGTGGCACCACTACTTGCCAGATTAGTTCATGCGTCCGGGAGTTAACCATCCTGCGGCACAACTTCCCCTTGTAAAGGAACAGTCTACTCTTTTCTGCCCACAGTTGCTTGGCTTCCTCCGGAGCGTCTGGGTCAAGGCGAGCCTCTGGCCGAGTCAGCATCTCCTTCACCAGCCGGACGGCAGGGTCACTGTCTTGCGTTTCCGCCCAGTTGTAGTGAGGTAAGGGGTTAAGCGTAGCGCCTTGCTTACTCCTTACCCGATGGGAATACTGGATAGTCCCATGACGGTGAAACGCGGGGAGTTCGACTTCTTCCAGTCCCTCTGGATCTTCTCCTACGTCCGGTAGGTTTGGCATCCTGGACAGGGCGTCCGCGTTGGTATTGGAGCGTCCTGCCCGGTATTTAATGGTGAACTCGTAGTTGGACAGGCGGGCCATCCATCTCTGCTCTAGGGCACCGAGTCTTGCCGTGTCCAGGTGTGTCAACGGGTTGTTATCCGTGTACACGACGAACCGGGAAGAAGCGAGGTAGTGCTTAAAGCGTTCGGTGACTGCCCACACCACTGCCAGGAACTCTAGCTTAAATGAGCTGTAATTCTCAGGGTTTCTTTCGGTGGGTCGCAGTTTTCGGCTGGCGTAAGCGATTACTCGCTCTTTCCCCTGCTGGATCTGGGACAGCACGGCTCCTAGCCCGATGTTACTTGCGTCGGTGTAGAGGATAAAGGGCTGGCTGTAATTCGGGTACGCCAGGATTTCATCCCCCGTGAGGGCCATCTTCAGCTGGCGGAAGGACTCTTCTTCCAACTTCTCCCATCTGAAGGGCGGCTTCTGGTTCTTGGCCTTCCGGGACTGGCCTATCAGGAGGTCCTGCATAGGAGCTGCCTTTTTGGTGAAACCGGGGATGAACCTGCGGTAGTAGCCTACCAACCCGAGGAACTGCCGCACTTCCTTTACACTGGAGGGACTTGGCCATTCCTTAATTGCGGTGATCTTATCAGGGTCGGGAGCCACTCCGTCAGCGCTCACCACGTGTCCCAGGTACTGCACCTTTGGTTTCAGGAGGTGACACTTGGAGGGTTTCACCTTTAGGCCGTAGCTTGCCAGAGCTTCGAACACTTCCGCCAGGTGTTTCAGGTGGTCCTCATAAGTCTTAGAATATACGATGACATCGTCCAGGTACAACAGGACCGTCTCGAAGTTTCTGTGGCCCAGACAGCACTCCATTAATCGTTGGAAGGTTCCTGGTGCGTTGCAGAGTCCGAACGGCATACAGGTAAACTCGCTAAGTCCCATCGGGGTGGTGAATGCGGTCTTCTCCCGGTCCGCCTCTGCTACAGGAACCTGCCAGTACCCACTAGTGAGATCCAAGGTAGAGAAGAAGTTAGCAGATCTTAAAGCAGCCAAAGACTCCTCTATCCTTGGTAAGGGGTATGCATCCTTGTGTGTGATACGGTTGATTTTCCGGTAATCTACACACATCCTCATGGTGTTGTCTTTCTTTTTGACTAAGACTAGTGGAGCTGCCCAGGGGCTACAGCTATCCCTGATCACCCCAGCCTCCTTCATGTCTCTAAGCATCCCCTTGGCGTGTTGGTAGTGTGCAGGGGGTACGGGTCGATACCTCTCTTTTATGGGAGGATGGTCTCCCGTGGGGATGTGGTGTTCTACCCACTTGACTCGTCCGAAGTCTAACGGGTGTTTACTAAACACTCTCTCGTACTCTTGAACCACCCGATAGACTCCCTGTTTCTGGTGTGAGGGAGTGGAGTCAGTACCCAAATGTAGTTGCTGACACCAGTCCTCCATTGTTTTCTTAGAACCGTTACCTTCCTCCGGGTGAGATGGAGGCAAGGGTTCCACAGATTGTATAGCATTTTGGTTAATGGTATATAATTTGGCTAGCGTGGCATACCGGGGCAGGTACACTTCCCTCTTCCCGATATTGATTATGCGAACGGGCACCCTCCCATGGCGTACATTAACCACCCCCCGTGCTATCAAGATGGTGGGCCTACTGTCTGAGTAAACTGGTTCTACCATTGCCTGGTAATCTCTACCTCTCAGACCAATAGCTGCCCGGCACCAAATCATCATTTCACTTTTTGGGGGCATGGCAATAGGGAAAGGGTCACACATTCTCACGCTACCAATCTCACCGCCGGAGAGTTCCACCTGTTGCCGTCGCATCAGTGCCCGGATCTCTTTTTGGAGCACTCGCTGCTCGCCGGAGCTGGCGTTCTTGGCAACCTGCTGTAAAAGGAAAATCACCTCTGCAAGACAATTTTCAATTACATTAGTTCCTAGAGTTATCTTTGGGTGACTCTCGTGTTTGTCAATGTCTACAATGATCAGTCCCTGTGCTGCCAGTTCGACTCTACCGATTTTAATGGTCACCTCTTTAAATCCAATCTGTGGCACGGGCTGACCATTGCTGGCGATGATACTCAAGTCGTCGTCAGGGTAGCGGGTGATATCCGAGTCATTCCAGTACTGCTTGAAGAGCACGTACGGGATGGTGGTGACCTGTGACCCGGTGTCCAGTAGGGCACTCATAGGAATGCCATCCAGTACCACGGGTAAGACTGGACGTCCTCCCACATATTTGTCGTGCCAGTTCGATGGGCCTGGTGATCTTTTTCCTGGGGGTTGGCCCTCTACCCCAGGTTGTGCCAGTTTAAAGGACAGTACCTTGCCATATGTCCGGGTTGATTGCAGCGGCGGCAGATGGGTCGTCCGTCCTCGTTGTATCGGTCGCTGGGTCTCCCTCTGGCCGGTGGGGTCCTCCTTGGTCGACGCCACGGGATGTCCTCCGGTCCGGATGCCAGCTGGATCTTCCCTGGAGTGGAAACCTGTAAAGACTGCACAGTTCGGGTTAGCGCAGCAACGCTTTTAGCTAGCTCTTGGACCTGATGGTGTAGGTCTGGAGCCGGGTCATTGTCCAAAGCCTGTGCATCAGCTCCCACAGGCCCTGCCGACAAGGGCGCCGCCTCCTGGTGGTAAGTAATAGCTGGGCGCCTGTGGGTCATAACGCAACCCGGTGCCGGTTCTCGGAGCACCCGGATGGCTCTGTCCTTGAACTGTGCAAAGCCCAGATGGGGATCCTGTAAGGCCATCGCCCGCAACTGGGTTCGGTGGGCATTACAATACAGTCCCTCTATAAATTGTTCAGTCAACAGCCTGTCCTCGTTTCCCACTCCATCAGGGTCGGTCTGCTTAATGGCCCTCAGGGCCTCTTGTAGGTTTAGTGCATAGTCCCTTATACTCTCATGCGCTCGCTGCTTGCACCCGTAGAATCTAAGCTTAATCTCGGCTGAGGTGCGGGTATCAAAGGTATCCTTCAGCCGGGTTAGTATCCCTGCGACAGTCTTCCTCCCAGGTGGCCAGGATTTTACTTCCCTTTTAGCTGCCCCGGTTAGTTGGGCCACCAGGATGCTCACTTTTTGCTCTTCTGTGAGGGGGTACACCTGGAAGAGGCTATCCAGCTTTTCTCTAAAGTCATGCAGGGTATGTGACTCCCCTGAGTACTGGGGTAGCCAAGCTGCTCACGGGATATAGGGCATGGTGAAGGGCATAACTGCAGCAGCGGTGGCGCTGGCGGGGGTTGAGGCAGTGAAGCTTTCCTCCGTATCCGACATCTTCCTCCCTCCTAGTGGACCGTGGCCTACCTTGCGATGATCCTGTTCCGTAGGCCGCGGCTCCGCAGTAGATCGTCAGGGTTGAGGACGTTCCGTCGCGCTCCGGTGATGTCGGCGTCTGCTGGGCTCCTTCCAGGACCTTACGCAACGTCCGGACGTGAGGCCGGGCTTCAGTTCTCGCGCGCTTTCGAAGTCCACGCCCCTCTTCTTCCCGCGCGGCGTCCTCAAGATGGCGTCCAATGGCGGGAAAACTCCACGGATGGCGGGAAGAAGGCCGAAGATGGCGCCGGATGGCGGGAAAACTTCGCGGATGGCGGGAAGAAGGCAGAAGATGGCGCCGGATGGCGGGAAACCTCACCACTGGTAAGTTTGAACAGTCTTTGCTTTTCAGGCACGCAGTACCCGGTGGTTGCGGGCACGAAATCCTGCCGACTACGCCAAAGTTGACGCGCCCCTGGGCCTGCTGTGTCGCGCAGCGTCTCGCGCACGGGGGCTTACCCGGAACCGGATCAGATGAGTGTTGTAGTCTCCGAGTGGCGGGGACCCGGTCCGTGCCCAGGGAGTCAAACTCAGTGTGTGGCAGTCTTGATAGATGTTATTTGAGTGTCGACTACGCCACCCGTTGATTTGCAGCTATGGAGCTGCCACTGCAGGGCAGACCGCTGAGGCCGGTGTAGAATTGTGCAGCGTGATAGTATAACCCCCAACGGGAGGGGTATGGCCTCAGGGCAGCCGACGTGGAAGATGGGGGTAGCAGGAACCACTCAGAGACGGTGCGGTGTAATTCAGGGTCTTTACTGGTAACAACGATAGACCCTCCCGGAGTACTTGCTAGCGAACGGGGCCTGGTCAGTCCTTGAGCAGATGGGATCTCCCCTGGCCAGGCGGAGTTGTAGGCCTCCCAAACTGACTGTACTCTTCTGGCTACCTTGCTAGAAGCGGATATAAGTAGCCCACGTCCCTGAGTGTACCGTATGGTGCTCACCCGTATGGCCGGTGACTCGGGGCCTTCTATTGGCTTCCGCTCCACGATGGCGGTGCTGGTCCCACACGTGTGACCGTGCCTTCGGGTTTCTGGGCCTGAGGACCTGAAATCCCCTGCCGGTCGGCTTCTGCTGCTGGGTAAGAGTTAGTCCCCACAGCCTCGGACGCCGGGTCCGGTAAGAAAGCTTCTCAGTCAGGGCGAGCTCTGCAGCTGCCAGCCCCTGACTCGTAGTAGTATTGCTCCCACTGAGCTCCAGCTGTTTCTTCCTATGACTGTTTCTTGTCTCTACTCTCCTGGACTCACTAACCCTGCCTCAGCCCTAGGTTTATATAGGGGAAGTTCTTCCCCTCCCAGGACTGGGCAGGAGGTGTGGCATGCATAGGATCCCTGACCAAGAGACCTCCCACCTGCTCTCAGACGTAATATCTCTATCACTGTGGCAACCAGACCCCTGGGGTGTCACACTATTTTTTCTCCAACCTATCTACTTTAATTGTGTGACAAAAGTATCCCAATTACACTACCGTTCAAAAGTTTGGGGTCACCCAGACAATTTTGTGTTTTCCATGAAAACTCATACTTTTATTGATCAAATGAGTTGCAAAATGAATAGAAAATATAGTCCAGACATTGACAAGGTTAGAAATAATGATTTTTATTTGAAAGAATAATTTTCTCCTTCAAACTTTGCTTTAGTCAAAGAATGCTCCCTTTGCAGCAATTACAGCATTGCAGACCTTTGGCATTCTAGGTGTTAATTTGCTGAGGTAATCTTGAGAAATTTCCCCCCATGCTTCCTGAAGCCCCTCCCACAAGTTGGATTGGTTTGATGGGCACTTTTTTGCGTCCCATACGGTCAAGCTGCTCCCACAACAGCTCAATGGGGTTGAGATCTGATGACTGTGCTGGCCACTCCATTACAGATAGAATATCAGCTGCCTGCTTCTTCCCTAAATAGTTCATGCATAATTTGGAGGTGTGCTTTTGGTCATTGTCCTGTTGTAGGATGAAATTGGCTCCAATCAAGCGCTGTCCTTAGGGTATGGCATGGCATTGCAAAATGGAGTGATAGCCTTCTTTATTCAAAATCCCATTTACCTTGTACAAATCTCCCACTTTACCAGCACCAAAGCAACCCTAGACCATCACATTACCTCCACCATGCTTGACAGATGGCGTCAGGCACTCTTCCAGCATCTTTTCAGTTGTTCTGCGTCTCACAAATGTTCTTCTGTGTGATCCAAACACCTCAAACTTTGATTCGTCTGTCCATAAAAGTCTCAGATATGGCTTTTTCTTTGCCACTTTGCCCTCAAGGCCAGCATCCTGGAGTCGCCTCTTCAGTGTAGACTTTGACACTGGCGTTTTGCATGTACTATTTAATGAAGCTGTGAGGCGTCGATTTCTCAAATTAGAGACTCTACACTGTGTTCCAAATTATTATGCAAATAATATTCTCAGATTTTCCCAAATTACCTATATGAATTGCAGTCATTGTAATTTTCCAGTCAAATAACTATTAGAGTACAATTGAAAGGTTTTGTACAAACTGCCTATGATAACAGTATATTTTTAAAAAAATAAAACACTCAAACTGCACTCAAAATGCATGTTCCAAATTATTATGCACAGCAGAGTTTTCAACCTTTTCATTTTAATAAAGAACAAAAAAATGGTCATTTTTGAAATTATAAGCATTAGCAGGTTATTTCAAACTGAAATCAAACAGTTTTCAACTCAAAACTTTATTCTAGGTGATGTTACATTTGCACATAGGATCCCTTGTTCGAAAGGAGCTTCTGAACTCTCTGGTCCATTGAATTTGTCAGGTTTTGGATGGTTTCTGCTTCAATTGTTTTGCATGAAGACAGAATACCCTCCCAGAGCTGTTGCTTAGATGTGAACTGCCTCCCGCCATCATAGACACTCCTTTTGATGATGCTCCAGAGGTTCTCAATGTGGTTGAGGTCAGGGGAGCATAGGTGCCACACCATAAGTCGATCGCAGCATTGCGGTGGCAAGGGGAGGTGATCGCAGTGCATGACCAAACTATCTTCTGCATCTGCAACGCTGACAGCCTGCATAGCACAGGGATGGTGCTCCATCCCTATGCTATGCAAGCGATCAGAATAAAAAAAGTTAAAGACCCATAGTGGGACAAAGTATAAAAGTAAAAAAAAGTGTCAGAAAGTGAAAAAATAATTGTAAAAATATTTTAAAAAAATAAAAAAAGAATCCACCAAAAATAAAAATATAATGTATCCATCAATAAATATTATTATGAAAAAAAAAAAAAACAATAAAAGTACACATATTTGGTATCACCACGTCCAGAACGTCCTGACCTATAAAATTGTCCCACTAGTTAACCACTTCAGTGAACACGGTAAAAAAGAAAATAAAAAACGAAGCAAATAACAATGCTTTATCATCATACCGCCAAACAAAAAATGGAATGACACAATCAAAAAGAAGAATATAAATAAAAATAGTACCGCTGAAAACGTCATCTCATCTCGCAAAAAACAAGCTGTCATACAGCTTCATCAGCCGAAAAATAAAAAAGTTATAGCTCTCAGAATAAAGCGATGCAAAAAAATATTTTTTTCTATAAAATTGCTTTCATGTAAAAGCGCAAAAACATAGAAAAACTATATAACTGTGGTACTGCTGTAAACGTACTGACCCGAAGAATAAAGCTACCTTATCAATTTTACCACACGTGGAACAGAATAAAAAAATAAAATAAAAAAACAATTCCTGAATTGTTGGTTTTTGTTTATTCTGCCTCACAAAAATGGGAATAGAAAGCGATCAAAAAATGTCACGTGCCTGAAAATAGCACCAATAAAAACGTCAACTCATCCCGCAAAAAACAAGCCATCACATGACTCTGTCGGCCAAAATATGGAAAAATTATAGCTCTCAAAATATGGCAATGCAAAAACTAGATTTTACAAAAAAATGCGTCTTTTAGTGTGTGACAGCTGTCAATCATAAAAACCCGATATGATTCTGGTATCACTGTAATCGCACTGACCCGAAGAATAAAGTCATCTAATCACTTATACCGCACGAGGAACGGCGTAAAAAATAAACTCTCAGGTTAGGGTTGTGCTAGGGTTAGGGTTGGGGTTGGGGTTAGTGTTGTGCTAAGGTTAGGGTTAGGGTTGAGCTTGGGTTGGGCTAGGGTTAGGGTTGGTCTAGGGTTAGCACAACGTAGCCCAACCCAAACCCTAGACCAACCCTAACCCTAGCCCAACCCAAGCTCAACCCTAACCCTAACCATAGCATAACCTAGCCCAACCCTAACCCTAGACCAACCCTAACCCTAGCCCAACCCAAGCTCAACCCCAACCCTAACCATAGCGCAACCTAGCCCAACCCTATGGTTAGGGTTGGGGTTAGGGTTGGGGTTAGGGTTGGGCTAGGGTTGTGCTAGGGTTGGGGATAGGGTTGGGGTTGGGCTAGGGTTGGGGTTAGGGCTGGGTTAGGGTTAGGGTTGGGCCATGGTTAGGGTTGGGGATGGGATTAGGGTTGGGCTAGGGTTAGGGTTGGGATTTTTTTCAAAAGTAAAAAAAAAAAGATGACGAAATGGCAACTAGTGTTGAAAGAAAGTGCTCGCTACTTGAGTTTGCATCGGGTGCTTGGGTATGCATTGAGTATCGCGGATGCTCGAATGACGTGCTCGAGTCTCCGCCCCATATGCTTCGCGGCCAAAAAAACCTTGCAGGGATTGCCTGCCATGCACAATCGATCCACGCATGTTTTTTTTGGGTGTCTAATAACCGTGAAACATGCGGGCGGGGACTCGAGCTTGTCACTCTAGCACCCATGATACATGGTGCATACCTGAGTACCCGATGCAAACTCAAGTAGAGAGCACTTGCGCTCAAGACTAATGACAACTTATTCAATATGATGACCTAATGTTATCTTTTTCTGTGTCATACCTCTGGGTTCAAAATATTCACTATACCCATTGATAAAATCCTTGAGGGGTGTAGTTTCCAAAATGAGGTCACTTGTGGGGGGTTTCCACTATTTAGGCACATCAGGGGCTCTCCAAACGCGACATGGCGTCCGCTCTCGATTCCAGCCAATTTTGCATTCAAAAAGTCACACAGTGCTCCTTCCCTTCTGAACTCTGCCGTGCGCCCAAACACTGTATTTTCCCCACATATGGGATATTGGCGTATTCAGGAGAATTGCGCAAAAGTTTTTGGGGTCCATTTTCTCCTCTTACCCTTGTGAAAATAAAAAAATTGGGGCTAAAACATCATTTTTGTGGAAAAAGTTTGATTTTTTTATTTTCACGGCTCCATGTTATAAACTTCTGTGAAGCACCTGGGGGTTCAAGGTGCTCACCACACATCTAGATAAGTTCCCTGAGAGGTCTAGTTTCTAAAATGGTGTCACTTGTGGGTGGTTTCCACTGTTTAGGCACATCAGGGGCTCTCCAAATGCAACATGGCGTCCGCTAATTATTCAAGCAAATTTTCCAATCAAAAAGTCAAATGGCGCTCCTTCCCTTCCGAACCCTGCCGTTCGCCCAAACAGTGATTTTCCCACACATATGGGGTATCTGCTTACTCAGGAGAAATTGCACAACAAACTGCATGGTGCAATTTCTCCTGTTACCCTTATGAAAATGCAAAATTGGGGGCTGAAAAACATTTTTGTGGGAAAAATGTGAAAGTTTTATTTTTACGGCTCAATGTTATAAACTTCTGTGAAGTACCTGGGGGTTCAAGGTGCTCACCACACATCTAAATAAGTTCCCTGAGAGGTCTAGTTTCCAAAATGGTGTCACTTGTGGGGGGTTTCCACTGTTTAGACACATCAGGGGCTCCCCAAATGCAACATGGCGTCCGCTAATTATTCAAGCAAATTTTACATTCAAAAAGTCCAATGGCGCTCCTTCCCTTCCGAACCCTGCATGCGCCCAAACAGTGTTTTTTCCCCACATATGGGGTATCTGTGTGCCCAGGGAAAATTGCACAACAAATTTTAGGGTCAATTTTCTCCTGTTACCCCTGCAAAAATAAAAAAATTGGGTCTAAAGTAACATTTTTGTGAAAAAAGTTAAATGTTCATTTTTTTCTTCCACATACCAAAAATTCCTGTGAAGCACCTGAAGGGTTAATAAAGTTTTTGAATGTGGTTTTGAGCACCTTGAGGGGTGCAGTTTTTAGAATGGTGTCACTTTTGGGTATTTTCTGTCATAAAGACCCCTCAAAGTGACTTCAAACATGATGTGGACCCTAAAAAAATGGTTTAGCAAATTTTGTTGGAAAAATTAGAAATCGCTGGTCAAATTTTAACCCTTATAGCTCCCTAATAAAAAAAATGTGGTTCCAAAATTGTGATGATGTAAAGTAGACATGTGGGAAATGTTATTTATTAACTATTTTGTGTGACATATCTCTCTGATTTAAGGACATAAAAATTAAAATTTTGAAAATTGCAAAATTTTCAAAATTTTTCCAAATTTCAGTTTTTTTCACAAATAAACGCAAGTGATATTGAAAAAATTTTACCACTATCATGAAGTACAATATGTCATGAAAAAACAATCTCAGAATCAGGGGGGTCCGTTGAAGCGTTCCAGAGTAATTACTTCATAAATTGACAGTGGTCAGAATTGTAAAAATTGGCCTGGTCATTAACGTGCAAACCACCCTCTGGGGTAAAGGGGTTAAAACACTGGAGTGGTGGTTGTTGGAATTGGGTCTCTAACTCTCTATACACCTATATTGCAAAAAAAACAAGACGTTTGCAGCTATAATAGTCATTTACCACATTAGCAATGTATAGAGTGTATTTCAGATTCATTTAATGTTAGCTTCATTGAAAAAAAATGTGCTTTTCTTCCAAAAATAATGAAATTTCTAAATGACCCCAAACTTTTGAGCGATAGTGTATGTTTGTCTGTTCTATGTTGCACTTTATAGAATCTATAGATGTCTTTATAATTATAAAATGGGGAAAAAAAGACTAAGCGCCTGATTAATTGTCAGGCATTAAAGAAAGATTACAACTTCACTAATAAATATACTTGTAATAACATGATATTCCGAGGTTCTATTTATCTGATTTTACCATATACATAATAAATAATGTTACAAATGTTACAATGCCATTTATTGCTAATGTAAAGGTTATGTTTAGATTTCTAATGATTTCATAATTGCTATCCATTTTATTTTTCTGCAACATTTAAATTCTCGGCTAGCTTCTAAATGTGATAATGATTTTTTGCCCAAATGCTAGAGATATATATATATATTGATATTAGCTGTTCTTGAACAAGCAAACATTTGAAAAAGTCAAATGAAATATGAAGATTACAAATAGCCCTAAACAAAATCAGCTTGTTATTAAAAACCACTTAAGCGCCGGCTAGTTCTTTATTTAGAGAGGTGCCTGGAAAACATTTCATCTAGTGTCTATAGTAATTGAAAAGGCATATATTTGCAGTATGTTCTAACTTTTATATATTTCAAATTTAAGTGGAAATTTTGAATTAAATGAAACACTAAAATATTGGTGTTTTATATGTTATAATGAAACTTTTGAAATATAGCAGATTTTCCAATATTATGTGTGAAGAAATGAAACTTTACCAAAGCTATTCCAGTCCACTTCACAGTGCTCTATCTATTTATCTCAGAGCTAATAGAACTGGGTCACATGCCATTATATATATAGAATTGTTCTGCAACTGTAACCTCAGGGCTAACACTAATCCTCTCTGCTAGTTTATTTTCTTCATCCCTTAGTTATAAAATAATTATTCTTTTGCTAAGACCCGTAAAAAAAGTTTTAGGTGTTTTCATTGAATCATTGATGAGCATTTAAAAATGCCAAAATATACCTAAGGCAGGTGGACACAATGAAGTACCTATTTTTTGGCACACAATAGGGGAAAACGCAGTCATTTATTTTCATTGTAAATGCTGTTTTTAATCTTGTATAACTGCACATTCTTCCACCATTTACTGTGTGCAAATGACCAATGGCAAATCTTATTTGTGGTTAAACCTGGTGTCCAAGTAGATCCCAGAGCAATTTTTCCAGACCAGGTAGAGGCGCTGTGATGACGACACAGCATTTATTCTTAATCATGTCAGATGTATTTTTCAGTAGGTCAAGAGACACAAGCCATTGTTCATATGAATAACATTATACTCATGGGTATCCAATACGAATATCATGCCAAACTCCAAAGTACATAAATAACATAAAAAAGAGGGGCCTGAAGAAGCAAAAAAAGGCCCAAAAGACCAGAGTTTTATACAAACAACTATTAATCTTTATTAGACATTAGAGATGAGCGTTGTTCTACTCGAACTGTTCGCCAATCTCAAATTCGAGCTGTTTTGGGCGGTGTTCGAGCCGTTCGGCGAACACGAACAATTTGAGAAAAATTCGGCTGTTCGAGGTTATGTTCGATAACTGTTCGTGCACCAAAATCATAACTGGATTTTTTCTCAGTAATGATGAAAATTAATGTTAATACGCAGTTTGAGTGTACAGCGGGGTGGGGGGAGGGGCAGGGGATGGATCTCTGCAGGAACAATGAAGATCTCCATTTTTTTTTTCTCTTTCCAGCATTTACAGTGGGGAGGTGCAATCTGTCAGCCTATCAGCAGCGCACACACGGAGCGAAGTGCTTTTTTTCACACAAGCAAGGGCATGTGTCATTGGCAGTGTATGTCACATGTCCTTGCCCTATAAGACCAAGCCATTTTCCCCGTCGCCACCATTTTCTCACTGCTGCAGCTGCGTGTTAGACGGCACCGCTGTTGCTGTGTGCGCTATACCTTGTTAATTTCAAGCCAATTTTCGCACAAATCTACAGATAGCTTGGGATTAGGGAATAGTTGTGATTGCAGTCCTTTTAAGGACTAGGTTACAGCATTTCCTACGACTTTTATCAGGCAGGTCTGTGCTCTTAAATAGATAGATTGTGGGAGTAAAGACTAATTGTAATTGGAGTCCTTTTCAGGACTAGGTTACATCAGTTCCTATCAGTTTTTGCCAGGCAGGTCTGTGCCAGTGCTGTGCAAATTTTTTTCACAGCATTTGGCTGAATCTAGCAAAGCTAATCCTTTTTGGCCTATTGCAGAGTGTGTTAGTCAGTGGAGTAGCCTATCTGTGTTGCAAGATATACCACCTGTGTATAGAATACCAATTTTTTTACTGCACCTAGTGAAGTAAAATCTTTTGGGCATAGCATCATTCTATTAGTCCATCTATACTGACCTCCATCAGGTTGCAAATTGAATATAATTTTTTTCTGCATCTAGCTCTGAAAAAATATTGGGCTTCTAGCTGTGTGTGGGACTTGTTGTATTAGACCATCTATACTGACCTCCATCAGGTTGCAAACTGAATATATTTTTTCTGCATCTACCTCTGAAAAAATATTGGGCTTCTAGCTGTGTGTGGGACTTGTTCTATTAATCCATCTATACAGACCTCCATCAGGTTGCAAACTGAATATATTTTTTTCTGCATCTACCTCTGAAAAAATATTGGGCTTCTAGCTGTGTGTGGGACTTGTTATATTAGTCCATCTATACTGACCTCCATCAGGTTGCAAACTGAATATATTTTTTTCTGCATCTACCTCTGAAAAAATATTGGGCTTCTAGCTGTGTGTGGGACTTGTTCTATTAATCAATCTATACAGACCTCCATCAGGTTGCAAACTGAATATATTTTTTTCTGCATCTACCTCTGAAAAAATATTGGGCTTCTAGCTGTGTGTGGGACTTGTTGTATTAGTCCATCTATACTGACCTCCATCAGGTTGCAAACTGAATATATTTTTTTCTGCATCTACCTCTGAAAAAATATTGGGCTTCTAGCTGTGTGTGGGACTTGTTCTATTAATCCATCTATACAGACCTCCATCAGGTTGCAAACTGAATATAATTTTATTCTGCATCTAGCTCTGAAAAAATATTTGGCCTTCTAGCAGTGTGTGGGACTTTCTCTATTAGTCCATCTATACTGACCTCCATCAGGTTGCAAATTAAAAATAATTTTTATCTGCATCTACAGTACCTCTGAAAAAATATTTGGGCTTTTAGCTGTCTGTGGGACTTGTTCTATTAGTCCATCTATACTGACCTCCATCAGGTTGCAAATTGAATATAATTTTTATCTGCATCTAGCTCTGAAAAAATATTTGGCCTTCTAACAGTGTGTGGGACTTTCTCTATTAGTCCATCTATACTGACCTCCATCAGGTTGCAAATTAAAAATAATTTTTATCTGCATCTACCTCTGAAAAAATATTTGGGCTTCTAGCTGTGTGTGGGATTTGTTCTATTACTCCATCTATACTGACCTCCATCAGGTTGCAAACTGAATATATTTTTTTCTGCATCTACCTCTGAAAAAATATTGGGCTTCTAGCTGTGTGTGGGACTTGTTGTATTACTCCATCTATACTGATCTCCATCAGGTTGCAAATTAAAAATAATTTTTATCTGCATCTACAGTACCTCTGAAAAAATATTTGGGCTTCTAGCTGTGTGTGGAACTTGTTCTATTAGTCCATCTATACTGACCTCCATCAGGTTGCAAATTGAATATAATTTTTATCTGCATCTAGCTCTGAAAAAATATTTGGCCTTCTAGCAGTGTGTGGGACTTTCTCTATTAGTCCATCTATACTGACCTCCATCAGGTTGCAAGTTAAAAATAATTTTTATCTGCATCTAGCTCTGAAAAAATATTTGGCCTTCTAGCAGTGTGTGGGACTTTCTCTATTAGTCCATCTATACTGACCTCCATCAGGTTGCAAATTAAAAATATTTTTTATCTGCATCTACAGTACCTCTGAAAAAATATTTGGGCTTCTAGCTGTGTGTGGGACTTGTTCTATTAGTCCATCTATACTGACCTCCATCAGGTTGCAAATTGAATATAATTTTTATCTGCATCTAGCTCTGAAAAAATATTTGGCCTTCTAGCAGTGTGTGGGACTTTCTCTATTAGTCCATCTATACTGACCTCCATCAGGTTGCAAATTAAAAATAATTTTTATCTGCATCTAGCTCTGAAAAAATATTTGGCCTTCTAGCAGTGTGTGGGACTTTCTCTATTAGTCCATCTATACTGACCTCCATCAGGTTGCAAATTAAAAATAATTTTTATCTGCATCTACAGTACCTCTGAAAAAATATTTGGGCTTCTAGCTGTGTGTGGGACTTGTTCTATTAGTCCATCTATACTGACCTCCATCAGGTTGCAAATTGAATATAATTTTTATCTGCATCTAGCTCTGAAAAAATATTTGGCCTTCTAGCAGTGTGTGGGACTTTCTCTATTAGTCCATCTATACTGACCTCCATCAGGTTGCAAATTGAATATAATTTTTATCTGCATCTAGCTCTGAAAAAATATTTGGCCTTCTAGCAGTGTGTGGGACTTTCTCTATTAGTCCATCTATACTGACCTCCATCAGGTTGCAAATTAAAAATAATTTTTATCTGCATCTACCTCTGAAAAAATATTTGGGCTTCTAGCTGTGTGTGGGACTTGTTCTATTACTCCATATATACTGACCTCCATCAGGTTGCAAACTGAATATAATTTTTTTCTGCATCTAGCTCTGAAAAAATATTTGGCCTTCTAGCAGTGTGTGGGACTTTCTCTATTATTCCATCTATACTGACCTCCATCAGGTTGCAAATTAAAAATAATTTTTATCTGCATCTACAGTACCTCTGAAAAAATATTTGTGCTTCTAGCTGTGTGTGGGACTTGTTCTATTAGTCCATCTATACTGACCTCCATCAGGTTGCAAATTGAATATAATTTTTATCTGCATCTAGCTCTGAAAAAATATTTGGCCTTCTAGCAGTGTGTGGGACTTTCTCTATTAGTCCATCTATACTGACCTCCATCAGGTTGCAAATTGAATATAATTTTTATCTGCATCTAGCTCTGAAAAAATATTTGGCCTTCTAGCAGTGTGTGGGACTTTCTCTATTAGTCCATCTATACTGACCTCCATCAGGTTGCAAATTAAAAATAATTTTTATCTGCATCTACCTCTGAAAAAATATTTGGGCTTCTAGCTGTGTGTGGGACTTGTTCTATTACTCCATCTATACTGACCTCCATCAGGTTGCAAACTGAATATATTTTTTTCTGCATCTACCTCTGAAAAAATATTGGGCTTCTAGCTGTGTGTGGGACTTGTTGTATTACTCCATCTATACTGACCTCCATCAGGTTGCAAATTAAAAATAATTTTTATCTGCATCTACAGTACCTCTGAAAAAATATTTGGGCTTCTAGCTGTGTGTGGGACTTGTTCTATTAGTCCATCTATACTGACCTCTATCAGGTTGCAAATTGAATATAATTTTTATCTGCATCTAGCTCTGAAAAAATATTTGGCCTTCTAGCAGTGTGTGGGACTTTCTCTATTAGTCCATCTATACTGACCTCCATCAGGTTGCAAGTTAAAAATAATTTTTATCTGCATCTAGCTCTGAAAAAATATTTGGCCTTCTAGCAGTGTGTGGGACTTTCTCTATTAGTCCATCTATACTGACCTCCATCAGGTTGCAAATTAAAAATAATTTTTATCTGCATCTACAGTACCTCTGAAAAAATATTTGGGCTTCTAGCTGTGTGTGGGACTTGTTCTATTAGTCCATCTATACTGACCTCCATCAGGTTGCAAATTGAATATAATTTTTATCTGCATCTAGCTCTGAAAAAATATTTGGCCTTCTAGCAGTGTGTGGGACTTTCTCTATTAGTCCATCTATACTGACCTCCATCAGGTTGCAAATTGAATATAATTTTTATCTGCATCTAGCTCTGAAAAAATATTTGGCCTTCTAGCAGTGTGTGGGACTTTCTCTATTAGTCCATCTATACTGACCTCCATCAGGTTGCAAATTAAAAATAATTTTTATCTGCATCTACCTCTGAAAAAATATTTGGGCTTCTAGCTGTGTGTGGGACTTGTTCTATTACTCCATATATACTGACCTCCATCAGGTTGCAAACTGAATATATTTTTTTCTGCATCTACCTCTGAAAAAATATTGGGCTTCTAGCTGTGTGTGGGACTTGTTGTATTACTCCATCTATACTGACCTCCATCAGGTTGCAAATTAAAAATAATTTTTATCTGCATCTACCTCTGAAAAAATATTTGGGCTTCTAGCTGTGTGTGGGACTTGTTCTATTGCTCCATATATACTGACCTCCATCAGGTTGCAAACTGAATATATTTTTTTCTGCATCTACCTCTGAAAAAATATTGGGCTTCTAGCTGTGTGTGGGACTTGTTGTATTACTCCATCTATACTGACCTCCATCAGGTTGCAAATTAAAAATAATTTTTATCTGCATCTACCTCTGAAAAAATATTTGGGCTTCTAGCTGTGTGTGGGACTTGTTCTATTAATCCATCTATACAGACCTCCATCAGGTTGCAAACTGAATATCATTTTTTTCTGCATCTAGCTCTGAAAAAATATTTGGCCTTCTAGCAGTGTGTGGGACTTGTTCTATTAGTCCATCTATACTGACCTCCATCAGGTTGCAAATTCAAAGTAATTTTTTGTCTGCATCTAGCTCTGAAAAAATATTTGGCCTTCTAGCAGTGTGTGGGACTTTCTCTATTAGTCCATCTATACTGACCTCCATCAGGTTGCAAACTGAATATATTTTTTTTCGGCATCTACCTCTGAAAAAATATTGGGCTTGTAGCTGTGTGTGGGACTTGTTCTATTAATCCATCTATACAGACCTCCATCAGGTTGCAAACTGAATAAAAATTTTTTCTGCATCTACCTCTGAAAAAATATTTGGGCTTCTAGCTGTGTGTGGGACTTGTTCTATTAGTCCATCTATACTGACCTCCATCAGGTTGCAAATTGAATATAATTTTTTTCTGCATCTAACCCAGCCAATAGTTTTGGCCTAATACCACAGTTTGGCCACTCAGCTCTGCTCGGTTCCCATCCATTGTTTTTTTGTGCAAACAACTCCAGAGTTGTGAATTAGTTAACCACCAAAATGAGTGGAAAAAGGCCTGCTGCTGGTGGAAAGGGGAATAGGCGTGTTGGGAAGGGGAAAAAAGGTTGTGTCCGTGGGGTAGGTGTTAAAGCAACAGTAACATCTGCAGAAGAAAGACCATCTTCCAGCCAAACTAAAATGTCTACTTCTTTTAGCGGACAATGTGATAAGATCCCTTTCTTACGGCCACGCCAATCGCTACAAATTCCAGATGAGGCACAAAAACAGCAGGTGCTTCAACGGATATCAAGTGCTCCTTTAAGTGGGCTCTCCTCCACATCAACTTCAACATCGCAAATACTCCAGTCCTCAAAGGTGTCACCCCAATCGCACTTGCTTCCTCACAGCTCCCAAATCTCCAGCTGCCCGTCTGAGTATGAGGTAGAACAGATGGTTGAGTCTGCAGAGCTGTTTACTCATACTATAGCCTGGGAATCAGAGGTCGACTCCAGCGCTTCTGTGAATCCAGACGAGGAAATGATCTGCACTGATGCCCAGAATCTTTATGAGTCGGATCCAGGACCAGACGCAGAAGGTTCTGACCATAATGTAGACCCTCATTCCCAAACTGTAACTCCTGTTGGTGGAGACAATGAGGAAGACGATGATAAGACTCAAATACCTGATTGGAGCGACAACTTTAGTTTTTTGTCAGGGCAGGAACAGGTTGGCTCTGAGGACGACGGGTGTGATAACGCACAGGGTGATGATGATGAGGTTGGAGATCCCACTTACTGTCAACCCACAGTCAGCCAAGAGATGAGGTCAGCAGAGGAGGTGGAGGAAGATGCTAGTGACGAAGAGGTCAGGTTGCGCCTTCCTGGACAGAGACGTAGTACTGGAAGCACGTCAACAACTGCATCCTCAAACACAACTCTGCCTCTCACCACAAGTCGTGGTGGCTCTTCAGGTCGCATGGGTGCTAAGCCTTGCATAGCCTGGGCATTTTTTCAGATCGATAAAGATGACCCAACTCGTGTTATCTGTAACATTTGTCAGCAAAAGCTAAGTAGAGGCCAAAAAATACATTGTTTGAGTACTTCATGCATGAACTGGCACATGGACATGAAGCATAAGTTGCAGTGGGAAGCTCAGTGTGCTATAATGCGGCCTAGTCGGCCGGGCCAACCACCGTCTGCCATATCTTGTGCATCTGTAGCACCCTGAGGATTCGGCTGCTACAGGGGTATTGCACCTCAACCCAGAGGTGTGATATTCCACTCCCGGGTAAGGATGGAGTGTGGAACTGAGCTCAGATAGACTGCATGCACTACATACATCCCATTTCAGAGGAGCAGGCCGACGGTACTCCCACTTAGAAATGTGCAGGTACAACCGAGCCTGTTCCTGGCTGGAGTGGGAGGGGGGTGGTACATCCCATGTAGTGTAGGGGCAGATAGGGGGAGCAGTCTGGGTAGTGATAGGAGCTCATTGGGTGCTGGTCACCTGAGCTCACACATAGAGGGTGTATATAAGGTGGGCACCAACTAGAATCAGGGTCAGATGCAGAGAACAAGTCAGCAAGTCAGACGCAGGGAGCAAGACAGCTGCAGAGGAGCAGAGAGCAAGACAGCTGCAGAGGAGCAGACAGCAAGCAGAGAGGAAGTCAGCCTGCAGCAAGAGAGAGACCCTGAGTGAGAGAGGAGCAAAGAAGGAGTACCCAGAGGGGAAAACAGAAGGGACCCAAGAACCCAAATTAGAGCACCGGGTGAGGAGTCAGCATCAGGGTACCGGAACCCAAGCTGGTGGGGGCAAAAACAATCCCTAGCCAGAGACCGGAGATCGTGGGCAGCGTTTGCCACGGTCACCCATCACATTCACCCCGAAGGCACACCACATGAAGGGTCAGGGAACCCAAGGCCAAGGGTGTCCCAACAGAAGGCCCGAGGGAGCTGGACCTAGGTGAATCACTGGTGGGGACGGCTGAAGAAAGGACAGAGGGAGAGCTCAGGGCCACGCTCCGGACTTGTTTGGGGGTTGGCTGGATCCAGGACCTGGTGGACGCAGCACGGCTCGGGTGGTCACTAGCAGCTGGAGTGACCAGTACAACATCTGCAGTAAGTAAACACCCTTAACTGCACAACCCGAGTCTGTCTTCATTGCCGGCTGCACCGCACCACCACAACCCCCATCCTCTGCGCCTGTCCCCTCTGAGGCTATACCCCTCCCGTTGGGGGTGATCCCACCAAGCTGCGCACCCACCATCAGCCTCAGCGGACCCTGCTGCAGCGGCGGCCACAGTGACCGCATCACAACGGGTGGCGTAGTCGACACAAAAGAACTTTAGTAACATCTATAGAACTGCCACATCACACTGAGCTTGACGCCCTGGGCACGGGACCGGGTCACAGCCGCTCGGAGACTACAACCCCCCCCCCATCTGATCCGGTGCCGGGTATTCCCCTCAAAAAGGAATATGTCCCAGGGGGCGCGTCAACTTTGGCGTAGTCGGCAGGATTACGTGCCCGCAACACCCGGGTACTGCGTGCCTGAAGAAAAGTGCAAGTTTACCTCAGAAAGAAGTCTCCCGCCGGTTCCGGAGGGTCCACGCCATCGGACTCCATCACCAGTCGTTTCCCGCCGATTGTCCGCCATTTCCAACTTGTTCCCGCCATCTGCAGAGTTTCCCGCCACTGGGCGACGCTTCCCGCCAAAACCGCAGATTTCCCGCCTTGGAAGAGCAGCGGACGCCATTATGGGCGTGCCAAAGGAGGGCAGGAGGCCACCTCCCATCGTGGGCCAGGACAGAAAATGGCGCCAAAAGTGGAAACCGCCCCCACCAACAGAGACTGTGATGCTAGAGGTGTATGTCAGCGTGAAAGAACTACCCCTGGAGCTGACAGTCACCGAGTTGCCCCGGGACCGCCCTCGAAGTGGGAGGAGACGAAAGAGAAGAGAAAAGATGGGTGTCGCTTGGAGCAGTCTGGAGCGAGCGCACCCGGAGTCAGGAAGCCTGGAGAGGAGCAGCAGAAAAGCTCACCCGGAGATGGAGAGAAAGCAGAACAGCACCGGCCCGCTGGCCAGGAGTCTGCTAGAGACCGAGGAAGGAGGGCAGAGCAGCACCGGCCCGCTGGCCAGGAGCCTGCCGAGAGCAGAGCAGAGCAGCACCGACCCGATGGTCAGGAGCCTGCTAGAGTCCACAACCCCGCTAGGTCTAGCGGAGATCCTTGCACAGCTCCCCCGAGACCGGGAGTGTGCACAAACTGCCCTGGAGGGCCTCGCACGGAGGATGGCCCGGGTACAGCGGGAGATACTGGCGGAGTGGAGCCGGGAGATGGCTCAGCACGCAGAGACCAAGCAGAGGAGCACGCTACCCTGGAAGAGGAAGCAGACCGCCTCTGAGGATGGCGCGGGAGGACCCAAGGCCGGAGACGGCGCCGAGGAGGGAGCCGAACGCATGGAGGCAGGTAAAGGGGACGCCTATACCCCAAGCCGTGACACCGCTCACCTGCCCCAGCTCCCCGTCGCAGAGCCCGAAAGTCCCCCTGCTGTGCCCGTAGCCGCCACGTCACCGCTATGGACTAGGCCCCGACCGGAAGCCGCCGCAGCGACCCCTGTGACGTCACGCGCCTCGACCCGGAGCGTGACAAAGCAGGAAATACCACCAGCCTGGTCGCAAGGCCTAGTACCCCCGGGCGCCGCATCACCAACAGCGCCCCCTACCTCCGCGGAGCCTCAGGCCTGGCCGCAAGGCCAGGTAGCCCAGGGCGCCGCCGTCCTAACGGTGCCCTTCACCTTCCAGGTGCCCCAGGCCTGGCCGCAAGGCCTGGGCAACCCGGGCGCCACCA
Organism: Phyllobates terribilis; assembly: GCF_046119375.1. NCBI lineage: Eukaryota > Metazoa > Chordata > Amphibia > Anura > Dendrobatidae > Phyllobates > Phyllobates terribilis. Next base: position 479,847,337 of record NW_027362764.1, on the reverse strand, counting down.
CCACCGCGCCCGCGCCCGCAATACCAAGGGTGCCACACCTGGGGGAGGACCTGTTCAGCCAGCTCGCATGGCCGGACGGGCGGCCCTTCATCTGGCCCGAAGGATACCATGAGCTGGAACGGCAGCAGAGACTAAGACCCCTGGATGAACCCCTGATTCCGGCTCCGAAGCCCGTGGCACGGATCTCGCCCCCGCTAGCGGAAGCGCAGTTTGAGTGGGACCCCACTGGAGAAGATCTAATGGGGTTCACTCAGGAAACTAGGGCAGCTGCAGCAGACCGCGCCGAGTGTTGCCGACAGCAGCTCGAGGAGTTCGCGAGGGAGCGGAGAGAGAGGCGGGTCCGGGAACAACAGGCCCAAATAAGGAGCGCCGAGCAAAAGAGCCGGACCAGGAGGGACCCCCGTGCAGCGCACAGTCCCCGTACCACCGGGACTGTCATCAAGTTTAACCAGCAGCACGGGTGGGGCTTCATTCGGGACAACAACACTCACGGCGACGTCTTTGTCACGCGCAGAGACGTGGAGTCACATCTGCCGGAGGGGCACAGAGGTCGTGACCTCTACATCGGAGATGAGGTCACCTTTACCCGGCACAAGTGTGCCAAAGGACCTTACGCCCTCCACGTACACCGCCTGACGGAGGAGGAGTTGCGGTGCGGGGAGGAGGAGCAAGAGGACCCGGACGGGTCTGAAGTTCAAAGAGCAGGAGGAAGACGCCGTTGAGTGCGGCAGAGCAGGTGCTGTAAATAAGTTACCCCATGGGGGTATAAAGAAACTGAAACTGTTGCTGCTAAAATAGTCCCCGTTGGGACCAGTGAACTGTTACCCGTTAACCCCTTCATCCTACAGGCTGAGGACTGTGAGCAGCCATTCCCATCCCTCTACCTGGCCGAGGACTGAGAGCGGCCAACTTTCCCTGTATATAGTTGCGCGTCCTAAAGCGCCCCCTACCGGTTTTATAGAAAACCAGATTTTCTAAGAGACTGTCGCACTTTTCCCGGACACACGGTGCACAGTGTCCGGAGGAGGAACCAGAGACAAGAGAAGTCTACGAGAATGTTTATATAAAAAAGTTTTATATATATACTGTTTTATATGTTTTATATGTTTATATGAAAAATTTTGTATGTTTTGGTGTTATTTATGTCTTTACAGCCCGAGGACGTGCTGTGATTTACCAGGGGGGAATGTAGCACCCTGAGGATTCGGCTGCTACAGGGGTATTGCACCTCAACCCAGAGGTGTGATATTCCACTCCCGGGTAAGGATGGAGTGTGGAACTGAGCTCAGATAGACTGCATGCACTACATACATCCCATTTCAGAGGAGCAGGCCGACGGTACTCCCACTTAGAAATGTGCAGGTACAACCGAGCCTGTTCCTGGCTGGAGTGGGAGGGGGGTGGTACATCCCATGTAGTGTAGGGGCAGATAGGGGGAGCAGTCTGGGTAGTGATAGGAGCTCATTGGGTGCTGGTCACCTGAGCTCACACATAGAGGGTGTATATAAGGTGGGCACCAACTAGAATCAGGGTCAGATGCAGAGAACAAGTCAGCAAGTCAGACGCAGGGAGCAAGACAGCTGCAGAGGAGCAGAGAGCAAGACAGCTGCAGAGGAGCAGACAGCAAGCAGAGAGGAAGTCAGCCTGCAGCAAGAGAGAGACCCTGAGTGAGAGAGGAGCAAAGAAGGAGTACCCAGAGGGGAAAACAGAAGGGACCCAAGAACCCAAATTAGAGCACCGGGTGAGGAGTCAGCATCAGGGTACCGGAACCCAAGCTGGTGGGGGCAAAAACAATCCCTAGCCAGAGACCGGAGATCGTGGGCAGCGTTTGCCACGGTCACCCATCACATTCACCCCGAAGGCACACCACATGAAGGGTCAGGGAACCCAAGGCCAAGGGTGTCCCAACAGAAGGCCCGAGGGAGCTGGACCTAGGTGAATCACTGGTGGGGACGGCTGAAGAAAGGACAGAGGGAGAGCTCAGGGCCACGCTCCGGACTTGTTTGGGGGTTGGCTGGATCCAGGACCTGGTGGACGCAGCACGGCTCGGGTGGTCACTAGCAGCTGGAGTGACCAGTACAACATCTGCAGTAAGTAAACACCCTTAACTGCACAACCCGAGTCTGTCTTCATTGCCGGCTGCACCGCACCACCACAACCCCCATCCTCTGCGCCTGTCCCCTCTGAGGCTATACCCCTCCCGTTGGGGGTGATCCCACCAAGCTGCGTACCCACCATCAGCCTCAGCGGACCCTGCTGCAGCGGCGGCCACAGTGACCGCATCACAACGGGTGGCGTAGTCGACACAAAAGAACTTTAGTAACATCTATAGAACTGCCACATCACACTGAGCTTGACGCCCTGGGCACGGGACCGGGTCACAGCCGCTCGGAGACTACAACCCCCCCCCATCTGATCCGGTGCCGGGTATTCCCCTCAAAAAGGAATATGTCCCAGGGGGCGCGTCACATCCGCGGCCTCTTCATCCTCTGTGACTGGGGGGACAGCAGTCACACCTGTTTTGGGGCGCAGACCTGCCACCTCTTTACTCGCAACAGCCAGCGTGATTGGCAGGTCATCATTTTCTTTGGAGGTGGTAACACCAGCTGGTGTTGAGCGCTGTCCGACATCGATAGCACCACCTTTGGATCAAGGCAACCTAACATGTCCGCTTGCATCTTCCTCACAGACCGGCAGTTTGCCGGGGACACCCTTATCAACCCTGTCTAAGCACAATAGCCAGACCTCGGTCCCTCAGATGTGGACAAGTAAAAGACCATTTCCTCCTAGCCATAAGAAAGCTAAGAGGTTGAATTTCACCATCTGCAAGCTCTTGGCTACAGAAATGCTGCCTTTCCGCCTGGTGGACACAGAGGATTTTCGAGACCTTATGTCCGTCGCAGTGCCCCAGTACCAGATGCCCAGTCGGCACTACTTCTCAAAGAAAGGTGTGCCTGCGCTCCACCAGCATGTCGCACACAACATCACCGCTTCTTTGAGAAACTCTGTGTGTGACAGTCAGCTCTGGAGAACCAATTTCATGAATGGTTGTCTCCACTGGACCTGAAACCAGGGAAGGCTGTGTGCGACAATGCTGCAAACCTGGGTGCGGCCCTTCGCCGGGGCAATGTCACACACGTGCCTTGTATGGCTCACGTGTTGAACCTGGTTGTCCAGCAATTTTTAGCCCACTATCCCAGACTAGATGGCCTTCTGCAGAGGGCACGGTCGCTGTGTGCTCACTTCCGCCGTTCGCATCCCGCAGCTCAGCGACTTACATCTCTACAGAAGTCATTGGGCCTGCCACTTCACCGGCTAAAATGCGATGTGCCTACCCGGTGGAATTCAACTCTGCACATGTTGCAGCGACTGTGGCAGCACCGACAAGCCCTGGTGCAATACGTTCTGACGTATAGCCTGGGCCAACGAGATCCAGAGGTGGGGCAAATCACGCTGGAGGAGTGGTCTCAGATCAGGGACCTATGCACCCCTCTGCACAGTTTTGAAATGGCGACCTAGATGTTTAGTGCTGACGATGCCATTATCAGCATGACTATTCCGGTGATTTACATGCTGGAGCACGTTAAACAGAATTCGGAGTCAGGTGGTGGCACAAGAGGAGGTGGAGGAAGTAGAGGAGGAGGAGTTGTATGCGGAAGGGCTAACATCTGCAAGGTCCAGACGGTCGGCAGCACCAAGGCGGCAGGCATGTGAGGGTGGGGGAGATGGTTTTACCAGGGCGCATGGTAGCAGCCAAACTAGTGAGGAAGGTGCAGGAGCCCAGGAAGAAGTGGAGGACGAACTGATGGAAGACTCATCAGATGAGGGAGACCTTGATCACATTTCTGTTGTGCGAGGTTGGGGGGAGAGGACAGAGGAAGGAAGCATGATTGTTACCTCGCCACCAACACAACAGGGACTTGGTGCTCCTGGATGCGCAACACACATGAGTGCCTTCTTGCTGCACTACCTGCAACATGACCCTCGAATTGTGAGAATTAGAAATAATCCTGACTACTGGGTTGACACACTGTTAGATCCCCGGTACAGAAGTAAATTTGCAGAAATTATTCCTGCCATAGAAAGGGATGCATGCATGCAGGAGTATCAGCAGAGACTGTTGCAGAATCTTACATGTGCTTTTCCACAAAATACCAGTGGTGCACGTAGTGAATCTCACAGTTCCAACTTGCCAACCGTGGGACCGTCAAGTGTTCAGCACTCAAACCGTAACAGAACCACAGTATCTGCTGGTAACATCAATTTTGCGGAATCATTTCACCACTTTTTTAGCCCATCCTTTGCAAGGCCACAGGAGACAAGAAGTCTGACACATAGTCAACGCCTAGAGACGATGGTACAGGAGTATCTCCAAGTAAACGTTGAAGCCATGACTGTGTCACTGGACCCTTGCTCTTTTTGGGCTTCCAATCTGGATAAATGGCCGGAGCTAGCAACTTACGCCTTGGAGATCTTGTCATGCCCCGCAGCCAGCGTTCTGTCTGAACGTGTGTTCAGCGTTGCTGGTGGTGTGCTGACAGATAAGCGCACGCGGCTCTCCACTGATAATGTAGACAGACTCACGTTCATAAAGATGAACAAATCATGGATCCGAAACGACTTTTCTACCCCTGTGTCATCCTGGGGAGAGTAAAAGCTTGATGATTGGTTAAAATCACCCTACCAACCGTTTTAAGCTTTCAAATTACTAATCATGTTTACCTGTATCTTGGCTGGAAAATAATTTGGGCTTTGTAGTAGTGTGCAGCACTGATTCTATTAGGCCATCTATAATAAGCTCCACCAGATTTAAAATTACTAATCATGTTTATCTGTATCTTGACTGGAAAATAATTTGGGCTTTGTAGCAGTGTGCAGCACTGATTCTATTAGGCCATCTATAATAAGCTCCACCAGATTTAAAATTACTAATCATGTTTATCTGTATCTTGACTGGAAAATAATTTGGGCTTTGTAGCAGTGTGCAGCACTGATCCTATTAGGCCATCTAAACTAAAGCTTCACCAGATTTAAAATTAATAATAATTTTTAGCTGAATCTAGCCCGGAAAATAATTTTGGGGCTCCGAGATGCGCAAGACACATAAGTGCCTTCTTGCTGCACTACCTGCAGCATGACCCTCATATTGTCAGAATTTGAAGTAATCATGACTACTGGGTTGCCACACTCTTAGATCCCCCAAACTTTTCGATCAACCTTTTCATTTTAATAAAGACCAAAAAAAATGGTCATTTTTGAAATTATAAGCATTAGCAGGTTGTTAGAAACTGAAATCAAACAGTTTTCAACTCAAAACTTTATTCTAGGTGATGTTACATTTTCACATAGGACCCCTTGTTCGAAATGAGCTTCTGAACTCTCTCGTCCATTGAATTTGTCAGGTTTTGGATGGTTTCTGCTTCAATTGTTTTGCATGAGGACAGAATACCCTCCCAGAGCTGTTGCTTAGATGTGAACTGCCTCCCGCCATCATAGACACTCCTTTTAATGATGCTCCAAAGGTTCTGAATGGGGTAGAGGTCAGGGGAGCATGGGGGTCACACCATAAGTTTGTCCCCTTTTATGCCCATATCAGCCAGAGATGCAGATGTTTTATGTGCAGCATGAGATGGTGCATTATCATGCAAAAAAATGATCTTGCTGTGAAATACATGGTTCTTCTTCTTGAACCATGGCAGGAAGTGCTGTTTGAGAAAATCCACATACATTATGGAGTTCATCTTTAGCGCCTTCAGGGATCCTAAAGGGGCCGACAATCTCTCTCCCCATGATTCCAGCCCAAAACATTACTCCACCTCCTCCTTGTTGGCGCTGTAGCCGTGTTTGCGTGGGGTGTCCATCAACCAGCCATCCTCCACTCCATCCATCTGGACCATCGAGCGCTGCACGGCACTCATCCGTGAACAAAACAGTTTTGAAATCAGTCTTCATGTAATGTTTGGCCCACTGGAGCCGTTTCTGCTTGTGTGAAGTGGATAGAGGAGGTCGACAGGATGGCGTATGCACAGCTGCAAACCTCTGATGGACCCTGCATCTTGTTGTTCGAGGGACGTTGGAGGCACCAGCAGCTTCAAAAACTTATCTGCTGCTATGACAAGGCTTTTTTGCCGCTGCTCTTTCAACCTGACGTAATTGCCTGTAGGAAAGAGTCCTCAATTTGCCCTTATCAGCACGCACACGTGTGTACTGTGAATCAGCTACATACTTCTTGATTGCCAAGACACTTCATCCTGATCATCGCACAATGTTGATTGTAGTCATGCCTTGACCTAAACACTCCACAATTTGTTGCTTCTCAGCAGCCGACACATCCTTTTTCTTTCCCATTTTGGCAGAAAATGTAGGCTGCTTAATAATGTGAGACAGCCTTCTTAAGTAGTCTTGCCTTTCATTGGACACACCTGCCAAACTAATTAGCACAGGTGTCTGCAATTGCTTACAGTGATATAAAGAGCCCTGACACACATCACCATCAATGAGTTTAACTGACAAACAAACAAATTCTTCCCTTATCACTCCTAAACACTTTTTGCATAATAATTTGGAACACAGTGTACATGTGCTTTTCCACAAAACACCAGTGGTTCACGTAGTGAATCTTACAGTTCTAACTTGCCAACCGTGGTCTGTATGGAGTTGTTCAATAAAGGGCCCAAAATTAAGATAACATAGATGGGAGAGGTCTCTATGAATAGGAATTCCTAAGTATTTGATACCCTGTGAGGGCCAGGCAAAGGGAAAGTTGGACTGGATGGAATCCTATATGGATTTGGGGAGGGAGACATCGAGGGCCTCAGACTTCGCTGCATTGATTTTAAAATTTGATCATGTAACAAAGTGATCTATTTCAGCCATAACAGCATGGATGGATATATGTGATTGAGTGATATATACTAGGACATCATCAGCAAATAGAGAGCACTTGTACTCAGTGCCTCCCACCTCAATCCACCTAATATTGGGGTTATGGCGAATTGATGAGAGCAGGTGCTCCGTCACTAGGATGTATAAGAGAGGGGACAGAGAACATCCCTGCCTTGTCCCATTGGTGATTGTGAAAGGTGATGAAAATGTTCTGACGCGCCCCCTGGGCCTTGGGACACCCGGAGCCGGACCCTTTTTGGTGGATGCTGGTGGTTGTAGTCTCCGTGGCGGCGACCCGGTTCCGTGGCTCAGGGCGGTCAAACCAGTGGCGGAACTATTTATGTGGTTTTGATGTTTAAATGTCCGACTACGCCACCCGTGGTTGCGGTCAGAGTGAACCGCCGCTCCAGGGCAGACCGCTGAAGCTGGTGTTGTGGGTGCAGCAGAGCATAGCATAACTCCCCACGGGAGGAGTATTGCCTCAGGGCAGTGTATGCGGAGGATGGGGGTGATGGTGCAGGGCAGCAGCAGTAACGACACGGAGTCAGTGATGCAGTCCAGGGCCTTTACTCACAGTTCTTATTATACAGACCACGTCTGCAGGTAACGGCTGCCCACGTCGTACTGTGCTCACCAGGTGAGGGGCTCAGACAACTCCCAGATAACTTTGGAGCGCTTCACAGGACCCCCTTTGTGTGTCCTTTGTCTGGCCTTTCTTACCAACCCTTCTGTCCGGCTGCCTCGGGCCTCCTCTTGGTAAACTTGGCGCCAGTTTCCCTGACCCTATGTGGTGCCTTCCTAGCGGGTGTAGCGAGGGGCTGCGCCACATAAAATGTCACAGCCTCCTGTTTCTAGCTGAGGGTCGTTTCCTGCCTCCACTAGTTTCGGGGACCGGTCTCCCCCTTTGGCCTGACCCCTCCACGCAGGTGGATTCGGGCGTGCGGTGGCGACTCGCCCGTCCGCACCCCTGGGATCCCTTCGTTCCTCATTCCTGGAGCCTTCTCCGCTCCTCTTCCTTCCTTCTCCCTCTTCCAGGCCTGGGCCTCTGTTACTAGGCCCGCCTCCGGAGCAGAGCTCATGCAGAGCCCCTGCTCCCTGCCACTTCTGCTCAGACTTCTCTGCACTGAACTAAGATGGTGCCCACCTTTTATACTCCCTTCTCAATGCACCCAGGAACTGCTTCCTCCCTGCTCCTGCACTACAGGGTTCCCCTTCCTCAGTGTTCCCTCCCCCCACTCCAGCCAGGGACAGGGACTGTCGTGCCCATCTCAGGGGCATATTGGTCGCCCTGCCCCACGGCAATGTGGTGTAATGCATGCAGGTGTCGGGTCCTGATCCACACTACATCCTTACCTGAGAGTGAGATATCACACCTCTGGGTGAGGTGCAATACCTCTGTAGCAACCGAGCCCTCAGGGTGCTACAGTTCCATTTATCTTCAGCCTAGATGACGTATTGCGATACAGGGCCATGATTTTGGCTATAAAAGGGTCCCCTAGACCCCTACCCCAAGCTTTTTAAGAGAATCATATATGGCGTGCCAGGAGACTCTATGGAATGCTTTCTCAGCATCCAACGAGAGTATCTAATTACAAATTTTTAACTGCATCTAGCCCAGGAAATACTTTGTGCCTAGTAGCAGTGTCTGCTAGTCAGCGGATTATCCCGGCTGTTAAGCAAGCTACACCACCTGTAGTTTGGACACTTAATTTTTTCAAAGGAAATGCTTCGGGACCACGGGATACTCAGTGAAGAGCATCAGGAGGCACCCCAAGGCATAGGGGCTGGGACTGGCAGTAGGATGCCTTGCGGTGGACAGCCGAGCTCGATCCTTATAAAAGCTTTTTAACTGCAGCAGCTTTAGTGGACGCTACTGGAGCTGGAATTACGCGGCTGCTGGCATGAGACTTGCCCTCCAATAGATCCTTGTAAATGGATCTAATTCATTCAAATTAGAGAGACAATTTAAATTAAAAAGCTTAGAGCTGCCTCCACCACAGGGGGGCTCGCTCGACCCACCAGCGGACAGGCACCAGTATTGGGAGAGGGGGGCTGGCCGTCAGGGTTCACCGCGGCTCTGGCACAAACCCGGCGACGCGGAGGTGGCACGGGCAGGAGCGGACTGAACGTGTCGGCTTCTCACTTTTTGGATTTTAGAAGGGCATGACATGCCTATATATGTGTCTCCCCCTCCTTTTACTCCTCCACCTCTTTTCTTTTCGCATGACTATATGTACTTGTCACTTTTCCATGTGTTAGTTGTGTCTTCTGAGCAGTTTGTCAGCTTTTGGACACCTTTGAAGGTGTTTTCTATGTGTTTCTATGTGTTTTTGTTTGCCTGCCATTGGTTTTAACGGTGTTCGAAGGTGTTCGACGAACAGTTCGGCGAACACACGGGTGTTCGACGAACCGAACCGAACTCGAACACTACGGGGGTGGCTCAACACTATTAAACATATATATAGATAAAATGAAAACACCATGGTGCCACCAATCAAGGACACCGCCTGCCATTTGCCTCCAATGATTACAATCAGATATCGCTACAGTCCATATTATACAGAAATTTCATAAATGTCACAATATATTATTTCATCTTTTTAGTAAAGTGACAAGTGCATTGTGCAAAAGTTAAGACAGTAGATTAAGTCCCAATAGAATAATACCTAAAAGGGGGCTATATACAAAAAAGTACCATACACCCATTATATCATAATTTATGCCCCAATCATTTCTGGAACAGCTATGGAGGAAAACCTAAATAACAACCCCACACTTCCCATAGAAAGCTAGTCTGGTTGTATCAGTATGCATAACATCTTCCCAGTGGACAACCTATCATAATTACAGTGGGAGGTAAGAACAGCGCACACGTGCTTGTGCCCCTAAGCGCGTTTTGCCCTCGCTTCGTCGGGGGGCATATTCTAGGGCAATTTAGTGCTTCCTTATATGTGTCACACCATCCAATGCCGTTGCCAGGTTGCCCGGTTTGCATATGTTCCCGGTATGCGTATTAACAAGTCTAACATGATGGCAGTGCACATCCCTGTCGACGCATGTGCCGCATGTCACCTCCTGTCAGGCACTTCCGCCCATCGACCGTGGAACACAAGCGTGCCACCGCGGCATGCACGCAAGCGCGTCCGTTGTCAATGGGAGAAAAGTCTGGAGTGGTGGCAACACAAATGCGCACTGGGTGGCCCAAGAATGGAGGAGTATCGGAATTAAACTGATGTTTATATTTGAGGGATCTATTTAAAAGGACTGATGTAATATACTATAAAATAAGATGAAGGAACCATCCCTTAGCCTTCTACCAGTTTAAAGAGGACAAAACCCAAATTCTATCAATATGTGGAAAATAAAGAGAATAAAGGGAAATCCATAGCCCCTACCACAACATACTTAATAAAAATCGCATAATCATATAGCAGGTAGATGTTGCAATGTAATATTGTTCTAATAATTCAACAATAACGGGATATTTATTCATCATCTCATTACACGATTGTCCCAAAATCCATAAGAGACCACTCAAAAGGAAAAGGATGGCGCTATTCTTGCAACTATATGAGTCACACTGATCCTTCTTGATATAAAACATTCATAGGATATATAGTCTATGTTAAACTTCACTCATAAGTGCCTCTTTCCACTTTCTCATCATCCTTTAGAAGAACCCTAATAGGGAGAGAGGAAAGAAAGACAAGTGCGGCGCTTCCTCTGAGCGTAATACGTTTTTACCAACAGTAAAAAATTATTTTCGTTAATTATATTATATTTACATTTTTAAGTATTTTTATGATTGTTTGCAACAATGTAACACCAGGTATTTAAAAGCTCATTTTTGATAGAATACAGGTACTATACTGTCATAACACTTTATTTTATATATATATATATATATATATATATATATATATATATATATATATATATATAAGGAAACTGAGTCTCTTTAGAAGCAACTATGTCGATATTTGTCAGGGAGGAGGTTAGACTCTGGGTCCCGTCCTGATAATCCCTTCTGGGAACCCTCATAAATAAGAAAGCTTTGAGGTTGTAAGACCACTTGGTATTTTGTATGTTTTTTGTTACCTGATGAAGGCTGCTCTGTAAAAATAGCAGCCGGAACGCTTTGTACTGTATTTTAACATTTTTTCTTTGAGAAATTAAATTTATTTTTTGGTACAGATTTTTCACTGAAATTGGAAGGATTTAAGAAATCCTAAGGTGACTAGTGCCACATTCATTTGGAGTTTCTTTTTCACTCACACTTTCTCATCATAGATGGAATATGTTCCGGCTACTCAGGCAGCATAAAGTGGAAATCAAAAGGCATCCATATAAGGAAAAGCAGATCTTCACCAACCAGGGCCATCAAAAACCAGCCAGGTAAGTGCTCTATATTGCTATCAATGTCACCGGTTTGGCCCGCTTCCAGGATCCTGCGCCCACTTAAGACTCAAGGTGTGCCAAACAAAATCTAAAACTAAGCAAAAAGATAAAATTAAAATCAAACATTATTATAAAAACCATACCCTCAATAAAGTAGGGAAGGATACCCTTGGATCATAAAATGGAGCTGAAGCCAAAGTTTTCATTTAACCCAAATGGACTTTAAGTTTTGAGCCTGCAAATACAACAGCTCTCCACCTGAGAGAGGACTTTGAATAAATCCCCTCCTTTAGAACCCAATCATACCTGATTGATCGCTCTGATTTTCAGGAGTCTTGCGTCGCTGTTGTGAAATCTTTTAAAGTGTCTCGGTAGAGTCTTTAATTCACTTTCATCTTCTGCCTCTTTTGATTTTTCAATGTCTCCTAAGTGCTCACACACTCTAACTCTGAGCTCTCGGGTGGTCTTCCCAACATACAGTTTTGAGCAAGAACATTCAGTGCATTGCTGTGCATTGGAAGTGCATTGAGGTGAAGGGTACATTGCTGGAAAAGGAAGAAAAAAAAAAAAAAAACTCTTTAAATCTCTTAGTTTGCGAGTGTGAACGAGCTGCGTGTGTCCGGAGCGTAAGTGCGAACGAAAGTAAGTGTGTGACTTGTTTTTCAGTGACTTTGGATTCAGGGAGTTTGGAAGGGAGGACTTAGGACTGAATTGCTGACTGTATTTCATTCTTTCTTTACTTTACGTTTTACTTAATTAATCCACCTGACCTACTTAGCTGATTCCCCCGTCCATACTTGATATTTAACTGATCCCCCGCCGATATCTAATTGATACACTTGCACATCCCTAATTGATCCCCGTCCATACACCTATATATAAATAATTGTGTTTTGTACTTGTATATATATACTGACTGTATCCCCATATTTAGAATGACGTCCATTTTGGCCAGAGCCGTGCAGTGTACATCTTGCGCAATGTATGCATTCCGTGAGCAACCGCTCGAGGATCCATACTGCTGCGAGAGATGTGAGCATATCGTGCACTTGGAAGCCCAAATTCTGGATCTAAGTGCTCAGATAGCGGTACTGAGGAGCATCGACAACATGGAACGGAGTTTGCTGCTCACCGAGCAGACACTCAATGGGTCAATACTGGGGGTGGAGCATAGAGGGGAAGTGCAGGCTGAACAGGCAGGGAGCTGGATAACAGTTAGGAGGGATAGAGGGAAGAAGTATAGGAAGGCTGGTTCAGAACCGGCATTATTGGAGCACGACAGATCCTCTGACCGCCGGGGGAGTGTATGCTCCAGTAATGAGGGGGAGGGGGGAAGTGTAGGGCAGGCAAGACAGGTTCTGTAGTGGGTGACTCTATTATTAGGGGGACAGACAGGGCAATCTGTCACAAAGACCGGGATCGCCGAACGGTGTGCTGCCTCCCTGGCGCTCGAGTCCGGCACATCGCGGATCGGGTTGACAGGTTACTGGGTGGGGCTGGCGAAGACCCAGCGGTCATGGTCCACATCGGCACCAATGACAAAGTGAGTGGTAGATGGAGGGTCCTTAAAAATGATTTCAGGGACCTAGGTAGGAAGCTTAGGGCAAGGACCTCCAAGGTAGTTTTCTCAGAAATACTACCAATCCCGCGAGCCACACAGGAGCGCCAACGGGAAGTTAGGGAGGTGAATAAGTGGCTAAAGAGTTGGTGCAAGGCAGAAGGGTTTGGGTTCATGGAGAACTGGGCCGACTTCGCGGTCGGCTACAGACTCTACCGTAGGGACGGGCTGCACCTCAATGGGGAGGGTGCAGCGGTGCTGGGGAAGAAGATGGCTAATAGGTTAGAGGAGTTTTTAAACTAGAGACGAGGGGGGGAAACCAAGGAAATAGGTGGGATGTGAGGCAAGCAAGGGGGAAGGGGAGAAGTGAATATAATGAGGGTGGAGAGGGGGGTGGGGATAGTACAGTTAGATCGTTAGAGAAGAATAGGATGCTAAATAACCCCAAAGTTTTATCTTGCATGCTGACCAACGTAAGAAGCCTGACCAATAAGGCGGATGAGCTGCAGGCGCTTATATCGGAGGAGAGGTATGACATCGTAGGTATAACAGAGACTTGGCTAGACGATAGCTACGACTGGGCGGTAAATTTATTAGATTATAGTTTATTTAGAAGGGACCGGAAACAGGGGAAAGGCGGAGGAGTCTGCTTATATGTAAAGTCATGTCTAAAACCCAGACTAAGGGAAGATATAGGAGAGGGAGAAGAGGGGGTCGAGTCCATGTGGGTAGAGATAGAGGGAACTAAAAATAATAATAAAATATTACTGGGGGTCTGCTATAAGCCACCAAATATAACAGAGGAGAATGAGAATCTGCTCTTAGGACAAATAGACAAAGTAGCAAAACATAATGAAGTGATTGTAATGGGGGATTTCAACTACCCGGATATTGACTGGGAAACAGAAACCTGTAGATCGCAGAAAGGAAAAAGGTTCTTGACAAATATTAAGGATAATTATCTCTCCCAACTAGTGCAGGAACCAACGAGAGGGAAGGCCGTGTTGGACTTAATATTGACTAATAGGCCTGATAGAATAACTGAGGTACAGATAGGGGGGCACCTAGGTAATAGCGACCATAATATTATCGACTTCAAAATGCCCTTCAGTAGGGTTATCAATAAGGGAACAACAAAAACATTAAACTTTAGGAGGGCGAAGTTTGATCAGCTGAAAGAAAGCCTTCAACTTAATGACTGGGACAAAGTTCTTAATCAAAGGAATACGAATAGTAAATGGGAAACCTTCAAAAGAATTCTGAATACTCAGTGCGAGAGGTATATACCATATGGGAATAAAAGGGCCAGAAATAAGAGGAAACCAATATGGTTGAACAAGAACGTAAAAGGGGCGTTAAATAGCAAAAAAGAGGCATTCAAGAGATTAAAACAGGAAAACAGTAAGGAGGCACTAATGTGTTACAAGGAAAAAACGAGAACCTGTAAAAAACAAATAAAAATAGCGAAGGAGGAAACAGAGAGACGTATTGCTAGGGAAAGTAGATCAAATCCCAAACTGTTCTTTACGTATATAAATAGTAAAAGGATTAAATCGGATAATATTGGACCGATAAAAAGTGAGGAAGGCAAAATCATAGAGAAAGATGAGGATAAAGCTAATCTATTAAATAATTTTTTTTCGCCTCTTTCACAAAGGAAATCGAACTAACAGGAGAAATGAGAAGTGACAAACTTAATCCTCCACTAAGTATGACAAATCTAACCCAAGCTGGGGTACAGAAACGCCTCAGTAACATTAAAATAAACAAATCACCAGGACCTGATGGCATACACCCACGGGTACTAAGGGAACTAAGTAATGTGATAGACAGACCGTTATATCTTATATTTAAGGACTCTGTTGAGACTGGGTCTGTGCCACTTGATTGGCGACAGGCGAATGTAGTGCCAATATTCAAAAAGGGAGCGAAAAGTGACGCCGGAAACTATCGGCCGGTGAGTCTGACGTCCGTTGTGGGCAAAATTTTTGAAAGCTTCATTAAAGAGGCAATTACGGAGCATCTTGATTCTAATAATCTTTTAATCCCGAACCAACATGGATTCATGAGGAATCGCTCCTGCCAAACAAACCTGATTGACTTCTACGAGGAGGTTAGCTCTCGAGTAGATCAGGGGGAACCAGTGGATGTCGTGTATCTCGACTTCTCAAAAGCGTTCGATAGCGTGCCACATAATAGGTTGGTATACAAAATGAGAATGATGGGGCTGGGGGAAAATGTCTGCAAGTGGGTAGCTAACTGGCTAAAGGATAGAAGGCAGAGGGTGGTTATAAATGGAATATACTCAGATTGGGTAAGCGTCACTAGTGGGGTACCACAGGGGTCTGTACTAGGCCCAATGTTATTTAATATCTTTATTAACGACATAGTCAACGGGATAAATAGTAAAATATCAATATTTGCAGATGACACAAAGTTATGTAAAACAATTAATACAAAACAGGACAGTGCAGACCTACAGAGGGATTTGGATAAGCTGGGTAGGTGGAGCATTAAATGGCAAATGAGGTTTAACGAGGAGAAATGTAAGGTTATACATATGGGAAGGAAAAATGGAAGTCACCAGTACTCACTGAATGGGAAATCATTGGGGAATTCAGAGATGGAGAAGGACTTGGGCATCTTGATTGATAGCAAACTAAATTGGAGTGCCCAAAGTCAGGCCGCTGCTGTAAGGGCAAACAGGGTAATGGGATGTATCAGAAGAGGTATAGCTGCAAAAGATGAGAACATTGTTCTTCCACTGTACAAAGCACTGGTCAGACCACACTTGGAATACTGTGCTCAGTTATGGGCCCCAATATATAGAAAGGATATAAATGAGCTTGAAAAGGTACAAAGGAGGGCAACAAAATTAATAAAGGGAATGGAGGGACTGCAATACCCAGAGAGGTTGGCAAAACTAGAACTATTCAGCCTGGAAAAGAGAAGGTTGAGGGGGGACATAATAAATGTGTACAAATATGTTAGGGGACAGTATAGAGATCTTGCCCGGGATTTGTTCAAAAGGAGGGATATTACGGTAACAAGAGGGCACTCACTAAGACTGGAAGAGAAAAGGTTCCAGCACCAGCATAGGAAGGGGTTCTCTACGGTAAGAGCAGTGAGAATATGGAATTCACTGAGTGAGGAGACGGTAATGTCGGATTCACTACACCAGTTCAAGCGGGGACTGGATGCATTTCTAGATAACAGGCAGATTTCAGCATATACTTAAAAATAAAATAAAATAGTAGGTTGATACAGGGATTTATTCTGACTGCTGGTTTCAGAGTCGGGAGGGAATTTTTCCTCAGGTGAAGATTGGCTAAATCATTTGAGGTTTTTGCCCTCCTCTGGATCAGCTTTAGCAATTACAGAGCTAACAGGTCGAACTTGATGGACGCAAGTCTTTATTCAGCTTTACAAACTATGTTACTATGTTACTATGTTACTATGTTAAGTAAACAGCTCCTTTGGAGGAACAGGTCAAAAAACTATTAATTGTAAATTCTCTAGTTCCATCTAAGTTGGAGAATTTCTTGGTTTAAATCAGATTCAGGCATGCTTTCAGTGTCCGCAAGGACAGAAACCTTTGATGTGGTTCCTAAAGGAGTATTCTTTAGTCTTCTCGTTTGAGTAATGACTTTGAGCCAATAAATCTTTTAGGTTTTTCGATCTTCTAGCCGTGATACTTGGTCTATCCGTAATAATTCGTCCTAGAATAGGGTCTGTTTGTATGACTTCCCAGTGTCTGTGGATGATCTTAGTATACTTCTTCCACTGGCTGTTGAATGGGGTAATTAGTCGTGCCTGGTCTGATATTTCTTCTTCTATTCTAAATTGCTATTATACAATAACCTATCTCTTGGGCTATTCTTGGCCCTGTTGTACCCTCGCCTGATGGCTCTGTGTCCATACCCTCTATCTCTAAATCTTATATACAAATCAGTGGCTTGGTTCTCAAAATTTTCCTCTGTGGAGCAAATCCTTTTGGCTTGAAGGTACTGGCTGATCGGTATGCTTTGGATGGTTGAAGGCAGATGTGTGGAGCTAGCATGCAGGATGGAATTAGTTGACGTGGGCTTTCGAAAAAAGTCCGTCCTGATCAATCCATCCGTAGTTACCTGAAGATCGATGTCATGAAAATTCACATGTAAACTACTTGAATAGGTTAATTTTACCTTGACATCATTTGTATTCAACCCTGTCATGAACTGAGCGAGCTCCTTACATGTGCCATCCCACACAAAGAGTATATCGTTTATGTATTGCATCCAGTTGTGGGCTCTATGAAAGCCCACAACTGGAGCACACTGTAGGACTTCCCTCTCCCACGCTCCCATAAAGAGGTTCGGATATGAGGGGGCATATGCCACCCTCATAGCTGTCCGTTGAGTCTAAATAAAAATTTGGTCATTGAATATAAAGCAATTGTGCTTCAAAACAAATTCCAGCAAGACCATAATGACTTCAATAAGTTGGGTGTCCAAATTACTGCTGGTAAGATACCACTTGACCGCCTTTAACCCATCTGCGTGTTTTATTGACGTATATAATGCTTCTATGTCAGCCACCACTAGGACCATTCCGTCATCCAGGTGGATCTGGTCCAATCGTCTCAGTGCTGGCAAAGTGTCCGGGATATATGACGGTAAGGTTGATACTATTGGTTTTAAAAAATAGTCAATCATCTGGCATACTGTCTCACAGAGACCTCCATTTCCGGACACTATGGGCCATCCAGGGGGGTCTGTCATGTTGTTTGTGGAGCTTAGGAATTAAATAGAATGAAGTTAGCTTAGGAATTATGAGCCTGAAAGATGACTCTGGAATTGATGTTTGTTGATTTGTTGAATGCCTGTTGACTACCTATTGTATCCATCCCTGCAGGTCACTGATCTGCTATTATAGAGAGACAAAGGCGCATGTTAATTAAACAATTGATGTTTGTTAATTTTCTTAATACCTGCTGACTATCTATTGTATCAGTCCATGCAGCTTGTTCTGCGAATATTGAAGGACAAAGTATGCATGCTATTTGAACACTAGAATAATGAGAGATGTCCTCCTCCCACCTTCTTCCAAACCTGTGGATAATAGTCTGATTGAGAGCTGTGGACTATAAAAGAGGGATCTGCCTCTGTTCCCAGAGACTCTACATGACAGTAGCCAAGGCACGATGGCTCCAACCGGAGGAATACAGATTTGATCCATTGTCCCAACCTGGGTTCTCCAAATGTCTCCATGGGTTCAGTGATGGGCAATCAGGTCATGTGGCCATGTACCTCAATGGACTGTCAGCTTCCTAAAGTTGCCACTACCTCCTCTCTGTGGGTGCCCGCCAAAAGCAGGGTGCCACTGGTTGGGGTGCTTGGCCCTGGAAACCCCAAAGTCACAGATGTTCTAATTCCCGGTAAGCCAGTGGAAGGGTTAGACTGTCATTTGCACCATCTTATGTACTTGCTGGTACTGTACTATATGATATTGCCAGTTTTTAATCCAATAAATTATTACCGCAGTGTGTTACCCTCACCCTATGTTGTCTGAGTAGTATTATGCCCATGGGAAAGGAGTGCGGGCATTCAGTGGGATGAGCCCTGGTCCATGTGGTCTTTCTAAAGACAACCAGATCAGCGGATGAGAGCACCCACTGACACATGTCTCAACAGGCACATTTGATTCTTATGCCTCCTACAGGTGGCTTCTAAGCTGATGGCACAATAGATACTGTTGTAGCCTTAGTGACACCAGGGATGCCATAGCATCACTAAAATTTAGTATAGCTAACACTAACGTAAACACCATACTATTCAATCATATCTTTAACCCTTTAATGACCACCAATACACCTTTTTACTTACCTGAGAATCAGTAAAAACATTTTTTTGTCTTTTCAGTCACTTTTTTGCAGCAGCTTTGCCATATACAGTATGTATAAAATAGCGAGTGGCTTCCAAGTGGACGTCGCCTGAAGAATGTTCAGGTCACTTCTTTTACCCCTTACACGTCATTAAAAATGTGAAGTTGTTAAAAGCAGTACAATAGACGGAACACATGCATAACAAATTGTTTTTACATTGCTAATTGCATATGTTCATTCTTTTTAATATTTATTTAGTGCTTTTCAAGTGGAGTACAGTAGAGTTGAGCCATCCCCGTAGTGTTCGAGTTCGGATCGTCGAACACCTGTATGTTCGTCGAACTGTTCGTCGAACACTATCGAACACCGTTAAAACCAATGGCAGGCAAACAAAAACACATAGAAACACATAGAAAACACCTTCAAAGGTGTCCAAAACCTGACAAACTGCTCAGAAGACACAACTAACACATGGAAAAGTGACAAGTACATATAGTCATGCGAAAAGAAAAGAGGTGGAGGAGTAAAAGGAGGGGGAGACACAGATATAGGCATGTCATGCCCTTCTAAAACCAAAAAAGTGCGAAGCTGACACGGCCAGTCCGTTCCTGCCCGTGTGACCTCCGTGTCGCCGGGTTTGTGCCAGAGCTGCGGTGGACCCTGACGGCCGGCCCCCCTCTCCCAATACTGGTGCCTGTCCGCTGGTGGGTCGAGCGAGCCCCCCTGTGGTGGAGGCAAGTCTAAGCTTTTTAATTTAAATTGTCTCTGTAATTTGAATGAGTACACTTTAAATCCTTTTACAAGGATCTATTGGAGGGCAAGTCTGATGCCAGCAGCCACGGGAATTACAGCTCCAGTAGCGTCCACTAAAGCTGCTGCAGTTAAAAAGCTTTTATAAGGATCGAGCTTGGTGGTCCACCGCAAAGCGTCCTACCGCCAGTCCCAGCCCCTGTGCCTTGGGGTGCCTCCTCGATGCTCTTCACTGAGTGTCCCGGGGCCCGAAGCATTTCCTTTGAAAAAATTAAGTGTCCAAACTACAGGTGGAGTAGCTTGCTTAACAGGTGTGATAATCCGCTGACTAGCAGACACTGCTACTAGGCACAAAGTATTGCCTGGGCTAGATGCAGTTAAAAATTTGTAATTAGATACTCTCATTGGATGCTGAGAAAGCATTCCATAGAGTCTCCTGGCACGCCATATATAATTCTCTTAAAAAGCTTGGGGTAGGGGTCTAGGGGACCCTTTCATAGCCAAAATCATGGCCCTGTATCGCAATCCGTCAGCTAGGCTGAAGATAAATGGAACATTTTCATCACCTTTCATAATCACCAATGGGACAAGGCAGGGATGTCCTCTGTCCCCTCTCTTATACATCCTAATGATGGAGCACCTGCTCTCATCAATTCGCGATAACCCCAATATTAGGTGGATTGAGGTGGGAGGCACAGAGTACAAGTGCTCTGCATTTGCTGCTGATGTCCTAGTATATATCACTCAATCACATATATCCATCCCTGCTGTTATGGCTGAAATAGATCACTTTGTTACATGGTCAAATTTTAAAATCAATGCAGCGAAGTCTGAAGCCCTCGATGTCTCCCTCCCCAAATCCATACAGGATTCCATCCAGTCCAACTTTCCCTTTGCCTGGCCCTCACAGGGTATCAAATACATAGGAATTCGTATTCATAGAGACCTCTCCCATCTATTTTATCTTAATTTTGGGCCTTTTATTGAACAACTCCATAAAGATCTTACTTTTTGGACGGTGAAGGATTTTTCCTGGTTCGGCAGAATAAGTATACTGAAAATGAACGTCCTACCAAAACTCTTATACCTCTTCCAAACCATTCCCATGGTAATTCCCTCAAATTTTTGGAAAAGACTACGCAGTAGCTTTTAGTCTCCCCAGGATGACACAGGGTGGGCAGATGGTGGTTGTCCCGGCCCGCTAGGCCGCATTGTAGCTCAGTGAGCTTCGCACTGCAACTTATGCTTCATATCCATGTGATGGTTCATGCATGAAGTACTCAAACTATGTATTTTTTGGCCTCTACTTAGCTTTCGGTGACAAATGTTACAGATAACACGAGTTGGGTCATCCTTAGCGATCTGAAAAAATGCACAGGCTATGCAAGGCTTAGAGCCCATGCGACTCTGCTACTAGCAATACTATCAAATGATAGGCTGGGTTAGATGCAAAGCGTCTGGGTTTGGTTGGGGGTCCCCACAGTCTGCCTAGGCTATATGCAGTTAAAAATTCTCATTAGATACACAGGCGGTGCAGCTTGCTTCGCAGCTGGGCTAATACGCCCAATGTATTGGTAGACTCTATACTAAATAAGGAAGGATTCACTGACTGTGGTGGCCCCTCCGTGGGCCGTGGCGATTGGTGGAGATTTGATGGATGATTATAGGAGAAAGCTCCTTAATAGAGAAAGTTTGTGGATTTATACTTTAAATACACGTCTACCAGCGGGTTTAAACATCAGACATGATTTGATGTATCATTATGAGCGATCATTTATAGATTATTATTATATACAGTACAGACCAAAAGTTTGGACACACCTTCTCATTTAAAGATTTTTCTGTATTTTCATGACTATGAAAATTGTACATTCACACTGAAGGCATCAAAACTATGAATTAACACATGTGGAATTATATACTTAACAAAAAAGTGTGAAACAACTGAAAATATGTCTTATATTCTAGGTTCTTCAAAGTAGCCACCTTTTGCTTTGATGACTGCTTTGCACACTCTTGGCATTCTTTTGATGAGCTTCAAGAGGTAGACACCGGAAATGGTTTTCACTTCACAGGTGTGCCCTGTCAGGTTTAATAAGTGGGATTTCTTGCCTTATAAATGGGGTTGGGACCATCAGTTGTGTTGTGTAGAAGTCTGGTGAATACACAGTAGATAGTCCTACTGAATAGACTGTTAGAATTTGTATTATGGCAAGAAAAAAGCAGCTAAGTAAAGAAAAACGAGTGGCCATCATTACTTTAAGAAATGAAGGTCAGTCAGTCCAAAAAAATGGGCAAACTTTGAAAGTGTCCCCAAGTGCAGTTGCAAAAACCATCAAGCGCTACAAAGAAACTGGCTCACATGAGGAGCACCCCAGGAAAGGAAGACCAACAGTCACCTCTGCTTCTGAGGATAAGTTTATCCGAGTCACCAGCCTCAGAAATCGCAGGTTAACAGCAGCTCAGATTAGAGACCAGGTCAATGCCACACAGAGTTCTAGCAGCAGACACATCTCTACAACAACTGTTAAGAGGAGACTTTGTGCAGCAGGCCTTCATGGTAAAATAGCTGCTAGGAAACCACTGCTAAGGACAGGCAACAAGCAGAAGAGACTTGTTTGTGCTAAAGAACACAAGGAATGGACATTAGACCAGTGGAAATCTGTGCTTTGGTCTGATGAGTCCAAATTTGAGATTTTTGGTTCCAACCACCGTGTCTTTGAACGACACAGAAAAGGTGAACAGATGGACTCTACATGCCTGGTTCCCACCATGAATCATGGAGGAGGAGGTGTGGTGGTGTGGGGGTGCTTTGCTGGTGACACTGTTGGGAATTTATTCAAAATTGAAGGCATACTGAACTAGCATGGCTACCACAGCATCTTGCAGCGACATGCTATTCTATCCGGTTTGCGTTTAGTTAGACCATCATTTATTTTTCAACAGGACCATAACCTCAAATACACCTCCAGGCTGTGTATGGGCTATTTGACCAAGAAGGGGAGTGATGGGGTGCTATGCCAGATGACCTGGCCTCCACAGTCACCAGACCTGAACCCAATCGAGATGTTTGGGGTGAGCTGGACCGCAGAGTGAAGGCAAAAGGGCCAACAAGTGCTAAGCATCTCTGGGAACTCCTTCAAGATTGTTGGAAGACCATTTCCGGTGACTACCTCTTGAAGCTCATCAAGAGAATGCCAAGAGTGTGCAAAGCAGTCATCAAAGCAAAAGGTGGCTACTTTGAAGAACCTAGAATATAAGACATATTTTCAGTCGTTTCACACTTTTTTGTTAAGTATATAATTCCACATGTGTTAATTCACAGTTTTGATGCCTTCAGTGTGAATGTACAATTTTCATAGTCATGAAAATACAGAAAAATCTTTAAATGAGAAGGTGTGTCCAAACTTTTGGTCTGTACTGTATATGTTCCTTTTTTCTTCTTTTCTTTTTCTTTTTGATTATTTACATTTATATGCATTGTTTCTATGCTATATGATTTTATGTGTGTTTAAATTTCTGATTAACTCAGCCTTGAACAGGTGCATAGCAGGACATGACATATAAATTCCACTTCCTTGCTGTTTTTTTGCTATGCAATGATTAAGAACTCTTATATATATTGTGCAGAAAGAAGAGTGAAAGTCCGCCCAGGCGGGAGGAAATTGGAGTTTCATAACACATATTTGAACTGGAGAGGTATTAGAGGCCTGCAATGGCCACGGGTACTAATGGAGGTAATCAAGGTAGGGAGAGAGGCAAGAGGTCCGGTCATCTTAGTTATACAGGCCGGGGGAAACGACATAGCTTATCACAAGAGCGCATAACTAATGGCAATAATGAAACTAGACACTGAGTGCTTCAGAGAATTTTTCACAAAACTAACTATAGTATGGTCAGAGATTGTGCCAAGAACAGTATGGCAAGGTGCGTGAGACATCACGGCCATCGAACGGACAAGGCAGGTAATAAATATTCGGATGGCAAAATTTATAAGAGACAGAGGCTGTGCAGTGATACGACACCGACAACTGGAAGGAGATAAAGCAGGCCTCATACAGCCCGACGGTGTTCACTTAATGGATATTGGACTGGACATATTACTGTCAGGACTCCAGGACAGAGTGGAACAAGCGTTAAGAGTGATGGATGGGGGTCAGAGTCCTGCATACGAGTAAGCAGTATTGTTGAGCCAACCCCGTAGTGTTCGAGTTCGGTTCGTCGAACACCCGTGTGTTTGCCGAACTGTTCGTCGAACTGTTCGTCGAACACCTTCGAACACCGTTAAAACCAATGGCAGGCAAACAAAAACACATAGAAACACATAGAAAACACCTTCAAAGGTGTCCAAAAGCTGACAAACTGCTCAGAAGACATAACTAACACATGGAAAAGTGACAAGTACATATAGTCATGCGAAAATAAAAGAGGTGGAGGAGTAAAAGGAGGGGGAGACACAGATTTAGGCATGTCATGCCCTTCTAAAATCCAAAAAGTGAGAAGCCGACACGGCCAGTCCGCTCCTGCCCGTGCCACCTCCGTGTCGCCGGGTTTGTGCCAGAGCCGCGGTGAACCCTGATGGCCAGCCCCCCTCTCCCAATACTGGTGCCTGTCCGCTGGTGGGTCGAGCGATCCCCCCTGTGGTGGAGGCAGCTCTAAGCTTTTTAATTTAAATTGTCTCTCTAATTTGAATGAATACACTTTAAATCCATTTACAAGGATCTATTGGAGGGCAAGTCTCATGCCAGCAGCCGCGTAATTCCAGCTCCAGTAGCGTCCACTAAAGCTGCTGCAGTTAAAAAGCTTTTATAAGGATCGAGCTCGGCTGTCCACCGCAAGGCATCCTACTGCCAGTCCCAGCCCCTATGCCTTGGGGTGCCTCCTGATGCTCTTCACTGAGTATCCCATGGTCCCGAAGCATTTCCTTTGAAAAAATTAAGTGTCTAAACTACAGGTGGTGTAGCTTGCTTAACAGCCGGGATAATCCGCTGACTAGCAGACACTGCTACTAGGCACAAAGTATTTCCTGGGCTAGATGCAGTTAAAAATTTGTAATTAGATACTCTCGTTGGATGCTGAGAAAGCATTCCATAGAGTCTCCTGGCACGCCATATATGATTCTCTTAAAAAGCTTGGGGTAGGGGTCTAGGGGACCCTTTTATAGCCAAAATCACGGCCCTGTATCACAATACGTCACCTAGGCTGAAGATAAATGGAACTGTAGCACCTGGAGGGCTCGGTTGCTACAGAGGTATTGCACCTCACCCAGAGGTGTGATATCTCACTCTCAGGTAAGGATGGAGTGTGGATCAGGACCCGACACCTGCATGCATTACACCACATTGCCGTGGGGCAGGGCGACCAATATGCCTCTGAGATGGGCATGACAGTCCCTGTCCCTGGCTGGAGTGGGGGGAGGGAACACTGAGGAAGGGGAACCCTGTAGTGCAGGAGCAGGGAGGAAGCAGTTCCTGGGTGCATTGAGAAGGGAGTATAAAAGGTGGGCACCATCTTAGTTCAGTGCAGAGAAGTCTGAGCAGAAGTGGCAGGGAGCAGGGGCTCTGCATGAGCTCTGCTCCGGAGGCGGGCCTAGTAACAGAGGCCCAGGCCTGGAAGAGGGAGAAGGAAGGAAGAGGAGCGGAGAAGGCTCCAGGAACGAGGAATGAAGGGATCCCAGGGGTGCGGACGGGCGAGTCGCCACCGCACGCCCGAATCCACCTGCGTGGAGGGGTCAGGCCAAAGGGGGAGACCGGTCCCCGAAACTAGTGGAGGCAGGAAACGACCCTCAGCTAGAAACCGGAGGCTGTGACATTTTATGTGGCGCAGCCCCTCGCTACACCCGCTAGGAAGGCACCACATAGGGTCAGGGAAACTGGCGCCAAGTTTACCAAGAGGAGGCCCGAGGCAGCCGGACAGAAGGGTTGGTAAGAAAGGCCAGACAAAGGACACACAAAGGGGGTCCTGTGAAGCGCTCCAAAGTTATCTGGGAGTTGTCTGAGCCCCTCACCTGGTGAGCACAGTACGACGTGGGCAGCCGTTACCTGCAGACGTGGTCTGGATAATAAGAACTGTGAGTAAAGGCCCTGGACTGCATCACTGACTCCGTGTCGTTACTGCTGCTGCCTTGCACCATCACCCCCATCCTCCGCATACACTGCCCTGAGGCTATACTCCTCCCGTGGGGAGTTATGCTACGCTCTGCTGTACCCACAACACCAGCCTCAGCGGTCTGCCCTGCAGCGGCGGTTCACTCTGACCGCAATCCACGGGTGGCGTAGTCGGACATTTAAACATCAAAACCACATAAATAGTTCCGCCACTGGTTTGACCACCCTGAGCCACGGAACCGGGTCGCCGCCACGAAGACTACAACCACCAGCATCCACCAAAAAGGGTCCGGCTCCGGGTGTCCCAAGGCCCAGGAGGTGCATCAGAACATTTTCATCACCTTTCACAATCACCAATGGGACAAGGCAGGGATGTCCTCTGTCCCCTCTCTTATACATCCTAGTGACGGAGCACCTGCTCTCATCAATTCGCCATAACCCCAATATTAGGTGGATTGAGGTGGGAGGCACCGAGTACAAGTGCTCTCTATTTGCTGATGATGTCCTAGTATATATCACTCAATCACATATATCCATCCATGCTGTTATGGCTGAAATAGATCACTTTGTTACATGGTCAAATTTTAAAATCAATGCAGCGAAGTCTGAGGCCCTCAATGTCTCCCTCCCCAAATCCATATAGGATTCCATCCAGTCCAACTTTCCCTTTGCCTGGCCCTCACAGGGTATCAAATACTTAGGAATTCCTATTCATAGAGACCTCTCCCATCTATGTTATCTTAATTTTGGGCCCTTTATTGAACAACTCCATACAGACCACGGTTGGCAAGTTAGAACTGTAAGATTCACTACGTGAACCACTGGTGTTTTGTGGAAAAGCACATGTACACTGCGTTCCAAATTATTATGCAAAAAGTGTTTAGGAGTGATAAGGGAAGAATTTGTTTGTTTGTCAGTTAAACTCATTGATGGTGATGTGTGTCAGGGCTCTTTATGTCACTGTAAGCAATTGCAGACACCTGTGCTAATTAGTTTGGCAGGTGTGTCCAATGAAAGGCAAGACTACTTAAGAAGGCTGTCTCACATTATTAAGCAGCCTACATTTTCTGCCAAAATGGGAAAGAAAAAGGATGTGTCGGCTGCTGAGAAGCAACAAATTGTGGAGTGTTTAGGTCAAGGCATGACTACAATCAACATTGTGCGATGATCAGGATGAAGTGTCTTGGCAATCAAGAAGTATGTAGCTGATTCACAGTACACACGTGTGCGTGCTGATAAGGGCAAATTGAGGACTCTTTCCTACAGGCAATTACGTCAGGTTGAAAGAGCAGCGGCAAAAAAGCCTTGTCATAGCAGCAGACAAGTTTTTGAAGCTGTTTGTGCCTCCAACGTCCCCCGAACAACAAGATGCAGGGTCCTTCAGAGGTTTGCAGCTGTGCATACGCCATCCTGTCGACCTCCTCTATCCACTTCACACAAGCAGAAACGGCTCCAGTGGGCCAAACATTACATGAAGACTGATTTCAAAACTGTTTTGTTCACGGATGAGTGCCGTGCAGCGCTTGATGGTCCAGATGGATGGAGTGGAGGATGGCTGGTTGATGGACACCTCACGCAAACATGGCTACAGCGCCAACAAGGAGGAGGTGGAGTAATGTTTTGGGCTGGAATCATGGGGAGAGAGATTGTCGGCCCCTTTAGGATCCCTGAAGGCGCTAAAGATGAACTCCATAATGTATGTGGATTTTCTCAAACAGCACTTTCTGCCATGGTTCAAGAAGAAGAACCGTGTATTCCACAGCAAGATCATTTTTTTGCATGATAATGCACCATCTCATGCTGCACATAAAACATCTGCATCTCTGGCTGATATGGGCATAAAAGGGGACAAACTTATGGTGTGACCCCCATGCTCCCCTGACCTCTACCCCATTCAGAACCTTTGGAGCATCATTAAAAGGAGTGTCTATGATGGCGGGAGGCAGTTCACATCTAAGCAACAGCTCTGGGAGGGTATTCTGTCCTCATGCAAAACAATTGAAGCAGAAACCATCCAAAACCTGACAAATTCAATGGACGAGAGAGTTCAGAAGCTCCTTTCGAACAAGGGGTCCTATGTGAAAATGTAACATCACCTAGAATAAAGTTTTGAGTTGAAAACTGTTTGATTTCAGTTTCTAACAACCTGCTAATGCTTATAATTTCAAAAATGACCATTTTTTTGGCCTTTATTAAAATGAAAAGGTTGATCGAAAAGTTTGGGGGATCTAAGAGTGTGGCAACCCAGTAGTCATGATTACTTCGAATTCTGACAATATGAGGGTCATGCTGCAGGTAGTGCAGCAAGAAGGCACTTATGTGTCTTGCGCATCTCGGAGCCCCAAAATTATTTTCCGGGCTAGATGCAGCTAAAAATTATTATTAATTTTAAATCTGGTGAAGCTTTAGTATAGATGGCCTAATAGGATCAGTGCTGCACACTGCTACAAAGCCCAAATTATTTTCCAGTCAAGATAGAGATAAACATGATTAGTAATTTTAAATCTGGTGGAGCTTATTATAGATGGCCTAATAGAATCAGTGCTGCACACTGCTAGAAAGCCCAAATTATTTTCCAGCCAAGATACAGATAAACATGATTAGTAATTTGAAAGCTTAAAACGGTTGGTAGGGTGATTTTAACCAATCATCAAGCTTTTACTCTCCCCAGGATGACACAGGGGTAGAAAAGTCGTTTCGGATCCATGATTTTTTCATCTTTATGAACGTGAGTCTGTCTACATTATCAGTGGAGAGCCGCGTGCGCTTATCTGTCAGCACACCACCAGCAGCGCTGAACACACGTTCAGACAGAACGCTGGCTGCGGGGCATGACAAGATCTCCAAGGCGTAAATGGCTAGCTCCGGCCATTTATCCAGATTGGAAGCCCAAAAAGAGCAAGGGTCCAGTGACACAGTCGTGGCTTCAATGTTTACTTGGAGATACTCCTGTACCATCGTCTCTAGGCGTTGACTATGTGTCAGACTTCTTGTCTCCTGTGGCCTTGCAAAGGATGGGCTAAAAAAGTGGTGAAATGATTCCGCAAAATTGATGTTACCAGCAGATACTGTGGTTCTGTTACGGTTTGAGTGCTGAACACTTGACGGTCCCACGGTTGGCAAGTTGGAACTGTGAGATTCACTACGTGCACCACTGGTATTTTGTGGAAAAGCACATGTAAGATTCTGCAACAGTCTCTGCTGATACTCCTGCATGCGTGCATCCCTTTCTATGGCAGGAATAATTTCTGCAAATTTACCTTTGTACCGGGGATCTAACAGTGTGGCAACCCAGTAGTCAGGATTATTTCTAATTCTCACAATTCGAGGGTCATGTTGCAGGTAGTGCAGCAAGAAGGCACTCATGTGTGTTGCGCATCCAGGAGCACCAAGTCCCTGTTGTGTTGGTGGCGAGGTAACAATCATGCTTCCTTCCTCTGTCCTCTCCCCCCAACCTCGCACAACAGAAATGTGATCAAGGTCTCCCTCATCTGATGAGTCTTCCATCAGTTCATCCTCCACTTCTTCCTGGGCTCCTGCACCTTCCTCACTAGTTTGGCTGCTACCATGCGCCCTGGTAAAACCATCTCCCCCACCCTCACATGCCTGCCGCCTTGGTGCTGCCGACCGTCTGGACCTTGCAGATGTTAGCCCTTCCGCATACAACTCCTCCTCCTCTACTTCCTCCACCTCCTCTTGTGCCACCACCTGACTCCGAATTCTGTTTAACATGTGCTCCAGCATGTAAATCACTGGAATAGTCATGCTGATAATGGCATCGTCAGCACTAAACATCTTCGTCGCCATTTCAAAACTGTGCAGAAGGGTGCATAGGTCCCTGATCTGAGACCACTCCTCCAGCGTGATTTGCCCCACCTCTGAATCTCGTTGGCCCAGGCTACACGTCAGAACGTATTGCACCAGGGCTTGTCGGTGCTGCCACAGTCGCTGCAACATGTGCAGAGTTGAATTCCACCGGGTAGGCACATCGCATTTTAGCCGGTGAAGTGGCAGGCCCAACGACTTCTGTAGAGATGTAAGTCGCTGAGCTGCGGGATGCGAACGGCGGAAGTGAGCACACAGTGACCGTGCCCTCTGCAGAAGGCCATCTAGTCTGGGATAGTGGGCTAAAAATTGCTGGACAACCAGGTTCAACACGTGAGCCATACAAGGCACGTGTGTGACATTGCCCCGGCGAAGGGCCGCACCCAGGTTTGCAGCATTGTCGCACACGGCCTTCCCTGGTTTCAGGTCCAGTGGAGACAACCATTCATGAAATTGGTTCTCCAGAGCTGACCACAACTCCTCAGCTGTGTGACTCACATTTCCCAGACATTTCAATGTAAAAACCGCCTGATGACGTTGAGCCCTACTGCCAGCATAGTAAGGAGGTGTGCAGGATCCCTTCTGCGCAGTTAGAAAGCTTGTGGCATGACCAGACAGGCTTTGGGTGCAGGTGGAAGACCGAGAGGAGGTTGAGGAGGCAGAAGCAGTGGAGGAACTTTGACATAAAGAGGATTGACGCACAACTCGTGGGGACGGCAAGACTTGGACAGCAGCCCCTTGTCCTGCTGTCACCATAGTTACCCAGTGCCCAGTCAGCGACATGTAACGCCCCTGTCCATGCCTACTCGTCCAAGTGTCTGTGGTGAAATGCACCCTGTCACACACAGAGTTTCTCAAAGAAGCGGTGATGTTGTGTGCGACATGCTGGTGGAGCGCAGGCACACCTTTCTTTGAGAAGTAGTGCCGACTGGGCATCTGGTACTGGGGCACTGCGACGGACATAAGGTCTCGAAAATCCTCTGTGTCCACCAGGCGGAAAGGCAGCATTTCTGTAGCCAAGAGCTTGCAGATGGTGAAATTCAACCTCTTAGCTTTCTCATGGCTAGGAGGAAATGGTCTTTTACTTGTCCACATCTGAGGGACCGAGGGCTGGCTATTGTGCTTAGACGGGGTTGATAAGGGTGTCCCCGGCAAACTGCCGGTCTGTGAGGAAGATGCAGGCGGACATGTTAGGTTGCCTTGATCCAAAGGTGGTGCTATCGATGTCGGACAGCGCTCAACACCAGCTGGTGTTACCACCTCCAAAGAAAATGATGACCTGCCAATCACGCTGGCTGTTGCGGGTAAAGAGGTGGCAGGTCTGCGCCCCAAAACAGGTGTGACTGCTGTCCCCCCAGTCACAGAGGATGAAGAGGCCACGGATGCACAAGATATGGCAGACGGTGGTTGGCCCGGCCGGCTAGGCCGCATTGTAGCACACTGAGCTTCCCACTGCAACTTATGCTTCATGTCCATGTGCCGGTTCATGCATGAAGTACTCAAACTATGTATTTTTTGGCCTCTACTTAGCTTTGGCTGACAAATGTTACAGATAACACGAGTTGGGTCATCCTTATCGATCTGAAAAAATGCCCAGGCTATGCAAGGCTTAGCACCCATGCGACCTGAAGAGCCACCACGACTTGTGGTGAGAGGCAGAGTTGTGTTTGAGGATGCAGTTGTTGACGTGCTTCCAGTACTACGTCTCTGTCCAGGAAGGCGCAACCTGACCTCGTCGTCACTAGCATCTTCCTCCACCTCCTCTGCTGACCTCATCTCTTGGCTGACTGTGGGTTGACAGTAAGTGGGATCTCCAACCTCATCATCATCACCCTGTGCGTTATCACACCCGTCGTCCTCAGAGCCAACCTGTTCCTGCCCTGACAAAAAACTAAAGTTGTCGCTCCAATCAGGTATTTGAGTCTTATCATCGTCTTCCTCATTGTCTCCACCAACAGGAGTTACAGTTTGGGAATGAGTGTCTACATTATGGTCAGAACCTTCTGCGTCTGGTCCTGGATCCGACTCATAAAGATTCTGGGAATCAGTGCAGATCATTTCCTCGTCTGGATTCACAGAAGCGCTGGAGTCGACCTCTGATTCCCAGGCTATAGTATGAGTAAACAGCTCTGCAGACTCAACCATCTGTTCTACCTCATACTCAGACGGGCAGCTGGAGATTTGGGAGCTGTGAGGAAGCAAGTGCGATTGGGGTGACACCTTTGAGGACTGGAGTATTTGTGATGTTGAAGTTGATGTGGAGGAGAGCCCACTTAAAGGAGCACTTGATATCCATTGAAGCACCTGCTGTTTTTGTGCCTCATCTGGAATTTGTAGCGATTGGCGTGGCCGTAAGAAAGGGATCTTATCACATTGTCCGCTAAAAGAAGTAGACATTTTAGTTTGGCTGGAAGATGGTCTTTCTTCTGCAGATGTTACTGTTGCTTTAACACCTACCCCACGGACACAACCTTTTTTCCCCTTCCCAACACGCCTATTCCCCTTTCCACCAGCAGCAGGCCTTTTTCCACTCATTTTGGTGGTTAACTAATTCACAACTCTGGAGTTGTTTGCACAAAAAAACAATGGATGGGAACCGAGCAGAGCTGAGTGGCCAAACTGTGGTATTAGGCCAAAACTATTGGCTGGGTTAGATGCAGAAAAAAAATATATTCAATTTGCAACCTGATGGAGGTCTGTATAGATGGATTAATAGAACAAGTCCCACACAGCTAGAAGCCCAATATTTTTTCAGAGGTAGATGCAGAAAAAAATATATTCAGTTTGCAACCTGATGGAGGTCAGTATAGATGGACTAATACAACAAGTCCCACACAGAGCTAGAAGCCCAATATTTTTTCAGAGGTAGATGCAGAAAAAAATATATTCAGTTTGCAACCTGATGGAGGTCTGTATAGATGGATTAATAGAACAAGTCCCACACACAGCTAGAAGCCCAATATTTTTTCAGAGGTAGATGCAGAAAAAAATATATTCAGTTTGCAACCTGATGGAGGTCTGTATAGATGGACTAATAGAATGATGCTATGCCCAAAAGATTTTACTTCACTAGGTGCAGTAAAAAAATTGGTATTCTATACACAGGTGGTATATCTTGCAACACAGATAGGCTACTCCACTGACTAACACACTCTGCAATAGGCCACAAAGGATTAGCTTTGCTAGATTCAGCCAAATGCTGTGAAAAAAAATTGCACAGCACTGGCACAGACCTGCCTGGCAAAAACTGATAGGAACTGATGTAACCTAGTCCTGAAAAGGACTCCAATTACAATTAGTCTTTACTCCCACAATCTATCTATTTAAGAGCACAGACCTGCCTGATAAAAGTCGTAGGAAATGCTGTAACCTAGTCCTTAAAAGGACTGCAATCACAACTATTCCCTACTCCCAAGCTATCTGTAGATTTGTGCGAAAATTGGCTTGAAATTAACAAGGTATAGCGCACACAGCAACAGCGGTGCCGTCTAACACGCAGCTGCAGCAGTGAGAAAATGGTGGCGACGGGGAAAATGGCTTGGTCTTATAGGGCAAGGACATGTGACATACACTGCCAATGACACATGCCCTTGCTTGTGTGAAAAAAAGCACTTCGCTCCGTGTGTGCGCTGCTGATAGGCTGACAGATTGCACCTCCCCACTGCAAATGCGGGAAAGAGAAAAAAAAATGGAGATCTTCATTGTTCCTGCAGAGATCCATCCCCTGCCCCTCCCCCCACCCCGCTGTATACTCAAACTGCGTATTAACATTAATTTTCATCATTACTGAGAAAAAATCCAGTTATGATTTTGGTGCACGAACAGTTATCGAACATAACCTCGAACAGCCGAATTTTTCTCAAATTGTTCGTGTTCGCCGAACGGCTCGAACACCGCCCAAAACAGCTCGAATTGGCGAACAGTTCGAGTAGAACAACGCTCATCTCTAGTAAGCAGGATCCTCCGTGGCCTGGAAATAGAAAGGACATGTTGGAGAGTTACACAAGGCATGCTGCAACAAGCTGAATTATTTTAGAAATAAAATGCATTTCTAATGGAATGAGTATAAACAGTTAATAAAGCTGTGACCGATCCTCACCCATCCAGTTGTAAGAGTTACATGATTGTATTGTCAATGAAAGGGGGGCATTAGGGGGCTGAGCGTCTGGGTTTGGTTAGGGGTCCCCACAGTCTGCCTAGGCTAGATGCATTTAAAAATCATTATTAGATACACAGGCGGTGCAGCTTGCTTCGCAGCTGGGTTACTACGCTGACTAGCAGACACTGAAGCTTTTGAGAAGACCTCTGAGTAAACAGCTCTTCAGACTCAACCATCTGTGTTACCCCAAGCCATAGTGTATGTATTTTCTTACGGTTAAAAGGGGGGGTGGAGATCCAACCCACCTCTAATTGACGATGGCAACATCACGTAAAACAAAGCAAGGGGACTCCAAAAAGAGTCTCCATTTTCTCCAAAAATTTGTGGCACAGACACCACTTAAGTGGCATCAATTTCCGCAGAGTTGCTTAAAACAGTTGGCTAGAATGAGTACCACACATTGTTACTATGCCCAAAATTATTTTCCAGACAAGATGCAGCTAAAAATTATTAGTAATTTGCAAGCTGGTGGAGCTTAGTATAGATGGCATAATAGAAGGAGCACCGCACACTGCTACAGGCCCAAAATAATTTTCCAGACAAGATGCAGCTAAAAATTATTAGTAATTTGCAAGCTGGTGGAGCTTAGTATAGGTGGCATAAGAGAATGAGTACCACACACTGCTACAGGCCCAAAATTATTTTCCAGACAAGATGCAGCTAAAAATTATTAGTAATTTGAAAGCTTAAAACGGTTGGTGAGGTGATTTTACGAAATCCTCAAGCTTTTACTCTCCCCAGGATGACACAGGGGTAGAAAAGTCCTTGCGGATCCATGATTTGTTCATCTTTATGAACGTGAGTCTGTCTACATTCTCAGTGGACAGCCGCGTGCGCTTATCTGTCAGCACACCACCAGCAGCGCTGAACACACGTTCAGAGAGAACACTGGCTGCAGGGCATGACAAGATCTGCAAGGCGTAAGTGGCGAGCTCCGGCCATTTATCCAGATTGGAAGCCCAAAAAGAGCAAGGGTCCAGTGATACAGTCAAGGCTTCGATGTTTACTTGGAGATGCTCCTGTACCATCGTCTCTAGGAGTCGACTATGTGTCAGACTTCTTGCCTCCTGTGGCCTTGCAAAGGATGGGCTAAAAAAGCTGTGAAATGATTCCGCAAAATTGCTGCTACCAGCAGATACTGTGTTTCTGTTACGGTTTGAGTGCTGAACACTCGACAGTCCCACGGTTGGCAAGTTAGAACTGTGAGATTCACTACGTGCACCACTGGTGTTTTGTGGAAAAGCACATGTAAGATTCTGCAACAGTCTCTGCTGATACTCCTGCATGCGTGAATCCCTTTCTATGGCAGGAATTATTTCGGCAAATTTACTTCTGTACCGGGGATCTAAGAGTATGGCAACCCATTAGTCAGGATTATTTCGAATTCTGACAATTCGAGGGTCATGTTGCAGGTAGTGCAGCAAGAAGGCACTCATGTGTCTTGCGCATCCAGGAGCACCAAGTCCCTGTTGTGTTGGTGGCGAAGGTAACAATCATGCTTCCTTCCTCTGCCCTCTCCCCTCAACCTCGCACAACAGAAATGTGATCAAGGTCTCCCTCATCTGATGAGTCTTCCATCAGTTCGTCCTCCACTTCTTCCTGGGCTCCTGCACCTTCCTCACTAGTTTGGCTGCTACCATGCGCCCTGGTAAATCCATCTCCCCCACCCTCACGTGCCTGCCGCCTTGGTGCTGCCGACCGTCTGGACCTTGCAGATGTTAGCCCTTCCGCATACAACTCCTCCTCCTCTACTTCCTCCACCTCCTCTTGTCGCACCACCTGACTCCGAATTCTGTTTAACATGTGCTCCAGCATGTAAATCACCGGAATAGTCATGCTGATAATGGCATCGTCAGCACTAAACATCTTCGTCGCCATTTCAAAACTGTGCAGAAGGGTGCATAGGTCCCTGATCTGAGACCACTCCTCCAGCGTGATTTGCCCCACCTCTGGATCCCGTTGGCCCAGGCTATACGTCAGAACGTATTGCACCAGGGCTTGTCTGTGCTGCCACAGTCGCTGCAACATGTGCAGAGTTGAATTCCACCGGGTAGGCACATCGCATTTTAGCCGGTGAAGTGGCAGGCCCAACGAATTCTGTAGAGATGTAAATCGCTGAGCTGCGGGATGCGAACGGCGGAAGTGAGCACACAGCGACCGTGCCCTCTGCAGAAGGTCATCTAGTCCGGGATAGTGGCCTAAAAATTGCTGGACAACCAGGCTCAACACGTGAGCCATACAAGGCACGTGTGTGACATTGCCCCGGCGAAGGGCCGCACCGAGGTTTGCAGCATTGTCGCACACGGCCTTCCCTGGTTTCAGGTCCAGTGGAGACAACCATTCATGAAACTGGTTCTCCAGAGCTGACCACAACTCCTCAGCTGTGTGACTCACATTTCCCAGACATTTCAAAGTAAAAACCGCCTGATGACGTTGAGCCCTGCTGCCAGCATAGTAAGGAGGTGTGCAGGATCCCTTCTGCGCAGTTAGAAAGCATGTGGCATGACCAGACAGGCTTTGGGTGCAGGTGGAGGACCGAGAGGAGGTTGAGGAGGCAGAAGCAGTGGAGGAACTTCGAGATAAAGAAGATTGACGCACAACTCGTGGAGTCGGCAAGACTTGGACAGCAGCCCCTTGTCCTGCTGTCACCATAGTTACCCAGTGCCCAGTCAGCGACATGTAACGCCCCTGTCCATGCCTACTCGTCCAAGTGTCTGTGGTGAAATGCACCCTGTCACACACAGAGTTTCTCAAAGAAGCAGGGATGTTGTGTGCGACATGCTGGTGCTGCGCACGCACACCTTTCTTTGAGAAGTAGTGCCGACTGGGCATCTGGTACTGGGGCACTGCGACGGACATAAGGTCTCAAAAATCCTCTGTGTCCACCAGGCGGAAAGGCAGCATTTCTGTAGCCAACAGCTTGCAGATGGTGAAATTCAACTTCTTAGCTTTCTCATGGCTAGGAGGAAATGGTCTTTTACTTGTCCACATCTGAGGGACCGAGGGCTGGCTGTTGTGCTTAGACGGGGTTGAGAAGGGTGTCCCCGGCAAACTGCCGGTCTGTGAGGAAGATGCAGGCGGACATGTTAGGTTGCCTTGATCCAAAGGTGGTGCTCTCGATGTCGGAGAGGGCTCAACACCAGCTAGTGTTTCCACCACCAAATAAAATGATGACCTGCCAATCACGCTGGCTGTTGCGGGTAAAGAGGTGGCTGGTCTGCGTCCCCAAACAGGTATGACTGCTGTCCCCCCAGTCACAGAGGATGAAGAGGCCGCGGATGCACAAGATGGGGCAGACAGTGGTGGGCCCGGCCCGCTAGGCCGCATTGTAGCACAGTGAGCTTCCCACTGCAACTTATGCTTCATATCCATGTGACGGTTCATGCATAAAGTACTCAAACTATGGATTTTTTGGCCTCTACTTAGCTTTTGGTGACAAATGTTACAGATTACACGAGTTGGGTCATCCTTATCGATCTGAAAAAATGCCCAGGCTATGCAAGGCTTAGCACCCATGCGACCTGAAGAGCCACCACGACTTGTGGTCAGATGCAGAGTTGTGCTTGAGGATGCAGTTGTTGACGTGCTTCCAGTACTACGTCTCTGTCCAGGAAGGCGCAACCTGACCTCGTCGTCACTAGCATCCTCCTCCACCTCCTCTGCTGACCTCATCGACTGGCTGACTGTGGGTTGACAGTAAGTGGGATCTCCAACCTCGTCATCATCACCCTGTGTGTTATCACACCCGTCGTCCTCAGAGCCAACCTCTTCCTGCCCTGACAAAAAACTCAAGTTGTCGCTCCAATCAGGTATTTGAGTCTCATCGTCGTCTTCCTCATTGTCTCCACCAACAGGAGTTACAGTTTGGGGATGAGGGTCTACATTATGGTCAAAACCTTCTGCGTCTGGTCCTGGAGACGACTCATAAAGATTCTGGGCATCAGTGCAGATCATTTCCTCGTCTGAATTCACAGAAGCTCTGGAGCCGACCTCTGATTCCCAGGCTATAGTATGAGTAAACAGCTCTGCAGACTCAACCATCTGTTCTACCCCATACTCAGACGGCCAGCTGGAGACTTGGGAGCTGTGAGTAAGCAAGTGCGATTGGTGTGACACCTCTGAGGACTGGAGTATTTGTGATGTTGAAATTGAGGTGGAGGAGAGCCCACTTAAAGGAGCACTTGATATCCGTTGAAGCACCTGCTGTTTTTGTGCCTCATCTGGAATTTGTAGCGATTGGCGTGGCCTTAAGTAAAGGATTGTATCACATTGTCCGCTAAAAGAAGTAGACATCTTAGTTTGGCTGGAAGATGGTCTTTCTTCTGCAGATGTTACTGTTGCTTTAACACCTACCCCACGGACACAACCTTTTTTTCCCTTCCCAACACGCCTATTCCCCTTTCCACCACCAGCAGGCCTTTTTCCACTCATTTTGGTGGTTAACTAATTGACAACTCTGGAGTTTGCACAAAAAACGATGGATGGGAACTGAGCAGAGCTGAGTGGCCAAACTGTCGTATTAGCCCAAAAGGATTGGCTGGGTTAGATGCAGTAAAACAATATTATTACATACACAGGTGGTGGAGCTTAGAATAGATGGATTAATAGAATGAGTCCCACACACTGCTACAAGCCCAAAATTATTTTCCGAGCTAGATTCAGAGACAAATTATTTGTAATTTGCAAGCTGGTGGAGCTTAATATAGATGGACTAATAGAATGAGTCCCACACACTGCTACAAGCCCAAAATTATTTTCCGAGCTAGATGCAGATAAAAATTATTTGTAATTTGCAAGCTGGTGGAGCTTAGTATAGATGGCCTAATAGAATGAGTACCACACACTGCTACTATGCCCAAAATTATTTTCCAGACAAGATGCAGCTAAAAATTATTAGTAATTTGCAAGCTGGTGAGCTTAGTATAGATGGTCTAATAGAATGAGTACCACACACTGCGACTATGCCCAAAATTATTTTCCAGACAAGATGCAGCTAAAAATTATTGGTAATTTGCAAGCTAGTGGATCTTAGTATAGATGGCCTAATAGAATGAGTACCACACACTGCTACTATGCCCAAAATTATTTTCCAGACAAGATGCAGCTAAAAATTATTTGTAATTTGCAAGCTGGTGGAGCTTAGTATAGATGGCCTAATAGAATGAGTACCACACACTGCTACTATGCCCAAAATTATTTTCCAGACAAGATGCAGCTAAAAATTATTACTAATTTGCAAGCTGGTGGAGCTTAGTATAGATGGCCTAATAGAATGAGTACCACACCCTGCTACTATGCCCAAAATTATTTTCCGAGCTAGATGCAGCTAAAAATTATTTGTAATTTGCAAGCTGGTGGAGCTTAGTATAGATGGACTAATAGAATAAGTCCCACACACTGCTACAAGCCCAAAATTATTTTCCGAGCTAGATGCAGATAAAAATTATTACTAATTTGCAAGCTGGTGGAGGTTAGTATAGATGGCCTAATAGAATGATGCAATGCCCAAAAGGTTTTACTTGGCTAGGTGCAGTAAAAAATATTGTATTCTATACACAGGTGGTGTAGCTTGCAACACAGATACGCTACTCCACTGACTAACACACACTGCAAGAGGCCAAAAAGGATTTGCTTAGCTAGATTTAGCCAAATGCTGTGAAAAACACTTGCACAGCACTGGCACAGACCTGCCTGGCAAAAAGTCCTAGGAAACGCTGTAACCTAGTCCTCAAAAGGACTGCAATTACAACTAGTCCCTACTCCCAAGCTGTCTATTTAAGAGCACAGACCTGCCTGTTAAAAGTCGTAGGAAATGCTGTAACCTAGTCCTCAAAAGGACTGCAATCACAACTATTCCCTACTCCCAAGCTATCTGTATATTTCTGAGAAAATTGGCTTGAAATTAACACTAAAAGTATAGCGCACACAGCAACAGCGGTGCCGTCTAACACGCAGCTGCAGCAGTGAGAAAATGATGGCGACGGGGAAAATGGCTGGGTCTTATAGGGCAAGGACATGTGACCTACTCAGCCAATGACACATGCCCTTGCTTGTGTGAAAAAAGCAGTTCGCTCCGTGTGTGCGCTGCTGATAGGCTGACAGATTGCACCTCCCCACTGTAAATGCGGGAAAGAGAAAAAAAAATGGAGATCTTCATTATTTATGCAGAGATCCATCCCCTGCCCCTCCCCCCGCCCCGCTGTACACTCAAACTGCATATTAACATTAATTATCAGCATTACTGTGAAAACATCCAGTTATGATTTTGGTGCATGAACAGTTATCGAACATAACCTCGAACAACCGTAATTTTTTCAAATCGTTTGTGTTCGCCGAACGGCTCGAACACCGCTCAAAACAGCTCGAATTTGAGATTGGCGAACAATTCGAGTCAAACACCGCTCATCTCTAGAGTACAGAGCTCGCCCACCTGAAAAAACCTCATGTGTACATAACCTTAATCCTTGAAATAGCCAACCTTAGGAGCTACTCACCAGTGATGGCTACAAAAAACTGATTAGTTAGAAGAAAATAACATAAAGACGTATGTAAGTGTATAAAATTTTTAAAGAGGCTTCGAGATAGTACAATTTCAACTCTCCAGTTGAAATCTTGTGCTTGTCTCATATTGCTCACTGCGCTATACCTCTCGTACCTTCTTACCTATCATCTACTTGACAACATTACATTTTTGCTGAAATTGTGGATATAAAAGTACAATTGCTGTAAAACCAAGTGTACAATTCATCAGTTGTGTTGTATTAAGTTATTTTTATTTTTTGTCTTGTATTCATCAATATTTTGCACCAAATTCTTCAAAATTGTGGCTCATGAATTTTGCACAAAATTCATAAAAATGTATCAATTTTTTTCTGTTCCTCTAAAATGTTGCAAAATTTGTGCAAAAATTCAGACAAGGGAGGAACTGGAGTACATTTGTGCAAAAATTTTGCAACTGTTTAAAAATTGGAACTAATGATTCAGTTGAAAATATCTGGAAACCCTAAACCCCAAAACAATGATGAACATTAAAAAAACAGTCAAACATATATAAAGTAGACTTAAAAACGGCACAGTTAGAACAAGAATTTCACAAGAATCAAAATCAGGCTATAAATGAAAGTTAGACAAAAATAGGTGCAAATACAAAAATAAATTGGGACCAATTGTTTTTGCAAGCTGTTTCACAATTAAGCTGTTCTCTACCACATCATTAGTGCACAGTGTGACTGTACTATAGATGATCAATTCTTTTGAAATCTGAATTTGCCAGCTTTAATGAATTTTTATAAAAAAGGCCACTAAACCTTTAATTTTCCAGAAAAAGATGTGCAAAACTCTGAGATCTTGTAAGTAGAGATGAGCGGTGTTCGACTCGAACTGTTCGCCAATCTCAAATTCGAGCTGTTTTGGGCGGTGTTCGAGCCGTTCAGCAAACACGAACGATTTGAAAAAAATCCGGTTGTTCGAGGTTATGTTCAATAACTGTTCGTGCACCAAAATCATAACTTGATTTTTTCTCAGTAATGCTGAAAATTAATGTTAATATGCAGTTTGAGTGTACAGCGGGGCGGGGGGAGGGGCAGGGGATGGATCTCTGCATAAATAATGAAGATCTCCATTTTTTTTTCTCTTTCCCGCATTTACAGTGGGGAGGTGCAATCTGTCAGCCTATCAGCAAAGCACACATGGAGCGAACTGCTTTTTTTCACACAAGCAAGGGCATGTGTCATTGGCAGTGTATGTCACATGTCCTTGCCCTATAAGACCCAGCCATTTTCCACGTAGCGACCATTTTCTCACTGCTGCAGCTGCGTGTTAGACGGCACCGCTGTTGCTGTGTGCGCTATACTTTGAGTGTTCATTTCAAGCCAATTTTCGCACAAATCTACAGATAGCTTGGGAGTATGGAATAGTTATGATTGCAGTCCTTTTGAGGACTATTTTACAGCATTTCCTAGGACTTTTTGCCAGGCAGGTCTGTGCCAGTGCTGTGCAAGTGTTTTTCACAGCATTTGGCTAAATCTAACTAAGCAAATCCTTTTTGGCCTCTTACAGTGTGTGTTAGTCAGTGGAGTAGCGTATCTGTGTTGCAAGCTACACCACATGTGTATAGAATACAAATTTTTTTACTGCACCTAGCCAAGTAAAACCTTTTGGGCATAGCATCATTCTATTAGTTCATCTATACTAACCTCCACCAGGTTGCAAATTCAAAATAATTTTTATCTGCATCTAGCTCTGAAAAAAAAAATTGGGCTTGTAGCAGTGTGTGGGACTTGTTCTATTAGTCCATCTATACTAACATCCACCAGGTTGCAAATTCAAAATAATTTTTATCTGCATCTAGCTCTGAAAAAATGTTTGTGCTTGTAGCAGTGTGTGAGACTTGTTCTATTAGTCCATCTAAACTAACCTCCACCAGGTTGCAAATTAAAAATAATTTTTATCTGCATCTAGCTCTGAAAAAAAATTTGGGCTTGTAGTAGTGTATGGGACTTGTTCTATTAGTCCATCTATATTAACCTCCACCAGGTTGCAAATTAAAAATAATTTTTATTTGCATCTAGCTCTGAAAAAAAAATTGGGCTTGTAACAGTGTGTGGGACTTGTTCTATTAGTCCATCTAAACTAACCTCCACCAGGTTGCAAATTCAAAATAATTTTCATCTGCATCTAGATCTGAAAAAAAAAATTGGACTTGTAGCAGTGTGTGGGACTTGTTCTCTTAGTCCATCTATGCTAACCTCCACCAGGTTGCAAATTAAAAATAATTTTTATCTGCATCTAGCTCTGAAAAAAGATTTGGGCTTGTAGCAGTGTGTGGGACTTGTTCTATTAGTCCATCTATACTAACCTCCACCAGGTTGCAAATTAAAAATAATTTTTATCTGCATCTAGCTCTGAAAAAAAAATTTGGCTTGTAGCAGTGTGTGGGACTTGTTCTAATAGTCCATCTATACTAACCTCCACCAGGTTGCAAATTAAAAATAATTTTTATCTGCATCTAGCTCTGAAAAAAAATTTGTGCTTGTAACAGTGTGTGGGACTTGTTCTATTAGTCCATCTATACTAACCTCCACCAGGTTGCAAATTAAAAATAATTTTTATCTGCATCTAGCTCTGAAAAAAAATTTGGGCTTGTAGCAGTGTGTGGGACTTGTTCTATTAGTCCATCTATACTAACCTCCACCAGGTTGCAAATTCAAAATAATTTTTCTCTGCATCTAGCTCTGAAAAAATTTTTTGGGCTTGTAGCAGTGTGTGGGACTTGTTCTATTAGTCCATCTATACTAACCTCCACCAGGTTGCAAATTCAAAATAATTTTTATCTGCATCTAGCTCTGAAAAAAAATTTGGGCTTGTAGCAGTGAGTGGGACTTATTCTATTAGGCCATCTATACTAAGCTCCACCACCTGTGTATGTAATAAAATTGTTTTACTGCATCTAACCCAGCCAATACTTTTGGGCTAATACCACAGTTTGGCCACTCAGCTCTGCTCGGTTCCCATCCATTTTTTTTTGTGCAAACAACTCCAGAGTTGTCAATTAGTTAACCACCAAAATGAGTGGAAAAAGGCCTGCTGATGGTGGAAAGGGGAATAGGCATGTTGGGAAGGGGAAAAATGGTTGTGTCCGTGGGGTAGGTGTTAAAGCAACAGTAACATCTGCAGAAGAAAGACCATCTTCCAGCCAAACTAAGATGTCTACTTCTTTTAGCGGACAATGTGATACGATCCCTTTCTTACGGCCAGGCCAATCGCTACAAATTAAAGATGAGGCACACAAAGAGCAGGTGCTTCAACGGATATCAAGTGCTCCTTTAAGTGGGCTCTCCTACACCTCAACTTCAACATCACAAATACTCCAGTCCTCAGAGGTGTCACCCCAATCGCACTTGGTTCGTCACAGCTCCCAAGTCTCCAGCTGCCCGTCTGAGTATGGGGTAGAACAGATGGTTGAGTCTGCAGAGCTGTTTACTCATACTATAGCCTGGGAATCAGAGGTTGGCTCCAGAGCTTCTGTGAATTCAGACGAGGAAATGATCTGCACTGATGCCCAGAATTTTTATGAGTCGTCTCCAGGAACAGACGCAGAAGGTTCTGACCATAATGTAGACCTTCATTCCCAAACTGTAACTCCTGTTGGTGGAGACAATGAGGAAGACGATGATAAGACTCAAATACCTGATTGGAGCGACAACTTGAATTTTTTGTCAGGGCAGGAAGAGGTTGGCTCTGAGGACGACGGGTGTGATAACACACATGGTGATGAAGACGAGGTTGGAGATCCCACTTACTGTCAACCCACAGTCAGCCAGTCGATGAGGTCAGCAGAGGAGGTGGAGGAGGATGCTAGTGACGACGAGGTCAGGTTGCGCCTTCCTGGACAGAGACGTAGTACTGGAAGCACGTCAACAACTGCATCCTCAAGCACAACTCTGCATCTGACCACAAGTCGTGGTGGCTCTTCAAGTCGCATGGGTGCTAAGCCTTGCATAGCCTGGGCATTTTTTCAGATCTATAAGGATGACCCAACTCGTGTTATCTGTAACATTTGTCAGAAAAAGCTAAGTAAAGGCCAAGAAATACATAGTTTGAGTACTTCATGCATGAACCGGCACATGGATATGAAGCATAAGTTGCAGTGGGAAGCTCACTGTGCTACAATGCGACCTAGCCGGCCGGGCCATCCACCATCTGCCATA
Organism: Phyllobates terribilis; assembly: GCF_046119375.1. Classification (NCBI taxonomy): domain Eukaryota; kingdom Metazoa; phylum Chordata; class Amphibia; order Anura; family Dendrobatidae; genus Phyllobates; species Phyllobates terribilis. The sequence continues at coordinate 479,803,083 of NW_027362764.1, read as the reverse complement.
TTTTGTGCATCCGCGGCCTCTTCATCGTCTGTGACTGGGGAGACAGCAGTCACACCTGTTTTGGGACGCAGACCTGACACCTCTTTACCCGCAACAGCCAGCGTGATTGCCAGGTCATCATTTTCTTTGGAGGTGGAAACACCAGCTGGTGTTGAGCGCTCTCCGACATCGATAGCAACACCTTTGGAACAAGGCAACCTAACATGTCCACCTGCATCTTCCTCACAGACCGGCAATTTGCCGGGGACACCCTTCTCAACCCTGTCTAAGCACAACAGCCAGCCCTCGGTCCCTCAGATGTGGACAAGTAAAAGACCATTTCCTCCTAGCCATGAGAAAGCTAAGAGGTTGGATTTCACCATCTGCAAGCTCTTGGCTACAGAAATGCTGCCTTTCCGCCTGGTGGACGCAGAGGATTTTCGAGACCTTATGTCCGTCGCAGTGCCCCAGTACCAGATGCCCCGTCGGCACTACTTCTCAATGAAAGGTGTGCCTGCGGTACACCAGCATGTCACATTACATCACCGCTTCTTTGAGAAACTCTGTGTGTGACAGGTTGCATTTCACCACCAACACTTGGGCGAGTAGGCATGGACAGGGGCGTTACATGTCGCTGACTGGGCACTGGCTAACTGTGGTGACAGCAGGACAAGGGGCTGCTGCCCAAGTCTTGCCATCCCCACGAGTTGTGCGTCAATCTTCTTTATCTCGAAGTTCCTCCACTGCTTCTGCCTCCTCAACCTCCTCTCGGTCCTCCACCTGCACCCAAAGCCTGTCTGGTCATGCCACAAGCTTTCTAACTGCGCAGAAGGGATCCTGCACACCTCCTTACTATGCTGGCAGCAGGGCTCAACGTCATCAGGCAGTTTTTACTTTGAAATGTCTGGGAAATGTGAGTCACACAGCTGAGGAGTTGTGGTCAGCTCTGGAGAACCAGTTTCATAAATGGTTGTCTCCACTGGACCTGAAACCAGGGAAGGCTGAGTGCGACAATGCTGCAAACCTCGGTGCGGCCCTTCGCCGGGGCAATGTCACACACGTGCCTTGTATGGCTCACGTGTTGAACCTAGTTGTCCAGCAATTTTTAGGCCACTATCCCGGACTAGATGGCCTTCTGCAGAGGGCACGGTCACTGTGTGCTCACTTCCGCCGTTCGCATCCCGCAGCTCAGCGACTTACATCTCTACAGAATTCGTTGGGCCTGCCACTTCACCGGCTAAAATGCGATGTGCCTACCCGGTGGAATTCAACTCTGCACATGTTGCAGCGACTGTGGCAGCACCGACAATCCCTGGTGCAATATGTTCTGACGTATAGCCTGGGCCAACGAGATCCAGAGGTGGGGCAAATCACGCTGGAGGAGTGGTCTCAGATCAGGGACCTATGCACCCTTCTACACAGTTTTGAAATGGCGACGAAGATGTTTAGTGCTGACGATGCCATTATCAGCATGACTATTCCGGTGATTTACATGCTGGAGCACATGTTAAACAGAATTCGGAGTCAGGTGGTGGCACAAGAGGAGGTGGAGGAAGTAGAGGAGGAGGAGTTGTATGCGGAAGGGCTAACATCTGCAAAGTCCAGACGGTCGGCAGCACCAAGGAGGCAGGCATGTGAGGGTATGGGAGATGGTTTTACCAGGGCGCATGGTAGCAGCCAAACTAGTGAGGAAGGTGCAGAAGCCCAGGAAGAAGTGGAGGACAAACTGATGGAAGACTCATCAGATGAGGGAGACCTTGATCACATTTCTGTTGTGCGAGGTTGGGGGGAGAGGGCAGAGGAAAGAAGCATGATTGTTACCTCGTCACCAACACAACAGGGACTTGGTGCTCCTGGATGCGCAAGACACATGAGTGCCTTCTTGCTGCACTACCTGCAACATGACCCTCGAATTGTCAGAATTCGAAATAATCCTGACTACTGGGTTGCCACACTGTTAGATCCCCGGTACAAAGGTAAATTTGCAGAAATTATTCCTGCCATAGAAAGGGATTCACGCATGCAGGAGTATCAGCAGAGACTGTTGCAAAATCTTACATGTGCTTTTCCACAAAACACCAGTGGTGCACGTAGTAAATCTCACAGTTCCAACTTTCCAACCGTGGGACCGTCGAGTGTTCAGCACTCAAAACGTAACAGAAACACAGTATCTGCTGGTAACATCAATTTTGCGGAATCATTTCACCACTTTTTTAGCCCATCCTTTGCAAGGCCACAGGAGACAAGAAGTCTGACACATAGTCAACGCCTAGAGACGATGGTACAGGATTATCTCCAAGTAAACATTGAAGCCATGACTGTGTCACTGGACCCTTGCTCTTTTTGGGCTTCCAATCTGGATAAATGGCCGGAGCTCGCCACTTACACCTTTGAGATCTTGTCATGCCACGCAGCCAGCATTCTGTCTGAACGTGTGTTCAGCGCTGCTGGTGGTGTGCTAACAGGTAAGCGCACGCGGCTCTCCACTGATAATGTAGACAGACTCGCGTTCATAAAGATGAACAAATCATGGATCCGCAAGGACTTTTCTACCCCTGTGTCATCCTGGGGAGAGTAAAAGCTTGATGATTTGTTAAAATCACCTCACCAACCATTTTAAGCTTTCCAATTACTAATCATGTTTATCTGCATCTTGGCTGGAAAATAATTTGGGCCTTGTAGCAGTGTGCAGTACTGATTCTATGAGGCCATCTATACTAAACTCCACCAGATTTAAAATTACTAATCATGTTTATCTGTATCTTGGCTGGAAAATATTTTGGGCCTTGTAGCAGTTTGCAGTACTGATTCTATTAGGCCATCTATACTAAACTCCTCCAGATTTAAAATTACTAATCATGTTTATCTGTATCTTGGCTGGAAAATAATTTGGGCCTTGTAGCAGTTTGCAGTACTGATTCTATTAGGCCATCTATACTAAACTCCACCAGATTTAAAATTACTAATCATGTTTATCTGTATCTTGGCTGGAAAATAATTTGGGCCTCGTAGCAGTTTGCAGTACTGATTCTATTAGGCCATCTATACTAAGCTCCACCAGATTTAAAATTACACTGGTTAACGCAATTTTTCTGTCAAAAGGTTTTAAAACATATTTTAAGTCAATTTTTGCTGCTGATTACTAATACGAACTCCGTTTTTGGCTATTACATCAGGATTTCGAGATATTTTTGATGGAAATCACTCCTATCGAATGTTTTTTGATAAAAACCTCATGATTTTCGTTACTACATTTTGTATATTTTTAATCAAGGAATAACAAAAATTACAAAGTCTTTGTACAACAAATCAAACATACTTACAAAATTAAACTACAAAATATGAAAACACATATATATGGCACACAGATAAATGGCAAATGGCAGTTATTTGAACTTTCTTTTCTTGGCTGATCTGTGATGTACAGTTTCTGGGTTGTCTCTCATCAAGCTCCAGCAATAGTCAGCCATCATATGTGAGTCCTACCGGCCTTGATACCGTTCTTCCATTGTTTTAATGTCCTGATGAAAACGCTCCCCTTGTTCCTCGCTCACATCCCCAAGGTTCTCTGGAAAAAATTCCAAATGGCTGTGTAAATAGTGAATCTTGATTCTCATTCTACATCCAAGATTTTGCAGACTCATTAGTAGCTCTTCCACAATTTCTTCATAGTTGTCTGCTTTCTTATTCCCTAGAAAATTCTGCACCACATTACAAAATGCATTCCAAGCTCTTTCTTCTGTCTCATTCATTGATGTGATAAAGTTAGGGTCTCTCATAAGTGTCCTTTTTTAAGGTACATCAAATATTCCAGCCTTTTTCTTCTCTTCACTAAGACCAGGAAAAGTTGAACATATATAGTTAAAGCATTCTCCACTGTGATTGAGAGCTTTGACGAACTGCTTCATCAATCCAAGTTTTATGTGCAAGGGAGGAAAGACAATGTTCTTCCTATCCACTAGAGGATCATGGATGACATTCTTATCGCCAGATGCCAAACTCTGTCGCTGAGGCCATTCAGTTTTCACCCAATGCTCTGCTGTAGCTCTACTGTCCCAGTAGCACAGAAAACAAGGGTGTTTGAAAACTGTTTTACTTTCTTATCATAACAAATGGGAATTATGCATGTTCAAAGAAAACAAAGATATTCTCACGTTTATTGAGAGACTAAATGAAAACTAAATTTACCTTAGTGAACCGTATAAACCGGCACTTTTCATACACTAGTTATATTTTTCTTGGAATTATTGAAAATGGGCTATATACATATAGCACAAAAACGTTATGTGATAGAGAAATTATAAGATCAGATTTGATTTCTGCACCCTCAAATTAGTCTAAAACTGTTCTTAAAGTCCATGCCAGAATTTTTTTTTTTGTACACTAGTGTTATTAATAATCATGTTTATCTGTATCTTGCCTGTAAAATAATTTTGGCCTTGTAGCAGTTTGCAGTACTGATTCTATTAGGCCATCCAAACTAAGCTCGACCAGATTTCAAATTATTACTAATCATGTTTATCTGTATCTTGCCTGTAAAATAATTTTGGCCTTGTAGCAGTTTGCAGTACTGATTCTATTAGGCCATCTATACTAAGCTCCACCAGATTTCAAATTAATAATAATTTTTGTTCTCTCTGAACGTGTGTTCAGCGCTGCTGGTGGTGTGCTGACAGATAAGCGCACATGGCTGTCCACTGACAATGTAGACAGACTCACGTTCATAAAGATGAACACATCATGGATCCGCAAGGACTTTTCTACCCCTGTGTCATCCTGGGGAGAGTAAAAGCTTGAGGATTTGGTAAAATCACCTCACCAACCGTTTTAAGCTTTCAAATTAATTATAATTTTTATCTGTATCTTGCCTGGAAAATAATTTTGGGCATAGTAGCAGTGTGCAGTACTGATTCTATTAGGCCTTCTATACTAAGCTCCACCAAATTTCTAATTATTACTAATCATGTTTATCTCTATCTTGCCTGTAAAATAATTTTGGCCTTGTAGCAGTTTGCAGTACTGATTCTATTAGGCCATGTATACTAAGCTCCACCAGATTTCAAATTATTACTAATCATGTTTATCTCTATCTTGCCTGTAAAATAATTTTGGCCTTGTAGCAGTTTGCAGTACTGATTCTATTAGGCCATCTATACTAAGCTCTACCAGATTTAAAATTAATAGTAATTTTTAGCTGCATCTAGCCCGGAAAATAATTTTGGGGCTCCTAGATGCGCAAGACACATGAGTGCCTTCTTGCTGCACTACCTGCAACATGACCCTCAGATTGTCAGAATTCGAAATAATCCTGACTACTGGGTTGCCACACTCTTAGATCCCCCACACTCTTCGATCAACCTTTTCATTTTAATAAAGAACAAAAAATGGTTATTTTTGAAATTATAAGCATTAGCAGGTTATTAGAAACTGAAATCAAACAGTTTTCAACTCAAAACTTTATTCTAGGTGATGTTACATTTGCACATAGCACTCCTTGTTCGAAAGGAGCTTCTGAACTCTCTCGTCCATTGAATTTGTCAGGTTTTGGATGGTTTCTGCTTCAATTGTTTTGCATGAGGACTGAATACCCTCCCAGAGCTGTTGCTTAGATGTGAACTGCCTCCCGCCATCATAGACACTCCTTTTGATGATGCTCCAGAGATTCTCAATGGGGTTGAGGTCAGGGGAGCATGGGGGTCACACCATAAGTTTGTCCCCTTTTATGCCCATATCAGCCAGAGATGCAGATGTGTTATGTGCAGCATGAGACGGTGCATTATCATGCATGAAAATGATCTTGCTGCAGAATACACGGTTCTTCTTCTTGAACCATGGCAGGAAGTGCTATTTGAGAAACTCCACATACATTATGGAGTTCATCTTTACCCCTTCAGGGATCCTAAAGGGGCCGACAATCTCTCTCCCCATGATTCCAGCCCAAAACATGACTCCACCTCCTCCTTGTTGGCGCCGTAGCCGTGTTTGCATTGGGGTGTCCATCAACCAGCCATCCTCCACTCCATCGTCCTGGACCATCGAGCGTTGCACGGCACTCATCGGTGAACAAAACAGTTTTGAAGTCAGTCTTCATGTATTGTTTGGCCCACTGGAGCCGTTTCTGCTTGTGTACAGTGGATAGAGGAGGTCGACAGGATGGGCTTACGCACAGCTGCAAACCTCTGAAGGACCCTGCATCTTGTTGTTTGGGGGACGTTGGAGGCACCAGCAGCTTCAAAAACTTGCCTGCTGCTATGACAAGGCTTTTTTGCCGCTGTTCTTTTAACCTGACGTAATTACCTGTAGGAAAGAGTCCTCAATTTTCCCTTATCAGCACGCACACGTGTATACTGTGAATCAGCTACATACTTCTTGATTGTGCAATGATCAGGATGAAGTGTCTTGGCAATGTTGATTGTAGTCATGCCTTGACCTAAGCACTCCACAATTTGTTGCTTCTCAGCAGCTGACACATCCTTTTTCTTTCCCATTTTGGCAGAAAATGTAGGCTGCTTAATAATGTGGGACAGCCTTCTTAAGTAGTCTTGCCTTTCATTGGACACACCTGCCAAACTAATTAGCACAGGTGTCTGCAATTGCTTACAGTGATATAAAGAGCCCTGACACACATCACCATCAATGAGTTTAACTGACAAACAAAAAAATTCTTACCTTATCACTCCTAAACACTTTTTGCATAATAATTTGGAACAGAGTGTACATGTGCTTTTCCACAAAACACCAGTGGTTCACGTAGTAAATCTTACAGTTCTAACTTGCCAACCGTGGTCTGTATGGAGTTGTTCAATAAAGGGCCCAAAATTAAGATAACATAGACGGGAGAGGTCTCTATGAATACGAATTCCTAAGTATTTGATACCCTGTGAGGGCCAGGCAAAGGGAAATTTGGACTGGATGGAATCCTGTATGGATTTGGGGAGGGAGACATCGAGGGCCTTAGACTTCGCTGCATTGATTTTAAAATTTGACCATGTAACAAAGTGATATATTTCAGCCATAACAGCAGGGATTGATATGTGTGATTGAGTGATATATACTAGGACATCATCAGCAAATGCAGAGCACTTGTACTCGGTGCCTCCCACCTCAATCCACCTAATATTGGGGTTATGGCGAATTGATGAGAGCAGGTGCTCCATCACTAGGATGTATAAGAGAGGGGACAGAGGACATCCCTGCCTTGTCCCATTGGTGATTATGAAAGGTGATGAAAATGTTCCATTTATCTTCAGCCTAGGTGACGTATTGCGATACAGGGCCGTGATTTTGGCTATAAAAGGGTCCCCTAGACCACTACCCCAAGCTTTTTAAGAGACTAATATATGGCGTGCCAGGAGACTCTATGGAATGCTTTCTCAGCATCCAACGAGAGTATCTAATTACAAATTTTTAACTGCATCTAGCCCAGGAAATACTTTGTGCCTATTAGCAGTGTCTGCAAGTCAGCAGATTATCCCAGCTGTTAAGCAAGCTACACCACCTGTAGTATGGACACTTAATTTTTTCAAAGGAAATGCTTCGGGCCCCCGGGACACTCAGTGAAGAGCATCGGGAGGCACCCCAAGCCACAGGGGCTGGGACTGGCGGTAGGACGCCTTGAAGTGGACCGCCAAGCTCGATCCTTATAAAAGCTTTTTAACTGCAGCAACTTTAGTGAACGCTGCTGGAGCTGTAATTCCCGCGGCTGCTGGCATCAGACTTGCCCTCCAATAGATCCTTGTAAAAGGATTTAAGGTGTACTCATTCAAATTAGAGAGACAATTTAAATTAAAAATCTTAGACCTGCCTCCACCGCAGGGGGGCTCGCTCGACCCACCAGCGGACAGGCACCAGTATTGGGAGAGGGGGGTTGGCCGTCAGGGTCCACCGCAGCTCTGGCACAAACCCGGCGACACGGAGGTCGCACGGGCAAGAACGGACTGGTCGTCTCAGCTTCGCACTTTTTTGGTTTTAGAAGGGCATGACATGCCTATTGCTGTGTCTCCCCCTCCTTTTACTCCTCAACCTCTTTTCTTTTCGCATGACTATATGTACTTGTCACTTTTCCATGTGTTAGTTGTGTCTTCTGAGCAGTTTGTCAGCTTTTGGACACCTTTGAAGTGTTTTCTATGTGTTTCTATGTGTTTTCTATGTGTTTCTATGTGTTTTTGCTTGCCTGCCATTGGTTTCGACGGTGTTCAACGAACAGTTAGGGGGTGGCTCAACTTACATATAGTTTATAAGGCCGAAAAAAGACAAGCGTCCATCCAGTTCAGCCTATTTCTTGTGCACTGCAGCTATTCCGCAGCGTTGATCCAGGGGAACGCAAAAAAAAACAAAACAAACAAACAAAAAAAACATGCGGTATAGGCCAATTGACATCATTGAGGAAAAAATTCACTTCCCGACACCAATCTGGATTAATTAACTATCACTAAGCATAAGATGTAATTTTATTGTTCTCAAGAAAGGCGTCCAGGCCTCTCTTGAACTCATTAAGTGAGTTGGACATCACCACTTCCTCTCCCAGAGAGTTCCAGAGTCTCACGGCTCTGACCGTAAAGAATCCCCTTCTATGCTGGTGCAGGAACCTCCTTTCCTCCAGACGCATAGTGTGCCCCCTCGTCTTAGTCACCATCCTTGGTATAAACAGGTCATGGGAGAGATCTCTGTACTGCCCCCTGATGTATTTATACATGTTTATGAGGTCTCCCCTAAGCCTTCTCTTTTCCAACGTAAATAGGCCTAATTTTGACAACCTCTCTGGGTATTCTAGTCCCTCCATTCCCTTTATTACCTTAGTCGCCCTCCTTTGTACCTTCTCTAGCTCCAATATGTCTTTCCTGAGCACCGGAGCCCAGAACTGTGCACAATATTCTAAGTGCGGCCTTACCAGCGCTTTATACAGAGGAAGAACAATGTTCTCATCATATGCCCCTATTCCTCTTCTGATGCATGCCATGACTCTATTTGCCTTCGCAGCTGCTGCCTGACACTGGGCACTCCAATTTAATTTGCTATTAACCAAGACGCCCAGGTCCTTCTCCATGTCAGATTTCCCCAACGTTTTCCCATTTAATATGTATGGGTGACTGCTGTTTTTCTTTCCCATGTGCATGACCTTACATTTATCGGCATTGAACCCCATTTGCCATTTTTTGGCCCAACTCCCCAATTTATCTAAATCCTCCTGTAGCTGTGCCCTATCCTCATCTGTATTAACTACTTTACAAAGTTTAGTATCATCTGCAAATATTGCTATTTTACTATGCAACCCTTCCACTAGATCATTAATAAATATATTAAATAATATAGGGCCCAAGACAGACCCTTGAGGCATCCCGCTAGTAACCCTGACACACCCTGAGCTTACTCCATTGATAACCACCCTCTGCTTTCTATCACTCAGCCAGCTATTTACCCACTTGCACACATTATCCCCCAGACCAAGCATTCTCATTTTATATACCAACCTTTTGTGTGGCACGGTATCAAACGCTTTGGAGAAGTCAAGGTATACAACATCCACTGACTCTCCCCGGTCCAGCTGTGAGCTCACCTCCTCGTAGAAGGCAATCACGTTTGTTTGGCAGGAGCGATCTCTCATGAATCCATGTTGATATGGAGTTAGACAGTTATTATCATTAAGATATTCTACAATAGCATCTCTAAGAAATCCTTCAAACAATTTACCCACAACAGACGTTAAGCTGACTGGTCTATAGTTCCCAGGGTCACTTTTAGACCCCTTTTTGAATATTGGTACCACATTTGCTTGGCGCCAGTCTAGTGGGGCAGTCCCTGTCCATAAAGAGTGCTTGAATATAAGATACAGCGGCCTGTCTATCACATTACTTAATTCTTTTAGTACCCGGGGGTGTATGCCATCTGGGCCTGGTGACTTGTCTATTTTGATATTATTTAGGCGTTTCTGAACTTCCTCCTGGGTTAGGTGGGTGATATTTAGCGGAGGGTTTACTTTATCACTTTGCATTTCCTCCGATAAATTGTTTTCTTTTGTGAAAACAGTGGAGAAGAAGCTATTGAGTAGGTTTGCTTTACCCTCATCGCCCTCTATGATTTTACCCAGGTTATTTTTCAATGGGCCAACTCCATCAGTTTTAATCCTTTTACTGTTTATATAGTTAAAGAACAGTTTGGGATTCGTTTTACTTTCTTTGGCAATTAGTCTCTCTGTCTCCTCTTTTGCTATTCTTATTTGTTTCTTACAGATTTTGTTTTTTTCCCTATAAGTTATTAGCGCTTCCTCGCTGCCTTCTTGTTTAAGTTTACCGAAAGCCCTTTTTTTGTTTTTCATTGCCCTCTTGACTTCCTTATTTAGCCACATTGGCTTCCTCCTATTCCTAGCCCTTTTATTCCCAAAAGGTATGTACCTTCTACAGTGACTATGTAGGATTGTTTTGAAAATTTCCCATTTTCTATCCGTGCTCCTATTACTGAAGATACTATCCCAGTCTATAAGGTGAAGGGCATCTCTTAGCTGATCAAACTTTGCCCTCCTGAAGTTCAGTGTTTTTGTGACTCCCTTGCTGGGCACCCTACTGAAGCACATGTGGAATTGTATAATGTTGTGGTCACTATTTCCCAGGTGCCCCCCGACCTGCACCTCAGTTATTCTGTCTGGCCTGTTAGTTAATATTAAGTCTAAAAGGGCCGTCCCTCTAGTTGGTTCCTGCACAAGTTGTGACAAATAATTGTCTTTGATAATTGACAGAAACCTGTTTCCTTTCTGAGATCTACAGCTTTCGGTTTCCCAGTCTATATCGGGGTAGTTGAAGTCCCCCATAATAATCACCTCGTTATTTTTTGCTACTTCGTCTATTTGTCTCATTAATAGACTTTCCGTGGCTTCTGCTATATTTGGTGGTTTATAACAGACTCCTATGATAATTTTATTATTGTTTTTTGCCCCATGTATCTCCACCCATAAGGACTCGACCTCCTCATTTCCCTCCCATACATCCTCCCGTATTGTAGGCTTTAGACACGTCTTTACATATAGACAGACTCCACCCCCTTTCCGATTTCTTCGATCCCTTCTAAACAGACTGTAACTCTACTTGTAAGTGAATACTGAGGCTGTATTGAACCACTGTCCAGTTCTTTAATGCAAACACAGACTTAGAAAAGTGATCTAAACATACAGTATATGGTTCTGGAAAAATATTTGTAACCGGTGATTAACTAAAAGCCAGTTTAATAACACAGCACAGCCATACTTTTAATGCTTTTTAAATGTAAAAAAAAACTGTCCAAAAATTATCCCCTTTACTTTTGACATCAGGCACACCATTCTGTCATCTAGAAGTCCATGACAAGACTGAAATTTCCTGTAGACGGGGACAAACTAAGAGCTCACCTGCCTAGAGAAAGCAGAAAAATCCAGCTCATAGATAAAATCCAAAAAAGTGCATTTTATTTTCCAAGGTACATGAAGCAAAGATTAAAATTGTGTGTTCACAGAAAAGAGAACACACAATATTAATCTTTGCTTCATGTACCTTGGAAAATAAATACACTTTTTTGGACTTTATCTGTGAGCTGGATTTTTCTGCTTTCTCTATTGGATGTTGCACCCTGCCCAGATGCTATTCGTGCTCCAGAAGTGTGGAACTGCAGGTGTTGGGCTGGATTTACTTCTGTGACTTCACCTGCCTAGACCTATAGTTTATGCTAAATCTGATTGACCATGGATTTTATAAACCATGTAAATGTGACAACGCTCCATAATATAGTTGTGGGGTGTACAGTTGTCAAATTGAAGTAGTAAAACTGCTTTGCAAAATTCTAACATTTTTTGCCCCTTTTTTTATCCATATTTCTCTTAAATTCTACTCCTACTGACATAAATTATATAGCAGTTAAAAACTACATTTCTAGGTAGTTACATACTTAGAAAGGAAGATGCTGCAGAAGTTGTTGTGGTGCATATTATTGCTAAATTGGGCTAGTAAAACACATATGCAAAAATTAATATTTCTCCATTTTTCTAAAGATTAGAAAAAAAAATAACACACCCCATGCCTTTACCAAAAAGGAAAGCTAGGTTGATTCATGTCTCAAAAGCCATCACCCGAAACAAGCAGGACATGCAATACTGTAGTTGGGTGGCATTTACAGGTGTAAAGTGTGAAAAAAAAGTTACACATTTTTTGCAAGTCAGACAGTTGCATTTAAATTTCTGGATTATTGAGATTTTTATTTTGTCTTTCAAAAAAATCCAAGACACCCTTCCTTTAAAATAAAATGCAAAAGAAATATGAAAAAGTATATCACTTATGGCTTGTCTGTCTTACAAGCTGGGAAGCACACTTTCTATGACAGAAAATTCTTGCTTTGAGTATTTTTCTTTACTAGGAAAACACTTTAGTGCATCAGGAATGCAAAAAATTGTGTATATAATGTGCTATACTTCAGTATATCATAGATAGGGCTGCCACCAGGAATTTCAGGGTCCCATACTGGCAACATTTTTGGGTCCTCTTTAGACTCCGCTCAGGCTCCAACCCTGCTCTGCCTCCACCCCACAAACCTTCCACAGTCCCACCGCCCACTCTTGGAAAAACTCCACTTCTGCACCATGTCTTCACTAATCACACATTAACAGTTCCAATAGCACACCATATCACACACGTAGCCATCAGATTTTGTTTTGGCGAAAATACCTTTTAAGCCTGCCATCACGACAAGGTAGACTCTTTAGCAGGGCCCTACTCTACTCTAACCTATTAAAAAGTTCTTAAAATATCCAATACTCTTTTTAGGTATACTTTTATTTATTTTTCTTTAAGGGAATGTGTTGTGAAGGTTACACCAATTTAAGATACACTAGGTAACTGCTCTCCTCCAAATTAAAGATGTCTGTGTGCATGCAGAGAAGCTAATTAACCAAATCTGCTAATCTGGTTGAAAAACTTCACTCAGAAACTGAACCACGCAAAATGGCATACTTTATTATTTAGACTTGGGGTTATATAGCATTCTCCTTCTAGGTGGGATTAGTAAAATGTATTGCTCTTTTCTGATAACTCGGCACGCTGTAATTTGTCCATCTATGTATCTCTTGGTTTGAGTAACGCCTTAGGAATTCCAATGGAGGGGGTGAGTTCGTCCCTCAGTGCCATCTTTGCCAACTCGACATGAATCTCTCTGTTATCAGCCGTGCACATGCATACGTCATTCCCAGGAAATCATTTAGTTGTTCGTGTCTACAAATTAGAACAGAAGCTGTTAGTTATATATTCACTAACTATTAACATAATCCATGTGCATATACACATTTGCATACATACATACACATAGATTATTCCATCATCATTATATTGATTCACACTGATTAGGTAATCTATTAAAAGACACTAATTGATTTTCTATAATATATATTTTACCTTGAAAGTGTCACATACATTTTTTAAAGTGACCAATAATACCACAAGCAAGGAACAAATACCGTCACACCACAGCTGGACTACATATTACCACCACCACATAGTGACCGAATAATACCACATATAAGGAACAAATACTGCCACACCATGACCAGACCACAAATTACCACCACATAGTGACCGAATAATACCACATCCAAGGAAAAGATATTGAAACACCATGATCAGACCACATATTACCACCACATAGTGACCGAATAATACCACATACAAGGCACAAATACCATCACACCATGACCAGACCACCTATTACCACCACACAATGACCGAATACTACAATACTGATCATTAATAAAGAAAACAACATACTAGTATTACCATAATTGCCATTATACGCAGGCACTCTGTATGTAGTATACAGTGTATAGTGTAAGAGTGCAGATAACACACTGACTCACCAGTGACATGTCTAGTTGAAGTCCTTAACCTTCGCTTTTCTTCTTCATCCAGCACAGACCACCTTCCAACCAGGACTCCTCTCTGCAGAAAATAACGCACTGTTATCTAGAGCACCGTTTCCAGAGCACATTCTCCACTTTTTTCGCAACTTCTACACTGTGCCAAGTAAAGAAAAAAGCATCATAGTGCCGACATGTACAGTAACAGGACCCCCCCCCACATTGAAAACAGTATTGTCAAAAATGAAATGCATCAAAGCAGTAATACTATCCCTTAATTAGCCTCTACAGTAATAATGTCTCCCATCTTGGGCCTCCTCCTGTAATAATGGCCCAAATCCTGGCCCCCATGTGTCTCATTTCTGGCCCCCATGTGTCTCATTCCTGGCCCCCATGTGTCTCATTCCTGTCCCCCCATGTTTCGCATAGCGTGTGCGCAGTGAAGCTGGTAATCACACAGCCTCACTGCGCAGGTGCAGGACCAGCGGCCTAACATGGAAAAATGCGCATGCGTCTCACAATAATATCGCATGCCGGAAGCAATATTCAAATACATGGGCGGCGCCAGCACTGACTTAATGCTGCACCCGCCCATGATTAAATATGAGAATCACACCCCTATGACTGAACAAGCAAGTAGGACAAAGTATATTAAAGGTTATAAAATCTTTATAGCTGCACCAATTTTAATGAAAAAAGCTTGTTAGTGATGCATATCGCATCACTAAAAACGATATGGGAGCAGTGTACATAGTAGCTAGGATGTGACAGTTTCCCTTTAATGTGTGACACCAGCCAAACAGAAAAAAGCTATACAAATCTAGTATCGCTATAATCACACCGATCTGAAGAATAAAGTCTTTTTATTGCTTATACCACACGAGTAATGACATAAAAAATGAATAAAACCAATTCTTCACCTGTTGTTGATTTGTTCATTGTGCCTCCCAAAAATCACAGTAAGGCTCAACACACATTTATCCTGCACTCTATGCTGAACACCAGGGTTTGTGTGTAAATCTCTTAAATCGTGATTCAGACAGAACTCCCGACAGAAGATTCCCTATAATGAGGCAGATGAAGGCATTGTGGACGCCATCTGGCCTGTGATCCAGCGGTGTCTGTCTTTTTAGGCGTGCATAAAAGAGCGGTCGACCACAGTTTTGTGCACTTCTGAAAAAAAGGTCACCTCTAAATAGAGGTCAGACAGAGTCCAGAGTAACTCTGCTTCCTCATTATAGTGAAGGGATCCCTCGGGGGTTTCATCTAAATCACATCATTTGGAGATTTAGATCGAAACCCCAATGTGAGTGCTCAGTGTAGAGCGCTGGATAAATGAGAATCCAAACGTTATGTAAAATGTTCCCAATAAAAGCGTCAGCTCAATTCACAAAAAAACCAAGTCCCCACTCAGGTTCATCATCTGTTAATAGAAATATAAGGTGCTTGTAAGTTAGTGGTAGTACAAAGGCTCTGGAAAAGCGCTATGCCCCCCAACCTCCCAAAAGAAATCCAGCGAATTATGCACTTTCAAAACCAAATGCCTCCTCCGTTCTGAGCCCCACAGTGTACATAAACCACATTTAGCATCCACATATTTGGCAGGGGTATAATTGCCAAAGTAGGGTCACTTGAGGAGGGGTATACTGCTCTTCTACCACTTAGGGGCTCTGTATATGGAACCCGCAAATTATTCTAAGAAAATCTGCACACCAGGAGTCAAATAGCGCTTCTTCTCTCCTGAGTTTCACCGTGTGGCTAAGCAGTACTGTACAGCCACATATGGGTATTGCCACATTCAGCAGAAATTGCGTGACAAATTTTGGACACATTTTTACCCATTTCCCTGTGTGAAAATGTAAAATCTAGGGCTAAAACAAAATGTTTGTGGTAAAAATGTGATGTCAATATGATCACTGCACCCCTAGATGATTTCATTGAGAAGTGTAGTTTGTAAAATGGGGTTACTTATGGGGGGTTCTGCTGTTCAGGCACCTCAGGGGCTCTCTCAGTGGGTCATTGCACCCGCAAATCATAACAGTAAAATCTGCACTATAATAAGGTGCTCCTTCCCTTCTAAGCTTTGTACTGTGCCTGAAAAGTAGTTCCCGATTTACATGCAGGGTATTGGTGCAATCTGGAGAAATTGCACAACAAACCAGGAGGTCCATTTTTTCCTATTATCCTTTATAAAAATTTACAATTTGTGGCTAAAACAACATTTTAGCTGTAAAAATGTAATTATTCTTTCTTCACCACCCAATGATATCAATTTCTGTGAGACACATGTGGTATCAACATGCTCACTGCACCCCTAGATGAATTCATTTAGAGGTGAAGTTTGTAAAATGACCTCACTTATGGGGGTTTCTGCTGTTCTGGCACCTCGGGCTCTGCCAATGTGACATGGCACCTTCAAACTGTTCCAACAAAATATGAACTCCAATATGGCGCTTCTTCCCTTCTGAGCTTTGCACTGTGCTTCAAAAGTAGTTTTGACCACATATGGGGTATTTGAGAAATTGCACAAAAAATTGTTCAATGCATTTTCTCCTGTTACCTTTGTGAAAATAAAAAAATTGAGGCTAAAAGAACATTTTTGTGGGAAAAATGTAATGTTTCATTTTCATGGCTCTATGTTATAAACTTCTGTGAAGCATCTGGGGGCTCAAGGTGCTTACCACACATCTAGATACATTCCTTGTTCCTTGAGGGGGTTTAGTTTTCAAAATGGTGTCACTTGTGGAGTTTCCATTGTTAGGCACATTATGGGCTCTCCAAATGTGACATGGTGTCCTCTCTTGATTCAAGCCATTTTGTGTTCAAAAAGTCAAACGGTGCTCCTTCCCTTCCAAGCCCTGCCGTGCACCTAAACAGTAGTTTTCCCCCACATATGGGGTGTTGGCATACTCAGGAGAAGTTTTGAGGTTCAATTTCTCCTGTTACCTTGTGAAAATAAAAAATTTGTGGTTAAATTAAAATATTTGTGAAAAGAAGTAAAATGTTCATGTTTTTCCTTCCACATTGCATTAATTCCTGTGAAGCACCTTAACGGTTAGTAAACTTTTTGAATGTGGTTTTGAGGACTTTGAGGGGTGCAGGTTTTAGAATGGTGTCACTTTTGGGTATTTTCTGTCATATAGGCCCTCCAAAGTCACTTGAAATGTGATGCGGTCCCTAAAAAAGGTCCCTGATTTTGTAAATTTTGTTGGAAAATGAGAAATTGCTGTTCAAATTTTAACCCTTCTAACTTCCTAACAAAAAAAAGTTATGTTTCAAAAATTGTGCTGATGTAAATTAGACATCTGGTAAATATTATTTATTAACTATTTTGCATGACATAGCTCTCTGGTTTAAGGGCATAAGAATTAAAATTTAGAAAATTGAGAAATTTACAAAATTCTCGCCAAATTTCAGATATTTTCACAAATAAACACAATAATCTAAATAAAACAATAATTAGAAGAATGCCTTAGAGAGAGGTAATGCACATATCATGAGCGCACAAACTATTGGTGTAAACTATGCAGCCGCACAGCGGCCCAATCCGTAAGGGGGCCCACATGAAGCTCTAAAGAAGGTGGAAATCTCTATTCTGATGAAGGACAAAAGACCAATATACTGCAAAGGACCAATATACTGTTCTGTCTGTGTCTACCAGTGGCACAAACTCAGAATGAAATCTGCACATGCAGAAATATTACATTTGAAACTAATGGAGGATAGTTCCAATGGCAACAGAGAGTAAATAGAAGAGGGGGGAACTGTTAGCGTTCAAAACTAGAGATGATCAAACATGTTCGGAAAACGTAGTTTTTTTTCAAACTCGGCATGAACATTGCTCAATCAGATTTGTGTTTGGATTCCCGAGCATTACCGTCGGTCACAGCGCTGGGGGATCACTATGTCAGATGTCAGCGTGATCCCGCAGCTGTGAAAGTGACCCACGGTAAAAAGCTTACCGTGGGTCATAGGCGCCGGCTGAGGAGACTACTTTCCCATCAGCCGGCGCCTGCTGTCACTACTAACAGGGAGCGCAAGTGCTGATGATGGGAGCAGTAATCTCTCATCAGCCGGCACTTGTGCAGTGAAAGTAAAAAAAAATTCTAAAATGAATAAAAAATTATTTAAATAAAAATAATAAACACATTATACTCACCTACACCTAATCGCAAATGTTCTTGTTCCCTGTAAAATAAAAACAAAAACGCCATATACTCACCTTAATGTCTAATCCCCTATGCCCAAGTCACCTTTAAAGAAGTTGTCCACTACTTTGCCCTATCCGCAGGCACCCCAACTTGACAGCCAAGCACTGCAGGTAAGGACTTCCGGCCGGCGGTCGCAGCCGCCGACACCTATAACTGCTCATTGGCGGGGATTCCGGGTGCGGGACTCCAGCCGATCATACATTGATGTCCTATCCTATAGATAGGGCATCAATGTCAAAGTAGTGGACAAGCCCTCTAATAAAGAAAAAAGAATAAACCATCATAATCCTCACCTATCCGCCGTAGTCCAGGTAATATTGAGTGTCCCACGCAGATCTCATGAAAAGAAGCTTGTTGTCAATTTACTTGTTTTTTTCTATCTGTCTAAGTCCTAGTGCTATGTCTTTTTTCATTTTTTTTTATTTATTGCTCATAGCCAAGGGGACCAGCCACTATTGCTGTTTAAGATCAAACATGTGCATTTGCTGAGACTGGTCAGTATTAGGAGCATATATGTAAGCTAGCTTTGGATCTGGGCCACCTCTCTCTAGGCCCATTAATTTCTCTATGGGATAGCATATTGGACACAGTTGGCAGTTTTTCTCCCAGATTTATAAGTTTCCAAGTTCAGCTTTAATAATGAAACATGAAGAGAGCCTTACACTTTTTAATTTTTTTCATGTTTGCAGCTACTTTATCAAGATTTATGATACTCGACTTGTATAATCTTTGGACACCTAAAACATTGAGGTGTAATCATCACACAATAAAACACTTTGTTAAAATTATCAACTGGGTCATAAAAATGTTCTAAGAAGAAAAGTGCACATTTACTACAAAATACTTCCAATGAATTAGAAATTCAGTCCATAGAAAGATTTTAGCCACCAACATTCTTTAAGGCTATGTTCATACAGCCTATGGTCAGTGGCCCCATCGGGGTTACATCTGAAGCACTGGAAAACAGTATTCGGACATATGGGGTACCACAGGGCTCCGTCCTGGGACCTGTATTGTTCAACATCTTTATCAATGATTTAGATGAAGGAATTGAGGGTAAACTGATTAAATTTGCTGATGACACAAAGCTAGGAGGGATAGCTAATACTAGAGAAGAGAGAGAGAGGATTCAAAAAGACCTAAATAAACTGGAGCAGTGGGCAGCAACCAACAGAATGGTTTTTAACAGGGAAAAATGCAAAGTACTACATCTGGGCAATAAAAATGAAAAAAGCATATACAGAATGGGAGGAATAGAGCTAAGCAACAGTACATGTGAAAAAGACTTAGGTATACTAATAGATCATAGACTGAACATGAGTCAACAGTGTGATGCAGCAGCAAAAAAGGCAAATACAATTCTGGGATGTATTAACAGAAGCATACAGTCTAGATCACGTGAAGTCATTATCGGTCTTTACTCCTCTTTGGTCAGACCTCATCTGGAATACTGTGTACAGTTTTGGGCACCACATTTTAAAAAAGACATAGACAAACTGGAGCAAGTTCAGAGAAGAGCGACCAGAATGGTGACTGGTCTGCAAACCATGTCCTATGAGGAACGGTTGCAGGATTTGGGAATGTTTAGCTTGCAAAAAAGAAGACTGAGAGGAGACTTAATAGCTGTCTACAAATATGTCAAGGGCTGTCACATTGTAGAAGGATCATCTTTATTCTCATTTGCACAAGGAAAGACTAGAAGCAATGGGATGAAACTAAATGGGAGGAGACACAGATTAGATATTAGAAAAAACTTTTTGACAGTTAGGGTGATTAATGAGTGGAACAGGCTGCCACGAGAGGTGGTGAGTTCCCCTTCAATGGACGTCTTCAAACAGAGGCTGGACAGACATGTCTGAGATGATCTAGTGAATCCTGCTTTGAGCAGGGGGTTGGACCAGATGACCCAGGAGGTCCCTTCCAACTCTACCATTCTATGATTCTATGATTCTATGATTCTATGATATGCACGATTGAAATCAAATGGTGCAAAATTTATATTGAAACCCAACTACAAAAGTGATTTTTCACAACAAATACATGTGTGGCACCCCAGGGGTCTGTTTCCCACAGTAATAGCAATATTACGTCTGTGAGCAGGTGGGAGGTTTCCTGGTCAGACATCCTATGCATGCCACACCTCCTGCCCAGTCCTGGGAGGGGAAGAACTTCCCCTATATAAAGCTGGGGCTGAGGCAGAGTTAGTGAGTAGTAGAGTGAGAGAACACAGACAGAGACACAGTCTGGTCTGTAGTGGAGCAGCTTTAGGAACAAGAAAGATCAGGAGCTCTGTGGGAGCTGTGCTAAAAAGAGATCAGGGGCTGGAAGCTGTAGAGCTCGCCCTGATTGAAGAGTTCTTACCGGACCCGGGGTCCGAGGCTGTGGGGACTAATCCTTACCCAGCAGCAGAAACCGCCCGGCAGGGGATTTCAGGTCCTCTGGCCAAGAAACCCGAAGGCACGGTCACACGCAAGGGACCAGCACCGCGACGTGGAGCGGAAGTTACCAAAAGGCCCCGAGTCACCGGCCATACGGGTGAGCACCACACGGTACACTCAGGGACGTGGGCTACTTTTACCCGCCTCTAGCAAGGTAGCCAGAAGAGTACGATTAGTTGGGGAGGCCTACAACTCCGCCTGGCCAGGGGAGATCCCATCAGCTCACGGACTGACCAGGCCCCGATCGCTAGCCAGTACTCCGGGAGGGTCTACCTTGTCAACAGTAAAGACCCAAAACTACACCGCACCGTCTCTGAGTGGTTCCTGCTACCCCCATTCAAACACGTCGGCTGCCCTGAGGCCATACCCCTCCCGTTGGGGGTTCTACCAGCTACGCTGCACAACCTTACCACCGGCCTCAGCGGTCTGCCCTGCAGCGGCGGCTTCATAGCCGCATTCAACGGGTGGCGTAGTCGAACACCGTACCATCTTCTGCTAAATACTGCCACTCAGTTTGACTCCCTGGGCACGGACCGGGTCACCGCCACGAGACTACTACCCCTATCAGATCCGGCTCCGGGTAGGCCCCTGCGTGCGCAACGCTACTCAGCACAGGCCCAGGGGCGCGTCAACTTTGGCGTAGTCGGCAGGATTTCGTGCCCGCAACCACCGGGTACTGCGTGCCTGAAAAAGAGACTTTTAAACTTACCTGTGGTGAAGATTCCCGCCATCCGGCGCCATCTTCTGCCTTCTTCCCGCCATCCGTGAAGTTTTCCCGCCATCCGGCGCCATCTTCTGCCTTCTTCCCGCCATCCGTGGAGTTTTTCCGCCGTCGGGCACCATCTTGAAGACACCGCGCGGGAAGAAGAGGGGCGTGGACTCTGAAAGCGTGCGAGAACTGAAGCCCCGCCTCACGTCCGGACGTTGCGTAAGGTCCTGGAAGGAGCCCAGCAGACGCCGACGTCACAGGAGCGCGACGGAAGGTCCTCAACCCTGACGATCCAATGCGGAACCGCGGCCTACGGAAGAGGATCATCGCAAGGTAGGCCACGGTCCACTAGGGGGGAGGAGGATGTCGGATACGGAAGAGAGCTACACTGCCACAGCCACCGCCAGCGCCGCTGCTGCGGTCATGCCTTTCACCATGCCCTATATCCCGGGGGCAGCCTGGCTACCCCAGTACTCAGGGGAGTCACATACCCTGAATGACTTTAGAGAAAAGCTGGATAGCCTCTTCCAGGTGTACCCCCTCACAGAAGAGCAAAAAGTGAGCATCCTGGTGGCCCAACTAACCGGGGCAGCCCAAAAGGAGGTAAAGTCCTGGCCACCTGGGAGGAGGACTGTCGCAGGGATATTAACCCGGCTGAAGGACACCTTTGATACCCGCACCTCAGCCGAGATTAAGCTTAGATTCTACGGGTGCAAACAGCGAGCACATGAGAATATAAGGGACTATGCACTAAACCTACAAGAGGCCCTGAAAGCCATTAAGCAGACCGACCCTGACGGCGTGGGAAACGAGGACAGGCTGTTGACCGAACAATTTATAGAGGGACTATATTGCAATGCCCACCGAACCCAGTTGCGGGCAATGGCCTTACAGGATCCTCATCTGGACTTTGCACAGTTCAAGGACAGAGCCATCCGGGTGCTCCGAGAACCGGCACCGGGTGGCGTGGTGACCCACAGGCGCCCTACTACCGCTTACCACCAGGAGGCGGCGCCCTTGTCGGCAGGGCCTGTGGGAGCTGACGCGCAGGCTTTGAACAATGACCCGGCTCCAGACTTGCACCATCAGGTCCAAGAGCTAGCTAAAAGCGTTGCTGCGCTAACCCGAACTGTGCAGTCTTTACAGGTTTCTGCTCCAGGGAAGATCCAGCTGGCATCCGGACCGGAGGATATCCCGTGGCGTCGACCAAGGAGGACTCCACCGGCCAGAGGAAGACCCAGCGACCGATACAACGAGGACGGACAACCCATCTGCCGCCGCTGCAATCAACCCGGACATATGGCAAGGTACTGTCCTTTAAACTGGCACAACCTGGGGTAGAGGGCCAACCCCTAGGAATAAGATCACCAGGCCCATCGAACTGGCGTGACAAATACGTGGGAGGACGTCCAGTCTTGCCTGTGGTACTGGATGGCATTCCTATGAGTGCCCTACTTGACACCGGGTCACAGGTCACCACCATCCCGTACGTGCTCTTTAAGCAGTACTGGAATGACTCGGATATAACCCGCTACCCTGACGACGACTTGAGTATCATCGCCAGCAATGGTCAACCCGTGCCACAGATCGGATTCAAAGAGATGACCATTAAAATCGGTAGAGTCGAACTGGCAGCACAGGGACTGATCATTGTAGACATTGACAAGCGCGAGAGTCACCCAAAGATAACTCTAGGAACTAATGTGATTGAAAATTGTCTTGCAGAGGTGATTTTCATTTTACAGCAGGTTGCCAAAAATGCCAGCTCCGGCCAGCAGCGAGTGCTCCAAAAAGAGATCCGGGCACTGATGCGGCGGCAACAGGTGGAACTCTCCGGTGGTGAGATTGGAAGCGTGAGAATGTGTGACCCTTTCCCTATTGCCATGCCCCCAAAAAGTGAAATGATGATTTGGTGCCGGGCAGCTATTGGTCTAAGAGGTAGAGACTACCAAGCAATGGTAGAACCCGTCTACTCAGACAGTAGGCCCACCATTTTGACAGCACGGGGGGTGGTTGATGTACGCCATGGGAGGTTGCCCGTTCGCATAATAAATATCGGGAAGAGGGAAGTGTACCTGCCCCGGTATGCTACGCTAGCCAAATTGCATACCATCAATCAGAATTCTGTACAGGCCGTGGAACCCTTGCCTCCATCTCAACCAGAGGAAGGTAACGGCTCTAAGAAACCAATGGAGGACTGGTGTCAGCAACTACATCTGGGTACTGACTCCACTCCCTCACACCAGAAACAAGGAGTCTATCGGGTGGTTCAAGAGTACGAGAGAGTGTTTAGTAAACACCCGTTAGACTTCGGGCGAGTAAAAGGGGTAGAACACCACATCCCCACGGGAGACCATCCTCCCATAAAGGAGAGATACCGACCCGTACCCCCTGCACACTACCAACACGCCAAGGGGATGCTTAGAGACATGAAGGAGGCTGGAGTAATCAGGGATAGCTGTAGCCCCTGGGCAGCTCCACTAGTCTTGGTTAAAAAGAAAGACAACACTATGAGAATGTGTGTAGATTACCGGAAAATCAACCGTATCACACACAAAGATGCGTACCCCTTACCAAGGATAGAGGAGTCTTTGGCTGCTTTAAAATCTGCTAACTTCTTCTCCACTTTGGATCTCACTAGCGGGTACTGGCAGGTTCCTGTAGCAGAGGCGAACCGGGAGAAGACCGCATTCACCACCCCGATGGGACTTAGCGAGTTTACCTGCATGCCGTTCGGACTCTGCAACGCACCAGGAACCTTCCAACGATTGATGGAATGCTGTCTGGGACACCGAAACTTCGAGACGGTCCTGTTATACCTGGACGATGTCATCGTCTACTCCAAGACCTACGAGGACCACCTGAAACACCTGGCAGAAGTGTTCGAAGCCCTGGCAAACTACGGCCTAAAGGTGAAACCCTCCAAGTGTCACCTCCTGAAACCAAAGGTGCAGTACCTGGTACACGTGGTGAGTGCTGACGGAGTGGCTCCCGACCCTGATAAGATCACCGCAATTAAGGAATGGCCAAGCCCCTCCAGCGTAAAGGAAGTGCGGCAGTTCCTCGGGTTGGTAGGCTACTACCGAAGATTCATTCCCGGTTTCACCAAAAAGGCAGCTCCTATGCAGGACCTCCTGATAGGCCAGTCCAGGAAGGCCAAGAACCAGAAGCCACCCTTCAAATGGGAGAAGCTGGAAGAAGAGTCCTTCCGCCAGCTGAAGATGGCCCTCACGGGGGATGAAATCCTGGCGTACCCTGATTACAGCCAGCCCTTTATCCTCTACACCGACGCAAGTAACATCGGGCTAGGAGCCGTACTGTCCCAGATCCAGCAGGGGAAAGAACCGGTAATTGCTTACGCCAGCCGAAAACTGCGACCCACCGAAAGAAACCCTGAGAATTACAGCTCATTCAAGCTAGAGTTCCTGGCAGTGGTGTGGGCAGTCACCGAACGCTTTAGGCACTACCTTGCCTCTTCCCGGTTCACCGTGTACACGGATAACAACCCGTTGACACATCTGGACACTGCAAGACTCGGTGCCCTGGAGCAGAGATGGATGGCCCGTCTGTCCAACTATGAATTTACGATCAAATACCGGGCAGGACGCTCCAATACCAACGCGGATGCCTTGTCCAGAATGCCAAACCTACCGGACGTAGGGGAAGATCCAGAGGAACTGGAAGTAGTTGAACTCCCCGCGTTCCACCGTCATGGGACTATCCAGTATTCCCACCGTGTAAGGGGTAAGCAATCTGCTACGTTCAACCCCTTACCTCATTACAACTGGGCGGAATCGCAAGACAGTGACCCCGCCGTCCGACTGGTGAAGGAGATGCTGACTCAGCCAGATGCCCGCCTTGACCCAGACGCTCCGGAGGAGGCCAAGCAACTGTGGGTTGAGAAGAGTCGACTGTTCCTTTACAAGGGGAAGTTGTGCCGCAGAATGGTTAACTCCCGGACGCATGAACTGATCTGGCAAGTAGTGGTGCCAAGAAGAGACGTGGCTATGGTACTGGAGGCATACCACAACGGAGCTGGGCACTTCGGATGGAAGAAGCTGGAGTTCCTGCTGCGCGGGCGGTTCCACTGGGTAGGCATGAGAGGAACCATCGAGAGGTGGTGCAGAGACTGTGGCCCATGCAACCTAAGAAGGAAGGACCGTGCTAGCCAGAAGACTCCCCTGCAGTCCATCGTCACCAAGCAGCCGTTGGAACTGGTAGCCTTGGATCATGTAAAACTGACCCCCAGCAGAAGTGGCTATGTCTATGCGTTAACCATCGTGGATCACTACTCCTGGTTCTTGGTTGTCGTCCCCGTCAAGGACTTAACGGCTCAAACAGCAGCTAGAGCCTTCCAGCAGCACTTCTGCCGTCCACACGGATACCCAGAGCAGGTGCTGACGGACCAGGGACCTGCCTTTGAAGCGGAGGTCTTCCAGGAGTTCTGCACTCTGTATGGCTGCCGGAAGATAAGAACAACACCCTATCATCCACAAACCAATGGACTCTGCGTGAAAATGAACCAGGTGGTGATAGACCTTTTGAAAACATTGCCCCTGGAAGAACGCAGTCTGTGGCCTGAGAAACTGCCTGATCTGGTGGACCTATACAACCACATCCCTGTAGGTTCTACCAACTGTACCCCGGCTTACCTAATGAGAGCAAGACCTGGTAAGCTGCCTGTTGACCTGGATATGGGAGTCCTGACACCCGAGGACACTTCACCAGAAGCAGACTGGGACACAGAGAGGCAGCAGCAGTACCGGAAAGTACAGGAGAGCGTGGAGCGAAGTCTCTGTCAAGCTAGAGAAAGACAGGAGAAGACTTACAACCAGTATGCTCCCGCTGTTCCCCTGGTACCTGGAGAGCAGGTCTTGAAGAGGAAGAGACGGCTCCACAAGTTGGACGACCAGTGGGAGAAGGACCCGTACACCGTACTGCCCTCAAGCCATGAGAACCCGAAAGTCTGCACAATCAGTAAGGATGGAGGAGAAACCACAGCCATTGTATCCCGAGATCACCTGAAGAAGTGTCCCGAACAGCTACGGAACCCTGAAGAAGAACAGGAAGACCCTCGACCCGCAGAGGAAAGGGAAGATATGGTCAGTACTGTGCTCGGAGACTTCCCTCGGTCTTGGACTCAAGTCAATGGCGCTGTAGTGGTACCCGTCCTCACCTTCCTCCAACCAGCATCTCAGTACCTACGGAGAAACAGGTAGAGCTAGAAGAGCAGCCGGTCCAGGAGGCAGAAGACCCCACACAAGCAGACCAGGAGGATCAACCCTCTGCTTATAGTGAGCCTGCCGTACCCCTAGTGAGCCAAAGAGCCCGTAGACAGCTGCCCAGTTTACCTTTGACAGCCCCTACACCCTGTAGCTCAGGACCAGTCAGTCAGCTCCGTAGGTCCACTAGAGCCACTAGAGGCCAGTTGCCCGTACGTTGGAGGATCTAAGTGTTTAGGCTGCTTTATTTGTATTTACCTGTTTATTGTTGCCTGTAAATAATTGTGTATTTTTAGTTATTTTATAGGTGTCGTTTATGGATTATCCGGAATCCTTTGTACATATGTTTGGAGCGTAACCCAGGAAAGGACTAAGACTGTTAAGGACTCGGGGTAGGACAGACCCCTACCTGGTTACGGCTCCCGGTCTCATGGTGAAATGGACACCTTTGTTTTCTTCAAAGACTGCACCCGGTTGCGGACATGCCGTGACCATCCTAATGTGTTTTTCTTTATTGTACTGTTTCTGTTTTACTTGTTATGTTTTACAAAAATATGTTTAGTCCCGGAGTACTAAATTTCACTAGGGGGGAATGTGGCACCCCAGGGGTCTGGTTCCCACAGTAATAGCAATATTACGTCTGTGAGCAGGTGGGAGGTTTCCTGGTCAGACATCCTATGCATGCCACACCTCCTGCCCAGTCCTGGGAGGGGAAGAACTTCCCCTATATAAAGCTGGGGCTGAGGCAGAGTTAGTGAGTAGTAGAGTGAGAGAACACAGACAGAGACACAGTCTGGTCTGTAGTGGAGCAGCTTTAGGAACAAGAAAGATCAGGAGCTCTGTGGGAGCTGTGCTAAAAAGAGATCAGGGGCTGGAAGCTGTAGAGCTCGCCCTGATTGAAGAGTTCTTACCGGACCCGGGGTCCGAGGCTGTGGGGACTAATCCTTACCCAGCAGCATAAACCGCCCGGCAGGGGATTTCAGGTCCTCTGGCCAAGAAACCCGAAGGCACGGTCACACGCAAGGGACCAGCACCGCGACGTGGAGCGGAAGTTACCAAAAGGCCCCGAGTCACCGGCCATACGGGTGAGCACCACACGGTACACTCAGGGACGTGGGCTACTTTTACCCGCCTCTAGCAAGGTAGCCAGAAGAGTACGATTAGTTGGGGAGGCCTACAACTCCGCCTGGCCAGGGGAGATCCCATCAGCTCACGGACTGACCAGGCCCCGATCGCTAGCCAGTACTCCGGGAGGGTCTACCTTGTCACCAGTAAAGACCCAAAACTACACCGCACCGTCTCTGAGTGGTTCCTGCTACCCCCCTTCAAACACGTCGGCTGCCCTGAGGCCATACCCCTCCCGTTGGGGGTTCTACCAGCTACGCTGCACAACCTTACCACCGGCCTCAGCGGTCTGCCCTGCAGCGGCGGCTTCATAGCCGCATTCAACGGGTGGCGTAGTCGAACACCGTACCATCTTCTGCTAAATACTGCCACTCAGTTTGACTCCCTGGGCACGGACCGGGTCACCGCCACGAGACTACTACCCCTATCAGATCCGGCTCCGGGTAGGCCCCCGCGTGCGCAACGCTACTCAGCACAGGCCCAGGGGCGCGTCACATGCACTGAAAAAAAGAAGAACCAAATAAATTACTTTAGTTCAAATAATGTCCAAACATATGCTTTAAGTAAAAATAGCTATCCATATACTTTAATAACACAAACTATATGCAACTTTAAGGAACCAACCCTATTTTTATGTGATATGTATCACTTTATGATGTAATCATTTGGAATACTTTTACTTTTAAAGTGGAGTTTTTTATAACACATTGTAATTTATATTCATAGTAAATTTAGGTTGATGTTTTAAATTTGATAATTAAAAATTTCAGAAATTTACACACAAAAAAATTGGAAAATATAAAATTTTTGAGGTTTTTAATTTTTCTACCGGTAAAGTTAATATCACACATCCGACTTTCATCATCTGAGTTTGGACTGCAAAGTTCAGATTCGCCACAAGTCTCCTGACTCCTGACTCTAACTGAATAGCTTCATAAGCATACAGTATATGAGGCTGTAGAGTTCAGGTCATGGACCAGCAACTGGTCCGTATTCGGACTATGAAAGTCAGATGAGTGAAACTAGCCTGAAATTCTTCATTTAGACAGGATGCAATATACAGTTCTGCTCAAAAGTTTACATACCCCGGCAGAATTTTTGTTTTCTTGGTCTTGTTTCAGAGAATATGAATGATAACAAAAAATTTTTTTCTCCACTCATGGTTATTGGTTGGGTGAAGCCATTTATTGTCAAACTACCGTGTTTTCTCTTTTTAGGCTGTGTGCCCACGATGCGTTTTTTAAGCGCTTCCGCAGCAGCAAAAATGCTGCAGAAACGCTTAAAAAACGCATGGTAGAAGGCCCGCCATTTTCCCCAATGATAATCCGCATGTGCTGTGCACATGCTGCGGAAATTTCTGCTGCGGGTTATCATTGCGGAAAAAAATGCAGCACTACCAATTATTTTGCGGAAGCGCTGCGTTTTCGCCACCATTGGCTTGCATTGAATCGCTTGGATTCCGCATCACTGCATCTGTAGATGCGCATTCCATGCGTTCTAATGTGCGGATGGTACCCGGGTGTGAAGGACAGGAGACTCTCCTCCGGACCCGGGTACCATAGAACCTGTAAAAAAAAGAATAAAATAAAAAATAAATATCATATTTACCTTCTGATTGCCCCCGCTGCGCTTGTCCTCCCTTGCCGGCAAATCGCGGTGGACTGAAGGACCTGCGCTGACGTCATAGTCATGTGACGGCAGGTCTTTCAGTGGAGTGTACTGCGAGCTGCCGGCAAGGGTAAGTATAGATTTATTTTTTTATTTTTAAACATTCTTTACGGTCACACTATATAAATCCATGCCGTTTGCATGGATTTATATAGTGTGACCAAGTTGACAAGCACTTTCCAAGTGATGCTAAAATCGCTTGGAAAGCGCTTGACAACCCGCATGCGGAAATGCATGTGAAGTACGCTTCACATCCGCATGTCCCTGGCAGGAAAAACGCATGTACAATCCACATGCGTTTTTTCTGCCAGGGAGATGCAGAAACGCTCAGGAAAAAATCCTGAGCATTTCTGCATCATGGGCACATAGCCTAAATCTTAATGACAATCAAAAACATCCAAATGACCCTGATCAAAAGTTCACATACCTTGGTGATTTTGGCTTGATAACATGCTCAGAATTTGACACAAATGGGTTTGAATGGCTACTAAAGGTAACATCCTCACCTGTGACCTGTTTGATTGTAATCAGTGTGTGTGCATAAAAGCTGAGTGAGTTTCTGTGATCCAGACAGACTCTTGCATCTTTCATCCAGACACTGACATTTCTGGATTGTGAGTCATGGGGAAAGCAAAAGAATTGTCAATGGATCTACGGGAAAAGGTAGTTGAACTGTATAAAACAGGAAAGGGATACAAAAAGATATCCAAGGAATTGATAATGCCATTCAGCAGCGTTCAAACTGTGATTAATAAATGGAAAATCAGGGGCTCTATAAAAACTAAACCCCAGTCAGGTAGACCAACAAAAATTTCGGCCACAACTGCCAGGAAAATTGTTCGGGATGCAATTTTATCAGCAAATACTGGAGGCAGATTTACACTTATCAGTCAGGAAGCTTCCCATGGGACGTATTTGGACGTTCCAACATGACAACGATCCAAAACACAAGGCCAAGTTGACCTGTCATTGGCTACAGAAGAACAAAGTGAAGGTTCTAGGGTGGCCATCTCAGTCTCCTGACTTCAATATCATTGAGCCACTCTGGGGAGATCTCAAGCGCGCAGTTCATGCTAAACAGTCCAGGAATTTACAGGAACTGGAGGCTTTTTACCAAGAAGAATGGGCAGCTTTACCGTCTGAGAAAATAAAAAACCTCATCCACAACTACCACAAAAGACTTCAAGCAGTCATTGATGTTAGAGGGGGCAATACACGGTATTAAGAACTGGGGTATGTGAACTTTTGATCAGGGTTATTTGGATGTTTTTGATTGTCATTAAGATTTAAAAAGAGAAAACACAGTAGTTTGACAATAAATGGCTTCAACCAACCAATAACTATTAGTGGAGAAAAGTTTTTTTTGTTATCATTCATATTCTCTGAAACAAGGCCAAGAAAGCAAAAATTCTGCTGGGGTATGTAAACTTTTGAGCACAACTGTATTCTCTACCATGCAAAGGGTTAAGTCTTACATGAGTAGAGCACTCAGGTGTTTGGAATCTTGATTTTTAATCTATCTTCTCCCCAGTGGGCATATTTTAAATATTTGTGTGTGGATATTTAAGTTTGTTTTTGAGATGAACACTGTATGCCATGATTAAGAGCGGGTTAACCATTCAAAATGCGTAGGCTCTGTACCTCATTTTATGATGTTATTCTGTTACAACATGTTTTTACTCACTACTCAATAAAGAAGAGTTTATGGTCTATTCATGTGACTGAACTAAAGATGCATATTTGGATATTCAAAATAGTATTTGAGATTTCTTAACCCTTTATGTGTTTCGTAGAAAAAAAAGCATAACATTTAAAAACTTCAAATTTTCTACAGATCTTTATTTTATCTTTGCAACATACCGGGTGATAACAGGGAAAGCAACTCAATATTTATTACCATGTTTCTGCAGTTTTTAGAAGTATCCAATAAGGGGCCCTACAGGGATGAGCGACCACTAAAATGCTCGGATGCTCGTTACTCGAACTGAGCAATTCCTAATGCTCAGATGTGCTCATTTTGGAGTAATGAGTATAATAGGAGTCAATGGGAAATCAGAGCATTTTTCCAGCAGACCCTACAAGGAGGTCTGAGGGGCAGCAAAAATGTTGAAATGGATGGAAAAAATGCTAAATGAAAGAAGAACAGCATGGGGAAGACCCCTTGAAGCATCTCTGACTCATAGATCGCTGCTTAGAACAATGGTGTCTGTAACGACGACGCCTCTGCCTTCTGCCTCTCTCCCCCAGTAGAGACGCTGACTCACTCACTGCCGCGGCCCTTGTCCTGCACTTCCTGATTCTGCTGTTGATGCCCTGGGTGCACACACCACGTGCAGATCCCTGGGCACTCTGCTTAGGGCGCGCGTGCTGTCCTGTCCTCTTAAAGGAACAGCGCTTGCCGTCCTAAAGTGTCCACAGTCAACGACTGGGAGACACTTAGTATTTAAGGCACCTCCACCTGATGGAAAGTACCTGAGCAATGTTGTATGTCTGTTAGTAACACGCTTGCTAGTACTCATGTCCCAGTGCTCGTATCCTGTATACCTGCCTGTCTAGCAGCCATGCCCATCTGCCTGTCTGTCTATCAGCCGTGCCCGCTTGTACTTGCCTGTCTATCAGCCATGCTTGCCGACACCAGCCTGCCTATACACCAGTCGTGCCCGCCTTTACCTGCCTGCCTGTCTATCAGCCATGCCCGTTTGTACCTGCCTGCCTGTACACCAGCTGTGTCCACCTGTACCTGCCTGCACGTGTGTCTGGCATGCCACTCACTATACCAGCAGTGTCAGCCCATCTACCATTCCTGGCCGTTCCTGCCTCGTCCCTTGGGGGTCAGCTGTCACCCCACCCTGAGGTCAGTCCTGGAGTAGCAACTTCTCCTGCCTCCCTTGTCTCTCCTCAGATCGCTGTATCATAAAGCCGCCGTGCATCCGAGGTTGGACTTTGTGAGGTCCCTAGTCATGCCTCTCCGGGCTCTCCTCGGATCACAGCACAGTGGTTCCACCACCCAGCCCATTACAGTTTGTTCAGACTATGCCAGGGTAACCTCACAGTGGACCAGTATGTTTTTTGTTTTCGTACCTTGTCTACCGAACTCGCTTGAAATAATGAGGCTCTGGTGGTTACCTTCTAGAAGGGCCTCTTTGGGTGGATCAAGGATGAGCTGGCCAGGTGGGAAATAGACATCAGTTCCAGGAGCAGACCAAAGAGGTGACCCGAGAAAGAATATCTGTGTGCCTGGGTCCCACCTTCCAAAGGCCGATTACCCAGCAAGCCCCTGCTGCGGCACCTCTCCTAGCATCTATGCAGATTGACCAGGTGAGGTTGGCTAAGCATCGTCAGGAGATTCATCATGCAGAAGGAACACGCTTCTATTGTGGCAGTCCCGAACACCTTATCCGATCCTGCCCCGAGAAACCGGGAAACTTCAGTGCCTAGGGTCTGTTGGAGAGGCTACTTTGTGCAAGAATCACTCCTCTCCATCGCTGACTCTGACTGTATCGGTCACCTGCGGCAACATTTGTTTTGTCGAGTCGGCCTACCTGGACTCCGGATCCACAGGCAATTTCATCCAACAGGCTGTTGTCGAGTGGTATAAAATCCCAATCCAACGTCTACAGGATCCATTGGTGGTTTCATCGGTGGATGGAAAACCCCTTTCCGAGACCATCCAGTTCATTACCAAGCCCGTAGAACTTCAGTTTGGGATGCTACACTCAGAGAAAATACCCCTATACGTGCTGTCAGGTCTGTCTCACCCTCTGCTAGAGTTTACCATGGCCACAGAGACAAAACACTGTCTTGGACTGGAGATCTGGAGAAGTACTCCATTGGGGACAGGAATGCTACGAAATCTGCCTTGTCCCCATTCGTCCGGCTTCTCCATCTAACCTACCCGGCTTGCCTGCACCATATTGGATGTACTCCGGCATCTTTGACAAGAAGAAGGCTGAGACACTACCACCTCATAGGCCATATGACTGTCCTATTGATCTCCTTCCAGGCGCATCCTGCCCATGAGGTTGAATCTATCCCCTGTTGCAGGCCGAGACCTGAGCCATATCCGAATGTATTGAAAAGAATCTTGCTAGGGGATTTATCCAGAAATCTTCCTCCCTGGCTGGAGCAGGATTCTTCTTTGTAAAGAAGAAGGATGGTTTATTTCGACCCTGTAAAAATCAAATTAAATCAAATAACAATAAAAAATAAATATCCTCTGCCTCTCATCTCTGAGCTGCGCGATCACCTTAAAGGTTCCAGAGTCTTCACAAAACTCGACCTTTAGGGGGCGTACAATTTGTTCTGAATTCGCCAGGGAGATGAATGGAAAATGGCTTTTAATATCTATGATGGCCACTACGAGTATCGTATTATGCCATTTGGACTCTGCAACGCACCTGCAGTCTTTCAAGAACTAATAAATGACATCTTCTGGGATCTTCTCTGCATGTGTGTTGTAGTGTACTTGGATAATATCTTGGTGTTCTCCCCTGACCTGCCTTCACACCGAAGAGATGTTTGCCAGGTTCTGCAGAGGCTAAGGAAAAACTGTCTGCACACCAAATATGAAAAGTGCATTTTAGAGCAGACTTCTCTTATGTTTCTTGGGTACATAGTCTCCGAGACCGGCCTGAAAATTGATCCAGAAAAAGTGTCAGCCCTCCAGATGTGGCCCCATCTAGATGGTTTGAAAGCTATCTAGCGGTTTCTCAGATTTGCTAACTACTACCGCCAATTCATCCCCCATTTCTCTTCCCGGACTGCTCCTATCTCTTTCCTGACCCGCAAGGGGGCCAATCCTAAGATATGGACACCTGAAGCTGGAAGTCTGGAAGTGCCTTTTTATCTTGAAAGCAGGCCGCCTTCTCTGCTCCTGTGCTGCATAGTCCAGACAATAATAAGCAGTTCTTTCTTTCTGCAGGTGGATGCTTCTTCCTCAGGGGCCGGAGCTGTTCTTACCCAGAAGTCCTCATCCGGCCACATGTTGACTTGCAGTTTCTTTTCTAAGATTTTCTCTGCTCCAGAACACAATTACTCTACTGGCAATCTGGAACTGTTTGCAATAAAATTGGGGCCGGAGGAGTAGCGATTTTTGATGGGGACTATATATCCGGTGATTATCTACACGGACCACAAGAATTTATCCTATTTGCAGTCTGCACAATGACTTAAAGTGAACCTGCCATCAGGTTTGTGCTAAGTAAACTACACGCAGTGTCAGGTTGGCGCCGTTACACTGATTAAAATAATACCTTGGTTGATGAAATCTGTCCTGTGGTTGTTGTTTAATTTTTATTTGCAGTTTGGAGATAATTAGATTTTCGTGCTTCATGGTGGGCCTGTGGGCAGGTTTTTCATTGGTGCTCTGGCATTATCTTCATCATTGTGGCTTAAATGAAAGGGCACTGATTTTTCAGTGACCTGCCTCCTATTTTAAATACTGCGCTTGCGCAGTTCATATTGCAGTCTTTTAAAAAAATGTACCCCCAGCAAAATGGTGCCAGTGCCCGCGCATGTGCTGTAGCATCTATCGCTTGTCAATATATACTACTGCTCACGCTTCGTGGCCATTTTGTTGGAGCAAAAAACAAATTTGGCTATTTGGCTTCAGCAAAATGGCCACAGCATGTGCACAGTAGCATCTATCGGCAAGCAATAGATACTATCATGCATACGCAGGCGCCGGGAACATTTTGTTGGAGCGAAAAAAATTTTTAGCTACAGCAAAATGGTCTCAGCATGTGCCAAGCAGGGTTATCCATACACCCTTGAAGGCACCAACCGTAGTGCCTCATTCAAATATTAAGAAAGTGTAGTTATGGGTACTCCTACACTAAAGGCTCTGCACACAGTACAAAGACAGAAAAAAATTATAATGAGGGTCATCCTTACACCCTTGAAGGCACCAAGTGGCGTGCATCTTAAAAAAATTAATAAAGTGTAGTTGCTATACTCCTACACTCATAAAGGCTTTGCACACAATGCAAATGCAGGAAAAAATTATAAACAGGGTCATCCATACACCCTTGAAAGCAACAACTGGATTGCCACATTTAAATAATGAATATTAAAGACACTTTATGTGCTGCTGTCATCTGGGGCTGTGGAAATTCCAGGTTTTGTTTATTGTTATCAAAGTGAGCACTCTCTGACAGGCGAAAGAGCCCGTCTGTTATGACATCCCAGGTGGCACTAAAAACCGCTCAGACAAGACGGTAGCGGCAGGGCAGCACAACACCTCCAAGGCATAGAAGGGCAGCTCATGCCAGGTGTCCAGCTTTGAGACCCAATAGTTGAAGGTCGCAGAAGAATTAGGGAGTACGCTGGTTTGGTCAGCCAGGTATTGCTCGACCATCTTTAAAAAACATTTCCCTCCTTGTCAAAAATACCCACTCATCAGGCCCTGGACGCTGGGATGGTGTCATGAAATTGGCCCAGGCATTTGACAGTGTACCCCTGCCTCTGTTTTGTGTCTCTCTCGCCTCTACTCATTGGTTGGGCAAGGAAGCTTGCCCCCTGCCACTAGCATTGTCTGATGGGAATTTTTTAAACATATTGTCCACAATGGCCTTCTGGTATAGCACCATTTTAGAAGACCTCTCTGCCTCAGGAAGGTTAGATGCAAAGTTCTCCTTTTAGCATGGGTCTAGCAGGGTACTCTTTTTTGGCCAAGATAAATATAACACGAGGGTCACGGGAAAGTCAACGGTACATAAAGTTGGCCATATGTGCCAAGCTCCCTACAGCCAACACTGTCTCCATGATGCCGACATCTTCTCCTCCTCCTCCCTCTCTTCCTCCTCATTCCCCTCCTCAGCCCATTCACGTAGGAGAGACGAGATGAAGGTTGTGTGGGTAATTGTTAGAATCTATGCTGTTTTACTATTGGCCATCTTGTTGTGGTTTGCTGGCTTATAGTCTTTTCCTCTGGTGCTGGGTTTCTTGGTCACGTGATCTCTGCACTCTTTATTACCCAGCACCTGGCCCCCATTCCCTGCTGGACATCAGTGTTGTAACGCTCATGCTCTTGCTAAGTAGCCTTGTTTAGTTCTTCTTTCTTTGGACTATTGTTATCCTGGGACTTCTTGTTCCACCAGTTTTGATTCCTTTAATTTTCATTTCTGCAACTAACTTTTCTGTTAGGAGGTCTCCTGCTTTTGCTCCCAGTCCTTAGATCTTTTAGGGACCCCTTTTTCCCCTTCCTACAGGTCTTTGTTTGAGTTCAGTGCAGGAGTTTCGGTGGGGCTATTCATAAGGAATAGGGCACCCACCCCAGCGTAGGATGAAGCTGAGTCTCAGTGCAGCAACAGCTTTTCCCTCCTATTCCTTAGTTCTAAGTTGCAGAACATAACAGTAATAGCCTCTGTTGCGTTAGCAGCAAGCTCCTGTTCCTCCTCCTCCTCCTCAGCCTCCACCTCTTCATTGTTACCCAATCTGAGCTGAGCAGATGAGATGAGGCTGGGCTGGGTAGTATCTCCCTGTCTCATGTCTTCCTCCATCTCCACTTTGTCCACATGCATAGCTTCATGTTTTATTGTGAGCAGTGACTGTTTAAGTAGGCAGAGAAGCGAGATCGTTGAACTGATTATGGCGTCATCGCTGCTCACCATCTTTTTGGAGTCCTCAAAGTCTTGGAGAATTGCACAAATGTCAGACACCCATGCTCACTCTTCTGTTGTTATGTGCAGAGGCTGACCAGAATACCAATGGGCATGTTGGAACTGGTATTCCTTTGCTGCCCTCAAAGCCTTGCCAGCATGTGCAGTGTGGAGTTCCAGCGTGTGGTCACATTGGTCACCAGTCGGTGAGCTGGCACTTGCATGCACTCCTGCAGCACTGCCAGAACGGCGGCAGCAGTAGCCGAATTGTGGAAATGAGCACTGACGTGGCGTACCTTGCTCTGGCAAATCTTGGTATGTTTTCAGAAACCTCTGAACTACCAAGTTGGGCACGTGTGCCAAACATGGTACATGTGTGAGCTTGCCAAGCTTCACATTACCACACAACCATGCCTGTTTGGAGGTTCAGTGGCAAAAGCCGCAGATCTGTCTGGTCTGTTATTCCTTTAAGTAATTCTGACGTGGTGTGCAGTTTGTCTACTAGATAAATTAGCTTCAGCAGAGCCTGTTGCCACTTCACTGAGGCAGTGCTGCAGAGCTTCCAGTTTCCGGCTGATGTGGACGACGTGCTCTGAGATAGCACATCAGAGATGGAGGATGAGGAGAAGCAGGAGGGGGTGCAAGAACTGATGTAAGAGATGGAGGAAACCCTGATAGAAGTAGGGTAAGCAATCCTTGGCATTGGGAGCACGTGCAATGCCAGGGTGTGACCCTGCCCCAGCCTCCACAATTTTCACCCATTGTGCCGGCAGGGAAATGTAGTGTCCCTGGCCACAAGCGCTTGTCCACGTGTCGGTCATGAAGTGGGCAATCCCAGTAAGTGCGTTGGTAAGGGCATGGGTGATGTTCCTGGACACGTGCTGGTACAATGCTGGGATGCTACACCGGGAGACAAAGTGGCGGCTGGGGACTGAGCTTTGGAAATCCTCCGTGTCAACAAGCCTAAAAGGCAACATTTACATTGCAAGAAGCCTGGAAATGTGCCTGTTTAACATTTGGGCCTGTGGGTGGGTGGGTGGCTGGAAACTTTCTCTTTCGTTCCCAGGTTTTGGGTAGGGAGAGCTGAATGCTGTGCTTGGACAACAGTTTGGAAGTGCCTGATGATGGTTCGTCAGAATGTGCAAGGACAGGTGCAGGCAGGAGGCATCTGCACCAGTGTCATGGACAGGGGATTGGGAAGCACCTAGCACAGGGGAAGAGGCAGTGGTGTCCCCCGCTGACACCAATCGTGAACCCAGGCGTTCGACCCACCTAGTCGAGTGGTTAGATCACATGTGCCTGATCATGATGGTGGTGGTTAGGCTCTTAGTGGTCAGGCCCCTGCTGATCTTGGCATGGCACAGGATAGAAATGACCATTTTTTTGTCTCAGAACTCTCTTTAAAAAAAGTCCCAGATTGGGGAACACCTAACTCTTTGACGGAGAAATTCACGAGTATTGGTGCTCTGCGGAACAGTTCCCCACCTTCTCCTTCTGGTCACCCCATTGTGATACACGGCCATGTGGGCCTGGACCGCACCACGCAACTTGCTTCACTTCTCCCACGATGACCTGACCTGGGCATGACAATTTGCCATTTTTTTTTTTCACTTTACAGTATTTCACTTCGTTCTGTGTCACAATATTTACCATGCAGGGTTATTTAGCCTGCTAGCTACTTCAAAATTTGGTGCAATATTTTCCCTGGCTGTGTGCTGTCTTAAATCTCTCAACACCAGTGATAAGCATGCCATTTGCACAGTTCCAATCCTTTCCCTGATTACACTTTTTCCCTGTTGGCCAGTAGTAGCGACCTGATAAGTGTTGCAATTAAAGTTGCAGATAAAGAAGTATGAAAGGCCATTACAATTAAAACAGCATTCCATTTACTGGAGTTTTGAAAAATGATAACCATAATGAACAGGAGGCCCAATACTTGATACATCTAAGAAAAATGATAAGAGTGCAATGTAGTGTATAGAAAATACATTGAAAATTACAATCTTCTGAGGGTGTTACTTCTGATACTCCTTTACAGGTTGATGAAAATCTATTGAACAAATGCTTGTCAGGGTGAAGAGCAAATTCTATTTCTGGAAATGGTCCTTTAGGCTATGTGCCCACGATGCAGAAATGCTGAGGATTTTTCCTGAGCGTTTCTGCATCTCCCTGAACATGCGATTTCGCATGCAGGTTGTCAAGCGCTTTTCCAAGCGATTTTAGCATCACTCAGAAAAGTGTTTGACAACTTGGTCACACTATATAAATCCATCCGGCATGGATTTATATAGTGTGACCAAGTTACGATGCTGCAAATGCAGCATCAATAGTAAAAAAAAATAAAAAAAAAAACATTATACTCACCTTCAGATGGCCCCCGGTCTCCTCAGCAATGCGTCCGGTATCTTCAGCGGCTCCCGGTGCTCTAAAAAGGACCTTCCATGATGTCAGTTAGTCATGTGATGGTCACGCAACCATCACCTGGCCGCTGATGTCAGCGGTCGCGTGACCATCACATGACTAAATGACGTCACAGAAGGTCCTTGCAGACCACCGCTGGAAGCCAAGGAGACAGCAGCGCTGCTCAGAGGAGACCAGGGGGCGCCGGAAAGGTGAGTATACGTTTTTTTTTTATTTTAATTATTTTTTAACTACAGGTATTATGGTACCCGGGTCTG
This sequence comes from Phyllobates terribilis, assembly GCF_046119375.1. Classification (NCBI taxonomy): domain Eukaryota; kingdom Metazoa; phylum Chordata; class Amphibia; order Anura; family Dendrobatidae; genus Phyllobates; species Phyllobates terribilis. Next base: position 479,763,591 of record NW_027362764.1, on the reverse strand, counting down.
GAAGAGAGCCTCCTCTTCTCCAAACCCGGGTACCATCCGTGCATTGAGCCGCATAATATCCGCATGTGCACTTGTAGTCATGCGGATGTTATGCGGTCCAATGCAAGTCAATGGTGGCTAAAACGCCGCGATTCCGCAAAATTAATGGTAGTGCTGCGGATTTTTCGGCAATGATAATCCGCAGCGGATTTTTCCACAGGATGTGCACAGCACATGCGGATTATCATTGGGCAACATTGCAGACCTTCTACGAAGCGTTTATAAACCTATAACGATGACACTTAAAAAAGTGAAATCAATCCCAAACTCAATAGAATACCAAAAAAGCATTCCCTGTTATGTGTATCTTGACTAAAAATGATAAATCATCATAACATATCATTAGAAGCAGACAGGAAATGAAAAGAACTGGGGGAACGGTTTTATGAAAAGATAATAAATTTTATTCGATATTATATAAATATACAGGACAGAAAAAGATCATATAAAATGGGGTAAGAAATGCTGCAACAACACAATGGAAAAGATTGTGGAGGATCCACCATAGTGAAAGAAGGGGGGAGAAACAGGGTCCCAGGCAGATTAACAATAAATAAGATATCCTAATAGTTATGCTGGACCTTAGAGTGCACTAATAAGCGTGTTACTAGCCTGAGATATAACAATTAGATACATATCACAAATTAATCATGAATAAAGTAGGTGCCGGCTAGTCCTATCTCTAATGTGTCCTGGTCCTAGTCCTAATCCAAGACTTAGACCCGCAATAAGAGATTGTAATTACCTTGTGACATATTGTCAGATGAAGCAAAGTGCACTTGGGACCCGTGCGATGGCCTCGACGCGCGTTTCACCTTCCGGCTTCGTCAGGAGGCGTGGCAATTGATAAAAAGAAGGTGCTATTTAAATTAATGGGTCTTAATGGCTAGCGAATGGGCGCGCAGATCGTCATGTTGCTCCACCCCGTGGCGCGGCCAGCCGGCGTTCACAGGGAATGACGGGAAGGAGGACATACGTCATCCCCCCCGTCACCCCGGCAACCGGCCCGGCCAGCAACACCACAGAGGACGAGCAGCACATGTACGAGGCGCGTCTGCGCTGTATGAAGAAAAACAAAAGGTCAAAGTAAGTGTAATAATGTGGGTACGGGGCTAATCAGTATAAATCATCGGGGCAGGACTGGACCATACTCGCTCCCATCCCAGCTTAGTCCCCATCACCCATACCACTATGCGGAAGTAGGATTAGGCAAAAGGTGCATATGATATCCTGCACTGATTACAATATAGACCTAGAGTACTATACATAAATACTGTCCTCAAAAGAGTTTAGCTCTATGACGGGATCGTTAACAATGAGAGGTAGCTAATACAAGTTATAATGCCTAATGACATCATAAGCAATTCACTCCCTTGTAAACCACACTCCTAACTAGAGATGAGCGTTGTTCTACTCGAACTGTTCGCCAATCTCAAATTCGAGCTGTTTTGGGCGGTGTTCGAGCCGGTCGGCGAACACGAACAATTTGAGAAAAATTCGGCTGTTCGAGGTTATGTTCGATAACTGTTCGTGCACCAAAATCATAACTGGATTTTTTCTCAGTAATGATGAAAATTAATGTTAATACGCAGTTTGAGTGTACAGCGGGGCGGGGGGAGGGGCAGGGGATGGATCTCTGCAGGAACAATGAAGATCTCCATTTTTTTTTCTCTTTCCCGCATTTGCAGTGGGGAGGTGCAATCTGTCAGCCTATCAGCAGCGCACACACGGAGCGAAGTGCTTTTTTTCACACAAGCAAGGGCATGTGTGATTGGCAGTGTATGTCACATGTCCTTGCCCTATAAGACCAAGCCATTTTCCCCGTCGCCACCATTTTCTCACTGCTGCAGCTGCGTGTTAGACGGCACCGCTGTTGCTGTGTGCGCTATACCTTGTTAATTTCAAGCCAATTTTCGCACAAATATACAGATAGCTTGGGAGTAGGGAATAGTTGTGATTGCAGTCCTTTTAAGGACTAGGTTACAGCATTTCCTACGACTTTTATCAGGCAGGTCTGTGCTCTTAAATAGATAGATTGTGGGAGTAAAGACTAATTGTAATTGGAGACCTTTTCAGGACTAGGTTACATCAGTTCCTATCAGTTTTTGCCAGGCAGGTCTGTGCCAGTGCTGTGCAAGTTTTTTTCACAGCATTTGGCTGAATCTAGCAAAGCTAATCCTTTTTGGCCTATTGCAGAGTGTGTTAGTCAGTGGAGTAGCCTATCTGTGTTGCAAGATATACCACCTGTGTATAGAATACCAATTTTTTTACTGCACCTAGTGAAGTAAAATCTTTTGGGCATAGCATCATTCTATTAGTCCATCTATACTGACCTCCATCAGGTTGCAAACTGAATATAATTTTTTTCTGCATCTAGCTCTGAAAAAATATTTGGGCTTCTAGCGGTGTGTGGGACTTGGTCTATTAGTCCATCTATACTGACCTCCATCAGGTTGCAAATTAAAAATAATTTTTTTCTGCATCTAGCTCTGAAAAAATATTTGGGCTTCTAGCAGTGTGTGGGACTTGGTCTATTAGTCCATCTATACTGACCTCCATCAGGTTGCAAATTAAAAATAATTTTTTTCTGCATCTAGCTCTGAAAAAATATTTGGGCTTCTAGCAGTGTGTGGGACTTGGTCTATTAGTCCATCTATACTGACCTCCATCAGGTTGCAAATTAAAAATAATTTTTTTCTGCATCTAGCTCTGAAAAAATATTTGGGCTTCTAGCAGTGTGTGGGACTTGGTCTATTAGTCCATCTATACTGACCTCCATCAGGTTGCAAATTAAAAATAATTTTTTTCTTCATTTATCTCTGAAAAAATATTTGGGCTTCTAGCAGCGTGTGGGACTTGTTCTATTAGTCCATCTATACTGACCTCCATCAGGTTGCAAATTAAAAATAATTTTTTTCTGCATCTAGCTCTGAAAAAATATTTGGGCTTCTAGCAGTGTGTGGGACTTGGTCTATTAGTCCATCTATACTGACCTCCATCAGGTTGCAAATTAAAAATAATTTTTTTCTGCATCTAGCTCTGAAAAAATATTTGGGCTTCTAGCGGTGTGTGGGACTTGGTCTATTAGTCCATCTATACTGACCTCCATCAGGTTGCAAATTAAAAATAATTTTTTTCTGCATCTAGCTCTGAAAAAATATTTGGGCTTCTAGCAGTGTGTGGGACTTGGTCTATTAGTCCATCTATACTGACCTCCATCAGGTTGCAAATTAAAAATAATTTTTTTCTGCATCTAGCTCTGAAAAAATATTTGGGCTTCTAGCAGTGTGTGGGACTTGGTCTATTAGTCCATCTATACTGACCTCCATCAGGTTGCAAATTAAAAATAATTTTTTTCTTCATTTATCTCTGAAAAAATATTTGGGCTTCTAGCAGCGTGTGGGACTTGTTCTATTAGTCCATCTATACTGACCTCCATCAGGTTGCAAATTAAAAATAATTTTTTTCTGCATCTAGCTTTGAAAAAATATTTGGGCTTCTAGCAGTGTGTGGGACTTGGTCTATTAGTCCATCTATACTGACCTCCATCAGGTTGCAAATTAAAAATAATTTTTTTCTGCATCTAGCTCTGAAAAAATATTTGGGCTTCTAGCGGTGTGTGGGACTTGGTCTATTAGTCCATCTATACTGACCTCCATCAGGTTGCAAATTAAAAATAATTTTTTTCTGCATCTAGCTCTGAAAAAATATTTGGGCTTCTAGCCGTGTGTGGGACTTGGTCTATTAGTCCATCTATACTGACCTCCATCAGGTTGCAAATTAAAAATAATTTTTTTCTGCATCTAGCTCTGAAAAAATATTTGGGCTTCTAGCAGTGTGTGGGACTTGGTCTATTAGTCCATCTATACTGACCTCCATCAGGTTGCAAATTAAAAATAATTTTTTTCTTCATTTATCTCTGAAAAAATATTTGGGCTTCTAGCAGCGTGTGGGACTTGTTCTATTAGTCCATCTATACTGACCTCCATCAGGTTGCAAATTAAAAATAATTTTTTTCTGCATCTAGCCCAGCCAATAGTTTTGGCCTAATACCACAGTTTGGCCACTCAGCTCTGCTCGGTTACCATCCATTGTTTTTTTGTGCAAACAACTCCAGAGTTGTGAATTAGTTAACCACCAAAATGAGTGGAAAAAGGCCTGCTGCTGGTGGAAAGGGGAATAGGCGTGTTTGGAAGGGGAAAAAAGGTTGTGTCCGTGGGGTAGGTGCAGAAGAAAGACCATCTTCCAGCCAAACTAAAATGTCTACTTCTTTTAGCGGACAATGTGATAAGATCCCTTTCTTACGGCCACGCCAATCGCTACAAATTCCAGATGAGGCACAAAAACAGCAGGTGCTTCAACGGATATCAAGTGCTCCTTTAAGTGGGCTCTCCTCCACATCAACTTCAACATCACAAATACTCCAGTCCTCAAAGGTGTCACCCAAATCGCACTTGCTTCCTCACAGCTCCCAAATCTCCAGCTGCCCGTCTGAGTATGAGGTAGAACAGATGGTTGAGTCTGCAGAGCTGTTTACTCATACTATAGCCTGGGAATCAGAGGTCGACTCCAGCGCTTCTGTGAATCCAGACGAGGAAATGATCTGCACTGATGCCCAGAATCTTTATGAGTCGGATCCAGGACCAGACGCAGAAGGTTCTGACCATAATGTAGACCCTCATTCCCAAACTGTAACTCCTGTTGGTGGAGACAATGAGGAAGACGATGATAAGACTCAAATACCTGATTGGAGCGACAACTTTAGTTTTTTGTCAGGGCAGGAACAGGTTGGCTCTGAGGACGACGGGTGTGATAACGCACAGGGTGATGATGATGAGGTCGGAGATCCCACTTACTGTCAACCCACAGTCAGCCAAGAGATGAGGTCAGCAGAGGAGGTGGAGGAAGATGCTAGTGACGACGAGGTCAGGTTGCGCCTTCCTGGACAGAGACGTAGTACTGGAAGCACGTCAACAACTGCATCCTCAAACACAACTCTGCCTCTCACCACAAGTCGTGGTGGCTCTTCAGGTCGCATGGGTGCTAAGCCTTGCATAGCCTGGGCATTTTTTCAGATCGATAAAGATGACCCAACTCGTGTTATCTGTAACATTTGTCAGCAAAAGCTAAGTAGAGGCCAAAAAATACATAGTTTGAGTACTTCATGCATGAACCGGCACATGGACATGAAGCATAAGTTGCAGTGGGAAGCTCAGTGTGCTACAATGCGGCCTAGCCGGCCGGGCCAATCACCGTCTGCCATATCTTGTGCATCCGCGGCCTCTTCATCCTCTGTGACTGGGGGGACAGCAGTCACACCTGTTTTGGGGCGCAGACCTGCCACCTCTTTACCCGCAACAGCCAGCGTGATTGGCAGGTCATCATTTTCTTTGGAGGTGGTAACACCAGCTGGTGTTGAGCGCTGTCCGACATCGATAGCACCACCTTTGGATCAAGGCAACCTAACATGTCCGCCTGCATCTTCCTCACAGACCGGCAGTTTGCCGGGGACACCCTTATCAACCCCGTCTAAGCACAATAGCCAGCCCTCGGTCCCTCAGATGTGGACAAGTAAAAGACCATTTCCTCCTAGCCATGAGAAAGCTAAGAGGTTGAATTTCACCATCTGCAAGCTCTTGGCTACAGAAATGCTGCCTTTCCGCCTGGTGGACACAGAGGATTTTCGAGACCTTATGTCCGTCGCAGTGCCCCAGTACCAGATGCCCAGTCGGCAATACTTCTCAAAGAAAGGTGTGCCTGCGCTCCACCAGCATGTCGCACACAACATCACCGCTTCTTTGAGAAACTCTGTGTGTGACAGGGTGCATTTCACCACAGACACTTGGACGAGTAGGCATGGACAGGGGCGTTACATGTCGCTGACTGGGCACTGGGTAACTATGGTGACAGCAGGACAAGGGGCTGCTGTCCAAGTCTTGCCGTCCCCACGAGTTGTGCGTCAATCCTCTTTATGTCAAAGTTCCTCCACTGCTTCTGCCTCCTCAACCTCCTCTCGGTCTTCCACCTGCACCCAAAGCCTGTCTGGTCATGCCACAAGCTTTCTAACTGCGCAGAAGGGATCCTGCACACCTCCTTACTATGCTGGCAGTAGGGCTCAACGTCATCAGGCGGTTTTTACATTGAAATGTCTGGGAAATGTGAGTCACACAGCTGAGGAGTTGTGGTCAGCTCTGGAGAACCAATTTCATGAATGGTTGTCTCCACTGGACCTGAAACCAGGGAAGGCCGTGTGCGACAATGCTGCAAACCTGGGTGCGGCCCTTCGCCGGGGCAATGTCACACACGTGCCTTGTATGGCTCACGTGTTGAACCTGGTTGTCCAGCAATTTTTAGCCCACTATCCCAGACTAGATGGCCTTCTGCAGAGGGCACGGTCGCTGTGTGCTCACTTCCGCCGTTCGCATCCCGCAGCTCAGCGACTTACATCTCTACAGAAGTCGTTGGGCCTGCCACTTCACCGGCTAAAATGCGATGTGCCGACCCGGTGGAATTCAACTCTGCACATGTTGCAGCGACTGTGGCAGCACCGACAAGCCCTGGTGCAATACGTTCTGACGTATAGCCTGGGCCAACGAGATTCAGAGGTGGGGCAAATCACGCTGGAGGAGTGGTCTCAGATCAGGAACCTATGCACCCTTCTGCACAGTTTTGAAATGGCGACGAAGATGTTTAGTGCTGACGATGCCATTATCAGCATGACTATTCCGGTGATTTACATGCTGGAGCACATGTTAAACAGAATTCGGAGTCAGGTGGTGGCACAAGAGGAGGTGGAGGAAGTAGAGGAGGAGGAGTTGTATGCGGAAGGGCTAACATCTGCAAGGTCCAGACGGTCGGCAGCACCAAGGCGGCAGGCATGTGAGGGTGGGGGAGATGGTTTTACCAGGGCGCATGGTAGCAGCCAAACTAGTGAGGAAGGTGCAGGAGCCCAGGAAGAAGTGGAGGACGAACTGATGGAAGACTCATCAGATGAGGGAGACCTTGATCACATTTCTGTTGTGCGAGGTTGGGGGGAGAGGACAGAGGAAGGAAGCATGATTGTTACCTCGCCACCAACACAACAGGGACTTGGTGCTCCTGGATGCGCAACACACATGAGTGCCTTCTTGCTGCACTACCTGCAACATGACCCTCGAATTGTGAGAATTAGAAATAATTCTGACTACTGGGTTGCCACACTGTTAGATCCCCGGTACAAAAGTAAATTTGCAGAAATTATTCCTGCCATAGAAAGGGATGCACGCATGCAGGAGTATCAGCAGAGACTGTTGCAGAATCTTACATGTGCTTTTCCACAAAATACCAGTGGTGCACGTAGTGAATCTCACAGTTCCAACTTGCCAACCGTGGGACCGTCAAGTGTTCAGCACTCAAACCGTAACAGAACCACAGTATCTGCTGGTAACATCAATTTTGCGGAATCATTTCACCACTTTTTTAGCCCATCCTTTGCAAGGCCACAGGAGACAAGAAGTCTGACACATAGTCAACGCCTAGAGACGATGGTACAGGAGTATCTCCAAGTAAACATTGAAGCCACGACTGTGTCACTGGACCCTTGCTCTTTTTGGGCTTCCAATCTGGATAAATGGCCGGAGCTAGCCACTTACGCCTTGGAGATCTTGTCATGTCCCGCAGCCAGCGTTCTGTCTGAACGTGTGTTCAGCGCTGCTGGTGGTGTGCTGACAGATAAGCGCACGCGGCTCTCCACTGATAATGTAGACAGACTCACGTTCATAAAGATGAACAAATCATGGATCCGAAACGACTTTTCTACCCCTGTGTCATCCTGGGGAGAGTTAAAGCTTGATGATTGGTTAAAATCACCCTACCAACCGTTTTAAGCTTTCAAATTACTAATCATGTTTATCTGTATCTTGACTGGAAAATAATTTGGGCTTTGTAGCAGTGTGCAGCACTGATCCTATTAGGCCATCTATAATAAGCTTCACCAGATTTAAAATTAAAAATAATTTTTAGCTGCATCTAGCCCGGAAAATAATTTTGGGGCTCCGAGATGCGCAAGACACATAAGTGCCTTCTTGCTGCACTACCTGCAGCATGACCCTCATATTGTCAGAATTCGAAGTAATCATGACTACTGGGTTGCCACACTCTTAGATCCCCCAAACTTTTCGATCAACCTTTTCATTTTAATAAAGACCAAAAAAATGGTCATTTTTGAAATTATAAGCATTAGCAGGTTGTTAGAAACTGAAATCAAACAGTTTTCAACTCAAAACTTTATTCTAGGTGATGTTACATTTTCACATAGGACCCCTTGTTCGAAAGGAGCTTCTGAACTCTCTCGTCCATTGAATTTGTCAGGTTTTGGATGGTTTCTGCTTCAATTGTTTTGCATGAGGACAGAATACCCTCCCAGAGCTGTTGCTTAGATGTGAACTGCCTCCCGCCATCATAGACACTCCTTTTAATGATGCTCCAAAGGTTCTGAATGGGGTTGAGGTCAGGGGAGCATGGGGGTCACACCATAAGTTTGTCCCCTTTTATGCCCATATCAGCCAGAGATGCAGATGTTTTATGTGCAGCATGAGATGGTGCATTATCATGCAGAAAAATGATCTTGCTGTGAAATACACGGTTCTTCTTCTTGAACCATGGCAGGAAGTGCTGTTTGAGAAAATCCACATACATTATGGAGTTCATCTTTAGCGCCTTCAGGGATCCTAAAGGGGCCGACAATCTCTCTCCCCATGATTCCAGCCCAAAACATTACTCCACCTCCTCCTTGTTGGCGCTGTAGCCGTGTTTGCGTGGGGTGTCCATCAACCAGCCATCCTCCACTCCATTCATCTGGACCATCGAGCGCTGCACGGCACTCATCCGTGAACAAAACAGTTTTGAAATCAGTCTTCATGTAATGTTTGGCCCACTGGAGCCGTTTCTGCTTGTGTGAAGTGGATAGAGGAGGTCGACAGGATGGCATATGCACAGCTGCAAACCTCTGAAGGACCCTGCATCTTGTTGTTCGGGGGACGTTGGAGGCACAAGCAGCTTCAAAAACTTGTCTGCTGCTATGACAAGGCTTTTTTGCCGCTGCTGTTTCAACCTGACGTAATTGCCTGTAGGAAAGAGTCCTCAATTTGCCCTTATCAGCACGCACACGTGTGTACTGTGAATCAGCTACATACTTCTTGATTGCCAAGACACTTCATCCTGATCATCGCACAATGTTGATTGTAGTCATGCCTTGACCTAAACACTCCACAATTTGTTGCTTCTCAGCAGCCGACACATCCTTTTTCTTTCCCATTTTGGCAGAAAATGTAGGCTGCTTAATAATGTGAGAGAGCCTTCTTAAGTAGTCTTGCCTTTCATTGGACACACCTGCCAAACTAATTAGCACAGGTGTCTGCAATTGCTTACAGTGATATAAAGAGCCCTGACACACATCACCATCAATGAGTTTAACTGACAAACAAACAAATTCTTCCCTTATCACTCCTAAACACTTTTTGCATAATAATTTGGAACGCGGTGTACATGTGCTTTTCCACAAAACACCAGTGGTTCACGTAATGAATCTTACAGTTCTAACTTGCCAACCGTGGTCTGTATGGAATTGTTTAATAAAGGGCCCAAAATTAAGATAACATAGATGGGAGAGGTCTCTATGAATAGGAATTCCTAAGTATTTGATACCCTGTGAGGGCCAGGCAAAGGGAAAGTTGGACTGGATGGAATCCTATATGGATTTAGGGAGGGAGACATCGAGGGCCTCAGACTTCGCTGCATTGATTTTAAAATTTTACCATGTAACAAAGTGATCTATTTCAGCCATAACAGCAGGGATGGATATATGTGATTGAGTGATATATACTAGGACATCATCAGCAAATAGAGAGCACTAGTACTCGGTGCCTCCCACCTCAATCCACCTAATATTGGGGTTATGGCGAATTGATGAGAGCAGGTGCTCCGTCACTAGGATGTATAAGAGAGGGGACAGAGGACATCCCTGCCTTGTCCCATTGGTGATTGTGAAAGGTGATGAAAATGTTCTGACGCACCCCCTGGGCCTTGGGACACCCGGAGCCGGACCCTTTTTGGTGGATGCTGGTGGTTGTAGTCTTCGTGGTGGCGATCCGGTTCCGTGGCTCAGGGCGGTCAAACCAGTGGCGGAACTATTTATGTGGTTTTGATGTTTAAATGTCCGACTACGCCACCCGTGGATTGCGGTCAGAGTGAACCGCCGCTACAGGGCAGACCGCTAAGGCTGGTGTTGTGGGTGCAGCAGAGCGTAGCATAACTCCCCACGGGAGGAGTATAGCCTCAGGGCAGTGTATGCGGAGGATGGGGGTGATGGTGCAGGGCAGCAGCAGTAACGACACGGAGTCAGTGATGCAGTTCAGGGCCTTTACTCACAGTTCTTATTATCCAGACCACGTCTGCAGGTAACGGCTGCCCACGTCGTACTGTGCTCACCAGGTGAGGGGCTCAGACAACTCCCAGATAACTTTGGAGCGCTTCACAGGACCCCCTTTGTGTGTCCTTTGTCTGGCCTTTCTTACCAACACTTCTGTCCGGCTGCCTCGGGCCTCCTCTTGGTAAACTTGGCGCCAGTTTCCCTGACCCTATGTGGTGCCTTCCTAGCGGGTGGAGCAAGGGGCTGCGCCACATAAAATGTCAGAGCCTCCGGTTTCTAGCTGAGGGTCGTTTCCTGCCTCCACTAGTTCGGGGACCGGTCTCCCCCTTTGGCCTGACCCCTCCACGCAGGTGGATTCGGGCGTGCGGTGGCGACTCGCCCGTCCGCACCCCTGGGATCCCTTCATTCCTCGTTCCTGGAGCCTTCTCCGCTCCTCTTCCTTCCTTCTCCCTCTTGCAGGCCTGGGCCTCTGTTACTAGGCCCGCCTCCGGAGCAGAGCTCATGCAGAGCCCCTGCTCCCTGCCACTTCTGCTCAGACTTCTCTGCACTGAACTAAGATGGTGCCCACCTTTTATACTCCCTTCTCAATGCACCCAGGAACTGCTTCCTCCCTGCTCCTGCACTGCAGGGTTCCCCTTCCTCAGTGTTCCCTCCCCCCACTCCAGCCAGGGAGAGGGACTGTCGTGCCCATCTCAGGGGCATATTGGTCGCCCTGCCCCACGGCAATGTGGTGTAATGCATGCAGGTGTCGGGTCCTGATCCACACTCCATCCTTATCTGAGAGTGAGATATCACACCTCTGGGTGAGGTGCAATACGTCTGTAGCAACCGAGCCCTCGGTGCTACAGTTCCATTTATCTTCAGCCTAGGTGACGTATTGTGATACAGGGCCGTGATTTTGGCTATAAAAGGGTCCCCTAGACCCCTACCCCAAGCTTTTTAAGAGAATCATATATGGCGTGCCAGGAGACTCTATGGAATGCTTTCTCAGCATCCAACGAGAGTATCTACTTACAAATTTTTAACTGCATCTAGCCCAGGAAATACTTTGTGCCTAGTAGCAGTGTCTGCTAGTCAGCGGATTATCCCGGCTGTTAAGCAAGCTACACCACCTGTAGTTTGGACACTTAATTTTTTCAAAGGAAATGCTTCGGGACCACGGGATACTTAGTGAAGAGCATCAGGAGGCACCCCAAGGCATAGGGGCTGGGACTGGCACTAGGATGCCTTGCGGTGGACAGCCGAGCTCGATCCTTATAAAAGCTTTTTAACTGCAGCAGCTTTAGTGGACGCTACTGGAGCTGGAATTACGCGGCTGCTGGCATGAGACTTGCCCTCCAATAGATCCTTGTAAATGGATTTAAAGTGTATTCATTCAAATTAGAGGGACAATTTAAATTAAAAAGCTTAGAGCTGCCTCCACCACAGGGGGGCTCTCTCGACCCACCAGCGGACAGGCACCAGTATTGGGAGAGGGGGGCTGGCCGTCAGGGTTCACCGCGGCTCTGGCACAAACCCGGCGACACGGAGGTGGCACGGGCAGGAGCGGACTGGCCGTCTCGGCTTCTCACTTTTTGGATTTTAGAAGGGCATGACATGCCTATATCTGTGTCTCCCCCTCCTTTTACTCCTCCACCTCTTTTCTTTTCGCATGACTATATGTACTTGTCACTTTTCCATGTGTTAGTTGTGTCTTCTGAGCAGTTTGTCAGCTTTTGGACACCTTTGAAGGTGTTTTCTATGTGTTTCTATGTGTTTTTGTTTGCCTGCCATTGGTTTTAACGGTGTTCGAAGGTGTTCGACGAACAGTTCGACGAACAGTTCAGCGAACACACGGGTGTTCGACGAACCGAACCGAACTCGAACACTACGGGGGTGGCTCAACACTACTCCTAACTGAAATACATATGGTCACGTTACATAACCATAGGGTAATATATATTTGGTAATATCCTCAAAGAGGTTTTATTATACAGTGGTGGCCAAAAGTATTGGCACCCCTGCAATTCTGTCAGATATTACTCAGTTTCTTCCTAAAAATGATTGTAATCACAAATTCTTTGGTCTTATTATCTTCATTTAATTTGCTTGCAAGGAAAAAACACAAAAGAGAATGAAGCAAAAATCAAATCATTGATCATTTCACACAAAACTTCAAAAATGGGCCAGACAAAAATATTGGCACCCTCAGCCTAATACTTAGTTACACAACCTTTAGTCAAAATAACTGCGAACAACCGCTTCCGGTAACCATCAATGAGTTTCTTACAATGCTCTGCTGGAATTGTAGACCATTCTTCTTTGGCAAACTGCTCCAGGTCCCTGATATTTGAAGGGTGCCTTCTCCAAACTGCCATTTTGAGATCTCTCCACAGGTGTTCTATGGGATTCAGGTCTGGACTCATTGCTGGCCACCTTAGAAGTCTCCAGTGCTTTCTCTCAAACCATTTTATAGTGCTTTTGGAAGTGTGTTTTGGGTCATTGTCCTGCTGGAAGACCAATGACATCTGAGGGAGACCCAGCTTTCTCACATTGGGCCCTACATTATGCTGCAAAATTTGTTGGTAGTCTTCAGACTTCATAATGCCATGCACACGGTCAAGCAGTCCAGTGCCAGAGGCAGCAAAGCACCCCAAAACATCAGGGAACCTCCGCCATGTTTGACTGTAGGGACCGTGTTCTTTTCTTTGAATGCCTCTTTTTTTTTTCCTGTACACTCTATGTTGATGCTTTTTCCCAAAAAGCTCTACTTTTGTCTGATCTGACCAGAGAACATTCTTCCAAAACATTTTAGGCTTTCTCAGGTAAATTTTGGCAAACTCCAGCCTGGCTTTTTTATGTCTCGGGGTAAGAAGTGGGGTCTTCCTGGGTATCCTACCATACAGTCCCTTTTCATTCAGACGCCGACGGATAGTGCGGGTTGACACTGTTGTACCCTCGGACTGCAGGGCAGCTTGAACTTGTTTGGATGTTAGTCGAGGTTCTTTATCCACCATCCGCACAATCTTGCGTTGAAATCTCTCGTCAATTTTTCTTTTCCGTCCACATCTAGGGAGGTTAGCCACAGTGCCATGGGCTTTAAACTTCTTGATGACACTGCGCACGGAAGACACAGGAACATTCAGGTCTTTGGAGATGGACTTGTAGCCTTGAGATTGCTCATGCTTCCTCACAATTTGGTTTCTCAAGTCCTCAGACAGTTCTTTGGTCTTCTTTCTTTTCTCCATGTTCAATGTGGTACACACAAGGACACAGGACAGAGGTTGAGTCAGCTTTAATCCATGTTAACTGGCTGCAAGTGTGATTTAGTTATTGCCAACATCTGTTAGGTGCCACAGGTAAGTTACAGGTGCTGTTAATTACAAGAATTAGAGAAGCATCACATGATTTTTCAAACAGTGCCAATACTTTTGTCCACCCCCTTTTTTAGGTTTGGTGTGGAATTATATCCAATTTGGCTTTAGGACCATTCTTTTTGTGTTTTTTCATTGAAGACAAATTAAATGAAGATAATAATACCAAAGAATATGTGATTGCAATCATTTTCAGGAAGAAACTGAGTATTATCTGACAGAATTGCAGGGGTGCCAATACTTTTGGCCACCACTGTATGACAAGACCATTATCGATGAAGGGTAATTAATGAAGATTATTATAGTGCCAAATGACATCGGGAGTAATTCACTCTCTTGTAAACCGCATTCCCAATTAGATTACATTATATCGATACTAAATATAAATATATAGCATCGAATATTCAAAATCTATCAATAATACATCATATCTCTCCTTCAAAAGGAATAAATTCAGCTATTATCAGAGCATATTAGAGAATGTAAAATATCAGTTACTTGATAGCGCACATATATCTATGCACACAGAGACTGTGCGCATGCGTGTATATACACGCACGTACACAATACATTATACAATATACTATATAATATACAAAACTCAATGCTAAATATATAATTGGCCATACTTCAAGTGATATTACTATACACTAAACAATTAAATTATCATATTAGCAAAATACTATTGAGCCAAATGAGAATATTTCAGAACATATTAGTGAATCATCTTCTTTAAAGTGCTTGTCAGATGAAGACGAATCTTAGAGGGTTCCTCAATCAAAGAAGCTAGAACAGACAATTAGACTTGTATTATCCATACAACTATAATATGGAAGATCACGACAGAAAAGACTCCAAAACTAAGGGGAAATATAGACAATAGACAAAAATCAGAACTAGTTTAAACATAAAAAACACTCATAACACCTGCGGTTAAAAAGAAAAACAATCAGAAAAGATCAGAGAAAAGACTTGAAACTGATGGCCTCGTTGAGGCCATTAGGGACTAGCGTATCCAATGTGACCATCCATCTAGTTTTTTTTGGAGCAATTTTTGTTTGATGTTGCCACCTCTAATCCCTATGCAGACATGGTCGATGCCACAAACCACAAAGCCCTTAGGGCTGCAGTTGTGGTATTCGAAAAAATGTTTGGGGATTGTTTTTAATAATTGAGGTTCAATATAGTTAGTTGCGTTCCTAATGTCTCAAATGTGTTCTTGCATCCATATTTTTAAAGCTCTAGTAGTCATACCTATGTATATCCGCCCACAGGGGCATTTAGCATGATAGACCACTGCTTCGGTCTCGCAGGTGATGTGATGGACGATTTTGAAATTTCGATCATTTTTTGAAATAGAAAAAGATTTGGTTATCTTAATGTATTTACGAAGCGTTTTTTAAGCATTTCCGTGGCAGAATTGCCACTGCGGAAACGTTTAAAAACTGCATAGCAGGCACACAGCCTTAAAGGGGTTGTCAGGTACTTTTAAAAAAATGCCAGTATGTTTTAATCATAAATACAACCTTCTTTCTAATTACCTTGCGCTGCTGATACTGCCCGTGAAGGGCACTATCGGTGGCCACTCACAGGCAGCACGTGACCCCACGCTGACGTCATGACAAGTGAGGCGCGACTCAGCGCTGGAGTCCCCTCAGTGGCTGCTGGGTTGTGGGCGGGATTATTCCCCTGCATCACACCCAGCATCCACGGCGTGCTTTCCCAGTGAATGAGGACAGGGAGAGCACACGGTGGATGCCGGGTGTGACGCAGGGGAATAACCCCGCCCACAACCCAGCAGCCACCCGTGGAATGTGGAAGAGGGACCCACGGCTGCAGCCACAACTTGCTGTGACGTCAGCGGATGTCAGTGCCGGCTGGAGCCGGGGGTCACGTGCTATAGTGCCGCTTACAGGCAGTATCAGCAGCGCAAGGTAATTAGAAAGAAGGTTGTATTTATCATTAAAACACACTGGCATTTTTTTAAAATTACCAGACAACCCCTTTAAAGAAATATATCAATTGTGGATAAAAGTTGTTTCTTCCATAGTCCAAAATTTCAGACAATGATGACTTTTATATGAATGGGCACCTTAAGATGAGTTTATTTATTTAATTTACTCACTTATATAGCGCCATTAATTCCACAGCGCTTTACAGATATTACAGGCACTGTCCCCATCAGGGCTCACAATCTAAATTGCCTATAGGTATGTATTTGGAGTGTGGAAGGAAACCAGAGAACCCGGAGGAAACCCACGCAAACACAGGGAGAACATACAAACTCATTGCAGATGTTGTTCTTGGTGGGATTTGAACCCAGGACCCCAGAGCTGGAAGGCTACAGTGCTAACCTCTGAGTCACCGTGCTGCACTATAATGAGTTAAAACATGTACTAAATTTATTAAAGATAAGCAGCATTTATTAACATTATGTGTTTAAATGTGTGCCATCTATAAGGTGGTTTACAGAAAAGATGCATAGAAAATTGAATGTTTCTTCAAATAAATGATATTGTGTAAGAGAAAGTCTTGTTACTGTACTTGCCCCCAAGCACTCTGCTTAAAAGGCTAAAATAGGATTTTACATTGATAGTACAAATTAGCTTGAAAACTTTTAGTCCGCTTTCAAGTTTGAAATTTAGAGTGAAGCAATGGAAGAAACTTTTTGATGAGGGTGGTGTCTACTTTTGCTGAATTGGTTGTCAAGAAAACAAGAAACAAACTCTTTGGGATAGAAGAATTCTGAAAATGGTGAGTAAACTAACAATTTGAAAAACCAAAAAAGGTTGTTAAATGTCACATATAATATTATATTTCATAACCATATCTCACCATATGTTTCACCAAAGTCATCATTTTTGGGCTAAATTACTTAATTTATGATTTTTTTCTCTTGAGGGCATTCAGTTAGTGTCGGCAACCTGTTAGCGGCTGAATGAGTCTAAAGACTTAAAGTGGTTGTCCAATACTAGGACAACCCCTTCTCAATCCGAATATTTGCCCCCATTTAAATAAAAAGCCTATACTCCTCTTCCGTTCCGATGCTGTTCCAGCATTTTTAGCACTTGCAGTCCCGGGGTTGACGTGAAGTTGTCACATGAGTCCTGGGCCCAATCAACACTGGCGTCCTTGTCCCCGCCTTTGGACATATAAGTAATAAAGAAGAAGTCAGGGTCATGGCTGTGCCAGCATGGGATGTGAGTATAGGTGCTTTTATTTTAACGGGGGAAAACATTCAGATTCCTTGTAGTGGACAACCCCTTAAAAAGCACTGGATGCTCAGATTTTGTAGAGTATGCAAAAGCACATGATCCCCAAATCAGCCAATAAATTCTGCATTCTAAGATAATTAGACAAGTACAGAAATCTTAAATAATTTTTTGAAATTATTTTGTTAAAATACGTAAATAAAATTCAGGACATCTGCAGTAAATTGGTCAAAGAAAATCACATTCACATATAGAAAAATATATTTATAACATGATTTCATTATGATTGCTTCAAAGACAGAGGAAAAACAGCTTTTTTTTGTGACAGATGCTCTTTAATTCTCCAGTGAAGAAAAATAACAATTATCTAATTGCCTAATAATTACAAACTGTAACATAAAGCCATGTATTCAAGTAACATAATCAGTACAATAAATCATGAGAAACAGTAATTGCCTAATAATTGTAGGCATAGTGTGCACACTGTACTTTTTTATAAAGGTCATTACTGTAGATCACAAGGGTCATAATCCGGAAGAAAATGAAAAGGCTTAAATGTACTGTAAACACTATAATAATTTATATGATTCTAAGTCTGTAAAGATTCACCCAAATATAGCTATAAACAAACATTTTGTTGAACAACATCCATACCATGATAGTACCTGTAAGGCGACAATTGAAGTCAATAGAACTACATTGAGTTTCTATACATTTTTAAGACATTTTTTGGGGAATGTTGCACAAGGAGAAAAAAAGAGGAAGCCTGCAAATAGTTTCTAATGCATCTATCAAATGTAGGTCACCCAAAAGTCTTAGTTTTAACTACTGTATGTACAGCATCAAGCACATCCTGCTTATATCTTGTGTTTAATTTGTACGTGGCTTTCTTTCATCCCATATCCAACTTGTTTATATATTTGTCACAAAACTCCAACTTAAAAATCTCATGAGATTTACTGTTTCAGCTATTTTTTTTTTTTATTAAAGCAAGTTTATCAAGCTCAACCCAACCAATAATATCATCTTAGTTGCCCTTTTTTTCGAGAGAAAGTATCTTCTCTAAACGGAAGAGCTTAAACTTTTTGTTATATCAGCTAAGCAATTAATATATTCACACAATGCAATCCTATGATAAAGTTGTTAAAACTTTCAGCTTTATTTTCAGCTCATTTTTTGCATGCACGGTAGATAACAAGTTAGCAGGTATATTTTCATAGATAAGCCTGTACGACAGACTTAGGTGTCAGAGAAACATCAGCCAGACTTTTTTGTAGGTTTACAAACTGAACAAGTCCACTTATGGACAAAGTATACTCAATCCACTTAAAGAGGATGATTCACCAAATGCTTCATGTTGAACTGAACACACAATGTAACAGTGACTGCTGAGCAGAATAAGATGTTTTGGTGTTTTTCCACCTCTCCATTGTGGAGATATTAGTATTCAAAGCATTTGATACTTAATTAGCTCATTTTCATTAAGTCCAAGATGGTGTTATCATAGAGTTTTCACTGAGGCTGTGTATGTCTCCCTTTATGATGCTGACCAACTATAAATAGGTATCAACACTCAGGAAAAAGAACACACCTCTCCCCCACCATAGATATATGACAGACAGCCCTGGTCTCCTGCGGTAACCTCGTGCATGATTACAAAGTGCTGGGACAACTTTTCATATTACCACCACATAGTGACTGAATAATACCACTACACCATGACCAGACCACATAAAATGCAATAACAGGCGATCAAAACGTCGGATATACCCCAAAATAGTATCAGTAAAAATTGCAGCTTGGCATGTAAAAAATAAGCCCTCACCCAGCCCCAGATCCCAAAAAATGGAGACGTTACAGGTCTCGGAAAATGGCACCGTTTTTTGGGGGTTTTTTGTTACAAACTTTGGATTTTTTTTCACCACTTAAATAAAAAAGAACCTATACATGTTTGGTATCTACAAACTCATAAAGACCTGGAGAATCATAGCGGCAGGTCAGTTTTAACATTTAGTGAACATGGTAAAAAAAAAACCAATTGTCGAATTGCACTTTTTTTCAATTTTTAACGCACTTGGAATTTTTTTCCTGTTTTACAGTACACCGTATGGTAAAATCAATGGAGTTGTTCAAAAGTACAACTTGTCCCGCAAAAAAACAAGCCCTCACACGACCATATTCACAGAAAAATAAAAAAGTTATGGCTTTGGGAAGAAGGGGAGCAAAAAATGAAAACGCAAAAATGGAAAATCCCAAGATGGTGATGGGAGTTAATGAATAAGACGCATCTTACTCCTACGTGGCCATCAGTCCTAATGAATTGAGCCCATAGTGTCTAGTGTTGATACCTATCCCTTTTCCAGTGAATATGATAAATGAGGAAATCCATTAAAAACATGACCTATGGTATGGACATGTGTGGCACTATTTCAAGAAAAACTCAGACTCCTTTTTGTTAATCTGGACATCCATGATGATTTGGGTATAGCACACCTTTCACATTTGTATTTAAACAAATGAGAGGGAAGTACTGGCTGGCAGTGACCTCAACATGGATGTCATAAAGTTCAAAGATATCCAAGTCATTTTATTTCATTTCAGAATGTGCAGTTATATTTCAGAATATATCCTTTCCTTTGCCACTGAAATCAAATTATTATATCGTAACCCGCTCGCACTCTAATTTACATCTACTTTACATAAGTATTGAAAGTTCACAGATAATTGTCACTTTGATGATATAAAGAATATGAGGTAATAAATTGAATTAATAAACTAAGATTATACACTGGGATTTGCAAAAGGCATTATATTATGCAATGAACAGTAACAATTCTGTTAAGCAGGGGAAGGATCTATAAACTAATATTCTTCTAATGAAAACACCAGTAAATGACCTTGAATTACAGATTCTATTAATTATCATTCCTAAAGTTGTTTTTTTAGGAAATATATTCTATATTACATATTCTAACTAATTTTACTTAAAGTCACTCTAAAAGGGTCTGTTTTTTATCCAGACACAGTTGTTGATTTAACTGCCCCAAATTACTCACAATATCCTTTCCCCCCCATTTGCTTCCATTCTGATTTGCATTACTAATTTCACATATCTCTCCAACCCCATCCCATCATCTTGAAACCCAAGTTGGATTTGAAATCTTTGCCTGGGAGAGACCTTGCTGATGCAGTATAACTACCTTATGTGTTCAATCTTCCCCTGGTGTAACACCTGTGACATGAAACTGTCTTCCTCAACCTCACTTTTGTGGCAGAATTTGGCTGTTTCTCACCCAGTGTAAAACTTTCAACATGGCGGTTTCAGTGAATGGCTGTATTTCAACTTACATATGAAAAAGATAACCAGTATCACCTGTTTGATATAATTGGTTACTCATACACCTGATTATAGTCCTGCACAATTCTCTGACTTTGCGCAACTGTACCTAAAAGAATTGATTGATCTTATTTTTTTCTGAATAATAATAATAATAATAACAACAATGAAAGCATTGAATACAACTGAGAAATACATTCCCCCGAGCTCAAGAGAAGGAAAAATGTATGTTGGGGTGTTCCACCACCATAGAGTCTGCTTGGATATTGTGACTGTTATATTGCATTTCTCATTGTATTGCTATCATAACCGTGACGATCTTTTGTTTTGTTTCTGATGAGAGGGTTCTCTTATTGCGTTGTAGAGCAGTGAGCCACTTATTTATATTTATTGGTTTTATCCCACAAGTTTTCATAGTCTCTATCCCTAATGTTGATATACAGTACAGACCAAAAGTTTGGACACACCTTCTCATTTAAAGATTTTTCTGTATTTTCATGAATATGAAAATTGTACATTCACACTGAAGGCATCAAAACTATGAATTAACACATGTGGAATTACAGTGGTGGCCAAAAGTATTGGCACCCCTGCAATTCTGTCAGATAATACTCCGTTTCTTCCTGAAAATGATTGCAATCACAAATTCTTTGGTATTATTATCTTCATTTAATTTGCTTGCAAGGAAAAAACACAAAAGAGAATGAAGCAAAAATCAAATCATTGATCATTTCACACAAAACTCCAAAAATGGGCCAGACAAAAGTATTGGCACCCTCAGCCTAATACTTGGTTGCACAACCTTTAGCCAAAATAACTGCGAACAACCGCTTCCAGTAACCATCAATGAGTTTCTTACAATGCTCTGCTGGAATTGTAGACCATTCTTCTTTGGCAAACTGCTCCAGGTCCCTGATATTTGAAGGGTGCCTTCTCCAAACTGCCATTTTGAGATCTCTCCACAGGTGTTCTATGGGATTCAGGTCTGGACTCATTGCTGGCCACCTTAGAAGTCTCCAGTGCTTTCTCTGAAATCATTTTATAGTGCTTTTGGAAGTGTGTTTTGGGTCATTGTCCTACTGGAAGACCCATGACCTCTGAGGGAGACCCAGCTTTCTCACACTGGGCCCTACATTATGCTGCAAAATTTGTTGGTAGTCTTCAGACTTCATAATGCCATGCACACGGTGAAGCAGTCCAGTGCCAGAGGCAGCAAAGCAACCCCAAAACATCATGGAACCTCCGCCATGTTAGACTGTAGGGACCGTGTTCTTTTCTTTGAATGCCTCTTTTTTTTTCCTGTACACTCTATGTTGATGCTTTTTCCCAAAAAGCTCTACTTTTGTCTAATCTGACCAGAGAACATTCTTCCAAAACGTTTTAGGCTTTCTCAGGCAAGTTTTGGCAAACTCCAGCCTGGCTTTTTTATGTATCGGGGTAAGAAGTGGGATCTTCCTGGGTATCCTACCATACAGTCCCTTTTCATTCAGACGCCGACGGATAGTACGGGTTGACACTGTTGTACCCTCGGACTGCAGGGCAGCTTGAACTTGTTTGGATGTTAGTCGAGGTTCTTTATCCACCATCCGCACAATCTTGCGTTGAAATCTCTCATCAATTTTTCTTTTCCGTCCACATCTAGGGAGGTTAGCCACAGTGCCATGGGCTTTAAACTTCTTGATGACACTGCGCACGGAAGACACAGGAACATTCAGGTCTTTGGAGATGGACTTGTAGCCTTGAGATTGCTCATGCTTCCTCACAATTTGGTTTCTCAAGTCCTCAGACAGTTCTTTGGTCTTCTTTCTTTTCTCCATGCTCAATGTGGTACACACAAGGACACAGGACAGAGGTTGAGTCAACTTTAATCCATGTTAACTGGCTGCAAGTGTGATTTAGTTATTGCCAACACCTGTTAGGTGCCACAGGTAAGTTACAGGTGCTGTTAATTACACGAATTAGAGAAGCCTCACATGATTTTTCAAACAGTGCCAATACTTTTGTCCCCCCCCTTTTTTAGGTTTGGTGTGGAATTGTATCCAATTTGGCTTTAGGACAATTCTTTTTGTGCTTTTTCACTGAAGACAAATTAAATGAAGATAATAATACCAAAGAATTTGTGATTGCAATCATTTTCAGGAAGAAACTGAGCATTATCTGACAGAATTGCAGGGGTGCCAATACTTTTGGCCACCACTGTATATACTTAACAAAAAAGTGTGAAACAACTGAAAATATGTCTTATATTCCAGGTTCTTCAAAGTAGCCACCTTTTGCTTTGATGACTGCTTTGCACACTCTTGGCATTCTCTTGATGAGCTTGAAGAGGTAGTCACCGAAAATGGTTTTCACTTCACAGGTGTGCCCTGTCAGGTTTAATAAGTGGGATCTCTTGCCTTATAAATGGGGTTGGGACCATCAGTTGTGTTGTGCAGAAGTCTGGTGGATACACAGCTGATAGTCCTACTGAATAGACTGTTAGAATTTGTATTATGGCAAGAAAAAAGCAGCTAAGTAAAGAAAAACGAGTGGCCATCATTACTTTAAGAAATGAAGGTCAGTCAGTGTGAAAAATTGGGAAAACTTTGAAAGTGTCCCCAAGTGCAGTTGCAAAACCATCAAGCGCTGCAAAGAAACTGGCTCACATGAGGACCGCCCCAGGAAAGGAAGACCAAGAGTCACCTCTGCTTCTGAGGATACGTTTATCCGAGTCACCAGCCTCAGAAATCGCAGGTTAACAGCAGCTCAGATTAGAGACCAGGTCAATGCCACACAGAGTTCTAGCAGCAGACACATCTCTTCAACAACTGTTAAGAGGAGACTTTGTGCAGCAGGCCTTCATGGTAAAATAGCTGCTAGGAAACCACTGCTAAGGACAGGCAACAAGCAGAAGAGACTTGTTTGGGCTAAAGAACACAAGGAATGGACATTAGACCAGTGGAAATCTGTGCTTTGGTCTGATGAGTCCAAATTTGAGATCTTTGGTTCCAACCACCGTGTCTGTGCGACGCAGAAAAGGTGAACGGATGGACTCTACATGCCTGGTTCCCACCGTGAAGCATGGAGGAGGAGGTGTGATGGTGTGGGGGTGCTTTGCTGGTGACACTCTTGGGGATTTATTCAAAACTGAAGGCATACTGAACCAGCATGGCTACCACAGCATCTTGCAGCGGAATGCAATTCCATCTGGTTTGCGTTTAGTTGGACCATCATTTATTTTTCGACAGGACAATGACCCCATACACACCTCCAGGCTGTGTAAGGGCTATTTGACCAAGGAGGAGAGTGATGGGGTGCTACGCCAGATGACCTGGCCTCCACAGTCACGAAACCTGAACCCAATCGAGATGGTTTGGGGTGAGCTGGACCGCAGAGTGAAGGCAAAAGGGCCAACAAGTGCTAAGCATCTCTGGGAACGCCTTCAAGATTGTTGGAAGACCATTTCCGGTAACTACCTCTTGAAGCTCATCAAGAGAATGCCAAGAGTGTGCAAACCAGTCATCAAAGCAAAAGGTGGCTACTTTGAAAAATCTAGAATATAAGACATATTTTCAGTGTGTTAATTCATAGCTTTGATGCCTTCAGTGTGAATGTACAATTTTCAAAGTCATGAAAATACAGAAAAATCTTTAAATGAGAAGGTGTGTCCAAACTTTTGGTCTGTACTGCATGTACAAAAATATATTTGGTGGTTAAGAGTAAACTGCAATGAATTTTAATAATCAGTACTTGTACTGTTTATCCTCTTTTATGGAACCCTTTGCTGGTTTCCTTTGTGTAATTGTATGTAATGTTTTTATTATTCATAAATAAAGATAACATCAATTTGTATATACTTTTGTTCAGGGCTGGCTCCAGGTTTTTGTGGGGCTGGGTCGAAAGAGTCTCAGTGGGCCCCTTTAACACATACCACGATTCATGATGCACAAATAAGAAATATACATATAGTACAATGCCAAAGATGTCACTTACTTCTTACATTACATGACTGATATTTATTGTAAATTTTACAACATCTCAGAAACCGGTGAATCCTCACAGTGCAGATCGGACAGTATAGTCCTCCATACAGTATTATGGGCACCACATAGTTCTCCTTAAAGTATAATGGGCCCCAGATAATACTCCATACAGAATAATGGACCCCATATAATACTCCATACAGAAGAATGGGTCCCAGATAATGCTCCATATAGTCTGATGGACCCCATTTAATGCTCCATGCAGAATAATGGCCTCACACAATGCTTATACAGAATGGGCCCCATATAATGCTCCATACAGAGTGGGCCTCATATAATGCTCCATACAGAATAATAGGCCCAATATAGTGCTCCACACAGAATGAGCCCAATATAATACTCCATACAGAATAATGGACCCCATGTTTTGCTCCATACAGAATGGACCCCATATAATGCTCCATACAGAATGGGCCCCATATAATGCTCCACACAGAATGGGCTCCATATAATGCTCCATACAAAATGGGCCCCATATAATACTCCATACAGTATGGGCCTCATATAATACTCTATACAAAATGGAGCCCATATAATACTCCAAACAGAATGGGCCCCATATAATGCTCCACACAGAATGGTCCCCATATAATGCGCCATACAGAATGGGCCCCATATAATGCTCCAAAGAAAATGGGCCCAATATAATGCTCCCTACAGAATGGGTCCCATAAAATGCTCCATACAGAATGGGTCCTATATAATGCTCCCTAGAGTATGGGCCCCATATTGTGTTCCAAACAGAATGGGCCCCATATAATGCTCCATACAGAATAAGCCTTATATAATGCTCCATACAGTATGAGCTCCATATAATGCTCCATACAATATGGGCCCCATATAATGCTCTATATAGTATGGGCCCCATATAATGCCCTATACAGTATGGGTCCCATATAATGCTTCAAAGAGTATGGGCCCTATATAATGCTCCATAGAGTATGGGTCCCATATAATACTCCATACAGTATGGGCCTCATATACTCCAAACAGAATGGGCCCCTTATAATGCGCCATACAGAATGGGTCCTATATAATGCTCCCTACAGTATGGGCCCCATATTGTGTTCCAAACAGATTGGGCCCTATATAATGCTCCATACAGAATAAGCCGTATATAATGCTCCAAACAGAATGGGCCCTATTTAATGATCCAAACAGAATGGGCCCCATATAATGCTCCATACAGAGTTGGCCTCATATAATGCTCCATACAGAATGATAGGCCCAATATAGTGCTCCACGCAGAATGAGCCCAATATAATACTCCATACAGAATAATGGACCCCATATTTTGCTCCATAAAATATGCACCCCATATATTGCTCCATACAGAATGGGCCCCATATAATGCTCCATACAGTATGGGCCCCATATAATGCTCTATACATTATGGGCCTCATATAATGCTCCATACAGTATGGGCCCATATAATGCTCCAAACAAAATGGGCCCCATATAATGCTCCATACAGTATGGGCCTCATATAATACTCCATACAGTATGGGCCCCATATAATGCTCCAAACAGAATGGGCCCCATATAATGCTCCACACAGAATGGTCCCCATATAATGCGCCATACAGAATGGGCCCCATATAATGCTCCAAACAAAATGGGCCCAATATAATGCTCCCTACAGAATGGGTCCCATAAAATGCTCCATACAGAATGGGTCTTATATAATGCTCCCTACAGTATGGGACCCATATTGTGTTCCAAACAGAATGGGCCCCATATAATGTCCATACAGAGTGGGCCTCATATAATACTCCAAACAGATTAATAGGCCCAATATAGTGCTCCACACAGAATGAGCCCAATATAATACTCCATACAGAATAATGGACCCCATATTTTGCTCCATAAAATATGCACCCCATATATTTCTCCATACAGAATGGGCCCCATATAATGCTCCATACAGTATGGGCTCCATATAATGCTCCATACAGTATGGGCCCCATATAATGCGCTATACATTATGGGCCCCATATAATACTCCATACAGTATGGGCCTCATATAATACTCCATACAGTATGGGCCCCATATAATGCTCCAAACAGAATGGGCCCCATATAATGCTCCACACAGAATGGTCCCCATATAATGTGCCATACAGAATGGGCCCCATATAATGCTCCAAACAAAATGGGCCCAATATAATGCTCCCTACAGAATGGGTCCCATAAAATGCTCCATACAGAATGGGTCCTATATAATGCTCCCTACAGTATGGGACCCATATTGTGTTCCAAACAGAATGGGCCCTATATAATACTCCATACAGAATGAGCCTTATATAATGCTCCAAACAAAATGGGCTCTATATAATGCTCCATACAGTATGGGTTCCATATAATGCTCCATAAAGTATGGGCCCCATATAATGCTCCATACTGTTTGGGCCCCATATAATGCTCCATACAGTATGGGTCCCATATAATACTCCATACAGTATGGGCCTCATATAATACTCCAAACAGAATGG
Organism: Phyllobates terribilis; assembly: GCF_046119375.1. Classification (NCBI taxonomy): domain Eukaryota; kingdom Metazoa; phylum Chordata; class Amphibia; order Anura; family Dendrobatidae; genus Phyllobates; species Phyllobates terribilis. Next base: position 479,736,728 of record NW_027362764.1, on the reverse strand, counting down.
GCCCCATATAATGGACCCTATATAATGCTCCATACAGAATAAGCCTTATATAATGCTTCAAACAGAATGGGCCCTATATAATGATCCAAACAGAATGAGCCCCATATAATGCTCCAAACAGAATGGGCCCCATATAGTGCTCCGTACAGTATGGGCCCCATATAATGCTCCAAACAGAATGGGAGCCATACAATGCTCCATACAGAATGGGCCCTATATAATGCTTGATACAGTATGGGCCCCTGATAATGCTCCATACAGAATAGGCCCCATATAATGCTCCATACATTAAAAAAAATATATCAATACTCACCTCTCCTCGCTGGCCTCTGCTCCGGACTGCTCTGCATCTCCTGCCTCTCTGCAGTGTGACCGCTTAGCGCAGAGGGCATGCTGCAGTGACGTCATCGCGCCCTCTGCCCTGAGATGTCACAGAGTCAGAAGGCGTGGAAGAGACCAGAGCTGCAGAGGAATGGGGAGAGGTTAGTATTGCAATCAGTTTAAAGCACAGGGGGAACTTTCTAGTTCAGCGCACACATACTGTCATAGTCATTGGTTCAAGTGGCATGGTACATGATGGTAATTAACTATTTATTACCCATGAAGTTGATTACAATAATGTAAGTCCGGACAACAGATATAAATATACACTCATTCAAGGGAAATAGTAGTAAAATGCAGCTGAGATTATGTGAATAAAGATGAAACATAGCATACGTTAATCAAACAACACACAAGATACATTCAATATTTAGGCACATCATCATTGACTAACTTATTGTAATTAACATAGCAAAAGTAAGGACCATTCCATAAGAATCCAAACTATATGCATAACCAAGATACATCTTATGTATTGATATAATGAGTGTAGTACGTTATGTAGCCATGTATATATACCAATATATTCACAAAATTGGTAGAATCCAAGGCACTTTGAGAAGAAACAATATTTCCATATTTCCATGTATATCACATGCCCACATTATCCACTAAGGGTCACATCAAATAAACAAAATGAATGATATAGAATCCTTACGTCCTTTAGGCCAGAATAATGAACAGCTCACCACAAGTGGCTTCTAATCTGGTGAATTGAAGCTGTCCTTGTGTTTTCTGGATGTCCATTTATCTAAATGGCCTCCATGTAATGCTACATTTCCCCTGCAGCACCTGTGAAAGTGAAGGACTGTCCAATTGCAATATTTATGATGAGTGTCACGTTATGCTCTAGAGCAGGGTTCCCCAACTCCAGTCCTCAAGGCCCACCAACAGGTCATGTTTTCAGGATTTCCTTAGTATTGCACAGGTGATGTAACTATTGCCTGTGCTGATGATGGAATTATCACCTGTGCAATACTAAGGAAATCCTGAAAACATGACCTGTTGGTGGGCCTTGAGGACTGGAGTTGGGGAACCCTGCTCTAGAGTCTCAATGAAATCTGTGATGGAAACAAACTATACAGGAATGGAGAAAAATGCGGTCCAGAGTGAGAGCTTGTCCTATAAACCATGCTCAAGTTTTCGAACTGTCTGTGTACTAGTGACTATAAATTGAAAGACTGTAACCTATATGTAATAATTGAATAGTCCAAATAATGACACATTTAAGCTGGCTAGTTATCTCTCCTGACATTTCTGTTTTAGTAAATGATTGTATACCTCATAACAATGCTGGATAATTTTTTATTACAAATACACACTGTGATTTTCCCGTTATTACTCCTAGAAAGTTACAAATAAATTGACAACTGGATGTTGCTTATTTGGGTGTCTCTACAACCTCCAACACAGACCAATCAGTATCAGGCATAATCAGGCTGCGCTTTACAAGAGGAATAACTTCAGCTACTTGACAATTTATTCATAAAATTCTTGGAGGAATAACAGGGAAATGATTCAACAAAGAGTTCTAAGAAAATATGGTCCAAAATATTTTTTCATATGAGAATACATGTTGTGAAGATCTGGGGTTGTGAGTTGTAATAATCACCTAGGCAGGTTAACGATGCAACAATATTTTATTTCTTACAACCAAGGTTTTACAGCAACTCCAGGTAAATGGCCAAAATACATTGCCCCCAGTCCATAAGATGCCCTCCGCAGGGGTAGTTGTTCCACTGCCTTTGTACCAGGCGATACTCATTGTCTCCCAACTTTTAGTTGGCCCACAGATTTCGTATCTCCAGCCAGTATAGTCTGTAGCCACAGTCTACGCTCCTCCAGACGATTGATAAAACAATGGAAGCACAGTTATCCAGTAGCAACAGTACTTAAGAAGTTTATTACATCTAGACGTCAGATTCCACAACAGTAGCACGTTTATCCAGTCCAGCTCTGCAACTGATCTCCAAAACTCCATAGGCCATCCATCCATGGGCTCCAGGACCTCAGCCATCTATGCCCCTCAGCCATCTTCACCCCTTGAAGTCACTCCACCAACTCCTTGACTAAACATGTGGCTTCTCTTTCTCCCTCCCTGGGATCAGCCCCCTGAATGGTCAGAAGTGTTCACACCCTCCCTCTTAAGTATTTTTTATAGCTGAAACAATGAAGAATATTCTAAGAGCCCTTCACCTGGGAGGTGAAGTCCTTCACCATGTGACACCCCCTGTGATGACAGCTCCAGTGGGTCTTCTATTTCCATCCACACAATGGAACTAGTGGCTGTTAGAACAATGGCTTGAGGCCCCCTGAGATAAAAACAAGATTAATAAAATTATTGCTTTCCTGGATTACCAATCTTGGGTCTGGCCTTATGTATGCTTAATGTCATTGAATGAAAGCAAAGATTCCTGAGGGTGAACTGATGAGCAAGCAAATCACTAATAAAACACAGCAAGTAAATCTCTAATAAATATAACAAGTAAATCACTAATAAAACACAATAATAAGATTGACTGAACCGATGCGCCGTGCTGGAAAAAAGTCTGCATCCCTTAGAGCCATGGACTCCACTTTACGTCCAGTAGTCTTAGAACAAGGCCAGCTCCTTACACATGTACTCACTAAAGAGTAATGTCAGAGTAGATGACTTCTTTAAGGCCATGGCCTCATTATCAGTATTTGGTCAGTATTCGATCAGTATTTTTTCTCAGGAGTGGAGCCAAAACCAGGTGAGAAACAATCAGAGAAAAGGTATAATAGAAACAAGTGCACCAATTCTGCATTTATCATCCACTCCTGGTTTTGGCTCCCACTCCTGAGAAAAAATACTGACCAAATACTGATAGTAGGGCTGTGGCCTAACAATAAAACACCTTTCAAGACGTGATTTAGGACATGTCACAACTAGTGTTGAGCGATACCTTCCGATATTGGGAAATATCGGATCGGATTGGATCGGACCGATACCCAAAAAGTATCGGATATCGCCGATTCCGATACCGGAACCCAATGCAAGTCAATGGGACACAAATATCGGAATAAAAATAAACTCTTTCTTTCCTTGTAGGTCAATTCTACATGAAGGAAAACAACTAAGAATAATGTAGAATGTATTGGGGGAGGTGGAGGAGACAATAAAGACTTAGAGGTTTAGCCCAATCAAATGGAACAGCTGGAATTAATATTTTTTTTAAGACGTTCTGAGTTACGGAAATATTGAGTATGTTAAGTTTTTTTATATTTTGTCAGATATTTATGTTTCACTACTTCCATGCTCTTCACCTTTTTTTTTACTTCTCCCACACTTTCTCCTTCATCATCCTCAGCATCAGCATCTTTTTCATCAACTTCTTCTTCACCTTCTTCATCTTCTTCTTCACCTTCTTCGTATTATTCTTTTTTTTTACATTCTTCATATTCTTCTTATTCAACTATTCTTCTTCTTCATATTCTACTTCTTCATCTTCTTCATATTCTTCTTCATCATCATATTCTTATTTGTGACAGGCATTCCTGTAGTTGTTATCTATAAAAGTTTGAACATTACACCTTTTGTTCTGCCCGTCACAAAAGATTTACAACAGGATTTGTCCGCATTCAGTTTGGCCTGCAGCAGGTCTTTTCCAGGGGCACCACGAGAAGGAACGGACTCACCCCCATACACTGCTTAGTCATCTTCTGCTTATAATTTAGATAATATCTTTTGCTCTGATTTTTAGTCTTATGCTTAATGTTCTTCCGCTTTTTGTTCTGCAGCTTCTTGTACTTCTGCTTCTTGGTTTTCTGTCTCTTGTTCTTCTGTATCTTGGTGGTTGTCTTCTTGTTCTTTGTCCTCTTGGTCAACTTCTTCAGGGTCATCCTCTTGGTCTTCTTCGGGGTGGTCTTCAGGGTCATCGTCTTCAGGGTCATCATCTTCGGAGTCCTCGTCTTCTTCGGGGTGGTCTTCAGGGTCCTCGTGTTCAGGGTCGTCGTCTTCGGGGTCCTCGTCTTCTTCGGGGTGGTATTCAGGGTCGTCGTCTTCAGGGTTGTCGTCTTCAGGGTCCTCGTCTTCTTCGGGGTGGTCTTCAGGGTCGTCGTCTTCAGGGTCGTCGTCTTCGGGGTCCTCATCTTCTACGGGGTGGTCTTCAGGGTCCTCGTCTTCGTGGTCCTCGTCTTCATCGGGGTGGTCTGCAGGGTCCTCGTCTTCGGGGTCCTCGTCTTCTTCGGGGTGGTCTTCAGGGTCGTTGTCTTCAGGGTCGTCGTCTTCGGGGTCCTCGTCTTCTTTGGGGTGGTCTTCAGGGTCCTCGTCTTCGGGGTCCTCATCTTCATCGGGGTGGTCTTCAGGGTCCTCGTCTTCGGGGTCCTCGTCTTCTTCGGGGTGGTCTTCAGGGCCATCGTCTTCAGGGTCATCATCTTCGGGGTCCTCGTCTTCTTTGGGGTGGTCTTCAGGGTCCTCGTGTTCAGGGTCATCGTCTTCGGGGTCCTCGTCTTCTTCGGGGTGGTCTTCAGGGTCGTCGTCTTCAGGGTTGTCGTCTTCAGGGTCCTCGTCTTCTTCGGGGTGGTCTTCAGGGTCGTCGTCTTCAGGGTCGTCATCTTCGGGGTCCTCATCTTCTACGGGGTGGTCTTCAGGGTCCTCGTCTTCGTGGTCCTCGTCTTCATCGGGGTGGTCTTCAGGGTCCCCGTCTTCGGGGTCCTCGTCTTCTTCGTTGTGGTCTTCAGGGTCGTTGTCTTCAGGGTCGTCGTCTTCGGGGTCCTCATCTTCTTCGGGGTGGTCTTCAGGGTCCTCGTCTTCGGGGTCCTCATCTTCATCGGGGTGGTCTTCAGGGTCCTCGTCTTCGGGGTCCACGTCTTCTTCGGGGTGGTCTTCAGGGTCCTCGTCTTCAGGGTCGTCGTCTTCAGGGTCCTCGTCTTCTTCGGGTTGGTCTTCAGGGTCCTCGTCTTCAGGGTCCTCGTCTTCGGGGTCCTCGTCTTCTTCGGGGTGGTCTTCAGGGTCCTCGTCTTCAGGGTCCTCGTCAGGGAGATCCAGAGTGATTACCAAGAACCATTTCAAAAAGCTTGAACTTGGAAATGTAGCAGAAGGTACAAGAAGGCTGAGGAACTGCCGAGAACCAGCTGATGGTACTGGAACCCGGATGGGTAGCAGAAGGTACAAGAGCCAATGGAACTACCGAGGACCAGCTGACGGTACTGGAACTCGGTTACTAAGCAAGAGGTACCTGTGCCAGAAAGCACTACCAAGGACCAGCAGACGTTGGTGGAACTTGGATACCGAGAAGGAGGCACCTAAGCCAAAGGCACTGCCGAGAACCAGCTGACGGTACTGCAACCCGGATGGGTAGCAGAAGGTACCCATGTAAAAAAAGGTACAAGGCCGCAAGCAGGCCGCAGTTACTGAAACCCACAGTCCTACAGGGGGTGCTTGTCTTATTGGCACTATGGAACCAGCCTTCATTGCAAGATCCCGCAGCCCACATAGGAGTCACCTAAACTGCAGGCACCATAGAGTCGGCTAACCCGACCGCAACACGACAGGACAACGCATTGGAGGCAAAGTGACGTTGACACTACCCGGAAACAGCTGGCGTGCTGGAACCAGGCTGGGCAGGAGGGAGTACCCGTGCCAAAGACACTGCCGAGAACCAGCTGACGGTACTGGAACCCGGATGGGTAGCAGAAGGTACAAGAGCCAATGGAACTACTGAGGACCAGCTGACGGTACTGGAACTCGGTTACTAAGCAGAAGGTACCTGTGCCAGAAAGCACTACCAAGGACCAGCAGACGTTGGTGGAACTTGGATACCGAGAAGGAGGCACCTAAGCCAAAGGCACTGCCGAGAACCAGCTGACGGTACTGGAACCCGGATGGGTAGCAGAAGGTACAAAAGCAAATGGAACTACCGAGGACCAGCTGACGGTACTGGAACCCGGATGGGTAGCAGAAGGTACAAGAGCAAATGGAACTACCGAGGACCAGTTGACGGTACTGGAACCCGGATGGGTAGCAGAAGGTACAAGAGCCAATGGAACTACCGAGGACCAGCTGACGGTACTGGTACTCCGTTACTAAGCAGGAGGTACCTGTGTCAGAAAGCACTACCAAGGACCAGCAGACGTTGGTGGAACTTGGATACCGAGAAGGGGGCACCTAAGCCAAAGGCACTGCCGAGAACCAGCTGACGGTATTGGAACCCGGATGGGTAGCAGAAGGTACCCATGTAAAAAAAAGTTACAAGGCCGCAAGCCGGCCGCACTTACCGAAACCCACAGTCCTACAGGTGGTGCTTGTCTTATTGGCACTATGGAACCAGCCTTCATTGCCAGATCCCGCAGCCCACATAGGAGTCACCTAAACTGCAGGCACCATAGAGTCGGCTAACCCGACTGCAACACGACAGGACAACGCATTGGAGGCAAAGTGACGTTGACACTACCCGGAAACAGCTGGCGTGCGGAACCAGGCTGGGCAGGAGGGAGTACCCGTGCCAAAGACACGGCCGAGAACCAGCTGACGGTACTGGAAACCGGATGGGTAGCAGAAGGTACAAGAGCCAATGGAACTACTGAGGACCAGCTGACGGTACTGGAACTCGGTTACTAAGCAGAAGGTACCTGTGCCAGAAAGCACTACCAAGGACCAGCAGACATTGGTGGAACTTGGATACCGAGAAGGAGGCACCTAAGCCAAAGGCACTGCCGAGAACCAACTGACGGTACTGGAACCCGGATGGGTAGCAGAAGGTACAATAGCAAATGGAACTACCGAGGACCAGCTGACGGTACTGGAACCCGGATGGGTAGCAGAAGGTACAAGAGCAAATGGAACCACCGAGGACCAGCTGACGGTACTGGAACCCGGATGGGTAGCAGAAGGTACAAGAGCCAATGGAACTACCGAGGACCAGCTGACGGTACTGGAACTCGGTTACTAAGCAGGAGGTACCTGTGCCAGAAAGCACTACCAAGGACCAGCAGATGTTGGTGGAACTTGGATACCGAGAAGGAGGCACCTAAGCCAAAGGCACTGCCGAGAACCAGCTGACGGTACTGGAACCCGGATGGGTAGCAGAAGGTACCCATGTAAAAAAATGTTGCAAGGCCGTGAGCCGGCCGCAGTTACCGAAACCCACAGTCCTACAGGGGGTGCTTGTCTTAATGGCAATATGGAACCAGCCTTCATTGCCAGATCCCGCAGCCCACATAGGAGTCACCTAAACTGCAGACACCATAGAGTCGGCTAACCCGACCGCAACACGACAGGACAACGCATTGGAGGCAAAGTGACGTTGACACTACCCGGAAACAGCTGGCGTGCTGGAACCAGGCTGGGCAGGAGGGAGTACCCGTGCCAAAGACACTGCCGAGAACAAGCTAACAGTACTGGAACCCGGATGGCTGTGCTCATATCGGTCATAATAACAGGTAACCATTCACGGGTCGATGTGGAGGTAGACCATGACGGCTCCTGCAGCACTGATTCAGAGGAACTGGAGTATGAGGAGGAGTCAATGTGTACAGACTGGATTCCTGCAATCCTTGGAGTTGGCAGAACACGTACAGCGCCACTCTCAAGATCTGTACCCGGCTCCACAACATTTACCCAATGGGCAGTGAGGGAAAGGTATCGTCCCTGTCCATGCTTACTGGTCCACGCATCGGTGGTCAGGTGGACCTTGCTACTGACGGCGTTTTGTAGCGCATGTTTAATTTTTCCCTCCACATGCTGTTGCAGGGCAGGGACGGCTTGCCTGCTGAAATAAAAGCGTCTGGGCACGTTGTATTGTTGGACTGCCAATGCCATAAAGTTACGGAAGGTGTCAGTCTCCACCAGCCTGAATGATAGCATTTCAAGGGCCAGTAGTTTAGCAATACCAGCATTCAGAGCCTGTGCTCGGGGGTGGTTTGCCGAGTATGGGCGCCTTTTCTCCCATGCCTGTGCTAACGATGGCTGTAGACTGGCCTGGGAGTGTGAGGATGACAGGGAAAGTGGTGCTGTGGGTGGAATTACACTGTGTCTCTGTACAACAGTGCCAGAGATTCTTCCATGGCGATCTTGTGAGGAAGCCGAACCAGCTGTGTGTGAGCTGGAGGAAGAGGCTACAACACGAGCTGAAGAGGTGGTAGGTGGCGCTGTAGGTTGGCCTAGGTCTTCAGTGTGTTTTTGTAACTCCACCACGTGCTTGGTCCGCACATGTTTCCACATATTTGTGGTATTGAGGTAGCTGACATTTTTCCCTCTTTTCACCTTCTGATTACACAGCTTGCATTTGACTAAGCAAATGTCATCTGCAACTGTGTCAAAAAAGGACCAGGCACTGCAAGTCTTGGGAGTGCCCGCTTTGGATTTTGGAAGAGCCATGCTCCTAATGGGTGCCAAAGTGGAGGCTACAGGCAACCAAGTCTGCCCCCTCCATCTCCCTCCTTTTTGGGCCGTTCGGGGAATCTCTTCCTCAGAGCTGCTCCCACCACCTTCCTGTCCCTCACGCCATGATGGATCAAGGACCTCATCATCTACACCACCCTCTTCAAACAACTGCTTCTCCTGGGTAGTCTCGACAGCACAGTACACACCAGAAAGTGGCACCTGAGTCTCATCATCAGATGCGTACTGAGGTGTGCTGCTGACCATAGGCACTGGCCCACCCGCCTCTTCAGATTCAGAGAGACAAAATGGTTGTGCATCACTGCATACTACCTCTTCTTCAAATTCTCGAATTCTGCTTGGCTGGCCCCCTCTTTCCAAGCCAAGAGATTCAGAGAACAGAAGTAGAGATGGCTCCTGTCCAGGGCTCTCTGACTGCCTGGGCAATTTGGCAGGTGGTGAAGAGACAGATGGGTGCTCAGGACCTGAGAGGATCTGGAACTAATTGAAGTCGATGCGTTAGCTGCCATCCATCCGACAACGGCTTCAATTTGGTCCTCCCGCAGCAGTGGGGTACGACTAGCTCCTACAAAGCTGCGCATAAAGGACTGTTCCCTGGTAAAACTGTGGGATGCTGAGTCACTGGTGCCCGCAGCAGGCACAGAATCCCTACGTCCTCTCCCTGCAGGCACAGAATCCTCACGGAATTCCGATACCGCGAATATCGTCCGATACCCGATATTTCAGTATCGGAATGCTCAACACTAGTCACAACATTTTGTTTAAAATTTTGTGTAAAAACTGAAAATCTGCTTTCTTTTTACTACCAATAGGATGTGTGTGCCACATGGAGCCACATTAAATTACTTCCTTTCTCGTAATGACACTGACTTGCAAAATACTACCCTGATGTAAATGGCTAAACGCATTCAGCCATGTTAAAGGGAATCTGTCAGCAAGTTTTTGTTATTTAATTTGAGAGTAGCATAATGTTGGCTGCAGAGACCCTAATTCCAGGGATAGGTCACTTGCTCAGCAGATTGCTGTAGTTTCAATACATTCAGTGTTTTATCAGCAGGAGATTATCACTGCCTGACTAGATCTCACATGCAAACCAGTCAGACTAATCTATGTAACCCCGCCCCCACCACTGATTGGAAGCTTACTGATAATGTATAGTGTACACAGGAAGTTGCCAATAAGAGGCATGGACATGGTTATACCAAGCTCAGCATTCAGAGAACTGCTACATCTACAACATCTATTAAAACTGCACCAAGCAGTCCAGCAAGTGATACATCACTGTAATCAGAATCTCTGTCTCTATATCATGCTGCTCTCAGATTAAAAGCAAAAATCAGCTGACAGATTCCCTTTAACAAGCATATCAATCTCCTGCTGATAATTTAGCTAAACGTGTTGCAGCTATTGTGCAAAAAGCAATCAACATATCTTAAAGAAACAATGGCTGAAATCCTGGTAAATTCAGGGTCAGTCAAAATAGCCTACTCATATAGCATTTAAAACAGAAAAAAACATAAGTACAAAATGGCATAAAAAGTTAAAGTTTTATTTAGTCAATCTGTAAATAACTTACATTAATATATCCATAGTATAAATATAATGCATGACAAGAAAGTGCAATGTGCTGGAAGAAAAATGCAGTCCCACCTTCAAGGGCATATCACGCCCAAGCTAAAAAGAAAAAGTCCATATACATAGTGTGGTATCTTTCTAGAGATATACTGGATAGAGTAAGACAATATATTCCAAGTAGAGCATAAAAAAATGTTCAAAACAAACCCAGATTCACCAGATGCTTACCACAATTGTATATGGTGTCCAGAGGGGCGCGGAGGACAGGTGGTAGAGGTGTCTCGACGCGCGCTTCGCTTGCAAAGAGCTTTATCAAAAGACAAGTCTCTTGATAAAGTTCTTTGCAAGCGAAACGCGCATCGAGACACCTCTACCACTCGTCCTCCGCGTCCTCCTGCACCCCATATACAATTTAATACAATTGTATACAATGTAGTACATTTACATTTTAAGTGTAGCAGCTATTGGTAGGAACCATGTTTAACTTTATATCTCAGTGGCTCCCTTTTTTAAGTGCACCTACATACTGTACTTGCCAGCATCTGTGGTGCCAACCAGTAAACAAGGCATATGAAAAGAAGCACACCATGCCTACTTCCAAGGTTGGAGGTAGCTTTCCACTGTCTGGGGATTTATGACATAGTGGCGACCAAAAGTTTTGCCTTTTTTTAAAAGTGTGATTACTTCCGTCTGGTTGTTGTGATGTCATTTTCCTGGTGATTTTAGTAAACCAGAAGCAAATGGTTGTCAGTTATAAGGACGAATATTGTGTTTGACATTGTTTTATCCCTTTATGTGTTAGTTTTCAACATTTGCTGGGCCGAATGTTTTGCATATTTTGTCATGAGTAGTCAAATTTGGCCTACATTTTTTTTTGTATGTCTGTGTTTTGAGTTTAAAACATGACAAAGTCAAAGCCAAATTTATCACCAGATGTCAGGAAACTTATTATTCTGAGCATGAAGTCAGGCAAAAGCCAAAAAGAGGTGGCTATGGAATTTAACTGTTCTCAGAGTCTAGTGACACGTATATTAAAGAAAGAAAAAGAAGGTTATGGAACAACTGACAAACCTAGAAGTGGACAACCACAGAAAACTTCCTGCAGAGTTGATCACATTATTAAGAAAAGTCAGTATCTGATATCCATAAAAGTGCTGCACAGATTTCACACGAAATGAGCAAAGAATAAGGAGTCAAAGTGAGTGACAAAACTGTGGTGCGATGACTAAGAGCAGTAGGGTTGAATGCACGAGTTCCAGTCATGAAGCCTTTCATCTCTGCAAAGACCTGGAAGGTCCGACTTGAGTTTACCAAAGAACACAGCCAATGGAAAGAGACAGATTGGTCTAAAGTGTTGTGGTCGGATGAATCCAAGTTCAATCTGTTTGGTAATGATGGCAAGCACTATATATACCGCCCAATTTGAAAACATAATGATGTAAGGTACCAAATGCCTACAGTGAAACATTGTGGTGGCAATGTCACGGTTTGGGGCTGCTTTTCTGCACCTGCCTTGGCCCTCTGCATAGAATTGATGGAAATATGAAAGCTACCTTGTACAAGGATATACTGGAGAATGTAATGCTGGCACATGGTGAAATCAAAGTAGGCAGGGGATGGAAATTCCAGCAAGACAATGATACTAAGCACACATCCAATTTAGTCAAAAATTGGTTAGCAAAGAAAAAAGTTTGCCTGTTGCAATGGTCTAGCCAATCACCTGATTTACATCCTATAGAGCACCTTTGGGATGAGTTAGGATGACGAGTTCGGGCCTGTACCCATAGTCATAAAGATGAATTGTTTGCAGATTTGCAAATGGAATGGAGCAAGATCCCTCAAGATGTCTTGAACACCCTAGTGGCTTCAATGTCCCGTTGGTGTGGTGCAGTAATTAAAGCAAGAAATTTTGCTATAAAATACTAAGTTATGGCATTGTAAACAATGAATTACTCTCTATGTTGTGATCAATACATAGTATATGCAAAACTTTTGGCAGTCAGTTTTCTTTAATTAAATGACCATACCTATATTCAAAAGCATTTTGGTTAAAATTAAGGTCTTGCATGATGACAACTTCATGCACTTTGAATTCATCACCAGGGACATGGCATCACAACAACCAGACTGAAGTAATCACACTTTAAAAAAAAAAGCAAAACTTTTGATTGCAACTGTATAGCAACAGAGGAAATTTAGTCAAAAATGATGGCAAGATAAAAGAAACATTTTGTCAGACAACAATGGAACACATTTGGACATTCCAAAATGACAAAGATGCAAAACAATACTCAAAGTTAACCCTTCAGTGCAGCAAAAAAAAAAAGTTAAAGAGGCAATAATTCACTTTCAAGCCAAACTGGGACAACTGCTTTAACCCTTTCACGCTAGAGCTTCTTTTCGCCTTTCTAACCACGCCAATTTTTTCAATTCTGACCAGTGTCACTTTATGTGGTAATAACTCTGGAACACTTCAATGTATCCCAGTGATTCTGACACTGTTTTTTCATGACACTTCATGTTAGTGGTAAATTTAGGTCAGTATTTTTTTGCGTTTATTTGTGCAAATATTGGAATTTTGGAGAAAATTTTGAATAATTTGCAATTTTCACATTTTAATTTTTATTTCACAATATTTTTATTGAATTTTATCAAAATTTAAACACGAACTCGAACATGGTTCGTATGGGGAAAGGGAAAGGAGAGGGGAAGGGAATGTGATTGGGGAAGGAGGGTACTCAGGTGTACAGTTATATGAAAAAGTTTGGGCACCCCTATTAATCTTAAGCTTAATGTTTTATAAAAATTGGTGTTTTTGCAACAGCTATTTCAGTTTGATATATGTAATAACTGTTGGACACAGTAATGTTTCTGCCTTGAAATGAGGTTTATTGTACTAACAGAAAATGTGCAATCTGCATTCAAACAAAATTTGACAGGTGCATAAGTATGGGCACCCTTATCATTTTCTTGTTTTAAATACTCCTACCTACTTTTTACTGACTTACTAAAGCACTTTTTTTGGTTTTGTAACCTCATTGAGCTTTGAACTTCATAGCCAGGTGTATGCAATCATGAGAAAAGCTACTTAAAGTGGCCACTTGCAAGTTGTTCTCCTGTTTGAATCTCCTCTGAAGAGTGGCATCATGGGCTCCTCAAAACAACTGTCAAATAATCTGAAAACAAAGAATATTCAACATAGTTGTTCAGGGGAAGGATACAAAAAGCTGTCTCAGAGATTTAACCTGTCAGTTTCCACTGTGAGGAACATAGTAAGGAAATGGAAGAACACAGGGACAGTTCTTGTTAAGGCCAGAAGTGGCAGGCCAAGAAAAACATCAGAAAGGCAGAGAAGAAGAATGGTGAGATCAGTCAAGGACAATCCTCAGACCACCTCCAGAGAGCTGCAGCATCAACTTGCTGCAGATGGTGTCACTGTGCATTGGTCAATTATACAACGCACTTTGCACAAGGAGAAGCTGTATGGGAGAGTGATGCGAAAGAAGCCGTTTCTGCAAGCACGCCACAAACAGAGTCGGCTGAGGTATGCAAAAGCACATTTGGAGAAGCCAATTTCTTTTTGGAAGAAGGTCCTGTGGACTGATGAAACCAAGATTGAGTTGTTTGGTCATACAAAAAGGCGTTATGCATAGCGGCAAAAAAACACAGCATTCCAAGAAAAACACTTGCCACCCACAGTAAAATGTGGTGGAGGTTCCATCATGCTTTGGGGCTGTGTGGCCAATGCCGGCACCGGGAATCTTGTTAAAGTTGAGGGACGCATGGATTCCACTCAGTATCAGCAGATTCTTGACAATAATGTTCAAGAATCAGTGACAAAGTTGAAGTTACGCAGGAGATGGATCTTTCAGCAAGACAATGATCCAAAACACCGCTCCAAATCTACTCAGGCATTCATGCAGAGGAACAATTACAATGTTCTGGAATGGCCATCCCAGTCCCCAGACCTGAATATCATTGAACATCTGTGGGATGATTTGAAGAGGGCTGTCCATGCTCGGCGACCATCAAACTTAACTGAACTGGAATTGTTTTGTTAAGAGGAATGGTCAAAAATACCTTCATCCGGAATCCAGGAAATCATTAAAAGCTACAGGAAGCGACTAGAGGAGGATCTACTAAATATGAATGTCACTTTTCTGGTGAGGTGCCCATACTTATGCACCTGTCAAATTTTGTTTGAATGCAGATTGCACATTTTCTGTTAGTACAATAAACCTCATTTCAAGGCAGAAACATTACTGTGTCCAACAGTTATTACATATATCAAACTGAAATAGCTGTTGCAAAAACACCAATTTTTATAAAACATTAAGCTTAAGATTAATAGGGGTGCCCAAACTTTTTCATATAACTGTATTAACACAGATTATCCAAGATAAAACAAGTCAAAACAAAACAAGTAAAAAGCGAATACAATTAACAATGACACATTGGAAAAGCATGTTAAACCTGTGTGAAAGAGATTTGGGAATGACAATTATCTGGTTTCTGTAAATTCCCCTTAATCAGGGAATTTTTTGGACCATAACGACCATTTTTTTAAGTTTCTTGTTGAGCCGTTTATGCTGGATGCATACCTAAACTCGTACGATTTATGGAGTGAGATTCTGCCTAAAAGTTCAAAGAAACGGGGAGGATCTGGTTGCTTCCAATTGTATGCAATTGAATTTTTTATTACCAGACATATGTGAATAATGAGGTATCTAGTATGTGAGGTTAATGATTCCAACTCTAAGGATAAAAGAGCTTTCTGGGGTGTGAGGACGATTTCTTGACTAGTTAGATTATTAATTAGTTTAGACGTCTGAGCCCAGATTTTTTTTCATTTTAGGGCAATTCCAGAAAATATGTATCAGATCTCCGTGTTGCCCACAGTTCCTCCAACAAAGAGGAGAATTGTTGGGGTCTATATGCGAGAGCCTGAAGGGGGTATAGTACCAGCGTGATAGAGTTTTATAGTATCCCTCATGTAACGCCATGCAAATGTTAGAGGAGTATGATGAGCAGAGGGCGTTTTCCCACATTTCTAATGTAAAGGATGTATTTAGGTCTGCTTCCCATTTTTTCATAAATGTGGTTTTATTTAAAAGTACATCTTTGTTAAAGCAAGTATAGATATACTTCAGACTCCAGAAGATATTATGATTTGTATTACAGAGTAGGTTTATAGAGGCTTCAGACAGTGATTTTCTGTTGGAAAGAAATAACATAATCAGATCCTTAGTCATTGAGTAGTAAAAGAATTCATCAAATGTCAATTTAAATTTGGATTTTAGTTCTGCGAAGGAAATAAAGTTGCTACCGTTAAAAATGTCCTTAATTTTGGTTATGCCTATGGAGGGCCAGTGAGAAGGAAATGGATGATTATAGATTGCTGCGATATATGAAAGAGGAAAATTCAATGACTTATTTGAATTGTTTTTGTTTCTATTGAGAGTAGCGAACTTTTCCCATGCAAGTAAAGCAGCTTGGAAGATAGGGTGGGATGGAGTATAGTGGGATTTCTTGAAAAATTTGCTAAGGAGTAAATTTTGAGGGTGAAGGTTACCGCTGAGTAATGTCTCCAGTTCTATCCATGCTGGAGGGTGTTTTTGGTATAGCCAGTATTGGCTTTGTTTTATTAAATTTGCTATATACGTTAATCAGTTCAATGCCGCCGTTAGCTTTGCTTTTATATAGCAAAGCTGTCGGGGTCCTCGCTTTTTTACCGCTCCGGATGAAAGAATTGATAAGGCATTGCATTTTGGTTATGTATGGGGCGGGAATAATTAAGGGAAGGTTTCTCAGGACATATAAGATTTTAGGTAGAACAAATGTTTTTAGAATTAGTGACTTGCCTAACCACGATAAATCTTTGTCGCTGTAGTAATGTGTGTCTTTATTTATAGTCTCTACAATTGAATCCATGTTTTTGGTGATGATTGAATTTATATTTTTTGTGATGATGATTCCTAGGTATGTGAATTCCTCCTCTTCCCAATCATAGTTAAAGTCTTTTTTGATTCTATTTATTATATTGTTGCTTAAGTTGAGTTGGATTATTTTTGATTTATTGGTGTTTATCTTAAAGTACGAAATTTCCGAGAATTCTTCCAGGGTATTTGTTACCTCTTTGATGGAATTGAGAGGATCAGCTAATGTTAGTAGGATATCATCTGCAAACAAATTAATTTTAAGTTGTCGGGAGCCTACTTGTATGCTTTTGATATTTTGGTTTTCCCTAATTTTCTGTGCGAGGGGTTCAATTGCCAAAACAAACAACAAACGTGATAGGGGGCAACCTTGCCTGGTTCCATTAGTTATTTTTATTGGGTTAGAGAGGTGGTTGTTGGCGTATATTTTGGCCGAGGGGTTAGAGTACAAAGCTAAAATGGAAGACAAGATTTTTTCATTGAAGCCAAATTTCATTAAGGCGAGTTTTAGATAAAGCCAATTGAGACGGTCAAACGCTTTTTCGGGGTCTAGTGCCAGGAGTATTGAAGGGATCTTTGATGAGTTCAGTAATTTGATGATATTAATGAGGCGTCTCGTTCCATCTGTAGATTGTCTTTTTTTGAAAAAGCCAATTTGGTCGCTATTTATTAGGGTAGGTAGTATAGATTTTAATCTGTTTGCCAGCACTTTGGAGTATAATTTAACATCAGTGTTTATGAGGGAGATGGGCCTGAAGTTTTTGAAGTCCTCCAAATTTCCTTTGGATTTGGGAATAAGTATGATTGTGGCTTCCAGCATTTCGGCTGGGAATGAGCCCTGGGACGCTGCCTTATTGAATACTTGGGTAAGGTGAGGGGTTAGAATAGGTTCGAAAGTTTTATTCATTGGTAAAACCATCGGGGCCTGGGGATTTATGTGGTTTTAATTGTGCTATTGCCTCGGATATCTCTTTTCCTGTAAAAGGGGATGATAAGAGTTCTAAGTCTTGATTACTGGCATGTGGTAATTTAATTGAGGAGAGAAATTTGTTGATTAAGTCTTTATTGGGTTTTGGTACGGAATCGTCTGTATTGATGTTATATAATTTATGATAATACTTCGCAAAAGTAGAGAGTATCTTTTTGGGGTGATGATTAAGTGTGCCATCCTCAGTTAAAACTTTATCTATTCTATTGTGTATCCTCTTTTTCTTGATGCAGTTCATCATGAAGCTAGTCGGTTTATTCAAGGAGGCATATATTTTACATTTTGAATTTTTAACTAGAGAATCAAAGGGGGCGAATATTTCTTTTTTGAGTTCTACTCTTAAGTTGTTGATTTCTTGGCCATTTTTTTGAGAGGGTGGGTTGGTGTTGGTTTGAATTTCTTCTTTAGATCTAATTTGGGATTGGAGTTCTGTAATTTTTGCCCTATTTTTCTTTTTGATGGAGGATGACAGTTTCATCAATGTACCTCTGAGGACTGCTTTATGAGCATTCCAGTATGTAAATGGGCTGATGTTATCGTCTTCATTTTCAATGAAATATTGTTTTAAATTTTCCTCAATTATAGCTCTGTACTCCGGTGAACAGAGGAGGGTAGGGTTGCACTTCCAGAGAAAATTATTTGTGAGGGAAGGGCCTAACCTAATTTCTCCCAACAAAGGGGAGTGGTCAGAAATACTTTTTGGGAGAATTTAGATTTTTTCAATTTTTGAGATAGAAAAGACATCAGTCAGTATAAGATCGATTCTGGACGCTGTCTGGTGGGAGTCAGAAAAGAACGTGTACTCCTTTGAAGTGGTGTTGATACACCTAAAGGTATCAAACAGCTCATTCTTTGCTAGCCATGGGTTCAGGGAAGCAGACAGACATCTTTTGGGAGATGAGGAGTCCATTCGACTGTCAGGAACCATGTTGAAATCACCTAGTATAATTAGTTCCCCCTTTCTAATTTTAGAAATCTTTTTCATTACCTTATTAAGAAAACTAATCTGTCCTTTATTGGGGGCATAGATATTTACAATTGTACAGATTTGGTTATTGAGTCTACAAACAAGAATATGATATCTACCATTTGGATCTGTAACCTCTTCTTCAAGTTTAAAGGGGACGTTGTTTTTGATTATAGTGGCGACCCCCACCTTCTTTTTATTCTTGTTTGTAGACTCAAAAATATTTGTGAATTTTTCATGGCCGAATTTGGGATGGTTAGATTCAGAGAACTTTGTCTCTTGCAGACAGATAATGTCAGCATTTTGGGAGTTAATTTCTTTCCAGAGGGTGAATCGTTTATTTGGGCTGTTTAGCCCCTTAACATTGTATGATGATATTTTAATACTCATTCTGGATTACGCTTGTACCAGGTTGGTAAAGGTAGGTAAAGTTTGAGAGTTGGAATCAGGTAGTGTGTAAGAGTTATTTAGATGGCTACACAGGCGAACTTTTATATTTGTGTCATGAAATGTGTGAACAAATTACAATGCAAAAACAAATCAAATAAAAACAACAGTACAACTTTTAAAACGTTCGTGAGGATCAAAATAAGTGTTTGTACTTCACGACTCCTAGACAAACCTCCAGGGAATACCTACTAATCCGTAGGGTTTTTTTCTCTGGGGAAAAAGTTCGTGAAATTGTCCGATGTAGAGCAACCAAGTTGCTAAGAGAGGAAATCCCAATATGAAGAAGTCCAGTTAGGATTGCATACCTCTAGTATATAAAACACAACAAAATACATATTAACCATATGGTGGAAAAGTTATATAGTTATAACATGACATAAGATCCTTCAAGAACAGGGAAGGAAGATGCAGCTTTAATGGAATAAGCAAATTTTTAGAAAAGGTAAAGATAAGCCGGAAGTTCAGCGGTTGTCCCTCTGGGAGAGAGGAGGATCTTTAAATGAGGAATCATCCTTCAGAGAGGCCACAAATTTACTTACTTCCTCTGGGGAGAAAAGAACGATGGTTTTCCCTTTGTGAAACACTAGTAGTTTTAGTGGGAAGCCCCATCTGTAGGGCACTCCTGCTTCTCTCAGGTAAGTCGTCGTGTCCCTGAAAGATTTTCTGGCTTCTATCGTTTCCTTAGACAGGTCAGTGTAAATTCTTAAGTCCTTGTATGGTTCAGGAAAGGTTTTTTCTACCTTGATGAAGTTTTGTATTTTTTCTTTTGTTTCGTAAAAGTGGATTCTTAGTATTGTATCTCTTGGGGTGTCAGCTGAGACTGAGTTGGCACGGGGTAGTCTGTGGATCCTGTCTATAGTGAGTTCTTGGTTTGATAATGAGGGCAGAGCTTTTTAGAAGACTAATTTAGCGTAATCGGAGAGGCCATGTGGTGGGACCGTCTCCGGGATACCGCGTATTTTGAGGTTGTTTCTGCAGTTACGATCCTCCAGGTCTGCCAGTTTTGCTCTGTGCTTATTGATTTCTGTCTGGGTGTTATTTTGGTCATTTGTTGTTTTTTCAGATTTGGCTTCTATTAAAGTAAGTCTTTTTTCGTAATTCTCCAGCCTTTTGTTAAAGACTTGGAAAGTAGAGTTTATGGCTTCTGTCTGTTTGTCCAAAGTGATTTTCATGTTTTCGTTAATAACTCTGGCTAACTCCAACATGTAGGTTTCAGTGCTATTTGAGGGTGGAGGAAACTCTTTGAAGATACATGGATTGTGAGAAGCTTTCTCAGAAGACTTGTGCCCGTGCTCTGTTTTCTGTTTGTTTTTCTCAGGGCTAAGATTTGGAGATGAATCTGTGTAGTCAGAGTCTGAGTCAGATTCAAGATGTTCCTGATAGACTGTGCCCTTGTGACCCCAATTTTCTGGTTTCGGTCTCTTATGAGAGACGGAAGTGTCCATTCCCTCGAAATTCAATTTATTGGCTGTGATTGAAGGAGGGTGATCCTTGTTTGGATCTATTGATGGGGACGTGCTAGAGGGAGAAGGATTTGGGGATGAAGATTGTGGGGCTTCTTTTTGATAGTTTTTTCTGGAGGTTAGTTTTTCATCTCTTTTAAGGGGAGATCTGGACTTAAGAGGGCTTGCCAGGCTTGGAGAATCCTCCAGGGGATTGCAGTATGTGTGGTATTGAGTGGTTTTCTCATTCGAATTTTTGGATTTGTTTGTTGAGCTAGGAGGTTTGTTTCCTGCGGAGGCACCTTTCTTAGTGGAGCTCATGGTTGACGGTGTCAACTGAGGCGTGATTTGATAATTTTCCAGTCAGGGTTTGGTTGAGACTTCAGTGGTATTGAATTGCGGTGCCAAAATTGAGGAGGTCGCAACTGTGACATACAGTTTATGTTAGAGATTCTGTACGCAGTTGTGCTCTGTGTTCAGAGTTAGTAGCAGTAGAGTATAGTGCACCAGGAGCCAGGAGGGACGCTGTTGCGTTTCGCGGTTCCAATCTGTGTCGCAGGACGCAGTTAGGCTCTGCACTTATTGCTGTTAACGATCAGGCGCGACACTGAGTGTTTGGGGGACGCAATTGCGACACGCAGATGCGATGTGTCACAGGATGCAGTAGAGTTTTGCAATCGCAGTAGTCAGCAATCAGATGTAACACTGTAAGTGCTTGGGAGGATGCAGTTGCGACACGCAGATGCGATGTGACACAGGACGCAGCTGATTTTTGCGATCGCAAAGGCCAGCAATCAGATGTAACACTATAAGTGCTTGGGAGGACGCAGTTGCGACATGCAGATGCGATGTGTCACAGGACGCAGTAGAGTTTTTTGCTTTCACCGCAGATTCAATTTGCATTTACAGCTTGCAGATAAGTCTTAATCTTAGGGCTGGTCTGGGACAGTGCATGCATTCCAGGTTTGCTTTTTCACCACCCGAGAAGCCTGTCTGCAACGTGAAGGTGATAGAGGTGGCACAGGCTTGTATGGGACTATTCGCATAAGCGACGCAGCTGCGACGCTGGAGAGGCGGTGGAGCGATGTTGCGGATCAAATCTGTGTCGCCGGCCGGTGTTGCCGAATGGTAATCCCCCGCACAGTTCACTGCAATCGGGTGGTTCCCTCGTACACCGGGTATGGCGGGACGGGTCGGGGGTGGGGACGGTACTAGCCTGTGGTAGTCTCCGCTGTTCCGTCGTCCACGCCGCTCCCTCCGCTCGATCCTCGCTGTCCTCTCCTCAGTGGTGCTGGAGCTTCACCTCCATACTTCACTGTGTGGAGCCGCGACCCTCTGCTTCAGGATCCAGGGGTCTCAGGTGGGATGAGGGTCTGTGATGAGGCGCTGCTTAGTAATGGTGCCTGTGAAGATGTCACCTTTCTTCTTCTCCTTTGGAGACTTGAGCTGTACTTCCTGTCTCTGCAAACTGCAGCTGCCTGCTTCCAAAGCATATAACTTCTTCAATTTTAGGGTGATTTTCACGGGGAAGGTCTCAAAATACTCCTGAGATGGTCCCCAAGCGAATTCTGTAGGAGCTTTAGGGATTTCTTCTTTTAAATCGCGTTAAAGTAGCGTTGAATTGGTTGTCTGCATGGAGCTCAGCTCTCCTGCTTCCTACATCAGCCGAGCCCAGGCCACGCCCCCATTTTTAATTTTTATGCGCTTAAACCAGATAGTTATATCACACAAAATAGTTAATAAATATCATTTACCACATGTCTACTTTACATCAGCATCATTTTTGAATCATATATTTTTTGTTAGGAAGTTATAAGGGTTAAAAGTTAATTAGCAATTTTTCATTTTCCCAACAAAATTTACAAAACCAATTTTTTTAGGGAGCACATCACATTTGAAGTAACTTTGAGGGGCCCATGTGACAAAAAGAATTCAAAAAGGACATCATTTTAAAAACAGCACCCCTCAAAGTACTTAAAGCGCACCTGTCAGCAAGATTGTGCTTAGTAAACCATAGTCTTAGAATCAGTGGGATCCGCTCAAGAGTTCCAGAGTTATTATCTCATAAAGTGACAGTGGTCAGAATTGTAAAAATTGGCCTGGTCATTAACATGCAAACAGCCTTCGGGGTAAAGGGGTTAAATATATTTTAAAGGAACAAATGTGAAAGCACAGTCATATCTGATTGGTCAATGGCTGGGATGTTCTTGACCTGATTCATTGTATACAGAAGAATTTCTAAACTACTGAAGGTTCCAGTAAGCACTGTTGGGACCATAATCCGGAAATGGAAAGAACATAGCTTCCCCATAAACTGGCCACAGCCAAGTGATCCCCAAGAGTTCAGACAGAGGTGTGAAAATAATTATCAGAAGAGTTGTCCAAGAGCCTAAGACCACCTGTGGAGAGCTACAGAAAAACCTGGAATCAGTAGGTACAGTTGTTTCAAAGAAAACTAAGAAGTAATGAACTCAACCTCCATGGCCTGTATGCACACTCACCACCCAAAACTCCATTGCTGAACAAAAAGACTGTTCAAGCTCAACAACATATAGACAAGCTTGTGGAATACTGGGAGAATATAATTAAATTTTTTGGATGCCATAATTCACACCATTTTTGGAGGTCAAAGGGCACTACATTTCACCCCCAAAACACCATATCAGCAGTGAAGTTTACACGTGGGAACAACATGGTGTGGGACTGTTTTTCAGCATACAACACTGGCATACTTCATATAGTTGAAGGAAGGATGAATGGATAAATGTACAAAGACATCTGATAAAAATCTGGTGCCAACTACCAGGATGATGAAGATGAAACGAGGGTGAGCATTTCAGCAAGACAATGATCCCGAACACACAGCTAAAGAAACTCTCAATTGGTTTCAGAGAAAGAAAATAAAGCTGCTAGAATGTCCCAGCCAATCACCAGAATCCATTAGAAAATTTATGGAAGGAACTAAAGCTCAGAATTCATAGAAGGAGCCCACCGAACCTTCAGGATTTGAAGAGTGTTTGTGTGGAAGAATGAGCCAAAATCACACCTGAGCAAGTGTGATAAGTGTGTAAGTGTGTTCAATACTTTTTCCCGGTGTCATTTCTCATTATTACACATAACTTAATTTATGGACCTCTATGGTTTGATTTATTTTCCTGTGTGAATTGGATGGGTTGATACCGACATCTTATAACATTTCAGAGTGCAGTTTTAATTTGTAACATGTAAACATTGAATATATGAAATTGGAACTGCATTACTGCTGTAGATATCATGTTAAAAAATTAAGGTACTTAGCTCACAAATTGGTCAATTCATGTGAGCCCAACAAACAGCGACAAGGTCTACCCCTTTGTTGGGACCATAAACTTAACATGATGTCTCTCGCGGGCTAAAAGCTTACAATTATACGGGCAGGTACGATCGAGCTCTATTCAAAAACTATTTAGGCTGACGGGATTAGTACTCAGTCAGAGTGCGTGTACTACAAATATCAAAAAACTGACTGCCACTTCCAAACAGAAAGTGTGAAAAGGTGCAAGCTAAGAGAGCTACTCTATATAACTACCAAATTAAAGCTGCACTCTGAAGCACTATAATATGTCAACATTGAATATATGAAATTGGAACTGCACTACTACATTACTGCTGTCTGAATTGGTCAATTTGTGAGCTAAGTACCTTCATTTTTTAGCATGTTTTTTTACAGCAGTAATGCAGTTCTAATTTCATATATCCAGTGTTTACATATTATAGCGTTCCAGAGCGCAGCTTTAATTTGTTAGTTATATAGCATGGGTCTTTTAGCTTGCACCTGTTTACATTTGTCTTTTTCTGTTTGGAAGTGTCGGTCAATTTTTTTTAATCTATTTAGCTACCGACATCTGGTGAGAATTTCATGTCAGTAGCACCTTTAGAAATACATTTACTTAGAAAATTGGTGACGTGTTCAATACTTATTTGCTGTATATTACATCCCTTTCATAAGATCTCAGTATTGAATTATAGCTGCAGCTGCAATATTTCAACAACTGTTTTCTTTGGTTGCAGAACAGTTTTTACTTCTTACCTTGACTGCAGCAAAGTGATTTGTAAAAGGACAATAACAGTTCTGATGAATTCTAATAGTCAGTAAGTCACAGTGATTAGACAGCTCCCCAATAGCCACTTCACTGGAGTTTCAAGAAGCTCTAGTAATTCAACGGCTTTCCTGAAAAATTTCATTTTATCATAATATACAGAGACAAGTACAGAAAAATCAATGGTTGGGGATCCACATCTATCTAAACGTCTCAAAAACCCCAGTGAAAGTATTAGACCACAGGATGAGGCTGTAATTATCTGGCATAGTACTGCAGTCTACAGCCACCTGATTTTATCTCTGACATGAAAACGGATATCTTCCTGTACCCAATGCATCACTTGAATCTGAGAAAATAAATCAGCTATTTGCCTTTGTTGGCTTCGTCTGACAAGGAGGCTAGACCAAAAAGAGGTCACCTCGACTGAATAACATCATTACTATATTTATTGCTGTCTGAAATAGCATGCAAAGTATATAGACTTACCACTATCATTTGTATTAATTGACAGACTGTCATGAATCTAAATGCTAAACATTCTTTCATTGACCATTTTTCCATGAGGAAGTTTGGTCCTCGTGTGCAGAAAAAAAGTGATACCTTACCGAAGTCCACCAGAATATTTGGTTTTCTGTCTATTACACTATCAGAAATACCTATACATCTGGAAGATATAGCAAATCATGTAACATCCAAAAAAAAAACCTTATAAAAGATAAGCTTTATTTATATACATTAACAGGAAAACAAAAAAGGACTAAAGGATTTCCCCAAATACCAACAAACTATTTCGCCCAAGTAACTACACTAAATGTCCACACATTGGCCACAATAGAAATAAATAGCATTACAGGGCAAAAGGAAAACATTGATGCTTGCTATCCCTGCAGCATACCCTATAGGTAGCCCTACCTAGCCACGGAGGATGGCACCCTAGAAACCACCAAAGATAGATGCCCCCGCTCAACGTATGGTGGCCCTAAATGCACCTTAAGGAGCCCTGTGCTGTATCTAAATGGAACAAACACTCTCAAAGAAGGGAGACAGAAAACAACATCCATAACATAATGGTCAGAGCGATAAATCCCTTACTGAAAATAGTAAGGGCGGGGAAGCCTATCTATGTTATCTTTTACAAGGTGGGTTTTTCTGTCTATTAAAGTAAAAACCTAACCTACAGCTATGGGCTCCCACTGCAAAATCTGTCACAGGGCCCACCAACATACTTTTAATAGTACTTCACCTTATAATGGGCAGACAGACCTTTGGGGTGAAAGTGCAAGAACTGAACCTCCTATGGTTATGCCCGTGATTAAAGGAAAAAATATATTCTAGGTTTAACTGGAATTAAAAAGTGCGTTTCAGGGATAACTTTTGTGGGCTGTCTCGAATACATGACTGGTAAATAATGGCTGTAAGGTGAAGGTGCTTTTTAACATTTACAATTATTTTGTTTTTCTTTTTTTATATTTGGAACATGATTATTTTGTACTGTCTGAGCTTTGTTTAGATAGACATCTGGATGGATCTATGATGCAAGGTCAAAGGATAGGTTTGGGGCTTATATATGACGCGCCCCCTGGGACATATTCCTTTTTGAGGGGAATACCCGGCACCGGATCAGATGGGGGGTTGTAGTCTCCGAGCGGCTGTGACCCGGCCCGTGCCCAGGGCGTCAAACTCAGTGTTATGTGGCAGTCCTACAGATGTTATTAAGAGTTCTTTTGTGTCGACTACGCCACCCGTTGTGATGCGGTCACTGTGGCCGCCGCTGCAGCAGGGTCCGCTGAGGCTGATGGTGGGTGCGCAGCTTGGTGGGATAACCCCCAACGGGAGGGGTATGGCCTCAGGGGGGACAGGTGCAGAGGATGGGGGTTGTGGTGGTGCAGTGCAGACGGCAATGAAGACAGAGTCGGGTTGTGCAGTTAAGGGTGTTTACTTACTGCAGATGTTGTACTGGTCACTCCAGCTTCGAGTGACCACCCGAGCCGTGCTGCGTCCACCAGGTCCTGGATCCAGCCAACCCCCAAACAAGTCCGGAGCGTGGCCCTGAGCTCTCCTTCTGTCCCGTTCTCTGGCCGTCCCCACCAGTGATCCACCTAGGTCCAGCTCCCTCGGGCCTTCTGTTGGGACACCCTTGGCCTTGGGTTCCCTGACCCTTCATGTGGTGTGCCTTCGGGGTGGATGTGATGGGTGGCCGTGGCAGATGCTGCCCACGGCCTCCGGTCTCTGGCTAGGGTGTGTTTTCTGCCCCCGCCAGTTTGGGATCCGGTACCCTGTGCCGACTCTTCACCCGGGGATTTAATTTGGGTTCTTGGAGTCCTCTTTTCTGTTTCCCCCTCTGGGTCTCTCTTCTCCTCTCTCACTCTGGGTCTCTCTTCTCCTCTGCTTGCTGACTTGTTCTCTGCATCTGACCCTGTTCTTAGTTGGTGCCCACCTTATATACACCCTCTATATGTGAGCTCAGGTGACCAGCACCCAATGAGCTCCTATCTTTACCCAGGCTGCTCCCCCTATCTGCCCCTACACTACTTGGGATGTACCACCCCCCTCCCACTCCAGCCAGGAACAGACTCGGTCGTACCTGCACATTTCTAAGTGGGAGTACCGTCGGTCTGCTCCTCGGAAATGGGATGTGTGTAGTGCATGCAGCCTACCGAGCTCAGTTCCACACTCCTTCCTTACCCGGGAGTGGAATATCACACCTCTGGGTTGAGGTGCAATACCCCTGTAGCAGCCGAATCCTCAGGGTGCTACATTCCCCCCTGGTAAATCACAGCACGTCCTCGGGCTGTAAGACATAAACAACACCAAAACATACATTTTTTTTTTTTTTTTTTCATAAACATATAAAACAACATATATTAGCAAATAAAACATTCTCGTCGCCTCTGGCTCCTCCTCTGGTCACTGTGCAACGTGTGACCGGGTACAGTGCGACAGTCTTTGGAAAACTGGTTTTCCTATAAAACCAGTAGGGGGCGCTTTAGGAAGCGCAACTATATACAGGGGAAGTTGGCCGCTCTCAGTCCTCGGCCAGGTAAAGGGAAGGGAATGGCTGCTCACAGTCCTCAGCCTGGTATGGATACGGAATAACGGGTAAACAGTTCACTCAGCTGGTCCCAACGGGGACTATATTTGCAGTAACAGTTTCTTTGGTACCCGGTCGTGTAACTATTTACATCTACTGCTCTGCCGCACTCAACGGCGTCTTCCTCCTGCTCTTTGCTTGTAGCTGGTTGTAGCTTCAGACCCGTCCGGGTCCTCTTGCTCCTCCTCCTCGCACCGCAACTCCTCCTCCGTCAGGCGGTGTACGTGGAGGGCGTAAGGTCCTTTGGCACACTTGTGCCGGGTAAAGGTGACCTCGTCCCCGATGTAAAGGTCACGACCTCTGTGCCCCTCCGGCAGATGGGACTCCACGTCTCTGCGCGTGACAAAGACGTCGCCGGGGGTGTTGTTGTCTCGGATGAAGCCCCACCCATGCTGCTGGTTGAACTTGATCACTGTCCCGATGGTGCGGGGACAATGCGCTGCACGGGGGTCCCTCCTGGTCCGGCTCTTCTGCTCGGCACTCCGTACTTGGGCCTGCTGTTCCCGGACCCGCCTCTCTCTCCGCTCCCTCGCAAACTCTTCGAGCTGCTGTCGGCAACACTCAGCACGCTCCGCTGCAGCTGCCCTGGTTTCCTGAGTGAACCCCATTAGGTCTTCTCCGGTGGGGTCCCACTCAAATTGGGCCTCTTCAAGCGGGGGCGAGGTCCGTGCCACGGGCTTCGGAGCCGGAATCAGGGGCTCACACAAGGGCCCTAGTCTCTGCTGCCGTTCCAGCTCATGGAATTCTTCGGGCCAGATGAAGGGCCGCCCGTCCGGCCATGTGAGCTGGCTGAACAAGTCCTCCCCCAGGTGTGGCACCCTTGGTTTTACGGGCGCGGGCGCGGTGGTGGTGGCGCCCGGGTTGCCCAGGCCTTGCGGCCAGGCCTGGGGCACCTGGAAGGTGAAGGGCACCGTTAGGACGGCGGCGCCCTGGGCTACCTGGCCTTGCGGCCAGGCCGGAGGCTCCGCGGAGGTAGGGGGCGCTGTTGGTGATGCGGCGCCCGAGGGTACTAGGCCTTGCGACCAGGCTGGTGGTATTTCCTGCTTTGTCACGCTCCGGGTCGAGGCGCGTGACGTCACAGGGGTCGCTGCGGCGGCTTCCGGTTGGGGCCTAGTCTGCGTCGGTGACATGGCGTTTTCGGGCACAGCAGGGGGACTTTCGGGCTCTGCGACGGGGAGCTGGGGCAGGCAAGCGGTGTCCTGATTTGGGGTATAGACGTCCCCTTTACCTGCCTCCATGCGTTCGGCTCCCTTCTCTGCGCCGTCTCCGGCCTTGGGTCCTCCCGCGCCGTCCTCAGAGGCGGTCTGTCTCCTCATCTTGGCTGGCGTGCTCCGGGTCTTGGTTTGCTGGGCCATCTCTCGGCTCCACTCCGCCAATGTCTCTCGCTGTACCCGGGCCATCCTCCGTGCGAGGCCCTCCAGGGCAGTCTGTGCACACTCCCGGTCTTGGGGGAGCTGTGCAAGGACCTCCACTAGGCCTAGTGGGGTCGTGGTTTCCAGCAGGCTCCTGACCAACGGGTCGGTGCTGCTCTGCTCTTCTTCCAGCAGGCTCCTGGCCAGCGGGCCGGTGCTGCTCTGCTCTCTCGCCATCTCCGGGTGAGCTTCTCCGCCACTCCTCTCCAGGCTTCTTGCCTCCGGGTGCGCTCGCTCCAGACTGCTCCAGGCGGCACCCATCTTTGTTCTCTCCTTTCGTCTCCTCCCACCTCGAGGGCGGTCCCGGGGCAACTCGGTGACTGTCAGCTCCAGGGGTAGTTCTTTCACGCTGACAGACACCTCCAGCATCACAGTCTCTGTTGGTGGGGGTGGTTTCCACTTTTGGCGCCATTTTCTGTCCTGGCCCACGATGGGAGGCGGCCTCTTGCCCTCCTTTGGCACGCCCATAATGGCGTCCGCTGCTCTTCCAAGGCGGGAAATCTTCGGATTTGGCGGGAAGCGTCGCCCAGTGGCGGGAAACTCTGCAGATGGCGGGAACAAGCTGGAAATGGCGGACAATCGGCGGGAAACGACCTGTGATGGGGTCCGATGGCGTGGACCCTCCGGAACCGGCGGGAGACTTCTTTCTGAGGTAAACTTGCACTTTTCTTCAGGCACGCAGTACCCGGGTGTTGCGGGCACGTAATCCTGCCGACTACGCCAAAGTTGACGCGCCCCCTGGGACATATTCCTTTTTGAGGGGAATACCCGGCACCGGATCAGATGGGGGGTTGTAGTCTCCGAGCGGCTGTGACCCGGCCCGTGCCCAGGGCGTCAAACTCAGTGTTATGTGGCAGTCCTACAGATGTTATTAAGAGTTCTTTTGTGTCGACTACGCCACCCGTTGTGATGCGGTCACTGTGGCCGCCGCTGCAGCAGGGTCCGCTGAGGCTGATGGTGGGTGCGCAGCTTGGTGGGATAACCCCCAACGGGAGGGGTATGGCCTCAGGGGGGACAGGTGCAGAGGATGGGGGTTGTGGTGGTGCAGTGCAGACGGCAATGAAGACAGAGTCGGGTTGTGCAGTTAAGGGTGTTTACTTACTGCAGATGTTGTACTGGTCACTCCAGCTTCGAGTGACCACCCGAGCCGTGCTGCGTCCACCAGGTCCTGGATCCAGCCAACCCCCAAACAAGTCCGGAGCGTGGCCCTGAGCTCTCCTTCTGTCCCGTTCTCTGGCCGTCCCCACCAGTGATCCACCTAGGTCCAGCTCCCTCGGGCCTTCTGTTGGGACACCCTTGGCCTTGGGTTCCCTGACCCTTCATGTGGTGTGCCTTCGGGGTGGATGTGATGGGTGGCCGTGGCAGATGCTGCCCACGGCCTCCGGTCTCTGGCTAGGGTGTGTTTTCTGCCCCCGCCAGTTTGGGATCCGGTACCCTGTGCCGACTCTTCACCCGGGGATTTAATTTGGGTTCTTGGAGTCCTCTTTTCTGTTTCCCCCTCTGGGTCTCTCTTCTCCTCTCTCACTCTGGGTCTCTCTTCTCCTCTGCTTGCTGACTTATTCTCTGCATCTGACCCTGTTCTTAGTTGGTGCCCACCTTATATACACCCTCTATGTGTGAGCTCAGGTGACCAGCACCCAATGAGCTCCTATCTTTACCCAGGCTGCTCCCCCTATCTGCCCCTACACTACTTGGGATGTACCACCCCCCTCCCACTCCAGCCAGGAACAGACTCGGTCGTACCTGCACATTTCTAAGTGGGAGTACCGTCGGTCTGCTCCTCGGAAATGGGATGTGTGTAGTGCATGCAGCCTACCGAGCTCAGTTCCACACTCCTTCCTTACCCGGGAGTGGAATATCACACCTCTGGGTTGAGGTGCAATACCCCTGTAGCAGCCGAATCCTCAGGGTGCTACATATACAGACAGCAGAAACTTCAGTACAAGTATGATATGCTCATCTGTATGAGGCCTTATATACAGATCACAGGTAACTTCCCAAAAGATCAATATAGTGGTTGAAGGGTTGCCCAATGAACAAAGTACATTTTATTCAATAAATCTTGGAATAATAATAAGTTCTTCAAAATAAGTTCTTCAATTGGATATGTTAAAAACCATAAAGATAATCCTTTAAATGTGCCCCTGCTGTGTACTATGTAATGGCTGTGTCTTACCGTTCAGGAACATGGTCTGATCATACCACAGCTCCCGGCCAGAGGAGGACGCAAAAGCGAGTATACAGACAGGACTGAATGGGATTGCAGCTGATTCTTTCTCTAGGGTCATGGCCCCACTATCAGTATTTGGTCAGTATTCGGTCAGTATTTTTTCTCAGGAGTGGGAGTCAAAACCAGGAGTGGGTGATAAATGCAGAATTGGTGACTTGTTTCCATTATACCTTTTCTCTGATTGTTCCTCACCTGGTTTTGGCTCCCACTCCTGAGAAAAAATACTGACCGAATACTGATAGTGGGGGCGTGGCCTAAGGTAAAACATTTAAAAACATGTTCTACATCTCAGAAAGAATCAGCTGCAATCCCCTGCTGTCCTGTCTGTATACTCGCTTTTGCTTCCTCCCCTGCCCAGGAGATGTGGCATGATCAGACCATATTCCTGTACAGTAAGACACAGCCATTACACAGTACACAGCAGGGGCACATTATAAGATTATCTTAGCACAGGAAAAAAAATTAACACAACTTATTTTTATGATAAGATCTATTATTAAAAAGTACTATGTTTGTGGGAAAACCCCTTTAAGTTCTTCTGTTTTAATACTATTACTTAATAATTAATACTATTGCTTCATCTATCTACCGTGTTTCCCCGAAAGTAAGACAGTGTCTTACTTTCTTTTTATCCCCAAAAGCCCCACTATGTCTTACTTTCGGGGTATGTCTTATATTGGAAAAAAATTGTCGAATTTTTTGTTTTAACCATAAAATTAACATTTATTAACAACCTGAACAGTATTGTATTCACCACAAAACAGTTTTATAAAAGGAAGTGCCAAGAATGTCTTGTTACAACATTGCATAACATGTAAAACAATGAAAAATGGTAAGAACGAACAGTGGAATACTGGAAGATAAAACAGATTTATTCCATGACAACCATGTCATCATCCTCAGGAATATCATCATAAACATCCACACTCTTAGGTTCCTGTGGATTTTCTTGGGACTCTCGGGACGACATTTCTTGCCGAATCATTGGCCCATATTTCTCATGGGTAGCAACGGCACTGTCCTGAAATGAGCAGGCTTTGTCCAGGTAGCCAGCTCGCAGTGCATTTGCAACGCAGGTGTTAGTGATCTTATTCCAAGAATTCTTCACCCAGTTAACAATCTCTGACAGTCTGGGCTTCACAAAGTTCCCACGTACATTTCTCTCCATTCGGTTTTCAATGTAGTCATTGATTTCCACATGCAGATAGTCCTTGAACGGCTTGTTAATGGCGATATCGAGAGTCTGAAGATAAGCCGTCATCCCTGCAGGAATCATGATTTGGTCGATTCTCCGCTCATGAAGGAAGTTTTTCATGGTTTTGGCGCGGTGTGTGCTGGCTGCATCCCAGATCAGCATCCCTCTTTTGTTCCCGCGCATTACAAGTGGCAGCATTAAATCAAGCCACTTTCTTATAACATCTTGTGTGGCCCAGGCTTTTTCAGTTTCCAGCACATAAATGCCAGAAACCCGCTCAATCTTCTCCTTTTTGCCCTTTGCAATGAGTAGCGGTGTTGCTTTAGTGCCATCCAGACGAATCGTTTAAATGCAGGTGACACGTGCACTTTCATAAGCGGTGGAGGGAACGTACACTGAGGAGGCACCTCGTTGATCAATGGTGGTTTGAGCTGCTTGGCCCATGAACACGGCAGTTTCGTCCATGGCGATCATGTTGCAAAGACTGTATTTAGAGAAGTCAATGTCATCCACAAACTTCTTGTAGGCTAATGCACGTTTAACAATCTCAGCATCTTCCAACCTAAAGAGGGTTGTGGATCTTCTCAAAGACAGGTCATTGCGTTCAAGAAAGTTATCCACCCAGTGCTGTGATACCTTGAATTGTTCAGGGGAAATGTCAAACTGTGGCGACACTGCAAGGGCATATTCCTGAATCTGAGCCCTGGTCACCACCAATGTCTTTGCTCTCCTGTCTGCAACCCACTCAGAGACTAGGCTTTCCAGCTCTGTATACATTGGTTGCCGACCACATCCAATCTTGCGCTTTTTAGCCATTCCGCTCTCCACTTTTTCACTCAGGTTAGTGTATTCTGCACGCCATTTTTGGACCAGTCGGTGATCCAGCATTTTCTCCTTGCAGAACTGCACTACATTTTTGCCCCAAGATTCTTCGACAATCGCTTTTTTATACTCCACGGTGTAACTCTTCCTTTTACCACTGGAACCGGAAGCGCTCATGTCTAGGGCCTAAAATATAGCAAACGGTATAAGCACTGCTTGTATCACAGTCTCCCAAAGGGTTACAGCCCCATACAGTATCCCACACCGCCTTCCATAGGGTTACAGCCCCATACAGTATCCCACACCGCCTTCCATAGGGTTACAGCCCCATACAGTATCCCACACAGCCTTCCATAGGGTTACAGCTCCATACAGTATCCCACACAGCGTGTTTTTGTATGTTGTCCTGATGGACCACGGAAAACATTACTGCTGCTCCCGCGGCCTCCACATCCCTCCGCTCATCCCGCTCTAACCGTCCGCATCCCGCAGTTAAAGGGGCACTGACAGCTAAAAAAACTGTGTAAAATGTGTTTTTTTAGTGTATATGCATTTTACCTTCTGTGTCGGGCGGGGGGGGAGGTTTCTTTGGAGTAGGGACGTGCCCGAGTAAATTTGCATAGGCGCGTCCTAAGCCGTCAAACAGCTCATGTGGGCACAGCAAAGTGCAAACCTGTACCTATACCTGTATCTAACCCAGTGTGATACAGTACCACCTGCTGTATTTAATCCAGTGTGACACCTGCTGATACCCACTGGGTTACATACAGCAGATGATACCCCAGTATGCCAGTGTGTATGTTTTACTGATGTAATACTGTGTGCATTACCGTATTTTAAGCAGGACGCGGCAGTGACAAGTGCAGGGGACGGCGCGGTGACGTATGGAGAGGGGGACGGCGCAGGCGTGGGTCAGACGGAGGCGACAGACGCGGTGACGTATGAAGGGGGGGGCGGCGCGGAAGTGGGCAGGAGGCGGCGCGCAGCTAGATGAGAGGGAGACGGCCGTGTTTCCCCGAAAGTAAGACATATGTCTTACTTTCGGGGTACGGCTTATATTAGCCGAGCCCCCCTGAAACCCCCGATACGTCTTACAATCGGGGGTGTCTTACTTTCGGGGAAACACGGTATCTATCTATTGATAGAAGGGATTGTACACATGGCTATTTTATGCTACAGTGATAAAGTAATACCATATTTTATATTTTAACTGTAATACATACATATTGGTTTGGTTACATTCCTTTTTACAATTGTCATTTAATACATGTAATGCTGAGGCAGGTGCTACTTTCTTAAGCCATGAATCATATTCAGTTGTGTGAAAAATAGGCAATTTTTACATATCATCTGCCATTCCACATTTCCTTATGAAACTAATAGATATGCCAGCATGCTAGGTGTAGCTATTTATATATGTTTTTTCTTCATCCTTATTATATGATTTATCTTGTTTACTAGATTTCTACATTACCTACAATGGTTGGATTCTGCCATCAAACTCTTGAGGAAAAATAATGACTATTGCTCTTATTAATATAGGTGAAATTGAGACATGTACATGTGATGTGCAGTAAGTATATACCCTAATCAAATACTAACATACAGTATTTATTATGTGAAAAAAACAATATAATAGTTTTTTATATTAGTTGGTATAATATATAATTATAGGGTGTAGGGAATGTTACTCACTTGGGTGCTTCGGGAGGAAAAACAGGAAGCGTTTCCATTGAAATGTCTATGTTGGTTTATTGCTGCTTCATAAACTATCCACACACAATGGAAAAATAAATAACCTTCACTGCAGGCAAAACAAAGAAAACAGTTAATTTAATAAAGTCTCTTGAGAGTCAGTCCAGGTCACACAGGCTG
Source organism: Phyllobates terribilis (assembly GCF_046119375.1). Lineage (NCBI taxonomy): Eukaryota > Metazoa > Chordata > Amphibia > Anura > Dendrobatidae > Phyllobates > Phyllobates terribilis. Next base: position 479,701,917 of record NW_027362764.1, on the reverse strand, counting down.
GATAGCAGCCAGTACACTGGCTCAGTCTGGATATCACAAAGGAGGCCTTCTCCCTCCACACAGACCATGTGTCAAACAATGGACTCCATTTTAACCTGTTAACCACACCCAGAGATGAGCTTTGTGGGCAGCCAGACCCGCCCATCTCTCCGGCTGCCTGGAAAGCCGAGCCCAGATGCACCAGACAATCCTCTTAGTGCTATGTGCACTAGAGCAATTGACGCGCCCCCCGGGCTGTGGAGTACTCGGTAGCCGGGCCGGTCGGTGCTGGGGGTGTTGCAGTGGCGGTGACCCGGTCCATGACCCAGGGCGGTCAATAAAAGGGGATTATAGAAAAAGGAATAAAGTTTTTATATAAAATGTTCGTGACGCCACCTGTGGAATGCAGCTATATGGGGCCGCCGCTGCGGTGCAGATCCTCTGGAGCTGATGGTGACGCAGCAGAGTTGGTTCAGCTCTCCACAGGTAGAGCTTAGCTCCAGGGCAGTGTAGATGGTGATGTTATAGATGTTGCTGTGAAGTGTAACAGGGGATGGCGCAGATAATAATTTCAGGACACAGTGGGGTGCAGTCTTCAAGGTTTACTCACAGTTGTTGAACTCCAGGTTACCAGTACTAGAGTAACCTCCCACATCATCCTGCGTTCACCAAGGAAGGGGTTCAGCAATCTCGCAAGTAACTCAGGAGTACTTAAACGGGACCCCGGTCTATGTGCCTTCCTCGGTCGTCTTCCTGCACTGGCTCTCACCCTCCTGCCCTGCGCCTCACAATCAGTGTTCCAAGCTGGTAGCCTTGGATCTTGTCGGGCGACCTGCAGTCTCCTGCACCCTCTGTGGCCACCTTTTCGGCGATGTAATTGTGGTAGTTGGCAGCTGCACCCTAAAAGTACAGAAGCCTCCGGTTTCTAGCTGAACCTTGTAGTTCTCCACTAGTTTAGGGGCCAGTCCCCTCTGCGGCCTGATCCCTCTACGTTAATGCAGATTCGGGCGCACGGGTGGCATCCACACTTCCCGTGCCCCTAGGATCCCTTCTGTTCCTCTTGGAGCCTTCTTCTGCTACCGTCCTCTCTCACTCTCTCTCCTGGGCCTCTCAGACTAGGCCCCACTCCTCTCTCTCTGCTCTCAACTCCTGCTCCAAGCACTGGAGCCAGGAGCCTGGATCTCCTCCACTGCTCTCCTGAGCAGGACTGGCTCTGACTGAACTCCTTCTAGATGGTTCCTTGCTTTCTTATACTCCTACTGAAGTGCTCCCCTAAACTACTTCCTCCACCCACACCCACTCCATGGTTCCACCCTCCAGCTAGGGACCAGGGACTGTGCTCTCCCTTAGGAGCAATCTCGCCCTGACCTCTGAAGTGGAGTGTAATGGATGCAAGTGTGTGGGTCCCGGGCAGTACTCCATCCTTACCTGAGAGTGGGATACCACACCTCTGGGTGAGATGCAGTACCTCTGTGGCGACTGAACCTGCAGGGGCGCCACACAATACTCCAGTATTACATCACAGATGACAACCATCTCTGTGATACATACCTCCCATCAACTATGTGTCCGGTAGCTGCCTTACAAGAGATATAGAATTTGTGCATAAAAGTCTAGCTAAGTCCAAAGCTATATAATCAATGTTACGATGCTTCTAGATTTGTTATTTAGTCTAAGAGCTGATGTTCGACTTATATGCATTTACAGTAGAGAATCATCTTCTGATATTATTAAACAGGAACCGCTTAAAAAACGTTATATTTCCATAAGTTTTTGTTAAAGTGTCTTCACAATAACCAGATCATTCCCCAAACAAGAAGAAAAGTCACTCACCGTGTCCTTAAGAATATATCTAGTTATTCCAGTTGCTTACATAGTGCCATATTGTGACGTGCGATGGAGAAATCCTGTATTCTAATATCACTCATTATGATAAGATCAGGGCAGTCTCCTACTTCCTAGAGAAAAGGAGGACAGATGTTCTTTGGCATAATTCCTTTTTGGTAGACCTATTGAATTTTGCATTGAAACACAACTCCTTTATATTTGATACCTATTTTAGGCAAGTATCTGCTACATCCATAGGGGTGTTTTGTGCTCTTGTCTGCACAAATTTAATTTTGGGATTGTGGGAGCACATATGCATTTTCCTACAGACGCTTTTTAAGGAGAATGTTATTTATTGGTATCGGTATATCAACATTATCATCTTTTGGGATGGATTCCGAGGATTAAATACTCACCTTACATTTATGATCTCACTTTCCTTTGCCAAGTTCTTGGACAAAAAAATGGTTGTACAAGGTAGTGAAATTGTAGCTTTCCTCTTTAGGAAAAAGACAACAATGAATAATCTACTTTGTGGGTTCTCACATGGAACACCTTAAAAACAATCCTGGTAGGACAGTTTTTGCAAATTAAACAGAACTGTTCAGACCAAGTGGATTTTGGTGAGCAAGTCAGAGATCTCACTGCAAGATTTAGGGCCTGGGGATATCCACTTAGCACCATCTCAAAGGCATTCAGAAAAGAAAGAGATACACCTAGTAAGCAATTATTGCTCCCCAAACAATAATGAATGGTACTTGATCATATTACAAAATCATTGAGCTATCTTTAAGACAGATGCAAGATTGACAAATAATACTGCTGTACTAACTACTTTGATGTTCCAGAAATTTGAAAGAACAGTTAGTTGCAAATCATTTTCATAAGATCAAACAACATCTAAGCCCTAAAACAGCTCAGGGAACCATTTAAAGAGGTTTTTTGCTAATTTAATAGTCTTGTATAACCCCTTAAAAGGGTATTTTACCCTGTAGACAATGCAACATGTGAGGTTATATGATGCACTCAAAAGAATCTGCATCAGCAGTGAATGGGAAAAGTCGCCAAGTAAAGCAATGTATTGATTACAAAACAAGCAATGTGGTCTATGTGATAGCGTGCTCTTGTTAAAAAATCTATGTGGGTCAGTCTCTGCAAGAATTAAGAAAAAGAATTCAAAAACAAATCTCTTCAATTACGCTGTCCAGACTTGATTTTCAGTAAAAGGAGTGGACATTAACCACGGGGTTCTGCAATTTTTGAAGTTTCATCAGGGCAAACCACAAGTTCAGTAGGTTTATGCTTTGGAGAGGGTTACCTGCAACCCTAGGAGTATTGAACTTACTGACTGTCTTTTGAGATGTGAATCCTCGTGGATTTTTGAGCTTGACTGTGTTGCCCTTGTAAGAATAAACAAGGCTTATTGTTTATATGCTCTATGTAGATGGATGATGTTTTACTTTCCTATATGTTTTTTTATATATTGGATTCTGTCGATATCATTGGCGATTATCATCCTATTAGTCAGAGGTTAGTTATTGTTTTTTTATTGTGAATTTACATATTTACTCTAATTAATTATGTATTTAGGTTGTTTAGTTCACATCACTCTTACACATATTAATTAGTGATGAGCAAACATGCTTGGCACTGCTCGATACTCAATGGAGCGCTGGGGTGCTCGATCGAGTATCGAGCAGTGCCAAGTATCACGTGGTGCTCGTGTCTCTGTAAGAAGCTCATTTGAATAATTTGAGCCGCACACCGCACTGAAGTGGGTTATTCCCCTGCTGGGAGTGCAGGGACTCCGCTGTATGCCGAACTCTTGCGAGCTGTAGAACTTTGGGGATCCGGAGAGAGAGGGAGAGAGAGTAGGGGAGACAGAGAGAGGAAAAAAAGTATATTTACTCAGAAAATTGGTGATGTATTCAATACTTATTTCTCCCACTGTACTTGTATAGGATAATGTCATTTTGGTGGCCAATATTACTTGTCGCCTTTCTTGCTTGCATCTTGTATGCCACCTATTCCTCATCTCTTGCTCTAGAATAAATAACCCTTAAAATATGTAGAAATTTAAGCAGCTAAGATAATTTACTACTGTAATAAACACTTTCTTGATATTCTATGTAATTTTAGGGTTTTTTTTTATGAAGATAGACAGTATTGCTGTCGCCCTTGTGCAGGCGTCCATGTTTTTGGTGGTATTGTTTGACTTCTGCTAATAGCTTTGATCTTTTAATGGCTGGGAATGTGTTCTCGTGCATGCACCTCTGTGACACCTGCCAGTGACCATTGTTATGTAGTCTTATTTGACACCGTAGTTATACTCACTATACAATCATTCTGGAGGATGAAAGCTATACTCTATAAGGCGATTGGTATATTTATATGAACTTTTCTGGCCCATGCTCCTTATGTTTTTGGTACATTTGATCTTGTTTTACTAATTCATGGTGCATGTACTGTATATAAATACAGGGTGATTGTTATACCTCTATGATTGTTTCTGGTGCACACATCTTATGTCTTATCTGCATGCGCATTTCAGTCACTCATTGATCAGTGTTTTCATTTATGCTAAAAGGGAACCTGTCACCATAGTTTATCCCATATACTGTAAATTAGGGCCAGCACCTGTAAGCCCCCATATACGGCATTCTAGAATGCTGTAAATACTGTATGTTGCCAATGCGCTCTCCATAACACAAAAAATAGCTTTCATTTTACTCACAGACATCGCAATCTGGTCTGATAGGCATCTCTGGTATTGATCTGGCGTCTCCTCTCTTCTTGCGATCACCATCCTCCTTTTTGCTTCATGTGGAGGAAGCATCCCACGTCATCCACTGAGTGTCCCCATCGCTCTCCTGTGCAGGTGTACTTCTCTCTGCCCTGCCGAGGGGAGAACAAAGTATTGTAGTGCACATGCGCCAGCGCACTTTGCCCTTTCCACACACATGTGTCGAGCCCAGGGGATGGGGAGGACTCGGCGCCCGGGCCTCGTTGGTAGTTTCAGGGGATGTCGCGGTAGTCGGCTCCCGGGCCCGTACTCTGGGCCTCTCTTTTAAAAGGGTGGATAATTAGGTAAAAGTTTGTGACGCCACCTGTGGTGTCTGGTGAGGATCACCAGCGCTGCGGCAGCCCACTGAGGCCGGTGTTAAGGCAGCTTGGGTGGTATAGCTCCCCACAGGTGGAGCTAGGCCTCAGGGCAGCGTAGGAGAAGGGGGGATGCAGGACGGAGGAGACCCAGCCGGGTCTGAAGAAAGATAGGCAGACACACAGTTCACTTCAGTACCTTTACTGATGGATGTTCAGGCACACTCCGGAGCACTGTAGGGTGAAGGGTGCATTTCAGGATCCTCCCCAGTGAGCGGGCATATAGCCTCCTGTTTCTTGCCTTTGTGTAGTAAGTTTCTGACCTGCCTGGAGCTAGGCCTAACTTTATCTCTGTCCTGCTCCGGCTGACTTTGTGGTAGGACCTTCCCTTGGAGTACGCGCTCCCAGCTTGCGGGGCCTCCGTGACTCCTGGCTCTGTTACGTATCAGCTCTTGGGTGATCCTGGGACCTGAAGTCTTCCAGGGGTCTCCGGTTGTCTCTACAGGGGGATATACGGCCCTGTAGACGCGGACCCGGTGTCTGGTATATGTTTTCTGGGGTGAGCTTGTACAGCTCCTCTGCCCCCAATGCTACTCACTCCTCTAGCCTTCGGCCTACTCAGGGCCCTCACTAGGCTATACACACTAGCGGCAGCTTGCCACTCTTCACTGCTCTTATGGCGTCGGCACACCTTAAGCTCACTATTCTGAGCTACAACTGAGTCTGACTAGACTGAGCTCCACTGCAGTCTCACCTCTCTCAGGCTACTTCACTGCAGGAACTCCTTCACAGACTTGACTCCAGACCAGACTGAACTGCCTAGCTCCACCTTCCCTACTTATATCCCTAAAGGGCTCCCTCTGGTGGTCTGAGGTGGAAGGTGGAGGTGTGTGTATGCTATGAGGGCCTCTTGTGGAGGAATCCGTTAATGCATCCCTCTAGGATCTGTGTCACTCATGCGCAGCAGGGGCGCCACATTCTCCCCTAGCAAAGCTCAGCACTCCCGGGCTGAAGTACATTTTATAAAACAATAACAACAATCTTCCTTTTATGGGAGGCACTTGCTTGAACGTTACATATAAAACATTATAAATAACAAATATGTACATTCCAATAAGCAACCCCAGAATTTAAGTCTCTTTTGGTGAGGTTCCCTGGTAGGATGTCCAAATCACAGGGAAGAGTACTTAGTAGCTTGAGGGACCTGTCCCAAACCCTCAACGTAGGCCCTGGGGTGGCTGCAGGGCATGGAGATCCTGAGATGGACCTCCGATAGAGCCACTCCAGACAGGTTTTTCTTCTGAGGTCACCTAAGGGGGCACTCCAGGGAGTGCAATTATTTACAAAGAAAAGTCTTTGGGCTGCACATAGTCCTCAGCCACAGAGTTCTTTGGTACCCATACAGGCAATGGGAAGTAATTAGGTAAAGTGTCCATATCACTTGAATTGTCCATTATAAGCAGAACACAAGTTAATAAATAAATATATGAAAATACACAATACTATGCAATATTATACAATACAATTCTATATAATACCCCAGGGGTAACTATCTACACTTGTCAGAAGTTTAACTATTTTACTTAGTGTATCTGACAAGGATCTGACCTTTGGTACAACGTATAGACCTGCGTGGTACAGGAATGCGTGAGGCACTAGTACTTGTACTACCTCCCATTCTATCAGTACTAGGTGTAGAGGGGCTGCTAGACTGCCTTGGCCTCTCTGCGGGACTGGCAAGTATACCATTAGCTGGGCCTTCTTGCTCTGCTCCAGCCGGGGATCCTTATTGAGCAGGCTCTTCTGGGGCACCTACAGGTTCTTCTTGCTGTGGGTAGAAGGTGATTACAGGTATGATTACTGCTCCTCCTAGTTGGGGCCAATCTGCCAGGAAATCTCCTAAGTCAGTGTGTATTACTGCTTCTTTAGGCTCCTCCGGTACGATGAGAGGCACTTCTTCTTGGGGCTTTAGCAGATCTGGACCGTTCTTCCTCCGTCTCTACTAATTATGCAGGTCTTCCTATTATCAAATCTTGAGTTCAACACAGTGTAGGGTTCTCTCTCCCACTGGTCATAGAGTTTGTAGTTTCTTCTCTTCCTTTTTAACACTACTTCACCAGGTGTAAAGGGTTCTGCTGGTGCACTTTTGTTGTAGTGGGCCTCCTGCTTGTCTCTCACCCGAGTGAGACTGTCCTCGACACAGGCCTGTACTCTTCTGTACTGCTCCTGTCTGGTCGTGTCCCAGTCCTCAGTGGTCACATCCGCTTCAGGTTCGACAACACCTAGCTCCAGATCCATGGGCAGTTTTCCTGGTCTTGCCCGCATCAGATATGCCGGAGTGCAATTGGTGGAACTTACTGGTATCTCATTGTATAGATCTACTAGGTCAGGTAGTAGGTCTGGCCACTGATTTCTCTCCTCAAGTGGTATGGTCTTCAGCAGGTCGATGATGATGTTCATCTTTTCACAGAGACCGTTGGTTTGTGAGTGGTACGGTGTAGTTCTTATCTTCTTAAACCCGTAGAGATGGCAGAACTCCTTAAACAACTCAGCCTCAAAGGCCGGGCCTTGGTCCGTCAGCACCTGCTCAGGCTATCCAAAGGGTCTGCAGAAACACGCCTGGAACGTTTTTGCTGCTGTCTCTGCTGTCAGATCTTTGACGGGGGCGACCACCAGGAACCTGGAGTAGTGATCCACCATGGTCAGGGCATACGAGTACCCTGACCTGCTGGGTGACAGCTTGACATGGTCCAGGGCCATGATCTCCAGGGGTCAAGTCGTCTTGATGGGTTGCAGGGGTGCCTTCTGGCTGCTGTAGTCTTTTCTTCTTATGCTACAGGGTCCACAGTCTCGGCACCACAGCTCAATGGAGCTGCACATTCCTACCCAGTAGAGTTGACACTTCAGCAGGGTCTCTAGCTTCTTCCAGCCAAAGTGCCCCACCTGATCATGGTAGGCCTCCAACACCATTTGGATATCTGTCTTGGGGACCACTATCTGCCATCTCATGGGTTTTTGGATTGACGTACCTCCGGCACAGCTTCTCACGGTAGATAAACAGCCGGCTTCTCTCGTTCCACAGCTGCTTTGCTTGCAGAGACGCTTCCTTCTCCAGGGAGGAACCTTCTTGGGTTATCAGCTCCTTGATATGGTTGACAACCGGGTCACTGTCCTGGGTCTCTTTCCAGCTGTGGTGAGGCAATGGGTTCAACGTCTTCCCTCCTGGAGGCTCGTTGCTCGTGGATCATCCCATTCCGGTGAAAGGCAGATAGCTCTGTCTCCTCCAGGTCATCCACTTCTTCTTCTGTGTCTGACTGGTGAGGCATCCTGGACAAGGCATCGGCGTTGGCGTTCTTGCGGCCCGCCCTGTATTTAATTGTGAATTGGTAGTTGGACAGCCGAGCCATCCATCGCTGCTCCAAGGCTCCTAACTTGGCTGTTTCAAGATGAGTCAAGGGGTTGTTATCAGTGAAGGCAGTGAACTTATTGGAGGCTAGGTAGTGCTTAAACCTTTCAGTGATGGCCCAGACCAAGGCCAGGAGCTCCAACTTAAAGCTGCTATAGTTCTCTGGATTCCTCTCAGTCGGGCGGAGCTTCCTACTTGCGCATGCGATCACTTTCTCTTGGCCATTCTGCTTCTGACTTAGGACAGCTCCCAGTCCTTCGTTGCTGGCATCAGTATACAGCAGGAACGGTTGGCTGTAGTCAGGGTAGGCTAGGATCTCATCGCCTGTCAGGATCTCCTTCATCTCCTGAAATGAGTCGGCTTGCTCCTTACCCCAGTGGAGCGGGGGATTTCTGCCTTTGGGGGACTGTCCTACCAGGAGGTCTTGCAGAGGGGCTGCTTTCTTAGTGTAGTCTTTTACAAACCTCCGGTAGTACCCTACTAGTCCCAGGAACTGACGCACCTCCTTGAGGTTCTTCGGCTCCGGCCACTTCTGAATGGAAGTGACCTTCTCTGGGTCTGGTGCTACCCCTTCTGGACTGTCAATATGCCCGAGGTACTGTACCTTTCTCTTGAGCAGGTGGCACTTTGAGGGCTTCAGCTTCATCCCGTACCGGGACAGTGACTCAAATACATCCGCCAGGTGCTTCAAGTGGTCCTCATATGTCTTGGAGTACACTATCACGTCATCCAGGTATAGTAACACAGTCTCGAAGTTGCAGTGTCCCAGGCAGCACTCCATCAATCTCTGGAACGTTCCGGGGGCATTGCAGAGTCCAAATGGCATACTGTTGAACTCGCAGAGTCCCATCGGGGTGGTGAAGGCCGTCTTCTCCCGATCCTCCTCAGCCACTGCTACTTGCCAGTACCCACTAGTGAGGTCTAGGGTGGAAAAGTAATTTGCAGACTTTAAGGCAGCCAGGGATTCCTCAATACGTGGTAAAGGGTATGCATCTTTATGTGTAATGCAATTTACTTGTCTGTAATCTACACACATTCTCATGCTTCCATCCTTTTTCCTGACTAGAACTAGGGGAGCTGCCCAGGGACTACAACTATCCCTTACTACCCCTGCCTTCTTCATATCGTGCAACATCTCCTTGGCCTTCTGGTAGTGTGCTGGTGGTATAGGCCTGTAACGTTCTTTGATGGGTGGATGGTCACCTGTGGGGATATGGTGTTGAACCCCCTTAATCCTTCCAAAGTCAAGTGGGTGCTTACTGAACACCTGCGCGTATTTCTGAACCACCCGGTGTACACCCTGTTTCTGATGGGCAGGAGTGGTGTCTGCCCCAACATGGAGCTGTTGACACCAATCCTCCACCTGGGTTGAAGGGTCATTATCCTCCACTTGGAGGAGGATAAGGACTCCGCCGTGTGAATGGAGTTGTTATTTACAGCATGTAAATTGGCAACAGTGGCATAGCGTGGTAGTCGGACCTCATCTTCCCCATAGTTGAGAAGACGGACGGGCACCCTCCCATTGCGTACATCCACTACCCCTCTGGCAGTTAAGAGTGTAGGTCTGTGCTCGGAGCTAAGGGGTTCTACTACCGCCTGGCAGCTCTGTCCTTTAAGACCTATTGCTGCTCTACACCAGATAAGCATTTCGCTCATTGGGGGAATCACAATGGGTATGGGGTCTGTTACCCGCACATTACCAATCTCACCACCTGTTAACTTTACTTGCTGCTGGTACATCAGGGCTCGGATCTCCTTCTGCAGCGCCCTCCTCTGCCCTGGTCTGGCAGTGTCAGCTATCTGTTGGAGCAAGAACACAACTTCTCCAAAACAGTTACCAACAATATTAGTGCCAAGTACCATATACAAATTGGTATCATCAGGATTAGTCTCTACTACAATTAGTCCCTGGTCCTTCAGTTCCACTCTCCCCACCTTCACTGCCACATCCTTAACCCCGATTAGATTCAGGGGGAGGCCGTTTGAGGCATAAACTGAAAGATTTGGAGCTGGCGGGCGTAGATCGTCCATGGACCAGAACCTTCTGTAGAGGACGTCAGGCATGATCGTTACCTGAGATCCTGTGTCCATGTGTCAGGATGCCGTCCAGCACAATGGACAGGAAAAGTCTTCCTCCCACGAACCTGCTGTACCAGTCTGAGGGGCCTGGGGAATTTACTCCTGGGTGTCGGCCCTCGGCCCCAGGGTTTTCTCGTTTAAAGGACAGCTCTGGATGGTGTGGCCGGACTTGTGGCAGCGGTGGCAGACAGGGTCCCTCGGTGGACGGCGTGGGTCGCTGATCCACCCAGGGGGTGGCGTTGTCCTCTTCCTCCTTCACATCCAGGGGACATCCTCAGGGCTGTCGGCTAGCAGAATCCTTCCCTCCTCCTCGGGCTCCGTCCGCAGCTGCAGAGCACTCAGCACAGTGGTCAGTGTTTTGCTCAACTGGCGCACTTCAGAGTGCAGGCTGTCGAGCTCACTAGGGGACGTTGCTTGCACCTTGGCTTCAGCAGCCACCGGAGAAAAGGTGGATGCTGCAGGTACTGGGGTGGCCCCACCCTGGTAACACTGGATGGCAGTTGTTTCCAGGGGCTGAACTCCTTTTATAGCCATGTCCTTAAGGGTGTCAAAGGTGGCATCTGGATGATCCAGGGACCACCAATGCACAGTCCTGCTCTCCTCTTGGGACCTCAGTCCCCGGATAAACTGTTCCTTCAGCTTTTTATTTTCATCACTGATGCTGGTTGGACTATCCTGTTTCAGAGCCCCCAGGGCCCCTTGCAAACGCCAGGCATAGTCCCGAACACTGTCCTCCGGTTGCTGAGAGCAGTTGTAGAACCTCATCCGGAGGTCTGTCTCAGTACGATTTTCAAAGACAGTCTGTAATTTTTTAAAGATTGCGGACACTGACTCCTGGTCTGCGGCCGACCAGGTTTCTACTTCTCGCTCCGCAGCACCACTCAATTGTCCTAATACAAAAGTGGCTCTTTGCTTGCCTGTCATAGAGTACATGTCCAGAATACCACATATTTTCCGCTTAAATCCAGACAGGGTATCTGGTTTGCCGCTGTACTGGGGGATATATACGGTAGGGCCATGGGTATGACAGGGGTTACAGGCGCTGCTGGTGGAGCGGCTACTTCGGCCTGCTCGGCGTCGGTCGCGGGTTGAACATCAGGGCCGTTAACCGGTATTCCGGCGTTGTGCTGTTCCTCGGGCATTGTGGCGCCCCCCTAGCGAACCGTGGCCTACCTTCTTTTCTTCCGGTAGGCCGCAGCTCTGCAGGTGACGGTCTTCTTCAGGACCTTGCGTCGCTTGCATCCTACATCAGAGCGTTCAGCGACGCTCCTTCCAGGACCTGGCGCTTCCTGGTTTGACGTCGAGGCGTGGGGCGTGTCCGGGGCTTCGCGCGCTTTTGCAGGTACGCCCCTCAGTTTCCCGCGGTTACGCCCTTCTTCCCCCTCGGCGGCCCAACAATGGCGGCAATCTTCACCACAGTCAAATATACAGTTTTTGAATAAAGGCGCACAGTACCCGGTGGCAACGGGCATAACACTCCGTCATTGCTACGGGTACGGAATCCTGTTCATGATGCCAGGAAAGAGAGATGTCGAGCCCAGGGGATGGGGAAGACTCGGCACCCGGGCCTCGTTGGTAGTTTCAGGGGAAGTCGCGGTAGTCGGCTCCCGGGCCCGTACTCTGGGCCTCTCTTTTAAAAGGGTGGATAATTAGGTAAAAGTTTGTGACGCCACCTGTGGTGTCTGGTGAGGATCACCAGCGCTGCGGCAGCCCACTGAGGCCGGTGTTAAGGCAGCTTGGGTGGTATAGCTCCCCACAGGTGGAGCTAGGCCTCAGGGCAGCGTAGGAGAAGGGGGGATGCAGGACGGAGGAGACCCAGCCGGGTCTAAAGAAAGATAGGCAGACACACAGTTCACTTCAGTACCTTTACTGATGGATGTTCAGGCACACTCCGGAGCACTGTAGGGTGAAGGGTGCATTTCAGGATCCTCCCCAGTGAGTGGGTATAGGGCCTCCTGTTTCTTGCCTTTGTGTAGTAAGTTTCTGACCTGCCTGGAGCTAGGCCTAACTTTATCTCTGTCCTGCACCGGCTGACTTTGTGGTAGGGCCTTCCCTTGGAGTACGCGCTCCCAGCTTGCGGGGCCTCCGTGACTCCTGGCTCTGTTACATATCAGTTCTTGGGTGATCCTGGGACCTGAAGTCTTCCAGGGGTCTCCGGTTGTCTCTACAGGGGGATATACGGCCCTGTAGACGCGGACCCGGTGTCTGGTATATGTTTTCTGGGGTGAGCTTGTACAGCTCCTCTGCCCCCAATGCTACTCACTCCTCTAGCCTTCGGCCTACTCGGGGCACTCACTAGGCTATACACACTAGCGCTTGCTTGCCGCGCTTCACCGCTCTTATGGCGTCGGCACACCTTAAGCTCACTATTCTGAGCTACAACTGAGTCTGACTAGACTGACTGAGCTCCACTGCAGTTTTACCTCTCTCAGGCTGCTTCACTGCAGGAACTCCTTCACAGACTTGACTCCAGACCAGACTGAACTGCCTAGCTCCACCTTCCCTACTTATATCCCTAACGGGCTCCATCTGGTGGTCTGAGGTGGAAGGTGGAGGTGTGTGTATGCTATGAGGGCCTCTTGTGGAGGAATCCGTTCATGCACCCCTCTAGGATCTGTGGCACTCAAGCGCAGCAGGGGCGCCACACATGTGCATTACAGTACTTTGCTCTGCCCTCCGGAGGACAGAGAGAAGTATGCTCCTTCTTGAATTTTGGCCCTGATAAAATACAAAAACCTCTACTCACCTCCCGTGCTGGCGCTGTTCCAGCGGTGTAAGCACTCGCAGTCCTGGAGCTCTGGTGCAGTGGCAAGTCACATGGTGCCTGATGCCCAATCAGCACTGGCGTCACTGTCCCCACCTACATACGGATTGAACATGAAAAGGAACTCAGAGATCAGCTGCAGCTCAGACTCCCTCTTCTTCTTCAATCTGTATGTATGTAGAACAGGCAAGAAAGCTTGTAAAAGAACTTCAACATGACGTTTCAAGGATGGAGCGAGACTGCCATCTACTGGCCAGATACAGTCAAGCGGAACCAAAATATGCAAGGGAAGTTGCAGGGAGAGCAGGTTCAGATGCTGGACCCGATCAGGTGACTTCCAGGAAGGAGTTCCGGGAGATAAGAGGCCGGCGCGCCAAACCTGAGGGGTCTTTGGCGCCAAGCAGCAGAAAGGAGCAGATGTGCTCCCTGCGTCCTGAGAAACCCCACGTGGCAGGCCAAATCCAGAGGCCTGAGAGGTGCTCCAGCCGGGCACCTGTAAAAGAGCTCCGGATCCCTCACAGTTGTGACCCGAGTGCTGTGCCTGCTGAGGAGACTAGGAACCTGATCGCGGTGCTGAGTGAGTTCGCGGAACCCGACGTCGCCCGCCGACAGACTAGGCCTGGACCCCCCTATCCAAGGCTCGAGAGACTGCCTCCAACGGCCAAGCAGAGAGGAGTTGAGAGACGGTTGCCCCAGGAAAGTCACGCCAGCGGAGGCAGAGGAGCTGCATACGTGAGCAGGGCCGTCACTTCCACTGTTCACCCACGATACCGGGGACAATTGGGTTTAGGTACTCAGGTTGGGAGGGGAACGGTTGGGGCTAAAGTAGCACAACGTGATTTAATTGAATTTATCTGGAAGAGACTCACGGCCTAGCGGGAATAACCGGTGACCCCCGCTAGGGCCAAAGGCACAGTTAAAGAACTTGCGTGGTGTCTCCCATGATTGAGGGCATCACCTTACTTTGAGAGACTGCGCCTTACTTTGAGAAATTTCGTATTTTTCTGATATTTCAAACCACTGTTCATTACCCTTGTTGCTAATCCCTTGTTTCAGTATACCTGTTGTATAAAACTGTTTACAATCATCTCTGACTGTTCTCGCCTTGTGTCTCTGTGCGTTGCATTCCGGCACCTGCATTAAATTTGGCGTAGTCGGCAGGATGCAACATTCAGACGCAGAGATGGCGGATCGGGCTGTGGCTGGGTCCGGCCGGAGCCATATACCCCTGGGGGCTATGCTCAGCCATCTTCCCAAGTTTACAGGGGATGGCATGTCACTGTGAGACTGGGCAGAAAGACTGAGAAGTATGCTACGTATGTATCCCCTTGACCCTCTAGCCCAGGCGGAGCTGGCCCTCCTAACCCTTGATGGAGAGGCCCGACAGACTGTGATGTACAGCCCACCTGGGGACCGTGACACCGTGGATAAAGTGATAAAAATTATAGAGGACATGCACGGTGACACTACAGATTTGGGACACTTGCACTTACGGTTGTTTCAGCGGGTCCAAGGGGAAAATGAGAAAGTAAATCAGTATGTTAATGCATTACAGGAAGTGACGACCCATATCACTAAGAAAACTCGAGATGGGAACCGAGGACTGAGACCATTGGATGAGGTGTTGCATGACCAACTGATTGCTGGCTTGAAAGACTCTTCCCTGAGGCAGATCCTGAAGGAGCGGCTGCGATTGAGCCCTGATATGGGCTTCCTGGAGGTAGGGGCTGAAGCTAGAGTCCTGGAGAGAGAAGTTCCTGTTCTCAAAGCCACAGTTAGAAGTCATGAGGCAATTGCTCCTGGATTCACCAACCAAGAACCTTATTGGGTACGGGAAATACGTCAGGAAATTCGAGACATTCGGGGTGAGCTGAATGCTATTAGGAAGACTCCTACTGCCTCCTTGCCGACGGACCGTACTGCTCAATGCGGACGGAGACCAGAACGAGAAAGACGTTCCTATCCGGCCCCAGCACGACATGTACCCGACCTATCGGCAGAACGAGGACCGGAGTGCTGGACCTGCGGAGGTAGGGGGCATATCTCCAAAGACTGTCCCAACCGAGAAAGGAGGAGGAGGGGACAGCCGTTAAACTAAAATGCCCCACGGTTGTGGAGCATACCGTGGGGTCTCGAGCTTCGGGGAGTAGAAGAGGGAGCTCTGAAGACATTGTCTCCGAGAGGCCCATTATCTGGGCTGAATTCAATGGGCAGCGGATCCGCTATTTGATGGACACCGGGTCTCAAGTGACCACTATGCCTGAGACGTACTTCCAAAGTCACTTTCCTGAAGTCGCTCGTTCCTGCCGGGAACCCACTGTCAAACTGGTGGCGGCTAATCAACTACCTATCCCAGTAGCAGGAGTATGGATGTCCGTGCGGGCATGTGGAAAGGATCTCGGTCGAAAAGGGATCGTACTGACCACAGGGCCCGGAGGCGATGGGCCCATTGTAACCCTGGGCATGAATGTGCTGAAAGAAGTCGGACAGTTCCTGGCTGAGGGCTGTAGCAAAAACAACTGGACCCGAGCCACTCGAGACCCAGCTAACAAGAGAGTGTTCCAGCACCTCGTGCGGGTCAGTCAGATTCAAAAGTTGCCCACTACCTCTCAGTACCTTGGTAAGGTATCGATACCACCCGAAGCCACAATGACACTGCTGGTGGGACGGACTGTACTCACTTTGCCGGTGCTGGCACATGTGTCCTTAGAGGGCGTGGACATTCAAATTAAACCAATGGAGGGAGAAGAAGCGCCCTCTGGAGTCCTGATTGCTCGAACTCTGGCCACCGTGCGGCACGGTCGAGTACCCGTGCGCTGCATCAATTTAAGTGGCACCAGTTTACAGTTGTTGCCCCGACAAGAGGTGGCGCAAGTGTGCATAATGCCAGAGGCCCTTACTAGAGCTGACGCTATAGGGCTGGCACCTGTGGAAGGAAAGCCATGGACCCTAGAGGTGTCCCTCAATAGCCAGGAACATGGAAGAGAACCGTTGGCTGGACGCCACCTCCTGGAAGAAATGGAGGCTAACCTGACTGAGTTTTCTGCCGGACAAGTAAGGCAGATCGAACAACTTCTACAGCGATATCAGGGAGTGTTTGCACAGCATGAAGATGATTTCGGGTGCACTCGGGACATTCAGCACGAAATACCCACTGGAAATACTGCTCCCATCCGAGAGAGATATCGGCAGATCCCGCCTCAAATGTACCAGGAGGTGAAAGAGCTGTTAGCCCACATGTTGCGGAACGGTGTGATCCGTGAAAGCCAGAGCCCCTGGGCGGCTCCGATCGTGCTGGTCCGAAAGAAGGATGGTACCCTGAGATTCTGCATAGACTATCGAAAGCTGAATGCCTGTACAGTACGGGACTCCTATCCACTCCCCCGAATCGAAGAGTCTATCTGCACTAGGGAGCGCCAAATTCTTCTCCTCCCTCGACCTGGCCAGTGGCTATTGGCAGGTCCCAGTAGCTGAGAAAGATCGTCCAAAGACAGCTTTTGTTCTCCCTATGGGCCTGTTTGAGTTCAATCGAATGCCGTTCGGACTAACAAATGCGCCAGGAACCTTCCAACGGCTGATGGAGAGATGCTTGGGGGACCTCAACTTTGAAGCCACTTTAATATATCTGGACGATATAATTATCTATTCCGCTACGTTTGAGGATCATCTCCGCCAATTGGAACAAGTGTTAGAATGGCTACAAAGGCACGGCCTGAAAATTAAGCCTCGTAAATGTCGTCTCTTCAAACCAGAAATTGAATATCTGGGGCACACTGTGTCCAGTGCAGGGGTGCACCCCACTGCGGAGAAAGTAGCTGCCGTGCAGAAGTGGCCCACGCCCGCCAATCTAAGGGAACTAAGGGCGTTCCTGGGGCTTGCTGGATACCACCGCAGATTCATTAAAGACTTCGCTAAGATTGCGATCCCGCTCAATGAATTGCTGAGAGGAACGGCCGGGGGAGCCAAGCGGCAGCCCATTCAGTGGGGTCCACAACAAGAAGAGGCATTCCGAGCATTGAAAATGGCGCTAACAGATGCCCCAATTCTGGCCTACGCTGACTTTTCGCAGCCTTTCATGTTGTACACTGATGGAAGCTAGCATGGGCTGGGAGTAGAGATGAGCGTTGTTCTACTCGAACTGTTCGCCAATCTCAAATTCGAGCTGTTTTGGGCGGTGTTCGAGCCGTTCGGCGAACACGAACAATTTGAGAAAAATTCGGCTGTTCGAGGTTATGTTGGATAACTGTTCGTGCACCAAAATCATAACTGGATTTTTTCTCAGTAATGATGAAAATTAATGTTAATACGCAGTTTGAGTGTACAGCGGGGTGGGGGGAGGGGCAGGGGATGGATCTCTGCAGGAACAATGAAGATCTCCATTTTTTTTCCTCTTTCCCGCATTTACAGTGGGGAGGTGCAATCTGTCAGCCTATCAGCAGCGCACACACGGAGCGAAGTGCTTTTTTTCACACAAGCAAGGGCATGTGTCATTGGCAGTGTATGTCACATGTCCTTGCCCTATAAGACCAAGCCATTTTCCCCGTCGCCACCATTTTCTCACTGCTGCAGCTGCGTGTTAGACGGCACCGCTGTTGCTGTGTGCGCTATACCTTGTTAATTTCAAGCCAATTTTCGCACAAATCTACAGATAGCTTGGGAGTAGGGAATAGTTGTGATTGCAGTCCTTTTAAGGACTAGGTTACAGCATTTCCTATGACTTTTATCAGGCAGGTCTGTGCTCTTAAATAGATAGATTGTGGGAGTAAAGACTAATTGTAATTGGAGTCCTTTTCAGGACTAGGTTACATCAGTTCCTATCAGTTTTTGCCAGGCAGGTCTGTGCCAGTGCTGTGCAAGTTTTTTTCACAGCATTTGGCTGAATCTAGCAAAGCTAATCCTTTTTGGCCTATTGCAGAGTGTGTTAGTCAGTGGAGTAGCCTATGTGTGTTGCAAGATATACCACCTGTGTATAGAATACCAATTTTTTTACTGCACCTAGTGAAGTAAAATCTTTTGGGCATAGCATCATTCTATTAGTCCATCTATACTGACCTCCATCAGGTTGCAAATTGAATATAATTTTTTTCTGCATCTAGCTCTGAAAAAATATTGGGCTTCTAGCTGTGTGTGGGACTTGCTCTATTAATCCATCTATACAGACCTCCATCAGGTTGCAAACTGAATATATTTTTTTCTGCATCTACCTCTGAAAAAATATTGGGCTTCTAGCTGTGTGTGGGACTTGTTCTATTAATCCATCTATACAGACCTCCATCAGGTTGCAAACTGAATATATTTTTTTCTGCGTCTACCTCTGAAAAAATATTGGGCTTCTAGCTGTGTGTGGGACTTGTTGTATTAGTCCATCTATACTGACCTCCATCAGGTTGCAAACTGAATATATTTTTTTCTGCATCTACCTCTGAAAAAATATTGGGCTTCTAGCTGTGTGTGGGACTTGTTCTATTAATCTATCTATACAGACCTCCATCAGGTTGCAAACTGAATATATTTTTTTCTGCATCTACCTCTGAAAAAATATTGGGCTTCTAGCTGTGTGTGGGACTTGTTGTATTAGTCCATCTATACTGACCTCCATCAGGTTGCAAACTGAATATATTTTTTTCTGCATCTACCTCTGAAAAAATATTGGGCTTCTAGCTTTGTGTGGGACTTGTTCTATTAATCCATCTATACAGACCTCCATCAGGTTGCAAACTGAATATATTTTTTTCTGCATCTACCTCTGAAAAAATATTGGGCTTCTAGCTGTGTGTGGGACTTGTTGTATTAGTCCATCTATACTGACCTCCATCAGGTTGCAAACTGAATATATTTTTTTCTGCATCTACCTCTGAAAAAATATTGGGCTTCTAGCTGTGTGTGGGACTTGTTCTATTAATCCATCTATACAGACCTCCATCAGGTTGCAAACTGAATATATTTTTTTCTGCATCTAGCTCTGAAAAAATATTTGGCCTTCTAGCAGTGTGTGGGACTTTCTCTATTAGTCCATCTATACTGACCTCCATCAGGTTGCAAATTGAATATAATTTTTTTCTGCATCTAACCCAGCCAATAGTTTTGGCCTAATACCACAGTTTGGCCACTCAGCTCTGCTCGGTTCCCATCCATTGTTTTTTTGTGCAAACAACTCCAGAGTTGTTAATTAGTTAACCACCAAAATGAGTGGAAAAAGGCCTGCTGCTGGTGGAAAGGGGAATAGGCGTGTTGGGAAGGGGAAAAAAGGTTGTGTCCGTGAGGTAGGTGTTAAAGCAACAGTAACATCTGCAGAAGAAAGACCATCTTCCAGCCAAACTAAAATGTCTACTTCTTTTAGCGGACAATGTGATAAGATCCCTTTCTTACGGCCACGCCAATCGCTACAAATTCCAGATGAGGCACAAAAACAGCAGGTGCTTCAACGGATATCAAGTGCTCCTTTAAGTGGGCTCTCCTCCACATCAACTTCAACATCACAAATACTCCAGTCCTCAAAGGTGTCACCCCAATCGCACTTGCTTCCTCACAGCTCCCAAATCTCCAGCTGCCCGTCTGAGTATGAGGTAGAACAGATGGTTGAGTCTGCAGAGCTGTTTACTCATACTATAGCCTGGGAATCAGAGGTCGACTCCAGCGCTTCTGTGAATCCAGACGAGGAAATGATCTGCACTGATGCCCAGAATCTTTATGAGTCGGATCCAGGACCAGACGCAGAAGGTTCTGACCATAATGTAGACCCTCATTCCCAAACTGTAACTCCTGTTGGTGGAGACAATGAGGAAGACGATGATAAGACTCAAATACCTGATTGGAGCGACAACTTTAGTTTTTTGTCAGGGCAGGAACAGGTTGGCTCTGAGGACGACGGGTGTGATAACGCACAGGGTGATGATGATGAGGTTGGAGATCCCACTTACTGTCAACCCACAGTCAGCCAAGAGATGAGGTCAGCAGAGGAGGTGGAGGAAGATGCTAGTGACGACGAGGTCAGGTTGCGCCTTCCTGGACAGAGACGTAGTACTGGAAGCACGTCAACAACTGCATCCTCAAACACAACTCTGCCTCTCACCACAAGTCGTGGTGGCTCTTCAGGTCGCATGGGTGCTAAGCCTTGCATAGCCTGGGCATTTTTTCAGATCGATAAAGATGACCCAACTCGTGTTATCTGTAACATTTGTCAGCAAAAGCTAAGTAGAGGCCAAAAAATACATAGTTTGAGTACTTCATGCATGAACCGGCAGATGGACATGAAGCATAAGTTGCAGTGGGAAGCTCAGTGTGCTACAATGCGGCCTAGCCGGCCGGGCCAACCACCGTCTGCCATATCTTGTGCATCCGCGGCCTCTTCATCCTCTGTGACTGGGGGGACAGCAGTCACACCTGTTTTGGGGCGCAGACCTGCCACCTCTTTACCCGCAACAGCCAGCGTGATTGGCAGGTCATCATTTTCTTTGGAGGTGGTAACACCAGCTGGTGTTGAGCGCTGTCCGACATCGATAGCACCACCTTTGGATCAAGGCAACCTAACATGTCCGCCTGCATCTTCCTCACAGACCGGCAGTTTGCCGGGGACACCCTTATCAACCCCGTCTAAGCACAATAGCCAGCCCTCGGTCCCTCAGATGTGGACAAGTAAAAGACCATTTCCTCCTAGCCATGAGAAAGCTAAGAGGTTGAATTTCACCATCTGCAAGTTCTTGGCTACAGAAATGCTGCCTTTCCGCCTGGTGGACACAGAGGATTTTCGAGACCTTATGTCCGTCGCAGTGCCCCAGTACCAGATGCCCAGTCGGCACTACTTCTCAAAGAAAGGTGTGCCTGCGCTCCACCAGCATGTCGCACACAACATCACCGCTTCTTTGAGAAACTCTGTGTGTGACAGGGTGCATTTCACCACAGACACTTGGACGAGTAGGCATGGACAGGGGCGTTACATGTCGCTGACTGGGCACTGGGTAACTATGGTGACAGCAGGACAAGGGGCTGCTGTCCAAGTCTTGCCGTCCCCACGAGTTGTGCGTCAATCCTCTTTATGTCAAAGTTCCTCCACTGCTTCTGCCTCCTCAACCTCCTCTCGGTCTTCCACCTGCACCCAAAGCCTGTCTGGTCATGCCACAAGCTTTCTAACTGCGCAGAAGGGATCCTGCACACCTCCTTACTATGCTGGCAGTAGGGCTCAACGTCATCAGGCGGTTTTTACATTGAAATGTCTAGGAAATGTGAGTCACACAGCTGAGGAGTTGTGGTCAGCTCTGGAGAACCAATTTCATGAATGGTAGTCTCCACTGGACCTGAAACCAGGGAAGGCCGCGTGCGACAATGCTGCAAACCTGAGTGCGGCCCTTCGCCGGGGCAATGTCACACACGTGCCTTGTATGGCTCACGTGTTGAACCTGGTTGTCCAGCAATTTTTAGCCCACTATCCCAGACTAGATGGCCTTCTGCAGAGGGCACGGTCGCTGTGTGCTCACTTTCGCCGTTTGCATCCCGCAGCTCAGCGACTTACATCTCTACAGAAGTCGTTGGGCCTGCCACTTCACCGGCTAAAATGCGATGTGCCTACCCGGTGGAATTCAACTCTGCACATGTTGCAGCGACTGTGGCAGCACCGACAAGCCCTGGTGCAATACGTTCTGACGTATAGCCTGGGCCAACGAGATCCAGAGGTGGGGCAAATCACGCTGGAGGAGTGGTCTCAGATCAGGGACCTATCCACCCTTCTGCAGTTTTGAAATGACGACGAAGATGTTTAGTGCTGACGATGCCATTATCAGCATGACTATTCCGGTGATTTACATGCTGGAGCACATGTTAAACAGAATTCGGAGTCAGGTGGTGGCACAAGAGGAGGTGGAGGAAGTAGAGGAGGAGGAGTTGTATGCGGAAGGGCTAACATCTGCAAGGTCCAGACGGTCGGCAGCACCAAGGCGGCAGGCATGTGAGGGTGGGGGAGATGGTTTTACCAGGGCGCATGGTAGCAGCCAAACTAGTGAGGAAGGTGCAGGAGCCCAGGAAGAAGTGGAGGACGAACTGATGGAAGACTCATCAGATGAGGGAGACCTTGATCACATTTCTGTTGTGCGAGGTTGGGGGGAGAGGACAGAGGAAGGAAGCATGATTGTTACCTCGCCACCAACACAACAGGGACTTGGTGCTCCTGGATGCGCAACACACATGAGTGCCTTCTTGCTGCACTACCTGCAACATGACCCTCGAATTGTGAGAATTAGAAATAATCCTGACTACTGGGTTGCCACACTGTTAGATCCCCGGTACAAAAGTAAATTTGCAGAAATTATTCCTGCCATAGAAAGGGATGCACGCATGCAGGAGTATCAGCAGAGACTGTTGCAGAATCTTACATGTGCTTTTCCACAAAATACCAGTGGTGCACGTAGTGAATCTCACAGTTCCAACTTGCCAACCGTGGGACCGTCAAGTGTTCAGCACTCAAACCGTAACAGAACCACAGTATCTGCTGGTAACATCAATTTTGCGGAATCATTTCACCACTTTTTTAGCCCATCCTTTGCAAGGCCACAGGAGACAAGAAGTCTGACACATAGTCAACGCCTAGAGACGATGGTACAGGAGTATCTCCAAGTAAACATTGAAGCCATGACTGTGTCACTGGACCCTTGCTCTTTTTGGGCTTCCAATCTGGATAAATGGCCGGAGCTAGCCACTTACGCCTTGGAGATCTTGTCATGCCCCGCAGCCAGCGTTCTGTCTGAACGTGTGTTCAGCGCTGCTGGTGGTGTGCTGACAGATAAGCGCACGCGGCTCTCCACTGATAATGTAGACAGACTCACGTTCATAAAGATGAACAAATCATGGATCCGAAACGACTTTTCTACCCCTGTGTCATCCTGGGGAGAGTAAAAGCTTGATGATTGGTTAAAATCACCCTACCAACCGTTTTAAGCTTTCAAATTACTAATCATGTTTATCTGTATCTTGGCTGGAAATTAATTTGGGCTTTGTAGCAGTGTGCAGCACTGATTCTATTAGGCCATCTATACTAAAGCTTCACCAGATTTAAAATTAATAATAATTTTTAGCTGCATGTAGCCCGGAAAATAATTTTGGGGCTCCGAGATGCGCAAGACACATAAGTGCCTTCTTGCTGCATTACC
The DNA here is from genome assembly GCF_046119375.1 of Phyllobates terribilis. Lineage (NCBI taxonomy): Eukaryota > Metazoa > Chordata > Amphibia > Anura > Dendrobatidae > Phyllobates > Phyllobates terribilis. Next base: position 479,678,624 of record NW_027362764.1, on the reverse strand, counting down.
TGCAGCATGACCCTCATATTGTCAGAATTCGAAGTAATCATGACTACTGGGTTGCCACACTCTTAGATCCCCCAAACTTTTCGATCAACCTTTTCATTTTAATAAAGACGAAAAAAAATGGTCATTTTTGAAATTATAAGCATTAGCAGGTTGCTAGAAACTGAAATCAAACAGTTTTCAACTCAAAACTTTATTCTAGGTGATGTTACATTTTCACATAGGGCCCCTTGTTCGAAAGGAGCTTCTGAACTCTCTCGTCCATTGAATTTGTCAGGTTTTGGATGGTTTCTGCTTCAATTGTTTTGCATGAGGACAGAATACCCTCCCAGAGCTGTTGCTTAGATGTGAATTGCCTCCCGCCATCATAGACACTCCTTTTAATGATGCTCCAAAGGTTCTGAATGGGGTAGAGGTCAGGGGAGCATGGGGGTCACACCATAAGTTTGTCCCCTTTTATGCCCATATCAGCCAGAGATGCAGATGTTTTATGTGCAGCATGAGATGGTGCATTATCATGCAGAAAAATGATCTTGCTGTGAAATACACGGTTCTTTTTCTTGAACCATGGCAGGAAGTGCTGTTTGAGAAAATCCACATACATTATGGAGTTCATCTTTAGCGCCTTCAGGGATCCTAAAGGGGCCGACAATCTCTCTCCCCATGATTCCAGCCCAAAACATTACTCCACCTCCTCCTTGTTGGCGCTGTAGCCGTGTTTGCGTGGGGTGTCCATCAACCAGCCATCCTCCACGCCATCCATCTGGACCATCGAGCGCTGCACGGCACTCATCCGTGAACAAAACAGTTTTGAAATCAGTCTTCATGTAATGTTTGGCCCACTGGAGCCGTTTCTGCTTGTGTGAAGTGGATAGAGGAGGTCGACAGGATGGCGTATGCACAGCTGCAAACCTCTGAAGGACCCTGCATCTTGTTGTTCGGGGGACGTTGGAGGCACAAGCAGCTTCAAAAACTTGTCTGCTGCTATGACAAGGCTTTTTTGCCGCTGCTCTTTCAACCTGACGTAATTGCCTGTAGGAAAGAGTCCTCAATTTGCCCTTATCAGCACGCACACATGTGTACTGTGAATCAGCTACATACTTCTTGATTGCCAAGACACTTCATCCTGATCATCGCACAATGTTGATTGTAGTCATGCCTTGACCTAAACACTCCACAATTTGTTGCTTCTCAGCAGCCGACACATCCTTTTTCTTTCCCATTTTGGCAGAAAATGTAGGCTGCTTAATAATGTGAGACAGTCTTCTTAAGTAGTCTTGCCTTTCATTGGACACACCTGCCAAACTAATTAGCACAGGTGTCTGCAATTGCTTACAGTGATATAAAGAGCCCTGACACACATCACCATCAATGAGTTTAACTGACAAACAAACAAATTCTTCCCTTATCACTCCTAAACACTTTTTGCATAATAATTTGGAACACAGTGTACATGTGCTTTTCCACAAAACACCAGTGGTTCACGTAGTGAATCTTACAGTTCTAACTTGCCAACCGTGGTCTGTATGGAGTTGTTCAATAAAGGGCCCAAAATTAAGATAACATAGATGAGAGAGGTCTCTATGAATAGGAATTCCTAAGTATTTGATACCCTGTGAGGGCCAGGCAAAGGGAAAGTTGGACTGGATGGAATCCTATATGGATTTGGGGAGGGAGACATCGAGGGCCTCAGACTTCGCTGCATTGATTTTAAAATTTGACCATGTAACAAAGTGATCTATTTCAGCCATAACAGCATGGATGGATATATGTGATTGAGTGATATATACTAGGACATCATCAACAAATAGAGAGCACTTGTACTCGGTGCCTCCCACCTCAATCCACCTAATATTGGGGTTATGGCGAATTGATGAGAGCAGGTGCTCCGTCACTAGGATGTATAAGAGAGGGGACAGAGAACATCCCTGCCTTGTCCCATTGGTGATTGTGAAAGGTGATGAAAATGTTCTGACGCGCCCCCTGGGCCTTGGGACACCCGGAGCCGGACCCTTTTTGGTGGATGCTGGTGGTTGTAGTCTCCGTGGCGGCGACCCGGTTCCGTGGCTCAGGGCGGTCAAACCAGTGGCGGAACTATTTATGTGGTTTTGATGTTTAAATGTCCGACTACGCCACCCGTGGATTGCGGTCAGAGTGAACCGCCGCTCCAGGGCAGACCGCTGAGGCTGGTGTTGTGGGTGCAGCAGAGCGTAGCATAACTCCCCACGGGAGGAGTATAGCCTCAGGGCAGTGTATGCGGAGGATGGGGGTGATGGTGCAGGGCAGCAGCAGTAATGACACGGAGTCAGTGATGCAGTCCAGGGCCTTTACTCACAGTTCTTATTATCCAGACCACGTCTGCAGGTAACGGCTGCCCACGTCGTACTGTGCTCACCAGGTGAGGGGCTCAGACAACTCCCAGATAACTTTGGAGTGCTTCACAGGACTCCCTTTGTGTGTCCTTTGTCTGGCCTTTCTTACCAACCCTTCTGTCCGGCTACCTCGGGCCTCCTCTTGGTAAACTTGGCGCCAGCTTCCCTGACCCTATGTGGTGCCTTCCTAGCGGGTGTAGCGAGGGGCTGCGCCACATAAAATGTCACAGCCTCCTGTTTCTAGCTGAGGGTCGTTTCCTGCCTCCACTAGTTTCGGGGACTGGTCTCCCCCTTTGGCCTGACCCCTCCACGTTGGTGGATTCGGGCGTGCGGTGGCGACTCGCCCGTCCGCACCCCTGAGATCCCTTCGTTCCTCATTCCTGGAGCCTTCTCCGCTCCTCTTCCTTCCTTCTCCCTCTTCCAGGCCTGGGCCTCTGTTACTAGGCCCGCCTCCGGAGCAGAGCTCATGCAGAGCCCCTGCTCCCTGCCACTTCTGCTCAGACTTCTCTGAACTAAGATGGTGCCCACCTTTTATACTCCCTTCTCAATGCACCCAGGAACTGCTTCCTCCCTGCTCCTGCACTACAGGGTTCCCCTTCCTCAGTGTTCCCTCCCCCCACTCCAGCCAGGGACAGGGACTGTCGTGCCCATCTCAGGGGCATATTGGTCGCCCTGCCCCACGGCAATGTGGTGTAATGCATGCAGGTGTCGGGTCCTGATCCACACTACATCCTTACCTGAGAGTGAGATATCACACCTCTGGGTGAGGTGCAATACCTCTGTAGCAACCGAGCCCTCAGGGTGCTACAGTTCCATTTATCTTCAGCCTAGGTGACGTATTGCGATACAGGGCCGTGATTTTGGCTATAAAAGGGTCCCCTAGACCCCTACCCCAAGCTTTTTAAGAGAATCATATATGGCGTGCCAGGAGACTCTATGGAATGCTTTCTCAGCATCCAACGAGAGTATCTAATTACAAATTTTTAACTGCATCTAGCCCAGGAAATACTTTGTGCCTAGTAGCAGTGTCTGCTAGTCAGCGGATTATCCCGGCTGTTAAGCAAGCTACACCACCTGTAGTTTGGACACTTAATTTTTTCAAAGGAAATGCTTCGGGACCACGGGATACTCAGTGAAGAGCATCAGGAGGCACCCCAAGGCATAGGGGCTGGGACTGGCAGTAGGATGCCTTGCGGTGGACAGCCGAGCTCGATCCTTATAAAAGCTTTTTAACTGCAGCAGCTTTAGTGGACGCTACTGGAGCTGGAATTACGCGGCTGCTGGCATGAGACTTGCCCTCCAATAGATCCTTGTAAATGGATTTAAAGTGTATTTATTCAAATTAGAGAGACAATTTAAATTAAAAAGCTTAGAGCTGCCTCCACCACAGGGGGGCTCGCTCGACCCACCAGCGGACAGGCACCAGTATTGGGAGAGGGGGGCTGGCCGTCAGGGTTCACCGCGGCTCTGGCACAAACCCGGCGACACGGAGGTGGCACGGGCAGGAGCGGACTGAACGTGTCGGCTTCTCACTTTTTGGATTTTAGAAGGTCATGACATGCCTATATCTGTGTCTCCCCCTCCTTTTACTCCTCCACCTCTTTTCTTTTCGCATGACTATATGTACTTGTCACTTTTCCATGTGTTAGTTGTGTCTTCTGAGCAGTTTGTCAGCTTTTGGACACCTTTGATGGTGTTTTCTATGTGTTTCTATGTGTTTTTGTTTGCCTGCCATTGGTTTTAACGGTGTTCGAAGGTGTTCGACGAACAGTTTGACGAACAGTTCGGCGAACACACGGGTGTTCGACGAACCGAACCGAACTCGAACACTACGGGGGTGGCTCAACACTAGCTGGGAGCAGTGCTGGCTCAAGTACAAGGAGGGAAAGAGCGAGTGATCGCACATGCCAGCAGGTCACTCCGAGATAAGGAGAAGAATCCGGACAACTACAGTTCGTTTAAGCTGGAGCTACTGGCACTGGTGTGGGCCATGACCGAGAAATTTGCTGAGTACTTGTCAGGGTCAGAAGTGCAAGTGCGGACAGATAACAACCCTTTGGCCCACTTGGAGAACGCCAAACTGGGCGCGTTAGAACAGCAGTGGGTCGCAAGGATGTCCAAATTCCAGTATAAAATCGCCTATCGGTCCAAGGCCCTGAACACACATGCAGATGCCCTGTCCCGGGTCACTCAGGCGGAGCCGAAGAAGGACAGAGATGAGGAGCTCGAAGGCGACGAGATCCCGGATTTCAGCCAGTTCGCCGCTGCGCTGCTGTGGTTGATGCCCAAGAGACCAGAGAGGAGCCGAGGCCCACTCAGATTCTGGGCCGTTCAAGAGATGAATGGATACATCTGCAGCAATCCGACCCGGAGCTAGCAAAGTTGAGAGAATGGGTCGCCCTTAATCAGAGACCCGACCAGGAAACCAGAGCCGCTTCACTTCCAACTACCCTACAAATCCTAGGCCAGTGGAAGAGGCTCCTCCTGAAGGACGGCTTGCTATGCCGAAGAATCCAGCTGCCTTGAGAGTTTGATGTTACCTGGCAAGTGGTAGCTCTAGGAGCGCTAGTAACACAGCTAGCCCAAGAAGCTCATAGAAGAGGTGCTCACTTCGGAGTAGAAAAGACCTTCGGGTGGTTGCAACGGCTGGTGTATTGGCCTCAACTGCGGCAAGAAGTCGAGGGGGTCTGCCGAACATGTCACCAGTGTGATTTGAACAAGCCCCCAGAACAAAGAGCTTCCATTCAGACCATCCGAACTTCTGCCCCCTTGGAAGTCTTGATGATTGACTACCTGATGGTAGGAACTTCATACAACGGCTATGGACACTGTTTAGTCATGACTGATCACTTCACCAAGTTCGCAGTAGTGACACCCACTAAAGATCAGATGGCAGAAGCCGCAGCCAAAGCCATCTGTCAAGATTTCATCCGGATTTATGGGTGCCCGAAGCGAATACATTCTGACCAGGGAGCCTGATTCCAAGGACGAGTGATAGATGAGCTATACCGCATCTATGGGATCGACCGTTCCCGGACAACGCCCTACCACCCGCAAGGGAACAGTTCATGCGAGCGCTTTAACCGAAGCCTGTTGCAAATGTTGCGAACACTGGAAGCGGACAAAAAGATGAAGTGGCCCGAATTTGTGTCCGAGCTGGTGTGGGTGTATAATAATCAAGTTCATGCAACCACCGGCTACACCCCCTACATGTTGCTGTTTGGAAGGAGACATCAATTCTGCGAGAAGTCCACTTGCCTGAGGACTGGCGAGCAAAAAGGAGGGAGGAATGTAGAACAGGCAAGAAAGCTTGTAAAAGAACTTCAACATGATGTTTCAAGGATGGAGCGAGACTGTCATCTACTGGCCAGATACAGTCAAGCGGAACCAAAATATGCAAGGGAAGTTGCAGGGAGAGCAGGTTCAGACTCTGGACCCGATCAGGTGACTTCCAGGAAGGAGTTCCGGGAGATAAGAGGCCGGCGCGCCAAACCTGAGGGGTCTTTGGCGCCAAGCAGCAGAAAGGAGCAGACGTGCTCCCTGCGTCCTGAGAAACCCCACGTGGCAGGCCAAATCCAGAGGCCTGAGAGGTGCTCCAGCCGGGCACCTATAAAAGAGCTCCGGATCCCTCACAGTTGTGACCCGAGTGCTGTGCCTGCTGAGGAGACTAGGAACCTGATCGCGGTGCTGAGTGAGTTCGTGGAGCCCGACGTCGCCCGCCGACAGACGAGGCCTGGACCCCCCTATCCAAGGCTCGAGAGACTGCCTCCAACGGCCAAGCAGAGAGGAGTTGAGAGACGGTTGCCCCAGGAAAGTCACGCCAGCAGAGGCAGAGGAGCTGCATACGTGAGCAGGGTCGTCACTTCCACTGTTCACCCACGGTACCGGGGACAATTGGATTTAGGTACTCAGGTTGGGAGGGGAACGGTTGGGGCTAAAGTAGCACAACGTGATTTAATTGAATTTATCCAGAAGAGACTCACGGCCTAGCGGGAATAACCGGTGATCCCCACTAGGGCCAAATGCACAGTTAAAGAACTTGCGTGGTGTCTCCCATAATTGAGGGCATCACCTTACTTTGAGAGACTGCGCCTTACTTTGAGAAATTTCGTATTTTTCTGATATTGCAAACCACTGTTCATTACCCTTGTTTCAGTATACCTGTTGTATAAAACTGTTTACAATCATCTCTGACTGTTCTCGCCTTGTGTCTCTGTGCATTGCATTCCGGCACCTGCATTACATGTAGGCGGGACAGTCTATCAATGGTGCATATGACTAGAGATGAGCGGTGTTCGACTAGAACTGTTCGCCAATCTCAAATTCGAGCTGTTTTGGGTGGTGTTCGAGTTGTTCGACGAACCCGAACGATTTGCAAAAAATTTGGCTGTTCGAGGTTATGTTCGATAACTGTTCGTGCACCAAAAGCGTGTCCTGCATGTCTGGCGCTATTTAGAGCACCAATCATGCAGGGATTGTCTGCCACTCACTGTAATGCCACAGCCATGGTGGTTGTGGCATTACAGTGATTGCCCAAATCAATGGGAACAGTGCCAACAGTGAAACATGAAAAGCCGGCAATTCATCAGCGGCATACACCGGTACCCGACAATTTAGAACCGAAAGAATAGAGCTTCACACATAGATTAGATAGATAGAAACATGTCAGCCACATATATACGAAGTACAGTGACAGTGTTGCTTACTGTACTTGTCATTTAGTGTAAAGGATTTATCAAAAAAAATAATAGTGTTTTCATGCACCGTCTCTTTAAAAAAGCCGGCCGGCAATTCAGCATCTGTACCCGACAATTTAGAATAGAAGGAATAGAGAATCACACATAGATTAGATAGATAGAAACATGTCAGTCACATATATACGAAGTACAGTGACAGTGTTGCTTACTGTACTTGTCATTTAGTGTAAAGGATTTATTAAAAAATATAATAGTGTTTTCGTGCACCGTCTCTTTAAAAAAGCCAGCCGGCAATTCAGCATCTGTACCCGACAATTTATAACAGACAGAATAGAGCTTCACACATAGATTAGATAGATAGAAACATGTCAGTCACATATATATGAAGTACTGTGACAGTGTTGATTACTGTACTTGTCATTTACTGCAAAGGATTTATTAAAAAAATAATAGTGTTTTCATGCACCGTCTCTTTAAAAAAGCCGGCCGGCAATTCAGCATCTGTACCCGACAATTTATAACAGAAAGAATAGAGAATCACACATAGATTAGATAGATAGAAACATGTCAGTCACATATATAATAAGTACAGTGACAGTGTTGGTTGCTGTACTTGTCATTTAGTATTAAAATAAAGGATTTATTATTAAAAAAAAATGGCGTGGGGTTCCCCGTAATTTTAGTCTCTAGCGGAGGTTAAGCAGACAGCTGGGGCAGATGTTTGAAGCCTGGGAAGGGGGTAATACCCACGGAGCTTCCCAGGCTACTAATATCAGCCCCCAGCTGAATACCTAGCCTTTACTAGCTATTAAAATGGAGGACCCCCCCCAAAAAAATGATGTAGGGTCCCCCCTAATTTAATAGCTAGCAAAGGCTAGGCAGACAGCTGGGGGCTGATATTAATAGCCCAGGAAGGGAGCCATGAATATTGGCCCCCTCCCAGGCTAGAAACACCAGCCGTCAGCCGCCCCAGAAATGGCGCATCCATAGGATGCGCCAATTCTGGCACTTAGCCTCGCTCTTCCACGCTGCCCTGGTGCGGTGGCAGGGGGTAATAGGGTTGGGGTTGATGTCAGCTTATAATGCCAGCTGACATCAAGCCCAGGTTAGTAATGGAGAGGCGTCTATAAGACACCCCCATTACTAACCCCATAGTCAAAGTTAAAAGAAAACACAAACACCCAGAATAAAATCCTTTAATTGAAATAAAGACACATTCCTTTATTGTTCTAAATTAAACCATACTTACCGTCACGCCCATTCCAGCTGAAGCCAACGATCTCCTGCAATAAAAGTAAAATAATAAAGCAACCTCATCCTTACCTTTCCATAGTTCCCACGACAGCTTCAGCTCTGCTACATCGAGATGACAGGCTGGACCGCAGCAGAACGCTGCCATCCAGCCTGTCATCCCGCAGACACTGAGAAGCGCAGGCATGCTTGCGCTCTGCAGTGTCTGGCTGTGACGGCATAAAGATGAGACGAGTTCATGTCCAATGAACTCGGCGCACCTCATGCACGTCACTGACAGCGTGGGAGAATTCTCCTGCACTCAGCACTTCAGCGTGAGAATTCTCCCACGCTGTCAGTGACGTGCATGAGGTCAGCTGAGTTCATTGGACATGAATGAGCTCACCTCATGCACGTCACTGACAGCGTGGGAGAATTCTCACGCTGTAGCGCTGAGTGCAGGAGAATTTTCCCACGCTGTCAGTGACGTGCATGAGGTGAGCTGAGATCATTGGACATGAATGATCTCTCCTCATGCACGTCACTGACAGCGTTGGAAAATTCTCCTGCACTCAGCGCTTCAGCGTGAGAATTTTCCCACGCTGTCAGTGACGTGCATGAGGTGAGCTCATTCATGTCCAATGAACTCAGCTGACCTCATGTACGTCACTGACAGCGTGGGAGAATTTTCACGCTGAAGTGCTGAGTGCAGGAGAATTCTCCCACGCTGTCAGTGACGTGCATGAGGTGCGCCGAGTTCATTGGACATGAGCTTGTCTCATCTTTATGCCGTCACAGCGAGACACTGAGGAGCGCAAGCATGCCTGCGCTTCTGAGTGTCCGCGGGATGACAGGCTGGATGGCAGCGTTCTGCTGCGGTCCAGCCTGTCATCTCGATGTAGCAGAGCTGAAGCTGTCGTGGGAACCATGGAAAGGTAAGGATGAGGTTGCTTAATTATTTTACTTTTATTGCAGGAGATTGTTGGCTTCAGCTGGAATGGGCGTGATGGTAAGTATGGTTTAATTTAGAACAATAAAGAATTGTGTCTTTATTTCAATTAAAGGACTTTATTCTGGGTGTTTGTGTTTTTTTTTTAACTTTGACTATGGGGTTAGTAATGGGGGTGTCTTATAGACGCCTCTCCATTACTAACCTGGGCTTGATGTCAGCTGGCATTATAAGCTGACATCAACCCCAACCCTATTACCCCCTGCCACCGCACCAGGGCAGCGTGGAAGAGCGAGGCTAAGTGCCAGAATTGGCGCATCCTATGGATGCGCCATTTCTGGGGCGGCTGACGGCTGGTGTTTCTAGCCTGGGAGGGGGCCAATATTCATGGCTCCCTTCCTGGGCTATTAATATCAGCCCCCAGCTGTCTGCCTAGCCTTTGCTAGCTATTAAATTAGGGGGGACCCCACGTCATTTTTTTTGGGGGGGGGTCCTCCATTTTAATAGCTAGTAAAGGCTAGGTATTCAGCTGGGGGCTGATATTAGTAGCCTGGGAAGCTCCGTGGGTATTACCCCCTTCCCAGGCTTCAAACATCTGCCCCAGCTGTCTGCTTAACCTCCGCTAGAGACTAAAATTACGGGGAACCCCACGCCATTTTTTTTAATAATAAATCCTTTATTTTAATACTAAATGACAAGTACAGTAACCAACACTGTCACTGTACTTATTATATATGTGACTGACATGTTTCTATCTATCTAATCTATGTGTGAAGCTCTATTCTGTCTGTTATAAATTGTCGGGTACAGATGCTGAATTGCCAGCCGGCTTTTTTAAAGAGACGGTGCATGAAAACACTATTATTTTTTTTAATAAATCCTTTGCAGTAAATGACAAGTACAGTAAGCAACACTGTCACAGTACTTCATATATATGTGACTGACATGTTTCTATCTATCTAATCTATGTGTGAAGCTCTATTCTGTCTGTTATAAATTGTCGGGTACCGCTGCTGAATTGCCGGCCGGCTTTTTTAAAGAGACGGTGCACGAAAACACTATTATATTTTTTAATAAATCCTTTACACTAAATGACAAGTACAGTAAGCAACACTGTCACTGTACTTCATATATATGTGACTGACATGTTTCTATCTATCTAATCTATGTGTGATGCTCTATTCCTTCTTGTCTAAATTGTCGGGTACCGGTGTATGCCGCCGCTGAATTGCCGGCCGGCTTTTTTAAAGAAAGCGTCTTCTGAGCAGTTTGTCAGCTTTTGGACACCTTTGAAGGTGTTTTCTATGTGTTCCTATGTGTTTTTATTTGCCTGCCATTGGTTTTAACGGTGTTCGACGGTGTTCTAAGGTGTTCGACGAACAGTTCGACGAACAGTTCCTCGAACATCCCGGTGTTCGACACGAACCGAACCGAACCCGAACACTACGGGGGTGGCTCAACACTACATATGACGCCAGCGCTGATTGGTTTGTTTGTGAACTAAGTGCAATCAAGTATATACAAATCTGAATTGTAGCAACACATATATCAGTGGTGGTTACATTATTGCTTACTATACATGGAGATGGGGTTCACCTTGTGTTTATGTGTGTTTTAAATGTTTAAAAAGTTTTTACTTACGAATTTTTGATACATTATACATTTTCTATGTTTTGGATTGTGCCTTCTTTATACTACCCATTATTTCTTTGTTGCATTATTTGATGTGTTTAGGGGGCTTCAGGAGCTCTATCCTGTTGATATGATTATTTAAGTGCCGCCCTTTGAGCCTTGGGGCGCCTGCTAATAAGAAGAGGCATGGAAATGCCAAAGATAAAAGGAGCAGGGCCGGCTACAGGTTTTTGTGGGCCCCCGGCGAAAGAGTCTCAGTGGGCCTCTTTAACACATACCACGATTCATGATACACAGATAGCGCAGAGAAATATAGGTACAGTATGATGCCAAAGATTTCACTCACTTCTTACATTACATGAGTGATATCAATTGTAAATTCTACAACATCTCAGAAACCGGTGAATCCTCACAGCGCACAGAGCAGACCGGACAGTATAGTCCTCCATACAGTATTATGGGCCTCATATAATGCTCCATACAGGATACTGGCCCCTGTATAATGCTCCATACAGGATACTGGCCCCTATATAATGCTCCATACAGTATACTGTCCCCCATATAATGCTCCATACAGTATACTGTCCCCCATATAATGCTCCATACAGTATACTGGCCCCCATATAATGCTCCATACAGAATAATGGCCCCATATAATGCTCCATGTAAGCTGGGCCCCATATATTGCTCCATCCTGTTTCGGCACCATCCTGTATGGGCCCCATATAATGCTCCATGCTGTATGGGCCCCATATAATGGTCCATCCTGTATGGGCCCCATATATTGCTCCATTTTGTATGGGCCCCATATAATTCTCCATCCTGTATGGGCCCCATAAATTGCTCCATCCTGTATGAGCCCCATATATTGCTCCATCCCGTATGGGCCCCATAGATTGCTCCATCCTGTATGGGCTCCATCCTATATGGGCCCCATAGATTGCTCCATCCTGTATGGGCTCCATCCTGTATGGGCCCCATAGATTGCTCCATCCTGTATGGGCCCCATATAATGCCCCATGCCTCCATACATAAAAAAAAAAAAAAAATCAAATATTCACCTCACCTCACCTCTCCTGCTGCCGCTGCTTAGCTCCGGACTCCTCAGCTTCGCCAGCATCTTCCCACTCTCTGCACTGTGACTGCTCGGCAGAGGGTGCGCTGGAAAGATGTCATCGGGCCCTCTGACCTGAGATGTCACAGTCAAGAGACGGAAGAGTCCATAGTTGCGGAGGCACGGGGAGAGGTAAGCATTGTGCTGGAGCCCTGAGCAAGCAGGGGGGGGGATCCCACTCACGGGTGCTGGCACCGCACTCCTCCGCTCATGGGCCCCATAGCGCGCCGGGTGCCAGACAGCAAGTGGGCCCCCCCGCCTGCTCAGGGCCCTGGCACTTGCCCAGGTTCGCCGGGTGCTGATGCCGGGCCTGAAAAGGAGGTATGCAATGCTTCTGTCCAACAGTTATAAACATAATAATACATCAAAGGGGTTCTTTCTTGAAGACAACCTGTGCCTACAAGGTTGGTCAAGAACTACAGGAAACGTCTGACCTCTGTAATTGCAAACAAAGGTTTCTGTATAAAATATTAAGTTCTGTTTTTCTATTGTATCAAATGCTTATTTCATGCAAAAAATGCAATTTAATTATTTAAAAATCATGCAATGTCATTTTCTGGTTTTTATTTGTAGATTCGGTCTGTCACAGTTGAAGTGTACCTATGATAAAATTACAGACCTTTCCATTCTTTGTAGGTGGGAAAACTTGCTAAATCGGCAGTGTATCAAATACTTATAGATAGGTCCACCAGGGTCTTCTCTGCCATTATCTTGATAGCATCAAGGCATCAGGTGGCTTGTCTTCCTCTTTGTCTTGACTCTTCTATTCTTCCCACCATGATGTCCTTCTCCAGTGATTGCTCTCTTCGTATGATTTGTCCAAAGTAGGCAAATCGTAGCTTAATGATCCTTGCTTCGAGTGACATGTCTGGCTTGATTTGTTTGCTCTTCTTGCCATCCATGGTATTGATCACACATTTCAAAGTCGTTTATGCTTCTTCTGTCTTGTTTCTTTATCATCCAGGTTCTCATCCGTATATTACCACAGAAAAGACCAAACTATGTACAAGTCGTGTCTTCGTCGCCAGTGACGCTATGACATTGCTGTACATAGCACAAGCGATCAGATGATCCCAGGTGCAAGTCCCCAAAAAAACTAACAAGTACAGTAAAAAGTTAAAAAACAGTTTTAAAAATCTGAAAAAAATAAAAAGAATATAAAAGTTCAAATTACCCCCCCTTTTACCACATTAAAAATTAAGAAACTAAAAAACCACATATTTACTATCGCTGCGTTAGTAAATGTCCAATCTATCAAAATATAAAATAATCTGATCGGTAAACACGCAACAAGCAAAGAAATCAAACCGCCAGAATTGCGTTTTTCGACTGCTGCAACAACAGAAAAAAAATAAATAACAGGTGATCAAAACATAGTATACATCCCAAAATTATATTGAAAAAAATCATTGGCTCACACAGCTCCATATCCCATACATTGAAAACGTTACGGCTCTCGGAAAGTGGTGACACAAGCAAAAAAATTTTTTTTACAACTTTCAACATTTTTTTTCACCATTTAAATAAAACTAAAACTATACATGTTTGGTATTTGTGTTATCTTACTGATCTGGAGAATCATATTACCAGGGGGTTTTTTTATGGCAAAATGAATGCTGTAAATAAAAGAAAAGAAAAAACAATTGCAGAATTGCACTTTTTTGTTATTTTGCCATACCTGGAAATTTTTTAACGCTTTCTATTAAATCATATGATAAAATGGATGATGTCATTCAAAACTAAAACTTTCCAGCAATAACAAGCCCTCACATGGCTATGTCGACAGAAAAATTAAACAAGATATGGCTCTTGGAATAAGGAAAGGAAAACATGAAAAATCAACCAATTTTTAAGCAGTTAAACAGAGATTTATGCTCACTACTCCCAAGAATGTCTCAGCTAAGAAGTTGTCAAAGTTAAAATTCTAACCACATGTAAATAATCTTAGGTTTGCCTGTTATAGATGTATTGAACAGTTACATCTAATAAATTTAGACATGAATAACACAAATCTATTGATACTTCAGTTAATGAAGTTGGTGATCATATTTGTCAAATTTATCTTCCTGCCCTCTATTTGATCTTTGTCAATAGTATTGTCCCATAAGACTCATCATCAGTCTCGCAGTGTCGTCTGCTTCTTGTCCTTTCCAATCAAGAACTCTTGAAAATAATTTGATGCTAGAAAGTACAAATGCACTTTGTGACAGAGCTGACATTTTTATTGTACTGCTCCGTGCATGTGCAATTATAAATCAAACAGGCCCATAATTAGTGTTGAGCCACCCCCGTAGTGTTCGAGTTCGGTTCGGTTCGTCGAACACCCGTGTGTTCGCCGAACTGTTCGTCGAACTGTTCGTCGAACACCGTTAAAACCAATGGCAGGCAAACAAAAACACATAGAAACACATAGAAAACACCTTCAAAGGTGTCCAAAAGCTGACAAACTGCTCAGAAGACACAACTAACACATGGAAAAGTGACAAGTACATATAGTCATGAGAAAAGAAAAGAGGTGGAGGAGTAAAAGGAGGGGGAGACACAGATATAGGCATGTCATGCCCTTCTAAAATCCAAAAAGTGAGAAGCCGACACGTTCAGTCCGCTCCTGCCCGTGCCACCTCCGTGTCGCCGGGTTTGTGCCAGAGCCGCGGTGAACCCTGACGGCCAGCCCCCCTCTCCCAATACTGGTGCCTGTCCGCTGGTGGGTCGAGCGAGCCCCCCTGTGGTGGAGGCAGCTCTAAGCTTTTTAATTTAAATTGTCTCTCTAATTTGAATGAATACACTTTAAATCCATTTACAAGGATCTATTGGAGGGCAAGTCTCATGCCAGCAGCCGCGTAATTCCAGCTCCAGTAGCGTCCACTAAAGCTGCTGCAGTTAAAAAGCTTTTATAAGGATCGAGCTCGGCTGTCCACCGCAAGGCATCCTACTGCCAGTCCCAGCCCCTATGCCTTGGGGTGCCTCCTGATGCTCTTCACTGAGTATCCCGTGGTCCCGAAGCATTTCCTTTGAAAAAATTAAGTGTCCAAACTACAGGTGGTGTAGCTTGCTTAACAGCCGGGATAATCCGCTGACTAGCAGACACTGCTACTAGGCACAAAGTATTTCCTGGGCTAGATGCAGTTAAAAATTTGTAATTAGATACTCTCGTTGGATGCTGAGAAAGCATTCAATAGAGTCTCCTGGCACGCCATATATGAGTCTCTTAAAAAGCTTGGGGTAGGGGTCTAGGGGACCCTTTTATAGCCAAAATCACGGCCCTGTATCGCAATACGTCACCTAGGCTGAAGATAAATGGAACTGTAGCACCCTGAGGGCTCGGTTGCTACAGAGGTATTGCACCTCACCCAGAGGTGTGATATCTCACTCTCAGGTAAGGATGTAGTGTGGATCAGGACCCGACACCTGCATGCATTACACCACATTGCCGTGGGGCAGGGCGACCAATATGCCCCTGAGATGGGCACGACAGTCCCTGTCCCTGGCTGGAGTGGGGGGAGGGAACACTGAGGAAGGGGAACCCTGTAGTGCAGGAGCAGGGAGGAAGCAGTTCCTGGGTGCATTGAGAAGGGAGTATAAAAGGTGGGCACCATCTTAGTTCAGTGCAGAGAAGTCTGAGCAGAAGTGGCAGGGAGCAGGGGCTCTGCATGAGCTCTGCTCCGGAGGCGGGCCTAGTAACAGAGGCCCAGGCCTGGAAGAGGGAGAAGGAAGGAAGAGGAGCAGAGAAGGCTCCAGGAACGAGGAATGAAGGGATCCCAGGGGTGCGGACGGGCGAGTCGCCACCGCACGCCCGAATCCACCTGCGTGGAGGGGTCAGGCCAAAGGGGGAGACCAGTCCCCGAAACTAGTGGAGGCAGGAAACAACCCTCAGCTAGAAACAGGAGGCTGTGACATTTTATGTGGCGCAGCCCCTCGCTACACCCGCTAGGAAGGCACCACATAGGGTCAGGGAAACTGGCGCCAAGTTTACCAAGAGGAGGCCCGAGGCAGCCGGACAGAAGGGTTGGTAAGAAAGGCCAGACAAAGGACACACAAAGGGGGTCCTGTGAAGCGCTCCAAAGTTATCTGGGAGTTGTCTGAGCCCCTCACCTGGTGAGCACAGTACGACGTGGGCAGCCGTTACCTGCAGACGTGGTCTGGATAATAAGAACTGTGAGTAAAGGCCCTGGACTGCATCACTGACTCCGTGTCGTTACTGCTGCTGCCCTGCACCATCACCCCCATCCTCCGCATACACTGCCCTGAGGCTATACTCCTCCCGTGGGGAGTTATGCTACGCTCTGCTGCACCCACAACACCAGCCTCAGCGGTCTGCCCTGGAGCGGCGGTTCACTCTGACCGCAATCCACGGGTGGCGTAGTCGGACATTTAAACATCAAAACCACATAAATAGTTCCGCCACTGGTTTGACCGCCCTGAGTCACGGAACCGGGTCGCCGCCACGGAGACTACAACCACCAGCATCCACCAAAAAGGGTCCGGCTCCGGGTGTCCCAAGGCCCAGGGGGCGCGTCAGAACATTTTCATCACCTTTCACAATCACCAATGGGACAAGGCAGGGATGTTCTCTGTCCCCTCTCTTATACATCCTAGTGACGGAGCACCTGCTCTCATCAATTCGCCATAACCCCAATATTAGGTGGATTGAGGTGGGAGGCACCGAGTACAAGTGCTCTCTATTTGCTGATGATGTCCTAGTATATATCACTCAATCACATATATCCATCCATGCTGTTATGGCTGAAATAGATCACTTTGTTACATGGTCAAATTTTAAAATCAATGCAGCGAAGTCTGAGGCCCTCGATGTCTCCCTCCCCAAATCCATATAGGATTCCATCCAGTCCAACTTTCCCTTTGCCTGGCCCTCACAGGGTATCAAATACTTAGGAATTCCTATTCATAGAGACCTCTCCCATCTATGTTATCTTAATTTTGGGCCCTTTATTGAACAACTCCATACAGACCACGGTTGGCAAGTTAGAACTGTAAGATTCACTACGTGAACCACTGGTGTTTTGTGGAAAAGCACATGTACACTGTGTTCCAAATTATTATGCAAAAAGTGTTTAGGAGTGATAAGGGAAGAATTTGTTTGTTTGTCAGTTAAACTCATTGATGGTGATGTGTGTCAGGGCTCTTTATATCACTGTAAGCAATTGCAGACACCTGTGCTAATTAGTTTGGCAGGTGTGTCCAATGAAAGGCAAGACTACTTAAGAAGACTGTCTCACATTATTAAGCAGCCTACATTTTCTGCCAAAATGGGAAAGAAAAAGGATGTGTCGGCTGCTGAGAAGCAACAAATTGTGGAGTGTTTAGGTCAAGGCATGACTACAATCAACATTGTGCGATGATCAGGATGAAGTGTCTTGGCAATCAAGAAGTATGTAGCTGATTCACAGTACACACGTGTGCGTGCTGATAAGGGCAAATTGAGGACTCTTTCCTACAGGCAATTACGTCAGGTTAAAAGAGCAGCGGCAAAAAAGCCTTGTCATAGCAGCAGACAAGTTTTTGAAGCTGCTGGTGCCTCCAACGTCCCCCGAACAACAAGATGCAGGGTCCTTCAGAGGTTTGCAGCTGTGCATATGCCATCCTGTCGACCTCCTCAATCCACTTCACACAAGCAGAAACGGCTCCAGTGGGCCAAACATTACATGAAGATTGATTTCAAAACTGTTTTGTTCACGGATGAGTGCCGTGCAGCGCTCGATGGTCCAGATGGATGGAGTGGAGGATGGCTGGTTGATGGACACCCCACGCAAACACGGCTACAGCGCCAACAAGGAGGAGGTGGAGTAATGTTTTGGGCTGGAATCATGGGGAGAGAGATTGTCGGCCCCTTTAGGATCCCTGAAGGCGCTAAAGATGAACTCCATAATGTATGTGGATTTTCTCAAACAGCACTTGCTGCCATGGTTCAAGAAGAAGAACCATGTATATCACAGCAAGATCATTTTTTTGCATGATAATGCACCATCTCATGCTGTACATAAAACATCTGCATCTCTGGCTGATATGGGCATAAAAGGGGACAAACTTATGGTGTGACCCCCATGCTTCCCTGACCTCTACCCCATTCAGAACCTCTGGAGCATCATCAAAAGGAGTGTCTATGATGGCGGGAGGCAGTTCACATCTAAGCAACAGCTCTGGGAGGGTATTCTGTCCTCATGCAAAACAATTGAAGCAGAAACCATCCAAAACCTGACAAATTCAATGGACGAGAGAGTTCAGAAGCTCCTTTCGAACATGGGGTCCTATGTGAAAATGTAACATCACCTAGAATAAAGTTTTGAGTTGAAAACTGTTTGATTTCAGTTTCTAATAACCTGCTAATGCTTATAATTTCAAAAATGACCATTTTTTTGGTCTTTATTAAAATGAAAAGGTTGATGGAAAAGTTTGGGGGATCTAAGAGTGCGGCAACCCAGTAGTCATGCTTACTTCGAATTCTGACAATATGAGGGTCATGTTGCAGGTAGTGCAGCAAGAAGGCACTTATGTGTCTTGCGCATCTCGGAGCCCCAAAATTATTTTCCGGGCTAGATGCAGCTACAAATTATTATTAATTTTAAATCTGGTGGAGCTTAGTATAGATGGGCTAATAGGATCAGTGCTGCACACTGCTACAAAGCCCAAATTATTTTCCAGTCAAGATACAGATAAACATGATTAGTAATTTGAAAGCTTAAAACGGTTGGTAGGGTGATTTTAACCAATCATCAAGCTTTTACTCTCCCCAGGATGACACAGGGGTAGAAAAGTCGTTTCGGATCCATGATTTGTTCATCTTTATGAACGTGAGTCTGTCTACATTATCAGTGGAGAGCCGCGTGCACTTATCTGTCAGCACACCACCAGCAGCGCAGCGCTGAACACACGTTCAGACAGAACGCTGGCTGCGGGGCATGACAAGATCTCCAAGGCGTAAGTGGCTAGCTCCGGCCATTTATCCAGATTGGAAGCCCAAAAAGAGCAAGGGTCCAGTGACACAGTCATGGCTTCAATGTTTACTTGGAGATACTCCTGTACCATCGTCTCTAGGCGTTGACTATGTGTCAGACTTCTTGTCTCCTGTGGCCTTGCAAAGGATGGGCTAAAAAAGTGGTGAAATGATTCGGCAAAATTGATGTTACCAGCAGATACTGTGGTTCTGTTACGGTTTGAGTGCTGAACACTTCCTCTGTCCTCTCCCCCCAACCTCGCACAACAGAAATGTGATCAAGGTCTCCCTCATCTGATGAGTCTTCCATCAGTTCGTCCTCCACTTCTTCCTGGGCTCCTGCACCTTCCTCATTAGTTTGGCTGCTACCATGCGCCCTGGTAAAACCATCTCCCCCACCCTCACATGCCTGCCGCCTTGGTGCTGCCGACCGTCTGGACCTTGCAGATGTTAGCCCTTCCGCATACAACTCCTCCTCCTCTACTTCCTCCACCTCCTCTTGTGCCACCACCTGACTCCGAATTCTGTTTAACATGTGCTCCAGCATGTAAATCACCGGAATAGTCATACTGATAATGGCATCGTCAGCACTAAACATCTTCGTCGCCATTTCAAAACTGTGCAGAAGGGTGCATAGGTCCCTGATCTGAGACCACTCCTCCAGCGTGATTTGCCCCACCTCCGGATCTCGTTGGCCCAGGCTATACGTCAGAACGTATTGCACCAGGGCTTGTCGGTGCTGCCACAGTCGCTGCAACATGTGCAGAGTTGAATTCCACCGGATAGGCACATCGCATTTTAGCCGGTGAAGTGGCAGGCCCAACGACTTCTGTAGAGATGTAAGTCGCTGAGCTGCGGGATGCGAACGGCGGAAGTGAGCACACAGCGACCGTGCCCTCTGCAGAAGGCCATCTAGTCTGGGATAGTGGGCTAAAAATTGCTGGACAACCAGGTTCAACACGTGAGCCATACAAGGCACGTGTGTGACATTGCCCCGGCGAAGGGCCGCACCCAGGTTTGCAGCATTGTCGCACACGGCCTTCCCTGGTTTCAGGTCCAGTGGAGACAACCATTCATGAAATTGGTTCTCCAGAGCTGACCACAACTCCTCAGCTGTGTGACTCACATTTCCCAGACATTTCAAAGTAAAAACCGCCTGATGACGTTGAACCCTACTGCCAGCATAGTAAGGAGGTGTGCAGGATCCCTTCTGCGCAGTTAGAAAGCTTGTGGCATGACCAGACAGGCTTTGGGTGCAGGTGGAAGACCGAGAGGAGGTTGAGGAGGCAGAAGCAGTGGAGGAACTTTGACATAAAGAGGATTGATGCACAACTCGTGGGGACGCCAAGACTTGGACAGCCCCTTGTCCTGCTGTCACCATAGTTACCCAGTGCCCAGTCAGCGACATGTAACGCCCCTGTCCATGCCTACTCGTCCAAGTGTCTGTGGTGAAATGCACCCTGTCACACACAGTGTTTCTCAAAGAAGCGGTGATGTTGTGTGCGACATGCTGGTGGAGCGCAGGCACACCTTTCTTTGAGAAGTAGTGCCGACTGGGCATCTGGTACTGGGGCACTGCGACGGACATAAGGTCTCGAAAATCCTCTGTGTCCACCAGGCGGAAAGGCAGCATTTCTGTAGCCAAGAGCTTGCAGATGGTGAAATTCAACCTCTTAGCTTTCTCATGGCTAGGAGGAAATGGTCTTTTACTTGTCCACATCTGAGGGACCGAGGGCTGGCTATTGTGCTTAGACGGGGTTGATAAGGGTGTCCCCGGCAAACTGACGGTCTGTGAGGAAGATGCAGGCGGACATGTTAGGTTGCCTTGATCCAAAGGTGGTGCTATCGATGTCGGACAGCGCTCAACACCAGCTGGTGTTACCACCTCCAAAGAAAATGATGACCTGCCAATCACGCTGGCTGTTGCGGGTAAAGAGGTGGCAGGTCTGCGCCCCAAAACAGGTGTGACTGCTGTCCCCCCAGTCACAGAGGATGAAGAGGCCGCGGATGCACAAGATATGGCAGACGGTGGTTGGCCCGGCCGGCTAGGCCGCATTGTAGCACACTGAGCTTCCCACTGCAACTTATGCTTCATGTCCATGTGCCGGTTCATGCATGAAGTACTCAAACTATGTATTTTTTGGCCTCTACTTAGCTTTTGCTGACAAATGTTACAGATAACACGAGTTGGGTCATCTTTATCGATCTGAAAAAATGCCCAAGCTATGCAAGGCTTAGCACCCATGCGACCTGAAGAGCCACCACGACTTGTGGTGAGAGGCAGAGTTGTGTTTGAGGATGCAGTTGTTGACGTGCTTCCAGTACTACGTCTCTGTCCAGGAAGGCGCAACCTGACCTCGTCGTCACTAGCATCTTCCTCCACCTCCTCTGCTGACCTCATCTCTTGGCTGACTGTGGGTTGACAGTAAGTGGGATCTCCAACCTCATCATCATCACCCTGTGCGTTATCACACCCGTCGTCCTCAGAGCCAACCTGTTCCTGCCCTGACAAAAAACTAAAGTTGTCGTTCCAATCAGGTATTTGAGTCTCATCATCGTCTTCCTCATTGTCTCCACCAACAGGAGTTACAGTTTGGGAATGAGGGTCTACATTATGGTCTGAAGCTTCTGCGCCTGGTCCTGGATCCGATTCATAAAGATTCTGGGCATCAGTGCAGATCATTTCCTCGTCTGGATTCACAGAAGCGCTGGAGTCGACCTCTGATTCCCAGGCTATAGTATGAGTAAACAGCTCTGCAGACTCAACCATCTGTTCTACCTCATACTCAGACGGGCAGCTGGAGATTTGGGAGCTGTGAGGAAGCAAGTGCGATTGGGGTGACACCTTTGAGGACTGGAGTATTTGTGACGTTGAAGTTGATGTGGAGGAGAGCCCACTTAAAGGAGCACTTGATATCCGTTGAAGCACCTGCTGTTTTTGTGCCTCATCTGGAATTTGTAGCGATTGGCGTGGCCGTAAGAAAGGGATCTTATCACATTGTCCGCTAAAAGAAGTAGACATTTTAGTTTGGCTGGAAGATGGTCTTTCTTCTGCAGATATTACTGTTGCTTTAACACCTACCCCATGGACACAACCTTTTTTCCCCTTCCCAACACGCCTATTCCCCTTTCCACCAGCAGCAGGCCTTTTTCCACTCATTTCAGTGGTTAACTAATTCACAACTCTGGAGTTGTTTGCACAAAAAAACAATGGATGGGAACCGAGCAGAGCTGAGTGGCCAAACTGTGGTATTAGTCCAAAACTATTGGCTGGGTTAGATGCAGAAAAAAATTATATTCAATTTGCAACCTGATGGAGGTCAGTATAGATGGACTAATAGAGAAAGTCCCACACACAGCTACAAGCCCAAATATTTTTTCAGAAGTAGATGCGGAAAAAAAATATATTCAGTTTGCAACCTGATGGAGGTCAGTATAGATGGACGAATAGAGAAAGTCCCACACACTGCTAGAAGGCCAAATATTTTTTCAGAGGTAGATGCAGAAAAAAATGATATTCAGTTTGCAACCTGATGGAGGTCAGTATAGATGGACTAATAGAGAAAGTCCCACACACTGCTAGAAGGCCAAATATTTTTTCAGAGCTAGATGCAGACAAAAAATTATTTTCAGTTTGCAACCTGATGGAGGTCAGTATAGATGGACTAATAGAACAAGTCCCACACACAGCTAGAAGCCCAAATATTTTTTCAGAGGTAGATGCAGACAAAAAATTATATTCAGTTTGCAACCTGATGGAGGTCTGTATAGATGGATTAATAGAACAAGTCCCACACACAGCTAGAAGCCCAATATTTTTTCAGAGGTAGAGGCAGAAAAAAAATATATTCAGTTTGCAACCTGATGGAGGTCAGTATAGATGGACTAATAGAGAAAGTCCCACACACTGCTAGAAGGCCAAATATTTTTTCAGAGGTAGATGCAGAAAAAAAATATATTCAGTTTGCAATCTGATGGAGGTCAGTATAGATGGACTAATAGAGAAAGTCCCACACACTGCTAGAAGGCCAAATATTTTTTCAGAGGAGCCAATCTCAAATTCGAGCTGTTTTGGGTGGTGTTCGAGTTGTTCGACGAACCCGAACGATTTGCAAAAAATTCGGCTGTTCGAGGTTATGTTCGATAACTGTTCGTGCACCAAAAGCGTGTCCTGCATGTCTGGCGCTATTTAGAGCACCAATCATGCAGGGATTGTCTGCCACTCACTGTAATGCCACAGCCATGGTGGTTGTGGCATTACAGTGATTGCCCAAATCAATGGGAACAGTGCCAACAGTGAAACATGAAAAGCCGGCAATTCATCAGCGGCATACACCGGTACCCGACAATTTAGAACCGAAAGAATAGAGCTTCACACATAGATTAGATAGATAGAAACATGTCAGCCACATATATACGAAGTACAGTGACAGTGTTGCTTACTGTACTTGTCATTTAGTGTAAAGGATTTATCAAAAAAAATAATAGTGTTTTCATGCACCGTCTCTTTAAAAAAGCCGGCCGGCAATTCAGCATCTGTACCCGACAATTTAGAATAGAAGGAATAGAGAATCACACATAGATTAGATAGATAGAAACATGTCAGCCACATATATACGAAGTACAGTGACAGTGTTGCTTACTGTACTTGTCATTTAGTGTAAAGGATTTATTAAAAAATATAATAGTGTTTTCGTGCACCGTCTCTTTAAAAAAGCCAGCCGGCAATTCAGCATCTGTACCCGACAATTTATAACAGACAGAATAGAGCTTCACACATAGATTAGATAGATAGAAACATGTCAGTCACATATATATGAAGTACTGTGACAGTGTTGCTTACTGTACTTGTCATTTACTGCAAAGGATTTATTAAAAAAAATAATAGTGTTTTCATGCACCGTCTCTTTAAAAAAGCCGGCCGGCAATTCAGCATCTGTACCCGACAATTTATAACAGAAATAATAGAGAATCACACATAGATTAGATAGATAGAAACATGTCAGTCACATATATATGAAGTACTGTGACAGTGTTGATTACTGTACTTGTCATTTACTGCAAAGGATTTATTAAAAAAAATAATAGTGTTTTCATGCACCGTCTCTTTAAAAAAGCCGGCCGGCAATTCAGCATCTGTACCCGACAATTCATAACAGACAGAATAGAGCTTCACACATAGATTAGATAGATAGAAACATGTCAGTCACATATATAATAAGTACAGTGACAGTGTTGGTTACTGTACTTGTCATTTAGTATTAAAATAAAGGATTTATTATTAAAAAAAAATGGCGTGGGGTTCCCCGTAATTTTAGTCTCTAGCGGAGGTTAAGCAGACAGCTGGGGCAGATGTTTGAAGCCTGGGAAGGGGGTAATACCCACGGAGCTTCCCAGGCTACTAATATCAGCCCCCAGCTGAATACCTAGCCTTTACTAGCTATTAAAATGGAGGACCCCCCCCAAAAAAATGATGTGGGGTCCCCCCTAATTTAATAGCTAGCAAAGGCTAGGCAGACAGCTGGGGGCTGATATTAATAGCCCAGGAAGGGAGCCATGAATATTGGCCCCCTCCCAGGCTAGAAACACCAGCCGTCAGCCGCCCCAGAAATGGCGCATCCATAGGATGCGCCAATTCTGGCACTTAGCCTCGCTCTTCCACGCTGCCCTGGTGCGGTGGCAGGGGGTAATAGGGTTGGGGTTGATGTCAGCTTATAATGCCAGCTGACATCAAGCCCAGGTTAGTAATGGAGAGGCGTCTATAAGACACCCCCATTACTAACCCCATAGTCAAAGTTAAAAGAAAACACAAACACCCAGAATAAAGCCCTTTAATTGAAATAAAGACACATTCCTTTATTGTTCTAAATTAAACCATACTTACCGTCACGCCCATTCCAGCTGAAGCCAACGATCTCCTGCAATAAAAGAAAAATAATAAAGCAACCTCATCCTTACCTTTCCATGGTTCCCACGCCAGCTTCAGCTCTGCTACATCGAGATGACAGGCTGGAACGCAGCAGAACGCTGCCATCCAGCCTGTCATCCAGCAGACACTGAGAAGCGCAGGCATGCTTGCGCTCTGCAGTGTCTGGCTGTGACGGCATAAAGATGAGACGAGTTCATGTCCAATGAACTCGGCGCACCTCATGCACGTCACTGACAGCGTGGGAGAATTCTCCTGCACTCAGCGCTTCAGCGTGAGAATTTTCCCACGCTGTCAGTGACGTGCATGAGGTGAGCTCATTCATGTCCAATGAACTCAGCTGACCTCTTGTACGTCACTGACAGCGTGGGAGAATTTTCACGCTGAAGTGCTGAGTGCAGGAGAATTCTCCCACGCTGTCAGTGACGTGCATGAGGTGCGCCGAGTTCATTGGACATGAGCTTGTCTCATCTTTATGCCATCACAGCGAGACACTGAGGAGCGCAAGCATGCCTGCGCTTCTGAGTGTCCGCGGGATGACAGGCTGGATGGCAGCGTTCTGCTGCGGTCCAGCCTGTCATCTCGATGTAGCAGAGCTGAAGCTGTCGTGGGAACCATGGAAAGGTAAGGATGAGGTTGCTTAATTATTTTACTTTTATTGCAGGAGATCGTTGGCTTCAGCTGGAATGGGCGTGATGGTAAGTATGGTTTAATTTAGAACAATAAAGAATTGTGTCTTTATTTCAATTAAAGGACTTTATTCTGGGTGTTTGTGTTTTTTTTTTAACTTTGACTATGGGGTTAGTAATGGGGGTGTCTTATAGACGCCTCTCCATTACTAACCTGGGCTTGATGTCAGCTGGCATTATAAGCTGACATCAACCCCAACCCTATTACCCCCTGCCACCGCACCAGGGCAGCGTGGAAGAGCGAGGCTAAGTGCCAGAATTGGCGCATCCTATGGATGCGCCATTTCTGGGGCGGCTGACGGCTGGTGTTTCTAGCCTGGGAGGGGCCAATATTCATGGCTCCCTTCCTGGGCTATTAATATCAGCCCCCAGCTGTCTGCCTAGCCTTTGCTAGCTATTAAATTAGGGGGGACCCCACGTCATTTTTTTTGGGGGGGGGTCCTCCATTTTAATAGCTAGTAAAGGCTAGGTATTCAGCTGGGGGCTGATATTAGTAGCCTGGGAAGCTCCGTGGGTATTACCCCCTTCCCAGGCTTCAAACATCTGCCCCAGCTGTCTGCTTAACCTCCGCTAGAGACTAAAATTACGGGGAACCCCACGCCAATTTTTTTTAATAATAAATCCTTTATTTTAATACTAAATGACAAGTACAGTAACCAACACTGTCACTGTACTTATTATATATGTGACTGACATGTTTCTATCTATCTAATCTATGTGTGAAGCTCTATTCTATCTGTTATAAATTGTCGGGTACAGATGCTGAATTGCCAGCCGGCTTTTTTAAAGAGACGGTGCATGAAAACACTATTATTTTTTTTAATAAATCCTTTGCAGTAAATGACAAGTACAGTAAGCAACACTGTCACAGTACTTCATATATATGTGACTGACATGTTTCTATCTATCTAATCTATGTGTGAAGCTCTATTCTGTCTGTTATAAATTGTCGGGTACCGCTGCTGAATTGCCGGCCGGCTTTTTTAAAGAGACGGTGCACGAAAACACTATTATATTTTTTAATAAATCCTTTACACTAAATGACAAGTACAGTAAGCAACACTGTCACTGTACTTCATATATATGTGACTGACATGTTTCTATCTATCTAATCTATGTGTGATGCTCTATTCCTTCTTGTCTAAATTGTCGGGTACCGGTGTATGCCGCCGCTGAATTGCCGGCCGGCTTTTTTAAAGAAAGCGTCTTCTGAGCAGTTTGTCAGCTTTTGGACACCTTTGAAGGTGTTTTCTATGTGTTCCTATGTGTTTTTATTTGCCTGCCATTGGTTTTAACGGTGTTCGACGGTGTTCTAAGGTGTTCGACGAACAGTTCGACGAACAGTTCCTCGAACATCCCGGTGTTCGACACGAACCGAACCGAACCCGAACACTACGGGGGTGGCTCAACACTACATATGACGCCAGCGCTGATTGGTTTGTTTGTGAACTAAGTGCAATCAAGTATATACAAATCTGAATTGTAGCAACACATATATCAGTGGTGGTTACATTATTGCTTACTATACATGGAGATGGGGTTCACCTCGTGTTTATGTGTGTTTTAAATGTTTAAAAAGTTTTTACTTACGAATTTTTGATACATTATACATTTTCTATGTTTTGGATTGTGCCTTCTTTATACTACCCATTATTTCTTTGTTGCATTATTTGATGTGTTTAGGGGGCTTCAGGAGCTCTATCCTGTTGATATGATTATTTAAGTGCCGCCCTTTGAGCCTTGGGGCGCCTGCTAATAAGAAGAGGCATGGAAATACCAAAGATAAAAGGAGCAGGGCCGGCTACAGGTTTTTGTGGGCCCCCGGCGAAAGAGTCTCAGTGGGCCTCTTTAACACATACCACGATTCATGATACACAGATAGCGCAGAGAAATATAGGTACAGTATGATGCCAAAGATTTCACTCACTTCTTACATTACATGAGTGATATCTATTGTAAATTCTACAACATCTCAGAAACCGGTGAATCCTCACAGCGCACAGAGCAGACCGGACAGTATAGTCCTCCATACAGTATTATGGGCCTCATATAATGCTCCATACAGGATACTGGCCCCTGTATAATGCTCCATACAGGATACTGGCCCCTATATAATGCTCCATACAGTATACTGTCCCCCATATAATGCTCCATACAGTATACTGTCCCCCATATAATGCTCCATACAGTATACAGGCCCCCATATAATTCTCCATACAGAATAATGGCCCCATATAATGCTCCATGTAAGCTGGGCCCCATATATTGCTCCATCCTGTTTCAGCACCATCCTGTATGGGCCCCATATAATGCTCCATGCTGTATGGGCCCCATATAATGGTCCATCCTGTATGGGCCCCATATATTGCTCCATTTTGTATGGGCCCCATATAATTCTCCATCCTGTATGGGCCCCATAGATTGCTCCATCCTGTATGAGCCCCATATATTGCTCCATCCCGTATGGGCCCCATAGATTGCTCCATCCTGTATGGGCTCCATCCTATATGGGCCCCATAGATTGCTCCATCCTGTATGGGCTCCATCCTGTATGGGCCCCATAGATTGCTCCATCCTGTATGGGCCCCATATAATGCCCCATGCCTCCATACATAAAAAAAAAAAAATCAAATATTCACCTCACCTCACCTCTCCTGCTGCCGCTGCTTAGCTCCGGACTCCTCAGCTTCGCCGGCATCTTCCCACTCTCTGCACTGTGACTGCTCGGCAGAGGGTGCGCTGGAAAGATGTTATCGGGCCCTCTGACCTGAGATGTCACAGTCAAGAGACGGAAGAGTCCATAGTTGCGGAGGCACGGGGAGAGGTAAGCATTGTGCTGGAGCCCTGAGCAAGCAGGGGGGGGGATCCCACTCACGGGTGCTGGCACCGCACTCCTCCACTCATGGGCCCCATAGCGCGCCGGGTGCCAGACAGCAAGTGGGCCCCCCCGCCTGCTCAGGGCCCTGGCACTTGCCCAGGTTCGCCGGGTGCTGATGCCGGGCCTGAAAAGGAGGTATGCAATGCTTCTGTCCAACAGTTATAAACATAATAATACATCAAAGGGGTTCTTTCTTGAAGACAACCTGTGCCTACAAGGTTGGTCAAGAACTACAGGAAACGTCTGACCTCTGTAATTGCAAACAAAGGTTTCTGTATAAAATATTAAGTTCTGTTTTTCTATTGTATCAAATGCTTATTTCATGCAAAAAATGCAATTTAATTATTTAAAAATCATGCAATGTGATTTTCTGGTTTTTATTTGTAGATTCGGTCTGTCACAGTTGAAGTGTACCTATGATAAAATTACAGACCTTTCCATTCTTTGTAGGTGGGAAAACTTGCTAAATAGGCAGTGTATCAAATACTTATAAATAGGTCCACCAGGGTCTTCTCTGCCATTATCTTGATAGCATCAAGGCATCAGGTGGCTTGTCTTCCTCTTTGTCTTGACTCTTCTATTCTTCCCACCATGATGTCCTTCTCCAGTGATTGCTCTCTTCGTATGATTTGTCCAAAGTAGGCAAATCGTAGCTTAATGATCCTTGCTTCGAGTGACATGTCTGGCTTGATTTGTTTGCTCTTCTTGCCATCCATGGTATTGATCACACATTTCAAAGTCGTTTATGCTTCTTCTGTCTTGTTTCTTTATCATCCAGGTTCTCATCCGTATATTACCACAGAAAAGACCAAACTATGTACAAGTCGTGTCTTCGTCGCCAGTGACGCTATGACATTGCTGTACATAGCACAAGCGATCAGATGATCCCAGGTGCAAGTCCCCAAAAAAACTAACAAGTACAGTAAAAAGTTAAAAAACAGTTTTAAAAATCTGAAAAAAATAAAAAGAATATAAAAGTTCAAATTACCCCCCCTTTTACCACATTAAAAATTAAGAAACTAAAAAAACCACATATTTACTATCGCTGCGTTAGTAAATGTCCAATCTATCAAAATATAAAATAATCTGATCGGTAAACACGCAACAAGCAAAGAAATCAAACCGCCAGAATTGCGTTTTTCGACTGCTGCAACAACAGAAAAAAAATAAATAACAGGTGATCAAAACATACGGTAGTATACATCCCAAAATTATATTGAAAAAAATCATTGGCTCACACAGCTCCATATCCCAAACATTGAAAACGTTACGGCTCTCGGAAAGTGGTGACGCAAGTGTAGCACCCTGAGGATTCGGCTGCTACAGGGGTATTGCACCTCAACCCAGAGGTGTGATATTCCACTCCCGGGTAAGGATGGAGTGTGGAACTGAGCTCAGTCAGCTGCATGCACTACACACATCCCATTTCCGGAGGACGGACCAATGGTACTCCCACTTAATAATGTGCAGGTACGACCGAGTCAGTCCTTGGCTGGAGTGGGAGGGGGGTGGTACATCCCAGTAGTGTAGGGGCAGATAGGGGGAGCAGCCTGGGTAAAGGTAGGAGCTCATTGGGTGCTGGTCACCTGAGCTCACACATAGAGGGAGTATATAAGGTGGGCACCATCTAAGATCAGGGTCAGTCTGTCAGAGTGTAACCTGAGGAGCAGAGCAGAGGAGAAGAGCAGCTCCAAGGCCAAGAGAGTGAGAGAGGAGAGCAAGAAAGACCCAGAGGGGGAGAAAGAAGGAACTCTGAGACCCCAAATACAACCACAGGGTGAAGAGTTGGCAACAGGGTACCGGATCCCAAACTGGTGGGGGCTACAGCATACCTCAGCCAGAGACCGGAGGCCGTGGGCAGCATCTGCCACGGCCACCCACCATATCCACCCGGAAGGCAGACCACGCATAGGGTCAGGGAACCCAGAGGCAAGGGTTCGCCAACAAGAGGCCCGAGGGAGCCGGACATAGGTGGATCCCTGGTGGGGAAGGCCAGAGACGAGGACAGGACAGAAAGGGAGCTCAGAACCACGCTCCAGAACTACTTGGGGGTTGGCCGAGTCCAGGACCTGGTGGACGCAGCACGGCTCGGGTGGTCACTCAAGGCCGGAGTGACCGGAACATCTGCAGTAAGTAAAGAACCCTGAACTGCACAACCCGACTCTGACTCTCATTACCATCATCCCTGCACCTCCACAACCACCATCCTCTGCACCTGACCCCCCTGAGGCTATACCCCTCCCGTTGGGGGTTATACTACCTAAGCTGCACCAACACCATCAGCCTCAGCGGACCCTGCTGCAGCGGCGGCCGTAGTGACCGCAATTCAACGGGTGGCGTAGTCGACATAAAAGAACTTTAGTAACATCAGTAAGGACTGCCACACACTGAGCTTGACACCCTGGGCACGGACCGGGTCACAGCCACTCGGAGACTACAACCCCCATCTGATCCGGCTCCGGGTATTCCCTTAAAGAATATGGCCCAGGGGGCGCGTCACAAGCAAAAAAATTTTTTTTACAACTTTCAAAATTTTTTTTCACCATTTAAATAAAACTAAAACTATACATGTTTGGTATTTGTGTTATCTTACTGATCTGGAGAATCATATTGCCAGGGTTTTTTTTATGGCAAAATGAATGCTGTAAATAAAAGAAAAGAAAAAACAATTGCAGAATTGCACTTTTTTGTTATTTTGCCATACCTGGAAATTTTTTAACGCTTTCTATTAAATCATATGATAAAATGGATGATGTCATTCAAAACTAAAACTTTCCAGCAATAACAAGCCCTCACATGGCTATGTCGACAGAAAAATTAAACAAGATATGGCTCTTGGAATAAGGAAAGGAAAACATGAAAAATCAACCAATTTTTAAGCAGTTAAACAGAGATTTATGCTCACTACTCCCAAGAATGTCTCAGCTAAGAAGTTGTCAAAGTTAAAATTCTAACCACATGTAAATAATCTTAGGTTTGCCTGTTATAGATGTATTGAACAGTTACATCTAATAAATTTAGACATGAATAACACAAATCTATTGATACTTCAGTTAATGAAGTTGGTGATCATATTTGTCAAATTTATCTTCCTGCCCTCTATTTGATCTTTGTCAATAGTATTGTAGCACCCTGAGGATTCGGCTGCTACAGGGGTATTGCACCTCAACCCAGAGGTGTGGTATTCCACTCCCGGGTAAGGATGGAGTGTGGAACTGAGCTAGTAGGCTGCATGCACTACACACATCCCATTTCCGAGGAACAGACCGACGGTACTCCCACCAGTTTATGTGCAGGTACGACAGTGTCTGTTCCTGGCTGGAGTGGCAGGGGGGTGGAACATCCCAGTAGTGTAGGGGCAGATAGGGGGAGCAGCCTGGGTAAAGCTAAGAGCTCATTGGGTGCTGGTCACCTGAGCTCACACATAGAGGGAGTATATAAGGTGGGCACCATCTTAGATCAGGGTCAGTCAGTCAGTTGTCAGTCAGCCAGTCAGACAGTCTGTCTGAGAGCCTGAGAAGCAGAGCAGAGGAGAAGGAAGAGGGACCCAGAGGCGCAAGAAGAGGGGACCCCAAGAGCCCATAAGAGAGCTAATAGGGTGAAGGGTCGGCAACAGGGTACCGGATCCCAAGCTGGTGGAGGCTACCGCACTAATCCTCAGCCAGAGACCGGAGGTCGTGGGCAGGATCTGCCACGACCACCCACTAAATCCACCCGGAAGGCAGACCAAGAATAGGGTCAGGGAACCCAGAGACAAGGGTTTACCAACAAGAGGCCCGAGGGAGCCGGACTTAGGTGGATCCCTGGTGGGAACGGCCAGAAGAAGGGAGAGTCAGAAATGAGCTCAGGACCACACTCCGGAGTTGCCTGGGAGTTGACCGAGTCCAGGACCTGGTGGACGCAGCACGGCTCGGGTGGTCACTGCTGTACACAGTGACCCGAGCAACACCAGTAAGTAAAACCCTGGAACTGCATTTTATGCCTCTGAGTCTCTTTGCTGCACCTTCACAACCACCATCCTCCACGGCTGACCCCCTGAGGCTATACCCCTCCCGTTGGGGGTTATACTACCCAAAGCTGCACACACACCACCAGCCTCAGCGGACCCTGCTGCAGCGGCGGCCGTAGTGACCGCAAATCAACGGGTGGCGTAGTCGACATAAAAGAACATCTAGTAACATCTATAAGGACTGCCACACACTGAGTTTGACACCCTGGGCACGGACCGGGTCACAGCCACTCGGAGACTACAACCCCCATCTGATCCGGCTCCGGGTATCCCTAACAGCACTGGCTCAGGGGGCGCGTCAACTTTGGCGTAGTCGGCAGGATAACGTGCCCGCAACAACCGGGTACTGCGTGCCTGAAGAAAAGTTCACCGTTACCTCAAAAAGAAGTCTCCCGCCGGTTCCGGAGGGTCCCCGCCAACGGACCCCATCACAGGTCGTTTCCCGCCGGTTGTCCGCCATTTGCAGCTTTTTCCCGCCATCCATGGAGTTTCCCGCCACTGGGAGACGATTCCCGCCATTTCCCAAGATTTCCCGCCTTGGAAGAGCGGACGCCATTATGGGCGTGCCAGAGGGTGGCAAGAGGTCACCTCCCATCGTGGGCCAGGTCGAAGAATGGCGCCAAAAGCGGAAACCGCGCCCACCAACAGAGACTGTGATGCTGGAAGTGTCCATCAGCGTGAGAGAACTGCCCCTGGAACTGACAATCACTAAGTTGCCCCGGGACCACCCTCAATGTGGGCGGAGACAGAACAAGAGAACAAAGATGGGTGTCGCCTGGAGCAGTCTGGAGAGAGCGCACCCGGAGACAAGAAGTCTGGAGGAGAGTCCAAAGAGAACACACCCGGAGATGGAGGGAGAGGCAGGCAGCACCGACCCAGTGGTCAGGAGCCTGTTGCAGGTCGCCACTCCAGAAGGCCTGCTGGAGATCCTGGCGCAGCTCCCCGGAGATCGGGAGCGTGCACAGACCGCGCTGGAGGGCCTAGCACGGAGGATGGCCCGGGTGCAGCAGGAAACACTGGCGGAGTGGACTCGAGACATGGCCCAGCAAGCCGGAGCCCGCCAGCGAAGCATGCCACCCGCAGCGGGGAGCAAGTCCACCTCTGAGGACGGTGAAGGAGGGACGACGGCCGGAGACGGCGCCGCGGAGGGAGCCGAAGAGATGAAGGCAGGTAATGGGGACGACAGCATCCCGTGCCCAGAAGCCGTAAACCTGCCCCAGCTCCCCGTCGCAGAGCCCGAAGCCCCACTCACCGTTCCCGTAGCCGCTGCGTCATCGCTCCAAGCTAGGCCTCAAGCGGCCGGAGCCGCGGCCACGCCCCCTGCTATGTCACGTGCCTCAATCCAGAGCACGGCCAAGCAGGAGAAGCCACCGGCCTGGTCGCAAGGCCGAGTGCCCCCGGGCGCCGCAGTACCAACAGCGCCCTCCACCTCTGCCGAGCCGCCGGCCTGATCGAAAGGCCAGGAACACCCGGGCGCCGCCGTCTTCACGGTGCCCTTCACATTCAGGGTGCCCCAAGCCTGGTCGCAAGGCCTGGTAAACCTGGGCGCCGCTACCACCACAGCGCCCTCAACCTCTAGAGCGCCGCACCTGGGTGAAGACCTGTTCGCCCAGCATACGTGCCCGGATGGGCAGCCCTTTGTGTGGCCTCCGGAGTTCGTCAATCCCCGACTCCGGAGGGAACGGCCTCTGGATGAGCCCCTGATACCGCCTCCGGCGCCTGTCAAGATGACCCCGCTCCCGCTGGAAGAAGCGCAGTTCGAGTGGGACCCCACCGGAGGAGACCTCATGGGGTTCACTCAGGAAACAAGGGCAGCCGCAGCTGAGCGTGCGGAGTGCTGCCGCCAGCAGTTGGAAGTCTTTTACAGGGAAAGGAGAGAGAGGCGGGTCCGTGAGCAGCGGCTGCAAATACAGAGCGCTGAACAGAAGAGCCGGACCCGGAGGAACCCCCGTGCAGCTCATGGTCCCCGCACCATCGGGACTGTGAATAAGTTCAACCTGCAGCATGGGTGGGGCTTCATTAGAGACCATCATACCCCCGGCGACGTCTTTGTGACCCGCAGAGACGTAGAAAGCCATCTGCCGGAGGGACACAGAGGTCGTGACCTGTATGTAGGGGACGAGGTCACCTTCACCCGGCACAAGTGTGCCAAAGGACCCTACGCCCTCCATGTGCATCGCCTGACGAAGGAGGAGCTGCGGTGTGAGGAGGAGCAAGAGGACCCGGACGGGTCTGAAACAGAAACTGAATCCAAAGAAAGAGCAGGAGGACGCCGTCGTTGAAGTACGGTAGAGAGAGACTGTATATAGTTGCCCGTAGGGGTACCAAAAAACTGTTGCTGCTTAAAATATGTTCCCCGTTGGGACAAAAGAGTGAACTGTACCCGTGTGTCCCCATCCCTTAACAGGCTGAGGACTGTGAACAGCCGTCCTTAATCCCACTGGTCGAGGACTGAGAGCGGTCATTCCTTTCCTAATACCTTCCCTTGTATATAGTTGCGCTTCCTAAGGCGCCCTCTACCGGTTTTATAGGAAACTGTTTTCTTCCAAGAGAGACTGTCGCACTTTACCCGGTCACAAGTTGCACAGTGACCGGAGGAACCAGAAGCAAGAATGTTATTTATGAAAAGTTTTATATGAAAAGTTTATTACTGATGATAATATATATGATGTTTTATATGTTGATGTTTATGAAAAAAAAAAAAAATTTGTATGTTTTTGGATGTTTATTCTTTTACAGCCCGAGGACGTGCTGTGATTTACCAGGGGGGAATGTAGCACCCTGAGGATTCGGCTGCTACAGGGGTATTGCACCTCAACCCAGAGGTGTGGTATTCCACTCCCGGGTAAGGATGGAGTGTGGAACTGAGCTAGTAGGCTGCATGCACTACACACATCCCATTTCCGAGGAACAGACCGACGGTACTCCCACCAGTTTATGTGCAGGTACGACAGTGTCTGTTCCTGGCTGGAGTGGGAGGGGGGTGGAACATCCCAGTAGTGTAGGGGCAGATAGGGGGAGCAGCCTGGGTAAAGCTAGGAGCTCATTGGGTGCTGGTCACCTGAGCTCACACATAGAGGGAGTATATAAGGTGGGCACCATCTTAGATCAGGGTCAGTCAGTCAGTTGTCAGTCAGCCAGTCAGACAGTCTGTCTGAGAGCCTGAGAAGCAGAGCAGAGGAGAAGGAAGAGGGACCCAGAGGCGCAAGAAGAGGGGACCCCAAGAGCCCATAAGAGAGCTAATAGGGTGAAGGGTCGGCAACAGGGTACCGGATCCCAAGCTGGTGGAGGCTACCGCACTAATCCTCAGCCAGAGACCGGAGGTCGTGGGCAGGATCTGCCACGACCACCCACTAAATCCACCCGGAAGGCAGACCAAGAATAGGGTCAGGGAACCCAGAGACAAGGGTTTACCAACAAGAGGCCCGAGGGAGCCGGACTTAGGTGGATCCCTGGTGGGAACGGCCAGAAGAAGGGAGAGTCAGAAAGGAGCTCAGGAACACACTCCGGAGTTGCCTGGGAGTTGACCGAGTCCAGTACCTGGTGGACGCAGCACGGCTCGGGTGGTCACTGCTGTACACAGTGACCCGAGCAACACCAGTAAGTAAAACCCTGGAACTGCATTTTATGCCTCTGAGTCTCTTTGCTGCACCTTCACAACCACCATCCTCCACGGCTGACCCCCTGAGGCTATACCCCTCCCGTTGGGGGTTATACTACCCAAAGCTGCACACACACCACCAGCCTCAGCGGACCCTGCTGCAGCGGCGGCCGTAGTGACCGCAAATCAACGGGTGGCGTAGTCGACATAAAAGAACATCTAGTAACATCTATAAGGACTGCCACACACTGAGTTTGACACCCTGGGCACGGACCGGGTCACAGCCACTCGGAGACTACAACCCCCATCTGATCCGGCTCCGGGTATCCCTAACAGCACTGGCTCAGGGGGCGCGTCAGTATTGTCCCATAAGACTCATCATCAGTCTCGCAGTGTCGTCTGCTTCTTGTCCTTTCCAATCAAGAACTCTTGAGAATAATTTGATGCTAGAAAGTACAAATGCACTTTGTGACAGAGCTGACATTTTTATTGTACTGGTCCGTGCATGTGCAATTATAAATCAAACAGGCCCATAATTAGTGTTGAGCCACCCCCGTAGTGTTCCAGTTCGGTTCGGTTCGTCGAACACCCGTGTGTTCGCCGAACTGTTCGTCGAACTGTTCGTCGAACACCTTCGAACACCGTTAAAACCAATGGCAGGCAAACAAAAACACATAGAAACACATAGAAAACACCTTCAAAGGTGTCCAAAAGCTGACAAACTGCTCAGAAGACACAACTAACACATGGAAAAGTGACAAGTACATATAGTCATGAGAAAAGAAAAGAGGTGGAGGAGTAAAAGGAGGGGGAGACACAGATATAGGCATGTCATGCCCTTCTAAAATCCAAAAAGTGAGAAGCCGACACGTTCAGTCCGCTCCTGCCCGTGCCACCTCCGTGTCGCCGGGTTTGTGCCAGAGCCGCGGTGAACCCTGACGGCCAGCCCCCCTCACCCAATACTGGTGCCTGTCCGCTGGTGGGTCGAGCGAGCCCCCCTGTGGTGGAGGCAGCTCTAAGCTTTTTAATTTAAATTGTCTCTCTAATTTGAATGAATACACTTTAAATCCATTTACAAGGATCTATTGGAGGGCAAGTCTCATGCCAGCAGCCGCGTAATTCCAGCTCCAGTAGCGTCCACTAAAGCTGCTGCAGTTAAAAAGCTTTTATAAGGATCGAGCTCGGCTGTCCACCGCAAGGCATCCTACTGCCAGTCCCAGCCCCTATGCCTTGGGGTGCCTCCTGATGCTCTTCACTGAGTATCCCGTGGTCCCGAAGCATTTCCTTTGAAAAAATTAAGTGTCCAAACTACAGGTGGGGTAGCTTGCTTAACAGCCGGGATAATCCGCTGACTAGCAGACACTGCTACTAGGCACAAAGTATTTCCTGGGCTAGATGCAGTTAAAAATTTGTAATTAGATACTCTCGTTGGATGCTGAGAAAGCATTCAATAGAGTCTCCTGGCACGCCATATATGATTCTCTTAAAAAGCTTGGGGTAGGGGTCTAGGGGACCCTTTTATAGCCAAAATCACGGCCCTGTATCGCAATACGTCACCTAGGCTGAAGATAAATGGAACTGTAGCACCCTGAGGGCTCGGTTGCTACAGAGGTATTGCACCTCACCCAGAGGTGTGATATCTCACTCTCAGGTAAGGATGGAGTGTGGATCAGGACCCAACACCTGCATGCATTACACCACATTGCCGTGGGGCAGGGCGACCAATATGCCCCTGAGATGGGCACGACAGTCCCTGTCCCTGGCTGGAGTGGGGGGAGGGAACACTGAGGAAGGGGAACCCTGTAGTGCAGGAGCAGGGAGGAAGCAGTTCCTGGGTGCATTGAGAAGGGAGTATAAAAGGTGGGCACCATCTTAGTTCAGTGCAGAGAAGTCTGAGCAGAAGTGGCAGGGAGCAGGGGCTCTGCATGAGCTCTGCTCCGGAGGCGGGCCTAGTAACAGAGGCCCAGGCCTGGAAGAGGGAGAAGGAAGGAAGAGGAGCGGAGAAGGCTCCAGGAACGAGGAACGAAGGGATCCCAGGGGTGCGGACGAGCGAGTCGCCACCGCACGCCCGAATCCACCTGCATGGAGGGGTCAGGCCAAAGGGGGAGACCGGTCCCCGAAACTAGTGGAGGCAGGAAACGACCCTCAGCTAGAAACCGGAGGCTGTGACATTTTATGTGGCGCAGCCCCTCGCTACACCCGCTAGGAGGGCAGCACATAGGGTCAGGGAAACTGGCGCCAAGTTTGCCAAGAGGAGGCCCGAGGCAGCCGGACAGAAGGGTTGGTAAGAAAGGCCAGACAAAGGACACACAAAGGGGGTCCTGTGAAGCGCTCCAAAGTTATCTGGGAGTTGTCTGAGCCCCTCACCTGGTGAGCACAGTACGACGTGGGCAGCCGTTACCTGCAGACGTGGTCTGGATAATAAGAACTGTGAGTAAAGGCCCTGGACTGCATCACTGACTCCGTGTCGTTACTGCTGCTGCCCTGCACCATCACCCCCATCCTCCGCATACACTGCCCTGAGGCTATACTCCTCCCGTGGGGAGTTATGCTACGCTCTGCTGCACCCACAACACCAGCCTCAGCGGTCTGCCCTGGAGCGGCGGTTCACTCTGACCGCAATCCACGGGTGGCGTAGTCGGACATTTAAACATCAAAACCACATAAATAGTTCCGCCACTGGTTTGACCGCCCTGAGTCACGGAACCGGGTCGCCGCCACGGAGACTACAACCACCAGCATCCACCAAAAAGGGTCCGGCTCCGGGTGTCCCAAGGCCCAGGGGGCGCGTCAGAACATTTTCATCACCTTTCACAATCACCAATGGGACAAGGCAGGGATGTTCTCTGTCCCCTCTCTTATACATCCTAGTGACGGAGCACCTGCTCTCATCAATTCGCCATAACCCCAATATTAGGTGGATTGAGGTGGGAGGCACCGAGTACAAGTGCTCTCTATTTGCTGATGATGTCCTAGTATATATCACTCAATCACATATATCCATCCATGCTGTTATGGCTGAAATAGATCACTTTGTTACATGGTCAAATTTTAAAATCAATGCAGCAAAGTCTGAGGCCCTCGATGTCTCCCTCCCCAAATCCATATAGGATTCCATCCAGTCCAACTTTCCCTTTGCCTGGCCCTCACAGGGTATCAAATACTTAGGAATTCCTATTCATAGAGACCTCTCCCATCTATGTTATCTTAATTTTGGGCCCTTTATTGAACAACTCCATACAGACCACGGTTGGCAAGTTAGAACTGTAAGATTCACTACGTGAACCACTGGTGTTTTGTGGAAAAGCACATGTACACTGTGTTCCAAATTATTATGCAAAAAGTGTTTAGGAGTGATAAGGGAAGAATTTGTTTGTTTGTCAGTTAAACTCATTGATGGTGATGTGTGTCAGGGCTCTTTATATCACTGTAAGCAATTGCAGACACCTGTGCTAATTAGTTTGGCAGGTGTGTCCAATGAAAGGCAAGACTACTTAAGAAGACTGTCTCACATTATTAAGCAGCCTACATTTTCTGCCAAAATGGGAAAGAAAAAGGATGTGTCGGCTGCTGAGAAGCAACAAATTGTGGAGTGTTTAGGTCAAGGCATGACTACAATCAACATTGTGCGATGATCAGGATGAAGTGTCTTGGCAATCAAGAAGTATGTAGCTGATTCACAGTACACACGTGTGCGTGCTGATAAGGGCAAATTGAGGACTCTTTCCTACAGGCAATTACGTCAGGTTAAAAGAGCAGCGGCAAAAAAGCCTTGTCATAGCAGCAGACAAGTTTTTGAAGCTGCTGGTGCCTCCAACGTCCCCCGAACAACAAGATGCAGGGTCCTTCAGAGGTTTGCAGCTGTGCATATGCCATCCTGTTGACCTCCTCTATCCACTTCACACAAGCAGAAATGGCTCCAGTGGGCCAAACATTACATGAAGATTGATTTCAAAACTGTTTTGTTCACGGATGAGTGCCGTGCAGCGCTCGATGGTCCAGATGGATGGAGTGGAGGATGGCTGGTTGATGGACACCCCACGCAAACACGGCTACAGCGCCAACAAGGAGGAGGTGGAGTAATGTTTTGGGCTGGAATCATGGGGAGAGAGATTGTCGGCCCCTTTAGGATCCCTGAAGGCGCTAAAGATGAACTCCATAATGTATGTGGATTTTCTCAAACAGCACTTCCAGCCATGGTTCAAGAAGAAGAACCATGTATATCACAGCAAGATCATTTTTTTGCATGATAATGCACCATCTCATGCTGTACATAAAACATCTGCATCTCTGGCTGATATGGGCATAAAAGGGGACAAACTTATGGTGTGACCCCCATGCTCCCCTGACCTCTACCCCATTCAGAACCTCTGGAGCATCATCAAAAGGAGTGTCTATGATGGCGGGAGGCAGTTCACATCTAAGCAACAGCTCTGGGAGGGTATTCTGTCCTCATGCAAAACAATTGAAGCAGAAACCATCCAAAACCTGACAAATTCAATGGACGAGAGAGTTCAGAAGCTCCTTTCAAACAAGGGGTCCTATGTGAAAATGTAACATCACCTAGAATAAAGTTTTGAGTTGAAAACTGTTTGATTTCAGTTTCTAATAACCTGCTAATGCTTATAATTTCAAAAATGACCATTTTTTTGGTCTTTATTAAAATGAAAAGGTTGATCGAAAAGTTTGGGGGATCTAAGAGTGTGGCAACCCAGTAGTCATGCTTACTTTGAATTCTGACAATATGAGGGTCATGTTGCAGGTAGTGCAGCAAGAAGGCACTTATGTGTCTTGCGCATCTCGGAGCCCCAAAATTATTTTCCGGGCTAGATGCAGCTACAAATTATTATTAATTTTAAATCTGGTGGAGCTTAGTATAGATGGGCTAATAGGATCAGTGCTGCACACTGCTACAAAGCCCAAATTATTTTCCAGTCAAGATACAGATAAACATGATTAGTAATTTGAAAGCTTAAAACGGTTGGTAGGGTGATTTTAACCAATCATCAAGCTTTTACTCTCCCCAGGATGACACAGGGGTAGAAAAGTCGTTTCGGATCCATGATTTGTTCATCTTTATGAACGTGAGTCTGTCTACATTATCAGTGGAGAGCCGCGTGCACTTATCTGTCAGCACACCACCAGCAGCGCAGCGCTGAACACACGTTCAGACAGAACGCTGGCTGCGGGGCATGACAAGATCTCCAAGGCGTAAGTGGCTAGCTCCGGCCATTTATCCAAATTGGAAGCCCAAAAAGAGCAAGGGTCCAGTGACACAGTCATGGCTTCATTGTTTACTTGGAGATACTCCTGTACCATCGTCTCTAGGCGTTGACTATGTGTCAGACTTCTTGTCTCCTGTGGGCTTGCAAAGGATGGGCTAAAAAAGTGGTGAAATGATTCCGCAAAATTGATGTTACCAGCAGATACTGTGGTTCTGTTACGGTTTGAGTGCTGAACACTTGACGGTCCCACGGTTGGCAAGTTGGAACTGTGAGATTCACTACGTGCACCA
The DNA here is from genome assembly GCF_046119375.1 of Phyllobates terribilis. NCBI lineage: Eukaryota > Metazoa > Chordata > Amphibia > Anura > Dendrobatidae > Phyllobates > Phyllobates terribilis. Next base: position 479,637,063 of record NW_027362764.1, on the reverse strand, counting down.
CTGGTGTTTTGTGGAAAAGCACATGTAAGATTCTGCAACAGTCTCTGCTGATACTCCTGCATGCGTGCATCCCTTTCTATGGCAGGAATAATTTCTGCAAATTTACTTTTGTACCGGGGATCTAACAGTGTGGCAACCCAGTAGTCAGGATTATTTCTAATTCTCACAATTCGAGGGTCATGTTGCAGGTAGTGCAGCAAGAAGGCACTCATGTGTGTTGCGCATCCAGGAGCACCAAGTCCCTGTTGTGTTGGTGGCGAAGTAACAATCATGCTTCCTTCCTCTGTCCTCTCCCCCCAACCTCGCACAACAGAAATGTGATCAAGGTCTCCCTCATCTGATGAGTCTTCCATCAGTTCGTCCTCCACTTCTTCCTGGGCTCCTGCACCTTCCTCATTAGTTTGGCTGCTACCATGCGCCCTGGTAAAACCATCTCCCCCACCCTCACATGCCTGCCGCCTTGGTGCTGCCGACCGTCTGGACCTTGCAGATGTTAGCCCTTCCGCATACAACTCCTCCTCCTCTACTTCCTCCACCTCCTCTTGTGCCACCACCTGACTCCGAATTCTGTTTAACATGTGCTCCAGCATGTAAATCACCGGAATAGTCATGCTGATAATGGCATCGTCAGCACTGAACATCTTCGTCGCCATTTCAAAACTGTGCAGAAGGGTGCATAGGTCCCTGATCTGAGACCACTCCTCCAGCGTGATTTGCCCCACCTCCGGATCTCGTTGGCCCAGGCTATACGTCAGAACGTATTGCACCAGGGCTTGTCGGTGCTGCCACAGTCGCTGCAACATGTGCAGAGTTGAATTCCACCGGGTAGGCACATCGCATTTTAGCCGGTGAAGTGGCAGGCCCAACGACTTCTGTAGAGATGTAAGTCGCTGAGCTGCGGGATGCGAACGGCGGAAGTGAGCACACAGCGACCGTGCCCTCTGCAGAAGGCCATCTAGTCTGGGATAGTGGGCTAAAAATTGCTGGACAACCAGGTTCAACACGTGAGCCATACAAGGCACGTGTGTGACATTGCCCCAGCGAAGGGCCGCACCCAGGTTTGCAGCATTGTCGCACACGGCCTTCCCTGGTTTCAGGTCCAGTGGAGACAACCATTCATGAAATTGGTTCTCCAGAGCTGACCACAACTCCTCAGCTGTGTGACTCACATTTCCCAGACATTTCAAAGTAAAAACCGCCTGATGACGTTGAGCCCTACTGCCAGCATAGTAAGGAGGTGTGCAGGATCCCTTCTGCGCAGTTAGAAAGCTTGTGGCATGACCAGACAGGCTTTGGGTGCAGGTGGAAGACCGAGAGGAGGTTGAGGAGGCAGAAGCAGTGGAGGAACTTTGACATAAAGAGGATTGATGCACAACTCGTGGGGACGCCAAGACTTGGACAGCAGCCCCTTGTCCTGCTGTCACCATAGTTACCCAGTGCCCAGTCAGCGACATGTAACGCCCCTGTCCATGCCTACTCGTCCAAGTGTCTGTGGTGAAATGCACCCTGTCACACACAGAGTTTCTCAAAGAAGCGGTGATGTTGTGTGCGACATGCTGGTGGAGCGCAGGCACACCTTTCTTTGAGAAGTAGTGCCGACTGGGCATCTGGTACTGGGGCACTGCGACGGACATAAGGTCTCGAAAATCCTCTGTGTCCACCAGGCGGAAAGGCAGCATTTCTGTAGCCAAGAGCTTGCAGATGGTGAAATTCAACCTCTTAGCTTTCTCATGGCTAGGAGGAAATGGTCTTTTACTTGTCCACATCTGAGGGACCGAGGGCTGGCTATTGTGCTTAGACGGGGTTGATAAGGGTGTCCCCGGCAAACTGCCGGTCTGTGAGGAAGATGCAGGCGGACATGTTAGGTTGCCTTGATCCAAAGGTGGTGCTATCGATGTCGGACAGCGCTCAACACCAGCTGGTGTTACCACCTCCAAAGAAAATGATGACCTGCCAATCACGCTGGCTGTTGCGGGTAAAGAGGTGGCAGGTGGGCGCCCCAAAACAGGTGTGACTGCTGTCCCCCCAGTCACAGAGGATGAAGAGGCCGCGGATGCACAAGATATGGCAGACGGTGGTTGGCCCGGCCGGCTAGGCCGCATTGTAGCACACTGAGCTTCCCACTGCAACTTATGCTTCATGTCCATGTGCCGGTTCATGCATGAAGTACTCAAACTATGTATTTTTTGGCCTCTACTTAGCTTTTGCTGACAAATGTTACAGATAACACGAGTTGGGTCATCTTTATCGATCTGAAAAAATGCCCAGGCTATGCAAAGCTTAGCACCCATGCGACCTGAAGAGCCACCACGACTTGTGGTGAGAGGCAGAGTTGTGTTTGAGGATGCAGTTGTTGACGTGCTTCCAATACTACGTCTCTGTCCAGGAAGGCGCAACCTGACCTCGTCGTCACTAGCATCTTCCTCCACCTCTTCTGCTGACCTCATCTCTTGGCTGACTGTGGGTTGACAGTAAGTGGGATCTCCAACCTCATCATCATCACCCTGTGCGTTATCACACCCGTCGTCCTCAGAGCCAACCTGTTCCTGCCCTGACAAAAAACTAAAGTTGTCGTTCCAATCAGGTATTTGAGTCTCATCATCGTCTTCCTCATTGTCTCCACCAACAGGAGTTACAGTTTGGGAATGAGGGTCTACATTATGGTCAGAAGCTTCTGCGTCTGGTCCTGGATCCGATTCATAAAGATTCTGGGCATCAGTGCAGATCATTTCCTCGTCTGGATTCACAGAAGCGCTGGAGTCGACCTCTGATTCCCAGGCTATAGTATGAGTAAACAGCTCTGCAGACTCAACCATCTGTTCTACCTCACACTCAGACGGGCAGCCGGAGATTTGGGAGCTGTGAGGAAGCAAGTGCGATTGGGGTGACACCTTTGAGGACTGGAGTATTTGTGACGTTGAAGTTGATGTGGAGGAGAGCCCACTTAAAGGAGCACTTGATATCCGTTGAAGCACCTGCTGTTTTTGTGCCTCATCTGGAATTTGTAGCGATTGGCGTGGCCGTAAGAAAGGGATCTTATCACATTGTCCGCTAAAAGAAGTAGACATTTTAGTTTGGCTGGAAGATGGTCTTTCTTCTGCAGATATTACTGTTGCTTTAACACCTACCCCACGGACACAACCTTTTTTCCCCTTCCCAACACGCCTATTCCCCTTTCCACCAGCAGCAGGCCTTTTTCCACTCATTTCAGTGGTTAACTAATTCACAACTCTGGAGTTGTTTGCACAAAAAAACAATGGATGGGAACCGAGCAGAGCTGAGTGGCCAAACTGTGGTATTAGGCCAAAACTATTGGCTGGGTTAGATGCAGAAAAAAATTATATTCAATTTGCAACCTGATGGAGGTCAGTATAGATGGACTAATAGAGAAAGTCCCACACACAGCTACAAGCCCAAATATTTTTTCAGAAGTAGATGCAGAAAAAAAATATATTCAGTTTGCAACCTGATGGAGGTCAGTATAGATGGACTAATAGAGAAAGTCCCACACACTGCTAGAAGGCCAAATATTTTTTCAGAGGTAGATGCAGAAAAAAATGATATTCAGTTTGCAACCTGATGGAGGTCAGTATAGATGGACTAATAGAGAAAGTCCCACACACTGCTAGAAGGCCAAATATTTTTTCAGAGCTAGATGCAGACAAAAAATTATTTTCAGTTTGCAACCTGATGGAGGTCAGTATAGATGGACTAATAGAACAAGTCCCACACACAGCTAGAAGCCCAAATATTTTTTCAGAGGTAGATGCAGACAAAAAATTATATTCAGTTTGCAACCTGATGGAGGTCTGTATAGATGGATTAATAGAACAAGTCCCACACACAGCTAGAAGCCCAATATTTTTTCAGAGGTAGAGGCAGAAAAAAAATATATTCAGTTTGCAACCTGATGGAGGTCAGTATAGATGGACTAATAGAGAAAGTCCCACACACTGCTAGAAGGCCAAATATTTTTTCAGAGGTAGATGCAGAAAAAAATATATTCAGTTTGCAACCTGATGGAGGTCAGTATAGATGGACTAATAGAGAAAGTCCCACACACTGCTAGAAGGCCAAATATTTTTTCAGAGGTAGATGCAGATAAAAATTATTTTTAATTTGCAACCTGATGGAGGTCAGTATAGATGGACTAATATAGAAAGTCCCACACACTGCTAGAAGGCCAAATATTTTTTCAGAGCTAGATGCAGACAAAAAATTATTTTAAGTTTGCAACCTGATGGAGGTCAGTATAGATGGACTAATAGAACAAGTCCCACACACAGCTAGAAGCCCAAATATTTTTTCAGAGGTAGATGCAGAAAAAAATTATATTCAGTTTGCAACCTGATGGAGGTCTGTATAGATGGATTAATAGAACAAGTCCCACACACAGCTAGAAGCCCAATATTTTTTCAGAGGTAGAGGCAGAAAAAAAATATATTCAGTTTGCAACCTGATGGAGGTCAGTATAGATGGACTAATAGAGAAAGTCCCACACACTGCTAGAAGGCCAAATATTTTTTCAGAGGTAGATGCAGAAAAAAATATATTCAGTTTGCAACCTGATGGAGGTCAGTATAGATGGACTAATAGAGAAAGTCCCACACACTGCTAGAAGGCCAAATATTTTTTCAGAGGTAGATGCAGATAAAAATTATTTTTAATTTGCAACCTGATGGAGGTCAGTATAGATGGACTAATATAGAAAGTCCCACACACTGCTAGAAGGCCAAATATTTTTTCAGAGCTAGATGCAGACAAAAAATTATTTTCAGTTTGCAACCTGATGGAGGTCAGTATAGATGGACTAATAGAACAAGTCCCACACACAACTAGAAGCCCAAATATTTTTTCAGAGGTAGATGCAGAAAAAAATTATATTCAGTTTGCAACCTGATTGAGGTCTGTATAGATGGATTATTAGAACAAGTCCCACACACAGCTAGAAGCCCAATATTTTTTCAGAGGTAGATGCAGAAAAAAAATATATTCAGTTTGCAACCTGATGGAGGTCAGTATAGATGGACTAATAGAGAAAGTCCCTCACACTGCTAGAAGGCCAAATATTTTTTCAGAGCTAGATGCAGACAAAAAAATATTTTTAATTTGCAACCTGATGGAGGTCAGTATAGATGGACTAATAGAGAAAGTCCCACACACTGCTAGAAGGCCAAGTATTTTTTCAGAGCTGGATGCAGATAAAAATTATTTTTAATTTGCAACCTGATGGAGGTCAGTATAGATGGACTAATAGAGAAAGTCCCACACACTGCTAGAAGGCCAAATATTTTTTCAGAGCTAGATGCAGAAAAATATTATATTCAGTTTGCAACCTGATGGAGGTTAGTATAGATGGACTAATAGAACAAATCCCACACCCTGCTAGAAGCCCAAATATTTTTTCAGAGGTAGATGCAGATAAAAATTATTTTTAATTTGCAACCTGATGGAGGTCAGTATAGATGGACTAATAGAGAAAGTCCCACACACTGCTAGAAGGCCAAATATTTTTTCAGAGCTAGATGCAGACAAAAAATTATTTTCAGTTTACAACCTGATGGAGGTCAGTATAGATGGACTAATAGAACAAGTCCCACACACAGCTAGAAGCCCAAATATTTTTTCAGAGGTAGATGCAGAAAAAAATTATATTCAGTTTGCAACCTGATGGAGGTCTGTATAGATGGATTAATAGAACAAGTCCCACACACAGCTAGAAGCCCAATATTTTTTCAGAGGTAGATGCAGAAAAAAAATATATTCAGTTTGCAACCTGATGGAGGTCAGTATAGATGGACTAATAGAGAAAGTCCCACACACTGCTAGAAGGCCAAATATTTTTTCAGAGCTAGATGCAGACAAAAAATTATTTTTAATTTGCAACCTGATGGAGGTCAGTATAGATGGACTAATAGAGAAAGTCCCACACACTGCTAGAAGGCCAAATATTTTTTCAGAGCTGGATGCAGATAAAAATTATTTTTAATTTGCAACCTGATTGAGGTCAGTATAGATGGACTAATAGAGAAAGTCCCACACACTGCTATAAGGCCAAATATTTTTTCAGAGCTAGATACAGAAAAAAATTATATTCAGTTTGCAACCTGATGGAGGTCAGTATAGATGGACTAATAGAACAAGTCCCACACACAGCTAGAAGCCCAAATATTTTTTCAGAGGTAGATGCAGATAAAAATTATTTTTAATTTGCAACCTGATGGAGGTCAGTATAGATGGACTAATAGAACAAGTCCCACGCACAGCTAGAAGCCCAAATATTTTTTCAGAGGTAGATGCAGAAAAAAATTATATTCAGTTTGCAACCTGATGGAGGTCTGTATAGATGGATTAATAGAACAAGTCCCACACACAGCTAGAAGCCCAATATTTTTTCAGAGGTAGAGGCAGAAAAAAAATATATTCAGTTTGCAACCTGATGGAGGTCAGTATAGATGGACTAATAGAGAAAGTCCCACACACTGCTAGAAGGCCAAATATTTTTTCAGAGGTAGATGCAGAAAAAAATATATTCAGTTTGCAACCTGATGGAGGTCAGTATAGATGGACTAATAGAGAAAGTCCCACACACTGCTAGAAGGCCAAATATTTTTTCAGAGGTAGATGCAGATAAAAATTATTTTTAATTTGCAACCTGATGGAGGTCAGTATAGATGGACTAATATAGAAAGTCCCACACACTGCTAGAAGGCCAAATATTTTTTCAGAGCTAGATGCATACAAAAAATTATTTTAAGTTTGCAACCTGATGGAGGTCAGTATAGATGGACTAATAGAACAAGTCCCACACACAGCTAGAAGCCCAAATATTTTTTCAGAGGTAGATGCAGAAAAAAATTATATTCAGTTTGCAACCTGATGGAGGTCTGTATAGATGGATTAATAGAACAAGTCCCACACACAGCTAGAAGCCCAATATTTTTTCAGAGGTAGAGGCAGAAAAAAAATATATTCAGTTTGCAACCTGATGGAGGTCAGTATAGATGGACTAATAGAGAAAGTCCCACACACTGCTAGAAGGCCAAATATTTTTTCAGAGGTAGATGCAGAAAAAAATATATTCAGTTTGCAACCTGATGGAGGTCAGTATAGATGGACTAATAGAGAAAGTCCCACACACTGCTAGAAGGCCAAATATTTTTTCAGAGGTAGATGCAGATAAAAATTATTTTTAATTTGCAACCTGATGGAGGTCAGTATAGATGGACTAATATAGAAAGTCCCACACACAGCTAGAAGCCCAAATATTTTTTCAGAGGTAGATGCAGATAAAAATTATTTTTAATTTGCAACCTGATGGAGGTCAGTATAGATGGACTAATAGAACAAGTCCCACGCACAGCTAGAAGCCCAAATATTTTTTCAGAGGTAGATGCAGAAAACAATTATATTCAGTTTGCAACCTGATGGAGGTCTGTATAGATGGATTAATAGAACAAGTCCCACACACAGCTAGAAGCCCAATATTTTTTCAGAGGTAGAGGCAGAAAACCAATATATTCAGTTTGCAACCTGATGGAGGTCAGTATAGATGGACTAATAGAGAAAGTCCCACACACTGCTAGAAGGCCAAATATTTTTTCAGAGGTAGATGCAGAAAAAAATATATTCAGTTTGCAACCTGATGGAGGTCAGTATAGATGGACTAATAGAGAAAGTCCCACACACTGCTAGAAGGCCAAATATTTTTTCAGAGGTAGATGCAGATAAAAATTATTTTTAATTTGCAACCTGATGGAGGTCAGTATAGATGGACTAATATAGAAAGTCCCACACACTGCTAGAAGGCCAAATATTTTTTCAGAGCTAGATGCAGACAAAAAATTATTTTAAGTTTGCAACCTGATGGAGGTCAGTATAGATGGACTAATAGAACAAGTCCCACACACAGCTAGAAGCCCAAATATTTTTTCAGAGGTAGATGCAGAAAAAAATTATATTCAGTTTGCAACCTGATGGAGGTCTGTATAGATGGATTAATAGAACAAGTCCCACACACAGCTAGAAGCCCAATATTTTTTCAGAGGTAGAGGCAGAAAAAAAATATATTCAGTTTGCAACCTGATGGAGGTCAGTATAGATGGACTAATAGAGAAAGTCCCACACACTGCTAGAAGGCCAAATATTTTTTCAGAGGTAGATGCAGAAAAAAATATATTCAGTTTGCAACCTGATGGAGGTCAGTATAGATGGACTAATAGAGAAAGTCCCACACACTGCTAGAAGGCCAAATATTTTTTCAGAGCTAGATGCAGACAAAAAAATATTTTTAATTTGCAACCTGATGGAGGTCAGTATAGATGGACTAATAGAGAAAGTCCCACACACTGCTAGAAGGCCAAGTATTTTTTCAGAGCTGGATGCAGATAAAAATTATTTTTAATTTGCAACCTGATGGAGGTCAGTATAGATGGACTAATAGAGAAAGTCCCACACACTGCTAGAAGGCCAAATATTTTTTCAGAGCTAGATGCAGAAAAATATTATATTCAGTTTGCAACCTGATGGAGGTTAGTATAGATGGACTAATAGAACAAATCCCACACACAGCTAGAAGCCCAAATATTTTTTCAGAGGTAGATGCAGATAAAAATTATTTTTAATTTGCAACCTGATGGAGGTCAGTATAGATGGACTAATAGAGAAAGTCCCACACACTGCTAGAAGGCCAAATATTTTTTCAGAGCTAGATGCAGACAAAAAATTATTTTCAGTTTACAACCTGATGGAGGTCAGTATAGATGGACTAATAGAACAAGTCCCACACACAGCTAGAAGCCCAAATATTTTTTCAGAGGTAGATGCAGAAAAAAATTATATTCAGTTTGCAACCTGATGGAGGTCTGTATAGATGGATTAATAGAACAAGTCCCACACACAGCTAGAAGCCCAATATTTTTTCAGAGGTAGATGCAGAAAAAAAATATATTCAGTTTGCAACCTGATGGAGGTCAGTATAGATGGACTAATAGAGAAAGTCCCACACACTGCTAGAAGGCCAAATATTTTTTCAGAGCTAGATGCAGACAAAAAATTATTTTTAATTTGCAACCTGATGGAGGTCAGTATAGATGGACTAATAGAGAAAGTCCCACACACTGCTAGAAGGCCAAATATTTTTTCAGAGCTGGATGCAGATAAAAATTATTTTTAATTTGCAACCTGATTGAGGTCAGTATAGATGGACTAATAGAGAAAGTCCCACACACTGCTATAAGGCCAAATATTTTTTCAGAGCTAGATACAGAAAAAAATTATATTCAGTTTGCAACCTGATGGAGGTCAGTATAGATGGACTAATAGAACAAGTCCCACACACAGCTAGAAGCCCAAATATTTTTTCAGAGGTAGATGCAGATAAAAATTATTTTTAATTTGCAACCTGATGGAGGTCAGTATAGATGGACTAATATAGAAAGTCCCACACACTGCTAGAAGGCCAAATATTTTTTCAGAGCTAGATGCATACAAAAAATTATTTTAAGTTTGCAACCTGATGGAGGTCAGTATAGATGGACTAATAGAACAAGTCCCACACAAAGCTAGAAGCCCAAATATTTTTTCAGAGGTAGATGCAGAAAAAAATTATATTCAGTTTGCAACCTGATGGAGGTCTGTATAGATGGATTAATAGAACAAGTCCCACACACAGCTAGAAGCCCAATATTTTTTCAGAGGTAGAGGCAGAAAAAAAATATATTCAGTTTGCAACCTGATGGAGGTCAGTATAGATGGACTAATAGAGAAAGTCCCACACACTGCTAGAAGGCCAAATATTTTTTCAGAGGTAGATGCAGAAAAAAATATATTCAGTTTGCAACCTGATGGAGGTCAGTATAGATGGACTAATAGAGAAAGTCCCACACACTGCTAGAAGGCCAAATATTTTTTCAGAGGTAGATGCAGATAAAAATTATTTTTAATTTGCAACCTGATGGAGGTCAGTATAGATGGACTAATATAGAAAGTCCCACACACAGCTAGAAGCCCAAATATTTTTTCAGAGGTAGATGCAGATAAAAATTATTTTTAATTTGCAACCTGATGGAGGTCAGTATAGATGGACTAATAGAACAAGTCCCACACGCAGCTAGAAGCCCAAATATTTTTTCAGAGGTAGATGCAGAAAACAATTATATTCAGTTTGCAACCTGATGGAGGTCTGTATAGATAGATTAATAGAACAAGTCCCACACACAGCTAGAAGCCCAATATTTTTTCAGAGGTAGAGGCAGAAAAAAAATATATTCAGTTTGCAACCTGATGGAGGTCAGTATAGATGGACTAATAGAGAAAGTCCCACACACTGCTAGAAGGCCAAATATTTTTTCAGAGGTAGATGCAGAAAAAAATATATTCAGTTTGCAACCTGATGGAGGTCAGTATAGATGGACTAATAGAGAAAGTCCCACACACTGCTAGAAGGCCAAATATTTTTTCAGAGGTAGATGCAGATAAAAATTATTTTTAATTTGCAACCTGATGGAGGTCAGTATAGATGGACTAATATAGAAAGTCCCACACACTGCTAGAAGGCCAAATATTTTTTCAGAGCTAGATGCAGACAAAAAATTATTTTAAGTTTGCAACCTGATGGAGGTCAGTATAGATGGACTAATAGAACAAGTCCCACACACAGCTAGAAGCCCAAATATTTTTTCAGAGGTAGATGCAGAAAAAAATTATATTCAGTTTGCAACCTGATGGAGGTCTGTATAGATGGATTAATAGAACAAGTCCCACACACAGCTAGAAGCCCAATATTTTTTCAGAGGTAGAGGCAGAAAAAAAATATATTCAGTTTGCAACCTGATGGAGGTCAGTATAGATGGACTAATAGAGAAAGTCCCACACACTGCTAGAAGGCCAAATATTTTTTCAGAGGTAGATGCAGAAAAAAATATATTCAGTTTGCAACCTGATGGAGGTCAGTATAGATGGACTAATAGAGAAAGTCCCACACACTGCTAGAAGGCCAAATATTTTTTCAGAGGTAGATGCAGATAAAAATTATTTTTAATTTGCAACCTGATGGAGGTCAGTATAGATGGACTAATATAGAAAGTCCCACACACTGCTAGAAGGCCAAATATTTTTTCAGAGCTAGATGCAGACAAAAAATTATTTTCAGTTTGCAACCTGATGGAGGTCAGTATAGATGGACTAATAGAACAAGTCCCACACACAGCTAGAAGCCCAAATATTTTTTCAGAGGTAGATGCAGAAAAAAATTATATTCAGTTTGCAACCTGATGGAGGTCTGTATAGATGGTTTAATAGAACAAGTCCCACACACAGCTAGAAGCCCAATATTTTTTCAGAGGTAGATGCAGAAAAAAAATATATTCAGTTTGCAACCTGATGGAGGTCAGTATAGATGGACTAATAGAGAAAGTCCCACACACTGCTAGAAGGCCAAATATTTTTTCAGAGCTAGATGCAGACAAAAAATATTTTTAATTTGCAACCTGATGGAGGTCAGTATAGATGGACTAATAGAGAAAGTCCCACACACTGCTAGAAGGCCAAGTATTTTTTCAGAGCTGGATGCAGATAAAAATTATTTTTAATTTGCAACCTGATGGAGGTCAGTATAGATGGACTAATAGAGAAAGTCCCACACACTGCTAGAAGGCCAAATATTTTTTCAGAGCTAGATGCAGAAAAATATTATATTCAGTTTGCAACCTGATGGAGGTTAGTATAGATGGACTAATAGAACAAATCCCACACACAGCTAGAAGCCCAAATATTTTTTCAGAGGTAGATGCAGATAAAAATTATTTTTAATTTGCAACCTGATGGAGGTCAGTATAGATGGACTAATAGAGAAAGTCCCACACACTGCTAGAAGGCCAAGTATTTTTTCAGAGCTGGATGCAGATAAAAATTATTTTTAATTTGCAACCTGATGGAGGTCAGTATAGATGGACTAATAGAGAAAGTCCCACACACTGCTAGAAGGCCAAATATTTTTTCAGAGCTAGATGCAGAAAAATATTATATTCAGTTTGCAACCTGATGGAGGTTAGTATAGATGGACTAATAGAACAAATCCCACACACAGCTAGAAGTCCAAATATTTTTTCAGAGGTAGATGCAGATAAAAATTATTTTTAATTTGCAACCTGATGGAGGTCAGTATAGATGGACTAATAGAGAAAGTCCCACACACTGCTAGAAGGCCAAATATTTTTTCAGAGCTAGATGCAGACAAAAAATTATTTTCAGTTTACAACCTGATGGAGGTCAGTATAGATGGACTAATAGAACAAGTCCCACACACAGCTAGAAGCCCAAATATTTTTTCAGAGGTAGATGCAGAAAAAAATTATATTCAGTTTGCAACCTGATGGAGGTCTGTATAGATGGATTAATAGAACAAGTCCCACACACAGCTAGAAGCCCAATATTTTTTCAGAGGTAGATGCAGAAAAACAATATATTCAGTTTGCAACCTGATGGAGGTCAGTATAGATGGACTAATAGAGAAAGTCCCACACACTGCTAGAAGGCCAAATATTTTTTCAGAGCTAGATGCAGACAAAAAATTATTTTTAATTTGCAACCTGATGGAGGTCAGTATAGATGGACTAATAGAGAAAGTCCCACACACTGGTAGAAGGCCAAATATTTTTTCAGAGCTGGATGCAGATAAAAATTATTTTTAATTTGCAACCTGATTGAGGTCAGTATAGATGGACTAATAGAGAAAGTCCCACACACTGCTATAAGGCCAAATATTTTTTCAGAGCTAGATACAGAAAAAAATTATATTCAGTTTGCAACCTGATGGAGGTCAGTATAGATGGACTAATAGAACAAGTCCCACACACAGCTAGAAACCCAAATATTTTTTCAGAGGTAGATGCAGAAAAAAATTATTTTTAATTTGCAACCTGATGGAGGTCAGTATAGATGGACTAATAGAACAAGTCCCACGCACAGCTAGAAGCCCAAATATTTTTTCAGAGGTAGATGCAGAAAAAAATTATATTCAGTTTGCAACCTGATGGAGGTCTGTATAGATGGATTAATAGAACAAGTCCCACACACAGCTAGAAGCCCAATATTTTTTCAGAGGTAGATGCAGAAAAAAAATATATTCAGTTTGCAACCTGATGGAGGTCAGTATAGATGGACTAATAGAGAAAGTCCCACACACTGCTAGAAGGCCAAATATTTTTTCAGAGCTAGATGCAGAAAAAAATTATATTCAGTTTGCAACCTGATGGAGGTCAGTATAGATGGACTAATAGAACAAGTCCCACACACTGCTAGAAGCCCAAATATTTTTTCAGAGCTAGATGCAGAAAAAAATTATATTCAATTTGCAACCTGATGGAGGTCAGTATAGATGGACTAATAGAATGATGCTATGCCCAAAAGATTTTACTTCACTAGGTGCAGTAAAAAAATTGGTATTCTATACACAGGTGGTATATCTTGCAACACAGATAGGCTACTCCACTGACTAACACACTCTGCAATAGGCCAAAAAGGATTAGCTTTGCTAGATTCAGCCAAATGCTGTGAAAAAAACTTGCACAGCACTGGCACAGACCTGCCTGGCAAAAACTGATAGGAACTGATGTAACCTAGTCCTGAAAAGGACTGCAATTACAATTAGTCTTTACTCCCACAATCTATCTATTTAAGAGCACAGACCTGCCTGATAAAAGTCATAGGAAATGCTGTAACCTAGTCCTTAAAAGGACTGCAATCACAACTATTCCCTACTCCCAAGCTATCTGTAGATTTGTGCGAAAATTGGCTTGAAATTAACAAGGTATAGCGCACACAGCAACAGCGGTGCCGTCTAACACGCAGCTGCAGCAGTGAGAAAATGGTGGCGACGGGGAAAATGGCTTGGTCTTATAGGGCAAGGACATGTGACATACACTGCCAATGACACATGCCCTTGCTTGTGTGAAAAAAGCACTTCGCTCCGTGTGTGCGCTGCTGATAGGCTGACAGACTGCACCTCCCCACTGCAAATGCGGGAAAGAGAAAAAAAAATGGAGATCTTCATTATTCCTGCAGAGATCCATCCCCTGCCCCTCCCCCCACCCCGCTGTACACTCAAACTGCGTATTAACATTAATTTTCATCATTACTGAGAAAAAATCCAGTTATGATTTTGGTGCACGAACAGTTATCGAACATAACCTCGAACAGCCGAATTTTTCTCAAATCGTTCGTGTTCGCCGAACGGCTCGAACACCGCCCGAAACAGCTCGAATTTGAGATTGGTGAACAGTTCGAGTAGAACAACGCTCATCTCTACCCATAATATCTGTATAATTAAGAGTAGCAATAGAAGTTATGACAACATTGAAGAGGGTTAGAAATAACTGATATTAACTCCTTTATAAGAGACTGATCCACCATAATTTCTGAGCAGCTTTGTCCCCCCTGATGTTATAAGTTGACATGTTCTGCCATGTTGGCAATGTTTCTGTTGTTCTAAATGCTCGAGTGCTTGGTACTCGAATCGAGCAGGTCTGACGCTGAGACGGGCTCAACTCGATTACTGAGTATAATTGAAGTCAATGGGAAATGCGAACAGGAGAGCTCGGGGGGCAGGAAAATTGCTGAAATGGATGGAAACAGTGCTCAAATGGAATGGGAACCACATGGGGAAAACGCCTGGAATCATGTCTGACTCCCAGGTCGCTGCTGGGAATAAAGTTTTCAGAGTATTATTCCACTTTTACAGATTGACGATAAAACATACAAAACCAAAAATAAAATGGATTTTACAGGAAAAAACTTTAGGAAACATTCTTTCCTGCATAATGACTTGTCTACAGTATAAGGCAAAATTAAAAAGAGAAAAAAAAAGCACCTCCTGCAGCGCTTAACAGCCGGGCCACCTCTCACCATATATCCCCATTCCATATGACTACAGTAGATTACATAGTAGAGGGGGAAATAAAACTATACCCACCGGTAGTCACCGGTAAATGTAATTTTAATATTTTACTACCTTATTTGGGCATGTGGAGTGTGTGACATGGTCAGACATATCCTGTTTAATTTAGGAAGGAGGGACTCTGAAACTCACAAAGCCTATGCGGACAAAGCAAGAACTGCCAAAAATCAGAAGGAAAAGGGATTCCGATATACCCTGTACTAGACATAAAGGAGGGCCTCATACACTGTGTCTCATCATCATCTACCTCTTGAGACACTAATTGCCGTCCCCCACGATCGTCTTCTTTTGACCATGGCTGCTCAAATATTTGGGCTTCATTATACACGATCTCCTCTTGAAACACGCGGGGCGAGAGGCCAGAATCAATAAATGGAAATGTAAAGATTTGCTCGGCGTGTCCGAGTGTGGGATCGCTTGACTCCTTGGACTTGCCATTATGGAAGGAAGGAGGATCAGGGTGAGGATTATGTGGTCCAGACTCTTGGCTACTGAGACTGGGCCATCTGGAAGACAGGGTGGTGCTGGCAAACATACTGGAAGCATTATCTGCCATCCAACCACAGCATAATTTAAAGCTATTCTTTCAAAACGTGGCCAGTATTCCTCCCCCCTTGACTAACACCCTTCAGCCTGGGTAAATCATCACAAATGATCTCTAGTGACATCCGGTGCATACAAATATTAAGTTGAAGCTTGTACACTTCTCTCCACCTACATATGTGCAGTATGTGGCTAAAGTTGATTTGTGATCTCATACCTGGCATATAGGATTGCATCATCCCCTTAAATTAGTGATAGCTTTTTTTGGGCAAGGCACTGGCTAAACATGTGTCACGGGTGTGCCAGATGTGACAGACAGTCGCCCTGCAGTTGGTTGCAGAAGATTTCTTCATTTGGCATTACAGACATCTTCTTAGATCTGTCTCACTCTAGGACCCAGCGGCTACCTCCCTCCTGCTACTTGACTACCAGGCCTGGGTGTTTAAATACTTTTTGATTGCTACAGGGAGGTGCCTGTGATATTCACATGTTTCCTTGTGAAGGCTTGCAGCTATTGCAGTCTTCTTACTTCTTCTGGTGCTAAGAGGTCATGTGGTGTAATCTCTCTGAAGTGGCTCAAGCTAAGTTACTTTCCCCCATGTTTGTCTCCCTTGTTGTCTTTAGTTGTTAGTGGGGACTGACTAGTGCTCATACCCCCTTCCCTATCCAGGGCCAAGCTCTAGGGAAATACAGGGTTTAGGTTCCTGTCCGGTGATTGGTGAGGAACCAATATAGGGATGATAGGGGAGACAGGGTGATATCAGATCAGCCTAGGAGGTCTTCACTCCCCCTTTCCTTAGTGTCTGGGCTCCCTTCCCCTCTTCCCTTTGTGTTGCACTTAGTCTTTCCACACCTTGCGTGACAACATGTCACTGGCTAAACATGCAGGACTGACAGTAGTCAGATCATACTGATATAAGGCTGTAATCTGTGGCAAAAGGCAGGGCACTCCTCTCCTGCAATCTTAGGTGGCAAAATTCCCAACATTGCGCATATGACCAAGATCTTCTCTTGTTTTGCAGTCCATGAAGTCTGGAAGTCTTATCCTTTGGACAGGTGCTGGTATCAGAGGCCATGGGGCAGATTTCATTATTATAAGATGTTGTACACATCCATTTTACCAGTAATCACATGCACAGGAGACTAAAGCACAAGTCATACACACTATGAGGTTTATAGTGGGAATAATTTACTGCTCATTTCCTATTACCATAAAACTATATAAAATGGATGTTACAATGATTTAGGGGCAATGAATAAACTGTCTGTCCGATAATAGGTGGCATTATTAAATTCACACAATCATGTTTCAATCTATACTTCCACAAAATACAACCAGTGTATTGTATAACATCATCTTGACATCAGATGTAGGAAATGTCTATACATGCAGAGCATTGCATTTAAACATTTGAATGAAATATGCAGCTCATATCTATATATCCCCGCAATTAGTGGGTGACCTTTTCTGTTCTTCTGACTCTGAATGCAGTGGTTTTGATGTTGAATTGCCAGCTGTCTCCATCAATCACTGTAATGTGTTCTTAAACATGTGGGAGAAAGAATGGAAGAAGAGAATAGATTTCGGAAGTATATTTATAATGAGGACTAGAAAGTAAAAAAGTAAATGACAGGGGAACAATACTATACTTCAATGCATTCCATGTTCAGATCTTCAACATCCTTTTGTGCATAGATTTACTGAGACACTTATTTTACTCATTTCTGCTTAGTCATTGATTGCTGAAAAATATATGCTTAACAAGGTCTATTTTGTAACATATATTAGTACCGTACATAATGAAAAGTTCATAGACCCAACGCTTCCAAGTTCCAAGTATACTAAAGCAAAAGTCCCTAACCTTTGCTAGTTCAAATATTCAGGTGGTGCTGCATCATACTATATTGTAAAAATCTTTAAATATATAGTGATCAGCCAAAACCAATCAAAGGTCAGGTGAATACTAATAGCTGTGATTAACTCATGACAATAGCCTCTGCTGTGGGCTTCCCCATAATGCCTTGCAGTTATCACATCACATATAGTCCAGCCTATCAGAAGGGACTATAGTAGCCTGTATAAAAGACTAGACAGGGAATGCAAAGGAAAGGATAGCCCTAAAACATTGGACAAATACTCCAGACAGTAATGTGTTGTATAATTGCAACAGTGAAAATGAGTGTAGTAGTCTGCAAATAAAAACAGATATTCAATTGATAAGGGAAGAGAGAGACAGAAAAAGTGCCAGCAGCAGACTCACTGTGGTTAATCAATTGTATCGTGCAGCTGGCTTCTCTTTGGCTGCTTTGAATTACAATTAGGCTGAGTTCACACGATGCGTATTTAATGCGTTTCCGCAGCGTTTTTGCAGTTGCGTAAACGCCGCAGAAATGCATGAAAAACGCATGGTAGAAGGGCAGCAATGTTCCCCAATTGAAATCCGCATGTGCTGTGCCCATGATGCGGATCTTTCCGCAGCGTAAACGCTGCGCTCAAAAATCCGCAGCATGTCAATTAATTTTGCGTAAACGCGGCGTTTTCGCCGCCATTGACTTGCATTAGAACGCGCCAATTCTGCAAGACTGCATCTGTACTTGCGTTATTGGCGCGTTCTAATGTGCGGATGGTACCCGAGTGTGGAGAAGAGGAGAGTCTCATCCACACCCAGGTACCATTAAAAAAGCTGTAAAACAAGAATAAAATAAAAAATATATATATACTTACCATCTGTCGGCCCTCGCAGCGCTCCTGCTTGGTTCCCGACACTTGCAGTGAGTTGAAGGACCTGCGCTGACGTCAGAGTCATGTGACGAGTCACGTGAAGCTGACGTCGGCAGGTCTTTCAATTCAAAGTTGCCGGCGAGGGAGAATGGAGTGTAAAGCAGGACAGCGCGGGCCTTCGGAAGTAAGTATATACACTCTCTCGGGTCACACTATATAAATCCATGCTGTTTGCATGGATTTATACAGTGTGACCTAGTTGTCAAGCACTTTCCAGGTGATGCTAAAATCGCCTGGAAAGCGCTTGTCAATCAGCATGCGGAAACGCATGTGAATCCGCATGTGGATCCGCATGTATTCTGCAGGAAAAACGCATGCACAATCTGCATGTGTTTTTTCTGCCAGGGAGATGCAGAAATGATGCAGAAATTTTCTGCTTCATTTCTGCATCGTGTGCACATACCCTTACACCTCTTTTTCTTCATTCTTAATGTAGTAGAAAGCAGCAGCAAGGCAGCACAATGTTTTTACAGAAAAAAAATCTGAAATTAGTGTCAGTTAGAGACAGTGTATTTGCTTCTCACACGCGACGGTACTGAGCTTTTACATTTCTTATGTCATCCGTTTTGTAAAATGTAAAATAATTATTATTCTTTTGAATATAAAAGAAAAGACCCCCACACCCAGTAATTTAACTGACACTTTCTACCTTATAAAGTGTGCATGTCACAAACATTTTTTTTTACTTTTTTTGGATATCTATTTTACTAGTCAAAGTTTACATCTGTACACGACACACCAGTAAAGCACCCGATATGATGTGTACCTGCCTAAGATTTCTCATGCAAACATTGAATATATGAAATTGAAACTGCATTACTCACAGCTTGCACCTGTTCACACTTGTCTGGTTCTGCTTGGAGGTGCTGGTCAGTCTTTTTGATATTTGTTATACACTCCCTCTGACTGAGCATTCTTTCAATCAGTGCAAGGCATTTTTAATTAGAGCTGGATCCTACCTGCCCTTAAAATTGTAGGTTTTTAGCCTGGGAAAGGCATCATATTAGGTAAGGGTCCCAACAAAGGGGTATGCCTTGTCACTGGCTCTTTGGCTGTCACGAATTGCCCAATTTGTGCGCTAAGTACCTTAATTTTTAACGTATTTTGTATAGCAGTAATGAAGTTCCAATTTCATATATTCAATGTTTGCATATCATAGCATTTCAGAGTGCAGCTATTTTTTCTTAGCTTTATTGACTTGTTCGTCTCAGCTTGCACCTGTTCACACTTGTTTTGTTCTGTTTGGAGGTGCTGGTCAGTATTTTTGATATAAGATTTCTTATCACAACTTTTGGGAAGGTGTTTGAAAGTAAAAACAGAATACAATGTTTGAAAAATGTAAACATTAAACCATCCATGTCTGTTTTTGCATACCTGTATCACTAGTGCAAATTGACAGCTATACATACTACACCTGCTACCGCATTTTGTTTTTTTGTACATGTGTCTACCTATCTAGCATTTTTTGTTACATAATTCTTGACAAGGGTTGATTAATTGGGGTTAAAAAGATTGTTGAAAGTTAATTTTAATGTTGTACAAAATATATACTACATGAAAATGGTAATGCTCTGGGTGAGGCTGTGTGCCCACGATGAGGATTTAATGGGTTTCCGCAGCGGCATTTCCGCCGCGAAAACGCATTAAAAATGCTTGTTAAGTTGTCTGCCATGTTTCCCAATGATAATCCGCATGTGCTGTGGACATGCTGCGGAAATTTCCGCTGCGGATTATCATTGCGAAAAAATCCGCAGCGCAACCATTTATTGTGCGTAATCGCGGCGAAATCGCCGCCATTGACTTGCATTGAACCACATAACATCCGCGTGTATACATATATGTATGCGGATGTTATGCAGTTCAATGTGCGGATGGTACCTGGGTCTGGAGAAGAGGAGACTCTCCCCCAGACCCGGGTACCATTAGTAAAAAATGAATTAAAACGTAAAAAAAAAAAAAAAAAACACTATACTTACCTCTCCGGCGGCCCCCGGTCTCCTCTCCGGTGGCGTTCTCTGTCTTCGGCGTTCCACAGTGTTCTGAAAGGGCGTGACCTGTCAGCTGACTAAATGACGTCACCGCAGGTCCTTTCTGAACACCGTAAAACGCCGGAGAGGTAAGAATAGTGGTTTTTTTTATTTTTTACGTTTTAATTCTTTTTTTTACAATTGATGCTGCATTTAAAGCAGCATAAGTTGGTCACATAATATAAATCCATGCCAGTTGCATGGATTTATATTATGTGACCAATTTGTCCATAACTTCTCCAAGTGATGCTCAAAATCGCTTGGAAAAGCGCTTGAAGAAACGCATGAAAAAATGCATGCAAAAACGCTTAAAAAATGCTTTTCCTTGGCATAAAAAATGCATGTAAAATCCGCATGTGTTTTTTCTGCCAGGGAGAGGCAGAAACGCTCAGGAAAAATCCACATCAATTCAGCATCGTGGGCACATAGCCTGACGCAAATGAAAAGAAAAAGACCCATATTACAGCTAAGAATTTGTGATCCGCTAGCAGCAGCAGAAGCATCACCTCCACCACTGGCACCAGCTATCCGGGCAGTAGTACTACCAAATCCAGGCCATGATTGGCCTCCCTGATCTGCAGTAAGGGTGTTCGTAGAGAGGAAGCGTTATGGAATATATATGGCACATACAGTAACTCATCTCAGTCACAGTAGGATGATGTTTGACAGTGACACAGTCAGTTGTCAGTGTTCAGTACAGAATGGTTTGCCTGATCACAAATGATTAAGAGGGGATCATTTTTGGAACATTTTTTTTAATTTAAAAAAAATATAAAAAACCTGTCAGTGTACTGTGTTATTAACCACTTTACCCCCAAGGGTGGTTTGCACGTTAATGACCAGGCAACTGTCACTTTATGAGGTAATTACTCTGGAACGCTTCAATGGATCCCGCTGATTCTGAGACTGTTTTTTGTGACATATTGTACTTCATGACTGTGGCAAAATTTCTTCGATATCACTTGCGTTTATTTGTGAAAAAAAAATCGGAAATTTGGCGAAAATTTGGAAAATTTTGGAATTTTCTAAATTTTTATTTTTATGCCTTTAAGTCAGAGAGATATGTCACACAAAATAGTTAATAAATAACATTTCCCACATGTCTACTTCACATCAGCACAATTTTGGAACCAACATTTTTTTTTAGTAGGGAGCTATAAGGGTTAAAAGGTGACCAGCGATTTCTCATTTTTACAACAAAATTTACAAAACCATTTTTTTAGAGACCACATCACATTTGATGTGACTTTGAGGGGCCTTTATGACAGAAAATACCCAAAAATGACACCATTCTAAAAACTGCACCCCTCAAGGTGCTCAAAACCACAACCAATAAGTTTATTAACCCTTCAGGTGCTTCACAGGAATTTTTGGAATGTGGAAGAAAAAAATGAACATTTATCTTTTTTCACAAAAATGTTACTTTACACCCAATTTTTTTCGCAGGGGTAACAGGAAAAAATGGACCCCAAAATTTGTTGTGCAATTTCCTCGATTTCCCGATTTCGATCGCGGCATTTCGGGGGTTAATGTGCAGGGAGCAGTGCGAGACAGCTCCCTGCACATAGCATCGGGTGTCAGCTGTAACAACCAGCTGACACCCGGCGGCGATTTCGCCCGCACCGCTTGTGTGCGGGCGAAATCGCTAGGGCGTATTAATACGTATCAGGCCCATAAGGCCCAGGGCACAGATACGTATTAGTACGCCCTGGGCCAGAAAGGGGTTAATTGGGCTGTTGGATACTATAGTGTTGCCATCCATTTATATGGTGAGACCATTTTGACATTACCAAAGATGTGCTTGTGTTAAAAGCTTGAAAGTGGTTGGATACTGATGGAGAAACCCAGGGTCGGACTGGGCTGGCAGGGTACCAGGAATTTCCCCTGTGGGCCAAGCCCCCTGCTGCAGAGGAGAGGGGGGAGAATAGAATGAAAATAAAAAAACTACGGTTTTAAGGGGCACGGGCCCTTTAAAAGAAGGAGGACACTTCACGGGAGCGCAGGAAGGTAAGAGGTGTCTTTGTGTGTGTATATGAGTGGATGCTGAATGGGATGGGGGCCTGGATGGACACACAAGGGGGAACCCTAGCTGGACACACAAAGGGGGGCAGCCTGGCTGGACACATGAGAAGGGGGGAAGGATGGTGTTAGGCATTGGGCATCTGCTGGATCTGAAATGGGTTCAGAATCTTCAGTGGATTCTGTGGTCTCCCATTCTGTTCCAGCCAGGGCAGATGCTGCTCAGCATCATCATCAGTCCCAACACCTAGCTGGTGCACGAGATATACAGCTTATCTCTTGGGTATTTGTACCTAGCAACATGAAGCATAGGTTGCGAAGGGAGACAGGGCTACTGCAACCTAAGTCCAGGATACACCGCACTGAGCATGCCCGTGACATGGCGGACCATGATTGGTGGTTTGGGAGTCAGCTGATCCGGTGACCTAGCACCGCCTGATTGGTCACGGGTGACGTCACCAATGGTGCGACGGTGGGCAGGGCTTAATCTTTAAAATGCCCGCCCACAAACATGGCGGCGCGCTCTGAACTTTGAGCAGTGATGGTGTTGTGTGGACGCTTGGCCTTTGAGCTCCACGTGTGCTTTTAGTGGAAATAGGCAGGCTTAGTGGAAATAGGCAGGTTAGTGGAAATAGGCAGGTAGCTTCGTCGTACAGACTGGCTCCGACTAGGGGGTCGCCATACACCCTCAGCAGTCTGCAGACGCCCTATTCCCGGTACCGCCTGTGAGGAGTGATTCTCCTCAGTCCGGTGGCACGCCGGCTGAGAGCACTTACACGCCGGCGTGAGTCACAGACACATCCTAGCGCCAACTTTGTAGTCGCTGTGCTGCAACAGGACTACAGATACTTTATTTATCTCACATCTCTCGTGAAGTTAACAGAGATAGTGCAGATTCCTATTCCCGCTCCGATGTGCTGCAACACGGAGGGGATTGTTATTTAAGTTGGTTATTTCCTTCTAACTCGGAAGGTGTTCGGCCGCAGTCCACCAGGCTGCATCGCGGACCCCAGGGTTCGGTTGCGTTCCATTATAATAAAGTTGTTTGCAACCGTCCCCTAAACAGATGGATATATGGGGGGCACACATGTACTGTTGCTTAGCTCTATTCCTCCCATTTTGTATATGCTTTTTTCATTTTTATTGCCCAGATGTAGTACTTTGCATTTTTGCCTGTTAAAAACCATTCTGTTAGTTACTGCCCACTGCTCCAGTTTATTTAGGTCTTTTTGAATCCTCTCTCTCTCTTCTCTAGTGTTAGCTATCCCTCCTAGCTTTGTGTCATCAGCAAATTTAATCAGTTTACCCTCAATTTCCTCATCTAAATCATTGATAAAGATGTTGAACAATACAGGTCCCAGGACAGAGCCCTGTGGCACTCCACTTGAGACATTCATCCAACTGGATGTGAAGCAATTTACGACCACTCTTTGAGTCCAATCACTAAGCCAGTTATGAATCCACCTAACAGTTGCCTTGTCTATTCCATACTTGGTAACTTTTTCAATAAGGATGGTGTGAGATACTTTGTCAAATGCTTTGCTATACTATATCTACAGCATTTCCTTGATCCACCCAGTCAGTGATTCTGTCGTAGAAGGAAATTAAGTTAGTCTGACATGACTTGTTAGTTACAAACCCATGCTGACTCTGGTTAATCACTTCTTTCTTATCCAGGTACTTACATACATGTTGTTTAATAATTTGTTCAAAGATCTTGCCTGGTATAGAAGTCAGACTCACCGACCTATAGTTCCCTGGGTCCACCTTCTTCCCCTTTTTGAAGATAGGAACAACATTTGCTCTTCTCCAGTCTTCTGGGACTTCTCCTGTTCTCCAAGAATTTTCAAAGATTATGGAGAGTGGTTCTAAAATTTCTTCTACGATCTCCTTCAGTACTCTGGGGTGTAATTCATCTGGACCTGGAGACTTGAACTCATTTATGTTAGCTAAATATTCCCTCACAATCTCTCTGTTTACAGATAACTTGGATTCTTCTATTCCTTTAATAGGACAGTGAAGATCAGTTGATGTTACATTTTCTTTCTGAGAGAAAACAGATGCAAAATAGGAATTAAAAAGTTCAGCCTTCTCAACATCCTTTCTTACCATTTCACCATTTTCATCCTGTAAAAATCCTATAGCATCTTTGACTTTTCTACTACTTTTGGCATACCCCCAAAATCCTTTTTTATTGGTTTTGACATCTCTTGCAAGCCTTAATTCATTGTCAGCTTTAGCTAACCTGATACGTGCCCTGCAGGATCTGCAGACTGCATTATAATCTTCTTTAGATATGCCTCCCTCTTTCCATTTGATATACATTTTTTATTTCTTTTTAGCATGTGTTTAAGTTTTGTGTTCATCCATCCTGGTTTCCTTAAATGCTTCCCATTCTTCCTACTTTTCGGGATTGTTAACGATTGTGCTTTGAGAATCTCATTTTTAAAAATTTCCCATCCTTCCTGGACATTTTTGTCCTTAAGGACATCCAGCCATTGGATCCCTCCTATTCTCTCATATATATAGAAGGGTCAGGCTGGACACATGGAGGCCAGGATGGATATATTGGGGGGGGGCAGGCTGGACACATGGAGGCCAGGATGGATATATGGGGGGGCAGGCTGGACACATGGAGGCCAGGATGGATATGTGAGGGGCAGGCTTGATACACGTGGGCTAGGATAAATATATGGAGGGGCCATGCTGGACATATGGGGGCCAGAAGGGATATATGGGGGGTGTCAGGATGGATATATGTGGGGGGACAGGATGGATATATGGGGAGGCAGGCTAGACACATGGAGGCCAGGATGGATATGTGGTGGGGCAGGCTGAACACATGGGGGGTAGGATGGATATATGGGAGGGGGCAGGCTGGACACATGAAGGCCAGGACGGATATATGGGGAGCAGGGGGACAAGGATGGATATATGGGGGGGGCAGGCTGAACACATGGGGGGCTAGGATGGATATATGGGAGGGGGCAGGCTCGATACACGCGAGCTAAGATAAATATATGGAGGGGCCACTCTGGACATATGGGGGTCAGAAGGGACATATGGGGGGTGTCAGGATTGATATATGCGGGGGGGAGCCAGGATGGGTATATGGGGGTGACAGGCTGGACAAGGGACTTAATTACTGTTGGGGGGCCAGATTGAGGAACATACTTTATTAGTTTATAGTGGTGAGTGGGGACCATTATTTCTTTAGAGTCCAATTAGGGACATTATTACTTCTGTAATATAATTTACTTTTTAGGAAACTGTTTTCCATGGGATGGGACAAAAGGGGGGTCCAGTTACTGTACAGGGCGGCACTGTGTCGCTTTTTTTCTTCAACTGGTATAGTGTAGAAGTCGGGGGGGGGAGTGGTAATGTGCTCTAGAAGTGATCAGTTATTGATAACTGTGTGTTATTTTCTGCAGAGATGATTCCTGGCTGGAAGAAGTCATGGCCGTCTGTGCCAGATGAAGAAGAAAATCGAAGATGAAGGACTTCACCTAGAGACGTCACTGGTGAGTCAATGTATTACATGTACACTTACACTACACACGTGGTCAAAATTGTTGGTACCCCTCGTTTAATGAAAGAAAACCCACAATGGTCACAGAAATAACTTGAATCTGACAAAAGTAATAATAAATTAAAAATCTTTGAAAATGAAGAAATGAAAGTCAGACATTGCTTTTCAACCCTGCTTCCACAGAATTTAAAAAAAAATTAAACTCATGAAATAGGCCTGGACAGAAATGATGGTACTCTTAATATTTTGTTGAACAACCTTTTGAGGCAATCACTGCAATCAAACGATTCCTGTAACTGTCAATGAGACTTCTGCACCTCTCGACAGGTATTTTGGCCCACTCCTCATGAGCAAACTGCTCCAGTTGTCTCGTGTTTGAAGGTTGCCTTTTCCCGACTGCCTATTTCAGCTCTTTCCAAAGATTTAGATCAGGGCTCACAGAAGGCCACTTCAGAAGAGTTCAATGTTTTCCTCTTAGCCATTCTTGGGTGTTTTTAGCTGTGTGTTTTGGGTCATTATCCTGTTGCAAGAACCATGACCTGCAACTGAGACCAAGCTTTCTGACACTGGGCACCACATTTCTCTCTAGAATCCCTTGATAGTCTTGAGATTTCATTGTACCCCGCACAGATTCAAGAAACCCTGTGCCAGATGCAGCAACGCCGCCCCAGAACATAACAGAGCCACCTCCATGTTTCACCGTAGGGACAGTGTTCTTTTCTTGATATGCTTCATTTTTCCGTCTGTGAACATAGAGCTGATGTGCCTTGTCAAAAACTTCCATGTTTGACTCATCGGTCCATAAGACATTCTCCCAGAAGCTTTGTGGCTTGTCAACATGTAGTTTGGCAAATTCCAGTCTGGCTTTTTTATGATTTTTTTTCAACAATGGTGTTCTCCTTGGTCGTCTCCCATGAAGTCCACTTTGGATCAAACAACGACGGATGGTGTGATCTGACACTGATGTTCCTTGAGCTTGAAGTTCACCTTTAATGTCTTTAGAAGTTATCCTGGGCTCTTTTGTTATTATTCATATTTTCCATCTCTTTGATTTGTCATCAATTTTCCTCCTGTGGCCACGTCCATGGAGGTTGGCTGCAGTCCTATGGACCTAAAATTTCTGTATAATATGTGCAACTGTATCACAGGAACATCAAGCTGCTTGGAGGTGGTCTTATAACCTTTACCTTTAACATGCTTGTCTATATTTTTTTTTTCTAATCTCCTGAGACAACTCTTTCCTTTGCTTTCTCAGGTCCATGTTGAGTGTGGTACACACCATGTCACCAAACAGCACAGTGAGTATCTGTAGCCCTATATACAGGCCCGCTGACTGATTACAAGATTGTAGACACCTGTGATGTTAATGTTAATTAGTGGACACAACTTGATTTAACATGTCCCTTTTGTCACATTATTTTCAGGGGTACCATAATTTCTTTCCAGGCCTATTTCATGAGTGTATTTTTTTTTTTAAATTCTGTGGAAGCAGGGATGAAAAGCAATGTCTGACTTTCATTTGTTCATTTTCATAGATTTTTAATTTATTATTACTTTTGTCAGATTCAAGTTATTTCTGTGACCATTGTGGGTTTTTCTTACATTAAACGAGGGGTACCAACAATTTTGACCACGTGTGCATATAGTATATACAGAGCTCCTGTGTATGTCACTGGTGACCACTGTATTACCTATACACTATATACAGAGCTCCTGTGTATAATGTCACCGGTGATCACTGTATTACCTGTACATTATATACAGAGCTCCTGTTTATAATGTCACTGGTGATCACTGTGTTACCTGTACATTAACACTATATACAGAGCTCCTGTGTATAATGTTGCTGGTGGTAATAACAGTGTTGTTAGTATTGTGGTTTGTATTCATGATCAGTGCTGTAGTATTTGGTCACTTTGTGGTGGTAATATGTGGTCTGGTCATGGTGTGGCCGTATTTGTTCCTTGTATGTGGTATTATTCGGTCACTATGTGGTGGTAATATGTGATCTGGTCATGGTATGGCAATATTTGTCCCTTTTGTATGTGGTATTATTGGTGTTGGTATAGTGGACTGTGTTGTGTATGGTGGTCATTTGTTCTCGCTGATATTAACTAGGAAAATATTTTTTTCCATTAGGCCACAGCCCCACTATCAGTATTTGGTCAGTATTTTTTTCTCAGTAGTGGCAGCCAACACGAGGAATGGGTGATAAATGCATAATTGGTGCACTTGTTTCTATTATACCTTTTCTCTGATTGTTCCTCACCTGGTTTTGGCTCCCACTCCGGAGAAAAAATACTGACCAAATACTGATAGTAGGGCCGTGGCCTTAGAGATTAAATACTTGGACCAGAGCGGCAGAGATGCACTTACATGGGTTCTCCGGTGAAAACAAGTAATCACCTCTCCACAGGATCAGTGATAATATTGATTGGTGGGGTTCTGACTGCTGGCACACAATCGGCAGAATGTGAAGCCTTTCTCCCCATTAGACTGGAGCGGCATGTGAGATGTGACCACTAATCCATTCATTCCCTCAGTGGCTGAGAGCGATGCTCTTTTTTGGAAGCCCCCAAGAGAATGAATAGAGCTGCAGCCAGGCATCCCACCTATCGCTGCATTTTAAAATAGGGATAAGTGTCCTGTCAGGGATAAAACTTCCCCATTCTTCCGATATGTGCGTTTTCCAATGTTCGAACCCAAACGATCAATAAGTGATCACCTATCCTGTAAAGCCCATGGATCGGTGATAACTTGTTTTAACCAAAGAACCTCTTTAATGCAAACTATAGTAATTGTACATCCCAGTTATACTATGTGCACAGTAGATGTGCAGGAGCCGCCAGTCAATGCTTCACTATAACAGGGATAGCGGATAACAGATATTTTCATATTACTATAGGTGGGCCCCTAGAGTCTATTCCCCCTTTGGAACCCAGACACCCCAGTCTGACCCTGGAGAAACCTATATGAAAAGTTTTATTAGAGACTCAAGAGGTTTCACACGTTTACCAGTTTTGATCAAATCAGGGAGTTGATCGATCGGAGATAAGAGAAACACAACCAATTCTGTCTGCGTCCCAGACTTGTCTGTCCTCAGATGCCTGGTTACAAGTTGCTATTACAAACCACAAAGATAAGGAAAGTGGGAGTGACTTACATTACGTTACTTAAAAAGGAAGATAAGTTGGGAAAAACAAAGTTGTAAATTATGTATTCTGCTGCATTCCTTAGGATCTGGCTATATCTAGTTTATTATATGTTCAAAAACAAAGGAAGGCTTTAATACATCTCTATATAAGGGACAACACCATGTTATTTATGAATAACACTTATAAAGCTAATATTAAAATACAAAGTTATCAAAGATATATGAATTGTCTAAATAATAAAGCGAAGTATAAATATTTACCATAACAGATATGACGCGCCCCTGGGCCTGTGTCGCGCTGCGGTGCGCACGCGGGAGCTTACCCGGAGCCGGATCCGTGGAGGGTTGTAGTCTCGTGGCGGTGACCCGGTCCGTGCCCAGGGAGTCAAACTGGACGGCAGTCTATTAGTAGTAAATAGTTGATGACTACGCCACCCGTTGAGTGCAGCCAGGGAGCTGCTGCTGCGGGGCAGACCGCTGAGGCCGATGGTAGGATTATGCAGCGTGATAGTATAACCCCCAACGGGAGGGGTATGGTCTCAGGGCAGCCGACGTGGATGATGGGGGTAGCAGGAACCACTCAGAGACGGTACGGTGTAGTTCAGGGTCTTTACTGGTAACAACGATAGACCCTACCCGGAGTACTTGCTAGCGAACGGGGCCTGGTCAGTCCTTGAGCAGATGGGATCTCCCCTGGCCAGGCGTAGTTGTAGGCCTCCCAAACTGACTGTACTCTTCTGGCTACCTTGCTAGAAGCTGATGTAAGTAGCCCACGTCCCTGAGTGTACCGTGTGGTGCTCACCCGTATGGCCGGTGACTCGGGGCCTTCTAATGGCTTCCGCTCCACTATGGCGGTGCTGGTCCCACGCGTGTGACCGTGCCTTCGGGCTTCTGGGCCAGAGGACCTGAAATCCCCTGCCTGACGGATTCTGCTGCTGGGTAGGAGTTAGTCCCCACAGCCTCGGACTCCGGGTCCGGAAAGAAGTCTTCTTAGTCAGGGCGAGCTCTGCAGCTGCCAGCCCCTGACTCCTTGTAACTCTGCTGTTTCCTATGCTGCTTCTTGTCTCTACTCCACTTGTCTGACTCACCCTGCCTCAGCCCCGGGTTTATACAGGGGAAGGAGGTGTGGCATGCACAGGATCCCTGACCAAAGGACCTCCCACCTGCTCTCAGACATAACATTACATTACTGTGGAAAACCAGACCCCTGGGGTGCCACATTCCCCCCTAGTGAAATTTAGTACTCCGGGACTAAACACATTTAGAAAAACATAACAAGGCAAAAACATTAATAATACAATAAGAAAACATATAAAGATGGTTACGGCGTGTCCGCAACCGGGTGCAGTCTCTGAAGAGAGCAAGGTGTCCATTTCACCAACACAGGGAGACGTAACCAGGTAGGGGTCTGTCCTACCCCGAGTCCTTAACAGTCTCTAGTCCATCCTGGGTTACGCTCCAACTATGTACAAGGATTCCCGGTAAATCCACCAAGGATTCCTAAAAATAACTAGAAACACAAAATTATACACAAGCAACAAGACACAGAAAAACATAAATAAAACAATTTATACACTTTAAATTCTCCAGCGTGCGGGTAACTGGCCTCTAGTGGCCCGAGTGGACCTACGGAGCTGACTGTCTGGCCCTGAACTACAGGGTGTAGGAGCTGTCAAGGGTAAACTGGGCAGCTGTCTACCGGCTCTTTGTCTCACTAGGGGTACGGCAGGCTCACTATAAGCAGAGGGTTGATTCTCCTGTTCTGCTTGTGTGGAGTCTTCTGCCTCCTGGACCGGCTGTTCTTCCAGCTCTACCCGTTGCTCCGTAGGTTCTTGGGATGATGGTTGGAGGAAGGTGAGTACGGGTACCACAACTGCACCATTGACTTGAGTCCAAGACTGAGGGAAGTCCCCGAGCACGGTACTAACCATATCTTCCCTTTCTTCCACGGGTCGAGGGTCTTCTTGTTCCTCTTCAGGGTTCCTCAGTTGTTCGGGACACTTCTTCAGGTGGTCCCGGGATACAATGGCTGTGGTTTCCCCTCCGTCTTTACTGATGGTACAGACCTTCGGGTTCTCGTGGCTTGAGGGCAGTACGGTGTACGGGTCCTTCTCCCACTGGTCGACCAACTTGTGGAGCCGTCTCTTCCTCTTCAAGACCTGCTCTCCGGGTACCAGGGGAACAGCGGGAGCATACTGGTTGTAAGTTTTCTCTTGTCTTTCCCTAGCCTGACAGAGACTTCGCTCCACGCTCTCCTGTACTCTCCGGTACTGCTGCTGCCTCTCTGTGTCCCAGTCTGTTTCTGGTGAAGTGTCCTCGGGGGTCAGGACTCCCATTTCCAGGTCAACAGGTAACTTACCAGGTCTTGCCCTCATTAGGTAAGCCGGGGTACAGTTGGTGGAACCTACCGGGATGTGGTTGTATAGGTCCACCAGATCGGGCAACTTTTCAGGCCACAGACTGCGTTCTTCCAGGGGCAACGTTTTTAGAAGATCCATTACCACCTGGTTCATTTTTTCACAAAGTCCATTAGTCTGCGGATGGTAGGGTGTCGTCCTTATCTTCCGGCAGCCATACAGATTGCAGAATTCCTGAAAGACCTCCGCTTCAAAGGCAGGTCCCTGGTCCGTCAGCACTTGGTCCGGGTACCCGTGTGGACGGCAGAAGTGCTGCTGGAAGGCTCTAGCTGCTGTTTGAGCCGTTAAGTCCTTGACGGGGACGACAACCAAGAACCGGGAGTAATGATCCACGATGGTTAACGCGTAGACGTAGCCACTTCTGCTTGGGGTCAGTTTTACATGATCCAAGGCTACCAGTTCCAACGGTTGCCGGGTGACGATGGACTGCAGGGGAGTCTTCTGGCTGGCTCGGTCCTTCCTTCTCAGGTTGCACGGGCCACAATCTCTGCACCACTTCTCGATGGTTCCCCTCATGCCTACCCAGTGGAACCGCTCGCGCAGCAGGAACTCCAGCTTTTTCCACCCAAAGTGTCCAGCTCCGTCGTGGTATGCCTCCATCACCATGGCTGCGTCTCTTCGTGGCACCACTACTTGCCAGAGTAATTCATGCGTCCGGGAGTTAACCATTCTGCGGCACAACTTCCCTTTGTAAAGGAACAGTCGACTCTTCTCTGCCCATAGTTGTTTGGCTTCCTCCGGAGCGTCTGGTTCAAGGCGAGCCTCCGGCCGAGTCAGCATCTCCTTCACCAGTCAGACGGCAGGGTCGCTGTCTTGCGTTTCCGCCCAGTTGTAGTGGGGTAAGGGGTTCAACGTAGCAGCCTGCTTACTCCTTACCCGGTGGGAATACTGAATAGTCCCATGACGGTGGAACGCAGGGAGTTCAACTTCTTCCAGTCCCTCCGGATCTTCTCCTCCGTCCGGCAGGTTGGGCATCCTGGACAGGGCGTCCGCGTTGGTATTGGAGCGTCCTGCCCGGTATTTAATTGTGAACTCGTAGTTGGACAGACGGGCCATCCACCTCTGCTCCAGGGCACCGAGTCTTGCCGTGTCCAGGTGTGTCAGCGGGTTGTTATCCGTGTACACGGTGAACCGGGAAGAAGCGAGGTAATGCTTAAAGCGCTCAGTGATTGCCCATACTACGGCCAGGAACTCTAACTTAAATGAGCTGTAATTCTCGGGGTTCCTTTCGGTGGGTCGCAGTTTTCGGCTGGCGTAGGCGATTACTCGTTCCTTCCCCTGCTGGATCTGGGACAGTACGGCTCCTAGCCCGATGTTACTGGCGTCGGTGTAGAGGATAAAGGGCTGGCTATAATCCGGGTACGCCAGGATTTCGTCCCCCGTGAGGGCCATCTTCAGCTGGCGGAAGGACTCTTCTTCCAGCTCTTCCCATTTGAAGGGCGGCTTCTGGTTCTTGGCCTTCCGGGACTGGCCTATCAGGAGGTCCTGCATAGGTGCTGCCTTTTTGGTGAAACCGGGAATAAACCTTCGGTAGTAGCCTACCAACCCGAGGAACTGCCGCACTTCTTTTACGCTGGAGGGGCTTGGCCATTCCTTAATTGCGGTGATTTTATCAGGGTCGGGAGCCACTCCGTCAGCGCTCACTACGTGTCCCAGGTACTGCACCTTTGGTTTCAGGAGGTGACACTTGGAGGGTTTCACCTTTAGGCCGTAACTCGCCAGAGCCTCGAACACTTCCGCCAGGTGTTTCAGGTGGTCCTCATACGTCTTGGAATATACGATGACATCGTCCAGGTACAACAGGACCGTCTCGAAGTTTCTGTGGCCCAGACAACACTCCATTAGGCGTTGGAAGGTTCCTGGTGCGTTGCAGAGTCCGAACGGCATGCAGGTGAACTCGCTAAGTCCCATCGGGGTGGTGAATGCGGTCTTCTCCCGGTCCGCCTCTGCTACAGGAACCTGCCAGTACCCGCTAGTGAGATCCAAGGTAGAGAAGAAGTTAGCAGATCTTAAAGCAGCCAATGACTCCTCTATCCTTGGTAAGGGGTACGCATCCTTGTGTGTGATACGGTTGATTTTCCGGTAATCTACACACATCCTCATGGTGTTGTCTTTCTTTTTGACTAAAACTAATGGGGCTGCCCAGGGGCTACAACTATCCCGGATTACCCCAGCCTCCTTCATGTCTCTAAGCATCCCCTTGGCGTGTTGGTAATGTGCAGGGGGTACGGGTCGATACCTCTCTTTTATGGGAGGATGATCTCCCGTGGGGATGCGATGTTCTACCCCCTTGACTCGCCCGAAGTCTAACGGGTGTTTACTAAACACTCTCTCATACTCTTGAACCACCCGATAGACTCCTTGTTTCTGATGTGAGGGAGTGGAGTCAGTACCCAGATGTAGTTGCTGACACCAGTCCTCCATGTCTTTCTTAGAGCCGTTACCTTCCTCCGGGTGAGATGGAGGCAAGGGTTCCACAGATTGTATAGAATTTTGATTAGTGATATATAATTTGGCTAGCGTGGCATACCGGGGCAGGTACACTTCCCTCTCCCCGATATTTATTATGCGAACGGGCACCCTCCCATGGCGTACATTGACGACCCCCCGTGCTGTCAAAATGGTGGGCCTACTGTCTGAGTAAACTGGTTCTACCATTGCCTGGTAATCTCTACCTCTCAGACCAATAGCTGCCCGGCACCAAATCATCATTTCACTTTTTGGGGGCATGGCAATAGGAAAAGGGTCACACATTCTTACGCTACCAATCTCACCGCCGGAGAGTTCCACTTGTTGCCGTTGCATCAGTGCCCGGATCTCTTTCTGGAGCACCCGCTGCTCGCCGGAGCTGGCATTCTTGGCAACCTGCTGTAAAAGGAAAATCACCTCTGCAAGACAATTTTCAATTACATTAGTTCCTAGAGTTATTTTTGGGTGACTCTCATGTTTATCAATATCTACAATGATCAGTCCCTGTGCGGCCAGTTCGACTCTACCAATTTTGATGGTCACCTCTTTAAATCCGATCTGTGGCACGGGCTGACCATTGCTGGCGATGATACTCAAGTCGTCGTCGGGGTAGCGGGTAATATCCGAGTCATTCCAGTACTGCTTGAAGAGCACGTACGGGATGGTGGTGACCTGTGACCCGGTGTCCAGTAGGGCACTCATGGGAATGCCATCCAGTACCACAGGCAAGACTGGACATCCTCCCACATATCTGTCGCGCCAGTTCGATGGGCCTGGTGATCTTTTTCCTGGGGGTTGGCCCTCTACCCCAGGTTGTGCCCGTTTAAAGAACAGTACCTTGCCATATGTCCGGGTTGATTGCAGCGGCGGCAGATGGGTCGTCCGTCCTCACTGTATCGGTCACTGGGTCTTCCTCTGGCCGGTGGGGTCCTCCTTGGTCGACGCCACGGGATGTCCTCCGGTCCGGATGCCAGCTGGATCTTCCCTGGGGTGGAAACCTGTAAAGACTGCACAGTTCGGGTTAGCGCAGCAACGCTCTTAGCTAGCTCTTGGACCTGATGGTGTAGGTCTGGAGCCGGGTCATTGTCCAAAGCCTGCGCATCAGCTCCCACAGGCCCTGCTGACAAGGGCGCCGCCTCCTGGTAGTAAGTGGTAGTGGGGCGTCTGTGGGTCACAACGCCACCTGGTGCCGGTTCTCGGAGCACCCGGATGGCTCTGTCCTTGAACTGTGCAAAGTCCAGATGGGGATCCTGTAAGGCCATTGCCCGCAACTGGGTTCGGTGGGCATTGCAATATAAACCCTCTATAAATTGTTCAGTCAACAGCCTGTCCTCGTTTCCCACCCCATCAGGGTCGGTCTGCTTTATGGCCCTCAGGGCCTCTTGTAGGTTTAGTGCATAGTCCCTTATACTCTCATGCGCTCGCTGCTTGCACCCGTAGAATCTAAGCTTAATCTCGGCTGAGGTGCGGGTATCAAAGGTGTCCTTCAGCCGGGTTAGTATCCCTGCGACAGTCTTCCTCCCAGGTGGCCAGGATTTTACTTCCCTTTTGGCTGCCCCTGTTAGTTGGGCCACCAGGATGCTCACTTTTTGCTCTTCTGTGAGGGGGTACACCTGGAAGAGGCTATCCAGCTTTTCTCTAAAGTCATGCAGGGTATGTGACTCCCCTGAGTACTGGGGTAGCCAAGCTGCTCCCGGGATATAGGGCATGGTGAAGGGCATAACTGCAGCAGCGGTAGCGCTGGCGGGGGTTGAGGCAGTGAAGCTCTCCTCCGTATCCGACATCTTCCTCCCCCCTAGTGGACCGTGGCCTACCTTGCGATGATCCTCTTCCGTAGGCCGCGGCTCCGCAGTGGATCGTCAGGGTTGAGGACCTTCCGTCGCGCTCCTGTGACGTCGGCGTCTGCTGGGCTCCTTCCAGGACCTTACGCAACGTCCGGACGTGAGGCGGGGCTTCAGTTCTCGCACGCTTTCGGAGTCCACGCCCCTCTTCTTCCCGCGCGGCGTCCTCAAGATGGCGTCCAATGGCGGGAAAACTCCACGGATGGCGGGAAGAAGGTCGAAGATGGCGCCGGATGGCGGGAAACCTCCACGGATAGCGGGAATCTTCACCACTGGTAAGTTTGAACAGTCTTTGCTTTTCAGGCACGCAGTACCCGGTGGTTGCGGGCACGAAATCCTGCCGACTACGCCAAAGTTGACGCGCCCCTGGGCCTGTGTCGCGCTGCGGTGCGCACGCGGGAGCTTACCCGGAGCCGGATCCGTGGAGGGTTGTAGTCTCGTGGCGGTGACCCGGTCCGTGCCCAGGGAGTCAAACTGGACGGCAGTCTATTAGTAGTAAATAGTTGATGACTACGCCACCCGTTGAGTGCAGCCAGGGAGCTGCTGCTGCGGGGCAGACCGCTGAGGCCGATGGTAGGATTATGCAGCGTGATAGTATAACCCCCAACGGGAGGGGTATGGTCTCAGGGCAGCCGACGTGGATGATGGGGGTAGCAGGAACCACTCAGAGACGGTACGGTGTAGTTCAGGGTCTTTACTGGTAACAACGATAGACCCTCCCGGAGTACTTGCTAGCGAACGGGGCCTGGTCAGTCCTTGAGCAGATGGGATCTCCCCTGGCCAGGCGTAGTTGTAGGCCTCCCAAACTGACTGTACTCTTCTGGCTACCTTGCTAGAAGCTGATGTAAGTAGCCCACGTCCCTGAGTGTACCGTGTGGTGCTCACCCGTATGGCCGGTGACTCGGGGCCTTCTAATGGCTTCCGCTCCACTATGGCGGTGCTGGTCCCACGCGTGTGACCGTGCCTTCGGGCTTCTGGGCCAGAGGACCTGAAATCCCCTGCCTGACGGATTCTGCTGCTGGGTAGGAGTTAGTCCCCACAGCCTCGGACTCCGGGTCCGGAAAGAAGTCTTCTTAGTCAGGGCGAGCTCTGCAGCTGCCAGCCCCTGACTCCTTGTAACTCTGCTGTTTCCTATGCTGCTTCTTGTCTCTACTCCACTTGTCTGACTCACCCTGCCTCAGCCCCGGGTTTATACAGGGGAAGTTCTTCCCCTCCCAAGACTGGGCAGGAGGTGTGGCATGCACAGGATCCCTGACCAAAGGACCTCCCACCTGCTCTCAGACATAACATTACATTACTGTGGAAAACCAGACCCCTGGGGTGCCACAGATACAGTCCTTTGAGACCACAGAATATTAACCACATATTTTCAGGGCAATTGGAGATTTGCAGTATTACAATTCTTACAAATTTAATTTGTTGCAAGTCAAATTTTTGCGAAAAACTCTTTGAATCTGGCAAATTCAAATTTCAAAAGATTTGTACATCCCTACCCCTACCAAAGTAGTCCAAGAAAGGACAACCGGCGGGTCACTGGCTCCGAAGCATAGGGATCGAAGCTTAGACTTTATGATCCATACCTGCAGACGAGCTTGTATAGCACACATTTCTGAAAAATTCTAATGCTGGCTATAATATAAAGATGAATATTCAGTAGTATGGATGCGCCACACTCCTGGTTGTTTGGGTGCTTAACTAAAATTTCACTCCTTTTTCACAATCTATTTACAAAAACTCGGCACTCCAATTGACATTTTGGACCCAATTCTGGACCTTTCTGAAACACATGGACTGCAGGAAAGGTAATAGAGAGCTCTTATATGAACTGTAGTGAATCATGACCTCTATTGGTAGTGAATGGTGTTACTAACCGTTACTAACTGTTACAAACATCTCACTGTTTAAGACTGACTAATTCTGCTCATCCCGGATCCCACAATATTTAAAGTTTCTATTTTTTTTATTGGACATACATAGAAAAGTGTTGGGTGTGTAGCTATTATTTTCTTAAAGGGGTTGTCCCCTATTAAAAAAGTTTTTATTTTATGCTGCTGTAGTTATAAAAAAGAAAACTGAGTACTACTTACTTTCTCCAGGTCCACCACAGGCTCTCGACGTCACATCAATAGCGCTGCAGCCAAGCAGTGAGCCTAGCTGCTTGTACCTACATCAGAAAACCTAAAGAGATGAACTGGAATATAAATTGGTGTGCATGCAGCATGCAAGCGCATGTTCACACTGGCCACTAAGCAAAGACCCAAGATAAAATCATAATAAGCAAATACCCTGCAGTAAATAAATAAACAGCAATAGTGCATGAAAATAATACAGGGTGCTTACTTAACATAATTTTGATCAAAAAAATGTAAATGCCATCCCACCACGTCACGGTGACACTATTTGGGAGGATCCTAACCTCTAGTATTAAAACCTTACTATTTTTCAAGCTTTTAATATTAGAGGTTAGGACACCCTATGTTATTTTCATGCACTATTGCTGTTTATTTACTACAGGGTATTTGCTTATTATGCTTTTATCTTCGGTTTTGTTGTTTAGTGGCCAGTGTGAATATGTGCTTACACGCTGCATGCACACCAACTTATATTTCAGTTCATATCTTTAAGTTTTCTGTTTCAGTCTGTTGCAGTCAGTGCATATAAAGGTGTGACTTGCCATTTAATTTAACTGGACATTACATTCATGTAATGAATGGTAATGAATGGCTGCGTGTCTACAAGCCAGGTTTCAGTCCTTCTCTGTCCTTATCCACAGGCACTTCACTTGACTAATGGTAAGGTTTTAATATTAGAGGTTAGGACCGTGCCGAATAGGGTCACTGTGACGTGGTGGGATGGCTTTTGCATTTTTTTAATCAAAATTATGTTAACTAAGCACCCTATGTTATTTTTATGCACTGTTGCTGTTTATTTACTACAGAGTATTTGCTAATTATGTTTTTATCTTGAGTTTTTGTACCTACATTAGCAGAGGCACTAAGCAATAGACTGCAGTGCTATTGACATGATGTCAGCACTGCAGAAAAAAAACAGAGACCAGGATAATGGTGCGCAGGGAAAGTAATGCTCTGCTGCTTATAGTCAAAAGTTTCCAGAGAAGGGACAACCCCTTTAAATATAAAATCGAGACACGCTGAGGATATAGGTCTTCTTTAACTCCTTCTCTCCCCTTGATGTACTATTATGTCATGAAAAGTTTGTGGATGAATGGAGCTGGCTCAGGAGCTGATCCTTCTTCACACAAGACAAACACAGGCTATTTCCATTAAAATCCAATTTATCAAAATATGAAATTATTTAACCTATATGGTAAATGCTGTAGCGTAAAAAAATAAATTGAAACGCCAGTAATAAGGTTTTTTGGTCCCTGCAGATCTGCCAAAATATGCAATAAGAAGCGATCCAATGTCATTCATGAATACATCAGTGCGACATGCAGAAGTAGTGCTGTTGCAGAGTGTGACATGCAGAAGTAGTGCTGTTGCTTTAAAAGCATTCAGCAACTATTAGAAGTAACACAAGCACATGAGTCAGGAAGTGTTGTGCTCCAGAAGCATCCAGCAACCAGAGGGGTTAACACAGTCACAGGAGAAGGGGAGTGTTTTAGCAGAGCCCCAGGGGGATTGTGGGGAAGTTGTTTACTGTCTGGCTGGAGCCGAAGAGAAAGGTGGTGTATGTGTTCTGAATCTCACAGAAGTGCCCCTGCAAGTGAAAAGGATTCAAGTCAGGAGTGAAGCTAAGCACAGGTTAGGTAGAGTTCCTGAACTAGCAGTGCAGAGTAGTGTTGAGCCACCCCCGTAGTGTTCGAGTTCGGTTCGGTTCGTCGAACACCCGTGTGTTCGCCGAACTGTTCGTCGAACTGTTCGTCGAACACCTTCGAACACCGTTAAAACCAATGGCAGGCAAACAAAAACACATAGAAACACATAGAAAACACCTTCAAAGGTGTCCAAAAGCTGACAAACTGCTCAGAAGACACAACTAACACATGGAAAAGTGACAAGTACATATAGTCATGCGAAAAGAAAAGAGGTGGAGTAAAAGGAGGGGGAGACACAGATATAGGCATGTCATGCCCTTCTAAAATCCAAAAAGTGAGAAGCCGAGACGGCCAGTCCGCTCCTGCCCGTGCCACCTCCGTGTCGCCGGGTTTGTGCCAGAGCCGCGGTGAACCCTGACGGCCAGCCCCCCTCTCCCAATACTGGTGCCTGTCCGCTGGTGGGTCGAGAGAGCCCCCCTGTGGTGGAGGCAGCTCTAAGCTTTTTAATTTAAATTGTCCCTCTAATTTGAATGAATACACTTTAAATCCATTTACAAGGATCTATTGGAGGGCAAGTCTCATGCCAGCAGCCGCGTAATTCCAGCTCCAGTAGCGTCCACTAAAGCTGCTGCAGTTAAAAAGCTTTTATAAGGATCGAGCTCGGCTGTCCACCGCAAGGCATCCTAGTGCCAGTCCCAGCCCCTATGCCTTGGGGTGCCTCCTGATGCTCTTCACTAAGTATCCCGTGGTCCCGAAGCATTTCCTTTGAAAAAATTAAGTGTCCAAACTACAGGTGGTGTAGCTTGCTTAACAGCCGGGATAATCCGCTGACTAGCAGACACTGCTACTAGGCACAAAGTATTTCCTGGGCTAGATGCAGTTAAAAATTTGTAAGTAGATACTCTCGTTGGATGCTGAGAAAGCATTCCATAGAGTCTCCTGGCACGCCATATATGATTCTCTTAAAAAGC
Source organism: Phyllobates terribilis (assembly GCF_046119375.1). Classification (NCBI taxonomy): domain Eukaryota; kingdom Metazoa; phylum Chordata; class Amphibia; order Anura; family Dendrobatidae; genus Phyllobates; species Phyllobates terribilis. Next base: position 479,596,577 of record NW_027362764.1, on the reverse strand, counting down.
TTGGGGTAGGGGTCTAGGGGACCCTTTTATAGCCAAAATCACGGCCCTGTATCACAATACGTCACCTAGGCTGAAGATAAATGGAACTGTAGCACCGAGGGCTCGGTTGCTACAGACGTATTGCACCTCACCCAGAGGTGTGATATCTCACTCTCAGATAAGGATGGAGTGTGGATCAGGACCCGACACCTGCATGCATTACACCACATTGCCGTGGGGCAGGGCGACCAATATGCCCCTGAGATGGGCACGACAGTCTCTGTCCCTGGCTGGAGTGGGGGGAGGGAACACTGAGGAAGGGGAACCCTGCAGTGCAGGAGCAGGGAGGAAGCAGTTCCTGGGTGCATTGAGAAGGGAGTATAAAAGGTGGGCACCATCTTAGTTCAGTGCAGAGAAGTCTGAGCAGAAGTGGCAGGGAGCAGGGGCTCTGCATGAGCTCTGCTCCGGAGGCGGGCCTAGTAACAGAGGCCCAGGCTGCAAGAGGGAGAAGGAAGGAAGAGGAGCGGAGAAGGCTCCAGGAACGAGGAATGAAGGGATCCCAGGGGTGCGGACGGGCGAGTCGCCACCGCACGCCCGAATCCACCTGCGTGGAGGGGTCAGGCCAAAGGGGGAGACCGGTCCCCGAACTAGTGGAGGCAGGAAACGACCCTCAGCTAGAAACCGGAGGCTCTGACATTTTATGTGGCGCAGCCCCTTGCTCCACCCGCTAGGAAGGCACCACATAGGGTCAGGGAAACTGGCGCCAAGTTTACCAAGAGGAGGCCCGAGGCAGCCGGACAGAAGTGTTGGTAAGAAAGGCCAGACAAAGGACACACAAAGGGGGTCCTGTGAAGCGCTCCAAAGTTATCTGGGAGTTGTCTGAGCCCCTCACCTGGTGAGCACAGTACGACGTGGGCAGCCGTTACCTGCAGACGTGGTCTGGATAATAAGAACTGTGAGCAAAGGCCCTGAACTGCATCACTGACTCCGTGTCGTTACTGCTGCTGCCCTGCACCATCACCCCCATCCTCCGCATACACTGCCCTGAGGCTATACTCCTCCCGTGGGGAGTTATGCTACGCTCTGCTGCACCCACAACACCAGCCTCAGCGGTCTGCCCTGTAGCGGCGGTTCACTCTGACCGCAATCCACGGGTGGCGTAGTCGGACATTTAAACATCAAAACCACATAAATAGTTCCGCCACTGGTTTGACCGCCCTGAGCCACGGAACCGGATCGCCGCCACGAAGACTACAACCACCAGCATCCACCAAAAAGGGTCCGGCTCCGGGTGTCCCAAGGCCCAGGGGGTGCGTCAGAACATTTTCATCACCTTTCACAATCACCAATGGGACAAGGCAGGGATGTCCTCTGTCCCCTCTCTTATACATCCTAGTGACGGAGCACCTGCTCTCATCAATTCGCCATAACCCCAATATTAGGTGGATTGAGGTGGGAGGCACCGAGTACAAGTGCTCTCTATTTGCTGATGATGTCCTAGTATATATCACTCAATCACATATATCCATCCCTGCTGTTATGGCTGAAATAGATCACTTTGTTACATGGTAAAATTTTAAAATCAATGCAGCGAAGTCTGAGGCCCTCGATGTCTCCCTCCCTAAATCCATATAGGATTCCATCCAGTCCAACTTTCCCTTTGCCTGGCCCTCACAGGGTATCAAATACTTAGGAATTCCTATTCATAGACACCTCTCCCATCTATGTTATCTTAATTTTGGGCCCTTTATTGAACAATTCTATACAGACCACGGTTGGCAAGTTGGAACTGTGAGATTCACTACGTGCACCACTGGTATTTTGTGGAAAAGCACATGTAAGATTCTGCAACAGTCTCTGCTGATACTCCTGCATGCGTGCATCCCTTTCTATGGCAGGAATAATTTCTGCAAATTTACTTTTGTACCGGGGATCTAACAGTGTGGCAACCCAGTAGTCAGGATTATTTCTAATTCTCACAATTCGAGGGTCATGTTGCAGGTAGTGCAGCAAGAAGGCACTCATGTGTGTTGCGCATCCAGGAGCACCAAGTCCCTGTTGTGTTGGTGGCGAGGTAACAATCATGCTTCCTTCCTCTGTCCTCTCCCCCCAACCTCGCACAACAGAAATGTGATCAAGGTCTCCCTCATCTGATGAGTCTTCCATCAGTTCGTCCTCCACTTCTTCCTGGGCTCCTGCACCTTCCTCACTAGTTTGGCTGCTACCATGCGCCCTGGTAAAATCATCTCCCCCACCCTCACATGCCTGCCGCCCTGGTGCTGCCGACCGTCTGGACCTTGCAGATGTTAGCCCTTCCGCATACAACTCCTCCTCCTCTACTTCCTCCACCTCCTCTTGTGCCACCACCTGACTCCGAATTCTGTTTAACATGTGCTCCAGCATGTAAATCACCGGAATAGTCATGCTGATAATGGCATCGTCAGCACTAAACATCTTCGTCGCCATTTCAAAACTGTGCAGAAGGGTGCATAGGTCCCTGATCTGAGACCACTCCTCCAGCGTGATTTGCCCCACCTCTGAATCTCGTTGGCCCAGGCTATACGTCAGAACGTATTGCACCAGGGCTTGTCGGTGCTGCCACAGTCGCTGCAACATGTGCAGAGTTGAATTCCACCGGGTAGGCACATCGCATTTTAGCCGGTGAAGTGGCAGGCCCAACGACTTCTGTAGAGATGTAAGTCGCTGAGCTGCGGGATGCGAACGGCGGAAGTGAGCACACAGCGACCGTGCCCTCTGCAGAAGGCCATCTAGTCTGGGATAGTGGGCTACAAATTGCTGGACAACCAGGTTCAACACGTGAGCCATACAAGGCACGTGTGTGACATTGCCCCGGCGAAGGGCCGCACCCAGGTTTGCAGCATTGTCGCACACGGCCTTCCCTGTTTTCAGGTCCAGTGGAGACAACCATTCATGAAATTGGTTCTCCAGAGCTGACCACAACTCCTCAGCTGTGTGACTCACATTTCCCAGACATTTCAATGTAAAAACCGCCTGATGACGTTGAGCCCTACTGCCAGCATAGTAAGGAGGTGTGCAGGATCTCTTCTGCGCAGTTAGAAAGCTTGTGGCATGACCAGACAGGCTTTGGGTGCAGGTGGAAGACCGAGAGGAGGTTGAGGAGGCAGAAGCAGTGGAGGAAAAATGACATAAAGAGGATTGACGCACAACTCGTGGGGACGGCAAGACTTGGACAGCAGCCCCTTGTCCTGCTGTCACCATAGTTACCCAGTGCCCAGTCAGCGACATGTAACGCCCCTGTCCATGCCTACTCGTCCAAGTGTCTGTGGTGAAATGCACCCTGTCACACACAGAGTTTCTCAAAGAAGCGGTGATGTTGTGTGCGACATGCTGGTGGAGCGCAGGCACACCTTTCTTTGAGAAGTAGTGCCGACTGGGCATCTGGTACTGGGGCACTGCGACGGACATAAGGTCTCGAAAATCCTCTGTGTCCACCAGGCGGAAAGGCAGCATTTCTGTAGCCAAGAGCTTGCAGATGGTGAAATTCAACCTCTTAGCTTTCTCATGGCTAGGAGGAAATGGTCTTTTACTTGTCCACATCTGAGGGACCAAGGGCTGGCTATTGTGCTTAGACGGGGTTGATAAGGGTGTCCCCGGCAAACTGCCGGTCTGTGAGGAAGATGCAGGCGGACATGTTAGGTTGCCTTGATCCAAAGGTGGTGCTATCGATGTCGGACAGCGCTCAAGACCAGCTGGTGTTACCACCTTCAAAGAAAATGATGACCTGCCAATCACGCTGGCTGTTGCGGGTAAAGAGGTGGCAGGTCTGCGCCCCAAAACAGGTGTGACTGCTGTCCCCCCAGTCACAGAGGATGAAGAGGCCGCGGATGCACAAGATATGGCAGACGGTGGTTGGCCCGGCCGGCTAGACCGCATTGTAGCACACTGAGCTTCCCACTGCAACTTATGCTTCATGTCCATGTGCCGGTTCATGCATGAAGTACTCAAACTATGTATTTTTTGGCCTCTACTTAGCTTTTGCTGACAAATGTTACAGATAACACGAGTTGGGTCATCTTTATCGATCTGAAAAAATGCCCAGGCTATGCAAGGCTTAGCACCCATGCGACCTGAAGAGCCACCACGACTTGTGGTGAGAGGCAGAGTTGTGTTTGAGGATGCAGTTGTTGACGTGCTTCCAGTACTACGTCTCTGTCCAGGAAGGCGCAACCTGACCTCGTCGTCACTAGCATCTTCCTCCACCTCCTCTGCTGACCTCATCTCTTGGCTGACTGTGGGTTGACAGTAAGTGGGATCTCCGACCTCATCATCATCACCCTGTGCGTTATCACACCCGTCGTCCTCAGAGCCAACCTGTTCCTGCCCTGACAAAAAACTAAAGTTGTCGCTCCAATCAGGTATTTGAGTCTTATCATCGTCTTCCTCATTGTCTCCACCAACAGGAGTTACAGTTTGGGAATGAGGGTCTACATTATGGTCAGAACCTTCTGCGTCTGGTCCTGGATCCGACTCATAAAGATTCTGGGCATCAGTGCAGATCATTTCCTCGTCTGGATTCACAGAAGCGCTGGAGTCGACCTCTGATTCCCAGGCTATAGTATGAGTAAACAGCTCTGCAGACTCAACCATCTGTTCTACCTCATACTCAGACGGGCAGCTGGAGATTTGGGAGCTGTGAGGAAGCAAGTGCGATTTGGGTGACACCTTTGAGGACTGGAGTATTTGTGATGTTGAAGTTGATGTGGAGGAGAGCCCACTTAAAGGAGCACTTGATATCCGTTGAAGCACCTGCTGTTTTTGTGCCTCATCTGGAATTTGTAGCGATTGGCGTGGCCGTAAGAAAGGGATCTTATCACATTGTCCGCTAAAAGAAGTAGACATTTTAGTTTGGCTGGAAGATGGTCTTTCTTCTGCACCTACCCCACGGACACAACCTTTTTTCCCCTTCCCAACACGCCTATTCCCCTTTCCACCAGCAGCAGGCCTTTTTCCACTCATTTTGGTGGTTAACTAATTCACAACTCTGGAGTTGTTTGCACAAAAAAACAATGGATGGTAACCGAGCAGAGCTGAGTGGCCAAACTGTGGTATTAGGCCAAAACTATTGGCTGGGTTAGATGCAGAAAAAAATTATTTTTAATTTGCAACCTGATGGAGGTCAGTATAGATGGACTAATAGACCAAGTCCCACACACCGCTAGAAGCCCAAATATTTTTTCAGAGCTAGATGCAGAAAATTTTTTTATTCAATTTGCAACCTGATGGAGGTCAGTATAGATGGACTAATAGACCAAGTCCCACACACTGCTAGAAGCCCAAATATTTTTTCAGAGCTAGATGCAGAAAAAAATTATTTTTAATTTGCAACCTGATGGAGGTCAGTATAGATGGACTAATAGACCAAGTCCCACACACTGCTAGAAGCCCAAATATTTTTTCAGAGCTAGATGCAGAAAAAAATTATTTTTAATTTGCAACCTGATGGAGGTCAGTATAGATGGACTAATAGAACAAGTCCCACACGCTGCTAGAAGCCCAAATATTTTTTCAGAGATAAATGAAGAAAAAAATTATTTTTAATTTGCAACCTGATGGAGGTCAGTATAGATGGACTAATAGACCAAGTCCCACACACTGCTAGAAGCCCAAATATTTTTTCAGAGCTAGATGCAGAAAAAAATTATTTTTAATTTGCAACCTGATGGAGGTCAGTATAGATAGACTAATAGACCAAGTCCCACACACCGCTAGAAGCCAAATATTTTTTCAGAGCTAGATGCAGAAAAAAATTATATTCAATTTGCAACCTGCTGGAGGTCAGTATAGAAGGACTAATAGAACAAGTCCCACACACTGCTAGAAGCCCAAATATTTTTTCAGAGCTAAATGAAGAAAAAAATTATTTTTAATTTGCAACCTGATGGAGGTCAGTATAGATGGACTAATAGACCAAGTCCCACACACTGCTAGAAGCCCAAATATTTTTTCAGAGCTAGATGCAGAAAAAAATTATATTCAGTTTGCAACCTGATGGAGGTCAGTATAGATGGACTAATAGAATGATGCTATGCCCAAAAGATTTTACTTCACTAGGTGCAGTAAAAAAATTGGTATTCTATACACAGGTGGTATATCTTGCAACACAGATAGGCTACTCCACTGACTAACACACTCTGCAATGGGCCAAAAAGGATTAGCTTTGCTAGATTCAGCCAAATGCTGTGAAAAAAACTTGCACAGCACTGGCACAGACCTGCCTGGCAAAAACTGATAGGAACTGATGTAACCTAGTCCTGAAAAGGACTCCAATTACAATTAGTCTTTACTCCCACAATCTATCTATTTAAGAGCACAGACCTGCCTGATAAAAGTCGTAGGAAATGCTGTAACCTAGTCCTTAAAAGGACTGCAATCACAACTATTCCCTACTCCCAAGCTATCTGTATATTTGTGCGAAAATTGGCTTGAAATTAACAAGGTATAGCGCACACAGCAACAGCGGTGCCGTCTAACACGCAGCTGCAGCAGTGAGAAAATGGTGGCGACGGGGAAAATGGCTTGGTCTTATAGGGCAAGGACATGTGACATACACTGCCAATCACACATGCCCTTGCTTGTGTGAAAAAAAGCACTTCGCTCCGTGTGTGCGCTGCTGATAGGCTGACAGATTGCACCTCCCCACTGCAAATGCGGGAAAGAGAAAAAAAAATGGAGATCTTCATTGTTCCTGCAGAGATCCATCCCCTGCCCCTCCCCCCGCCCCGCTGTACACTCAAACTGCGTATTAACATTAATTTTCATCATTACTGAGAAAAAATCCAGTTATGATTTTGGTGCACGAACAGTTATCGAACATAACCTCGAACAGCCGAATTTTTCTCAAATTGTTCGTGTTCGCCGACCGGCTCGAACACCGCCCAAAACAGCTCGAATTTGAGATTGGCGAACAGTTCGAGTAGAACAACGCTCATCTCTAGTGCAGAGTATTGTCAGGCAGAAAGATAAGGACTGGAAGAAATGGTGTCACAGGGATCATCTCCCTCAGCAAACCCTCCCCCTCCTCCATCTCACTGTGCTGTAAAGAATACTGTGTTCATTAATGTGCCTTTGCATTAGAACTGTGCTGTCCTGTACTACTGGGAAGACTAATGAAACTGTACTGTTTGTCACTGGAGTCTGTTGCTCATAAGACTTAACTTGTACTGGCTGTGTGGCTTCTTATTAAATGCTACTGTTCTACCGTGTATGAGGACTCTTGTCAAGTGTGTCTGGTCAGCATGTGAAACAACTTACGTGTCTGTGCCGGAGGGTCAATACCCCTGTGTGCCTGAAAGAAGCTGCAGCACATGGTCTATGGTCGCCCTGAGTAACGGTTCCCCCAGGATTCCAAAGAATTCATGAAACCTATCTAGCCCCTTTCTGAACCTAGCGGCATGTGTGTAACATTGGTGGCCCGTATGGTGAATCCTGAGTGGGAATTAGCATGTAGAGGGAGAAGAGGAAAAGTGTCTGGAAAAACACAGCAGCACAGCACCTCAACTCAACTCTGCTACACCAGTTAAAGGGGACCAGCTCTAAAGAAAACTCATTATCAGCAATGGATGTGGAAATACAAATGGACAGAATTAGTGAGCTGCTTCTTCAGTTAACCTGTGAAGAATTGAGGACAGTAGCCGAACATATAAAGATGTCAGTAGAACAGATTTCCAAAGCACACAACCGCAGGCAACTGTTAGCTGCCATTAATGCAAAAATGGATGAGCTAGGGGAGATAGAAGCTGAAGACGTCATGGGGGCATTCCTCCAGGAACTAACACAGTTTCTAACTAGGCTGAAGTTGGAGGATGGAGGGGTGGCACCAATTACCAAAAGCGGGAATCTCTATCCACAGACTGAACTACAGGCTTTGAAAGAACAATACAAAGCCCTAACATCAGCCCTGCAGGAATCAACCAAAACCTCTGAACGGGTGATAGACTCAGACTTTTTAGCTGCTCCAGTCAGATAAATCATGGAGACTGTCCTTTCTAACATCACAAATCACCATAAGGAGAGCATTCAAGATCCTTGGACAGATTGGAGAGAGTGAACAGAAAGAGTATTTCTTAAAGGAACTTGTTGCACCAGATTGATGCAGGCTTACAGAAAGGCTACCAGCCAGATGATATCGTTGAGGGGGTGGTGAAAGCGATCAGTCCAGGACTAAACCTCCGTAGTATGCTAGAAATGAAAAGTCAATTGACCTTGCAACAGCTGAAGATGATTTTAAAAGGGCACTATAAAGAAGAGAGTACTTCAGAATTGTTCCACCGACTCATTAACCTCTTACAGAAAAATAATGAATCCCCCCAAAGTTGCTTGTTCAGAGCAATTGAACTGAAGGTTAGACTGTTGTTTGCATCCAGAGATGTAGAAGCGAACAGAAGTTAAAGTTTAAAGAAGTTAAAGAAAGGCTCTGCTCCTAAAATCACCAAAATGAGTCAGCTGAAGTTGGAGACCCCTGGTGGCCAGTCCAAAGATCATCATGGAGACCCTTCAGTGCCACCTCCGGGAGGGAACCTTAAGTCACCAACAAAAGAGAGGCCTGCCAGCGCTGACTGGGAGGAAGTAATTGGAGAACTGCGAGCCGAGTTGATTGAGGTGAAAAAGTTGATTCGTTCCAGGCCAGAACCAGTATCCCTCAGACCCAGGAGTGAGTTCCAAAACAGAAGTTGCCTGGCTTGTGAAGCGTGCCGTTCATCAAATCAGAGTACGGTGTGTGTCCACTGTCTAAGATGTGGTAAGGAAGGACATTATGTCAAGAAATGCCAATGGTCACAGTCGTTTGGGTTAAAAGACAGGAGGTTACCAGTGCGGAGCGACTGGTAACCGCGACATGGAGGAGGCCCCAAAAGCAAATCCAAATCTCACCAAACCCCAGAACGGCGCATGAGGTAAAACGGCTGTGTCAGTACTATCCCCAAGTGTGTTCCTATCTACAACAGCTGCAAGGGAGACGGGGCATCAGTTACTTAATGCCTAGTGCAGAGGTCAAACAATGTACTCCTGGGAGAAGGATTCCTCAGTCAGTAAAGATAGCCTCATAAGCCTAATCAATGAAAGGTGCTTTATACAGTGCCAGCTAGATGGACTCCTAGTAAAAGCACTGTGGGACACAGGAGCCCAAGTAAGCCTTTTAAATGAAGAATGGAGAAGGCGCTACCTGCCACACACTTGCCTTTGGTCACTAAAAGAACTCTTGGGACCAGTGGAACTCCACGGCAAAGTTGTCAACCAGACCGGAATCCCTTTCATAGGCTGGGTAGAAGTGACTTTTCAACTCAGGGCCACTAAGAACAGCAACATCATCAAGCTTTTGGATATAATATATTGAATTTGCGCTGAACTGTTGCGTGAATGAGCTAAAAATTTAAATAATTGAGATAATTGATTAAAAGATGCTTTATTAATATAAAATCACACAACTAAAATTCATAAAATATTTGTATAGAACGAGGATAGAGGGATAAATTGTCCTCCGGTGTTGAGTATTCTCGAATTGATGGATTTAGGTCCTATTGCTAGAGGTGGTATTGTAGATTTGGAGCTGATGATGGTTAATGGTGGGCCCTAAATGGAGGGAAAAGATTTTTTAGATGTAAGGATAGTGATTATAACCTGATAGAAGGCGTAAGTAGTCACGTATTCGTTACTTACCCATATGGGGTAGTGGGGGGATGGTCCCTGTAATGATGCCTGTTGTTGTAAGACTGTGCAGATTAGAGTGCAGAAGTGCTGAATGCTAGAATATGAAAGGTACAACTGTTATTTAATAAGGTGTAGAAATATATCCATAACAATGTGCCTATTGGTATGGTAATGATAATACCTGATTATATGTGCAGTAGCGTATGATAGGCTGCTGAGGTATTACAGGAATTAGGCTTTCTCATTCATAGGCAGTAGTTAATACTGGGGTGATCCGCATGGATCACTACAGATGTTTGGAGATTATGTTCGGTCAATATAGTATAGACCTATTTCCAGGATGATTAGGGCTGGATTGATAGTGCGGACCTGAATTGTTTCAGGCAGTCCCTTGTAGCAGCGTGATACTATTATGGCTGCTGTGGAAGAGAAAGAGACACATAAGGGAAGTTCCCAATATCAGGTGCCGCAATTAGAGTATATTGGGCGGTCATCAGTGTTGGCACAGTCTATGAAGAAAGTCTTACCTTCAACAGGTGCACTGTCCGTATGTAGCTTTTATGTGCTTACAATACCTTGATGCAGTGTGAGTTTAGTGCGGCTGCTTCTATGAAGATGCCTTCAATGCGTGGCTACAGAGGTGATTAGCCTCTGTGATATCCAGGAGTCCTGAGGATAGGCGATTTCAGGCTAGTGGTGGTGGTGAGCAGAGTCCCGGCCGGTGACTCGTGCTTCAGAGGTATGCTGCTTGTTGGCGCGCTTGCTTGTGGTAAGGCAGGCTGAACGTGCAGAACCTGACGTGATGTCACAGTCACATGACTATCACGTGATGAGGCAGCTAAGGATAGCTGAGCGGACCAAAATTCCAATGCGTTTCGGAAACAGTTCCGGTTTCCTTCTTCAGGGATGGTTCTAGGTGATGTCTCTGCTTCTTATATATGCTGATTCTTAGTGTGGGCGGTCCTTTTTTTTTTTTTTTTTTTTTTTACTGTTAAGTCCTCTAGGTTTTAGTGTGTCCAAATTGAAAATCCATTGACTCTCACTCTGGGACATAAGTTTTACATAGTCGCCCTGTCGCCAATGTTTTGGCACTGTTTGGATGCCTATTATCTGAGTGCCCTGAATTTTTCCCCCATGTTTTATTAAATAGTGTTTGGAGAGGGAGTGGCCTGTGAATTTATTCCTAATGTTCCTGAGATGTTCATTAATTCTAACTTGCATTGGTCGCTTGGTACGTCCAATATATAATTTATGGCATGGGCATCTTAGACCATATATGACTCCCTTAGTAGAACATGTGATAAAATTTGTAATAGGAAATCATCAAGCTTTTGATACCTTTTCTCGTGACCAGTGATCAGAATGTGGCAAAAGATCCTATCCTGGGTTACAATGTAATCAGTGAGGTCATCATGAAACACAAAACAGGAGATTTGGTGGTGGATGTAATCGCCACATCACTTGCCATACCCAATGCCGTGGCAGAAAACGTGATTCATAGAGTAAAGAAATCACAGAATACAATGGACCTAAAAGAAGTCAAGGTAAGCTTGCGCCCAACCATTATCCCTGCAAACCAAATGGTGGGGGTGAGGTGTGGAGTCCGGGTAGAACCGGGAAGAAAAGTCCAGAAAAGATTGTTGGTGCCAAAAGACTCCTCAGAACTTCCGGAAGGCCTAGTTCAAGGTTAGACTGTGCTTATGATTCCTACGGGTGGGTTTGCTCGAGTGACAGTACCGGTAATGAATACTACGAAACATGAAATTAGACTGGATCCAAAGACTGTGTTAGGTCACATCGAAACTGTTAAAAAGGTATATCCAGCCAGTGTGAGACCAGCCCAGGGGTCTACAGTGAATTCAGTCTCCCCACCAAGGAACAGGAGTTGCCCAGGGGAGGAAATTGTGCAATTCACCTCGGGGTCCTGGGATCCCCCAGTACTCCTGGAACACTTGTGTGCTGAAGATCTAGCGGTAGCAAAACAGATGCTGAGAGAAGAGTGTCATGCGTTCTCCAAAGATGACTCTGATATAGGCTGTAACCCGTATTTGCATTTGAAAATCAATTTGAAAGACACGACCCCAGTAACCAGAAGTTACATGTCTGTGCCAAAATCATTACATCGTGAAGTGAAAGAATATTTACAAGATCTCATCAACAGAGGTTGGGTCCAAAAGTCGAAGTCGTCTTATTCCTTTCCTATTGTCTGTGTCAGGAAGGACTGTATGTTGAGACTCTGTTATGACTACCGGGAACTAAACCGAAAGTCAGTACCTGATTGACACCCGATACCAAAGATCCAAGATATGCTGGATAGCCTATCAGGAAGCACCTGGTTCTCTGTCCTTGATCAGGGTAAGGCATACCACCAATGGTTTGTCGAAGAGTCCAGTAGACCCTTGACAGCATTCATCACACCGTGGGGATTATATGAGTGGATCCGCATACTGATTGGGCTCAGTTCAGCTTCAGCAGAATTCCAGAGGAACATGGAGACATTTTTAGGAGGATTGAGGGAAGATATCTGCCAGTCGTATTTGAATGACAATGTGGTACACAGCAAAACCTTCCGCGAGCATGTTGAACACGTGAGGACCGTATTACAACGGTATCAATAACATGGAGTTAAGTTGACCCCAAAAATGTGTGAACTGTTCAAAAGACAAGTCTGATTTCTATGGAAAATTGTGTCCAGAGAAGGATATACCATGGATCCAGCAGAAATTGCTCTGGAACTGGCCTTAAAAGACAAGCGGCCCTCTACCATCGGGGAGTTGATTCAGATATTAGGATTCCTCTCCTACTATCGTACTTGCGTTTAGAACTTCTCCAGGATTTCTGCCCCACTATACCTCTTTTTTGGGGGGGGGGGGTGACAGAGACAACAACACCCACGGAGAAAAAGAACGCGGGTAGGAACGGGCTTAAAAGAAACAATGCCGTTTCATCCCAACAGCCCATTCTCTGGACAACAAACCACCAGGAGGTATTGGAAGAACTAGTAGACTACCTGGTAAAACCACCCATCTTGGGATATCCTGATTTCAATTTACCATTTGTTCTTCATTGTGACGCTGCTCAAGTTGGACTGGGAGCTGCCCTGTATCAGCAGCAAGATGCAAAACTGAGAGTCATCGGTTACGGTTCTAAAAAGTTGACAGACGCCAAGAAGAATTACCATCTACATTCTGGAAAATTGGAGTTCTTTGCATTGAAATTGGCTATCTGTGAACGATTTAGAGATTATCTCTACTACAGCAAAGAGTTTGAGGTATACACTGACAACAACCATTTGACATATGTCCTTACTACAGCCTAACGAAATGCAATGGGTCAGAGATGGGTCGCTGAACTAGCTGACTTCAATTTCAGCATCAAGTACAGGCCAGGAAAATGCAATGCAGATGCTGACTGATTGTCATGAATGCCACTAGAGCCTGAGGAGTTCATGCAAGAATGCTCAGAGGATGCCAGTCTGGAAGCAATTGAGAGCACTACCCAAGTAGTACAAGCTTATCAGGAGGAAGACACACCATTGTGATGTCCATTGACGGTGGAAACCACCATAAAAGAGAGAGAACAAGATCACCCCCGGTCTATTCAACAACTACCAAAAGGGAAAATCCATAGAGCATAACGGGAATCAGATAATTGGTAGAATACTACTTTATGTGGACCAAAATTCGTTTCCAAGTAAACGGGAGAGAGACAATGAGTCACCAGCAGTATCTGTTTTAATTAAAGAATGGACGAAGCTCTACCTCAGTGAAGATGGTATCCTGTATCGCAGGGGTCAGGACCCTTTGTGGCTGAGAGAGCCATGAACGCTACATATTTTAAAATGTAATTCCGTGAGAGCCATACAATATTTTTAAAACTAAATACAAGTAAATGTGTGCATTTTATGCAAGACCAGCACTTTTAAAGTACAAAAAGTCTCTGAATTCTTTTTAATAACGTTGTTATGCTGTTGCTAACCAATGATGAATAAAGTACTTCTTACCATTAATGTGACTTCTGGTGCTGCATGGTTTTGCTGATGGCTTTGTAGTCTGGTTGATACGTGGTGAGGTTGAGCTTCATGCAGGCGTTGAGACTTCCATCCGTTAAACGTGATCGTAGGTTGGTCTTAATGTTCTTTAGATGTGAGAAAGACTGCTCACATGCATATATAGAGCCAAACATTGTCAGTACAGCAATACTCACACGCTGCAGTGTGTGGTATGTGATGGGAAATGTGTTCCAAGTTTTGACAATTAGCGGTCGCAGGTTGAAGTTTTTTCATTTCTCGTCACTTGTATTTGCTCGCCAATAGTGTTGAGCCACCCCCGTAGTGTTCGAGTTCGGTTCGGTTCGTCGAACACCCGTGTGTTCGCCGAACTGTTCGTCGAACTGTTCGTCGAACACCTTCGAACACCGTTAAAACCAATGGCAGGCAAACAAAAACACATAGAAACACATAGAAAACACCTTCAAAGGTGTCCAAAAGCTGACAAACTGCTCAGAAGACACAACTAACACATGGAAAAGTGACAAGTACATATAGTCATGCGAAAAGAAAAGAGGTGGAGGAGTAAAAGGAGGGGGAGACACAGATATAGGCATGTCATGCCCTTCTAAAATCCAAAAAGTGAGAAGCCGAGACGGCCAGTCCGCTCCTGCCCGTGCCACCTCCGTGTCGCCGGGTTTGTGCCAGAGCCGCGGTGAACCCTGACGGCCAGCCCCCCTCTCCCAATACTGGTGCCTGTCCGCTGGTGGGTCGAGAGAGCCCCCCTGTGGTGGAGGCAGCTCTAAGCTTTTTAATTTAAATTGTCCCTCTAATTTGAATGAATACACTTTAAATCCATTTACAAGGATCTATTGGAGGGCAAGTCTCATGCCAGCAGCCGCGTAATTCCAGCTCCAGTAGCGTCCACTAAAGCTGCTGCAGTTAAAAAGCTTTTATAAGGATCGAGCTCGGCTGTCCACCGCAAGGCATCCTAGTGCCAGTCCCAGCCCCTATGCCTTGGGGTGCCTCCTGATGCTCTTCACTAAGTATCCCGTGGTCCCGAAGCATTTCCTTTGAAAAAATTAAGTGTCCAAACTACAGGTGGTGTAGCTTGCTTAACAGCCGGGATAATCCGCTGACTAGCAGACACTGCTACTAGGCACAAAGTATTTCCTGGGCTAGATGCAGTTAAAAATTTGTAAGTAGATACTCTCGTTGGATGCTGAGAAAGCATTCCATAGAGTCTCCTGGCACGCCATATATGATTCTCTTAAAAAGCTTGGGGTAGGGGTCTAGGGGACCCTTTTATAGCCAAAATCACGGCCCTGTATCACAATACGTCACCTAGGCTGAAGATAAATGGAACTGTAGCACCGAGGGCTCGGTTGCTACAGACGTATTGCACCTCACCCAGAGGTGTGATATCTCACTCTCAGATAAGGATGGAGTGTGGATCAGGACCCGACACCTGCATGCATTACACCACATTGCCGTGGGGCAGGGCGACCAATATGCCCCTGAGATGGGCACGACAGTCCCTGTCCCTGGCTGGAGTGGGGGGAGGGAACACTGAGGAAGGGGAACCCTGCAGTGCAGGAGCAGGGAGGAAGCAGTTCCTGGGTGCATTGAGAAGGGAGTATAAAAGGTGGGCACCATCTTAGTTCAGTGCAGAGAAGTCTGAGCAGAAGTGGCAGGGAGCAGGGGCTCTGCATGAGATCTGCTCCGGAGGCGGGCCTAGTAACAGAGGCCCAGGCCTGCAAGAGGGAGAAGGAAGGAAGAGGAGCGGAGAAGGCTCCAGGAACGAGGAATGAAGGGATCCCAGGGGTGCGGACGGGCGAGTCGCCACCGCACGCCCGAATCCACCTGCGTGGAGGGGTCAGGCCAAAGGGGGAGACCGGTCCCCGAACTAGTGGAGGCAGGAAACGACCCTCAGCTAGAAACCGGAGGCTCTGACATTTTATGTGGCGCAGCCCCTTGCTCCACCCGCTAGGAAGGCACCACATAGGGTCAGGGAAACTGGCGCCAAGTTTACCAAGAGGAGGCCCGAGGCAGCCGGACAGAAGTGTTGGTAAGAAAGGCCAGACAAAGGACACACAAAGGGGGTCCTGTGAAGCGCTCCAAAGTTATCTGGGAGTTGTCTGAGCCCCTCACCTGGTGAGCACAGTACGACGTGGGCAGCCGTTACCTGCAGACGTGGTCTGGATAATAAGAACTGTGAGTAAAGGCCCTGAACTGCATCACTGACTCCGTGTCGTTACTGCTGCTGCCCTGCACCATCACCCCCATCCTCCGCATACACTGCCCTGAGGCTATACTCCTCCCGTGGGGAGTTATGCTACGCTCTGCTGCACCCACAACACCAGCCTTAGCGGTCTGCCCTGTAGCGGCGGTTCACTCTGACCGCAATCCACGGGTGGCGTAGTCGGACATTTAAACATCAAAACCACATAAATAGTTCCGCCACTGGTTTGACCGCCCTGAGCCACGGAACCGGATCGCCGCCACGAAGACTACAACCACCAGCATCCACCAAAAAGGGTCCGGCTCCGGGTGTCCCAAGGCCCAGGGGGTGCGTCAGAACATTTTCATCACCTTTCACAATCACCAATGGGACAAGGCAGGGATGTCCTCTGTCCCCTCTCTTATACATCCTAGTGACGGAGCACCTGCTCTCATCAATTCGCCATAACCCCAATATTAGGTGGATTGAGGTGGGAGGCACCGAGTACAAGTGCTCTCTATTTGCTGATGATGTCCTAGTATATATCACTCAATCACATATATCCATCCCTGCTGTTATGGCTGAAATAGATCACTTTGTTACATGGTAAAATTTTAAAATCAATGCAGCGAAGTCTGAGGCCCTCGATGTCTCCCTCCCTAAATCCATATAGGATTCCATCCAGTCCAACTTTCCCTTTGCCTGGCCCTCACAGGGTATCAAATACTTAGGAATTCCTATTCATAGAGACCTCTCCCATCTATGTTATCTTAATTTTGGGCCCTTTATTGAACAATTCCATACAGACCACGGTTGGCAAGTTAGAACTGTAAGATTCACTACGTGAACCACTGGTGTTTTGTGGAAAAGCACATGTACACCGCGTTCCAAATTATTATGCAAAAAGTGTTTAGGAGTGATAAGGGAAGAATTTGTTTGTTTGTCAGTTAAACTCATTGATGGTGATGTGTGTCAGGGCTCTTTATATCACTGTAAGCAATTGCAGACACCTGTGCTAATTAGTTTGGCAGGTGTGTCCAATGAAAGGCAAGACTACTTAAGAAGGCTCTCTCACATTATTAAGCAGCCTACATTTTCTGCCAAAATGGGAAAGAAAAAGGATGTGTCGGCTGCTGAGAAGCAACAAATTGTGGAGTGTTTAGGTCAAGGCATGACTACAATCAACATTGTGCGATGATCAGGATGAAGTGTCTTGGCAATCAAGAAGTATGTAGCTGATTCACAGTACACACGTGTGCGTGCTGATAAGGGCAAATTGAGGACTCTTTCCTACAGGCAATTACGTCAGGTTGAAACAGCAGCGGCAAAAAAGCCTTGTCATAGCAGCAGACAAGTTTTTGAAGCTGCTTGTGCCTCCAACGTCCCCCGAACAACAAGATGCAGGGTCCTTCAGAGGTTTGCAGCTGTGCATATGCCATCCTGTCGACCTCCTCTATCCACTTCACACAAGCAGAAACGGCTCCAGTGGGCCAAACATTACATGAAGACTGATTTCAAAACTGTTTTGTTCACGGATGAGTGCCGTGCAGCGCTCGATGGTCCAGATGAATGGAGTGGAGGATGGCTGGTTGATGGACACCCCACGCAAACACGGCTACAGCGCCAACAAGGAGGAGGTGGAGTAATGTTTTGGGCTGGAATCATGGGGAGAGAGATTGTCGGCCCCTTTAGGATCCCTGAAGGCGCTAAAGATGAACTCCATAATGTATGTGGATTTTCTCAAACAGCACTTCCTGCCATGGTTCAAGAAGAAGAACCGTGTATTTCACAGCAAGATCATTTTTCTGCATGATAATGCACCATCTCATGCTGCACATAAAACATCTGCATCTCTGGCTGATATGGGCATAAAAGGGGACAAACTTATGGTGTGACCCCCATGCTCCCCTGACCTCTACCCCATTCAGAACCTTTGGAGCATCATTAAAAGGAGTGTCTATGATGGCGGGAGGCAGTTCACATCTAAGCAACAGCTCTGGGAGGGTATTCTGTCCTCATGCAAAACAATTGAAGCAGAAACCATCCAAAACCTGACAAATTCAATGGACGAGAGAGTTCAGAAGCTCCTTTCGAACAAGGGGTCCTATGTGAAAATGTAACATCACCTAGAATAAAGTTTTGAGTTGAAAACTGTTTGATTTCAGTTTCTAACAACCTGCTAATGCTTATAATTTCAAAAATGACCATTTTTTTGGTCTTTATTAAAATGAAAAGGTTGATCGAAAAGTTTGGGGGATCTAAGAGTGTGGCAACCCAGTAGTCATGATTACTTCGAATTCTGACAATATGAGGGTCATGCTGCAGGTAGTGCAGCAAGAAGGCACTTATGTGTCTTGCGCATCTCGGAGCCCCAAAATTATTTTCCGGGCTAGATGCAGCTAAAAATTATTTTTAATTTTAAATCTGGTGAAGCTTATTATAGATGGCCTAATAGGATCAGTGCTGCACACTGCTACAAAGCCCAAATTATTTTCCAGTCAAGATACAGATAAACATGATTAGTAATTTGAAAGCTTAAAACGGTTGGTAGGGTGATTTTAACCAATCATCAAGCTTTTACTCTCCCCAGGATGACACAGGGGTAGAAAAGTCGTTTCGGATCCATGATTTGTTCATCTTTATGAACGTGAGTCTGTCTACATTATCAGTGGAGAGCCGCGTGCGCTTATCTGTCAGCACACCACCAGCAGCGCTGAACACACGTTCAGACAGAACGCTGGCTGCGGGGCATGACAAGATCTCCAAGGCGTAAGTGGCTAGCTCCGGCCATTTATCCAGATTGGAAGCCCAAAAAGAGCAGGGGTCCAGTGACACAGTCGTGGCTTCAATGTTTACTTGGAGATACTCCTGTACCATCGTCTCTAGGCGTTGACTATGTGTCAGACTTCTTGTCTCCTGTGGCCTTGCAAAGGATGGGCTAAAAAAGTGGTGAAATGATTCCGCAAAATTGATGTTACCAGCAGATACTGTGGTTCTGTTACGGTTTGAGTGCTGAACACTTGACGGTCCCACGGTTGGCAAGTTGGAACTGTGAGATTCACTACGTGCACCACTGGTATTTTGTGGAAAAGCACATGTAAGATTCTGCAGCAGTCTCTGCTGATACTCCTGCATGCGTGCATCCCTTTCTATGGCAGGAATAATTTCTGCAAATTTACTTTTGTACCGGGGATCTAACAGTGTGGCAACCCAGTAGTCAGGATTATTTCTAATTCTCACAATTCGAGGGTCATGTTGCAGGTAGTGCAGCAAGAAGGCACTCATGTGTGTTGCACATCCAGGAGCACCAAGTCCCTGTTGTGTTGGTGGCGAGGTAGCAATCATGCTTCCTTCCTCTGTCCTCTCCCCCCAACCTCGCACAACAGAAATGTGATCAAGGTCTCCCTCATCTGATGAGTCTTCCATCAGTTCGTCCTCCACTTCTTCCTGGGCTCCTGCACCTTCCTCACTAGTTTGGCTGCTACCATGCGCCCTGGTAAAACCATCTCCCCCACCCTCACATGCCTGCCGCCTTGGTGCTGCCGACCGTCTGGACCTTGCAGATGTTAGCCCTTCCGCATACAACTCCTCCTCCTCTACTTCCTCCACCTCCTCTTGTGCCACCACCTGACTCCGAATTCTGTTTAACATGTGCTCCAGCATGTAAATCACCGGAATAGTCATGCTGATAATGGCATCGTCAGCACTAAACATCTTCGTCGCCATTTCAAAACTGTGCAGAAGGGTGCATAGGTCCCTGATCTGAGACCACTCCTCCAGCGTGATTTGCCCCACCTCTGAATCTCGTTGGCCCAGGCTATACGTCAGAACGTATTGCACCAGGGCTTGTCGGTGCTGCCACAGTCGCTGCAACATGTGCAGAGTTGAATTCCACCGGGTAGGCACATCGCATTTTAGCCGGTGAAGTGGCAGGCCCAACGACTTCTGTAGAGATGTAAGTCGCTGAGCTGCGGGATGCGAACGGCGGAAGTGAGCACACAGCGACCGTGCCCTCTGCAGAAGGCCATCTAGTCTGGGATAGTGGGCTAAAAATTGCTGGACAACCAGGTTCAACACGTGAGCCATACAAGGCACGTGTGTGACATTGCCCCGGCGAAGGGCCGCACCCAGGTTTGCAGCATTGTCGCACACGGCCTTCCCTGGTTTCAGGTCCAGTGGAGACAACCATTCATGAAATTGGTTCTCCAGAGCTGACCACAACTCCTCAGCTGTGTGACTCACATTTCCCAGACATTTCAATGTAAAAACCGCCTGATGACGTTGAGCCCTACTGCCAGCATAGTAAGGAGGTGTGCAGGATCCCTTCTGCGCAGTTAGAAAGCTTGTGGCATGACCAGACAGGCTTTGGGTGCAGGTGGAAGACCGAGAGGAGGTTGAGGAGGCAGAAGCAGTGGAGGAAAAATGACATAAAGAGGATTGACGCACAACTCGTGGGGACGGCAAGACTTGGACAGCAGCCCCTTGTCCTGCTGTCACCATAGTTACCCAGTGCCCAGTCAGCGACATGTAACGCCCCTGTCCATGCCTACTCGTCCAAGTGTCTGTGGTGAAATGCACCCTGTCACACACAGAGTTTCTCAAAGAAGCGGTGATGTTGTGTGCGACATGCTGGTGGAGCGCAGGCACACCTTTCTTTGAGAAGTAGTGCCGACTGGGCATCTGGTACTGGGGCACTGCGACGGACATAAGGTCTCGAAAATCCTCTGTGTCCACCAGGCGGAAAGGCAGCATTTCTGTAGCCAAGAGCTTGCAGATGGTGAAATTCAACCTCTTAGCTTTCTCATGGCTAGGAGGAAATGGTCTTTTACTTGTCCACATCTGAGGGACCGAGGGCTGGCTATTGTGCTTAGACGGGGTTGATAAGGGTGTCCCCGGCAAACTGCCGGTCTGTGAGGAAGATGCAGGCGGACATGTTAGGTTGCCTTGATCCAAAGGTGGTGCTATCGATGTCGGACAGCGCTCAAGACCAGCTGGTGTTACCACCTCCAAAGAAAATGATGACCTGCCAATCACGCTGGCTGTTGCGGGTAAAGAGGTGGCAGGTCTGCGCCCCAAAACAGGTGTGACTGCTGTCCCCCCAGTCACAGAGGATGAAGAGGCCGCGGATGCACAAGATATGGCAGACGGTGGTTGGCCCGGCCGGCTAGACCGCATTGTAGCACACTGAGCTTCCCACTGCAACTTATGCTTCATGTCCATGTGCCGGTTCATGCATGAAGTACTCAAACTATGTATTTTTTGGCCTCTACTTAGCTTTTGCTGACAAATGTTACAGATAACACGAGTTGGGTCATCTTTATCGATCTGAAAAAATGCCCAGGCTATGCAAGGCTTAGCACCCATGCGACCTGAAGAGCCACCACGACTTGTGGTGAGAGGCAGAGTTGTGTTTGAGGATGCAGTTGTTGACGTGCTTCCAGTACTACGTCTCTGTCCAGGAAGGCGCAACCTGACCTCGTCGTCACTAGCATCTTCCTCCACCTCCTCTGCTGACCTCATCTCTTGGCTGACTGTGGGTTGACAGTAAGTGGGATCTCCGACCTCATCATCATCACCCTGTGCGTTATCACACCCGTCGTCCTCAGAGCCAACCTGTTCCTGCCCTGACAAAAAACTAAAGTTGTCGCTCCAATCAGGTATTTGAGTCTTATCATCGTCTTCCTCATTGTCTCCACCAACAGGAGTTACAGTTTGGGAATGAGGGTCTACATTATGGTCAGAACCTTCTGCGTCTGGTCCTGGATCCGACTCATAAAGATTCTGGGCATCAGTGCAGATCATTTCCTCGTCTGGATTCACAGAAGCGCTGGAGTCGACCTCTGATTCCCAGGCTATAGTATGAGTAAACAGCTCTGCAGACTCAACCATCTGTTCTACCTCATACTCAGACGGGCAGCTGGAGATTTGGGAGCTGTGAGGAAGCAAGTGCGATTTGGGTGACACCTTTGAGGACTGGAGTATTTGTGATGTTGAAGTTGATGTGGAGGAGAGCCCACTTAAAGGAGCACTTGATATCCGTTGAAGCACCTGCTGTTTTTGTGCCTCATCTGGAATTTGTAGCGATTGGCGTGGCCGTAAGAAAGGGATCTTATCACATTGTCCGCTAAAAGAAGTAGACATTTTAGTTTGGCTGGAAGATGGTCTTTCTTCTGCACCTACCCCACGGACACAACCTTTTTTCCCCTTCCCAACACGCCTATTCCCCTTTCCACCAGCAGCAGGCCTTTTTCCACTCATTTTGGTGGTTAACTAATTCACAACTCTGGAGTTGTTTGCACAAAAAAACAATGGATGGTAACCGAGCAGAGCTGAGTGGCCAAACTGTGGTATTAGGCCAAAACTATTGGCTGGGTTAGATGCAGAAAAAAATTATTTTTAATTTGCAACCTGATGGAGGTCAGTATAGATGGACTAATAGACCAAGTCCCACACACCGCTAGAAGCCCAAATATTTTTTCAGAGCTAGATGCAGAAAATTTTTTTATTCAATTTGCAACCTGATGGAGGTCAGTATAGATGGACTAATAGACCAAGTCCCACACACTGCTAGAAGCCCAAATATTTTTTCAGAGCTAGATGCAGAAAAAAATTATTTTTAATTTGCAACCTGATGGAGGTCAGTATAGATGGACTAATAGACCAAGTCCCACACACTGCTAGAAGCCCAAATATTTTTTCAGAGCTAGATGCAGAAAAAAATTATTTTTAATTTGCAACCTGATGGAGGTCAGTATAGATGGACTAATAGACCAAGTCCCACACACTGCTAGAAGCCCAAATATTTTTTCAGCGCTAGATGCAGAAAAAAATTATTTTTAATTTGCAACCTGATGGAGGTCAGTATAGATGGACTAATAGACCAAGTCCCACACACCGCTAGAAGCCCAAATATTTTTTCAGAGCTAGATGCAGAAAAAAATTATATTCAATTTGCACCCTGCTGGAGGTCAGTATAGAAGGACTAATAGAACAAGTCCCACACACTGCTAGAAGCCCAAATATTTTTTCAGAGCTAGATGCAGAAAAAAATTATTTTTAATTTGCAACCTGATGGAGGTCAGTATAGATGGACTAATAGACCAAGTCCCACACACCGCTAGAAGCCCAAATATTTTTTCAGAGCTAGATGCAGAAAATTTTTTTATTCAATTTGCAACCTGATGGAGGTCAGTATAGATGGACTAATAGACCAAGTCCCACACACTGCTAGAAGCCCAAATATTTTTTCAGAGCTAGATGCAGAAAAAAATTATTTTTAATTTGCAACCTGTTGGAGGTCAGTATAGATGGACTAATAGAACAAGTCCCACACGCTGCTAGAAGCCCAAATATTTTTTCAGAGCTAAATGAAGAAAAAAATTATTTTTAATTTGCAACCTGATGGAGGTCAGTATAGATGGACTAATAGACCAAGTCCCACACACTGCTAGAAGCCCAAATATTTTTTCAGAGCTAGATGCAGAAAAAAATTATATTCAGTTTGCAACCTGATGGAGGTCAGTATAGATGGACTAATAGAATGATGCTATGCCCAAAAGATTTTACTTCACTAGGTGCAGTAAAAAAATTGGTATTCTATACACAGGTGGTATATCTTGCAACACAGATAGGCTACTCCACTGACTAACACACTCTGCAATAGGCCAAAAAGGATTAGCTTTGCTAGATTCAGCCAAATGCTGTGAAAAAAACTTGCACAGCACTGGCACAGACCTGCCTGGCAAAAACTGATAGGAACTGATGTAACCTAGTCCTGAAAAGGACTCCAATTACAATTAGTCTTTACTCCCACAATCTATCTATTTAAGAGCACAGACCTGCCTGATAAAAGTCGTAGGAAATGCTGTAACCTAGTCCTTAAAAGGACTGCAATCACAACTATTCCCTACTCCCAAGCTATCTGTATATTTGTGCGAAAATTGGCTTGAAATTAACAAGGTATAGCGCACACAGCAACAGCGGTGCCGTCTAACACGCAGCTGCAGCAGTGAGAAAATGGTGGCGACGGGGAAAATGGCTTGGTCTTATAGGGCAAGGACATGTGACATACACTGCCAATCACACATGCCCTTGCTTGTGTGAAAAAAAGCACTTCGCTCCGTGTGTGCGCTGCTGATAGGCTGACAGATTGCACCTCCCCACTGCAAATGCGGGAAAGAGAAAAAAAAATGGAGATCTTCATTGTTCCTGCAGAGATCCATCCCCTGCCCCTCCCCCCGCCCCGCTGTACACTCAAACTGCGTATTAACATTAATATTCATCATTACTGAGAAAAAATCCAGTTATGATTTTGGTGCACGAACAGTTATCGAACATAACCTCGAACAGCCGAATTTTTCTCAAATTGTTCGTGTTCGCCGACCGTCTCGAACACCGCCCAAAACAGCTCGAATTTGAGATTGGCGAACAGTTCGAGTAGAACAACGCTCATCTCTACTCGCCAACACTGCTTCCTGTCGTGCAAGTCTTTCCAAATCTTCATTCAGCGACTTGAACTTATTCACCCACATGTCCGAGGCCTTCAGGTCAGCAGCTTGTAGCTCAAAATCTCTGCCAGAGACACCGGGGATGTAACTCAGGTCGGCGCTGTCCACTGCACACTCGTGTGGATGGGTGATAAACTTAAATAGACGAGTGCGCTCACGAAATTCTCCAAAGCGCTCTTTGAATGACTGCAGGAGATTAGATGTGGAGCCTGCTAGCTGCTGAAGATCAAGATGTTGAGCAGGGTCACTTGCTGTGCATGAATCTTTAAACTCTCCCAGTTTTTCAAAGTGTAGTAAATTACCTGTTTCAATGTTGGCGATGAAGAGTTCTAGCTTGTTTTCAAATGCAAACACTGCTTGCTGAAGGGATAAGACTGTATTTCCAATGCCTTGCATTTTCACATTGAGCTGGTTCAGATGTTCAGTCATGTCCACGAGATAGTAGAACTTAAGGATCCACTCAGTGTTAGCTAACTCAGGATGCTCGACGTTTTTCATTTCAAGAAAAGTCCGGATTTCGCTCAGACAAGCCGCGAAACGGCTGAGCACCTTCCCTCTTGACAACCAACTCACATTTCTGTGCAGAAGCAGACCAGGATAATTATTACCGACTTCATCCAGCAGTGTTTTAAACTGGCGATCATTTAAAGCTCGGGCAACAATAAAGTTGACCACTTGAATGACCAGCGACATCTCTTCACCAATCTGCTCGCCACACATCTGAGCACAAAGCGCCTCCTGATGTAGGATGCAGTGAAAACTTAGGATAGGTCTCTTTTCATGTTCACGGAGAAGCTCTACAAATCCTCTGTTTTTCCCCACCATGCACAGAGCACCACCCTTACACACCAAAATAAATGTATCCCCTCTTGTTGTCCCTTTCATAGGCAAAACAGCAAGACTTTCTTTACGTAGTGTGTCATCGGCAGCATACCTTGCAATCACGCTGAACTGGGATAAATGGCTTGCGTCTGTTGACTCATCCAAAGCGAGAGAAAAGAATGGTGCTGCATTTATGTCTTTCACTTGTGTTGCCTCAATTTGATTTGCCATCATGATGGTACGATCGTGAACAGTTCTTGCCGACAGAGGTATGTCTTTTATTTGTTTAATTATCTTGTTTTTATCCGAAAAGTTGTCAAAAAGTTCATTGGCAACATCAAGCATGAATGTTTTGGCATACTCTCCATCTGTGAATGGCTTTCCGTTTCTCACAATTGCTAAAGCACCAGCAAAGCTAGCCGAATTCCAGTCACCTTGTTGGATCCAAACACGGAGTTGCGGCTGACTACCTAGCACTCTGCACAATAGCTCTTGCTGTCCCCTTCAGGATATTTCGATGCAAATGTAGTATGGCGTGTGTCGAAGTTCTGCTTTATATTTGACCGTTTCATCGATGCAATTTTATCATTGCATATTAGACACACTGCAGAACCTGCTCTCTCCACAAAGGCAAATTCTTCTGTCCATTCCTGCTGAAAAGTACGATACTCCTCATCTTTTTTTCTTTTAGCCATCTTCAATAAAAGGGTTTCTGCAATAAGCTAGCTGACTACTTGATTAAAAGGAGGGAAGTTTACTTCCATATGCTGGAGGTGTCCCTGGCTAATTCCATGTGGGGAACAGAGATGGCGTCTTTGCTGTTAAGGGGAAGGGCAAACTGTACCCCCGCAGTACTGTGTATATACAGTACAGACCAAAAGTTTGGACACACCTTCTCATTTAAAGATTTTTCTGTATTTTCTTGACCATGAAAATTGTACATTCACACTGAAGGCATCAAAACTATGAATTAACACATGTGGAATTATATACTTAACAAAAAAGTGTGAAACAGCTGAAAATATGTCTTATATTCTAGGTTCTTCAAAGTAGCCACCTTTTGCTTTGATGACTGCTTTGCACACTCTTGGCATTCTCTTGATGAGTTTCAAGAGGAAGTCACTGGAAATGGTCTTCCAACAATCTTGAAGGAGTTCCCAGAGATGCTTAGCACTTGTTGGCCCTTTTGCCTTCACTCTGCGGTCCAGCTCACCCCAAACCATCTCGATTGGGTTCAGGTCTGGTGATTGTGGAGGCCAGGTCATCTGGCTTAGCACCCCATCACTCTTATTATTCGTCAAATAGCCCTTACACAGCCTGGAGTTGTGTTTGGGGTCATTGTCCTGTTGAAAAATAAATGATGGTCCAACTAAACGCAAACCGGATGGAATAGCATGCCGCTGCAAGATGCTGTGGTAGCCATGCTGGTTCAGTATGCCTTCAATTTTGAATAAATCCCCAACAGTGTCACCAGCAAAGCACCCCCACACCATCACACCTCCTCCTCCATGCTTCACGGTGGGAACCAGGCATGTAGAGTCCATCCGTTCACCTTTTCTGCGTCGCACAAAGACACGGTTGTTGGAACCAAAGATCTCAAATTTGGACTCATCAGACCAAAGCACAGATTTCCACTGGTCTAATGTCCATTCCTTGTGTTCTTAAGCCCAAACAAGTCTCTTCTGCTTGTTGCCTGCCCTTAGCAGTGGTTTCCTAGCAGCTATTTTACCATGAAGGCCTGCTACACAAAGTCTCCTACAGTTGTTGAAGAGATGTGTCTGCTGCTAGAACTCTGTGTGGCATTGACCTGGTCTCTAATTTTAGCTGCTGTTAACCTGCGATTTCTGAGGCTGGTGACTCGGATAAACTTATCCTCAGAAGCAGAGGTGACTCTTGGTCTTCCTTTCCTGGGGCGGTCCTCATGTGAGCCAGTTTCTTTGTAGCGCTTGATGGTTTTTGCAACTGCACTTGGGGACACTTTCAAAGTTTTCTCAATTTTTCATACTGACTGACCTTCATTTCTTAAAGTAATGATGGCCACTCGTTTTTCTTTACTTAGCTGCTTTTTTCTTGCCATAATACAAATTCTAACAGTCTATTCAGTAGGACTATCAGTTGTGTATCCACCAGACTTCTGCACAACACAACTGATGGTCCCAACCCCATTTATAAGGCAAGAAATCCCACTTATTAAACCTGACAGGGCACACCTGTGAAGTGAAAACCATTTCCGGTGACTACCTCTTGAAGCTCATCAAGAGAATGCCAAGAGTGTGCAAAGCAGTCATCAAAGCAAAAGGTGGCTACTTTGAAGAACCTAGAATATAAGACATATTTTCAGTTGTTTCACACTTTTTGTTAAGTATATAATTCCACATGTGTTAATTCATAGTTTTGATGCCTTCAGTGTGAATGTACAATTTTCATAGTCATGAAAATACAGAAAAATCTTTAAATGAGAAGGTGTGTCCAAACTTTTGGTCTGTACTGTAGGTAACTGGTGTCCCCCTAAGTGACTGGTGGTATGAAGTAAGAGTGTTACCTTTATTCAGGCACTCTCTGACTGACAGATGCGGCTGCTGATTCTTGCCAGTGGAGTTTAAAATGGCGCCGCCGCTTCTGATCCACACTACAGGAAGCCGTCACCCCTATAAGGAGCCCGCTCTCCTGACAGCTAGAGTCGCGCTTGAGCGAGCAAAGCTCAGTTGCTGCTACACTGGGGTGAGGAGAACGTTGGGTGACAGTGCGGGAACTCCCTATACCTGCTGGTGAGCTCGCCTCCGGTCTGCGCTTAATGATGACTCTCCCCAGCGTAGCAGCAACTGAGCTCCTCTCGTTTAAGCGCTTCTCTAGCTGTCAGGAGAGCGGGCACCTTATATCCCGGGTGACGGCTTCCTGTGGTGCGGATCAGAAGCGATGGCGCCATTTTAAGCTGTCAGTGGCAGGTAGAGCGATCACTCGTCTGGAAGCCAGATGCAGCCTTCAAAAGAGCCACATCGGGCTCGCGAGCCATAGGTTCCCGACCCCTGCTGTATCGTAAAGGTGGACAAAACTGGCAGTTGGTACTACCCAGAGTATTCCATAGGTTGGTCTTCAAAGAACTCCATGTAAACATGGGACACCTGGGAGTGGAAAGGACAACAGATTTGATCCATGAACGATTCTTCTGGCCGTACATGCAGAGATAAATTGAGAGGTATGTGACCAGGGAGTGTGGGTGTCTGAAAGATAAACGTACCAACACATCAACCCGGGCATCTATGGGCAACATCCAAACTACGTATGCGTTTGAGATGGTCTCAATAGACTTTCTACATCTCGAGACGTGCAAGGGTGGTTACGAATACATCTTGGTGGTGATGGAGCATTTCACTCGATTTTCTCAAGCATATGCCACCACCAATAAATCAGGTCGAACAGCAACAGAGGAGATCTTTAATGATTTTGCTTTGAGGCTTGGGTACCCTACGAGGTTACACTACAACCAAAGAAGAGAATTTGAGAACCAGCTCTTTGCCAAGTTAGGAAAGTACTGTAGAATTCAGAGATCCCACACAATGCCCTATCTCCCAGAGGATAATGGACAAGTGGAACGTTTTAACCGGATATTATTGTCGATGTTGCGCACTTTAACAGCTGATGAGAAAAAAGACTGGAGGAGTTCTCTGTCAAACGTGGTACATGCCTATAACTGTACAAAGAGCGATGCAACGGGTTACTCACCCTTTTTCCTATTTTATGGACGATCGCCAAGACTGCCAATTGACATCTTGTTCGATACTCCGGTGTCAGAGACTTAAAGAACGTATCCAGAGTACGTTTGTAAATGAAAGGAAAGCATGGCAGAGGCATACAACATAGCGTCAAAAGTGATTACGCAAGGACAGAGCAAGAGTAAGGAGTACTATAATCAAAAATGTTATGGATCAGAATTGGCACCGGGAAGCCGGGTGCTAGTCAAGAATGTACGTGAGAAAGGTGGACCAAGAAAACTTCATTCGTACTGGGAAGACAAGGTGTATGTGGTCGTAAGGAGGAAAGCTGATGACAGCCCAGTGTATGAAATCCAATTGGAAACGGGAGACAAGAAAACCAGAATAGGTCATCGGAATTTACTGCTACCCTGTGATTATCTCCCACCACAAGACTTCCCAGAAGTAGACCGATATCATCAGAGATCGACTAAGGGACCACCACAAAAGCTCCCGAGGTGGATAGTGACCTTGAAAGTTCAGATGGAGAAGAACACACCGTTGTATTTTGGACCGGCAAGGAGAGGGATGTACCATGCTCAGGAAAGTGAACTAAGTCCTGAGGCTCCAGAGTTCGTACCAAGGAGTACAGATTAAGTCCAATTCAGATCTGATGATCAAACACCGGCCCCTGAAGAGACCGATCGACACTCAGGAGGAGCGGAATTACCAGACCGTGCAGAAACAAGCGACTCAGGAGAAGTACTTACAGAGGCAGCTCCAAGAGGAAGCACGGGAATTGAGTACGGTGGAAGAAACTTCTATGACTGAAGAACCCGTGGTCTCTGAAGAACAACCCACCAGGAGGATGTCGACTCGAGAAGTGAAGAAGCCCGCGATGCTGACGTATGAGACACTTGGTGAACCGAGTCAAGTGCCAAGGACTGTCGACTGGAAAAAGGTATCTCTGCCTGCGGACCAGGTAAGCCCACTTGAGTGGTATTCACCACCGAGAGGCAGTATGGAAGATGTTGCCTGGTGGAAAGACTCGTTTTCATGCTTTGATTTTCCTTAAAAGACTTTGTAGAAACAAAGAACTGTTAAAGCATAGAGAGAGAGCTGGTTGTGTTAATTGTGTTATTTGTTTATTTCTTACAGGCATCCTACAAGAAAAAGGTTGTAAGATTAGGTTGTTATCAATGTTAATAAAAGTTATACCAATTTCGCAATGCCAATTTGTATATAAAGTTATCCAACTTTCACCACTGTCTCAGAATTGGTCAGATTGACCAATTAAGACGAATGTCGAGGATGACATTCAAAAAGGAAGGAAGAGTGTGACATGCAGAAGTAGTGCTGTTGCTTTAAAAGCATTCAGCAACTATTAGAAGTAACACTAGCACATGAGACAGGAAGTGTTGTGCTCCAGAAGCATCCAGCAACTATAGGGGTTAACACAGGAGAAGGGGACTGTTTTTAGCAGAGCCCCATTGTGGGGGAGTTGTTTACTGTCTGTCTGGAGCTGAAGAGAAAGGTGGTGTGTGTGTTTGTGTGTTCTGTATCTCACAGAAGTGCCCCTACAAGTGAAAAGGATTCAAGTCAGGAGTGAATCTTAGCACAGGTCAGGTAGAGTTCCTGGACTAGCAGTGCAGAGTATTGTCAGGCAGAAAGATAAGGACTGGAAGAAATGGTGACACAGGGATCATCCCCCTCAGCAAACCCTCCCCCCTCCTACATCTCACTGTGCTGTAAAGAATACTGTGTTCATTAATGTGCCTTTGCATTAGAACTGTTCTGTCCTGTACTACTGGGAAGACTGTGAACTGCTGTGCTGCTAAGGAAACTGTACTGTTTGTCACTGGAGACTGTTGCTCATAAGACTTAACTTGTACTGGCTGTGCGGCTTCTTATTAAATGCTACTGTTCTACCGTTTGAGGACTCTTGTCAAGTGTGTCTGGTCAGCATGTGAAACAACTTACGTGTCTGTGCCGGAGGGTCAATACCCCTGTGTGCCTGAAAGAAGCTGCAGCACATGGTCTATGGTCGCCCTGAGTAACGGTTCCCCAGGATTCCAAAGAATTCATGTAACCTGTCTCGCCGCTATCTGAACCTAGCGGCGTGCATGTAACATCAGCTTGCCACACTAAAAAACAAGCCTTCATATGGATCAATCTACAGAAAAATAAATGTTACAAGTCTCAGATAATGTTATTTTTTTTACAAATTTCTGTTGTTTTTTTCATTACTTAAATAAAAAAATATACAGTTGAAATCAGAAGTTTGCATACACTATATAAAAAGACACATATGCATGTTTTTCTCAATATCTGACATTAAACCAGAATAAACCTTTCTCGTTTTAGGTCAATTAGGATTACCATAATTTTTAATATTTTCCAAATGTCAGAATAATGAGAGAGAATGTTTTAAGTCATTTTTATTACTTACTGCAAAGTCAAAAGTTTACATACACTAAGATTATTATGCCTTTAAACAATTCTGGACTGCCCATATGATGATGTCAGGTGTTTGGAAGCTTCTGATTTTTTGGCAACATCTGAGTTAATTAGAGACACACCTGTGGATGTTTTTAATGCACACCTGAAACACACTGCTTCTTTGTGTAGCATCATGGGAAAGTCTAAAGAAATCAGCCAAGATATCAGGAAGAGAATTGTGGACTTGCACAAGTCTGGCTCATCCTTGGGTACAATTTCAAGATACCTGAAGGTGCCTCGTTCATCTGTACAAACAATTATACACAAGTACAAACAAGATGGGAATGTCCAGCCATCCTACCGCTCAGGAAGGAGACGGGTTCTGTGTCCCAGAGATGAACGTGCTTTGGTCCGACATGTGCATATCAACCCAAGAATAAAACAAAAGACCTTGTGAAGATGATGGTGGAAGCTGGTATGATTGTGTCAATATTCACAGTGAAACAAATACTGTATCAACATGGGCTGAAAGGCCACTCTGCCAGGAAGAAGTCATTACTCCAAAAGAAAGATAAAAAAGCAAGATTAAGGTTTGCAAATGCGCACAGGAACAAAGACCTTAATTTTTGGAGACATGTCTTGTGGTCTGATGAAACTAAAATTGAACTTTTTGGGCATAATGACCATTGTTACATTTGGAGGAAAAAGAGAGAAGTTGGAAACCTAAGAACACCATCCCAACTGTGAAACACGGGGGTGGCAGCATCATGTTGTGGGGTTGTTTTACTGCAGGAGAGTCTGGTGCACTTCACAAAATAGATGGCATCATGAGAAAAGATTCTGTCGCAATACTGAAGCAACATCTCCAGACATCAGCCAGGAAGTTAAAGCTTGGGCGGAAATGGGTCTTCCAAATGGACAATGACCCGAAGCATACTGCCAAAATGGTAATAAAGTGGCTTAAGGATAACAAAGTCAATGTTTTGGAGTGGCCATCACAAAGTCCTGATCTCAATCCTATTGAAAATTTATAGGCAAAGCTGAAAAGGCAGGTGTGAGCAAAGTGACCTACAAACCTGGATCAGTTACATCAGTTTTGTCAGGAGGAATGGGCCAAAATTCCGACCAACTATTGTGAGAAGCTTGTAGAAGGATATCCCAAACGTTTGAAACAAGTCATTCAGTTTAAGGGCAATGGTACCGAATACTAATGAAATGTATGTAAACTTTTAACTTTGCAATAAGTAATAAATAAATAAAATAAATAAATAAGTAATAAAAATGCTTTAAAACATTCTCTCTCTTATTATTCTGGCATTTTGCCAATATTAAAAATGATGGTAATCCTAATTGACCTAAAACAGGAAAGGTTTATTCTGATTTCATGTCAGATATTGAGAAAAACATGCATGTGTCTTTTTATATAGTGTATGTAAACTTCTGGTTTCAACTGTATATATACATGTTTGGTATTGCTATAATCACACAGACCTAGTGATTAATTTGCCAGGTAATTTTTACAGCACAACAAACTCCATTAAAAAAAAAACAATGTATTTTTTTCCACAATTTTATCACAATTAGATTTTTTTCAGTTTTCAGTACATTGTATGGTGAAATGAATCAAAATGACAACTCATCTCACCAAAAAAACAAAAAAGTTATGGCTCTTGGAAGAATCAAAGGAAAAAAACTAAAGCAAAAAAATGAAATTTGATCATGACTAGTGTTAAGCGAACATGCTCGACACTGCTCGGTACTCGCCCGAGCATCACGCTACTCGGGATGTTCGGCGAGCACCGAGCATTTCCGGGTTACTCGGGCGGGAGCTCGGGTCTCCGTCCTGCATGTTTGGCGCTCTTTACAGAGCCAATGAACATGCAGGGATTGCCAGCCAGTCACTGTAATGCCGCAGCCATGTTGTTTGTGGGCATTACAGTGATTGGCTGGCCGCACAGCGTCACCTCGAGTATTTAAAACCGGGCGCCGCCATCTTGGACACAGTCGCTCCGGATCAGACAGTGTAGGGACAGCGCTGCTGATTTAGGGAGAGATATATCCTGCAAAATAGTTAGTGTAGGGTCTGTAAAGGCTGCCAGATCAAACAAACAGTCCTTCTCAGGACTAATATCCATCCCAGGTATATCAGGCAGGCAGGCAGGCAGGCTGTATAGGAGAC
The DNA here is from genome assembly GCF_046119375.1 of Phyllobates terribilis. Taxonomy (NCBI): domain Eukaryota; kingdom Metazoa; phylum Chordata; class Amphibia; order Anura; family Dendrobatidae; genus Phyllobates; species Phyllobates terribilis. The sequence continues at coordinate 479,563,063 of NW_027362764.1, read as the reverse complement.
GCAGTGGTTATACCAGCAAACGCTGCATTACAGTCCTGTGTGCTGCTCCTGTTGCTGAAATTGCTGGACTTAGCTCCAGGTCCCGGGGGCCAGGAAAAATCCTTTTTTTTAATCTAAAACCTCTTTTTTTTTTTTCCTCCTTCACAATGTTCAAATACCCTTCTTATTAACCTTTTGGTGCCCCCCCCCCCCCCCCAAAAAAAAAGTGTGCCTCTGATTTTTCAGACACAAATATATCTGTTGAAAATAGTCTGGTTTAGGCCAGAGAAATAGAAGTGTGGTTTTGCAGTTCTATGGGCCATTTGTATCTAAAAAAAACAGTTTGAGTGTGTCGCTCACTGTTCAGCCGCAAATATATATATATTTTAAAAAACCTGGTATACACCAGTAAATTATTACTGTGGTTTTGATGTTCCACGGTAAAACATCTCTATTATCCTGTTTTTGGCATTTTTTGCTGTATAAAAATAATAATAGTGTCTCCCTGATTTTTCAGACACAAATATATCTGTTGAAAATAGTCTGGTGTAGGCCCGAGAAATACAAGTGTGGTTTTGCAGTTCCACGGTACAAACCTCCGTATTATCCACTTTTGGGCCATTTGTATCTAAAAAAAACAGTTTGAGTGTGTTGCTCACTGTTCAGCCGCAAATATATATATATTTTAAAAAGCCTGGTATACACCAGTAAATTATAACTGTGGTTTTGCTGTTCCACGGTAAAAAATCTCTATTATTCAGGTTTTGGTAGTTTTTTCCGTAAAGAAAAACAGTAGTGTCTCCTGACTGTTGTGAAACAAAAATATATCTGTTGAAAATAGTCTTGTGTAGGCCCGACATCCCAGTGTGGTTTCGCAGTTCCACGGGTCAAATCGCTGTACTATCCAGTTTTGGGCCTTTGGTATCTAAAAAAAAAGCAGTTTGAGTGTGTCGCTCACTGTTCAGCCGCAAATATCTCTATTTAAAAAAGTGTGGTATACCCAAGTAAACAATAACTGTGGTTTTCCTCTTCCACGGTTCTAATCTACTCTTTATTACCCTTTTTCCATTGATAGTGCAAGTGTAAGCTATTTTACTTCATTTACAATGGGCAAGGCGCGTGGCAAGGGACGTGGAAGTGGACGTTTTGGTGATGGTTCGTGCAGAGGACGGGGCCGTGGCCAAGGTGAAAATGTGCCACAACCAACAGCCACATCTTCTCGCTCCCACTTCTTGACCGAATTACTAGGGAAGCATAGAACAACACCAGTATTGAGAACTGATCAGTGTGAACAGGTTATTAATTGGATAGCAGACAATACTTCCAGATACCTGGGCACCACCACCTCCGGTCTGTCTTCCACACGGTCAACTCTTAGTAGCCGTGAGTCTCGACCGCATACTCCTCCTCACCCTGATGCTCCTCCTCCCACCATGCCGAGTGTCGTCAGACAGCAAGTGATCCCACACTTGGACACTCTGAAGAGCTGTTCACTGGTCCATTTCCATATTTGGGCCCCTCGCCTGATACGCTTGAAGTGGTGGAAGAGGAGATCCCATGTTGCGATGCCCAAATATTTGAACAGCCACGGCCACAGGAAGTCGACGTTGGCAATCTGTCACAAGAGGTGGACGATGTCGAGACACAATTGCCAGGAAGTGAGGAGGAGGATCGTGGTGCGCAAGTGGAAGAGGAGGAGGTGGTGGATGATCTAGTAACTGACCCAATGTGGAAGGAGGACATGCAGAGTGAGGCCAGCAGCACACAGGGGGAGGGAGGCAGAGTACCCCAACAGGCAGGAAGAAGCAGTGTGGTGGCCGCAGACAGAAGGCAGGCAACTGTTCCCCGTAACACCAACACGAGGGACGTTGCCAGTACAAGCGGTAGGTCTTCCAGAGTCTGGAATTTTTTTAAAGACTCTGCTGATAACCCCAATAAGGCCATATGTTCCACCTGCCATGCCAGCATCAGCAGGGGTGACAAAACTACCAGCCTGACCACCACCAGCATGATCAGGCACATGGCAGCAAAGCACCCGACTTTGTTGGGCGAAACCCAGGGTCCACGACCAGTGTCAGCGGGTGTCACCACTGCTTCTTCCACTGTTGTGCGTGCAATAGAACCCCCTGTTGTGTGTGCAAGGCAATCCCCTGTCCATACTGCATGTAAAGATGCCCCCTCCTCTCAGTCTTCACTTGTTATGGCAGTTTCTCAAGAAACAGCATCAACGTCCACGTCCACGTCCCACCGCAGCGTTCAATTGTCCATATCCCAGACCTTTGAACGAAAGCGGAAATTCGCAGCTAACGTCCCACAGGCCACAGTCCTAAATTCGCACATTTCACGACTGCTTGCATTGGAAATGCTGCCTTTTAGGCTGGTGGAGACGGAATCCTTCCGCAATCTTATGGCGGTGGCCGTCCCTCGGTACTCGGTCCCCAGTCGACTCTATTTTGCCCGGTGTGCCATCCCCGCACTACACAAGCACGTGTCCCAAAGCATCTGCCGTGCCCTCAACAACGCAGTTACTGGGAGAGTCCACCTGACAACGGACACGTGGACAAGTGCTTGTGGCCAGGGACGGTACATCTCTCTGACGGCACACTGGGTAAACATAGTGGAAGCCGGGACCCAGTCGGACCTTGGGACGGAACACATCCTCCCCACACCGAGGATTGCGGGCCCTATGTCAGTCAGAGTTGCCCCCACAGTGTACAGCTCCTGCGCATCCTCCTCCTCCTCCTCCTCCTCATGTTCAGCCTCCATCTCAGATATCACCACATCAGTTACAAGCTGGAAGCATTGCAGTACTGCCTCCACCAAGCGGCAACAGGCTGTGCTGAAACTCATAAGGTTAGGTGATAAACCTCACACTGCTTGTGAGTTGTGGACAGCTGTGAAAGAGCAGGCAGATCTGTGGCTGAGACCGCTGAACCTACATCCGGCATGGTCGTTTGTGACAATGGCCGTAACCTGGTGGCGGCTCTGAGGCGAGGTGAGATCACACACGTACCGTGCCTGGCTCATGTGCTTAACCTTGTGGTTCAGCGGTTTCTTAAATCGTACCCCGAGTTGCCAGATCTGCTCGTGAAAGTACGCCGCCTGTTAGCTCATTTTCGCAAGTTGGCTACAGCTTCCGCCGCCCTTGCTGTGTTGCAGCAGCGTTTGCAGCTTCCAGCACACAGACTGGTGTGTGATGTCCCCACACATTGGAACTCTACCCTCCACATGTTGCAAAGGATTTGTGAGCAGAAGAGAGCAGTTGCGGAGTACCAGCTGCAACAAAGCCGTCGATATTCAGGTCAGACTCCACACATAAGACCTCAGGAGTGGACCTGGATGTCTGACATATGTACCATCCTGACAAACTTTGAGGAGGCCACCAAGATGGTGAGTGGCGATGACGCCATCATTAGTGTCAGCATCCCACTTGTCTGTCTTTTGCAACGCTCTCTGCAGAGAATTAAAGAGGAGGCATTGCAGCCAGAGTATGATGAGATGGATCAAGAAGCCGTAGGGGGCGATTACACACAGCCCAGCCTCATCTCATCCCAACGTGCATTGGGGGACAATGACGGAGAGGAGGAGGAGGAGGAGGAAGAACAGGAGCTGCTATTATGCGTTGTAGACGGTAGTACCTGTACAAGTGTCATACCGTCGGTTCAGCGTGGGTGGCCTGAGGACAGGGGGGAGGAGGAAGAGGAGGAGGAGGAAGAGAGCATGGTCAGTCGTCATCTTGGTGAGAACACGGAAATCTTGCCCGTTACCAGTCTGGCACGCATGGCTGACTTTATGTTACGCTGCCTTAACCGTGACCCTCGCGTTGTCAAAATGTTGGGTGACAATCATTACTGGTTGGTGACACTTGTAGACCCCCGCTACAAGGAGAACTTTCACTCTCTTATTCCTGAGGTGGAGAGGTCTACAAAAATGGGGCAATACCAGAAGGCCCTTGCTGCAGAGCTCTTAAAAAATTCCCATCTGAACACGCTAGCGGCAGAGGTCACAGTTCGTTGCCCAACCAAGGCGTACAGGCGAGAGAGATGCAACTCCAATCCAGCAGAGGCAGGGGAACACTGTCAACGTTCTGGGACAGTTTTCTGACACCCACCCAGCTTACAGGCCCTGAGGCGCGGGGTACTCTCACAAGGAGTGGAAAGTTTCAAAAGATGGTGAGGGAGTACCATGCCGATCGTACCAGCGTCCTCCGTGATTCCTCTGTGCCTTTTAATTATTGGGTATCCAAGCTGGACACTTGGAATGAACTCGCTCTGTACGCCTTGGAGGTCCTGGCCTGCCCTGCCACTAGCGTGTTATCGGAGCGTGTTTTTAGTGCCGCCGGGGGAATTATAACTGATAAGCGCACTCGCCTGTCAACTGACAATGCTGACAAGCTGACCCTTATCAAAATGAACAAGGGCTGGATTGGGCCAGACATCTCATCACCACCAAATGACAGCAGAGTAACATAAAGTCAAATCCACTGTGTTATTTCGGGAGGTGTACTCACATGCACCGCTTCACACCCACACATGGGTATACGCTTCCTCGTTTCGGCTGTTTAATCTTCTTCTCCTTATCCTCAGCCTCCACCACCACTATACCACCAGGGTGCCAGCATTGCAAGTTCCTCCGTCCTAATTTTTGGCAGCTTTTGCTGGGAAAGCATAAGCAAATACCATGGGACACCCACTCCCCAATAATGGGACTTATGTTTGTAATATGCTGTACTGCATGGCTCTTGTAAGGGGCATTGCAAGTTGCTCCGTCCTAATTTTTGGCAGCTTTTGCTGGGAAAGCATAAGCAAATACTATGGGAGACCCACTCCCCAATAATGGGACTTATGTTTGTAATATGCTGTACTGCATGGCTCTTGTAAGGGGCATTGCAAGTTGCTCCGTCCTAATTTTTGGCAGCTTTTGCTGGGAAAGCATAAGCAAATACTATGGGAGACCAACTCCCCAATAATGGGACTTATGTTTGTAATATGCTGTACTGCATGGCTCTTGTAAGGGGCATTGCAAGTTGCTCCGTCCTAATTTTTGGCAGTTTTTGCTGGGAAAGCATAAGCAAATACTATGGGAGACCCACTCCCCAATAATGGGACTTATGTTTGTAATATGCTGTACTGCATGGCTCTTGTAAGGGGCATTGCAAGTTGCTTCGTCCTAATTTTTGGCAGCTTTTGCTGGGAAAGCATAAGCAAATACTATGGGAGACCCACTCCCCAATAATGGGACTTATGTTTGTAATATGCTGTACTGCATGGCTCTTGTAAGGGGCATTGCAAGTTGCTCCGTCCTAATTTTTGGCAGCTTTTGCTGGGAAAGCATAAGCAAATACTTTGGGAGACCCACTCCCCAATAATGGGACTTATGTTTGTAATATGCTGTACTGCATGGCTCTTGTAAGGGGCATTGCAAGTTGCTCCGTCCTAATTTTTGGCAGCTTTTGCTTGCAAGGCATAAGCAAATAATATGGGACACCCACTCCCCAATAATGGGACTTATGTTTGTAATATGCTGTACTGCATGTGACGCGCCCCCTGGGCCGTGTGTACACGTGTGTGGGATACCCGGTGCCGGGTCTCTGGGGTCTGTAGTCTCCGTGGCGGTGACCCGGTCCCGTGGCTCAGGCTGGTCAAACCAGTGGCAATCTTTGTTAGGTTTTGAGGTTAATTGTCCGACTGCGCCACCCGTGGATTGCGGTCAGGGAGTACCACCGCTGCGAGGCAGACCGCTGAGGCTGGTGTTGTGTGCGCAGCATAAAATGGGATAACTCCCCTCGGAAGGAGTATAGCCTCAGGGCAGTGAGTGTGGATGATGGGGGTGATGGTGCACGAGCGCAGCAGGAATGACTCAGAGTCTTTGCAGTGCAGTTCAGGGTCTTTACTGTTGATTATAAGGTAGACCCTCCCGGGAGTACTGGCTAGCATAAGAGGCCTGGTCAGTCTGTGAGCAAGCAGGAGTTCCCCTGGCCAGGTGGAGTTGTAGGCCTCCCCGTCTGTCTGCACTCTTCCTGGCTACCTTGCTGTAAGCTGGTAGAAGTAGCCCACGTCCCTGAGTGTACCGTGTAGTGCTCACCCGTATGGCTGGTGACTTGGGGCCTTCTGTTAGCCTCCGCTCCACGACGGCGGTGCTGGTCCCTTGCTTGTGACTGAGCCTCCGGGCTTCTATGGCCAGAGGACCTGAAATTCCCTGCCTGCTGGTTTCTGCTGCTGGATATATAAGTCCTCACAGCTTCGGACTCCTGTGTCCGGTTCCTATTGTTTTCTGCCAGGGCGAGCTCTGCTCAGCTTCCAGCCCCTCGTCTTTAGCTCCTAGCTCCTACAGAGCTCCTTGCTGTTACTTTCCCTTGCTCTCACTCTGACTCTGACTGTTCTCTGTTCTCTGACTCACTCAACCCCACCCCAGATCCAGTTTATAAGGGCAGAATTCTCCCCTCCCAGGACTGGGGCAGTAGGATGTTGCATGTTTAAGGGATCCTGACGAGGAAACCTCCCACTTGCTCTCCGACGTAATCTCTATTACTGTGGTGACCAGACCCCTGGGGTGCCACACATGGCTCTTGTAAGGGGCATTGCAGTACCTCATAATTTTTGGAAAGCATTCCATTCACTGCTTAGGCCAACAGTGCACAGGAGACCCAGTTGCTATAAATGGAAAAAAAAGTTTAGTTAACGCCCTCTGACCTCCATGTCATTTCCAAGGGGCATTGGAGTGCCTCAAAATTTTTGGTAGGCATTGCACTCACTGTATGCCCTATAACTGTGTAGCCGAACCGCTCCTTTTGTTACAGAAACATATCCTACAAGACATATCTGGTTGACTGGCCTGATATTGATGTGAATGGTCCCTGTTCCTCCTGCTCTTTCTCCTTTGCCACTACCTCATCCATCATTTATCACCTGAAGCTTTGTTTTAATGGGAGTCATAGAACTTGGATAGTAGCAGGAAAACATCCAGCAATCCTCGGAGGAGGTAGGATATGCGCCAAAACGCTGACCTCCTCAGGCCTAGCCGCTACTACATACATGCGCTTGCATTACAACAAAACAAAGCAGATGCTAACTTCTATCATCCTCATCATGCTCCTCACCTTGGCACTCTCAACTCCCCTGATGGAGAAGCCAGGGCCCACCGGAGGAGTCTGATAGTCCGGTGGGCTCGGCCAATGCTGCCCTAAAGCAGGCCAGGCTAAGAAAAGTGTGGGAAAGGTTACCGGTACAAATAGGGGTGGCTGGGGACCGAGTATGGACACCCGGCCACCCCCTGGAGGCTGGGGAGCAAGCAGGGACACCCGGCCATCAGGTGGCTGGGGACTGAGTATGGATACCAGGCCGCCAACACAGCCATGGCGTGGTGGCCAGATTCCGCCTCCACATGCCTAAAAGGCCCAATTTAAAGTGCAAGCAAGCAAGCAGTATGGTATTGCAGCCTGGGGGTGGGTGGGTGGCAGGCTGCATACTTGCGCTTGCATTGCAAGGAATGGGAGAGGTACAATTGAACACTGCCCTGGGACAAGGACTTGAATGGGGATAGTTGCAAGTCTGCAACGACAGGTGCAAGGTGGGAGGCATCTTCGCATGTACCATGAACAGGGGTTTGGCATGCACACACTACAGCGGAATAGGCTCTCCTTCCCACTAAATGCACTGGGGAGGGCACAGGTAATGTTTTGGTATACGCGCTTAATCTTATGTATAAGGCACACCAGGACAAATAGGGGCGGCTGGGGACTGAGTATGGATACCTCGCTGCCGAAGCAGCCATGAGGTAGTGGCCAGCTTCGGCCTTCTCTAAACTAAAAGGCCCCATTTCAAGTGCAAGCTAGCAGTATGAATTGCAGTCTGGGGGTGGGTGGGTGGCAGGCTGCACACTTACACTTGCATTAAAAGAAAACATAGCAGATGCTAACTTCTGTCATCATCATCATGCTCCTCACCTTGGCACTCTCAACTCCACCGATGGAGAAGTCAGGGCCCACCGGAGGAGTCTGGTTCTCTGGTGGGCTCGTCCAATACTGCCTAAAGCAGGCCGGGCTAAGAAAAGTGTGTGGGGGGGTGTTCCAAGGAGAAATGGGGGCGGCTGGGGACCGTTTATGGACACCCGACTGCCCCCAGGCGGCTGGGGACCGTGTAGACACTCGGCCGCGGGGCGGCTGGGGATTGAGTATGGACACCCGGCCGCCGGGCGGCTGGGGACTGAGTATGGATTCCAGGCCGCCAACACAGCCATGACGTGGTGGCCAGATTCCGCCTCCACATGCCTAAAAGGCCCAATTTCAAGTTCAAGCAAGCAAGCAGTATGGTATTGCAGCCTGGGGGTGGGTGGATGGCAGGCTGCATACTTGCGCTTGTATTGCAAGGAATGGGGGAGGTACAATTGAACACTGCCCTGGGACTAGAACTTGCATGGGGATAGTTGCAAGTCTGCATCTTCTGATGCGGCAAGGATCACTTATGATGGGCACACTTTTAGACAGTGACCTGGGAGTCAGAGATGCTTCCAGGGGTCTTCCCCATGCTGTTCCCATGTCTTTTCAGCACTTTATGCATGTGTCACACAGCACATGGCCAGATAAGGTTGTAAAATGTTAAAATGACATTTCCCGGTGAATGCATTTGTCATAGTTGAAAGCAATACAAAAGTGCAAAAACGCATAAAAATGCTACTTGTGAACATAGCCGAAGGTGTGGAGGAGTATTTTTGTTTTTGGTCATTTATTTTAACTTATACACAAGTCTTTTCCCTGGAAAGGATGTTCCTTAACATATTTCACAGGAAAAAAGTTTCACTTTCGTTTTATTGTGAGCCTGTAAAAGTGGCTTAATACCTCTGACCACGTTGTTGACAGCAGTGACCTGGGGGTCAGAAATGCTTCCTGGGGCGATCCCCATGCTGTCCCCATGTCATTTGAGCACTGTCACTATCGTTTTGGGCACTTGTTAGGCTTTTAAAAGACTGCCGGGGGTGCCACCGCAAAAATGCTCGAGTCTCCCATAGACTAACATTGGGCTCGTTGCTCGGGTCGAGCACCCGAGTATCACGGCGAGCTCAGCCCGAGCTTCGAGCACCTGAGCATTTTAGTGCTCGCTCAACACTAATCATGATGTTAAGGGGTTAAAGTATCTTCTGTTTATGGGTTGCTGTCACATATTAGGGGCACCTTCAGAAGTCCTGTAAAGTCTTCGCCTGGATAGAACAGCCCAGTTTTGGCACCAGGGGGAGAAATCAGATGGCTGATCAGTGTATGATTGAATGATTGAGGAAAACAGATGTTGCTCGAATGTTAAATGCAAGTGATACATATTAGGTCCTAATTTAAGTTATGCAACTGTCCATGAGTAGGGACATACGTAAGAACTACATGAACTTTCAAATAAAATAATATGACAACATACAGTGGGTACAGAAAGTATTCTGACCCCTTTATATTTTTCACTCTTTGTTTCATTGCAGCCATTTGGTAAATTCTAAAAAGTTTATTTTTTTCTCATTAAAGTACACTCTGCACCCCATCTTGACTGAAAAAAAAACAGAATGTAGAAATTTTTGCAAATTTATTGAAAAGGAAAACTGAAATATCACATGGTCATAAGTATTCAGACCCTTTGCTCAGTATTGAGTAGAAGCACCCTTTTAAGCTAGTACAACCATGAGTCTTCTTGGGAACGATGCCACAAGTTTTTCACACCTGGATTTGGCGATCCTCTGCCATTCTTCCTTGCAGATCCTCTCCAGTTCCATCAGGTTGGATGGTGAACGTTGGTGGACAGCCATTTTCAGGTCTCTCCAGAGATGCTCAATTGGGTTTAGGTCAGGGCTCTGACTGGGCCAGTCAAGAATGGTCACAGAGTTGTTCTGAAGCCACTCCTTTGTTATTTTAGCTGTGTGCTTAGGGTCATTGTCTTGTTGGAAGGTGAACCTTCGGCCACGTCTGAGGTCCAGAGCACTCAGGAAGAGGTTTTCATCCAGGATATCTCTGTACTTGGCCGCATTCATGTTTCCTTCAATTGCAACCAGTCGTCCTGTTCCTGCAGCTGAAAAACACCCCCAAAGCATGATGCTGCTGTAATGCAGGTGCCAGAATGCAACACACAGAGACACAAGGCGTGGACAGTCAGAGATGAATATAAACAGTTTATATATAGATATAACAGGTATTCTGAACAAGGGAATGGCAACAGGGGTAATGAACGGTAATTTGAAATATTAATAAAATGCAAAGTCTCTCACGGTAGTGTGGTGCACCCAATCATGGGAGTCACCACGGCAGTTCTTTAACTCTGTATATGGCCCTAGCGGGGGTCACTGGTTATTCCCGCTAGGCCGAAAGTCTTTTCCGGACAAAGTCAATTAAATCACGTTTAGATTCTTCCGCCCCAACCGTTCCCCTCCCAACCTGAGTACCTAAACCCAACTGGCCCCTGTACCATGAGTGAACATTAGAAGTGACGGCCCTGTTCACGTATGTGTAGCACCCTGAGGATTCGGCTGCTACAGGGGTATTGCACCTCAACCCAGAGGTGTGATATTCCACTCCCGGGTAAGGATGGAGTGTGGAACTGAGCTCAGATAGACTGCATGCACTACATACATCCCATTTCAGAGGAGCAGGCCGACGGTACTCCCACTTAGAAATGTGCAGGTACAACCGAGCCTGTTCCTGGCTGGAGTGGGAGGGGGGTGGAACATCCCATGTAGTGTAGGGGCAGATAGGGGGAGCAGCCTGGGTAAAGTTAGGAGCTCATTGGGTGCTGGTCACCTGAGCTCACACATAGAGGGTGTATATAAGGTGGGCACCAACTAAGATCAGGGTCAGATGCAGAGAACAAGTCAGTTGGAGACAGCAAGACAGCTGCAGAGGAGCAGACAGCAAGCAGAGAGGAAGTCAGCCTGCAGCAAGAGAGAGACCCTGAGTGAGAGAGGAGCAAAGAAGGAGTACCCAGAGGGGAAAACAGAGAGGACCCAAGAACCCAAATTAAAGCACTGGGTGAGGAGTCGGCACAGGGTACCGGAACCCAAGCTGGTGGGGGCAGAAAACACACCCTAGCCAGAGACCGGAGGCCGTGGGCAGCATCTGCCACGGCCACCCATCACATCCACCCCGAAGGCACACCACATGAAGGGTCAGGGAACCCAAGGCCAAGGGTGTCCCAACAGAAGGCCCGAGGGAGCTGGACCTAGGTGGATCCCTGGTGGGGACGGCCAGAGAACGGGACAGAAGGAGAGCTCAGGGCCACGCTCCGGACTTGTTTGGGGGTTGGCTGGATCCAGGACCTGGTGGACGCAGCACGGCTCGGCTGGTCACTCGGAGCTGGAGTGACCAGTACAACATCTGCAGTAAGTAAACACCCTTAACTGCACAACCCGACTCTGTCTTCATTGCCGTCTGCACTGCACCACCACAACCCCCATCCTCTGCACCTGTCCTCCCTGAGGCTATACCCCTCCCGTTGGGGGTTATCCCACCAAGCTGCGCACCCACCATCAGCCTCAGCGGACCCTGCTGCAGCGGCGGCCACAGTGACCGCATCACAACGGGTGGCGTAGTCGACACAAAAGAACTCTTAATAACATCTGTAGGACTGCCACATAACACTGAGCTTGACGCCCTGGGCACGGGGCCGGGTCACAGCCGCTCGGAGACTACGACCCCCCATCTGATCCGGTGCCGGGTATTCCCCTCAAAAAGGAATATGTCCCAGGGGGCGCGTCAACTTTGGCGTAGTCGGCAGGATTACGTGCCCACAACAACCGGGTACTGCGTGCCTGAAGAAAAGTGCAAGTTTACCTCAGAAAGAAGTCTCCCGCGGGTTCCGGAGGGTCCACGCCATCGGACTCCATCACCAGTCGTTTCCCGCCGATTGTCCGCCATTTCCAGCTTGTTCCCGCCATCTGCAGAGTTTCCCGCCACTGGGCGACGCTTCCCGCCAAAACCGCAGATTTCCCGCCTTGGAAGAGCAGCGGACGCCATTATGGGCGTGCCAAAGGAGGGCAAGAGGCCACCTCCCATCGTGGGCCGGGACAGAAAATGGCGCCAAAAGTGGAAACCGCCCCCACCAACAGAGACTGTGATGCTGGAGGTGTCTGTCAGCGTGAAAGAACTACCCCTGGAGCTGACAGTCACCGAGTTGCCCCGGGACCGCCCTCGAGGTGGGAGGAGACGAAAGAGAAGAGAAAAGATGGGTGTCGCCTGGAGCAGCAGAAAAGCTCACCCGGAGATGGAGAGAAAGCAGAACAGCACCGGCCCGCTGGCCAGGAGTCTGCTAGAGACCGAGGAAGGAGGGCAGAGCAGCACCGGCCCGCTGGCCAGGAGCCTGCCGAGAGCAGAGCAGAGCAGCACCGACCCGATGGTCAGGAGCCTGCTAGAGTCCACAACCCCGCTAGGTCTAGCGGAGATCCTTGCACAGCTCCCCCGAGACCGGGAGTGTGCACAAACTGCCCTGGAGGGCCTCGCACGGAGGATGGCCCGGGTACAGCGGGAGATACTGGCGGAGTGGAGCCGGGAGATGGCTCAGCACGCAGAGACCAGTCAGCGGAGCACGCTACCCTGGAAGAGGAAGCAGACCGCCTCTGAGGATGGCGCGGGAGGACCCAAGGCCGGAGACGGCGCCGAGGAGGGAGCCGAACGCATGGAGGCAGGTAAAGGGGACGCCTATACCCCAAGCCGTGACACCGCTCACCTGCCCCAGCTCCCCGTCGCAGAGCCCGAAAGTCCCCCTGCTGTGCCCGTAGCCGCCACGTCACCGCTATGGACTAGGCCCCGACCGGAAGCCGCCGCAGCGACCCCTGTGACGTCACGCGCCTCGACCCGGAGCGTGACAAAGCAGGAAATACCACCAGCCTGGTCGCAAGGCCTAGTACCCCCGGGCGCCGCATCACCAACAGCGCCCCCTACCTCCGCGGAGCCTCCGGCCTGGCCGCAAGGCCAGGTAGCCCAGGGCGCCGCCGTCCTAACGGTGCCCTTCACCTTCCAGGTGCCCCAGGCCTGGCCGCAAGGCCTGGGCAACCCGGGCGCCACCACCACCGCGCCCGCGCCCGTAAAACCAAGGGTGCCACACCTGGGGAAGGACTTGTTCAGCCAGCTCACATGGCCGGACGGGCGGCCCTTCATCTGGCCCGAAGGATACCATGAGCTGGAACGGCAGCAGAGACTAAGACCCCTGGATGAACCCCTGATTCCGGCTCCGAAGCCCGTGGCACGGATCTCGCCCCCGCTAGCGGAAGCGCAGTTTGAGTGGGACCCCACTGGAGAAGATCTAATGGGGTTCACTCAGGAAACTAGGGCAGCTGCAGCAGACCGCGCCGAGTGTTGCCGACAGCAGCTCGAGGAGTTCGCGAGGGAGCGGAGAGAGAGGCGGGTCCGGGAACAACAGGCCCAAATAAGGAGCGCCGAGCAAAAGAGCCGGACCAGGAGGGACCCCCGTGCAGCGCACAGTCCCCGTACCACCGGGACTGTCATCAAGTTTAACCAGCAGCACGGGTGGGGCTTCATTCGAGACAACAACACCCACGGCGACGTCTTTGTCACGCGCAGAGACGTGGAGTCCCATCTGCCGGAGGGGCACAGAGGTCGTGACCTCTACATCGGAGATGAGGTCACCTTTACCCGGCACAAGTGTGCCAAAGGACCTTACGCCCTCCACGTACACCGCCTGACGGAGGAGGAGTTGCGGTGCGAGGAGGAGGAGCAAGAGGACCCGGACGGGTCTGAAACTAGAGCCAAAGGTAACCAAAAAGCAAGAGCAGGAGGACGCCGTCGCTAAGGACAGCGAAGCAGGAGCTGTATATAGTTGCCCGTCGGGGCACAGTGAATTGAAACTGAAACTGTTGCTGCTAAAATAGTCCCCGTTGGGACCAGTGAACTGTTACCCGTAAACCCCTTCATCCTACAGGCTGAGGACTGTGAGCAGCCATTCCCATTCCTCTACCTGGCCGAGGACTGAGAGCGGCCAACTTTCCCTGTATATAGTTGCGCGTCCTAAAGCGCCCCCTACCGGTTTTATAAGAAAACCAGATTTTCTAAGAGACTGTCGCACTTTTCCCGGACACACGGTGCACAGTGTCCGGAGGAGGAACCAGAGACAAGAGAAGTCTACGAGAATGTTTATATAAAAAATTTTATATATATAATGTTTTATATGTTTTATATGTTTATATGAAAAATTTTGTATGTTTTTGGTGTTATGTCTTTACAGCCCGAGGACGTGCTGTGATTTACCAGGGGGGAATGTAGCACCCTGAGGATTCGGCTGCTACAGGGGTATTGCACCTCAACCCAGAGGTGTGATATTCCACTCCCGGGTAAGGATGGAGTGTGGAACTGAGCTCAGATAGACTGCATGCACTACATACATCCCATTTCAGAGGAGCAGGCCGACGGTACTCCCACTTAGAAATGTGCAGGTACAACCGAGCCTGTTCCTGGCTGGAGTGGGAGGGGGGTGGAACATCCCATGTAGTGTAGGGGCAGATAGGGGGAGCAGCCTGGGTAAAGTTAGGAGCTCATTGGGTGCTGGTCACCTGAGCTCACACATAGAGGGTGTATATAAGGTGGGCACCAACTAAGATCAGGGTCAGATGCAGAGAACAAGTCAGTTGGAGACAGCAAGACAGCTGCAGAGGAGCAGACAGCAAGCAGAGAGGAAGTCAGCCTGCAGCAAGAGAGAGACCCTGAGTGAGAGAGGAGCAAAGAAGGAGTACCCAGAGGGGAAAACAGAGAGGACCCAAGAACCCAAATTAAAGCACTGGGTGAGGAGTCGGCACAGGGTACCGGAACCCAAGCTGGTGGGGGCAGAAAACACACCCTAGCCAGAGACCGGAGGCCGTGGGCAGCATCTGCCACGGCCACCCATCACATCCACCCCGAAGGCACACCACATGAAGGGTCAGGGAACCCAAGGCCAAGGGTGTCCCAACAGAAGGCCCGAGGGAGCTGGACCTAGGTGGATCCCTGGTGGGGACGGCCAGAGAACGGGACAGAAGGAGAGCTCAGGGCCACGCTCCGGACTTGTTTGGGGGTTGGCTGGATCCAGGACCTGGTGGACGCAGCACGGCTCGGGTGGTCACTCGGAGCTGGAGTGACCAGTACAACATCTGCAGTAAGTAAACACCCTTAACTGCACAACCCGACTCTGTCTTCATTGCCGTCTGCACTGCACCACCACAACCCCCATCCTCTGCACCTGTCCTCCCTGAGGCTATACCCCTCCCGTTGGGGGTTATCCCACCAAGCTGCGCACCCACCATCAGCCTCAGCGGACCCTGCTGCAGCGGCGGCCACAGTGACCGCATCACAACGGGTGGCGTAGTCGACACAAAAGAACTCTTAATAACATCTGTAGGACTGCCACATAACACTGAGCTTGACGCCCTGGGCACGGGGCCGGGTCACAGCCGCTCGGAGACTACGACCCCCCATCTGATCCGGTGCCGGGTATTCCCCTCAAAAAGGAATATGTCCCAGGGGGCGCGTCATATGCAGCTCTTCTGCTTTCATTGGTGTGACTTTCCTGGCGCAGCCGTCTCCCAACTCCACTCTTCCTGGCCGTTGGAGGCAGTCTCTCAAGCCGTGGATAGGGGGGGTCCAGACCTCGTCTGTCGGCGGGCGACATCGGGTTCTGTGAACTCACTCAGCACCGGAAGCAGATTCCGACTCTCCTCAGTAGGCACAGCACTCGGGGCACATCTGTGAGGGATCCGGAGCTCATCCACCGGTGTCCGGCTGTGGCACCTTGCAGGCCTCTGGCTTAAGCCTGCCATGCGGGGCTTCTCAGCACGTAGGGAGCACGTCTGCTGCTTGGCGCCAAAACCCCCTCAGACTTGGCGGCTGGCCTCCTATACCCAGAAACTCCTTCCTGGAAGTCACCTGACTGGGTCCTGCATCTAAATCTGCTCCCCCTTCAACTTCCCTTGCACATCTTGGTTCCGCTTGACTGTGCCTGACCAGCAGATGGCAATCTCTCTCCATCTTTGAAGCATCCTGTAAGAATTCTCTTAAAGGCTCTCTTGCCTCTACTACACTGCCACCACCATGTTTCACAATTGGAATTGTTTTGGGCAGGTGATGAGCAGTGCCTGTTTTTTTCCACACATACCACTTAGAAAAGATAGAACTTTTTGGTGATAATTCTATCTTCATCTCATCAGACCAGAGAATCTTATTTCTCATAGTCTGGGAGTCCTTTATGTGTTTTTGAGCAAACTCTATGTGGGCTTTCATATGTCTAGCACTGAGGAGAGGCTTCCGTCGGGCCACTCTGCCATAAAGGCTCGACTGGTGGAGGGCTGAAGTGATAGTTGACTTTGTGGAACTTTCTCCCATCTCCCTACTGCATCTCTGGAGCTCAGCCACCGTGATCTTGGGGTTCTTCTTTATCTCTCTCACCAAGGCTCTTCTCCCACGATTGCTCAGTTTGGCTGGACAGCCAGGTCTAGGAAGACTTCTGGTGGTCTCAAACTTCTTCCATTTAAGAATTATGGAGGCCACTGTGCTCTTAGGAACCTTGAGTAATGCAGAAATTCTTTTGTAACCTTGGTCAGATCTGTGCCTCGCCACAATTCTGTCTCTGAGCTCCTTGCGCAGTTCATGAGTTGAGCTCATGATTCTCATTTGGTCTGACATGCATTGTGAGCTGTGAGGTCTTATATAGATAGGTGTGTGCCTTTCCCAATCAAGTCCAATCAGTTTAATTAAACACAGCTGGACTCCAATGAAGGAGTAGAACCATCTCAAGGAAGATAACAAGGAAATGGACAGCATGTGACTTAAATATGAGTGTCTGAGCAAAGGGTCTGAATACTTATGATCATGTGATATTTCTGTTTTTCTTTTTAATAAATTTGAAAAAATTCTACATTTCTGTTTTTTTGGTCAAGATGGGGTGCAGAGTGTACTTTAATGAGAAAAAAAATGAATTTTTTAGAATTTACCAAATGGCTGCAATGAAACAAAGAGTGAAAAATGTAAAGGGGTCTGAATAATTTCCGTACCCACTATATAGGGTTGTATTCTTTATACATAATCTATAGTTTCTTTACATTGTTTTATAATCCCAATCAATGACTTTGCTTTAATTTACAATTAAAGTATTTGCTTACTGTTCTCTGGAGCAAGAGCTTAGGCTGGTAAAAGAGGTCTCAATGGGGGTTTCCTCTATGAGATCGCTCCACGACATCCATATGGCCTATAATAAAGGGCTGTCATGAGACCCATTTAACATTACTCTTGTATACTTTAATTGCCTGATATGTAGAATAATAATTCCAGCTCTTGATATAGTGGATGTAATATTTTATGTAATTCTTCACTGGATTTGTTTTATTTCTCTGTAAAAGAATGATTAACCCTCAGACACTTGAATATGTAACATGCGGGAAGTTTCAACTTCCTGTGTAGCAGCTGACAACTTGCAGCATTTTGTATTCCCCAGATATATGTGGATGTAAGTAAGATGAATGTAGACAGCTTGGAAGATAAAAAACATTTCTGAAGCACTAATGCTTTTCAGCTCTATCTCCAAGAGTCCATTAATAAGCTGCGGAGGAAGTATTTGTAGAAGGATTAATGAACCCACCAAAAAAGGAAATGATTAGAAAGTATAATTATAAAGTAACCAGGGCTTGTGCATAAAACTAGCACAACTGAAAATGCCATGTTACCCTAAAATATATGTGCATTCTCATGGGCTCTTGGCCTAGAATGGATACGTTTTTGCTGATCGTTAATAAAAAAAAAAAAAAACATACACTGATAATACCCCCTGATTTTGTGGCTCCATTTTGGTTAAAACTCTACAAAAATAGAAGCAGATAAAGAAAATTGGCATTATCTGTAATTCATTTGACAGCATAGGAAAAAATACACTGTTTGGTTATTTGATTTAATGAAATAATCTTCAGAAGGCTGTAGGAAATCATGTCAGATGGCATGTTGCATTAGAGACAATGCTCTTGAAGGGAATCTGTCAGCAACGTTTTGCTATGTAATCTGAGAACAGCTAAATGTAGAGGCTGAGACACAGATTTCAGCACTGTGTCACTTACTAGGCTGTGTGCTGTTGTTTCCATGAAATGAAGGTTTTATCACCAGGAGGTTATCACTGCCTGGACAACAGTGCACATGAGCCCCTGGCCCAACCACACCCCCTCCTATGATAAGCAGCGTACTGTCAATAGGCAATATACACAGAAAGCTGTGGTGTAGATGAGGTTAGCTTTCTAAGCTCTGCTACATATAAAAACTCAGATTGTATCACAACTGCTGCACTCAGTAAACTAAATGATACATCATTAGAATCAGGGTCACTTTTCCTACATTATGCTGCTCTCAGTCGAGGTTGCAAAAACCTGGTGACAGATTCCCTTTAACCTGATGGAATGTCACTCATTTTTAAATGAAATTGTGCTAGAATAATTGACATAAATCTCATATGGTAAAAAAATCCATTACAAGAAAGGCCAAGGTCTGGAGAGACCCCAGAGCATAGGGCACATTAGAATCTCCTCTCCAAATTTGTGTGATTCTGCCGAATTGAAATTTCAGCAGATTCCCTCATCACTAATTGAGATATTTTCTGATGAAGGTAGCGCTTCCCTGTAATTCAGTCATTTTTCTGAGATTTATACAGAATCATGAAACTGCATGAAATTCTTGGCATGGGGGTATAACAGAGGCCCTTTGTATCCTTATTGAATACCTTTATGGCTCTGCACAAAATTGAGCTGTAATTCAGCCATGTGCAGGAATCCTACTTTTTGCAAAGTGGTAGGCCCTACTTTCCTTGAAGGCTAGGATATTACATTAAAGAGGTTGTCCACTGCAATGCATAGTGAGTAGTGTTGAGCGAACATGCTCGACACTGCTCGGTACTCGCCCGAGCATCACGCTACTCGGGATGTTCGGCGAGCACCGAGCATTTCCGGGTTACTCGGGCGGGAGCTCGGGTCTCCGCCCTGCATGTTTGGTGCTCTTTACAGAGCCAATGAACATGCAGGGATTGCCAGCCAGTCACTGTAATGCCGCAGCCATGTTGGTTGTGGGCATTACATTGATTGGCTGGCCGCACAGCGTCACCTCGAGTATTTAAAACGGGGCGCCGCCATCTAGGACACAGACGGCTGGGATCAGACAGTGTAGGGACAGCGCTGCTGATTTAGGGAGAGATATATACTGCAAAATAGTTAGTGTAGGGTCTGTAAAGGCTGACAAATCAAACAGTCCTTCTCAGGACTAATATCCATCCCAGATATCAGGCAGGCAGGCAGGCTGTATAGGAGATGCAGTGGTTATACCAGCAAACGCTACATTACAGTCCTGTGTGCTCCTGTTGCTGAAATTTCTGGACTTAGCTCCAGGTCCTCGGGGGCCAGGAAAAATCCTTTTTTACCCATTTAAATCCTCTTTTTTTTTTTTCCTCCTTCACACTGTACAAATACCCGTCTTATTAACCTTTTGGTGTCCCCCTCCCGCCAAAAAAAAAAAAGTGTATCTGTGACAGTTCAGACACAAATATATCTGTTTAAAAGAGTCTCTGTATTATCCACTTTTGGGCCATTTTTACCTAAAAAAAAACAGTTTGAGTGCGTCGCTCACTGTTCAGCCGCAAATATATCTATTTAAAAAAGTCTGGTATACACCAGTAAATTATAACTGTGGTTTTGCCGTTCCACGGTAAAAAGAGTCTATTATCCAGCTTTTGGTATTTTTTCCGTAAAGAAAAACAGTAATAGTGTCTCCTGATTGTTCAGACACAAATATATCTGTTTAAAAGAGTCTGGTATACACAAGTAAATTATAACTGTGGTTTTGCCATTCCACGTTAAAAAATCTCTATTATCCAGCTTTTGGTATTTTTTCCGTAAAGGAAAACAGTAATAGTTTCTCCCTGATTGTTCAGATTGTTTAAAAGAGTCAGGTGTAGGCCAGAAAAATAGAACTGTGGTTTTCCTCTTCCACGGTTCTAATTTCCTTTTTGTTACCCTTTTTCCATTGATAGTGCGAGTGTAAGCTATTTTACTTGATTTACAATGGGAAAGGCGCGTGGCAAGGGACGTGGAACTGGACGTTCTGGTGATGGTGCGTGCAGAGGACGGGGCCGTTGCCAATGTGAAAATGTACCACAACCAACAGCCACATCTTCTCACTCCCAGTTCTTGACCGAATTACTAGGGAAGCGCAGAACAACACTAGTATTGCGATACTTCCAGTTACCTGGGCAACACCACCTCCGGTCTTCCACACGGTCAAATCTTAGTAGCCGTGAGTCTCGACCGCATACTCCTCCTCACCCTGATGCTCCTTCCTCCCACCATGCCGAATGTCGTCAGACAGCAACTGATCCCACACTTGGACACTCTGAAGAGCTGTTCACTGGTCCATTTCCAGATTTGTGCCCCTCGCCTGCTCCGCTTGAAGTGGTGGAAGAGGAGATCCCATGTAGCGATGCCCAAATATTTGAACAGCCACGGCCACAGGAAGTCGACGATGGAAATTTGTCACAAGAGGTGGACGATGACGAGACACAATTGCCAGGAAGTGAGGAGGAGGATCGTGGTGCGCAAGTGGAAGAGGAGGAGGTGGTGGATAATCTAGTAACTGACCCAACGTGGCAGGAGGACATGCAGAGTGAGGCCAGCAGCACACAGGGTGAGGGAGGCAGAGTACCCCAACAGGCAGGAAGAAGCAATGTGGTGGCCGTCCACAGAAGGCAGGCAACAGTTCCCCGTAACACCAACACGAGGGAGATTGCCAGTACAACCTGTAGGTCTTCCAGAGTCTGGAATTTTTTTAAAGAGTCTGCTGATAACCCCAAAAAGGCTATTTGTACCACCTGCCATGCCAGCATCAGCAGGGGTGACAAAACTACCAGCCTGACTACCACCAGCATGATCAGGCACATGGCAGCAAAGCACCCGACTTTGTGGGGTGAACGACCAGTGTCAGCGGGTGTCACCACTGCTTCTTCCACTGTTGTGCGTGCAATAGAACCCCCTGTTGTGTGTGCAAGGCAATCCCCTGTCCATGCATGCAAAGATGCCCCCTCCTCTGTTATAGCAGTTTCTCAAGAAACAGCATCAACGTCCAAGTCCACGTGCCACCGCAGCATTCAATTGTCCATATCCCAGACCTTTGAGCGAAAGCAGAAATTCGCAGCCAACGCCCCACAGGCCACAGTCCTAAATTCGCACATTTCACGACTGCTTGCGTTGGAAATGCTGCCTTTTAGGCTGGTTGAGACAGAATCCTTCCACAACCTTATGGCGGTGGCAGTCCCTCGGTACTCGGTCCCTAGCCGACACTTTATTGCCCGGTGTGCCATCCCCGCACTACACAAGCACGTGTCCCAAAACATCTGCCGTGCCCTCAACAACACAGTTACTGGGAGAGTCCACCTGACAACAGACACGTGGACAAGTGCTTGTGGCCAGGGACAGTACATCTCCCTGACGGCACACTGGGTAAACATAGTGGAAGCCGGGACCCAGACGGAACACATCCTCCCCACACCGAGGATTGCGGGCCCTATGTCAGTCAGAGTTGGCCCCACAGTATACAGCTCCTGCGCATCATCCTCCTCCTCCTCCTCATGTTCAGTCTCCATCTCAGATATCACCACATCAGTTACAAGCTGGAAGCACTGCAGTACTGCCTCAGCCAAGCGACAACAGGCTGTGCTGAAACTCATAAGCTTAGGTGAGAAACCTCACACTGCTTGTGAGTTGTGAACAGCTGTGAAAGAGCAGGCAGATCTGTGGCTGGGACCGCTGAACCTACATCCAGGCATGGTCGTGTGTGACAATGGCCGGAACCTGGTGGCGGCTCTGAGGCGAGGCGAGATCAAGCACGCACCATACCTGGCTCATGTGCTTAACCTCGTGGTTCAGCGGTTTCTTAAATCGTACCCCGAGTTGCCAGATCTGCTCGTCAAAGTACGCCGCCTGTCAGCTCATTTTCACAAGTCGGCTACAGCTTCCGCCGCCCTTGCCGTGTTGCAGCAGCGTTTGCAGCTTCCGTCACACCGACTGGTGTGTGATGTCCCCACGTGTTGGAACTCTACCCTCCACATGTTGCAAAGGATTTGTGAGCAGAAGAGAGCAGTTGTGGAGTACCAGCTGCAACAAGGCCGTCGATATTCAGTTCAGACTCCACACATAAGACCTCAGGAGTGGACCTGGATGTCTGACATATGTACCATCTTGACAAACTTTGAGGAGTCCACCAAGATGGTGAGTGGCGTTGACGCCATCATTAGCATCAGCATTCCACTTGTCTGTCTTTTGCAATGCTCTCTGCAGAGAATTAAAGAGGAGGCATTGCAGCCAGAGTATTATGACATGGATCAAGAAGCCATAGCGGTCGATTACACACAGCCCAGCCTCATCTCATCCCAACGTGCATTGGGGGACAATGAGGGAGAGGAGGAGGAGGAGGAGGAAGAAGAACAGGAGCTGGTATCATGCGCTGTAGACGGTAGTACCTGTACAACTGTCATACCGTCGGTTCAGCGTGGGTGGCCTGAGGACAGGGGGGAGGAGGAGGATGAGGAGGAGGAGAGCATGGTCAGTCGTCATCTTGGTGAGGACACGGAAGTCTTGCCCGTTACCAGTCTGGCACGCATGGCTGACTTTATGTTACGCTGCCTAAACCGTGACCCTCGCTTTGTCAAAATGTTGGGTGACAGTCATTACTGGTTGGTGACACTTTTAGACCCCTGCTACAAGGAGAACTTTCACTCTCTTATTCCTGAGGAGGAGAGGTCTACAAAAATGGGGCAGTACCAGAAGGTCCTTGCTGCAGAACTGTTAAAAAATTCCCATCTGAACATGCTAGCGGCAGAGGTCACAGTTCGTTGCCCAACCAAGGCGTACAGGCGAGAGAGACGCAACTCCAATCCAGCAGAGGCAGGGGAACACTGTCAACGTTCTGGGACAGTTTTCTCAGACCCTCCCTTCGGACAGACCCTGAGGCGTGGGGTACTCTCACAAGGAGTGGAAAGTTTCAAAAGATGGTGAGGGAGTACCTTGCTGACCGTACCAGCGTCCTCCGTGATTCCTCTGTGCCTTTTAATTATTGGGTATCCAAGCTGGACACTTGGAATGAACTCGCTCTGTACGCCTCTGAGGTCCTGGCCTGCCCTGCCGCTAGCGTGTTATCTAAGCGTGTTTTTAGTGCTGCTGGGGGAATTACAACTGATAAGCGCACTCGCCTGTCAACTGACAATGCTGACAAGCTGACCCTTATCAAAATGAACAAGGGCTGGATTGGGCCAGACTTCTCATCACCACCAAATGACAGCAGAGTAACATAAAGTCAAATTCACTGTGTTATTTCGGGAGGTGTATTCACATGCACCGCTTCACACCCACACATGGGTATACGCTTCCTCATTTCGGCTGTTTTATGTTCTTCTCCTTATCCTCAGCCTCCACCACCACTATACTACCAGGGTGACCGTGGTCCGTGCTGCCATTATTGAAAGTTCCTCCGTCCTTATTTTTGTCATCTTTTGCTTGGAAGGCATATGACTCGCCCGCTGGGCCGTGGGGCACTCGGAACCGGGCTTCAATGTGATGATGGGGGTAGTAGTGGCAACCCGATCCCGTGGCTCAGGGTGGTCAGACCAAATACAGTGGCAGTCTATATTTAGAGCTTTAAAATGTCCAACTACGCCACCCGTGGATTGCGGCTATTATAAACCGCTGCTGCAAGGCAGTCCACTGAGGCTGATGGTGTGTGCAGCAGAGATAGTATAACTCCCCACGGGAAGAGTGTAGCCTCAGGGCAGTGTGATGGGATGCTGGGGGTGATGGTGAAGACACAGCATAAATCACTCAGAGTCAGTGATGCAGTCCAGGGTCTTTTACTCACAGTTGTTATTCGAGTCACATCTGCAGGCAATGACTGCCCAAGCCGTGCTGCGTCCACCAGGTGAGGAGCTTGGTCAAACCCCAGGCAATTCAGGAGTATGGCACAGGACCCCCTTTTATCCTTTCTCAGGCCTCTCGTGCCCCACCAGTGACCAGTCGTCAGTTTCCCTGACCCTATGTGGTGCCTTCCTAGTGGGTGTAGCAGGGGGTCGCACCAGTAGATGATCACGACCTCCGGTCTTTGGCTGAGGGATAATTTACCTCCACCAACTTGGGAATCCGGTACCCTTCTGCGGCTTGACCCTTCACCTGATATCACGCGGGCTTGCAACGCTTACTGTCCATTTTGCTCTCTCTCTGGGTCCCTTCTGCCTTCTTGTTTCTGGAGCCTTTCTACTCCTCTTTCTCTCCACCTTTCTTCCTTCCTTCTCCTCTTCTCCCTTCTGGCTCCGGCCTTCACCCTAGGCCTGCCTCGTGGAGCTGAGCTCAGGCTGAGCCACAGCTCCCTGTCAGCCCTCTCTGGGGCATTGCAGTTCCTCATCATTTTTGGAAAGCCTTCCATTCACTGCATAGGACAACAGTGTACAGGAGACCCAGTTGCTATAAATGGAAAAAACGGTTTAGTTAAGGCCCTCTGACCTCCATGGCATTGGAGTGCACTCACTGTATGCCCTATAACTGTGTAGCCAAACCGCTCCTTTTGTTACAGAAACATATCCTACAAGACATGTGTGGTTGACTGGCCTGATATTGATGTGAATGGTCCCTGTTCCTCCTGCTCTTTCTCCTTTTCCACCACCTCATCCATCATTTATCACCTGAAGCTTTGTTTTAACAGGAGTCATAGAACTGGGATAGTAGCAGGAAAACATCCAGCAATCCTTGGAGGAGGTAGGATATGCGCCAAAACGCTGACCACCTCAGGCCTAGCCGCTACTACATACATGCACTTGCATTCCAAGAAAACAAAGCAGATGCTAACTTCTATCATCATCATCATGCTCCTCACCTTGGCACTCTCAACTCCCCTGATGGAGAAGCCAGGGCCCACCGGAGGAGTCTGGTTCTCTGGTGGGCTCGTCCAATGCTGCCCTAAAGCAGGCCAGGCTAAGAAAAGTGTGGGGGAAGGTGACAGGAGAAATAGGGGCGGCTGGGGACCGTTTATGGACACCCGGCTGCCCCCAGGCAGCTGGGGACCGTGTGTGGACACCCGGCCGCGGGGCGGCTGGGGACCGAGTATGGATACCAGGCCGCCGAAGCAGCCATGAGGTAGTGGCCAGCTTCGGCCTCCTCCAAACTAAAAGGCCCCATTTCAAGTGCAAGCTAGCAGTATGGCATTGTAGCCTGGGGGTGGGTGGGTGGCAGGCTGCACACTTACGCTTGCATTCCAAGAAAACAAAGCAGATGCTAACTTCTATCATCATCATCATGCTCCTCACCTTGGCACTCTCAACTCCCCTATGGAGAAACCAGGGCCCACCGGAGGAGTCTGGTTCTCCGGTGGGCTTGTCCAATGCTGCCCTAAAGCAGGCCAGGCTAAGAAAAGTGTGATGGAAGGTTACAGGAGAAATAGGGGCGGCTGGGGACCGTTTATGGACACTCGGCCGCCCCCAGGCGGCTGGGGACCATGTGTGGACACCCGGCCGCCCCCTGGCGACTGGGTACTGAGCGTGGACACCCGGCCGCCGGGCGGCTGGGGACTGAGTATGGATACCTCGCTGCCGAAGCAGCCATGAGGTAGTGGCCAGCTTCGGCCTCCTCCAAACTAAAAGGCCCTATGTCAAGTGCAAGCTAGCAGTATGGCATTGTAGCCTGGGGGTGGGTGGGTGGCAGGCTGCACACTTACGCTTGCATTAAAAGAAAACAAAGCAGATGCTAAATCATCATCATCATGCTTCTCACCTTGGCACTCTCAACTTCCCTGATGGAGAAGCCAGGGCCCACCGGAGGAGTCTGGTTCTCTGGTGGGCTCGTCCAATGCTGCCCTAAAGCAGGCCAGGCTAAGAAAAGTGTGTGGGAAGGTGACAGGAGACATAGGGGCGGCTAGGGACCGTTTATGGACACCTGGCCACCCCCAGGCGGCTGGGGACCGTGTGTGGACACCCGGCCGCCCCCTGGCAGCTGGGGACCGAGCGTGGACACCCGGCCGCCGGGCAGCTGGGAGCTGAGTATGGATACCTCGCTGCCGAAGCAGCCATGAGGTAGCAGCCATCTTCAGCCTCCTCCAAACTAAGAGGCCCCATTTCAAGTGAAAGCTAGCAGTATGGTATTGCAGCCTGCGGGTGGGTGAGTGGTTAGCTGCATATTTGTGCTTGCATTGCAAGGAATGGGGGAGGTACAATTGAACACTGCCCTGGGACAAAGACTTGCACGGGGATAGTTGGAAGTCTGCATCTTCTGATGCGGCAAGGATCACTTCTGATGGGCACACTTTTAGGCAGTGACCTGGGAGTCAGAGATGCTTCCAGGGGTCTTCCCCATGCTGTTCCCATGTCTTTTCAGCACTGTATGCATGTGTCACACAGCACATGGCCAGATAAGGTTGTAAAATGTTAAAATGACATTTCCCGGTGAATGCATTTGTCACGGTTGAAAGCAATACAAAAGTGCAAAAACGCATTAAAAATGTTACTTGTGAACATAGCCCAAGGTGTGGAGGAGTAGTTTTGTTTTTGGTTATTTATTTTACCTTATACACAAGTCTTTACCCTGGAAAGGAAATTCCTTAACATATTTCACAGAAAAAACGTTTCAGTCTCATTTTTGAACGTTTTATTATGAGCCCGTAAAAGTGGCTTAATACCTCTGACCACGTTGTTGACAGCAGTGACCTGGGGGTCAGAAATGCTTCCTGGGGCGATCCCCATGCTGCCCCCATGTCTTTTGAGCACTGTCACTATCGTTTTGGGCACTTTTTAGGCTTTCTACAGACTGCCGGGGGTGCGGCCACAAAAATGCTCGGGTCTCCCATAGACTAACATTGGGCTCGTTGCTCGGGTCGAGCACCCGAGTATCATGATGAGCTTGGCCCGAGCTTCGAGCAACCAAGCATTTTAGTGCTTGCTCAACACTAAAACACTAATAGTAAGCAGACTGATTTAAACCTTGGAAATAAGGCTCTCTTCAAATACCTTGCGCTTTCAAATGTGCCAGTGAGCGGCTCTATCGCTGTCCGCTCATCCCCACCTCGTGACCCCCGGCTGCAGTTGCCTCTCATGTCCGGTGATGTCATGTCAACTTCCGGAATTGGAAGCATGTACCAGACATCAGAGGCAGCTGCAGCCGGGGGTCACGTGATGGGGATGAGCGAACAGCAATAGCGCCACTCACAGGCACATTTGCTAGCTCAAGGTATTTGATAAAAGCCTTATTTCCAAGGTTTCAATCGATCTGCCCACTACACATTGTAGTGGATAACCTCTTTATTTTCCATGGTTGCACCTAAAAAATCAATTACTGACTTTTGGCCTTTATACATGAAGGATAATTTGACTAATATATACATTTATGGAGTCATTACTAGTGATGAGTGAGCACTAAAATGCTTGAGTGCTTGATGCTCAGGTGCTGGACCCGAGCAACGAGCCCAATGTAAGTCTATGGGAAACTCGAGCATTTTTTAGGCGGCTCCCCCCGGCGGTCTGCAGAGGGCTTAAAAATTGCCCAAATCGATGGGAACAGTGCTCAAATGACATGGGGACTGCATGGGGAAGACCCCTGGAAGCATTTGTGACTCCCAGGTCACTTCTGTCAACAACGTTGTCAGAGGTATTACGCCACTTTTTCTGGACTCACAGTAAAACATACCAAAACGAAACCAAAATGGATTTTCCTGGGAAATATGTTAAGGAACATCCTTTCCAGGGTAATGACTTGTATATAAAGCAAAATAAATAACCAAAAACAAAAATGCTCCTCCACACCTTGGGCACCTTGTTCACACGTAGCGTTTTTGATGCGTTTTTTCACTTTTGCATTGCTTTCAACCGTGACAAATGCATTCACCAGGAAATGTCATTTTAACATTTTACAACCTTATCTAGCCATGTGGTGTGTGAGATATCATCAGACACATCCTGTTTCATTTATGAAGGAGGGACTCTGAAAGTCACAAAGCCTATTTTTATAGGGCCATCAGGCGGCATTTACTATTCTTAAAGGACCAGCAGTCGGCCCTCACTATTCTTAGAGAGCCATCAGCCGGCTATGTTTTATTGTTCCCATTACTAAAGAGTGGGTCTCCTATACTGTTATTGCGTATGCAGTGAGTGCCAGGGCTGCCCAAAATTTGGACGCACCCCAATACCACTTTGAAAATTTGGATGCACTCCAATACCCCTTTGAAGAGACTTAGAGGAGGGCCTCTTGAAAACAATGTTCCCATTATTAGGAAGTAGGTCTCCCATTGTGTTTGCCTATGCAGTGAATGCAAGAGTTGCCAAAAATTTGGAGGCACTCCAATGCCCCTTGGAAGAGACATGGAGGTCAGAGGGCCTCCTGAAAACAATGTTCCCATTATTAGGAAGTTGGTCTCCCATTGTGGTTGTCTATGCAGTGAATGCAAGGGTTGCTAAAAATTTGGAGGCACTCCAATGCCCCTTGGAAGAGACGTAGAGGGCCTCATGAAAAAATGTTCCCATTATTAGGAAGTGGGTCTCCCATAGTGTTGACCTATGCAGTGAATGCAACGGTTGCCAAAAATTTGGAGGCACTTCAATGCCCCTTGGAAGAGACCTGGAGGTCAGAGGGCCTCCTCAAAACAATGTTACCGTTATTAGGAAGTGGTTCTCCCATAGTGCTGGCCTATGCAGTGAATGCAAGGGTTGCCAAAAATTTGGAGGCACTCCAATGCGTCTTGGAAGAGACGTGGAGGTCAGAGGGCCTCCTGAAAACAATGTTCCCATTATTGGGAAGTGGGTCTCCCATTGTGTTTGCCTATGCAGTGAATGCAAGGGCTGCCAATAATTGGGAGGCACTCCAATGCCCCTTGAAAGAGACGTGGAGGAGGGCCTCATAAAAAAATGTTCCCATTAGAAAGGAGTGAGCCTCCTATACTTGTAATGTCCATGCACTAAGTGTATGGGCTGACAAACATTTTCCCCTGGGGGGTATACATGAACATACTGTATAAAAAAATTTTTTTACGGGCATCATAAACACCCTTTAAAATAATTATGTGGGCGTTGCATCACGGACCACGGTCACCCTGGTGATATGGTGGTGGAGAATGAGGAGAAGGAGGAGGACATGAGCAAATAAACAAAATCAGGAAACATATACCCATGTCTGGGTGTGAAAAGGTGCATGGGAATACACCTCCTAAGAAAAGACACTGGATTTGAGTTTATGTTATGCTGCTATTATTCGGTGGTGTTGAGAAGTCTGGCCCAACCCAGCCCTTGTTCATTTTTATAAGAGTCAGCCTGTCAGCATCTTCAGTTGACAGGCGGATGCGCTTATCAGTTATAATTCCACCAGCGGCACTAAAAACCCGCTCTGACAAAACGCTAGCGGCAGGGCAGCCCAGGACTTCCAAGGCGTAGAGAGCCAGATCATTCCATGTATCCAGCTTGGATACCCAATAATTAAAAGGCACAGAGGAATCACGGAGGACATTGGTACGGTCGGCAAGGTACTCTCTCAGCATCTTCCAAAACTTTTCACTCCTTGTGAGAGTACCCCGAACTTCAGGGCCTCCGCGATGGGAGGGTCTGAGAAAACTGTCCCAGAACTTTGACAGTGTTCCCCTGCCTCTGCTGGATTGCATTTGTGTCTCTCTCACCTGTACTCCTTGGTTGTCCAATGAACTGTGACCTCTGCCGCCAGCGTTTTCAGATGGGAATTTTTTTAATAGTTCCGCAACAAGGGCCTTCTGGTACTGCCCCATTTTTGTAGACCTGTCCACCTCAGGAATAAGAGATATAAAGTTATCTTTGTAGCGTGGGTCTAGAAGTGTCACCAACCAGTAATGACTGTCACCCAAAATTTTGAGAATGCGATGATCATGGGAAAGGCAGCATAACATAAACTCAGCCATGCGTGCCAGACTGCTAACAGGCAAGACTTCCGTGTCATCACCAAGAGGATGACTTGACCATGCTCTCCTCCTCCTCCTCCTCTCTGTCCTCTGGCCATCCACGCTGAACAGACTGTATGACAGCTGGGCAGGTAGTACCATTTATAGCGCATGAAACTAGCTCCTGCTCTTCCTCCTGCTCCTCCTCTTCCTCATTGTCACCCAATCCATGTTGGGATGAGATGAGGCAGGGCTGTGTGTAATCACCCTGTATCCATCACCCTGTATCTAATCACCATTGCTCCATCTCATCGTGCTCAACCTGCAATACATCCTCCTTGATTGTGAGCAGAGAGCGTTTCAGAAGACAGAGAAGCGGGATGGTGACGCTAATTATGGCGTCATCGCCGCTCACCATCTTGGTGGAGTCCTCAAAGTTTTGGAGGATGGTACATATGTCTGACATCCATGTCCACTCCTGAGGTCTTATGTGTGAAGTCTGAACTGAATACCGACGGCCTTGTTGATGCTGGTACTCCACAACTGCCCTATTCTGCTCACAAATCCTTCCCAACAACATGTGCAGTGTAGAGTTCCAATGCGTTGGGACATCACACACCAGTCTGTGAGCCGGAAGCTGCAAACGCTGCTGAAACACTGCAAGGGCGGCAGAAGCTGTAGGTGACTTTCTAAAATAGGCACACAGGCGGCATACTTTAACAAGCAGATCCGGCAGCTCTGGGTAGGATTTGAGAAACCGCTGAACCATGAGGTTAAGCACATGGGCCAGGCATGGTACGTGTGTGAGCTCGCCTCGCCTCAGAGCCGCCACCAGGTTCCGGCCATTGTCACACACGACCATGCCTGGCTGTAGGTTCAGTGGTGTGAGCCACAGATCTGCCTGCTCCTTCAGAACTGTCCACAACTCTTCAGCATTGTGCGTTATGTCACTTAAGCATATTAGCTTCAGCACAGCCTGTTGCCGCTGGGCCAAGGCAGTGCTGCAGTGCTTCCAACTTGTGACTGATGTGGTCATTTCGAAGATGGAGGCTGAAGAGGAGGAGGAGGGTGAGGAGGATGAGGTGCAGGAGCTGTAGACTGTGGGGGCAACCCTGATTGACCAATCCTTTGGGTCGGGAGGACGTGTTCCGTCCCAAGGTCCGACTGGGTCCCGGCTTCCACTATGTTAACCCAGTGTGCCGTCAGCGAGATGTACCGTCCCTGCCCACAAGCACTTGTCCACGTGTCCATGGTTAGGTGGACTTTCCCGGTAACTGCGTTGTTGAGGGCAATGCTAATGTTTTGGGACACGTGCTTGTGTAATGCGGGGACGACACACACCGGGAGTAATAGTGGCGGCTGGAGACTAAGTACCAAGGGACGGCCACCGCCATCAGGTTGCGGAATGCTTCCGTCTCCACGAGCCTAAAAGGCAACATTTCGAGCGCAAGTAGTAGTGAAATGTAAGAATTTATTAGTGTGGCCTGTGGGGCGTTGGCTGCATATTTGCGCTTGCGTTCCAAGGACTGGGGTATGGACAACTGAACGTTGCGCTGGTACAAGGACATGGACGTGCATCCTGACGCTGCTACTTGAGAGTGTGCAACGACAGGTGCAGGGCAGGATGCATCTTCTCATGCACCATGGACAAGGGATTGGCTTGCATGCACAACAGCGGAAGAAGCAATGGTGCCACCCGCAGACACTGTTCCTGGTCCCTGGGGTTTGGCCCACAAAGTCGGGTGCTTTGCTGCCATGTGCCTGATTATGCTGGTGGTGGTCAGGCTGGCAGTTTTGCCACCCCTGCTGATGCTGGCCTGGCAGGTGGTGCAAATGGCCTTTTTGGGGTTATCGGCAGAGTCTTTAAAAAACAACCAGACTTGGGAAGACCTAGCAGTTGTACTGGCAACTTCCTTTGTGTTGGTGTTACGGGGAACTGTTGCCTGCCTTCTGTCTGCGGCCACCACACTGCTTCTTCCTGTTAGAACTCTCCTGTTAGGTTTTTTCTATCTTGCTGGTCACATGACCTTTTTTGCCTATTTAATCCTGCTCCGCCCTCCTGGCCTTGCTGGACTTCATTGTAATTTCTACTCTTAAGCTAGCCTTGTGCTTAGTTACCTTTCTCAGTCAGTCAGTTTAGCTAGGTCTTCGGACTTTTATGTTCTTTGTTGTGTGTTTGTCTTTTACTGCTACAATTTCTGCTAGGAGGTGTCCAACTTTATCCCAGTCCCTAGTTCTTGTAGGGATCCCTCCCTTGCATCTATAGGTCTGCGTACAGACTAGCCGAGGACTTTAGCGGGTCTGATCGCAGGATCAGGTTCCCCAGTACATCGTAGGGATCTAGCTTAGTTCTATTGTAGGGACAGATCTCCTTTCTTTCCTTAGTGCTTGTAGCAGATCATAACAGTAAGTTCAGCCCAAAAATATCTCTAAGGAAAGACTTCCAGTTTCCATCATGGTGTCGGTTCAGGATTTGGCTCAACGCCTGCAGGGACTCTCTCTGGAGGTGGCCGAGCTCCAGCAACACGTGAGTAGCTGTTCTGGAGCACATTTTGTGGAGCCAAAGGTAAGTTTGCCTGATTTATTTTTTGGTGATCAACAAGAATTTTTTTCCTTTAAAAATGCTTGTTTGTTGTATTTTCGTTTGAGACCCAGATCCTCTGGTGATGAATTACAGCGCATAGGGTTCATAATGTCACTTTTGCGCAAAGAACCTCAGGGATGGGCCTTTTCTCTCCAACCTAGTGATCCATGCTTTAGATCAGTGGATAGTTTTTTTTCTGCTTTGGGTTGTATGATGATCTTGATCGTGTCTCATCAGCTGATACTGAATTGAGACGTTTGAGGCAGGGATCAGGTAATGTGGAAAAATATTGTTCTCACTTCTGTCGGTGGTCTGCCCAGGTGGGGTGGAACGATTCAGCTTTGAAAAGTTTGTTTCTTGCGGGGCTAAGTGAAAGGGTTAAGGATTTGCTGATTGCTTATCTCACACCTGGAAACTTGCAGGAGGCAATGCAATTAGCTATAGGGGTGGACAGGAGACTGCGTGCAAGGGTTAATGAGAGTAAATCCTCTGCCATGTCAGCTCCGAGTCTTGAGAGGGTCTGTACTGACATTGGAGAGCCGATGGAGATTGGGGCGATGGCACCACACTCTCAGGAAAAAGACCGCAGGTATTCTGAAGGTTTGTGCTTTTAGTGCGGGAAATCTGACCATTTTATTAAGAACTGTGTGCTGCGTATGAACAAAGAAAAAAAAAAAGGTCAGTTACGCCCGAATAGCCTGTTTAAATACTAAGGGTGTATTTCTTTCTGCTACTACTGCTGCTCAGGAAGAATTAATTGAATTTCGGGTATTTGTGGACTGTGGTTCTACTCTGAATGTGATTGATGGGGGATTCTTGGAAAAACTTAAATTAAAACCCAAACCTTTGTCATCCCCTATTGCTGTGGTTTCTGTCGATGGCTCTCCCTTGAAGAGTGTTACTCACAAGGTCTGTGAATTTTCCCTCACTATTAATGGTGTTCACCAAGAGAATCTGGATTTGGTAGTATTAAATAATTTGCCTTCTCCAGTAGTTTTGGGATTGCCCTGGTTAAAATTGCACAATCCTGTACTGGATTGGTCTACCAATGAAATTAAGTCCTGGAGCCCTAAGTGTTATGACAAGTGTTGTAATGGACATATTGCTGCGGTGGAAAAAGGAGAATTACCTGTACCTATTCAGGATTTTTGGAGAGGTTTTTCTGAGGAGGAGTCACAAATTTTGCCTCCCCATAGAGACTATGATTGTACCATTCAATTTGTCCCTGGAGCGACTCTTCCTAAAAGTCGTTATTTAATCTTACTATTCCTGAGAGAAAGGCTTTGGAGGAATACATACAGACAAGCTTGGCCGCCGGTCACATTAGGCCTTCCAAGTCTCCTGTGGCTGTTGGATTTTTTTTTGTTAAAAAAAAGGACGGCGGTTTACGTCCTTGTCTGGATTTTCGTGAGATTAATAAAATTACTGTACACAATCCTTACCCACTGCCATTGATTCCTGATTTGTTTAACCAGTTAGTGGGGGCCAAGTGGTTCTCTAAAATTGATCTCCACGGGGCATACAATTTGTTGCGCATGAAGGAGGGTGATGAATGGAAGACTGCTTTTAACACTCCTGTGGGTCATTTTGAGAATCTGGTTATGCCTTTTGGTCTTACCAATGCTCCAGCATTTTTTCAGAATCTTATTAATGACATCCTTAGACCGTTGATCGGCAAAAATGTGGTTGTGTATTTGGATGACATTTTGATTTATTCACCGGATCTGGAGTCTCATTGGCGGAGCGTACCTGAGGTATTACAGTTATTAATTGACAATTCGCTTTTTGCTAAGCTGGAGAAATGTGAGTTCGCTGTACTGAGAATTCATTTTTTGGGCTACATTATCTCCAGCGAGGGCTTTGAGATGGACCCGGTGAAAGTTCAAGCTGTGCAGGAATGGCCTAGGCCTATTGGTTTGAAATCGATACAGAGGTTTTTGGGTTTCGCCAATTATTACAGAAAATTCATTAAAAATTTTTCTGTTATTGTCAAACCACTGACCGATCTCACCAGGAAAGGTGCTAATGCGGTTCAGTGGACTACTGAGGCCATTGAAGCTTTTGTGTTTCTAAAGGAGAGGTTCAGCTCTGCTCCCATTCTTATGCAGCCTGATGTGACTAAGCCATTTTTGGTTGAGGTTGATGCTTCTTCGGTGGGAGTCGGTGCGGTGTTGTCTCAGAAAAACAAGGATGGAATACATCCCTGTGCTTTTGTTTCAAAAAAATTTTCTGAGACTGAACTTAATTACGATATTGGTAATCGGGAATTGCTGGCTATTAAATTCGCATTTGAACACTGGCGTCATCTCTTGGAAGGTGCTGAATTTCCCATTCAGGTTTTCACTGATCATAAAAATCTAATCTATCTTGATGCTGCCAAGCGCTGGAATGCCCGTCTGGCTAGGTGGGCACTTTTTTTCTCGCGGTTTAATTTTTCCGTTACTTACATCCCGGGTATCAAGAATGTTAAAGCTGATGCTTTGTCTCACAGCTTTTCTCCCATGGTCGGTGCTGAGGAGGAGGGGAGCATTTTACAAGAAGGTGTTGTGATTGCTGCATTGGACTCCGTTTTGGAAGATGAGATTCTTAAAGCACAGGCGAATGCCCCATCTAACACTCCCCATGGGAGGTTGTTTGTGCCTAGGACCTTTAGGAGAGATTTGTTTGTTGAGTGTCATGAGTCTCGGTTGGCAAGTCATCCAGGAATTTCTGAGACCAAGAGACTTGTGGGTTTTGGTGGCCTGGATGGCAGAAGGAAGTCATTAAGTGGGTGCGTCAATGTACGGTGTGTGCTAGATCTAAGTCTTCACATACTCCTGCAGCGGGGTTGCTTTGCCCTCTGTAGGTTCCTAGTGCACCTTGGACACATCTGGCTATGGACTTTATTACTGACCTTCCCCCCTCTGAGGGTTTCACAGTCATCTGGGTGGTCGTTGACCGTTTTAGCAAGATGTGTCACTTGGTTCCTTTCATCAAACTGCCCTGCGCTAAGACACTCGCTAAGGCCTTTGTCGAGGAAATTATCAGACTACATGGCGTTCCTACTGACATTGTTTCGGATAGGGGACCTCAGTTCGTGGCTCATTTTTGGCGTGCTTTTTGTGACAGGTTGGGAGTTCATTTGTCGTTTTCATCCGGATATCATCCTGAGTCTAATGGCCAGACAGAAAGGAAGAATCAGGATGTTGAGCAGTTCTTGCGTTGTTTTGTGGCAGACAATCAGGAGAGGTGGTCTGAGTTTCTGCCACTTGCTGAGTTTGCTCTTAATAACCAAACATCCTCTTCTGCTGGTTGTTCGCCTTTTTTTTGTTGTTCTGGGAGACATCCATCTTTTAGGTCATTCTCCAAATTGGTATCGGCTGTGCCTGAGGAGGAGAGTTTTTCCGGTGATTTGGTGAGAGTTTGGACGGATGTGCGTGGTAATCTTCAGGAGGCTAACAAAAAATCTAAGAGGTACTTTGATAGGAAACGGCAAGAGGTTTTGTTTGCTATTGGTGACATGGTTTGGTTGTCCTCTACGAATCTGCGGTTGAGGATTCCTTCTAAAAACTTGGGTCCCAAGTTTGTAGGGCCCTTTAAGGTGCTTCAGGTAGTTAACCAATCTGCTGTTAGGTTGGAGGTTCCTACCTCCTGGAAGATTAATCCGGTGTTTCATGTTTCTCTGTTGAAAAGAGCTTATGTGTCGGATGGAGACGCCTCTGCCACTGTTTCTCCGGTGGTGGAGGACGGGGAATACGAAATTTCCCGCATCCTAAATTCTAGACGGTTTGGGGGGGGGTTTGCAGTATCTCGTCGCTTGGAAGGTTTTCGGACCCGAGGATAACTCATGGGTGAGGGTGGATGATGTTTCTGCTTCCAGACTTGTCAGAGCGTTTCACAAGAGGTTTCCTGATAAGCCTGGGCCTAGGGGATCCGGAGGATCCTCATAGAAACGGGGGTACTGTTGGAACTCTCCTGTTAGGTTTTTTCTATCTTGCTGGTCACATGACCTTTTTTGCCTATTTTATCCTGCTCCGCCCTCCTGGCCTTGCTGGACTTCATTGTAATTTCTACTCTTAAGCTAGCCTGGCGCTTAGTTACCTTTCTCAGTCAGTTTAGCTAGGTCTTCGGACCTTTATGTTCTTTGTTGTGTGTTTGTCTTTTACTGCTACAATTTCTGCTAGGAGGTGTCCAACTTTATCCCAGTCCCTAGTTCTTGTAGGGATCCCTCCCTTGCATCTATAGGTCTTCGTACAGACTAGCCGAGGACTTTAGCGGGTCTGATCGCAGGATCAGGTTCCCCGTTACATCGTAGGGATCTAGCTTAGTTCTATTGTAGGGACAGATCTCCTTTCTTTCCTTAGTGCTTGTAGCAGATCATAACACTTCCTGCCTGTTGGGGTTCTCTGCCTCCCTCCCCCTGTTTGCTGCTGTCCTCACTCTGCATGTCCTCCTGCCAGGTAGGGTCAGTTACTATATCATCCACCACCTCGTCTTCCACTTCCGCACCCTGGTCCTCCTCCTGACTTTCTGGCAATTGTGTCTCATCATCGTCCACCTCTTGTGACACTTTCCCACCGTCCCTTTGTGTGGCCGTGGCTGCTCAAATATTTGGGCATAGCTACATGCGATCTCCTCTTGCCCCGCTTCAAGAGGCCTGTATCTATAAATGGAATAGTGAACAGCTCTTCAGAGTGTCCAAGTGTGGGATCAGTTGTCTCCAGGCATTCGGCATGGTCAGAGGAAGGAGGATCAGGGTGAGGAATATTCGGTCCAAACTTACGGCTACTGAGACTTGACCGTGTGGAAGACAGGGTGGTGGTGGTGGCTAAGTGACTGGAAACATTATCCGCTATCCAACCAACAACCTTTTGACACTGCTCTGGGTTCAATAGTGGTGTGCTGCAGTCCCCTAGGAATTGGGACAGGAAGGTCGGGCGAGAAGATGTGGGTGTTTGTTGTGGCACAGTTTCAGCTTGCCCACGGCCTTGTCCTTGGCCTCTGCATGTACCGACACCATCACGTCCAGTTCCCCGTCCTTTGCCACGTGCCTTGCCCATTTTAAATGGAGAAAAAAATCTTCCACGCTCACTACAAATGAATGAGTTTGGAGCGAACTTATATGTGATCCGTGTGACAGAGGAAACAGAGTTTTAAATTCCTGGCCTGCAGTAGTTTGAACCGCAAACTGGTGTCAATTGCTTCACTGACACACTGAAAGAAATTTTAAATGGAGGCCAGAAATGGCAGTATTTTCTGAAAACGTATATGTGATCCGTGTGACGGAGAAAACACAGTTTTATATACCTGGCCTTTAGGTAACTAGTTTGAACAGCAAACTGGTGTCAGTTGCTTCACTGACACACTGAAACAAATTTTTAATGGAGGCCAGAAATGGCAGCATTTTCTGACAACGTATATGTGATCCGTGTGACAGAGAAAACAGAGTTTTAAATACCTGGCTTGTAGGTAAGTAGTTTGAACAGCAAACTGATGTCAAATGCTTCACTGACACAATGAAACAAAACTTTAATGGAGGCCAGAAATTTTATGAAAACGTATATGTGATCCGTGTGATGGAGAAAATACAGTTTTAAATAGCTGGATTTCTAGCACTGTAATAGGGAAAGGTCCTGGCTGTATTCTGCAGTGCCAACAAGCAAATGGTGCAGAAAAACTGTGTTTTCTGGATTGCTTTTTAAGCAAATAATGAGGATTAAGATCCAAAAAACGTATTCCTGGCCCCTGATACCTGGGCCTTTGTCTAGAAATATCTAACAGCAGCAGAAGGCAGAACTGGAATGGAGCCTCTTGTGCTATATGCACTGCAGTCTGCTATATACACCCTGCCTGCCTATATACCCTGCCTGCCTGATATCGCTGCAGATGGATTAGTCCTCAGAAGGACTGTTTGTTAAGATGGATATGTGTAATGTATGGTTTTTCTCCCTACACTGCCTAATACACAATACACAAGCAAATCTCTCCCTAGCTCAGCAGCACCTCTCCCTACTCTGCCTGATTCCGGAGTGACTGTGACGAGCATGACGGCGCCAGGTCTGATATACACCTGATGACGCTGTGCGGCCAGCCAATCACTGTAATGGCTGTGGCATTACAATGAGTGGCAGGCAATCCCTGCATTTTGATTGGCTCTCTAAAGAGCGCCAAACATGCAGGGAGGGGACCCGAGCATCCGCCCAAGCATCTTTCAAGTACTCGGCGAGCTCCGAGCATCTCGAGTACTGAGATGCTCGGGCGAATACCGAGTACATGCGAGTATGCTCGCTCATCATTAGTTATTGCATATTCTGTAAATTGGCTATTCCTGCATGTTTTATTAGGTTTTAGATTTTATAATTAAACTTATTCGACCCCAGCTATCTAACAGAAGTGTCTGGTGATTTACATTTTGCTGCTCACATAGCTTTATTAACAGTAAGATATAGCTTTTCTTTAATCTCAGTAAAAGTAGCGTCCACAAGTCCTGGAATACTTCACTTTAATACATAATTGAGAGAGTGGATCAAGGGGCATGTTATATTCAGATAATGACAATGACTAATATTTATGCCTTAGTTTGTGTGTGTTCAGCTATTTTCTTGATGTTTATTGCAATGTCTTTGTTCTGTACTATTGTTATTTGTCAAAGTGGCAAGTCTCGTAGGTTAATATAGGAATGGACAGTAGATAGGCAATAAGCGTCCTTCATTTTGTCTGACAAAATAGTGGTGGGAATTTATGAGCTGAAGTCGCCATATTTATTTATTTGCTTATATAGCTCTATTAACAGGAATCTCTAACCAGGTTTTTGTTACCTAATCTGAGAGGAGCATAATGTAGAGACAGAGACTCTGATTCCAGCAATGTGTCACTTAGTGGGTTGCTTGCTGTAGTTTTGATAAAATCACTGTTTTATCAGCAGGAGATTATCACTAGAGGACTAGTAAACCTGCTGCCAGGTAGTCCTCCATATTCATGAATTCTGTATAACCACAACCCTCTACTGATTGGCAGCTTCCTGTGTATACTGTCAATGGGCATAAAGTCGCTAATAAGTGGTGTGGGCGGGGTTATAAAGAGCTCAGCATTCAGAGGACTGATAGAACTGTAGCAGATAAAACAGTGATTTTATCAAAATGACATCAAGCAGCTCAGTGTGTGACACATTGCTGGAATCAGGGTCTCTGCTCCTACATCATGCTTCTCTCAGATGGTGTAGCAAAAACCTCATACCAAATTCTCTTTATGTTCACAGCACTTAACATACATCATCATCACTGTTCCCATTGGGGCTCACACTCTAAATTCATTATCAGTATGTCTTTGGAGTATGGAAGGAACCCACGCAAACATAGGGAGAACATACAAACTCCTTTTAGATGATTTCCTAACCACTGAACCACCATTCTGATCCTTGTGGAAACCATTGAAGACCCTTTTTGGAGAGATTGCTAGGAATGCTGATGAGCTTTAAGGTATTGTCATGGTGTTTTGGTGGGACTAGCAGATGTAAAAATTAAGAGGATTATTTTGCTCAGAGGGGCAGCAAAAGCTCTGGCTGTTATGATATTCCTTCACATAGGGAGAGAAAACCCAGAGACAGGGGCTTACATAGAAATCATGGGGCCCCATAGCAGGAGTTCTAATTGCCCCCCCCCCCCCCCAAAAAAAAAAAAAATAATAATTGTTGGGGTCACAGAAGAGCATATCTCACAACTTTCCAGCATTTAGTATTATGCAAAGTATAAAGTATTATGCAAACAAAAGTGCCCTCCAAACACAGTATGATACACCCATCGTGAATTCCTCCACATGCATAGTATAATGACCTTACTGTATCCCACCTCTACTCCCAAGGCAAAGTATGGTGACCCCACCACAGTATGATCCCCCAACTGTGACCCCGACAAAGCCCTCCATGCACTATAATGGGTCTGCATACAGTATAATGGCCCGCACTAGCCCTCCAAACAGTATAATGGCCCCACACAGCCCTCCAAACAGTATAATGGCCCCCACACAGTATGATGGACCCCACACAAACGTTCACACTGTATAATTGCTTGCATACAGTATAATGGTCCCCCACATATTATAATGATCTCACATAGCTTTCCATATAGTATAATGACCCCCCATATAGTATAATGCACTCCTCATGGTCCTCCATAGAATATAATGCACTCCCAATGGTCCTCCATGGAATATAATGCACTCCCTTTGTTCCTACATAAAATAAAATGCTCTCCCTATGGTCCTCCATAAAATATAATGCACGCCATGGTCCTCCATACAGTATAATGCACCCCCATAGGCCTCCATACAATATGATGCACCCCTCATGATCCTCCATACAGTATAATGCACCTCCATGGTCCTCCATACAATATAATGCATCCCCATGGTCTTCCATACAGCATAATACACCCCAATGGTCCTCTATACAGAATAATAAACCCCCTTGGTCATCCACACAGTATAATTCACCCCCCATGGTCCTCCATATAGTATATTGCACCCACATGGTCCTCCATACAGTATAATGCAACCCAACGTCATCCATACAGCATAGTGCAACCCCATAGTCCTCCTTACAGTATAATGCAACCCCATGGTTCTCTTTACAGTATAACGAACCCCCATGGTCCTCCATACAGTATAACGCACCCCCATGGTCCTCCATACAGCATAATGCACCCCCATGGTCCTCCATACAGTATAATGCACCCCTCCATACAGTATAATGCACCCCCATGGTCCTCCATACAGTATAATGCACCACCATGGTCCTCCATACAGTATAATGCACCCCCTTGGTCCTCTATACAGTATAATGCACCCCACATGATCCTCCATACAGTATAATGCATCCCCATGGTCCTCCATACAGTATAATGCAACCCACATGGTCTTCCATAGAGTATAATGCACCCCCTTGGTCCTCTATACAGTATAATGCACCCCCGTGGTCCTCCACACAGTATAATGCACCCCCATGGACCTCCATACAATATTATGCACCCCCATACTGTATTATGGCCACCGGTCACTGATTTAAAATAAATAAACACAGTACTCACCTCTCCTGGTTCCACCTGATGCCCAAGTCTCCTCAGCATGCGGTGTGAAGCACCACACATCTCAGAGCAGCGGGCGCCGTGTAATGACGTCATCGCGCCCACTGCTCTGAGACGTCAAACACCGAGGAAGAATGATGGGTGTGAAAGCATCTGCTGATGCTCCCTTCTCTATCATTATTTCTCGCACTGGACCCCCCTCCGGCCATCAGCGTGAGCAATGATGATGGAGGAGGGAGAGTCAGCAGATGCCTCCACCCCCATCATTTTGTGCAGGCGGGCAGGCAGTGCTGGTGCTGACGGGCAAAGGTGGGGCCTGGTGTGGGGAGGACCCAATGCAGTGTGGGCCCCCAGCTCACGGGCCCCATAGCAGTGGCGTGGCGGTACACCACTACAGAGACAAAGGAGCTGTTGAAGCAGAGATCAAGAGATCTCCTGGAGGCAGGAAAATGCATAATAATAGAGGGTGGCCTAGAGAGAAGGAAAGGATCGACTGAGGTTCACTTGAGCCTATGCTGAGGCTGCCAAGGAGACAGCTTCCTAATCAAAAGAAGGCTCAAGAAAGACAAGAAAAAAAGACTGTACTTTGCTGCAATGAAGAGTCATATACGCCACTCTTGTAACTAATGAGACTGGTGCACAAGTAGGGCATCCGGCCCATACTTGACAAAATGAAGAACTTGGCACTGAATACAAGTATGGTGAAAATAAAGTTCCTTTTTATTGCATTCAGTATAACGTTGAACGTTTTCGGTCTAGGCTTAGACCTTCATAAGAACTAAAAGATGAGGAAGGGGGGTATATTTATTTATTTATTTTACTCACTTATATAGCGCCATTAATTCCACAGTGCTTTACAGACATTATGGGCACTGTCCCCATTGGGGCTCGCAATCTAGATTCCCCATCAGTATGTCTTTGGAGTGTGGGAGGAAACCGGAGAACCAGGAGGAACCCCACGCAAACACGGAGAGAACATACAAACGCCTTGAAGATGTTGACCTTGGTGGGATTTGAACCTAGGACCCCAGCGCTGCAAGGCTGCAGTGCTAACCACTGAGCCACAGAAAAAAATGAGGTATCATAAATTACATTAATAAAACAAAACAATCTTGCAAATGTGATAGTTGACAGTAACAGTTAAAAATTCACGGTTCTGTCCTAAAACAATAGATACATTATATACAGCAATACTATATAATTATAGAGTCCGGAGTGCATAAAGATAAAGAGTTAGGTGGTGGCTATACAAGCTGGCATAACTATATTTCAGAAAAAGGATACTGGAACAGATGATCCAAGAGAGTCCAGGTGATATCTCACTGTGAAGGGTACTATGACACGGAATCGCAGATTCCTAAGGAATAGACTTCCAAGAAAGACTTCCAAGAGAAAAGAGACCCAGGAGAAGGAAGAATACCTGGGGGAAGGAGGAACAAGGAAGAAAAAGAAGGAGAGCAGAACATCATTATAGAGACAATGAGATAACAAAAATATCCATAAGTTAATGTCAATATATTGGAACGCCCCTGGGTGAGTATAGGATATTGAATACCGGTACCTGAATGCCTGGAAATGGAACCATGGGAAACTACTCACATATGGTTGCGACCTGCGTCGCTGGGGAGAGCGCTTCCTGCAGAGTGCGCGCGGGGAAATTAAATGGTATCCGGAACCAGAAGTAGCAATGTCACGTGATCGCCTCGCGTCATCCGGAATTCCGGAATGGATGCCTGGAAATGGAACCATGGAAAACAACGTGCATATGGTTTTCTCTTATTTTTTCTAGAATCGTTACACTTCCAACCTATATCTCTCACCCATCACAATCTGAGCCTTCATGGTAGAGTATGAGCACAGCAACATCATTAGTTCTTTTTATTGTACTACTTGAAGGTTTTTTCTTCCTTTTTTTCTTTCAATTTACATATCTCCGCTGTACTGTCTCAAGGAACTGTTTAAATCCCCATTACATAAGTGATATGGTACTTTGGTAGTATCACTACCATACTGAATATCTGTTTACCAGACAACATCAGCAATCACTGAGTATTTGTATAATACATGTCCTCTTAGTACCATTCATACCTTATCACATCGCTCTGTTCCCCTAAATATGTGCCCAGGGTGGTATAGCGACAAGTTCGGCTGTATGCGGAGGTAAAACACGGGATACTGTCTCTTTAAATTTTCAGGTTAGTTTATTTAGCAGTCATAAACTACCCTGGAGTCCAAAATGAAAACACAGCCCATTCGGCTAAAGAGACAAAACAAAACACAAAATTTGCAGCACAGTCCGTATCTCGGCCAAGGTCTGGCCACTCACAATTAGCCTCACACAGGTTCAGCACAGCACACGCTAGGTCCTTCCTGGAGCAAAGTTTTCCTAGGTACTGAACACACCTGAGTTTCAGGGTTGGCTACTTAAAGCCCAGGCACTCCCCTGATTGGAGGGATGGAGGATAATGTCCCGCCCAGCACTTTTGTTATCCACTAAAAACATTCTCTTGTAAATGTGGTTCTATTAACTCTCTCTGCACCTATTTGTGCAGGAGAACTTGCATGTTTTCACATCGCTGAGCTTAAGAGTCTCAGTGACACATACCTTCCTTCTGACACACTATCAGTGACCTTGTCACACCAGTTATGCATTAACTTATTTCCCTATTCAAAATGTTACACTACTCTTAGCCGCACAGACAGCGCTAATCTGCTCCATCCTGTCCAGATAAACACGCTCCCCTGTGTTGCATCCTAGAGACATGGTCACTGCCCAGTATCACAGTGCCTACACCTAGCGGTCACATGACGCGATTACGCGCCCAGATGATGCTAGGCGATCACGTGACACTGCTACTTCCGGTTCCGGATACCATTTAATTTCCCCGCGCGCACTCTGCAGGAAGCGCTCTCCCCAGCGATGCAGGTCGCAACCGTATGCGAGTTGTTTCCCATGGTTCCATTTCCAGGCATTCAGGTACCGGTATTCAATATCCTATACTCACCCAGAGGCGTTCCAAAATATTG
The DNA here is from genome assembly GCF_046119375.1 of Phyllobates terribilis. Lineage (NCBI taxonomy): Eukaryota > Metazoa > Chordata > Amphibia > Anura > Dendrobatidae > Phyllobates > Phyllobates terribilis. The sequence continues at coordinate 479,518,524 of NW_027362764.1, read as the reverse complement.
TCATTAACTTATGGATATTTTTGTTATCTCATTGTCTCTATAGTAATGTTCTGCTCTCCTCCTTTTTCTTCCTTGTTCCTCCTCCCCCCAGGTATTCTTCCTTCTCCTGGGTCTCTTTTCTCTTGGAAGTCTTTCTTGGAAGTCTATTCCTTAGGAATCTGGGATTCCGTGTCATAATACCCTTCACAGTGAGATATCACCTGGACTTTCTTGGATCATCTGTAGGATGTTCCAGTATCCTTTTTCTGAAATATAGTCATGCCAGCTTGTATAGCCACCACCTTACTCTTTATGCACTCCAGACTCTATAATTATATAGTATTGCTGTATATAATGTATCTATTGTTGTAGGACAGAACCGTAAATTTTTAACTGTTACTGTCAACTATCACATTTGCAAGATTGTTTTGTTTTGTTTATGCAATTTATGACACCTCATTATTTTCTGTATACCCTTCCCCCTCCCTTTTTATAGTTCTGAAGAAGGTCTAAGACTAGACCGAAAACATTATACTGAATGCAATAAAATGTACTTTATGCAGTTAGGAGGATTACTAGTAAAGGTCAAGAGCAGATGAATAAGGGGAACTCTACTGCAAATAAAGGCCATGGGATTAAGGAAAACCACCACCACACTACCAACAAAATTGCTTGTGTGAGTAGTACCTGTGACAAAATGTCAGACTGGTACCCTAGAATCCTTTTAGAGGCCAGTACAGTACACAACATTTATGAAGACTTGCAGGTGAGTTCCATACATTTCCAGGGAAGTCTTGAGAATTGAGTGTTGTTTGATGTAAAAAATGGTCTAGCTCTAAAACTTCTTATGAGAACCTAGAAACTTTGTGCCTCATGTTGAGTCATATCTCCCACTGAGTGGGAGATAAATGCCCACCATTGGCCAAAAATGACTGTAAAAGGATTATAAAAAAAAAATCAAATTTACCATTTAAATGTTATTAAAAGTAGCCCAGCAAAGAGTTATAACATTTACTTACATAGTATGGCGCCATCTGATGTTCAAAGTGTATAGCAATGTGTATGTCCATCTAAAGAGCTGAATGTTGCTGGTCGCCCATGCTCAGTCACCCTGCCCACTGCCAGTTCTCTGCATAGAGGTAATGTGTTCACTGTTCATTATAAGCAGTAACACTACTTGAAGCTGGTGCATTACATGATTTCTGGTCTCCAGTGCCAAGAAAGTGGGCAATGTTTAACCAGTTCTTGGACTAAACAGTATCATAAACATTACACTTTTAAAATTTGTATTCATTCCATTAATATTTGTTTTGACGAGAGGCTGTGACATGAACATTCCTTGACTTCAGTACTTGTTTAATATTGCAGTTGACAGAGCAGGTATGATTAATGCATATAAAAAGTACTACAAAAAGACACAGGCTTAATCAAAGTTCCCAGCGCTAATTACAGGATGTCATTAACAATTCATTCAGGAAAGAGACTAATAGAAATAGCATCAAATGAAACCTGTGTCTAATGGTGCGATGTGCCGGACTACCTCTGATGGAAGTTGTGGGGCTAAATAACTTCATTTTAATTGCCTTGTTTAATAATGTGTTACATCCTTTGTTTGCTTTCAAACATGTTTAAAAAATGTACTTCTTTTTAGAAAAGACATCACAACATGATTAAAAAACCCACTATCTGTGCTTTACGTCAATGGTTCTGGGTGCATGATTGGCCATTAGGAGCAAAAAGGAACAATTAGCATATATCTAGCCATTTTCTAGAATGAGGATTTTTTTTCTGGTATTAACAATATTGTGGATCTTGAGCTCTATTTCTATAAGGCTTAAAAAGATTTCCCAAATGCTATGATGGAATTCTGGACTGCTCTACTCCCAGTGATTACGGCTGAAGCCCAGATGTTAGAGAACTTGGACTTACTGCAGACAAACAACACACAATATACTGTGCAAGATAAAAACTGGAAAACACAAATATACTTGCCTAAAAATGTTCCTATATTACATGTCTTTTTGCCATTTTTTCATAATAATAAGGTAAACAGATAGAACCTGAATTTTTTATGATCCATTGATCCCTGTATAAAATCTATATTACCTATTTTACTTTACTGCTAATCTTTCTGTAGGAGAAATTTATTATACTATAAATGGCCACTTGGTTCATTTCTATCTACATTTCTAATGATGAAATTAATCTCAGAGCTCATAACAATCACATATTAGTTTGATTTCAGACACCAAAGGCCCATTTAGACTGACCAATTTATGCCCATATATAAGGATGCAGTGACTATATACAAGTTAATCCGTACTTATTCATGCTTCAGTTCACACAGACGGCATAGGGACAGAATAATCATTAATGATACAGTGTGCATGTTGTCGGTAGCACATCTCTTATTCATATGGGACAATGTGCAGCCGACAATGTTTAAACCAACATCATAAACTATCAAAAAGGCAAAAAAGTCAACTCACCCATAAGAAGATCCATTGCATAGAGACTTGTAATGCGTGGCAAGAGGTTGGCAGAAACAAAAAAAAACAGTAATCCAGCATCAAAATCTTGTATTAAAAGCCATAACTTTATTGTGCAAAAATATAGAAAAGGAAGTCACAACTTCACCTCTAAAAATCATTAAATTTATGCAAACTCGTTTCAGATGACTTTCTTTAATCATTGCAACTATGTATGTATGTAAAGTACTGTGGAATTAATGGTGATATATAAGCAGTGAACACCTTCCCCTACCTGGGCAACACCTTCTTCACCGTAGTGACCATAGATGCTGAGGTCAACAACAGAATTGCCAAAGCCAGTACCGCCTTTAGGAGACTGCATAAGAATGTCTGGGAACAAAGGGGACTCAGCCTCACCACTAAGCTGAAGGTCTACTGCGTGGTGGTCCTTACCACACTTTTGTGTGCCAGCAAGACCTGGACTGTCTACAGCCGCCATGCCAAACGGCTCAATCACTTTCACCTGAGCTGTCTCTGCAGACTTCTCCACATCAGGTTGCAAGACAATTTCCCCGACTCGGCAATCCTGGCACAAGCTGAGCTCTGCAGTGTCTACACTCTCCTGCTGAAAGCCCAAGCCAGGTGGGCTGGACATGTGTTCGGAATGTCAGACATCTGATTGCCTAAACAACTGCTATACGGAGGACTGTGTCAACGAAAGCGAGCAGTCAAGGGGCAGAAGAAACGCTATAAGGACTGCCTTAAAACATCTCTTAAAAACCTGTGAGTCGACATCAACAAATGGGAAAAGCTTGCCCTGTGCCGTCCAGCTTGGCGAGGCAGGATCACCTCAGGAGCACGTGCAGCTGAAGATAGGAGAATCTTTGAGGCAAAAAGAAAGCGAACTGTGTGCAAGGCACAAGTGGTATCTACTGTCCTGGCCATCTAGTTACTTATGTCTCATAGGTGAGCAAGCCTTCAGAGCCAGGATTGGACTCATCAGTCACCTCCAGACCCACAGCCACTGATCCTCCTCTAAACCCTAAAGTCATGGTCATCTTTGACTATGAAGGACAAACAGCATAAGTGAGTAAAGTAAATAGATATGCTCACCGCATTGAGGTCCTAAGATGATGACCAGCAGTGACACGGTGCATTAATGGAGGTACGATTTCCCACTGAATAAGTGAGACTCCCTTGAAGAATCATTAGAGAGAGGAAACGTGTTGGGAGCAGCGCACCTCGCACCAAACGATACCCTAGGCAGAACACGGTGTAATAAGGACTGTGTCAAGGGTTATGTCAGACTTGGTTATCTGATTCTGGAGCCGCATATTGGGTGAGAGTGTTCCAATCTCTTATTGGTTTTTGTGCATATGAATGTTGGATTATGTACTCTCACCTTCTAACAGGAGTATGTTTTGTAAATTGATTGACCTACATAAAACATTCTATGTTTGCACGTCAGTATATAGTGCACCAGGAAAATTCTTCTTTTACGTTGGTCAGTATAAGAGACGTGGTATTTATGTTTTGAAGTGTAGGTATTTTGTGTGTGTGTTCTTTTGCACTGTCTTTTTGCACTTTTAGGTCTTTTGGTTTTATATATTTTCTAGATGTTAGCTGTACATTAATTAAAAGTTAAGTTCTATGTTTACCACATATAGCTACAGTATATATACCATTAACATGGACTATAAGACACACCACCATTTAATTAAAAAAAATGTTCCTATTTTCCACCCCAAAATTAGGGGTGCATCTTATGGTCTTGTGCACCAAATACCTTAGGAAGTGCACACATCTTAACCCCATAATGACCGGAGCTTTTCCCGTTTTTGCATTTTTGTTTTTTGCTCCCCTTGTTCCCAGAGCCATAACTTTTTTATTTTTTGGTCAATATGGCCATGTGAGGGCTTATTTTTTGCAGGATGAGTTTTACTTTTGAACAACGTCACTGGTTTTACCATATCATGTACTGGCAAACGGGAAAAAAATTCCAAGTGCATTGAAATTGCAAAAACAGTGCAATTCCACAGTTGTTTTTCGATTTTTTTTTTACCATGTTCACTGAATGCTAAAACTGACCTGCCATTATTATTCTCCAGGTCATTATGAGTTTGTAGATACCAAACATGTATATGTTCTTTTTTATTTAAGTGGTGAAAAAAAATCCAAAATTTGCTAAAAAAAAAAAAAATGGCGCCATTTTCCGAGACCTGTAGCATAGCTGACGTTTTTATTGATACCATTTTGGGGTAGATCCAATGTTTTTATGCCCGCTATTGCATTTCATTGCAATGTTGCAGCGATCAAAAAAACGTAATTCTGGCTTTTTTATCTCATTACGCCGTTTACCGATCAGATTAATTCTTTTTTTAAATTGATAGATCGGGCGATTCTGAAAACAGCAATAATGTGTTTTTTTTATTGTTTTATTTTGAATGGGACGAAAGGGGGGTGATTTAAACTTTTATTTAATTTAATTTTTTTTATATTTTTAAAAACTTTTTTTACACTTTCTGCTTGCTTCAATAGTCTCCATGGGAGACTAGAAGCAGCACTTGCCTGATCGGCTCTACTACATACAGGCGTTGAGCAGTTCGCCTGTATGTAGCAGATTTGCTCACTTGCTATGAGCGCCGAGTTGTTGTGTCCGGCGCTGATCTCTGCCGATACAGTGCTGTCACAAACCTCTCCTGCCGGAGATTCAGAGGCTTCCACTAGCATCACGTCTACAGAGCAGTAGCTTCTCTTCTACCCTGCTCCGTTGATAGGGCATGACTGCCGACGTCATGCTGATTGACAGCCGGCTTCCCATTGCCTAACTGTGGGAAGCCAGGAGTCAATCAGCATGACATTGGAAGTCACACCCCATCAACACAGGAGCCCAGAAGAAGAAGAGCTGCTCTGCTGACATGGAGCAGCAGAATCATCGGTAGGAGCAGTCAGCACCATATACAACAGGTTAGAAATTACCTGCTTGTTAGTTTTTAGGCCCATAGTAAAAAAAAAAAATCCTGGACAACCTCTTTAATGAAGTGGGCCAAAGTGATGGGAGAGTGACCAGATTGTGCTAACATGTGTCCAAATACCAGTGCATAGAGAACCTGTATAGTGTCATACAGTGCACAGATAAATGTTGTGTTTGGACAGTGCCACACAGTGGTCAAATGAATAATGTTATACTGCACCCAGATAAATACTACTTTCTATTGATCTTTTTACTCTGAGGCCTGAGACTGGGACAAGGGGGCATCTTCTACGTCTGGAGGAAAGAAGGTTTAATCATAATCACAGACGGGGATTCTTTACTGTAAGAGCATTGAGACTATGGAACTCTCTGCCGCATGATGTTGTAATGAGTGATTCACTGTTAAAATTTAAGAAGGGCATGGATGCCTTTCTTGAAAAGTATAATATTACAGGTTATAAATACTAGATTCCTTGATAGGGCGTTGATCCAGGGAACTAGTCTGATTGTCGTATGGAGTCGGGAAGGAATTTTTTTCCCCAATGTGGAGCTTAGTGTTTGCCACATGGGTTTTTTTTGCCACCCTCTGGATCAACATGTTAGGCTATGGGTTGAACTAGATGGACTTAGTCTTCCTTCAACCTTAAAAACGATGTTACTATGTTACTAAATAATCCACACAGTGCAAACATAAATTGCATATTACAGAACCCTGATAAATAATGCCACATTGTCGCTGGATACTTTCACACAAATATTCCTGATGAAATAAAAATTGCTATATATTAAAGGGGTTTTCCGATCTAAGACCATATTCCTCATGTGAGTAGGCGGAACTGTGAACACATGTATGCCATTTTCAATGCAAAGCAATTAGAGATGAGCGGATTGCTTAAAGGGGTTGTCCACTACTATTAATAATTTGGCAATCTAGTTTTATGTTGAAAATAAGTTTCTTTGTAAATACCTTGCGCTGCTGTTACTGCCTGTAAGTGGCGCTATCACTGGCCGCTCACGGGCATCACGTGACCCCCGGCTGCTGCCGGCTCTGAAATCCGCTGATGTCACGTCAAGTTCCGGACGCAGCCGGGGGTGCTCACTGCTGCATTCCACGGTGGACGCTGGGCTGTGGGCGGGGTTACTCCGCGTGTCACACCCGGCATCCACCACGTGCTCTCCCTCTCCCCATTCATTAGGAAAGAGCGCAGTGGATGCAGGGTGTGATGCGTGGGGTAACCACACCCACAGCCCAGCATCCACTGCGGGGACTGCGTCCCTGATTTCACGCCTCACTTGACGTGTCATCAGCGGGGGTGACTTGATGCCTGTGAGTGGCCAGTGATAGCGCCGCTAACTGGCAGTAACAGTAACGCAAGGTATTTACAAAGATACTTCTTTTCACCATAAAAATACATTGGCCAAATATTAATAGAAGTGGACAACCCATTTAATGCAACCCCGGTGCACGGTCCAGGTCAGTGCTCTCTGGTCGTGGACCAGTAGCTGCTCAAATCTCCTTACCCTCTGGGATTCCAAACTTGGCTTATGATAAGCCGGGCTGGTGAGATACAGGTGCTTCTCACAAAATTAGAATATCATCAAAAAGTAAATTTATTTCAGTTCTTTAAGCGAAAAAGTGAAACTCATATATTATATAGAGACATTACAAACAGAGTGATCTGTTTCAAGTGTTTATTTCAGTTAATGTTGATGATTATGGCTTACAGCCAATGAAAAAACAAAAGTCATTATCTCAGTAAATTAGAATAATTAACAAAAACACCTGCAAAGGCTTCCTACGCGTTTAAAAAGGTCCCCTATTCTCTTTCAGTAGGCTCCACAATTACGGGGAAGACTGCTAACTTGACAGATGTCCAGAAGGCAGTCATTGACACACTCCACAAGAAGGGTAAGCCACAAAAGGTCATTGCTATAGAAGCTTGCTGTTCACAGAGTGCTGTATCCAAGCATATTAATGGAAAGTTGAGTGGAAGGACAAAGTGTGGTAGAAAAAGGTGCACAAGCAACCGGGATAACAGCAGCCTTGAAAGGATTGCTAAGAAAAGGCCATTCAAAAATTTGGGGGAGATTCACAAAGAGTGGACTGCTGCTGGAATCATTGCTTCAAGAGCCACCACACACAGACGTATCCAGGACATGTGTGGCACGCCAGAGGGTCTGGTTGCCACAGTGGTAGTAATACCATGTCTGGGAGCAAAACAGGAGTTTCCTGGCCAGGAACACACTACATGCAACACCTCCTGCTCCAGACCAGAAAGGGGAGGATCCTGCCCTTTATAACCGGGTCTGGAGGCGGGGTTAGTTAGTCTAGTCAGTGTCAGGAGTCAGATAGGACACAAAGGAGCAAGTAGCTGAGGGCTGGAGCTGGCAGAGCTCGTCCTAGCCGGAGCACATACAGAGAACCGGACACCAGAGTCCGAGGCTGTGGGGATTGTATATCCAGCAGCAGAAACCGCACGGCAGGAGATTGTAGGTCTCCTGGCCAACAGAAGCCCGGAGGCTCAGCCACATGAGAGGATCAGTGCCGCCACAGAGGAGCGAGGAATACACGGGATCCGAGTCGCCAGCCATACGGGTTTGCACAGCACGTTACACTCAGGGACGTGGGCTACAACACGACTATAAGCGGGATAGCCAAAGAGTACAGTCAGAACGGCAGGCCTACAACTCCACTTGGCCAGGAGGATTCTAGGATTGCTCCCAGACTGACCAGGCCCTCATGCCTAGCAAGTACTCCCGTTGAGGCCTATATAATTGCCACCAGTAAAAACCCTAGGACTGCACTGCAACGACTCCGTGTTGTCATTACTGATCCCGGCACTATCACCACCATCATCCATCCACGCTGCCCTGAAGCTCCACTCTTTCTGTGGGGTGTCACATCACCTTGCTGCACACACCATCAGCTTCAGTGGACTGCTCCGCAGCGGCGGTTCCCAATAACCGCATCCCACAGGTGGCGTAGTTGGACTATTTATAACAGAGACACATAGACTACCCTGGTTTGACTGCCCTGAGTCACGGACCTGGTTACTGCCACGGTGACTACAACCTCCAGCATCCACAAGGCCCGGCTCCGGGTACCCCACGGCCTAGGGGGCGCGTCACATGGGCTACAAGTGTCGCATTCCTTGTATCAAGCCACTCATTACCAATAGACAACGCCAGAAGCGTCTTACCTGGGCCAACAAGAAAAAGACCTGGACTGTTGCTCAGTGGTCCAAGGTGTTGTTTTCAGATGAAAGTACATTTTGCATTTCATTTGGAAATCAAGGTCCCAGAGTCTGGAGGAAGACTGGAGAGGCCACAGTCCAAGCTGCTTGAGGTCTAGTGTGAAGTTTCCACAATCAGTGATGGTTTGGGGAGCCATGTCATCTGCTGGTGTAGGTCCACTGTGTTTTATCAAGACCAAAGTCAGCGCAGGCGTCTACCAGGAAATTTTAGAGCACTTTATGCTTCCCTCTGCTGACCAGCTTTTTGGAGATGGAAATTTCATTCTCCAGCAGGACTTGGCACCTGTCCACACTGCCAAAAGTACCAATACCTGGTTTAAAAACAACAGTATCACTGTGCTTGATTGGCCAGCAAACTCGCCTGACCTTAACCCCAATAGAGAATCTATGGGGTATTGTCAAGAGGAAGATAAGAGACACCAGACCCAACAATGTAGACGAGCTGAAGTCTGCTATCAAAGCAACCTGGGCTTCCATAACACCTCAGCAGAGCCACAGGCTGATCGCCTCCATGCCACGCCGCATTGATGCAGTAATTGATGCAAAAGGAGCCACAACCAAGTATTGAGTGCATTTACTGAACATTTATTTCAGTAGGCCAACATTTCGGATTTTAAAAACATTTTCCAAGCTGTTGTTACAAAGTATTCTAATTTACTGAGATAATGACTTTTGTGTTTTCATTGGCTGTAAGCCATAATCATCAACATTAACAGAAATAAACACTTGAAATAGATCACTCTGTAATGACTCTATATGAGTTTCACTTTTTGTATTGAAGAACTGAAATAAATTAACTTTTTGATGATATTCAAATTTTGTGAGAAGCACCTGTATTACCTGTGTACTGCATGCCACTCTGGCAAATCACAAGCTACACTAGGGGACCTGAAAGCTCTGGAAATTCATGCAGCTCCTCTCCACGGCCAGAGAGGACTGACTTGGACCTTGGACTGGGATTTCACAAAATCTCATATCCCATTACTTATACAGTATTGTATTATGATTGTATTATTGCTGTTATACTGCTGTCAAATTAGTTTGCCATTTTAAGTTTGTCCTGTCCGTCTCCCTGTAGTCTAGCTTTGATTTAGGTAACCCCTCCCTTCTTCTTGTATTTACCATTAGTCAGCCACCATTATCTCATGTTCATCCTCTGTACATGTCTGGTTTAGAATCATCTTTTCACCAGCAGATGTTGTTGTGTATAACACAAGAAGTTCAGCCTGAGAATAAACCTCTCCTGGAATCTTCATACAGCTGAGCCGACACTGTCTGACTAGTGGGGATACAGGGGAATCGTGACAGTGTGTGCATCATATACTGCCATGATTCGGCGGTCTCCAGCCACAAAGCATGACTGCAGGCTTGTCTTTATTAGACAGGAAAACCCCTTTAACACTATAGTTTTTATTACCTAGATAATGACACATTATCTAGACATACAATGTATATATGTCCCAGGTAAGACCGTATCGGTTTCTTATATAATATTAGTACCACAGATTGCTCACACAAATGCCCAGTTGACCAGGACTTACCATACTTTATATAAGGCTCCTCCTCAAGCCCATTCATCTTTCCATACTGAAGTCCCATGGATGTGTCCAACTCATGGACTAGAGCCAGTGCCAACACCGCTGGAACCGCGCCAACACCGCTGGAATCGCGCCAACCCCGGAGGTGAGTATAAGTGTTATTACTTTACAAAGGGGAAACATAAAGATTGAGAAGGTGCTGTCCGAATAGTGGACCACCCCTTTAATTTAGACACAATTATTCATTGATAAATTGGGCTTTGTTATATATTTTAAAATAAACTAAATGTAATAATATCTTTATTGCCCTGGCTGTAAGACACGCCAACTTTATAAATACCGGAATATAGTGAGATATTACCCATTTAAAGCTATAATTGATTTGTGCTACCAGACTCCTCCAGTATTGTTATGAGACCAGTGATGGTAATGAAACAAAAAAACTAATATCAAATACAAAAGCTTTATAAACTGGAGCAACAACAAAAAAACATGTAATACATATGGGACAATGTTTCCATGGAAACTGGCATTACAGCTTGCTCCAATAATTAATGGAGGGTTTTGCTATTACAGTAGGTTGAAACTTCACTTCCCTGTGCTGCACTGCAGAATGTAGTATCATCTCCCCATTCATAAATATTTCATTACCATAGGCTGCTGTGTTTCATCACACCCTCATCCTAATCTGCTCACTGCCGAATCTTTGTAACCCTGGCAGTGCGGTAACTTTCATTTCCCCCTTACTTTCTGCCATGTTCATTTCTCTCTCGCTTGATGATTGTATGTTGCAAAGATGCTTCATTGTGCTTTATTTTCCCGGTCTACTGGGCTTTCCCTTCCTCATTTAAAGTATGGGTTATCAAAAAACGTACAGAAACAATAATTCAGAGTAAGGCAGGTAATATTCTCTGTGGGAAATAAGACAAACGCAAGGTTAAATTTAGAAGAAGGGAAGAAAACGGCTGTTCATCTCCATTCAAGTTGTACTGCTGTTTACACTTACAATATTTTATTTTATGCTGTTGATTTTGTTTCTCACATCAATAGCAGATAATGGCCTCCTCGAACCCCTCAGCACACCGCTCCTGCACATCACTACTCTTTGCACGTCTCAGCCTGTACCAGTTTTTATTTGATTAAAGAAACAAAGAAAAGCTATAGAGTGATATATGATAGTTGTATGAAGGATGCCGTCAGGAAAAGCTGGAAGGTAACAGTGCACTGCATAACACAGACTTTAAAGGGGTATTATAATGTTATAAAATTATAATATGGAATACAGTGGACTAAAAAACTTTTCCTTATATTATTGGATCAAGGATCTTCATTTCCGTTAGCGAAGTCCAAACTGTGAATTGTCTTTTCTTTCAAGCATCCTGGAGCAGTTCATCTCCCAGCCACAGGGCAGCAGCGACCGTTATTGAGATTTCCTACACCTACACAACTCACTCAGGTGAGCATATTACCTGGATCTAATATATCTTTTTATAAAGGTATCACCCTATGGTCTGGTGCACTCTGTTTCCTTAAAATGTTTATTCATGTTATGATAGACAGTATGAAAATATGCAAGTTTGCATCTGACTTTCTTTTTCTTACTTGACTTCTTTGACTTGCTGTTTTCATTCTCCTGATATGAGAGCTTTTATCTTACAATGTGTACATAGAAGACCATCCCCAGAGCCAGCCCCAGTATACATTCCAGGCTGTGGCGTTAACTCCTGAGATCCCAGCCACCTCTCTCCATCTCAGTGATTGCTATACAGCAGTCAGCTGCTCAGCTCCTTCACTCTCTCTGTCACCTCCTAACCTGTTATTAGTCTTGCAAAACCCCACAATAGACAGTTTCCAGGGCAAGTGTCCTAATCACTGCTCTCAATTTCCTGAGCAATTTGCATGTTTAAAGGCTCTGTTTTCTCTATATTTAAATAGACCAAGAACAATGACAGACCGTTAATGTGTCTCACAGTAGCAAGCATAACTTAGCGATTGGAGCAAGCTACCAGAACTGTCACTCAAGGAGGAATACCTGCCCTCCAGAAAAAAAAAGTGGAAGGCTGTGCAGCTGTGTGCTGCCGAACAATTTGGATGGACACTAAAGACTGTAAAACCTAAATATAAAGAGGTTATTTAAGTTTGCATCTGCTTGAAAACATTCATTGACCATATAAAGAATCCAGCTTTATCATACATCTATGAAGAAAGAGATGAACAACAGGATAGCCTCTTCTATAAAAATACATATTCTATAATCTATTTTATAAGGTGAAGAAAGATTGCATAACCATGGTCATAAAATATATCTGATAACAGCACATTTTCATCCTAAATAGGTGGCTGTTTTCAGTGGATTGGGGACCTCATCAATGAGTCTTGTTAAAATAAATAGGAGAATGTTCCACAGAATAAGAATCTCTTAAAGTCTGTAGCGATTCTTGTTTACTCGCTCCAACCCGTCTCACTCTCTATGATGGCCATATCTCAAAAGTTTACAGTCATTAAAAATAACAAAAACATGTATGATATTTATAACCTTCATTTTAAGGATACTTTGCACAAGTTTCAAGGACTTTCACACTTAGCGCAGTATGCTATAATTATAATCAGGAGACACACATACTATACTATTAATTTGTTGGTAACTTTATCTAGAAATGCATTATGGACATGATTTTTTGGTACTTACCAATATACAGTGTGGTCCAAAAGTAAGTGGACAGAAAATAATAACATTTATTTTTATTTATAAATAAAATTATATTTACTAACACAAGCATAACATTGACAATTAAATTTTATTCTGAACAATAATACAAAAGCCCTTAAATTTTATCACCGCAGGTGCTCAAACTGTTTTCCATTACAATTTGCACAGCTTTGAAGTCGCCTCTTACGCTTCGACAAACTTTTTTGCACAAGTCTCTTTGGGTATTAATTTCTTGAAATGCATCTCTTATGTAATTTTTCAAATCACTGACACTTTTTGGTTTTTGACTATAAGCTTTGTCCTTGAGTACTCCCCAAAAGAAAAAATCCATTGGGGTCAAGTCTGGTGAACGTGCCGGCCAATCAAGTGGGCCTCTTCAGCCAATCCATTTATTAGGAAATGTTTCATCAAGATACTCGCGGGCTACTCTTGAATAATGTGGAGGGGCCCCATCTTGTTGGAAATAAAGGTCATTTGAATTAGGCTGTTGCTGTAACTGGGGAACAACTTGATTCATTAGAATTTCGAGATACTTACAGTACAGACCAAAAGTTTGGACACACATTCGCATTTAATGATTTTTCTGTATTTTCATGACTATGAAAATTGTACATTCACACTGAAGGCATCAAAACTATGAATTAACACATGTGTAATTATATTCTTAACAAAAAAGTGTGAAACAACTGAAAATATGTCTTATATTCTAGATTCTTCAAAGTAGCCACCTTTTGCTTTGATGACTGCTTTGCACACTCTTGGCATTCCTCTTGATGAGCTTCAAGAGGTAGTCACCGGAAATGGTTTTCACTTCACAGGTGTGCCCTGTCAGGTTTAATAAGTGGGATTTCTTGCCTTATAAATGGGGTTGAGACCATAAGTTGTGTTGTGCAGAAGTTAGGTGGATACACAGCTGATAGTCCTACTGAATAGACTGTTAGAATTTGTATTATGGCAAGAAAAAAAGCAGCTAAGTAAAGAAAAACGAGTGGCCATCATTACTTTAAGAAATGAAGGTCAGTCAGTCCGAAAAATTGGGCAAACTTTGAAAGTGTCCCCAAGTGCAGTTGCAAGAACCATCAAGCGCTACAAAGAAACTGGCTCACATGAGGACCGCCCCTGGAAAGGAAGACCAAGAGTCACCTCTGCTTCTGAGGATAAGTTTATCCGAGTCACCAGCCTCAGAAATCGCAGGTTAACAGCAGCTCAGATTAGAGACCAGGTCAATGCCACACAGAGTTCTAGCAGCAGACACATCTCTTCAACAACTGTTAAGAGGAGACTTTGTGCAGCAGGCCTTCATGGTAAAATAGCTGCTAGGAAACCACTGCTAAGGACAGGCAACAAGCAGAAGAGACTTGTTTGGGCTAAAGAACACAAGGAATGGACATTAGACTAGTGGAAATCTGTGCTTTGGTCTGATGAGTCCAAATTTGAGATCCTTGCTTCCAACCACCGTGTCTTTGTGCGACGCAGAAAAGGTGAACGGATGGACTCTACATGCCTGGTTCCCACCGTGAAGCATGGAGGAGGAGGTGTGATGGTGTGGGGGTGCTTTGCTGGTGACACTGCTGGGGATTTATTCAAAATTGAAGGTATACTGAACCAGCATGGCTACCACAGTATCTTACAGAGCATTGCTATTCCATCCGGTTTGCGTTTAGTTGGACCATCATTTATTTTTCAACAGGACAATGACCCCAAACACACCTCCAGGCTGTGTAAGGGCTATTTGAGCAAGAGGGAGAGTGATGGGGTGCTACGCCAGCTGACCTGGCCTCCACAGTCACCAGACCTGAACCCAATCAAGATGGTTTGGGGTGAGCTGGACCGCAGAGTGAAGGCAAAAGGGCCAACAAGTGCTAAACATCTCTGGGAACTCCTTCAAGATTGTTGGAAGACCATTTCCGGTGACTACCTCTTGAAGCTCATCAAGAGAATGCCAAGAGTGTGCAAAGCAGTCATCAGGAAAAGGTGGCTACTTTGAAAAACCTAGAATATAAGAAATATTTTCAGTTGTTTCACACTTTTTTGTTAAGTATATAATTCCACATGTGTTAATTCATAGTTTTGATGCCTTCAGTGTGAATATACAATTTCCATAGTCAAGAAAATACAAAAAAAACTTTAAATGAGAAGGTGTGTCCAAACTTTTGGTCTGTACTGTATCTCCTGTGACTGTTCCATCAAAAAATATTGGTCCTAAAACACCAAAACTTGAAATACCACCCCAAACATTGACACCAGGCTCATTTAGTTGTTGCTCTAATGTTAAATGCATGTTCTCATTATACCAGTAAATATAATTATGTCTGTTAATATGGCCAGATAATTTGAAAGAAGCTTAATCACCCCACATAATGTTATCTAAAATTACTGGATTTTGTTTGATAAATCTCCCCCTTCATATAAGCTATTACACTTTCTGTCCACCTACTTTTATACCACCCTGTATATTACAGGTTCTCCCCTTAGTGAAGCGCCACCGACAACATCATTACAAACTGCACAACACTTTTGTTTTCAAAATGGCAGTTTATGGGGAAGCATGTAACAAGAACTATCGTCACTTCCAATTGAAAACCGTTTTCCCATGTGCAGATTTGTTGATTGGAGGAGACTGAAGAACAAGTCTGGTCACATGCTGCTCCATCAGCAGGCTTTTTGTGAACAGTCTGTCAGGAGGCTCCAATAGCGTGTGTTGCACTTCACAGAAGAGAACATACATTACTTTGCAAAAGTTTTAGGCACAACTGCATCTAAAAATTGGGAACAATTTCAGAAAAATGTTCCTCAACGTAAAATTTCAAATATTTGGAATTTCCCACCATCTAAAATACATAATATCATCAAACGATTCAGAGAGTCTGAGCACAAGGGACAAAGCCTACGGTCGATATCGGTTGTTTGTGATCTACAGGCCTGTAAGCGGCACTGCATTAAAAACAGGCATGATTCAGTTGTGCAAATCACTTCATGAGCTAACTGACTGTCACTGTATGAGTGGCAATAACCATGGATATCTAAGCTACTGCAATGCCCTGAACATCTTAATCTTAATCTGCAGGTTAATAGTGTTAAGAAGGTGCCCAGCCGCCGCTCTGAAGAGGATGAGCTTTATTCCTCCAGGCTCTGCGCTGATGCACTTTCAGTATGACGGCCGGACACCTTCATTACACTAATACTCTGTAGATATAGGGTTGATCTGTTATTAACATTATCCAATGTGACTGGTTCCCTTTAGAGTTGAAGAGGAAACACCCTCAAGGAGAAATAGGAACTCTATCTAAGTGTAGTGGTGGTTGTTTTTTTTTCTTATAAAAAGTGGATGTCCACTCACCTTAAAATGTTGTGCAGCTGAATGGATACAACTCCATAGAAGTCATTAATGAAATGATTCACTGGCATTCCCAAGCTGCAAGTCTTTTAGATCCAAGGATCATATCCTCATGTTGGGACTCCCAGATTTCCCAATGGAACAATAAGATAAGAGCAGATGAAACCTTGCACTTATAACCTGAGACGGCACTGCTGGATGGATATTGTCACGAAAAGAACTCCTATGAATGACACAGTGCTTTTAGTGACAATATCCACCCTGCAGCACCGTCTCAGTTCCTAACTGCAAGGTTTCATCTGACCTTAAAGTTGAAGGCATGGGTTTGGAAGTTATTAGGTCTTGTATTTCTCTTAGATATAGACATGGGTCTTAATATATTTCAATATATTTCAAAACCATGTAAAATGTGAGGCTGCCAGCTCTGATTCAGGGATTTCACTAATTTCTACAGAGGAAAAAGAACACATATAAATTAATTGCTGGTTTGTCTGTTGTGTGGGGGTGCAGTATCTTAGTCATGTTTTATTTTACAAAAAAAAAAAAATCCCATAGCTCAGCTATTTATGACTCACAATGACTTCTCCATATTTGATTCACCATATGCTCCAAATGATTGGAAATGAATTACTTTAGTTTTATTTTGAACAACCTCATGTAAATAATAAAAGTATACCTAGTGAGAACACACACAGTACAACAGGACGTCTGGTAAAAGACAGCTGTAGTAGTGGGATTTGTTCTTCACGCTCCTTTGGAAACCTTTTAAAATATTTTTGCTAAGTAATCTTGAGTAAAATAACAAAAGCCAAGCTTTCAGAATTCAAAAAAACTAATTTTCATATTTTAAGCACAAAAAAAGTTTAGGGGAATCGTGATTAGAATTTTAACAATGTGCCAATGTATAAATGGATTAGTTCTTCTGTGAGAAAATATTAAGCTAATGTACTTTTGCTTAATTCACTCATCGTATTAAGTCCTTTCTATATGAGTATGATTTGGCTGATGTTCTGTTTAGTGAGAAACGCCTATTTATATATAAAATAGATGCAGGATTGTATGCCTCCTCAACTCTGATAGAATGTAATAATGTTTTGTTGAAAAGTGGTGTCCCACTCAAGAATGGTGAAAGCAAGCATATGCAGTAGTCTCATGACCTTTGTAAATGCATGCAAAGGAGGTAACGAGCTTGATGGTACACAGTCTTACAGTAAGCAACTTGCTTGAAAGCAAAAACCTAAAGAGATGAACTGGAATATAAGTTGGCGTGCATGCATCATGTAGGTGCATGTTCACACTGGCCAATAAACAGACAAAACCCAAGATAGAAACAAAATAAGCTAACACCCTGCAATAAGTAAATAAATAGCAATAGTACATGAAAATAATATGCTGTGCTTAGTTAACATAATTTTGATTTAAAAAAAAACATAAAAGCCATCCCATCACGTCAAGGTGACCCTATTCAGGACGGTCCTAGCCTCTAGTATTAAAACCTTACCATTTGTCAAGTGACGTACATGTGAATAAGGGATGAGAAGGACTGCATGAAAACACTTGGCTAAAACTTGTTACAGTTCACTGACACCTGCAAGAGTATGATAGCACTTTGCTCAGCTGCAATTTCATCATTCTGCATCAAGGCAGTCGGCTGGCACCCTCCTCAACAATCCCTTTGTTAATATGCGAGCATTTTGGAGAAATTTATCATGGGTGGTTTTGCCCGGTTTGAGCAAATAAAAATTTGAATTCTGCTTTTCTACACCACTCTTCCACTTTGAAAATTGAGCATAATCTGGGTAGGGCTATCTCCAAAAACAAAGCAGATTTATGAATTGCAACTGTTTAAAAAAATTATACACAAAAAGTCACAAACTCACTCCAGTGGAGATTAGTTGTAGACCAGGGGTCTCAAACACGTGGCCCGGGGGCTCTGTTATGCGGCCCTTGGGCCCCTGAGACAATTGCGTCCAACGAGCCAGGGCCTGCCGACGTCACTGCTTCTTTTCAACTGAATATGCATTCTCGGACGCACATTCAATAAAAATGTATTGCGGCACAGAGACCAGCTCTCTACACCACAATATCAATACCAGCCACCGGCTAATCAGAGGCCAGCAGCTGACGTCAGCGTTCCTGCGTGACCGCACATGATGTCATTGCTAATCGCCCCGGTTGTGGCGGAGGAAGAGGACACTGTTTGCCCAGGGAGCAAGGTCAGGTGAGAAGAATTTTTTTATGTGTGTGTAAAGAGCGATAGAATGTGGGACATTGTTGCAAGAAGGGGACAAGGATGGGAACATTACTATAAGATATGACCAGGATGGGGACATTTATATAAGATGGGACCAGGATGGAGACATTACTACAGGACAGCGGACATTATTAAGGATGAGGGACATTATTACAGGACAGGGGGCATTATTGCAAGCTTGAGGATATTATTACAGGACAGAGGATACTATTACAGGATGATGGACATTATTACAGGACAAGGGATATTATTTTAAGCTTGGGGACATTATTACAGGGCGATGGACAATATTACAGGGCGAGGGACACTATTACAGGTTTGGGGGACATTATTACAAGATTGGGGACAGAATTACTATATGGGCTAATTGTAAAATTATATTACTGTATGTGACTGATTAAGAGTAAGAAAAAAGCAAAACATTTAAAAAAGAAGTGTAAAATAAAGAATGAAAAAATAATGGAATAATATTTGGCCACTAAAAAATGTTGTTTTATGTAAAAATGTAAGTAAAAGAGGAGACCTGTAAAAAAAATGATGATCAAAAAGTCATATAGAAAAACGATGGTATCCCTGAAAACATAATCTTCTCCCGCAAAGAACGCTGCCCTTCATATTCAGTTTTTTTCTATGTGTGGCCCATTTACCAGATTGAGTTTGAGACCCCTGTTCTAGACAGAAGTGTTAGTTCTACAGTTGCTCTACACTTAGCAAACATTGTGCAACAACTTGATAAATTTTGTCAGGAATAAGTTTCTATGCACCTCTCTGCAGTTGTAATCCTCTCCCTCTTCTTATGGCAGCTCTCTCTTGCACTGGTGGGCTGTTCCCCACCTACTTAGGATACATCACATATGCTACTGCTCAGACTGAAGCGCTTTCTTGCTAATAAGTCCTTGGGTATATAGCATATTGCTGAGTGCTAACTCACACCCACTGTACCTAGTTAGCGACATTGATGTTCTGCCACAATCTTCTCCTGTGCCTTTTTATTTTATGTTTCTAAGACAATATGGTGGCACACAGATGCCAGCTTTGGTTACCTGTATGTTGACTATGTCAAAGTCTTTTCAACTACAACCCATTGCACATAAATTTAAGGGCACAGTGTAAAACCATCACACACTATTGACACTACCTCAGACACTTCACCACTAAACAGTGACCCCCTACATGAAGCATTTCTTTAATAGGGCACATCTCCCCAGCCAAATCCAGTCATCATGTAATCACTAATTTGCATGCCAAATGCATTAGCAAATAGCTTTATTTACATTAAAGGGGTTGTGCACTACTTGGACAATCCCTACTTAAATTTTGGTTTACCCCCAGCAACAGTGCTGTTCCAGTGATGTCAGAGGCGGCGTGGACGTGTTATTGTTATACCACATGTGAGCTAAAGCTACTCAGTGGTCACTGATGGGCTGCAGTGCTCACACGTCCCTCAAACATTACTCAGACGTCCGGATCAGGAGTGAGCGCTGTAGTCCATTAGCAGCCACTGACTGGCTGTAGAGCTTATGTGGCATAGCAATGTGACGTCAACGCTGGCAGATGTTGGCAATGCTGTCACATAAATTACATCATCATGACATTTTCAAAGTAATAAAATAACTTAGATAACTAGTGGTATTATTTCAATAAAAAGGGCAATGGTAACCAATAATGGATATAGCAGTCTTGAATAGAACAGTGGGGTCCATGTAATGGAACTTTTCATGAATTATGCTGGCGGGCATTTTTCAAGTCTCTTACAGGTATCTTCCTCACCACCAACTCTGGTTTATAACATTATAGAAGTGGCATCTTTGTTTCTCAGCAGTAACTAGTACAGCGTTAACATGAGCTTTTTCTGCAAATCATTCAGTGTTATAATCACTTCCTATACTATTCTTTCTACTGTGTTATTTATGCTATTTACCACAGCAATAAAACAGGCCAAGAAATAAAGAACATCTGATTGTCTATGTATTATGGCACAGCAGAGCTTACAGGTCATAATAGCAGTGTTACCAAGGAAACAGTGAGAAACAACTGACAACATTTTAAATGACATGAAGCAAATCTCAACAAGACCGAACTTGTGCTTTTAATTAATTGTATATAGAGAGACATCTCATCTGCACATCCGCGGCCCTTGGCCAGGCCTCCTGCAGGGCTGAAACAATAGACTGAACAAAAACGTGTTCTAGAGCTGGTGGGAAACTACAACTCTAAGCATTACATGTCTTGGTTGTCAAGACATGCTTTTCTAAGAAGACCACCATATGTACTGCCTATGCGTGACATCCAGAAGTAATGCTGTTGCTTTAAAAGCATTCAGCAGCTATTAGAAGTTACACAAGCACAGGAGACAGGAAATGTTGTGCTCCAGAAGCATCCAGCAACCAGAGGGGTTAACACAGTCACAGGAGGAGGGGAGTGTTTTAGCAGAGCCCCAGGGGGATTGTGGGGAAGTTATTTACTGTCTGGCTGGAGCTGAAGAGAAAGGTGGTGTGTGTGTTCTGTATCTCACAGAAGCGCCTCTGCAAATGAAAAGGATTCAAATCAGGAGTGAAGCTAAGGACAGGTCAGGTAGAGTTCCTGAACTAGCAGTGCAGAGTATTGTCAGGCAGAAAGATAAGGACTGGAACAAATGATGTCACAGGGATCACCTCCCTCAGCAAACCCTCCCCCTCCTCCATCTCACTGTGCTGTAAAGAATGCAGTGTTCATTTATGTGCCTTTGCATTAGAACTGTGCTGTCCTGTACTACAGGGAAGAATGTGAACTGCTGTGCTGCTAAGGAAACTGTACTGTTTGTCAATGGAGCCTGTTCATGCTTCTTCTCCACTGTTTTCACAAAAGAAAACAATTTATCAGAGGAAATGCAGAGTGATAAAGTAAACCCTCCGCTAAATATCACCCACCTAACCCAGGAGGAAGTTCAGAAACGCCTAAATAATATCAAAATAGACAAGTCACCAGGCCCAGATGGCATACACCCCCGGGTACTAAAAGAATTAAGTAATGTGATAGACAGACCGCTGTATCTTATATTCAAGCACTCTTTATGGACAGGGACTGTCCCACTAGACTGGCGCCAAGCAAATGTGGTACCAATATTCAAAAAGGGGTCTAAAAGTGACCCTGGGAACTATAGACCAGTAAGCTTAACATCTGTTGTGGGTAAATTGTTTGAAGGATTTCTTAGAGATGCTATTGTAGAATATCTTAATGATAATAACTGTCTAACTCCATATCAACATGGATTCATGAGGGATCGCTCCTGCCAAACAAACCTGATCGCCTTCTACGAGGAGGTGAGCTCACAGCTGGACCGGGGAGAGTCAGTGGATGTTGTATACCTTGACTTCTCCAAAGCGTTTGACACCGTGCCACACAAAAGGTTGGTATATAAAATGAGAATGCTTGGTCTGGGGGATAATGTGTGCAAGTGGGTAAATAGCTGGCTGAGTGATAGAAAGCAGAGGGTGGTTATCAATGGAGTAAGCTCAGGGTGTGTCAGGGTTACTAGCGGGGTGCCTCAAGGGTCTGTCTTGGGCCCTATATTATTTAATATATTTATTAATGATCTAGTAGAAGGTCTGCATAGTAAAATAGCAATATTTGCAGATGATACTAAACTTTGTAAAGTAGTTAATACAGATGAGGATAGGGCACAGCTACAGGAGGATTTAGATAAATTGGGGAGTTGGGCCAAAAAATGGCAAATGGGGTTCAATGCCGATAAATGTAAGGTCATGCACATGGGAAAGAGAAACAGCGGTCACTCATACATATTAAATGGGAAACCGTTGGGGAAATCTGACATGGAGAAGGACCTGGGCGTCTTGGTTAACAGCAAATTAAATTGGAGTGCCCAGTGTCAGGCAGCAGCTGCGAAGGCAAATAGAGTCATGGCATGCATCAGAAGAGGAATAGGGGCATATGATGAGAACATTGTTCTTCCTCTGTATAAAGCGCTGGTAAGGCCGCACTTAGAATATTGTGCACAGTTCTGGGCTCCGGTGCTCAGGAAAGACATATTGGAGCTAGAGAGGGTACAAAGGAGGGCGACTAAGGTAATAAAGGGAATGGAGGGACTAGAATACCCAGAGAAGTTGTCAAAATTAGGCCTATTTATGTTGGAAAAGAGAAGGCTTAGGGGAGACCTCATAAACATGTATAAATACATCAGGGGGCAGTACAGAGATCTCTCCCATGACCTGTTTATACCAAGGATGGTGACAAAGACGAGGGGGCACACTATGCGTCTGGAGGAAAGGAAGTTCCTGCACCAGCATAGAAGGGGATTCTTTACGGTCAGAGCCGTGAGACTCTGGAACTCTCTGGGAGAGGAAGTGGTGATGTCCAACTCACTTAATGAGTTCAAGAGAGGCCTGGACGCCTTTCTTGAGAACAATAAAATTACATCTTATGCTTAGTGATAGTTAATTAATCCAGGGATTTAATCTGACTGCCAGATTGGAGTCGGGAAGTGAATTTTTCCTCAATGATGTAAATTGGCCTATACCGCATGTTTTTTTTTTTGCCTTCCCCTGGATCAACGCTGCAGAATAGCTGCAGTGCACAAGAAATAGGCTGAACTGAATGGACGCTTGTCTTTTTTTGGCCTTATAAACTATGTAACTATGTATAAACTATGTAAACTATGTAACTATATATAAGACTTAACTTGCACTGGCTGTGCGGCTTCTTATTAAATGCTACTGTTCTACCGTTTATGAGGACTCTTGTCAAGTGTGTCTGGTCAGCAAGTGAAACAACCTACATGTCTGTGTCTGAGGGTCAATACCCCTGTGTGCCTGAGAGAAGCGGCAGCATATGGTCTATGGTCGCCCTGCGTAACAGTTCCCCCAGGATTCCAAAGAATTCATGTAACCAGTCTTGCCCCAATCTGAACCTAGCGACGTGAGTGTAACATATGTACTCAAGACCAAAGAAATCTTCCAATAGGAGGAATTTTACATGAAAATATTGTACTATAATGATACCCTTTAGTTTGAAGGAATTTGTCTCACCTTCCAAACACACCGGGCACGCCTGCGCTTGCAACACCTGCATACACTCACCATCATGGTTCCACAAGCATCCATGCATGCTACCCAAGCAACTTGGCCAACCATTCCTCCAGACTTCATAGTCTTTTTATCTGCTCTCTATCTCTACTAGAGACAGAACAACACCACTTGATAGAACTTGCCTGCTTTTGTCTTTCTTTGCATCTAGAATTTCCCTATCTCTATCTCATGGATGCTACACCTCACTCTCAGCATCTGTAAAACAATTATGGTCTCTCTCTCCTGGTGTAGACCTTTCGCTCTGGACACACACACACACACCAGTCTGCAGGCAACTGCTCCGCTGAATCCATACTTTACTACCATTCCCAGTCTGTCTCTGTGATAGTTTTAACCTTAAAAATTAGCGGTCCACAAGGGGAAAAAGAAGAGAACCACATCCAAGGGAGCCTGTATGTTGATCTCTGTGTGTAAAGTGGTTTGACACCACAGAGATGGTAAAGCAAATGGCACCTGAGTGTTAGCAACTGATACAGCTTGCTCACAACCAGACTTGTGAGAAGGCTGTAGGTGAGGGCAAGATTGTAGGAGGAGCTACTGCTGTGCATTGATGTGAAAAGAAGCTTGTCCCCTCTTTGTAAGTAAAGTCTTGTTCAAATGTTTCCATTGTACATATGCATTCCTTCTGCCATTGAGTGTGAAAGCCACTCTGACACCAAGGACCACTGTAAATTTAAGCAAACCCCAAAACAAAACATCACCTTACTGGTGCATCCTATTACGTGTGCTTAGGTTTGATTACACACTAGGTTAGAATTTTCACTCCTAAACAGGGATTGAACATGAAACACTTTTATATTTTGTATTTACACATGTGGAGTATTATCTGTCCTGGCTCCAGCATTGGCCTTTGCATCTTCCTCCATCCTCGTTCAGGTCCCTTTGTTGTTATGCACATCAGGTTACCATGGAAACCGGACAGGCTAATGTGAGGTCATGCTCCCGGGCCTTATAGGCAGACTCGGTTGGCCAGATACTGCCATAGTATTCAGATAGTTAGCATCCACGTTACTACTGAGGACATTACTGGTCAGTACTGTCTTTGCCACTTTACAACTCAGTTCTGTATCGCTAAGTTATCTCTGCCAGCTCTGCATTGGACTTTGTGACAAACTCAGCTTAGATATATTGCTGAGTCAGCTCAGCTCTACTCTACCAATTCATCTTCACTGAGTCTCCTCTACCCATTTGTGGATTAAAACAATTTTAAATCTGTTGTCATTATCCCAACTCTGCTTCATTATATTTTGTGGTTACCTTTTGTGCCTATTGTTACTAATATAGTGCCACTACAGCTCTCCATTGTTTTATCTGTATCTCCTTGGTGCACCTACATCATCTCCCCATTTTGCATAACAACTGTTTATCTGGACCAAGAGCTTCAAGGATCCACCTTTCTAGGTGAGAGATAACATGGAGGATGTCTGAAGAAGGGGCAGACATACCATTGGTGCAGCTGCCCAAAGGCCCATGAGGTAAAGAGGTTTAATACCACTTCCAAAGTAGGAATTGTGTATTATGATGAGATATTGGACTGAAATAGCCCATTTACTGTTCTTACACAGGGGCCCTCTTCTGCCTATGTCCACCTCTGGTCAGAAGGTCATAACTAATTTATAAATTAGAACATTTTGCATCAATGATGTCGCTCTTGATGAAGAGGAGTGTTGAAGTCAGACAGCTGCTTTGACTGCATAGTGGCCTTCATTTGAATAGGGGGTGAAGCTGCAGTACCCGGCCGCGCGTGGGTACTATTCCGTTGATGAAGTTGTGCTGTGCAACTCAGCAACACAGCACATCCGGCATCAGGAACAGCTGATTGACTGGGGTGCTGCACCTCCACCGATCTGATATTGATGACCTATCCTAAGGATAGGCCATAAATATGTGAGATAAACTTTAACAACTCAAAAATCATGTAGTTTGTATAGTAACGTAGTTTTTTGATTACATCAAGTTCTTAAGTATGTAAGGAGGTGGAAAAGAGACAAGACGAGTACAGTTGATGAGTAACTGCAAGCAAACATCTGCTGGTCCAAGGCGAAAGTGAAAGTGAAGAACGAATTATAGTAGTAGGAACCCCAAGAGTTCCCAGGGAAGACATTGAAGAAGACACCAGGTCAGATGACATCTGTGTCGCAGTTACTAATTATAAAAAGCCTGATCGGGCCGAGAAGGTTGGAGTTCAAGAGACAATGTTAAAGAGGGCACCACCTACTACTCGGGATCAGCCTGTAGCATGTGATAATTAACCATGTAGCAAAACCAAAAAGAAACATGTTATGAATACAGGGATCACCATAAATATAAAATATTTTTATTGAAATATACAGCAAACGTGAAATAAGGCTAAAGAGCCCATGCCTCTCAAAATCCAACCAACAAAGAGGTCTATTTAAATTTGATGGCAATGTACAATAAATAAACACTATGAGTCAATTTGCATGTGTTATCAACAATATCCTAGTAGTAAGACTGTATGAAGTGAAGATATAAATGCATAATAAATATCAACGAATACTGTCAATATCTTTTACTATCGGTATATGCTGAAAAAGCACCATTAATAATCCATAGCCTGCCTAAATTTCACAGAATCAGAATAGTGGATGCACAAATGTGCACAGTGCCCACTATACCCAACAGTGTAGTAAACACAGTACTATATCATGCATTACAAACACCAAAGAAATATCACAAAAAGATTAACAGAACTATTGGAAATAATCCTAGGATACATTATAGTGTCAGAGACAGAAATCAAAAACCTCTAAATGCCATTGTGCAAGAGCCTCAATTTGAATATGGTAGGGAGAGAGCAGTGAGACCAGATGCACGTCGCCACACAGTGTGGCTTCCTCAGGGATCTATGCATTAGCTGTATGTGTCACAGTTTAAATGAACAAAGTAATCAGCAAAAACTAGAATTCAGTTGTTAGACTTACCGAGAGAGACCATATAGAGAATTGCAATTCAGTTGCGCATGCCCCGAACCTCGGTATGTATACAAATCAGGAAGTGCTACGGCGCATGAGCACAAGAATAATACACTTGCGCACAAGTCAATCAGTTAATGGTTCTGTTCGCGCATGCGTACGCGGAAAGATAAGAACAGCGCATTCACGAATCTAATAGCAACATTGCGCATACGAACAGCGCATATAGTCTATGATGCATACCACGCATGCACATGTATAAAGCAGACAGTCTGGTCTTATACACAGTACCAGGTTGGTAAAACACGCGCATGCGCATGGCAGATATATAAAGATCATTTTTAAATATAGCCTCATATGGATAAAACGGCACAATTGCAAACATGCACAAATCATCATCAGATGTAGCAGATATGTTATGAGATGCATGACGTTTCTGTGCAAACTTTTTTTTGGTTTTGCAAGAAGGACAGAGTTAGAGTTGGAGTCAGAACTTGTACCAGGCAGGTCATGTGGCTGCGAGATGGCTTTACCGCCACCATTGCCACAGAAGAGTCCGAGAGCGGTCAGATGCCAGAGAAGGCCTGAGCTGTGAGGAAGAACCATGACCAGTGCCAGTAGAAGATCGTAAGCAGCACCAGTAGAAGACCATAAGCAGTGCTAGTAGAAGACGATAAGCAGCGCCAGTAGAAGACCGTGATCAGATCTGAACCAGCCTCAGGAGAAGATCCGGCTGTAGCATAGGACCGTTCCTGTGGGCCGCTACTTCCAGCATAGATGTACGGTACAGGGTATGGGCTGGCGCCGTGCTTCAGGTAACGGAGATGGCCAGTGTTATGAGCACACTGTATACCCAGTGATTTGCATAGCTAGGAGTTGTAGCCTAGCAGGAAATACAGATGACCCCCGCGAGGGCCAGTGTAACGATAAGAGGAGTTTACAGTGACTACGACGGGGACGGGCCTAGTGACTCGCCCCCTGGCCGTGGGGCACAAGGAACCGGGCTTCAGTGCGATGATGGGAGTAGTAGTGGCAACCCGATCCCGTGGCTCAGGGTGGTCAGACCAAATGCTGTGGCAGTCTCTTTGTAGAGTTATGAATGTCTGACTACGCCACCCGTGGATTGCGGTCATGGATGACCGCCGCTGCAAGGCAGACCGCTGAGGCTGATGTCGGTGTGCAGGACAGGGATAGGATAACTCCCCACGGGAAGAGTGTAGCCTCAGGGCAGTGTATGTGAATGCTGGGGGTGATAGTGCAGGCCGCAATAATAAGAGTTTTGAATCCGCTTCAAACAGTCCAGGGTCTTTGTTGTTGGTATTACTAATGACCCAACAGGAGTACTGGGTAAGAAAGGGGCCTGGGTGTCTGAGAGCATTCAGGCGAGCCCCACTGGTCAGGGTGAGTGTGAAGGCCTACCGTTCTCTCTCTGCTCTTGCTGACTATCCCCCTTTTCGTGGTGTAATAGCCCACGTCCCTGAGCTGGCCGTGTACTTCGCCTGTATGGCTTGTGACTCGGGCCTTAGGTACCTGTTGCTTCTCCGTACTGTACTGGTCCCTCTGTGTGGCGGAGCCTCCAGGCTTCTTAGGCCAAGCGACCTGAAATTCCTTGCGGGTTGGTTCTCTGCTGCCGGGCTTGTGTGGAACCCCAGGGGTCTGGTTACCACAGTAATAGCAATATTACGTCTGTGAGCAGGTGGGAGGTCTCCTGGTCAGGAATCCTAAGCATGCCACACCTCCTGCCCAGTCCTGGGAGGGGAAGAACTTCCCCTATATAAAAACTGGGGCTGAGGTGGGGTTAGGAGAGAACACAGACAGAGACAGAGACACAGTCTGGTCTGGTGTGGAGCAGTTGCAGGGAAAGTGACAACAGGAGCTCTGTAGGAGCAGGAGTGAGTGCCAGAGGCTGGAAGCTAGATAGCTCGCCTTGGCTGAAGAGATCCCACCAGACACGGAGTCCGAGGCTGTGGGGACTGTTCCATACCCAGCAGCAGAAACCGACCGGCAGGGGATTTCAGGTCCTCTGGCCAAGAAACCCGAAGGCACGGTCACACGCAAGGGACCAGCACCGCCGTCGTGGAGCGGAGGCTACCAGAAGGCCCCGAGTCACCGGCCATACGGGTGAGCACCACACGGTACACTCAGGGACGTGGGCTACTTTTACCCGCTTCTAGCAAGGTAGCCAAGAAGAGTACAGTTAGTTGGGGAGGCCTACAACTCCGCCTGGCCAGGGGAGATCCTGTCTGCTCACGGACTGACCAGATCCCGACCGCTAGCCAGTACTCCCGGGAGGGTCTATCTTTGTCACCAGTAAAGACCCTGAACTACACCGCACCGTCTCTGAGTGGTTCCTGGTGCCTGCGTGCAATTCTACCATCCCCATCATCCACGTCCGCTGCCCTGAGGCCATACCTCTCCCGTTGGGGGTTATACTACCCACGCTGCACAACTGTACCACCGGCCTCAGCGGTCTGCCCTGCAGCGGCGGTTTCGTAACCGCATTCAACGGGTGGCGTAGTCGAACAATATCACATCTGCCACTAAAAACATCGCCACTTAGTTTGACACCCTGGGCACGGACCGGGTCACCGCCACGAGGACTACCACCCCCAACGGATCCGGCTCCGGGTATTCCCCAAACATGGCCCAGGGGGCGCGTCACTTGCAACCCTGACAGCCTCGGACCCCAATGTCCAGTAGTGATTCTCTCAGCCAGGACTGGCTCTCGTCGCCTCTGTCCCTGGCTCGCAGCTTCTCCACTGCCTCACGGACTCCTTGGCTACAGCCGAACTGTCCCTCTTCTCTGGGACTAGTCTCAGTCCTGAGCTAGGTCGTCCAGTTCTCTCTAATCCTGCCCCCAGTTCCAGCTTTTATAGGGGCAGCCAGCTCCCCCTACTGGCCTGGGACAGGAGGTGCTGTATGCTAATTGTCCCTGACCAGGGAACCTCCCTCCTGCTCACAGACACAGCCTTTAATATTTGTGGCATTCAGGCCTGGGGTAACACATTACCCCCTAGTAAAATTTACTACTCCGGGACTAAACAGGAAACACAAATACAGGGTATAAATGCATGACCATAAACACAACAGGGAAGGAAATAACAAACAACATCACATATTGAGTTCTTTAGGTCACAGTGTGGTCTGTGACCGGATGTCCATATCACCAACAAAAGGAGAGGGTCACAGTATGATCCGCGACCGGGTGTCCATTTCACCAACACAACGGGAGCCTTAACCAGGTGGGGTCTGTCCTTGCCCCGAGTCCTTGACAGTCTTTATTCATTCCTTTGGTTAGGCTCCGATCATATTTACAAGGAAGTCCCGGTTACTCAAAGTTCATAACCTGTTAGTCCATTGGGTTAACTAAAAGAAACTGAAACACATAATTACTGGTCATGCAATTACTGTTTGAAAATTTGACAATTATTTACAAGGGTTATTTACAGCTCTTAATACACCCTATATTTTCCAGCGAGCTGGTACTTGACCCCTAGTGCTCCGGGTTGACCTGTGTAACCCACTGTCTGGTGGTGGTCTAACCTGGCTTTCCCCACTATTATTTAGGGTACAGCTACTAGCTGGGTTTACAGGCAGGGCAGGCAGCTGTCTGCGGGTCCTTTGGCTTACCGCAGGCATGGCAGGCTCACTGTCAGCAGAGGGTTGACTCTCCTGGGCTGCTGGCATGGGTTCTTCTGCCTCTGGGGCTGCTTGTTCTTCTTGTTCTTCCTGCTCTCCTGTAGGCTCCTGCTGGGTAGGTTGAAGGAAGTGTAGGACTGGTACCACTATCGCGTCATTTATCCGAGTCCAGGTCCGGGGGAACTCTCCAAGAACGGTGCTGATCATTTCTTCCTTGTCCTCTGCGGATTCAAGGTCATCTTGATCTTCTCCTGCACTCTGTAGTTGCTCGGGGCACCTTTTTAGGTGGTCTCTGGAGACAGTGCTAGTGGTTTCTCCTCCATCCTTGGTAATTACACATACCTTTGGGTTGTAGTGGTTGGAGGGCAGTACTGTGTATGAGTCTCTCTCCCACTGGTCATCCAGCTTCTGAAGCCTTCTCTTCCGCTTCAGGACCTGCTCACCAGGTTCCAGGGGACCAGCAGGGGCTGTTGGTTGAAGAGCCTCTCTTGCTTTTCTATCGCTTGAGCCAGACTCCTCTCCACACTCTCCTGTACCTTCTTGTACTGTAGCCGCCGTTCCGTATCCCAGTCCGCATCTGGGGAGGTGTCCTCGGGTGTCAGGACTCCCATCTCCAGGTCCATAGGCAGCTTACCTGGTCTTGCTTGCATCAGGTAAGCCGGGGTGCAGTTGGTAGCATTCACCGGGATATGGTTGTATAAGTCTATCAGGTCTGGCAGCTTCTCCGGCCACAGGCTTCGTTCTTCCAGGGGCAACGTCTTGAGGAGATCAATGATGATATTGTTCATTTTCTCACACAGCCCATTGGTTTGCGGGTAGTAAGGCATTGTCCGAATCTTCCTACAGCCGTAGAGGTTGCAGAACTCCTGGAAGACTTCCGCCTCAAATGCTGGACCTTGATCTGTCAAGACCTGTTCCGGATACCCGTGTGGACGGCAGAAGTGTTGTTGGAAGGCTCTGGCCGCTGTTTGGGCTGTCAAGTCTTTAACCGGGACCACCACCAAGAACCGGGAGTAATGGTCCACAATCGTGAGGGCATAGATGTAGCCGGACCGGTTTGGAGCCAACTTCACATGGTCCAGAGCTACCAGCTCAAGAGGCTGCCTGGTGACGATGGGCCTCAAGGGTGTCTTCTGGCTGGTACGGTCGTTCCTTCTGAGGTGACATGGGCCGCAGTCCCTGTACCACTTCTCTATGGCCCCTCTCATACCGATCCAGTAGAACCGCTCTCTCAGTAGGAACTCCAGTTTCTTCCACCCGAAGTGTCCCGCTCTGTCATGGTAGGCCTCCCGGACCATTGCTGCATCCCGTCTCGGGACCACTACCTGCCAGGACAGCTCGTGCGTCCGGTGGTTGACAAGCCTTCTGCACAGCTTACCCTCGTAGAGGAATAGCCTGCTTTTCTCCTTCCATAACTGCTTGGCTTCCTCTGGAGCGTCCGGGCCAGGGCTAGCGTCTGCCTGGGTTAGCATGTCTTTCACCAGGCATATTGCAGGGTCACTATTTTGCGTTTCAGCCCAGCCGTGGTGGGGTAAGGGGTTGAACATGACGGTGGTTAGGTCTTTGTCTCTTACCCGGTGAGAATACTGAGTGGCCCCATACCGGTGGAACGCAGGGAGCTCTACTTCCTCCAGCTCTTCTGAGTCTTCTTCTCCCTCGGGTAGGTGGGGCATTCTTGATAGGGCGTCTGCATTGGCGTTGGTTCTGCCTGCCCGGTATTTGATTGTGAAGTCATAATTTGATAGCCGGGCCATCCACCGCTGTTCTAGGGCACCAAGTCTTGCATTGTCCAGGTGTGTCAACGGGTTGTTGTCCGTGTACACAGTGAACTTTGCGGAGGCCAGGTAATGTTTAAACCGTTCTGTGACGGCCCACACCACTGCCAAGAATTCTAGCTTAAAGGAGCTGTAATTCTCCGGGTTTCTTTCAGTGGGACTCAGCTTCCGGCTGGCGTACGCGATCACCCTTTCTCTGCCCTGTTGGTTCTGTGACAGTACGGCTCCCAGCCCCACATTGCTGGCATCTGTGTGGAGGATAAAAGGCTGGCCATAATTGGGGTAGGCCAGGATCTCATCCCCCGTTAGGGCCATCTTCAACTGGCGGAAGGACTCCTCTTCCGGCTTGTCCCACTTGAAGGGTGGCTTTTGGCTTCTGGTCTTGGATTGACCTATCAGGAGGTCCTGCATTGGAGCTGCCATCTTTGTGAACCCGGGGATGAACCTTCGATAGTAGCCTTCCAACCCGAGGAATTGCCTCACTTCTTTGATGTTAGAGGGGCTTGGCCAGCTCTTGATGGCTGTAACCTTGTCGGGGTCGGGGGCTACTCCCTCTGCACTCACCACGTGTCCTAGGTACTGGACCTTCGGTTTCAACAGGTGACACTTTGAGGGTTTCACCTTCATGCCATAGCCTGCCAGGGCTTCGAACACCTCGGCCAGGTGCTTTAGATGGTCCTCGTAAGTCTTCGAATAGACAATCACGTCGTCCAGGTAAAGTAGGACCGTCTCGAAGTTTCGGTGCCCTAGACAGCATTCCATCAGCCTCTGGAAGGTCCCTGGTGCGTTGCAGAGCCCGAAGGGCATACAGTTGAATTCGCTCAATCCCATCGGGGTGGTGAAGGCGGTCTTCTCCTTGTCAGCCTCTGCCACAGGAACCTGCCAGTACCCGCTAGTAAGGTCCAAAGTAGAGAAGAAATTAGCTGATTTTAGAGCTGCTAAAGACTCCTCTATCCTAGGTAACGGGTACGCGTCTTTATGGGTGATACGATTGATTTGTCTATAGTCCACGCACATTCTCATGGTACCTTCTTTCTTTTTTACCAGAACCAAGGGGGCTGCCCAGGGGCTACAGCTATCTCTAATGACCCCAGCTTATTTCATTTCTCTCAGCATGCCCTTTGCGTTCTGATAATGTGCAGGGGGTACAGGTCTGTGTCTCTCTTTTATTGGTGGGTGGCTCCCCGTGGGGATGTGGTGTTCCACTCCCTTTACTCGGCCGAAGTCTAGCGGGTGCTTACTAAAAATTCTCTCATACTCCTGAACCACCCGGTAGACTCCTTGTTTTTGGTGCAGGGGAGTGGAGTCAGCACCCACATGGAGTTTCTGGCACCAGTCCTCCTTGTGTTTCTGGGAGCCATTACCCTCTAGCGGGGGAGATGGAGGCAAGGGTTCCACGACCCTGATAGCATTGTGTTCGACGGCAAACAATTTGGCTAGTGTAGCGTACCGGGGCAAGTGTACTTCCCTTTCCCCGAAGTTTAAGATCCGGATGGGCACCCTTCCATGGCGGACATCAACCACCCACCTGACTGTCAAAATGGAGGGCCTGCTGTCTGAGTTCACGTGTTCTACCATGGCTTGGTAGTTTCTCCCTCTTAACCCGATTGCAGCCCGACACCAGATCATCATTTCACTTTTGGGAGGCATGGCAATGGGGAACGGGTCGCTCATCCTCACGCTACCGATCTCACCACCAGACAGTTCTACCTGTTGTCGTCTCATCAGGGCTCTTATCTCTTTCTGGAGGACTCTCTGTTGGCTGGAGCTCGCATTCATCGCCACCTGCTGCAAAATTACAATGACTTCTGAAAGACAGTTTTCAATCACATTAGTACCCAAGGTTATTTTAGGGTGACTTTCACGACGGTCAATGTCCACAATGATCACTTCCTGTGCCGGCAGTTCAACCTTACCAATCTTGATAGTCATCTCTCTGAACCCCACCTGCGGCACGGGTTGGCCTTTGCTGGCGATGATGCTTAAGTCATCGTCTGGATAACGTGTTATATCAGTGTCACTCCAGGACTGCTTGAAAAGTACGCAGGGGATGGTAGTCACTTGAGACCCGGTGTCCAGTAGTGCACTCATGGGGATACCGTCCAGCACTACGGGTAAGACCGGGCATCCCCCCACGTACTTATCGCGCCAATTAGACGGGCCTGATGACGTTATGCCTGGGGGTTGGCCCTCTGCCCCAGGTCGGACCCATTTAAAGTACAGTACCTGGCTATGTGTCCTGGCTGGCCGCAACGGCGGCAAATCGGCTGTCCATCCTCAGTGTAACGGTCAGCGGGCCTCCCTCTGAACGACAGGATCCTCCTCTGTCGACACCACGGGACATCCTCCGGACTGGAAGCCAGCTTGATTGGTCCTGACGGGTCCACCTGTAACGACTGTACGGTCCTGGTCAATGCTGCAACACTCTTTGTCAGTTCTTGGACATGGTGGTGCAGGTTTGTAGGCTGGGACGGATTTAGGGCCCGTGCATCAGCCCCCACAAGGTCTGCGGGATAGGGCGCCGCCCCCTGGTGGTAAGTGATGGCAGGGCGCCGGGAAGCTACAGTGCCACCTGGTGCGGGTTCTCGGAGCACCCGGATGGCCCTATCTTTGAACTGTGCAAAAGTCAAATCGGGGTTCTGTAGGGCCATGAGGCGCAGCTGGGTTCTGTGGGCGCTGGACAGCTGACCTTCTATGAACTGGTCAGTCAACAGTTTATTGGTGTCTCGCACGCTGCCAGGGTCGGCTTGTTTGATTGCTCCCAGGGCTTCTTGCAGGTTTAAGGCATAGTCTCTGATACTATCTTGGGCTCGCTGCTTACAGCCATAGAACCGCATTTTGATCTCTGCTGAGGTATGGGTGTCAAAGGTCCCCGCAGCCGGGTCAGAATGTCCTTTACAGTCCTTTTCTCCTCATCTGACCATGATTTCACTTCCCGTTGGGCTGCACCGGTTAGCTGCCCCGTCAGAATGCTCACTTTCTGTTCTTCTGTCAGGGGATAAACTTTAAATAAACTGTGCAGCCTTTCCTTAAAGTCAGTTAATGTATGGGATTCCCCTGTATTGGGGCAGCCAGGCTGCTCCGGGGATGTAGGGCATGGAGAACGGCATCACCGCTGCTGCAGCCACACTGGTGGTAGAGGGTCCCTCCGCGTCCGTCATCTTCCTCCCCCCTAGTTAACCGTGGCCTACCTTCTGGCGATCCTCTTCTGTAGGCCGCAGCTCCGCTGGTGCTGCTCCGGGCAAGGACCTTGCGTCGCGTCCTGGTGACGTCAGCGTCGCTCTCTCTCCTTCCAGGACCTTGCGCAGCGTTGGTGCGTAGGGCGGGGCTTCAGGTCTCGCGCGGTTTGGACGTGCACTCCCCTCTTCTTCCCGCGCGGCGTCCCGAAGATGGCGTACGATGGCGGGAAAACGGCTGAAGATGGCGGGAAACTTCCTTTTGAGGTACGTGTACAGTCTTTTTCAGGCGCGCAATACCCGTTTGTGGCGGGTTGGTCACAATCCTGCCGATTACACCAAAGCTGACTCGCCCCCTGGGCCGTGGGGCATCCGGAACCGGGCTTCAGTGCGATGATGGGGGTAGTAGTGGCAACCCGATCCCGTGGCTCAGGGTGGTCAGACCAAATGCTGTGGCAGTCTATTTGTAGAGTTATGAATGTCCGACTACGCCACGGGATGACCGCCGCTGCAAGGCAGACCGCTGAGGCTGATGTCGGTGTGCAGCACAGGGGTAGGATAACTCCCCACGGGAAGAGTGTAGCCTCAGGGCAGCGTATGTGAATGCTGGGGGTGATAGTGCAGGCCGCAATAATAAGAGTTCTGAATCCGCTTCAAACAGTCCAGGGTCTTTATTGTTGGTATTACTAATGACCCAACAGGAGTACTGGGTAAGAAAGGGGCCTGGGTGTCTGAGAGCATTCGGGCGAGCCCCACTGGTCAGGGTGAGTGTGAAGGCCTACCGTTCTCTCTCTGCCATTGCTGACTATCCCCCTTTTCGTGGTGTAATAGCCCACGTCCCTGAGCTGGCCGTGTACTTCGCCTGTATGGCTTGCGACTCGGGCCTTAGGTACCTTTTGCTTCTCCGTGCTGTACTGGTCCCTCTGTGTGGCGGAGCCTCCAGGATTCTTAGGCCAAGGGACCTGAAATCCCTTGCGGGTTGGTTCTCTGCTGCCGGGCTTGCAACCCTGACAGCCTCGGACCCCAATGTCCGGTAGTGATTCTCTCAGCCAGGACTGGCTCTCGTCGCCTCTGTCCCTGGCTCGCAGCTTCTCCACTGCCTCACGGACTCCTAGGCTACAGCCGAACTGTCCCTCTTCTCTGGGACTAGTCTCAGTCCTGAGCTAGGTCATCCAGTTCTCTCTAACCCTGCCCCCAGTTCCAGCTTTTATAGGGGCAGCCAGCTCCCCCTACTGGCCTGGGACAGGAGGTGCTGTATGCTAATTGTCCCTGACCAGGGAACCTCCCTCCTGCTCTCAGACACAGCCTTTAATATTTGT
Source organism: Phyllobates terribilis (assembly GCF_046119375.1). Classification (NCBI taxonomy): domain Eukaryota; kingdom Metazoa; phylum Chordata; class Amphibia; order Anura; family Dendrobatidae; genus Phyllobates; species Phyllobates terribilis. The sequence continues at coordinate 479,482,078 of NW_027362764.1, read as the reverse complement.
GGCATCCAGGCCTGGGGTGACACACTAGTACAGAGTGTGATGTCCATTAAGCTGAGACGTAAAGGCATTAACAGTCTTTAAATGCTTGTTAACAAGAACATTAAGAACATTGTATACACTGTACACTGTTCAATATAAAGCGTTAAATAGATATTACATTTAGTCGCATCGCTGTATTCTGAACATAATGCATTGATCTTGCTACTGTTACCCATAATATAGTGCTTACTTGTACATATATATATATATACACTGATAAATATATTTTCTTTCTGTGTTAGTCAAATATATAGTGTTGGTTAATGTCAGGGAGATATTGATGTCAGGAAAATGTTCTCCCATATTTCCCTGACATGGATATTGACCATTTCTCCCATTTGTCAGTACCAAGCTGTCTCCATAAAAATCTCAGCACAAAGCCCCAATTAACACATGAGTAAGAGCTTTCACAGTCAAATGGCAGGCAAGAGGTACCACCAAGCTACTTAGAATGCGAGCCTCTTGTCCCTGAAAGACGCAGGGGGTAATTAGTGGCAGGAGTCCAATAATTTGTCTGTAACTGGGAAAGTTTGCTTTCCCGAGCTTAAAAAAGAGATCTGCAGCCACGTTGACTCCGATATGAAATAAGGAATAACTGATGTTCCGTAATTCTGACAATAACGGGACCCATATTTTGGTTGCAGGCACAGCTAAGAAACAAGATACTCAGTTTTTCATAGGCATAGGCCCCTCTGGAGAGCTGTAGCGCAAAAACCCCAGAACAGCAGACTGCAACTATGCAATGTGTGGTCTCTAAATGAAGGTAAATTCATAACGGGAAAAATGGCGTCGTTTGCAAGCTTCTTCGATCAACAAGCGATGAGTTATCGCAGAAATTAGCGTTTTTAATAAAAATGTACAGGCTGGAGACCGACACACATGATGTCACCACAAGGGGGATGTGGACAGATCTCCTCTTACGTATAAGAGAACCCATGGACAATAGAGGAGCACTCATTGCCAGGGGGTATAAGGATTATAAGCAACGGGTCGCGTTCGATAACACTCAAATCAACTGGGCAGCCACTCCTCCAACTATGCTGATTCGTCCCTGCGAACTGTATAGTGTAAACTGTCTTCTTTTATCCTGTTTATTTTATGTAACTGCTTATGTATTTTAATGTCTCCTTTGTAACATCCTTGTGTATATATTTTTCCTAAACACTGCCTCCCTTTTGGATTAAATATAAAATTTAATAGTTCTGTTTTTGTTTTGTCCCGTAATCATTCCCTCCCCTGAAGCCATATACGCTACCAAAACGCAGGCGTCCACCCAGGCCTGCATTATATTTCGAAGCTGGATGGTGGTGGCAGAGAATAATATTAATAATCGGGCTATCGTGAAAGTGACAGTGATGGTACAGGGGCGTAAACACGGATTCTATGTGTTGAAATCCCGAGGTGTGACGCCATACTCTCACTGGTCGCTTGCCGATATCCACGTAGCGAGTAACCTGCCTACATGTACTTAATACAAAGCACTTTGGTCCTAAAATCAGCGTTGACATAGGTCTAACAAAACTACTAAATTAACTCTCTTTGTTATCGAATTAGACGAACATCTATTACAACTTTTTAGCTTTCAAATATGTGGGTCTCTGTTATACAGTTATTAAGGACTAATACAAATCATACTGCTTTAGTACAAACTGTTCCATTATCATTGTGCCCAACAATTCTGAAGAAAAGCCTCTAGAGATTTATTGGATTTTGAATGTTGAAATAACAAATCTCACAAATGTAAAATAAAATATAAACAAAAATTTTTATTTGAACAGCATTTTTTAGGTAATTAGATTGCTAACGAGAATTTCTGAACATTACTACACATTATAGTAATTCTTTAGCATCCTTTTGGAAAAAAAAACATGAATGACAATTTTTTTGTACTTTAAATAGACATAGTTTCTGCAACTTTTATTATAGACATTTGTAAAGGTGTACTTTATTTGGACAGTAAGGTTGGAATCACGAGAGAGTATATAGTTGTTGATTGTGATAGCATACGTTTTTTAGGCTTTTTTTCAATAATATAAGATCAGAGATTGCAATTCATCGTATACAAATATACACTGCTCAAAAAAATAAAGGGAACACTTAAACAACAGAATATAACTCCAAGTAAATCAAACTTCTGTGAAATCAAACTGTCCAGTTAGGAAGCAACACTGATTGACAATCAATTTCACATGCTGTTGTGCAAATAGAATAGACAATAGATGGAAATTATTGGCAATTATCAAGACACACTCAATAAAGGAGTGGTTGTGCAGGTGGGGACCACAGACCACATCTCAGTACCAATGCTTTCTGGCTCATGTTTTGGTCACTTTTAAATGTTGGTTGTGCTTTCACACTCGTGGTAGCATGAGACGGACTCTACAACCCATAGAAGTTCCTCAGGTAGTGCAGCTCATCCAGGATGGCACATCAATGCAAGCTGCGGCAAGAAGGTTTGCTATGTCTGTCAGCGTAGTGTCCACAGGCTGGAGGCGCTACCAGGAGACAGGCCAGTACACCAGGAGATGTGGAGGGGGCCGTAGGAGGGCAACAACCCAGCAGCAGGTCTGCTACCTCCGTCTTTGTGCAAGGAGGAACAGGAGGAGCACTGCCAGAGCCCTGCAAAATGACCTCCAGCAGGCCACAAATGTGCATGTGTCTGCACAAACGGTTAGAAACCGACTCCATGAGGGTGGTATGAGGGCCCGACGTCCACAGATGGGGGTTGTGCTCACAGCCCAACACCATGCAGGAAGCTTGGCATTTGCCAGAGAACACCAGGATTGGCAAAGTCGCCACTGGCGCACTGTGCTCTTCACAGATGAAAGCAGATTCACATGTGGCAGACGTGACAGAGTCTGGAGACGCCGTGGAGAGCGATCTGCTGCCTGCAACATCCTTCAGCATGACCGGTTTGGCAGTGGGTCAGTAATGGTAGTAATGGTGTGGGGTGGCATTTCTTTGGAGGGCCGCACAGCCCTCCATGTGCTTGCCACAGGTAGCCTGACTGCCATTAGGTACTGAGATGAGATCCTCAGACCCCTTGTGAGACCATATGCTGGTGCGGTTGGCCCTGGGTTCCTCCTAATGCAGGACAATGCCAGACCTCATGTGGCTGGAGTGTGTCAGCAGTTCCTGCAAGATGAATGCATTGAAGCTATGGACTCGCCCGCCCATTCCCAAGACCTAAATCTGATTGCACACATCTGGGACATCATGTCTCGCTCCACCCACCAACATCACGTTGCACCACAGACTGTCCAGGAGTTGGCGGCTGCTTTAGTCCAGGTCTGGGAGGAGATTCCACAGGAGACCATCCGCAACTTCATCAGGAGCATGCCCAGGTGTTGTAGGGAGGTCATACAGGCACGTGGAGGCCACACACAATACTGAGCCTAGTTTTGACTTGTTTTAAGGACATTACATCAAAGTTGGATCAGCCTGTAGTGTGTTTTTCCACTTTAATTTTGGGGGTGACTCCAAATCCAGGCCTCCATTGGTTAATACATTTGATTTCCATTGATGATTTTTGTGTGATTTTGTTTTCAGCACATTCAACTGTGTTATTTGAGTGTTTCCTTTATTTTGTTGAGCAGTGTATATATAATAACTGTAGGCTCTGTAAGAAGAAATCTCTATTGTGTCCAAATACTCATATGCAACATGTTATCAGCGTAATAATATTGCAATGATTAATTTACAAAAGATATATTTGACATGTCATGTCAAAATATGAAGTATACCACTTTTTTTTTGTATTTTCTGTGGTCAGCATGAATCCAACAGAACTGATTAAACCAATATTGGGAAGGTAAAAGTAATAATAGAAAACATAAAATTAGGAATAATTTTAATAAAGGCGTTAAATGAAATTTCTGTTACGGGGCCGGGTGGTGGAACCTCTGTGCCGAGGTGCAAGGAGGGACCCAGAGGGGCGTGACTAAGTATCCACCCGAACCGACCCTGGTCGTACGGCAGCTAACGACACCGTGACCAGGGAGGATCCGGGCTGAGGGACCAGGTGCTACTCTGGGGACGACCTTGTAAGAGAGTGGTGACTCCCACCGGTCAGATGGCTGGGACTGACCGGTATGGCGGATGGACATGGCTAGCAGGCGGAAGTCTCTGGTAGCTGGCAGGTGGTCACAGTTCGAGAAAGCAGGGCAGGTAACAGTCTTTAGGTTTACCAGGAAGATGGTCACAGCAAGTGACGGCAGGGTCTCCAGGCAGGCTGGCAGGAAACAGGCAGGTGCTCCCAGGTGAGCGGGCAGACAGACGAGGCGGGTAACTGGCAGGTAACTGGTGGGCGCTCCCAGGTGAGCAGGCTGACGGACACAGCAGGTAACAGGCGTGTGCTCCCAGGTGAGAGGGCAGACAGACGAGGCAGGAACAGTCAGGTAACTGGTGGACGCTCCCAGGTGAGCGATCTGACAGACGAGGCAGGTAACAGGCAGGTAACTGGAGAACGCTCCCAGGTGAGCGGTCTGACTGACAAGGCAGGTAACAGGCTGGCAGGCTGGATGAGGAGTCAGGCTAGCAGCGGAACCTGAGGAATGAAGCACAGGTGAGACACAGTGCAAACAACTTTGCTCGGGCACCTCCATTTTGGAGGAGGTGCCTTATATATGGGAAGTCCTCCGGCAATTGGCCGGTGACTCCTTAGGACGACGCACGCGGCCCCTTTAAGAGAGGGGGAGCGTGCGCACGCCCTAAGCACAGTGCCCGGGAAGGAGCGCGCGCCGGCAGCAGCAAGGGAAGGAGCGCAGGAGGACGCCGCGCGCTGAACAGGAAGGTGAGAGGGACGGCGTCTCTGCCTAGCAGGAGGCAGAGACGCCGATGCTACAGTACCCCCCCCTTAGGCCCCCCCTTTTTTAGGCCATAGAGAAATTTCTCAAGGAGAAGCGGAGCGTTGATGTTCTCCCTGGGTTGCCAAGTTCTTTCCTCAGGACCAAACCCCTTCCAATCCACCAGAAAAAAGGTTCTCCCTCTTACCCTCTTGGTGGCCAGGATACTCTCCACTTCAAAGACGCCCTCAGCAGAAACTGGAGTAGGAGGAGTAACTGGATTGTCGGAAAAAGTGTTAAGGACAACGGGTTTGAGGAGGGATATGTGGAAGGAGTTGGGAATGCATAGGGTGGCCGGGAGTTTTAATTTGTAGGCCACTGGGTTAATTTGCCTGAGAACTTCGAAGGGTCTGATGAACCGAGGGCCCAACTTGTATGAGGGTACTTTGAGCCGCACAAATTTGGAAGAGAGCCAAACCTTGTCTCCCGGACGGAATTGAGGTGGATCCAGACGTCTCTTATCAGCAAATCTCTTCATCCGCTCAGAGGACAGAAGAAGAGCGGACCAGGTATTCTCCCAAATAGTAGAAAACTCGCTGACAAGAGACTCTGCGGCAGGGTTGTCCACAAAAGCGGAGACAGGAACTGGAATCCGGAATCCGGGGGTACTGGCCATAGACAATAAAGAACGGGGATTGGGAAGAGGATTCGCTCTCATGATTATTATAAGAGAACTCGGCCCATGGTAGGAGATCCACCCAATCCGAATGGTGGGCATTAACGAAGTGCCGGAAGTAGCTGGTCAGGATCTGATTGATTCGCTCCACTTGACCATTGGACTGTGGGTGGTAAGCGGAGGAGAAATCCAGGGTGACGTCTAGCAGCTTACATGTGGCTCTCCAGAAGCGTGAGGTGAACTGAACCCCACGATCCGACACGATGTGGAGGGGTAGGCCATGGAGACGGAAGATATGGCGGATAAAGTCTTTAGCCAGCTCGGGTGCAGATGGGAGACCAGGCAGGGGAATGAAGTGGGCCATTTTAGAAAAGCAGTCAACGACCACCCAAATGACTGTACAACCGGCAGAAACAGGAAGATCGGTAATAAAGTCCATAGCAATGTGCTGCCATGGAGCAGCAGGTACGGGCAGGGGCAAGAGATGGCCAGCTGGTAGATGTCTGGGAACTTTGTTACGGGCACAGGATGAACAGGCCGCGACGAAGTCTACAACATCCTTACGCAGGGTAGGCCACCAGTAATGCTGGGAAATGAGCTGGAAGGTCTTCTTTTGGCCAGCATGGCCAGCTAGTTTAGAAGAATGTCCCCAGCGAAGAACCCTCTCCCGATCTGATACTGCTGCAAATGTCTTACCGGGTGGAAGACGAGTCAGATCCAATGGGGCCACATTCATCACCTTAGAGGAGTCAATGATGTGCGTAGGCTCCTCCTCTAGATCGGAGGACAGGAAGGACCAGGACAAGGCATCAGCTTTGACGTTCTTGTCCGCCGGGCAGAAATGAAGAATGAAGTCGAAGCGGGCAAAAAACAACGACCACCGGGCCTGGCGAGGATTGAGTCTCTGGGCATTTTGGAAATACGTCAGGTTTTTGTGATCCGTGTAGATGATTACCGGGTAGAGAGCCCCTTCTAGCAGATAGCGCCACTCCTCCAGTGCCAATTTGACGGCTAGCAATTCACGGTCTCCTATGGAGTAGTTGCGCTCAGACGAGGAGAAGATTTTGGAGAAGAAGCCGCAGGTTACCATTCTACCGGTAGAAGATTTTTGGGTGAGTACCGCTCCGGCTCCGGAGGAGTAGGCATCAACTTCCAGGTAGAATTGTTTATTATAGTCCGGACGATGCAGGACGAGGGCAGAGGCGAAGGCTCTCTTTAAGGAAAGGAAGGCCTCCTCGGCTTCAGGTGACCATACCTTGGGATTTTCCCCCTTACGGGTAAGCGCAGATATGGGAGCAGTCCAGGACGAGAAGTGTGGGATGAAAAGACGATAGTAATTAGCGAAGCCCAGGAATCGCTGTATCGCCTTCAAACCTTCTGGATGGGGCCATTTTAGAACAGAAGAGAGCTTCTCCGGATCCATTTGTAGACCTGTCTGGGAGATAACATAGCCCAAGAATGGAAGGGAGGTCTGGTCGAAGAGGCACTTCTCGTATTTGGCATAGAGGTGGTTCTGCCGGAGCCTAAGCAGGACCTGACGAACATCCCTCCGGTGTGTGGGGAGATCCGGAGAGAAGACCAAGATATCGTCCAGGTAAACCACTACGCAGGAGTACAAGAGGTCACGGAAGATGTCGTTGACCAGCTCTTGAAAGACAGCGGGGGCATTACAGAGACCAAAGGGCATCACAAGGTACTCATAGTGACCGTCCCGGGTATTGAATGCTGTCTTCCACTCGTCTCCTTGACGGATACGGACCAAGTTATATGCCCCTCGTAGATCCAGCTTGGAGAAGATCCTGGCGCCCTTGAGACGGTCAAACAATTCGGAGATGAGCGGCAGGGGGTATTTGTTTTTTATAGTGATTAGATTGAGTCCTCTGCAGTCAATACAGGGACGTAGCGAGCCGTCTTTCTTTTTGACAAAGAAGAATCCGGCTCCAGCCGGGGAGGTAGATTTTCGGATAAATCCCCTAGCCAGATTCTCCTCAATGTATTCAGACATAGCCCGGGTTTCGGCCGCAGACAACGGGTAGATACGTCCATGGGGAGGAGTGGCGCCAGGTACCAGGTCGATCGGGCAGTCATATGGCCTATGGGGTGGCAACGTCTCTGCTTCCTTTTTACCGAAGACGTCCGCATAGGGCCAGTATGGAGCCGGGAGACCGAGAAGATTAGCTGGTGTAGGCGGAGGGCGAGCTGGCCGGACCGGAACCAGGCAGGTCCTATGGCAGTCTGGACCCCACCGGAGTACTTCGCCGGATCGCCAGTTCAATACGGGTTCATGTGTCTGGAGCCAAGGTAGACCTAGCAACAGGGAGTGAGAGAGTCCAGATAGCACATGGAAGGAGATCTTCTCAGAGTGCAGCATTCCCACCTGCAGAGTTAAGGGTTCAATGACGAGCAGGATGGGTACTGGAAGGAGTTTACCATCCACGGAGGCAACTGACAAAGGTTCAGTGAGAGGCTTGGTGGGAATACGGTATCTCTCAACTAAGGACTGGGAGATGAGGTTCCCAGCCGCTCCAGAGTCCAGGTGAGCGTTTTCGAAGTGCCGATCCTCTCCCCAGGAGAGAGAGAGACAGACAAAGTCAGGGAGGGAGAGGACTTACTTTTGACTAGGACGACCTCTCCGAGCGATCCTAGACACCGGCGTTTCCCGGCCTCTCCGGGCAGGAACAGATCAGGTGCTCCTTGCTGCCACAATAGAAACAGCCCCCCTCGGCCCAGCGTGACTCCTGGCGGGATTTGTCCAACTTGGTCTGGTCGACCTGCATGGGCTCGGGTGAGTGCGCCCGGGGAGTGACTGAAGAAGAGACAGGTCTCTGGAAGTTAGGTGCAAGGCGGGGAAACTTTCTCTCATGGGTGGTTTCCTTGGTACGTTCCTGGAACCGGATGTCAATCCGGGTAGCAAGTGACACTAGGTCGTCCAGGGTGGTAGGGATGTCCCGACCAGCAAGTTCATCTTTAATCCGACCAGAAAGACCCTCCCAGAAGACGGACAGCAGGGCCTCGTTATCCCAGGCAAGTTCAGAAGCGAGGGTACGGAACCGTATGGCATATGGCATATTGGCCTACGGTGAGACTCCCTTGGCGGAGACGTAGCAGAGAGGAGGCTGACGAGGTCTTTCGTCCCGGTTCATCGAAGACTTTCCGGAAAGCAGTGAGGAAACCTGACAAGTTGGATACTAGGGGATCCCCTTTCTCCCACAGGGGATTTAGCCAAGCCAGTGCCTCTCCAGTGAGATGGGACATTATGAAAGCCACTTTGGCCCGGTCGGTGGTAAAGTGATGTGCCAAGAGTTCAAAGTGCAGGGTGCACTGGTTTATGAAGCCCCGAGCTTGAGCGGGGTCACCTCCAAAACGAGGAGGTGCAGAAAGCCGGGGTCCAGAGCAGGATGCCATGGTATTTATGGGCAGCGGCGATGCCGGGGTGCGAGTTGTGCAACTAGCGGAGGTTGTAGGTGGAGCAGTCAGTGTGTCCAGGCGGGAGTGGACATTCCGCAGGTGGTTCAGGATGGACTCCTGCTGGGATCTCTGACGGGAGACTTCCTGGTATAAGTCAGAGAGCGAGGGAGCTTGGGTGCCACCGGGTTCCATGACCCGAGCAAACTGTTACGGGGCCGGGTGGTGGAACCTCTGTGCCGAGGTGCAAGGAGGGACCCAGAGGGGCGTGACTAAGTATCCACCCGAACCGACCCTGGTCGTACGGCAGCTAACGACACTGTGACCAGGGAGGATCCGGGCTGAGGGACCAGGTGCTACTCTGGGGACGACCTTGTAAGAGAGCAGGTGACTCCCACGGGTCAGATGGCTGGGACTGACCGGTATGGCGGATGGACACGGCTAACAGGCGGAAATCTCTGGTAGCTAGCAGGTGGTCACAGTTCGAGAAAGCAGGGCAGGTAACAGTCTTTAGGTTTACCAGGAAGATGGTCACAGCAAGTGATGGCAGGGTCTCCAGGCAGGCTGGCAGGAAACAGGCAGGTGCTCCCAGGTGAGCAGGCAGACAGACGAGGCGGGTAACTGGCAGGTAACTAGTGGGCGCTCCCAGGTGAGCAGGCTGACGGACACAGCAGGTAACAGGCGTGTGCTCCCAGGTGAGCGGGCAGACAGACGAGGCAGGTAACAGGCAGGTAACTGGTGGACGCTCCCAGGTGAGCGGTCTGACAGACGAGGCAGGAACAGTCAGGTAACTGGTGGACGCACCCAGGTGAGCGATCTGACAGACGAGGCAGGTAACAGGCAGGTAACTGGAGGACGCTCCCAGGTGAGCGGTCTGACTGACAAGGCAGGTAACAGGCTGGCAGGCTGGACGAGGAGTCAGGCTAGCAGCGGAACCTGAGGGCTGAAGCACAGGTGAGACACAGTGCAAACAACTTTGAAGGAGGTGCCTTATATATGGGAAGTCCTCCGGCAATTGGCCGGTGACTCCTTAGGACGACGCGCGCGGCCTCTTTAAGAGAGGGGGAGCAAGCGCGACCTAGGCACAGTGCCTGGGAAGGAGCACGCGCCGGCAGCAGCGAGGGAAGGAGCGCAGGAGGACGCCGCGCGCTGAACAGGAAGGCAAGAGGGACGGCGTCTCTGCCTAGCAGGAGGCAGAGACGCCGATGCTACAATTTCTAGTTTAACTGCTTTCTGACATGGCTATTTTCCATTTTTGCATTTACATTATTTACGTTCTTTCCTCTCTTTCTTTCAAGAGCCATAATTTTTTATTTGACATAGCATAGCCATATAAAAGCTTGTTTTTTGTGGCACAAGTTGTACTTTTGAATGACATCATTCATTTGATCATGTGATTACTGGAAAGCAGGAAAAAAATTCCAGGTGTGGCAGAATTACAAAAAAAAATGCAATTTCACAGTAGTTAAATGGGCTATTCTATTTACAGCATGCATATACGGTAAAAACTATCCATCCATTTGATTCTCCAGGTCAGTACGATTACGGAGATACCAAATTATTATTATTTAAGTGAGGAAAAAAATTCTACAATTTGTAAATAAATAATTACACCTCTATTGCCATTTTTCGATACCCATAACATTTAAAATTTTTGGTCAAAGGGGCTCTGTGAATGCTGACTTTTTGCGCCCTAGGCTGACATTTTAATTGATATAATTTTGGGGTGGATATATTATTTTGTTTGCCTCTTATTGCTTCCTCTTGTAGTTTTACGGCAGCCAAAAAAACATAATTTTGGTGTTTAGATTTTTTTCTCATTCCACTAGTTACTGTATCTGTTAGTCCCCTTAGGGGACTTGAACCTGCGATTGTCTGAATACTAATGCTACAGTGCATTGGGAAAGTATTTGGCCCCCTTGAACTTTTCTACCTTTTGCCACATTTCTGGCTTCAAACATAAAGATATAAAATTCTAATTTTTGGCGGAAGAATCAACAACAAGTGGGACACAATCGTGAAGTGTAACGAAATTTATTGGATATTTTAATCTTTTTTAACAAATTAAAAACTGAAAAGTGGGGCGTGCAATATTATTCGGCCCCCTTGAGTTAATACTTTGTAGCGCCACCTTTTGCTGCGATTACAGCTGCAAGTCTCTTGGGGTATGTCTCTATCAGTTTTGCACATTGAGAGGCTGAAATTGTTGCCCATTCTTCCTTGCAAAACAGCTCGAGCTCAGTGAAGTTGGATGGAGGGCGTTTGTGAACGGCAGTTTTCAGCTCTTTCCACAGATTTTCGACTGGATTCAGGTCTGGACTTTGACTTGGCCATTCTAACACCTGGATACGTTTATTTTTTAACCATTCCATTGTATATTTTGCTTTATGTTTGGGATCATTGTCTTGTTGGAAGATAAATCTCCGTCCCAGTCTCAGGTCTTTTGCAGACTCCAACAGGTTTTCTTCCAGAATGGTCCTGTATTTGGCTCCGTCCATCTTCCCATCAATTTTAACCATCTTCCCTGTCCCTGCTGAAGAAAAGCAGGCCCAAACCATGGTGCTGCCACCACCATTTTGACAGTGGGGATGGTGTTTTGAGGGTGATGAGCTGTGTTGCTTTTACGCCAAGCATATCGTTTTGCATTGTGGCCAAAAAGTTTGATTTTGGTTTCATCTGACCAGAGCACCTTATTCCACATGTTTTGGTGTGTCTCTCAGGTGGCTTGTGGCAAACTTCAAACGAGACTTTTTTTGGATATCTTTGAGAAATGGCTTTCTTCTTGCCACTCTTCCATAAAGGCCAGATTTGTGCAGTGTACGACTGATTGTTGTCCTCTGGACAGACTCTCCCACCTCAGCTGTAGATCTCTGCAGTTCATCCAGAGTGATCATGGGCCTTTTGGCTGCATCTCTGATCAGTCTTCTCCTTGTTTGAAATGAAAGTTTAGAGGGACGGCCGGGTCTTGGTAGATATGCAGTGGTCTGATACTCCTTCCATTTCAATATGATCGCTTGCACAGTGCTCCTTGAGATGTTTAAAACTTGGGAAATCTTTTTGTATCCAAATCCGGCTTTAAATTTCACCACAACAGTATCTTGGACCTGCCTGGTGTGTTCCTTGGTCTTCATATTGCTCTCTGCACTTGAAACAGAACCCTGAGACTATCACAGAGCAGGTACATTTATACGGAGACTTGATTACACACAGGTGGATTCTATTTATCATTACCAGTCATTTAGGACAACATTGGATCATTCAGAGATCCTCACTGAACTTCTGGAGTGAGTTTGCTGCACTGAAAGTAAAGGGGCCGAATAATATTGCACGCCCCACTTTTCAGTTTTAAATTTGTTAAAAAAGATTAAAATATCCAATAAATTTCGTTCCCCTTCAGGATTGTGTCCCACTTGTTGTTGATTCTTCCCAAAAAAATTAGAATTTTATATCTTTATGCTTGAAACCAGAAATGTGGCAAAAGGTAGAAAAGTTCAAGGGGGCCAAATACTTTCACAATGCACTGTATATACAGCAATACACAATATTGCTGTATATAGCAAAAAATCACAGTCCCCTATGAACACTAACCAGAAGCTGGCATTCACAGTACAGTCATGACAGGCACATTGGTATTCAGCAGACCCATGGCCATCATAGTGTGGCACCCCAGGGGTCTGGTTACCACAGTAATAGAGATATTATGTCTGAGAGCAAGTGGGAGGTTTCTCTGGTCAGGAGCCCTAAGCATGCAACACGGCCCACCCAGACCTGGGAGGGGAGGAATCTGACCTTATAAACTGGGTCTGGGGCGGGATTAGGAGAGACAGAGCCTGCAGAACAAGCAGAGCAGTCAGAGCCTGGAGAGGGAAAGTGACAACAGGAGCTCTGTAGGAGCAGGAGCGAGTGCCAGAGGCTGGAAGCTAGGAAGCTCGCCTTGGCTGAAGACACTAAACCCGGACACGGAGTCTGAGGCTGTGAGGACATCCAGGTCCAGCAGCAGAATCCAACCGGCAGGGGATTCCATGTCCTCTGGCCTTAGAAACCCGAAGGCACGGTCACAAGCAAGGGACCAGCACCGCCATCGTGAAGCGGAGACTAACGGAAGGCCCCAAGTCACCTGCCATATGGGTGAGCACCACACGGTATACTCAGGAACGTGGGCTACTTCTACCCACATAGAGCAAGGTAGCCAGGAAAGAGTGCAGATAGTCAGGGAGGCCTACAACTCCACCTGGCCAGGGGAGATCCTGCTTGCTCACAGACTGACCAGGCCCCTACTGCTAGCCAGTACTCCCAGGAGGGTCTGCTTTATACCACCAGTAAAGACCCTGAACTGCACCACACGTCTCTGTGTTTCATCGCCGCACCAGCACCATTACTTCTGGGACGCTCACACCATCACTCCCATCATTCACTCTAGCTGCCCTGAGGCAATACTTCTCCCGTGGGGAGTTATCCCATACTCGGCTGCGCAAACAACATCAGCCTCAGCGGTCTGCAGCGCAGCGGCGGTCCCCACTGACCGCAATCCACGGGTGGCGTAGTTGGACAATTACAATACCAATAGACTGCCACTGGTTTGACCGCCCTGGGCACGGACCGGGTCACCGCCACACGGAGACTACAACCCCCAGCATCTTACAGAAGGCCCGGCTCCGGGTATCCCCCTGCACAGCACAGGCCCAGGGGGCGCGTCAATAGCAATTAATAAGCACTCCGCGTAATAATGTCCTCCATCCTTACCCCATCGTATAATAATGCCCCCCTCCCATCTTGTAATAATGTTTCATCACGGCACCTATTATATAAAAATATTCCTTATACTGTAATAGCATCCTCTGTCCTGGCCACGATACTGTAATAATGCCCTTTGTCCTTGCCCCTATCCTGCAATAATGTCACCCATCCTGGAATAAGTTGTTCTGTCCTGTCCTCCATTCTGGCCCCTATCCTATAGAAATGTCCTTTGTCCTGTCCTCTAGCCTATAATCAGGTCCCTATCGTGGGCCCTATGCTGTAATAATGTCTTCCATCCTGTAATAATGTCCCCCATCCAGGTGGTCTTCAATTGCACATTTAAAATGAACAAAAAATTCTCACATTTCCCAATTCATGGCAATGACATCATCCTCTGCCTGCGACAGGAACTTCTATATCAGCTGCTAGCCTCTGTAAGGCCGGGGGCTTGCATAGTTATTGCAGTGCAGGGGGCCAGTGGCTGTCTGCATTTCAATATACACTACCGTTCAAAAGTTTGGGGTAATTTAGAAATTTCATTATTTTTGGAAGAAAAGTACTTTTTTTTTCAATGAAGCAAACATTAAATGAATCAGAAATACACTCTATACTTTGTTGATGTGGTAAATGACTATTCTAGCTGCAAATGTCTTGTTTTTATTGCAATATCTACATAGGTGTATAGAGGCCTATTTCTAACAACCACCACTCCAGTGTTTTAATGGTACATTGTGTTTGCTAACTGTGTAAGAAGGCTAATGGATGTTTAGAAAACCCTGGAAAACCCTTGCACAAGTATGTTAGCCCAGATGAAAACAGTTTGGCTGATTTGAAAAGCTATAAAATTGACCTTCCTTTGAGCTAGTTGAGAATCTGGAGCATTACATTTGTTTGTTCTATGAAACTCTCAAAATGGCCAGAAAAAGAGAACTTTCATGTGAAACTCGACAGTCTATTCTTGTTCTTAGAAATGAAGGCTATTCCATGCGAGAAGTTGCCAAGAAACTGAAGACTTCCTACAACGTGTGTACTACTCCTTTCAGAGGAGAGCACAAACAAGCTCTAAACAGAGTAGAAAGAGAAGTGGGAGGCCCCGCTGCACAACTGAGCAACAAGACAAAGTACATTAGAGTCTCTAGTTTGAGAAGTCGATGCCTCACAGCTTCTCAACTGGCAGCTTCATTAAATAGTACACGCAAAACGCCAGTGTCAACGTCTACAGTGCAGAGACGACTCCGGGATGCTGGCTTCAGGGCAAAGTGGCAAAAAAAAAGCCATATCTGGACTGGCTAATAAAAGGAAAAGATTAATATGGGCAAAAGAACACAGACATTGGACAGAGGAAGATTAGAAAAAAGTTTTATGGACAGACGAATAAAAGTTTGAGGTGTTTGGATCACACAGAAGAACATTTGTGAGACGCAGAACAACTGAGAAGATGCTGGAAGAGTGCCTGACGCCATCTGTCAAGCATGGTGGAGGTAATGTGATGGTCTGGGGTTGCTTTGGTGCTGGTAAAGTGGGAGATTTGTACAAGGTAAATGGGATTTTGAATAAGGAAAGCTATTACTCCATTTTGCAACGCCATGCCATACCCTGTGGACAGCGCTTGATTGGAGCCAATTTCATCCTACAACAGGACAATGACCCAAGGCACACCTCCAAATAATGCATGAACTATTTAGGGAAGAAGCAGGCAGCTGGTATTCTATCTGTAATGGAGTGGCCAGTGCAGTCACCAGATCTCAACCCCATTGAGCTGTTGTGGGAGCAGCTTGACCGTATGGGTACGCAAAAAGTGCCCATCAAGCCAATCCAACTTGTGGAAGGGGCAACTCCTTTCCACTGAAACTTACAGGCTTCGCTGTCACATCTTCCAACCTTACATTTACCACGCACTACATCACAGCCTTCCTCCCACTCACTCCAGAGAAAGGATCTTGCTTCTCCAGGTAGCCAAGGTCCCAGCCTGAGGTGTATAAAAACCGTGCAAAGAATTCACCAATGCTCTGTTTGCAGTGCAATAAAATCATAACTTATGGATATCCTGTAATCATCAAACTTACAGTAGTTACATAGTAAACTTGAGTACTTGAAGAAATATGGGAGTTTTGCACATCACCCAATATTACAAGTAAAATAGACCACAATAACAATTCTGACAAAATATGTGTTATAAAATAAAACACATTTATTGTTTTATTTATTTAAAATTTTAAATCTTCAATTTTATCCTAATATTCTAAAAACTTCTAAATCTCTATACTAACTCCTCCTTACTAACCAGAATCCCACAATGTCTGACCGCTATTTCATCCTTCTTCTCTGCTAGATTTCTAAAACTCAACATGGGTAAAACTTAATTTATCATCTTTCCCCACCTCACTCAACCCCCCTCATCTGACCTATCCATGAAAGTTATGGCTGCCCGCTCTCCCCAGTCCCACAAGCTCGCTGCCTCGGGGTAACCCTGGACTCTGATCTCTCCGTCAAACCACATATCCAAACCCTTTCCACTTCCTGCCGACTCCAACTCAAAAATATCTCCCGCATCTCACATTCCTCAGCAAAGACTCTGAAAAAACACTAGTTCATGCCATCATCATCTCCCACCTCGACTACTGCAACCTCCTGCTCTGTGACCTCCCTTCTAACACTCTCGCACCCTTCCAATCTATCCTAAACTCTACTGCCCTATTAATCCACCTGCCCCACCCGCTATTCCCCGGCCTCTCCCCTCTGTTAATCCCTTCACTGGCTCCCTATTGCCCAGAGACTCAAGTTCAAAAGCCTACCCTGGCATACAAAGCCATTCACAACCTGTCTCCCCCATACATCTGTGACCTAGTCTCCCGGTACTTACCTGCACGCAACCTCCAATCCTCACAAGATCTCCTTCTTTACTCCCCTCTTATCTCCTCTTCCCACAATCGCATAGAAGATTTCTGCCGTGCATCCCCCCTACTCTGGAACTCTCTACCCCAACATATCAGACTCTCGCCTACCGTGGAAATCTTCAAAAGAAACCTGAAGACCTACCTCTTCCGACAAGCCTATAACCTGCAGTAACCACTGCTCTACCATATCGCTGCATGACCAGCTCTACCCCCACCTACTGTATCCTCACCCATCCCTTGTAGATTGTGAGCCCTCGCGGGCAGGGTCCCCCCTCTAACAGTCACTGACTTGTTTTGTTAAGGTTATTGTAAGTGTTTTTGCTATGTATACCCCCTTTTTCACATGTAAAGCACCATGGAATAAATGGTGCTATAATAATAAATAATAATTATAATACTGTCATAGCCGAATCACATCTGCATCACAACTGAAAGCACAACTCCAGCATTTTTTATATTTCAGCACTTGAATGGTACTACTAATGTTAGTTTCCAGACCCTAGTAATATACTTACTAGCTGCCGTCTTCGTCTCTTCCAGGCACCATTCTGGTTCTGCCTCGCAGTCGCCATCTTCTCACTACAACTTCTGACTGATCGGAAGTCAGAGGTAACGCTCACAAGCTTTCAGTGTAAGTCTATGAGATCGTCATTCTGATCTCGTTCTGGCCCTCATAGACTTACCTTGAGAAGTGACATCCGGTTCATCCAGCAAATACTGGAGCAATCCAGCAGGTCACAACCTGCAGAAGACGACCAGAGCAGCACCGGTAACAGATGAAGATGGTGGCTGGTGAGTATAAGACTAGAGTCAGAACTTACATTAGTGACACCACTCCACCGGTAAAATAAAATAAAAAATTGAAGCATAAGTAGAATGATGGAAGAGCTATTTGCTACCACTTCATCAGAAATAATAGCATCAGTCTTTCTAAATTTGACACATGGCACAGACAGACAATGACACTACCTTATGAAGCTTTGTTACTTAGCATTGATATTATAATTCCAACTTAACATGCTACTGCAATCAGTAGAATATGCCATAACTTTATGATCGATGGAGTGAAAGTTCCTGTTTATCTGTTATACAGCTTCTTTATTGTATGGATTGGTTTATCAGGAAGTGATGGTATATCCCAGTAAGATTCTATGATTTCTAATGATGAGCAAAGAACATACGAAGAGGGACAGATACATTGCAAATTCTGACTCATTCTTTGGCTATTAAATCACCCCAGGCTTCCCTTTTTATTGGTCCACAAGATAGGTGATAAATGTCTGAACACTGGGAGTCCCAATCCTAAGAACAGGGTCTTGTGGCTGTGACTCTTGTCCTCCTCATCGCCTGTAAGCAGTGTCTGAAGAACAGTCTGAGTGAAGCGATGGTCCAGAATATGCATTGCCATTTAATTCCATGGCCATGAAGCTGACAGAAACAGCTAATCACTGTATGTTTGGCTCTCTCATTAAAGGGGTTATCCAGGAGTATTTCATTTTTTTACTATGGGCCTAAGAACTAACAGGCAGTTGCAGTTGCCTGCTATGCCCTGCGCTGATCTCTGCTGGCACAGAGCAGTCACAGACCACTCCTGCCAGCAATTCAGATTCTTCTGCTGACATCATATCGACAGAGCAGTAGCTTCTCTTCCGCTTTGCTCTGTTGAAGGGGCATGACTACCGACATCATGCTGATTGACAGCTGGCTCCTCGCTGCCTAACTGCAGGGAGCCAGCAGTCAATCAGCATGATGTCGACAGTCATGCCTGTCAATAGGGCAGGCTGGAAGAGGAAGAGATGTTCGGTTGATGTGGAGCACCTGAATTGCTGGCAGGAGCGGTCAATGAGCGCTCTGAGCTGACGCCAGGTACAACAGGCAGGTACTTGCCTATGTTAACAACTACCTTCTTGTTAGTTTTTAGGACCATAGTGAAGAAAATAAAATAGTCCTGGATAACCCCTCTACCAATGAATGGAGTGGCAGGACAGATGTTTGACTGACACTGCATTCCTCACTACTGTGGTCATAAAGTTAGATGAAGAAGGGGGCACTTATATTGTGGATAGATAATAAATGTCAACTTTGGAAACACCCCTTTAAATTATTCTGTTACCTAAGGTAAAGAATAGTGTTGAGCGAACATGCTCGACACTGCTCGGTACTCGCCCAAGCATCACGCTACTCGGGATGTTCGGCGAGCACCGAGCATTTCCGGGTTACTCGGGCGGGAGCTCGGGTCTCCGCCCTGCATGTTTGGCGCTCTTTACAGAGCCAATGAACATGCAGGGATTGCCAGCCAGTCACTGTAATGCCGCAGCCATGTTGTTTGTGGGCATTACAGTGATTGGCTGGCCGCACAGCGTCACCTCGAGTATTTAAAACCGGGCGCCGCCATCTTGGACACAGTCGCTCCGGATCAGACAGTGTAGGGACAGCGCTGCTGATTTAGGGAGAGATATATCCTGCAAAATAGTTAGTGTAGGGTCTGTAAAGGCTGCCAGATCAAACAAACAGTCCTTCTCAGGACTAATATCCATCCCAGGTATATCAGGCAGGCAGGCAGGCTGTATAGGAGACGCAGTGGTTATACCAGCAAACGCTGCATTACAGTCCTGTGTGCTGCTCCTGTTGCTGAAATTGCTGGACTTAGCTCCAGTTCCCGGGGGCCAGGAAAAATCCTTTTTTTTTTATCTAAATCCTCTTTTTTTTTCCTCCTAAACAATGTACAAATACCCATCTTATTAACCTTTTAGTGTCCCCCCCCCCCCCCCAAAAAAAAAAAGTGTGCCTCTGATTTTTCAGACACAAATATATCTGTTGAAAATAGTCTGGTGTAGGCCCGAGAAATAGAAGTGTGGTTTTGCAGTTCTATGGGCCATTTGTATCTAAAAAAAAACAGTTTGAGTGTGTCGCTCACTGTTCAGCCGCAAATATATATATTTAAAAAAGTCTGGTATACACCAGTAAATTATTACTGTGGCTTTTATGTTCCATGGTAAAACATCTCTATTATCCTGTTTTTGGCATTTTTTGCTGTATAAAAATAATAATAGTGTCTCCCTGATTTTTCAGACACAAATATATCTGTTGAAAATAGTCTGGTGTAGGCCCGAGAAATACAAGTGTGGTTTTGCAGTTCCACGGTTCAAACCTCTGTATTATCCACTTTTGGGCCATTTGTATCTAAAAAAAACAGTTTGAGTGTGTCACTCACTGTTCAGCCGCAAATATATATATATTCAAAAAAGTGTGGTATACACCAGTAAATTATAACTGTGGTTTTGCTGTTCCACGGTAAAACATCTCTATTATCCTGCTTTTGGCATTTTTTGCCGTAAAAAATAAATAGTGTCTCCTGATTGTTCAGACACAAATATATCTGTTGAAAATAGTCTGGTGTAGGCCCGAGAAACACAAGTGTGGCTTTGCAGTTTCACGGTTCAAACCTCTGTATTATCCACTTTTGGGCCATTTGTATCTAAAAAAAACAGTTTGAGTGTGTCGCTCACTGTTCAGCTGCAAATATCTCTATTTAAAAAAGTGTGGTATACCCCAGTAAACAATAACTGTGGTTTTGCCATCCCACGGTAAAAAATCTCTATTATTCAGGTTTTGGTAGTTTTTTCCGTAAAGAAAAACAGTAGTGTCTCCTGACTGTTGTGACACAAAAATATATCTGTTGAAAATAGTCTTGTGAAGGCCCGACATCCCAGTGTGGTTTCGCAGTTCCATGGGTCAAATCGCTGGGTCTTTTGGGTCTTTGGTATCTAAAAAAAAAAAGCAGTTTGAGTGTGTCGCTCACTGTTCAGCCGCAAATATCTCTATTTAAAAAAGTGTGGTATACCCCAGTAAACAATAACTGTGGTTTTCCTCTTCCACGGTTCTAATCTACTCTTTATTACCCTTTTTCTATTGATAGTGCAAGTGTAAGCTATTTTACTTCATTTACAATGGGCAAGGCGCGTGGCAAGGGACGTGGAAGTAGACGTTCTGGTGATGGTTCGTGCAGAGGACGGGGCCGTGGCCAAGGTGAAAATGTGCCACAACCAACAGCCACATCTTCTCGCTCCCACTTCTTGACCGAATTACTAGGGAAGCACAGAACAACACCAGTATTGAGAACAGATCAGTGTGTACAGGTTATTAATTGGATAGCAGACAATACTTCCAGTTACCTGGGCACCACCACCTCCGGTCTGTCTTCCACACGGTCAACTCTTAGTAGCCGTGAGTCTCGACCGCATACTCCTCCTCACCCTGATGCTCCTTCCTCCCACCATGCCGAGTGTCGTCAGACAGCAAGTGATCCCACACTTGGACACTCTGAAGAGCTGTTCACTGGTCCATTTCCATATTTGGGCCCCTCGCCTGATACGCTTGAAGTGGTGGAAGAGGAGATCCCATGTTGCGATGCCCAAATATTTGAACAGCCACGGCCACAGGAAGTCGACGTTGGCAATCTGTCACAAGAGGTGGACGATGACGAGACACAATTGGCAGGAAGTGAGGAGGAGGATCGTGGTGTGCAAGTGGAAAAGGAGGAGGTGGTGGATGATCTAGTAACTGACCCAACGTGGAAGGAGGACATGCAGAGAGAGGCCAGCAGCACACAGGGGGAGGGAGGCAGAGTACCCCAACAGGCAGGAAGAAGCAGTGTGGTGGCCGCAGACAGAAGGCAGGCAACCGTTCCCCGTAACACCAACACGAGGGACGTTGCCAGTACAAGCGGTAGGTCTTCCAGAGTCTGGAATTTTTTTAAAGACTCTGCTGATAACCCCAAAAAGGCCATATGTTCCACCTGCCATGCCAGCATCAGCAGGGGTGACAAAACTACCAGCCTGACCACCACCAGCATGATCAGGCACATGGCAGCAAAGCACCCGACTTTGTGGGGCGAAACCCAGGGTCCACGACCAGTGTCAGCGGGTGTCACCACTGCTTCTTCCACTGTTGTGCGTGCAATAGAACCCCCTGTTGTGTGTGCAAGGCAATCCCCTGTCCATACTGCATGTAAAGATGCCCCCTCCTCTCAGTCTCCACTTGTTATGGCAGTTTCTCAAGAAACAGCATCAACGTCCACGTCCACGTCCCACCGCAGCCTTCAATTGTCCATATCCCAGACCTTTGAACGAAAGCGGAAATTCGCAGCTAACGCCCCACAGGCCACAGTCCTAAATTCGCACATTTCACGACTGCTTGCATTGGAAATGCTGCCTTTTAGGCTGGTGGAGACGGAATCCTTCCGCAATCTTATGGCGGTGGCCGTCCCTCGGTACTCGGTCCCCAGCCGACACTATTTTGCCCGATGTGCCATCCCCGCACTACACAAGCACGTGTCCCAAAGCATCTGCCGTGCCCTCAACAACGCAGTTACTGGGAGAGTCCACCTGACAACGGACACGTGGACAAGTGCTTGCGGCCAGGGACTGTACATCTCTCTGACGGCACACTGGGTAAACATAGTGGAAGCCGGGACCCAGTCGGACCTTGGGACGGAACACATCCTCCCCACACCGAGGATTGCGGGCCCTATGTCAGTCAGAGTTGCCCCCACAGTGTACAGCTCCTGCGCATCCTCCTCCTCCTGCTCCTCCTCATGTTCAGCCTCCATCTCAGATATCACCACATCAGTTACAAGCTGGAAGCATTGCAGTACTGCCTCCGCCAAGCGGCAACAGGCTGTGCTGAAACTCATAAGCTTAGGTGATAAACCTCACACTGCTTGTGAGTTGTGGACAGCTGTGAAAGAGCAGGCAGATCTGTGGCTGAGACCGCTGAACCTACATCCCGGCATGGTCGTGTGTGACAATGGCCGTAACCTGGTGGCGGCTCTGAGGCGAGGTGAGATCACACACGTACCATGCCTGGCTCATGTGCTTAACCTCGTGGTTCAGCGGTTTCTTAAATCGTACCCCGAGTTGCCAGATCTGCTCGTGAAAGTACGCCGCCTGTCAGCTCATTTTCGCAAGTCGGCTACAGCTTCCGCCGCCCTTGCTGAGTTGCAGCAGCGTTTGCAGCTTCCGGCACACCGACTGGTGTGTGATGTCCCCACACATTGGAACTCTACCCTCCACATGTTGCAAAGGATTTGTGAGCAGAAGAGAGCAGTTGTGGAGTACCAGCTGCAACAAGGCCGTCGATATTCAGGTCAGACTCCGCACATAAGACCTCAGGAGTGGACCTGGATGTCTGACATATGTACCATCCTGACAAACTTTGAGGAGGCCACCAAGATGGTGAGTGGCGATGACGCCATCATTAGTGTCAGCATCCCACTTGTCTGTCTTTTGCAACGCTCTCTGCAGAGAATTAAAGAGGAGGCATTGCAGCCAGAGTATGATGAGATGGATCAAGAAGCCGTAGCGGGCGACTACACACAGCCCAGCCTGATCTCATCCCAACGTGCATTGGGGGACAATGAGGGAGAGGAGGAGGAGGAAGAACAGGAGCTGCTATCATGCGTTGTAGATGGTAGTACCTGTACAAGTGTCATACCGTCGGTTCAGTGTGGGTGGCCTGACGACATGGGGGAGGAGGAAGAGGAGGAGGAGGAGGAGAGCATGGTCAGTCGTCATCTTGGTGAGGACACGGAAATCTGGCCCGTTACCAGTCTGGCACGCATGGCAGACTTTATGTTACGCTGCCTTAACCGTGACCCTCGCGTTGTCAAAATGTTGGTTGACAGTCATTACTGGTTGGTGACACTTGTAGACCCCCGCTACAAGGAGAACTTTCACTCTCTTATTCCTGAGGTGGAGAGGTCTACAAAAATGGGGCAATACCAGAAGGCCCTTGCTGCAGAACTTTTAAAAAAATTCCCATCTGAACACGCTAGCGGCAGAGGTCACAGTTCATTGCCCAACCAAGGCATACAGGCGAGAGAGATGCAACTCCAATCCAGCAGAGGCAGGGGAACACTGTCAACGTTCTGGGACAGTTTTCTGACACCTGCCCAGCTTACAGGCCCTGAGGCGCGGGGTACTCTCACAAGGAGTGGAAAGTTTCAAAAGATGGTGAGGGAGTACCTTGCCGATCGTACCAGTGTCCTCCGTGATTCCTCTGTGCCTTTTAATTATTGGGTATCCAAGCTGGACACTTGGAATGAACTCGCTCTGTACGCCTTTGAGGTCCTGGCCTGCCCTGCCGCTAGCGTGTTATCGGAGCGTGTTTTTAGTGCTGCTGGGGGAATTATAACTGATAAGCGCACTCGCCTGTCAACTGACAATGCTGACAAGCTGACCCTTATCAAAATGAACAAGGGCTGGATTGGGCCAGACTTCTCATCACCACCAAATGACAGCAGAGTAACATAAAGTCAAATCCACTGTGTTATTTCGGGAGGTGTATTCACATGCACCGCTTCACACCCACACATGGGTATACGCTTCCTCGTTTCGGTTGTTTAATCTTCTTCTCGTTATCCTCAGCCTCCACCACCACTATACCACCAGGGTGCCAGCATTGCAAGTTCCTCCGTCCTAATTTTTGGCAGCTTTTGCTGGAAAAGCATAAGCAAATACCATGGGACACCCACTCCCCAATAATGGGACTTATGTTTGTAATATGCTGTACTGCATGGCTCTTGTAAGGGGCATTGCAAGTTCCTCCGTCCTAATTTTTGGCAGCTTTTGCTGGGAAAGCATAAGCAAATACCATGCGACACCCACTCCCCAATAATGGGACTTATGTTTGTAATATGCTGTACTGCATGGCTCTTGTAAGGGGCATTGCAAGTTGCTCCGTCCTAATTTTTGGCAGCTTTTGCTGGGAAAGCATAAGCAAATACTATGGGAGACCCACTCCCCAATAATGGGACTTATGTTTGTAATATGCTGTACTGCATGGCTCTTGTAAGGGGCATTGCAAGTTGCTCCGTCCTAATTTTTGGCAGCTTTTGCTTGCAAGGCATAAGCAAATACTATGGGACACCCACTCCCCAATAATGGGACTTATGTTTGTAATATGCTGTACTGCATGTGACGCGCCCCCTGGGCCGTGTGTACACGTGTGTGGGATACCCGGTGCCGGGTCTCTGGGGTCTGTAGTCTCCGTGGCGGTGACCCGGTCCCGTGGCTCAGGCTGGTCAAACCAGTGGCAGTCTTTCTTAGGTTTTGAGGTTAATTGTCCGACTGCGCCACCCGTGGATTGCGGTCAGGGAGTACCAACGCTGCGAGGCAGACCGCTGAGGCTGGTGTTGTGTGCGCAGCATAGAATGGGATAACTCCCCTCGGGAGGAGTATAGCCTCAGGGCAGTGAGTGTGGATGATGGGGGTGATGGTGCACGAGCGCAGCAGGAACGACTCAGAGTCTTTGCAGTGCAGTTCAGGGTCTTTACTGATGATTATAAGGTAGACCCTCCCTGGAGTACTGGCTAGCATAAGAGGCCTGGTCAGTCTGTGAGCAAGCAGGAGTTCCCCTGGCCAGGTGGAGTTGTCCTCCCCGTCTGTCTGCACTCTTCCTGGCTACCTTGCTGTAAGCGGGTAGAAGTAGCCCACGTCCCTGAGTGTACCGTGTAGTGCTCACCCGTATGGCTGGTGACTTGGGGCCTTCTGTTAGCCTCCGCTCCACGACGGCGGTGCTGGTCCCTTGCTTGTGACTGAGCCTCCGGGCTTCTATGGCCAGAGGACCTGAAATCCCCTGCCGGCTGGTTTCTGCTGCTGGATATATAAGTCCTCACAGCTTCGGACTCCTGTGTCCGGTTCCTATTGTCTTCTGCCAGGGCGAGCTCTGCTCAGCTTCCAGCCCCTGGTCTTTAACTCCTAGCTCCTACAGAGCTCCTTGCTGTTACTTTCCCTTGCTCTCACTCTGACTCTGACTGTTCTCTGACTCACTCAACCCCGCCCCAGATCCAGTTTATAAGGGCAGAATTCTCCCCTCCCAGGACTGGGGCAGGAGGATGTTGCATGTTTAAGCGATCCTGACCAGGAAACCTCCCACTTGCTCTCCGACGTAATATCTCTATTACTGTGGTGACCAGACCACTGGGGTGCCACACATGGCTCTTGTAAGGGGCATTGCAGTTCCTCATAATTTTTGGAAAGCCTTCCATTCACTGCTTAGGCCAACAGTGCACGGGAGACCTAGTTGCTATAAATCGAAAAAAAGGTTTAGTTAACGCCCTCTGACCTCCATGTCATTTCGAAGGGGCATTGGAGTGGCTCGAAATTTTTGGTAGGCATTGCATTCACTGTATGCCCTATAACTGTGTAGCCGAACCGCTCCTTTTGTTACAGAAACATATCCTACAAGACATATCTGGTTGACTGGCCTGATATTGATGTGAATGGTCCCTGTTCCTCCTGCTCTTTCTCCTTTGCCACCACCTCATCCATCATTTATCGCCTGAAGCTTTGTTTTAACGGGAGTCATAGAACTGGGATAGTAGCAGGAAAACATCCAGCAATCCTCGGAGGAGGTAGGATATGCGCCAAAACGCGGACCACCTCAGGCCTAGCCGCTACTACATACATGCGCTTGCATTCCAAGAAAACAAAGCAGATGCTAACTTCTATCATCATCATCATGCTCCTCACCTAGGCACTCTCAACTCCCCTGATGGAGAAGCCAGGGCCCACCGGAGGAGTCTGGTTCTCTGGTGGGCTCGTCCAATGCTGCCCTAAAGCAGGCCCGGCTAAGAAAAGTGTGGGGGAAGGTGACAGGAGAAATCAGGGCGGCTGGGGACCGAGTATGGACACCTGGCCGCCACCTGGCGGCTGGGGACCGAGCATGGACACCCGGCCGCCGGGCGGCTGGGGACAGAGTATGGATACCTCGCTGCCGAAGCGGCCATGAGGTAGTGGCCAGCTTCGGCCTCCTCCAAACTAAAAGGCCTCATTTCAAGTGAAAGCTAGCAGTATGGTATTCCAGCCTGCGGGTGGGTGGGTGGTTGGCTGCATATTTTCGCTTGCATTGCAAGGAATGGGGGAGGTACAATTGAACACTGCCCTGGGACAAGGACTTGCACGGGGATAGTTGCAAGTCTGCATCTTCTGATGCGGCAAGGATCACTTCTGATGGGCACACTTTTAGACAGTGACCTGGGGGTCAGAGATGCTTCCAGGGGTCTTCCCCATGCTGATCCCTTGTCTTTTCAGCACTGTATGCATGTGTCACACAGCACATGGCCAGATAAGGTTGTAAAATGTTAAAATGACATTTCCCTGGTGAATACATTTGTCACGGTTGAAAACAATACAGACGTGCAAAAACGCATAAAAAATGCTACTTGTGAACATAGCCCAAGGTGTGGAGGAGTATTTTTGTTTTTGGTTATTTATTTTACCTTATACACAAGTCTTTACCCTGGAAAGGATGTTCCTTAACCCCTTTCCGACCTGGTCAGTAATAGTATGGCCGGTTAGCTCAGTTGGTTAGAGCGTGGTGCTAATAATGCCAAGGTTGCAGGTTTGATCCCTGTACGGGCTAAGTTTCTTCAAACAGAGGCTGGACAGATATCTGTCTGAGATGATTTAGTGAATCCTGCTTTGAGCAGGGGGTTGGACCAGATGACCCAGGAGGTCCCTTCCAACTCTACCATTCTATGATTCTATGAGTACGCACCAGGTCGGGAAGGCCGGTTCAGCGGGGGCTCCAGCGGTGAGCCCGCACTGAAGCGAGCACATGTCAGCTGATTATTGGAATCGCAATCCACCCGCGGCTGTTAACATGTTAAATCTCTGACAGTGGCATTTAACTCGCGCTTCCGGGAGTCCTAAGCCCCGCCCATCAGTGACCCCGTCACGTGATCGCGGGTCACCAATGGGTGGGCATGACAACTCAGGGTCTGCAGCAGACGCCTGTGGTTGTCATGTCTCAATTGCTATGAGCGCCACCTAGTGGTCAGCGCTCATAGCAAGTGAGCATTTCTCCTGCATACAAGCGATCTGCTCATCGCTTGTATGCAGTAGAAGCAATCAGACAACTGCTGCTTCTAGTCTCCTCTGGAGACTATAGAAGCAAGCAGAAAGTGTAAAAAAAAAGTTTTTAAAAAAATAAAAAATATATAAAAGTTTAAGTCACCCCCCTTTCGCCCCATTGAAAATAAAATATATATATATATAAAAAAAAAAACACATACACATATTTGGTATCGCCGCGTTCAGAATCGCCCGATCTATCAATATAAAAGAAGAATTAATACAAACAGTAAACGGCGTAACGAGAAAAAAATTTTAAACGCCAGAATTAAGTTTTTTTGGTCGCTACAACTTTGCAATAAAATGCAATAACGGGCGATCAAAACATCGGATCTACCCCAAAATGGTATCAATAAAAACGTAAGCCCGGCACGCAAAAAATAAGCCCTCACCTGGCCCCAGATCCCGAAAAATGGAGAAGCTAAGGGTCTCGGAAAATAGCGTCATTTTTTTTGTTTTTTTTAGCAAGCTTTGGATTTTTTTTTCACCACTTAAATAAAAAAGAACCTATACATGTTTGGTGTCTATGAACTCGTAACGACCTGGAAAATAATGATGGCAGGTCAGTTTTAGCAATCTGTGAACGTGGTAAAAAAAGGACCCAAAAAACAACTGTGGAATTGCATTTTTTTTGCAGTTTCACTGCACTTGGAATTTTTTTCCCATTTTCCAGCACACGATATCGTAAAACCCGTGATGGTGTTTAAAAGTACAACTCGTCCCGCAAAAAATAAGCCCTCACATGGCCATATTGAACGAAAATTAAAAAAGTTTTGGCTCTGGGAAGAAGGGGAGCAAAAAAGGAAAACACAAAAACAGAAAGACCCATGGTCATTAGGGGTTAACATATTTCACAGGAAAGCACTTTCACTTTCATTTTTGAACGTTTTATTGTGAGCCTGTAAAAGTGGCTTAATACCTCTGACCACGTTGTTGACAGCAGTGACCTGGGGGTCAGAAATGCTTCCAGGGGCGATCCCCATGCTGTCCCCATGTCATTTGAGCACTGTCACTATCGTTTTGGGCACTTTTTAGGCTTTCTACAGACTGCTGGGGGAGCCGCCGCAAAAATGTTCGGGTCTCCCATAGACTAACATTGGGCTCGTTGCTCGGGTCGAGCACCCGAGTATCACAGTGAGCTCGGCCCGAGCTTCGAGCACCCGAGCATTTTAGTGCTCGCTCAACACTAGTAAAGAACTTTTCTAGTTAAAAAACAGAATTGTGAATCGTGATATAGTATGTAAGAGACAAAAAAAATCAGATTCTAAGAATAGAGGAGAATCGTGTTCTGAACTGTAGTTCTCAGAAGCCTATACTGACCCAGCGTACTTTAATGTTAACTTCTGTACAATATAATCTCCCAAACAAGGAAAAGTTTAGTACTGCACAATGGTACGAGTTTAACTTTCAAGGTATGACCTTTAAACAGCATGTCACCACACATATCAAAGGAGACTTCAGAATTCTATGTGAATCCTGGAGAATTCAATCTACAGCCATAGACCAAAATGTATCTATTAGTGTTGATTAGAGATACGAAGAATTAGCCTTTTATCTCATACACTTATAATACTTTCTTATATAGTTTTAGAATCAAAATAGTTATAAAATCAATGAGATCAAGAAATAATTATATGTTTTGTAGTTAAAATAAAAAAAAAATGCTGATACTCAAAGGTGTGAAAAGAGATTTTTCAATCCAGTAAAGCAAACTAAAAGCAAAAAATACTTTATTGTGACTTCATTAAAATAGTAGCATGGGCATAAAAATATATGTGATGCGTTTCGGGTCTACTTGAGTCTTAATCATACTGTAAATGTAGTTCGATTACTATTGCCCCAAAGCACAGACAGTTTAGTGGCTTGTTCCATCTACATCGACCGAGCCGCTGAGCTCAGAGATTGGCTGCAGCATTGTCGATATGACAACAAACATAGACCAAGGCAGTGGTGGAGACAAAGCTCTGGACCCGGGGAGGGTAAAGCAGAGAGCAATAGGGGTAGGACGAGCAGGCAAAGGAAGTGTGTGAAAAGAGGACACCATATATAACCATAAAATCTTCAAGGGGTGTCAAATCAGGAGTTCATGGTGTTTTGGGGTGACGTTTTTGGTACGCCAGGGAGCAGTAATATCAAAGGCAGGGGACAGAGACTTGTTGCATTGCTGCATTAGGTAGTTAGGCTGTGAAAAAGTATCCACCTGTACCTTGAATCTAAGTTTGTTCCTAATATCTTGGGAAGATAATCCTTCAAGAATTCTGTGTTTTTATGGGTTCTCTGTTTTGGTACTTGACAGCTGGAGAGTTAAATGAGAAATCAATAGCGTGATGGTCAGACCATATACAGTAACTGAGTTTACTGCTACATTTGAGATCTCCATTCCTATGTGAAATATTAAATCCAGAGTGTGACTCTTTATGCGAGTGGTTGAGTCGACTGATTGAGAGAAGCCTAGTTCATCCATGGTAGTAAACAGTATGTTCCCAAACTGTGAGAGGTAGTCATCTATCCAAGCATTGAAGACTCCAAGTATGATCCACCTTTGATGTTCAAGTGTGAAGATGGACAACAGTTCTGTGAATTTTTTAAACAATGTTTATCCTTCACCTAGGTTTTGGTATATCACTAAATTCTAATGCATTGGCAGCTGAAATTTGGGCACAAATACATTCAAAGGAGTTGATTACATGAATGGGTAACATTTTTATCTTTAAGGTGGACTCGAAACAGATAGCTACAGCACTTATTTTTAGTCCCTTTCTCTCCTGGTGTAGTACTAAGTAGTTCTTTGGTACTGTAGCTTCTAGGGAGGGGGCAATATTTTCAATGAGCCACATATTATTTATAAAAGTTAAATCATGGATTTGATTAGGTCATGAACGATAACTGTTTTGCGGTTGATTGATCCTGAATTGCAGATGCCAGCTCTGAACTGGTTTTCAATAGCTGATTTTGTATTGTGCATTAAGTTGTATCCTACTTGGACATGCAGACTTTATTTTGTTCCTGTTCTTCCAGTAGCTACTTGTTTTTTTTATTTCAGGAATATTTACTATCACTGGATTGCTGACAGGGTTAATGCAGTGTTTCCTGTCTTTTTAACATCCCCTTTATAGCCTCTATGGGTCTTTTTTTTAAAACCCACAGTTATTTTAGCAAGTTTATCTGTGCTGGGTATAGATAAGATGCTGCCTTGATAGGTTGAGTTGAAAGTATGAGTTTGTGCACACAGGGATCAAGACACAGTTTTTTTGTTCGGAGTTATATACTGTACAAGGTATTCAGACATCATATACTACATCCAATATTCACGACGGAGTATGGACCGCGATGCTTGGACCGGCTGCAAGTCTCTTGACCCAAATGCAACAGCCTTATATATGCCTATGAGGAGACCCGTGGCTGATCTCGACATCATGATCGGTACTCTGATTGTGAATGTCAGACAAGTGAAAATGGGGGAAATAAGACTGAGTGTGGAATTTATTTCCCTTTAACCCCTTTCCGACCCAAGGCGTACTAATATGTATCTGTGCCCTGGGACTTATGGACCTGATACGTATTAATACGCCCTATCTTTAAAGCGGCACCGCGACCGAAGTCGTGGTGATAAAATTAAAATTCCGGTGCCATCTTACCTCAGGGTAGATGGCGTCGGCATCTCGGGGTGTGGCGCCGCCCCCCCACACCCACGATCACTGTGATTGGCTGTTCAATTCTGAACAGCCAATCACAGCATTTCTCACTGTTTCCGGCTCCTAAGAGCACCGATCCTAGGCTGTTGCCTAGTAACCCCAGCCCTCTCCCCAAACTGCTAGGATCGGTGCGATCGCCAATCAAATCGATCGCACCGATCACAGCGGGACCGCGCGGTAACAGGGCGGTCACGGGGCGGTGACCGGCTTGTGACCTGCCTGTCACCTCCCCATGACCCCCTGTGAAGTCATACAAGCCCCCTGCCAGCCCCCAGCCTGCTCTGATTGGAGCGATCGATGATGACATCGATCGCTCCAATCAGAGTACATGAACACAGGTGACATGGCGGTCACAGGGCGGTGACCGGCTTGTGACCTGCCTGTCACCTCCCTGTAACCCCCTGTGGTGCGTGCCCAGGACCCAGCCATCTCTGATTGGTGCGATCGATGTCATCATCAATCACACCAATCAGTGTACCTGACCAGGTGGTGACCGGCCTGTGAACTGCCTGTCACCACCATGTCACCCCCCTGTGACCGCCCTGTAGATCCTCACACTTGATGAGGATTTCTACAGAGCGGTCACGTCTGATCACTCTGTGCTGGGCCTTGTAGTTACACAATCTTCTGTGACACTACAAGACCTCCTCCTACCTGCTCCAGTCACTGCTGCCGCTCTCCAGGGTCCTGGATCTCTTGTTCCGGCATCTGCTGAGCTGTTCAGGCTGCTGGATCTTCAGCTTCGGTGTCCGGCTGCTGTCCAGGGTCCTGGATCTCCTGCTCCTGTCTCCTGGGTCGTCGGTCTCCAGCTTCTTATCCTGCGGATCCTGCTCCTGAGCCTCTTCCAGAACCTGCTGCTGATCCTGCTGAAAGAAGAACAGAGAAGACTTTGGTAAGTGCATCTCTGTTCTCCCCTCATCCACCCCTCTCCCCCCCCCCTCCTTTTACCAATTTTCTTTTTTCGTGCGTCCTGCAGCGGCCGAGCGCTGAGCAGTGTCTACGTCACTGATCAACTTCCGTGCTCGCTGCTTTTCACAACTTTTCTTTTTTTCTTTTCTGTGTTCGCTGTTTTCACGTCTTTTCTTTTTTTCTTTTCTGTGTTTGCTGTTTTCACGACTTTTCTTTTTTTCTTTTCTGTGTTCGCTGTTTTCACGACTTTTCTTTTTTGCTTTTTTTTTCTTTCTTTCTTTTCTTTCTCTTCTTTTTCTTGTCCCTGTCAATTCTCCCCCCGCCAACTTTGCACCACATCCGCGCACACACCCAGCAGCTGCCGAGAGTTGATTGGTGACATAGTTCACCGATCCGCACTCGTGCTCGCTGTTTGAACCACCTACGGTAGTTCTTTTTTTTCTCAGGAAAAAAAAGTTCACACCAAGCACACTGACACACACACACTAAATAAAGAACTGACACGCACGCGCCACATACTCGGGAAAAAAAAAATGGCCGGCTCATCCCAAACTCGCTATTTAGCGGAGGAGGCATACTCTTTTGTTGCCTCCGACACTGAGACCGACAGCGAGGGCGAGGATCTCACATTTCTTTGCTTTTCTGACGCCTTATCGTCCTCCTCTTCCTACTCTTCTTCCTCCTCTTCTTCCTCAGGTTCTCCTGGACCGCCCCGCAGTCGTCGCAGGAGAGAAGATGTTCCAGCGCCCCCCAATACTGACCCCATATGGACCTCGCCCCCCGAAAATTTTGAGCCATTGATTCCTGATTTCGTGGCGGAATCAGGAATCAAGTTTGACACCACCGGCCTCACAGAAATAGGCTTTTTCAAAGTCTTTTTCTCTGAGGATTTTATAAACCTCATGGTGGGCCAAACTAATTTGTATGCTCATCAATTTTTGGAACAAAACCCCTCTTCATCATTTTCTAACTGGTCTCCTGTAGACGCAGAAGAAATTATGACGTTTTGGGGCCTGGTCCTTCATATGGGGATCCTGAAAAAAACAGAGATTCGGCAATACTGGAGTGTTGACGTTTTGTATAACACTCCAGTGTTCCGAATGGTGATGATCCGGAAACGTTTTGAGGCCATCCACAAGTTCTTGCATTACCAAGATAATGCAAGGTGTCCTGCACGCGATGACCCGAACTTTGATCGTCTTTTCAAAGTTTGGCCGGTCATCAAGCACTTCAACAACAAGTTTGGTGAAGTGTACGTGCCCCAAAGGGACATCTGCGTGGATGAGTCCTTAATTTCTTTCAAGGGGCGGCTTGGATTCCGGCAGTACCTGCCCAGTAAAAGGTCCAGGTACGGGATCAAGCTGTATAAACTTTGTGAGAGTACCTCAGGGTACACTCACAAGTTTAGAGTTTATGAAGGGAAGGACTCCCGGATTGAACCCCCTGAATGCCCCCCTGTTCTGGGAGTGAGTGTGAAAATTGTGTGGGACTTGGTGCACCCACTGCTGGATAAAGGTTATCACCTGTACGTGGATAACTTTTATACAAGTATCCCACTCTTCAAGTCCCTCTCTGCGCGACATACCGCAGCTTGCGGTACTGTCCGCAAAAATCAGAAAGGCCTCCCAAAGACGCTAATTGGGCAGCTGCTCAGAAGGGGTGAGAGCAAAGCCCAATGTAGCGACCACCTGTTGGTGGTCAAGTACAAGGACAAGAGGGATGTCCTTCTCTTGACCACCATACATGGTGATGGCTGCACCCTCAGCACTGTAAGAGGTTCCACTACACAGGTCGCCAAACCAGACTGTGTAGTGGGGTACAACAAATACATGGGGGGAGTTGATCTCTCCGATCAAGTCCTCCTGCCGTACAGTGCTTTGAGAAAGGCCAAGGTATGGTATAAGAAGCTGGCCGTGCACATTGTTCAGATGGCAATGCACAACGCTTTCCTTCTGTCTCAATGTGCAGGCCAGACTTCTGCATCGTATCTTCACTTTCAGGAGACAGTTATCAAGGCCCTGATATTTGGCAGTGGTGGCAGAGCGGGTCCCACTACTTCTGGAACTGAAGGACCTCGAATTGTACCGGGCCAGCATTTCCCGGGGCAGATCCCTCACAGCGGAAAAAGGGGTAAGTCACAAAAGAAGTGCCGAGTGTGCTACCGAAGAGGAATACGCAAGGACACTATTTACCAATGTGACACCTGCCCTGACAAACCTGGCCTCTGCATGAAAGACTGCTTCAGAAGATACCCTACCTCCATGGACTATTGAATTAATTTCTGACGTATGAGAACCCGACGAACACTACACAGCTGACGTAGTGTTCGTCAGGTAGTCATACTTCAGTTGTGTAGTGTTTGTCAGGTTGTAATACACAACTGGCATATAACACTACATTATAAAATTGACAAATCAGGAATCCGTTCCAAAAAGGGGGCACTTGTGGGGGAGCTCCAATGATTAGGCACACAGGGGCTCCCCAAACGCGACATGGTTCCAATTTGTTAGCGGACACCATGTCGCGTTTGGAGAGCCCTTAGTGTGCCTAAACGTTGGGGCTCCCCCACAATTGACCCCATTTTGGAAACTAGACCCCCCAAGGCACCTATCTAGATGCATAGTGAGCACTTGGAACCCCCAGGTGCTTCACAAATTAATCCGTTAAAATAAAAAAGTGTGTTTTTTTCCACTTTTTCATTTTTACGAATCAATTTGTGAAGCACCTGGGGGTTCCAAGTGCTCACTATGCTTCTAGATGGGTGCCTTGGGGGGTCTAGTTTCCAAAATGGGGTCACTTGTGGTGGAGCTCCAATGTTTGGGCACACAGGGACTCTGCAAATGCAGCATGCTGTCCGCTAACAAATTGAATGGAAAATCGGCTCAAATTGTTAGCGGACACCATGTTGCATTTGGAGAGTCCCTGTGTGCCCAAACATTGGAGCTCCCCCACAAGTGACCCCATTTTGGAAACTAGACCCCCCAAGGCACCTATCTAGATGCATAGTGAGCACTTGGATCCCCCAGGTGCTTCACAAATTGATTTGTAAAAATGAAAAAGTGGGAAAAAAAATACTTTTTCATTTTTACAAATCAATTTGTGAAGCACCTGGGGGTTCCAAGTGCTCACTATGCATCTAAATAGGTGCCTTGGGGGTTCTAGTTTCCAAAATGGGGTCACTTGTTGGGGAGCTCCAATGTTTAGGCACATCAGGGGCTCTCCAAATGCAACATGGCGTCCGCTAATTATTCAAGCAAATTTTACAATCAAAAAGGCAAATGGGGCTCTTTCCCTTCCGAGCCTTACCGTGCGCCCAAACAGTGGTTTTCACCCACATATGGGGTATCTGCGTGCCCAGGGGAAATTGTACAACAAATTTTGGGGTCCATTTTTTCTTGTTACCCCTGTGAAAATAAAAAAAATTGGGTGTAAAGTAACATTTTTGTGAAAAAAGTTAAATGTTCATTTTTTTCTTCCACATTCCAAAAATTCCTGTGAAGCACCTGAAGGGTTAATAAAGTTATTGAATGTGGTTTTGAGCACCTTGAGGGGTGCAGTTTTTAGAATGGTGTCACTTTTGGGTATTTTCTGTCATAAAGACCTCTCAAAGTGACTTCAAATGTGATGTGGTCCCTAAAAAAATGGTTTTGTAAATTTTGTTGGAAAAATGAGAAATCGCTGGTCAATTTTAACCCTTTTAGCTCCCTAACAAAAAAAAATTTTGGTTCCAAAATTGTGCTGATGTAAAGTACACATGTGGGAAATGTTATTTATTAAGTATTTTGTGTGACATATCTCTCTGATTTAAGGGCATAAAAATTCAAATTTTGAAAATTGCCAAATTTCCATTTTTTTCACAAATAAACGCAAGTGATATCGAAGACATTTTACCAAAATCATGAAGTACAATATGCCACGAAAAAACAATCTCAGAATCAGGGGCATCCGTTGAAGCGTTCCAGAGTAATTACCTCATAAAGTGACAGTGGTCAGAATTGTAAAAATTGGCCTGGTCATTAACGTGCAAACCACCCTCGGGGGTAAAGGGGTTAAACAAATATTCCAGATTTTTCTCCATTTTCTATATTTTATTTTATATTAGAAGATTAGAGTGAGAGTCCTGCTGGTAAATACGCACAGTAAAGCGGAATATGTGGTGTTTATGTGCAATTTATTGATCCAATTCAAATGCAATTTAGAACTCAAGGTTGGATACTAATTGGCTGCAGTTCAAAGTTGAATGTAGCTTTCACTTCTAATTGTTTCCTCTCAACCACCTTCAAGGCTCTTTGATTAATGTCTGGGCTAGCTCATGGTTTACATCTTTAAGTTGAAAAATGCTTTCTATGTTCCAGCTAGTGCCAGCTTCAAGCAATAAAAGATAATCTAATTTCGGCCCTTATCACCATACGTTCCTATCTCCATTCATTTATCATCTGTTTCCCTAATGGCATTGCATTATGACAGGCAAATACTGATTTTATTAATACCACTCATATTGTATATAAAGCCACAGTGAATTTAACATTCCATCAGCATTTTCTTAAAAATACAATGATAAGACTTAAGAAAAAAGATTTCAGTTTAAAAATACTTAACTAACACTTCAAACAAGGATGATATGTTTAAAGCTCGCAG
The DNA here is from genome assembly GCF_046119375.1 of Phyllobates terribilis. Classification (NCBI taxonomy): domain Eukaryota; kingdom Metazoa; phylum Chordata; class Amphibia; order Anura; family Dendrobatidae; genus Phyllobates; species Phyllobates terribilis. Next base: position 479,445,382 of record NW_027362764.1, on the reverse strand, counting down.
TTACACAAGTGTTCTACTTATTTGTGCTGTATTAAAAAACTATAGGCCCCTACTGTGCCTTCGGAGGCTTCTATTTTTGTACACTGGAAAATGTAAAATGTTATAGAGAATAGGGTGCTGTCTGGATGTGCCATGTGAGCCTTCTCCCTCCAAACACAAACCATGTGCCAAACAACAGCCTCCATTTTATAGGCTGTTAACCACACCAAGAGGTGAGGTATGTGGGTAGCTGGACCCGCCCATTCTCTCCTAGCTACCCACAACCCGGCTCCCAGGTGCACCAAACGATCCTCTTAGTGCTTATGTGCACTAGATAAACACTCCGGGCTACATCACAGAGACCAGACATCTCTGTTCTACATACCTCCCATCGACTATGCGACCATCAGCCACCTTACATACCTCCCCCCTCTGCCTACCGCAGTGGGGTTTGGCACCTTCTACTACCAGACAGAGGATTCTCGAGAGGGCATGGGCATTACCATGTAGCTTCTCTGCTCTTTGTTCTACATGTAAGTTGAAGTCCTGTAAGGCTAAAATCCAGTGGGTGACCGTGGCATTTTTTCCCTTTGTTTCCCTCATCCATCTGAGTGGAGCATAGTCGAATACCAATCTAAATTTTTGACCTAGCAGATAGTACCACAACGTGTCCACCGTCCACTTTATGGCCAAGCACTCCTTCTCTATGACCGAATAATTTTTCTAGCAGGAGGACAGCTTTCTACTCAGGTAGAGGACAGGGTGTTCCTCCCCATGTATCTCCTGGGAAAGGACTACTCCTAAACCGACATCTTAGGTATTTGTCTGGAGTATAAACCTTTCTTGAAGTAGGAGGCAACCAGGACCGGTTGCCTACACAGTGCTACTTTCATCTCTTGAAAGGCCGTATCCGCCTCTGCAGTCCACTTGGCCATGGCTGATTTTGTCCCTTTAAGGAGGTCAGTCAGTCAGAAGTGCGGCCATCATGGCGAAGTTTTCGGATGAACGTCCTGTAGTATCCCATGATTCCCAGGGAAGTTGTAACTTGCTTTTTCGACAGCAATCTCGGCCAAGTTTGGATTGTTTCGACTTTAGTAATTTGGGGTTTGATTTCACCTCTACCCACTACATAGCCAAGGTACTTGGCTTATTCTTTCCCCATGGCACATTTCTTTGGGTTTATTGAAAACCCCACCTTCCTCAGAGCATCAAACACCGCCTGGACTTTTTCAAGATGGCTTTCCCAGTTGGGGCTGAAGATAATATCTTCCAGATATTCTTATCGGATGCAAGGATGCAATCCATGGCTCTCTGGAAGGTGGCAGGAGCCCCCTGCAGTACAAAAGGCACCCGGACATACTGGAAGCATCCGCCCAGCGTAGAAAATGCTGCTTCTCCTTGGCTCCCTGTGCCATAGGGATCTGCCAATATCCCTTCGTCAAATCAAAGGTGGTTATGTATCTTGCTGGCCCAAGCCTCTCAATTAGCTCATCGACACGTAGCATGGGATATGCGTCGAATTTGGAGACCCCATTCAACTTCCGATAGTCATTGCAGAATCTCCACTCACTATCAGGCTTTGGGACCAAGACGATCGGGATCGACAAACCGCTGTTGGATTCTTCAATGACACCGAGTTTCAGCATATGAGCCACCTCTTTGAAGATCAACTCTCGTTGGGCCTCAGGTATCTGATAGGGCTTCAAGTTCACTCGCAGCAACTCCTGATATTGCTGTTTCTGGGCCTTCGTTAGTGTTTCTGCTATTGCGATTCCTCCAACGTCACCTTCTGGCTTGCCCAGCAAGTATGGAGTTTCCACATCCTCTCTGTCTTGCCACGGCGTGATGAAGTTGACGTAGTATATCTGGTATGGCTTTCGTTGTCCAGGTTGATGAACCTTGTAGTTCACTTCACCAATTTTTTCCACCACCTCATACGGCCCTTGCCATTTGGCCAAGAACTTACTCTCCACCGTAGGAATTAGCATGAGGACTCGGTCTCCCAGATTAAATTGCCTCACTCTGGCTGACCAATTGTAGACCCTGGCCTGAGCTTCTTGTCCCTGGAGGAGATATTCTTTTACGATGGGCATCACCTTCGCAATCCTCTCTTGCATCAGAGCGACGTACTCAATGACGCTCCTGCAGGGCGTGACTTATAGTGATGAGCGAGCACTAAAATGCTCGAGTGCTCGGTCTGAGTAACGAGCCCAATGTAATTCTATGGGAAACTCGAGCATTTTTACGGTGGCTCCCCTCGGCGGTCTGTAGAGGGCCTAAAAATTGCCCAAATTGATGGGAACAGTGCTCAAATGACATGGGAACAGCATGGGGAAGACCCCTGAAAGCATTTCTGACTCCCAGGTCAATGCTGTCAACAATGTTGTCAGAGGTATTACGCCACTTTTACGGACTCACATAAAACATACAAAAACAAAACCAGTATGGATTTTCCTGGGAAATATGTTAAGGAAAATCCTTTCCAGGGTAATGACTTGTATATCAGGCAAAATAAATATACAAAAACAAAAATGCTCCTCCACACCTTGGGCTATGTTCACACATAGCGTTTTTGATGCGTTTTTGCACTTTTGCATTGCTTTCAACAAAGACCTTATCTGGCCATGTGGTATGTGACACATCATCAGACACATCCTGTTTCATTTATGATGGAGGGACTCTGAAAGTCACAAAGCCTATTTTTATAGGTCCATAAGGCGGCCCTTACTATTCTTAAAGGGACAGCAGTCGGCCCTCGCTATTGTTAGAGAGCCATCAGCCGGCTATGCTTTGTTGTTCCCATTATTAACGAGTAGGACTCCTATACTGTTATTGCGCATGCAGTGATTGCAAGGGCTGCCAAAAATTTGGATGCAACCCAATACCTCTTTGAAGAGACATAGAGGAGGGTCTCAGTAAAAAAAAATGTTCCCATTATAAAGGAGCAGGTCTCCTATAGTGGTAATGCCCATGCTGTGACTGCAAGGGCTGCCAAAATTTAGGAAAACCCCACTAACAATTTAATGACACATAGAGCTGGGCCACAGTACGAATACGACAAGTTCCTATAAGAAAAGAGAGGGTCTGCTATTCAGTTATAGGGTATGCCGTGAGTCCAACGGCTGCCAAAATTTAGGAAAAACCCTACTAACAATTTAAAGACACATAGAGCTGGGCCACAGTAATGACATGTTCCCATTAGAAAGGAGAGGGTCTGCTATTCCGTTATAGGGTATGCAGTGAGTTCAATGGCAGCCAAAATTTAGGAAAAACCCCACTAACAATTTAAAGACCCATAAAGCTGGGCCCCAGTAATGAGTACGACATGTTCCTATTAGAAAGGAGAGGGTCTGCTATTCAGTTATAGGGTATGCAGTGAGTTCAACGCCTGCCAAAATTTAGGAAAAACCCTACTAACAATTTAAAGACACATAGAGCTGGGCCACAGTAACGACATGTTCCCATTAGAAAGGAGAGGGTCTGCTATTCAGTTATAGGGTATGCAGTGAGTGCAACGGCTGCCAAAATTTAGGAAAAACCCTACTAACAATTTAAACACACATAGGGGTGGGTCTCAGTAACGACATATTCCCATTACAAAGGAGAGGGTCTCCCATACTGTTTGCCTATGCAGTGAAACAATGACTGCCAAACATTTAGAGGAACTCCAATGCCCCTTGCAAGAAACGTAGAGGTCAGAGGGCCTCCTGAAAACAATGTTCCCATTATTAGGAAGTGGGTCTCCCATACTGTTTGCCTATGCAGTGAAGCAATGGCTGCCAACAATTTGGAGGAACTCCAATATCCCTTACAAGAGACGTAGATATATTGATATGGTACATATGGTTTTTATATGGTGGTGGAGGATGTGGATGTGGAGAAGGACAAGAGCAAATAGACAAAATTAGGAAGCATATACCCATGTCTGGGTGTGAAGATAGAGGTGCATGTGAATCGAGTTGAACCTCCCAAAAAAAAGATACTGTATTTGAGTTTATTTTACGCTGCTATCATTTAGTGGTGTTGAGAAGTCTGGCCGAATCCAGCCCTTGTTCATTTTTATAAGAGTCAGCCTGTCAGAATTTTCAGTTGACAGGCGGATGCGCCTATAGATTATAATTCCACCAGCGGCACTAAAAACTCGCTCTGACAAAACGCTAGTGGCAGGGAAGGCCAGGACCTCCAAGGCGTAAAGAGTCAGTTCATGCCACGTGTCCAGCTTGGATACCCAGTAATTATAAGGCACAGAGGAATCACAGAGGACGTTGGTACGGTCAGCAAGGTACTCCTTCACCATCTTCTGAAACTTTTCACTCCTTGGAAGAGTACCCCGCACCTCAGGGCCTGTGCGATGGGAGGGTCTGAGAAAACTGTCCCAGAACTTTGACAGTGTTCCCCAGCCTCTGCTGGATTGCATTTGTGTCTCTCTCGCCTGTACTACTTGGTTTTCTAACGAAATATGACCTCTGCCGCCAGCGTTTTCAGATGGGAATTTTTTCAATAATTCCGCATCAAGGTCCTGCTCAGACTGCCCCTTTTTATTAGACCTGTCCTGCGCGGGAATAAGAGACAGAAAGTTCTCCTTGTAGCGTGGGTGTAACAGTGGCATCAACCAGTAATGACTGTCACCCAAAATTTGAACAATGCGAGGGTCACCGGAAAGGCAGCGTAACATAAACTCAGCAATGTGTGCCAGACTGCAAAGAGGCAAGACTTCTGTGTCCTCACCAAGCGAACAACTGACCATGCTCTACTCCTCATCCTCCTCCTCTTCCTCCTCCTCCCTGTCCTCAGGCCATCCACACTGAACAGACAGTATGACAGTTGTGCAGGTAGTACCGTCTATATCACAGGAATCTAGCTCCTGTTATTCCTCCTCCTCCTCTTCCTCATTGTCACCCAATCCACTTTGGGATGACATAGGGCTGGGCTGTGTGGAATCACCCTGTATGGTTCCTTGCTTCATCTCATCGTGCTCCGCCTGCAATGCATCCACTTTAATTGTGAGCAGAGAGCATTTCAGAATGACAGAGCAGCGGTATGGTGATGCTAATTATGGCGTCATCACCGCTCACCATCTTGGTGGAATCCTCAAAGTTTTGGAGCATAGTACATATGTCTGACATCCATGTCCACTCCTTAGGTCTTAGGTGTGGAGTCTGAACTGAATACCGAAGGCCTTGTTGATGCTGGTAGTCAACAATTGCCCTCTTCTGCTCACAAATCCTTCCCAACATCTGCAATGTAGAGTTCCAATGCATGGGGACATCGCAGATTAGTCGGTGAGCTGGAAGCTGCAAACACTGCTGAAGCATGGCAAGAGCGGAGGAAGCTGTAGATGACTTTCTAAAATGGGCACACAGGCAGCGTACTTTGACAAGCAGATCTGGCAAATCTGAGTAGGTTTTGATAAACCGCTGAACCACGAGGTTAAGCACATGGGCCAGGCATGGTACATGTGTGAGCTCGCCTTGCCTCAGAGCCGCCACCAGGTTTCGGCAATTGTCACACATGACCATGCCTGGCTGTAAGGTCAGCGGTGTCAGCCACAGATCTGCCTGCTCTTTCAGAGCTGTCCACAACTCTTCAGCATTGTGCGGTTTGTCACCTAAGCATATTAGCTTCAGCACAGCCTGTTGCCGCTTGGCTGAGGCAGTGCTGCAGTGCTTCCAGCTTGCGACTGAAGTGGTCATTTCAGAGATGGAGTTTGAAGAGGAGGAGGAGGAGGTGCAGGAGTTGTAGAATGTGGGGGCAACCCTGATTGACTCAGGGCCCGCATTCCTCAGGGTCAGGAGGACGTGTTCCGTCCCAAAGTCCCACTGGGTCCCAGCTTCCACTATATTAACCAAGTGTGCCATCAGCGAGATATACCATCCCTGCCAAATGCACTTGTCCACGTGTCTGTGGTTAGGTGGACTTTCCCAGTAACTGCGTTGCTGAGGGTACATCTAATGTTGTGGCACACGTGCTCTTGTAATGCGGGGACAGCACACCGGGAGAAATAGTGGCAGCTGGGGACCGAGTACCGAGGGATGGCCGCCGCCATCAGGTTGCGGAAAGCTTCCGTCTCCACGAGCCTAAAAGGCAACATTTCTAGCGCAAGCTTTTGTGAAATGTGTGAATTTAGTAGTGTGGCCTGTGGGGCGTTGGCTGCGTATTTGCGCTTGCGTTCCAAGAACTGGGGTAGGGACAACTGAACGCTGCACTGAGACAAGGATGTGTATGTGCTTGCTGATGGTGCTGGTTGAGAGTCATCAACGACATGTTCAGGGTAGGAGGTACCTTGGCATGCACCATGGACAGGGGAATTGGCGTGCATGCACAACAGCGGAACAAGCAGTGGTGTCACCCGTAGACACTGTTGCTGGACCCTGGGGTTCGGCCCACTTAGTCGGCTGCTTTGTTGCAATGTGCCTGATCATGCTGGTGGTGGTCAGGCTGCTAGGTTTGCTACCCCTGCTGATGCTGGCCTGGCAGGTGGTGCAAATGGCCTTTTTGGGGTTATCTGCAGTCTTTTAAAAATAACCATACTCGGGAAGACCTAACAGTTGTACTGGCATCTTCCATCATGATGGCGTAACGAGGAACACTTTCCCACCTTGTGTCTGTGGCCACCACATTGCTTCTTCCTGCCTGTTGTGGTGCTACGCCTCCCTCCCCCTGTGTGCTGCTGTCCTCGCTCTGTATGTCCCCCTGCCAGGTTGGGTCAGTTACTATATCATCCACCACCTCATCTTCCACTTCCGTATCCTGGTCCTCCTCCTGACTTTCTGGCAATTGTGTCTCATCATCATCATCCACCTCTTGCGACAGTAATTGCACTTTCCCACCGTCGCCTTCATGTGACCGTGGCTGCTCCAATATTTGGGCATCGCTACACGCATTCCCCTCTTAATTCGCTTGAAGCTGGCCGTGCGAGAGGCCCAAATCTACAAATGGAAAAGTGAACAGCTCTTCTGAGTGTCCAAGTGTGGGATCAGTTGTCTCCGGGCACTCGGCATGGTGGGAGGAAGGAGGATCAGGGTGAGGAATATGTGGTCCAGACTCACGGCTACTGAGACTGGACTGTGTGGAAGACAGGGAGTTGGTGATGGCAAAGTGACTGGAAGCATTATCTGCTATCCAACCAACAACCTTTTGACACTGCTCTCTGTTCAATAGTGGTGTACTGCAGTCCCCTAGTAATTGGGACAGGAAGGTCGAGCGACAAGATGTAGGTGTTTGTTGCGGCACAATTTCAGCTTGCCCACAGCCACGTCCTCAGCCTCTGCATGCACCATCATGTCCACTTCCCCGTCCCTTGCCACGCACCTTGACCATTTTAAATGGAGAACAATATTTTCCACATTCACGAGAAATGGTTAATTTTGGAACGCAGTTATATGTGATACGTCTGACAGAGAACCACGATTTTAAATAGCAGGCCTGTAATTAATTAATACTATTTTTCACAGACACCTAGTGTGAATAGCTTCACCGACACACTGCAACAAAATGAAAATGGAAGAAATTTCTGATTTTGGAAGAGTCTTATAGGTGATATGTCTGACAAAGAACCACGGTTTTAAATAGCAGGCCTGTAATTTACTAATACTATTCTTCACAGACAATTAGCGTGAATAGCTTGACTGACACACTGCAACAAAATGAAAATGGAAGAAATGTCTAATTTTGGAACAGTCTTATTGGTGATATGTCTGACAGAGAACCGCGGTTTTAAATAGCAGGCCTGTAATTTACTAATACTATTCTTCACAGACAATTAGCGTGAATAGCTTGACTGACACACTGCAACAAAATGGAAATGGAAGAAATGTCTGATTTTGGAACAGTCTTATAGGTGATATGTCTGACAAAGAACCACGGTTTTAAATAGCAGGCCTGTAATTTACTAATACTATTCTACACAGAGACCTAGTGTGAATAGCTTGACCGACACTGCAACCAAATGAAAATGGAAGAAATGGCTGATTTTGGAACACTCTTATTGGTAATATGGAAAAAGAAGGAGAGCAAAAAAACTTCGAAAAATCTCCTAGATCATAATGTTGCAAAATTTTATTAGTGAAAATAAATCGGTAATGTGAATCGCAAACTCACATTTGTTACTGTTTTGGTTTTTAATTGGTGGTTAGGGTATTTTTATACTTACACTTTTTTCTTTTTGAGAGCCTCCTTCATGATTTTGTGTTTCTCTTCACCCATCAAGCGCCCATATGGGCATCTTATGAGGACTGACCTATTGGGGGTGTAGTGCCTCCTCCCCCACTCCTTCATCTGTGGGAGTGATTGCGGACCTCCATTCTGTTTTTGGATGTTATGGATATATTATAGCTTTTTAAGCTGCGCTATGAAAAACATTTTTGTAATGGATTTACTTCCTATTGGTCCAAATATTATTGCATAATGTTTATGAATAGCCTTTGTATTTTGTATTGTAATTTTGTACTGTCCTATATACTAAGGTTACAGACATAGCCAATGTGTTGGATTGATAGATACAGATTAATATTTGGTATATATTATTATATATTGATATGGTGTCTGTTATGAAATTGTTTTTTTGTTTGTTTTTATTAAATTTTCATTGTCCCATTGTATACATTGGCTGTCTGTCCATATTTTAATATGTATTGGCACTTTGTTTCCATCCAATTTGGCCATCCCTCATGCAGTTCTGGTTTATGTTTTAGTCTTAGTTTTCTTGAAAAATTTATGAATATATATGTCGACATTGTGAACATTAGATAGTACCATTTCATATTTCTCGTTTTGTTGGTCACCTTCGGTCATCCATGAATGTGGGATGGGCGGTACCATGTCCCCAGTGCCTGCTGCGGTGTCCTCGCCGGCCGTATCTATATGTGCTCGGTGACGCGTGGTTCCCATGTGATCGCGATGTCACGGATCACATGACGCGGTTGCCGTGGATGCAGCGGTGGGGCGCTGACGGCCATGCGTCATGCCACGCCCTCCCTGCGTTCATTGGTTTGAAGTTTACACACCTTCTTTTTCATTGGCTGATGGGGCCTTTTAAACCCTTCCCACCTCCTTGTATGCCACCACCTGATGAAGGCAGCCGTGCCGAAACGCGCGTCAGGGCGAGAACTAGTGAGGAGCACGTCTCTAACCACTGTGGTTGTAAGTATGTTTCTATGATGTGTGTCATACTTATTAAGCAGCCGCTTGAAACCCTTTCCATTCATGTTAATGTTCCAGTTCATAGTTAAGGTGTCATGGTAATATCTACTTGCTGTCCTGGGCACATGTTGTTATATTGGAATTCTCACCGGGCAGGAGTTTTAATTGATTACATCTTCAATTGACCACTCATGACTTACCTTTTGAGCATTCTTATTCCAGCTAAATGTTCCATTATTTCTATATAGAACATACCTTTTCTTGGCAGCATACTTTTCTAATTGACGGATGTGTTTTTTTGCTCCTCATTGGTGCTCCTCCATTGTTTTATCATTCTTTGTGTCTGAGTTTTGCGATTCACATTACCTATTTATTTTCACTAATAAAATTTTGCAACATTATGATCTAGGACGTTTTTCGAAGTTTTTTTGCTCTCCTTCTTTTTCCATGTATTTAACTTTGCTTCGTTAGTCCTCACTACATTGGTCTACATGTCCTTTATTGGGGTATTACCAATTAGGTATAGATATATCTTTTACCCTACTTTTCCAGTGTTTGTGCTACTTATTGGTAATATGTCTGACAGAGAACCACGGTTTTAAATAGCAGGCCTGTAATTTACTAATACTATTCTTCACAGACACCTGGTGTGAATAGCTTGACAGACACACTGCAACAGAATGTAAAAGGAGGCCAATATTTTCCACGTTCAGTTCAAATTTCTGGATTTTTATTGCTGAAATATGGAACAGATCTGGCTTTATTCTGCAGTGAGAACAAGCAAATGGAGCAGAAAAATATTGTACTCTGGATTGCTTTTTAAGCAAATAACTAAAATGAAGATAAAAAATTGGCCCTGGCCCCTGATATCTGGGGTTATGTCTACAAATATCTGTAATTATTACAGCACCAGCAGACAGGATGTTCAATGGACCCTCTTGCACTATATGCACTGCAGTCTGCCACATACACTGCCTGACTGCCTAACTCCTGCTATCACCACTGAATATATGCAGCTGGATTAGTCCTCAGAAGGACTGTTAGTTCAGTTGGATATATATGTTGTGGAATACCTATACTAACTATAAACAAGAAAATCTCTCCCTGACGCAGCAGCACCTCTCCCTACTCTGCCTGATTCTGGGGTAGACTGTGACGAGCATAGCGACGCCAGGTCTTATATAGACCTGATGATGCTGTGCGGCCAGCCAATCACTGTAATACCCACAACAAACATGGCTACGGCATTACAGTGCATGGCAGGCAATCCCGGCATGTTCATTGGCGCTCTAAAGAGCGCCAAACATGCAGGGCGAGGACCCGAGTTCCCGCCTGAGCAACCTGGAAATACTCGCTGAGCGCCGAGCTTGTCGAGCGCAGTGATGCTCAGGCGAGTACCGAGTAGTGGCGAGCACGTACGCTCATCACTAGTGACCTTGGCTTCCCAGGTTTCCTTTGCTACATCCAGGAGACTCCGCGGGTGTCGGCCATACAGGAGTTCGAATGGCAAGACCCCATAGAGGCCTGTGGAACCTCTCAGATGGAAAACAACAGATACGGTATGAGATAGTCCCAGTCTCTACCGTCCTTTTATATAGCCTTCCTCATCATACTCTTTAGAGTCTTGTTAAACCTTTCCACAAGGTCATCTGTCTGAGGATGGTATACTGAAGTCCTCAGTTGGGAGATTTGCAGGACTTTGCATAACTCCCTCATCACCTTACTCATAAAGGGAGTTCCCTGGTGGGTCAGGATCTCCATTGGTAACCCTGTTCGGGAAAAAGCGTGGACCAACTCATGGGCTATATTCTTTGCGGAGGAGTTTCTCAGTGGAATTGCTTCAGGATAGTGGGATGCATAGTTCAGGATAACCAATATATATTGATGCCCAAGTCCATAGCAATTCTCTCGAACGGCTCTTCAAAAATGGGCAATGGCACGAGAGGACTTCGAAAGTGAGAGGTGTGGGCGGTTAACTGGCACATAGAGCAAGACCTGCAATACTTCAATGTTTCCCGTGACATCCAGGCCAATAGAACCTTTGCACGATCCGTTCCTGCGTTTTTTCCACTCCCAGATGTCCCCCCAAGACATGTGAATGGGCCATGTCCAACACCTTCTGTCTATAGGGGTCCAGCACTATTAACTGCTTTACACACTCCTCCCTCACTTTTGTGACCCATTACAACAACTCCCGACTCATTATAAATTTGGGAAACCTTGTGTCAGCCCCCGGCTCCTGTGCAACCCCTTTTATAACAGTGACATTGTTAAAGGCTTCCTTCAGAGTTAGGTCCCTATGTTGGGCAGGCCCAAAATTCTCGCTGGACACCCCTAACTTCGGATTGTCAGATTCAGGGGGCACTACCTCCCCATCCCCCACAAGAACACAAAAGAGAAACCTGTCTGGCTCTGGGTGTGGTGATAACTCATCAGGGTTAACTGGTTTCTTATCTGAGCCAGTGAACCCGAAACCCTTCCCCCACAGATCCCAAAATAAACAAAAGTCCCGGCCTATAATGATGGGGTGCAACAAGTCCTGAACGACGCCGACCTCGTGAGACTCAGTACCGTGGGCCATTTTAATGTCTACTCTGGCCATGGGATAGTCCTTAGTATCACCATGAATGCATCATACGCCGATTTTTTTCCCTGGGATCAGTCTGAAAGGGAGGGTGGCCCTCACAAGGGTCACCAGACTCCCAGAGTCTATCAGTGCCATTACCTCCCGTCCGTTCACCTTCACGGGACATGCTTCAGGTCTCTCACTGGGTGGACAGTTCACACTGAAGGCCGCATAAGCATAAAATGAACAACGGCGTCCTATGCTGCAGTCCATCGGCTCAGGGGTCAGGGGACAACGGGCGGCTATATGGCCTGGGCCGTGGCACCTCCAGCAAACAACATCACCCATAGGGACCTTGGGCATCACCTCTCCAGCCCCTTTGGAATTTGGACACCCCACCCCCTTTTGGGCCTCGGCCCCTTCTTGGGACCCCCAGTATGGAGTGGGCTGCCTTCCCATGGAACCTTCAACCCCTTGGTATCTCTCTTCCAGTCCACCAGTTCATCCGCATTCCAGGGATCACCCTGGGCAACCCAAGTCTGTATGGGCCTCGGCAGGGAGTGCACAAACCGGTCCATCACCACCCGCTCTACCATCTGCACAGGCGTAGAGGACTCTGGCTGTTGCTTCTGGACCAGGTGCAACAGGTCAAACATTTGGGAGCTAGGTGGTTTGTCCAGGTGATATGCCCAGCGGTGAACCCGTTGCACCCTGATGGTCATTGTCACCCCTAAGCGCATGAGAATCACAGTTTTTGGCTTGCCATACTCTTTGGCATCCTGCAAAGCTAAATCATAGTACGCCTTCCGGGGCTCTCCCGTCAAGTATGGCACCAGTACCTCTGCCCACTGCTCTGGCGGAAGTTTTTCCCTTTCGGCGACCCTTTCAAACACCGTCAGGAAGGCCTCAACATCATCCCCCGGGGTCATTTTCTGCAAAACCCGTCTTACCGCCTTCCGGACGTGGGTGTCATCAGCCGGACTTGGGGTTGGGGCGCTCATCCTGCCCTGGATGGCGGTTGCCAGAAGCTGCATCTGCTGCCATTGTTCCTGCTGGTGCTGTTGGATCTGCAGTAACAACAGCCTGTTGTTCTCCTGCTGCTGCTGCGACTGGACCAGGTGTTTCAGCAGGTCCTCCATTTTGTCTGGCGATGCTTGCTGGCTTGCGATAGACTTCACCCAGGACATGCAGTCCTTCCTGTAGCAGTTACAGGTCTCTGCTGGGAACGCTGCCTGCACATCTAACACCAATTGTAGGGATTGTACTCACTCAGGTGCAGTGTGAGGCAAACATGAGACATGTTCCTTGAAATATTCATAGCAGTTTATTGGCTTTATAAACTGGTCAGAAAATAAAATGCAAACAAACAGCCTTTAGGGCAGGCAAAAACAAAGGAAACAGTCCTTTAAGAAAAGTCTTTGGTAAACCGGACCTGTGGTCACACAGGTTGGAACGTATCCAGCACACAGATCAGTCTGGATACAACACACACAGGAAGCCTTCTCCCTCCAAATACAGATCATGTGCCAACCAACAGCCTCCATTTTATAGGCTGTTAACCACACCCAGAGGTACCCTTAACCCAGCTCCCAGGTGCACCAAAAGATCCTCTTAGTGCTTATGTGCACTAGAGAAATACTCCGGGCTACATCACAGAGACCTACCATCTCTGTGATACATACCTCCCATCAACTACGTGACCATTAGGCACTTTACAGCCTGTATATAAGATCATTGAACACAGCTTTAGCATTTGCATGAGAACCAGCATTTTTAATAGCATGATTATCAATATCCATGCAGTAAACAGAAGATTTCACACTTATTGCTTTTGGACAGACTACTCTAGCATCTCTCTTAGCAAATTCCAAAGGTTCTCTGATATTCACCTTTCATCTTTGTATAGAGATTTGACCCCTGAGTTGTGCCAACAAAGGTAATGGTGGCCAATGAAGTGTGTTAGGGTAAGAGGTCCCAGCTATCCAGGTAACAACCAGAGAATTGAGGTCAATAACAAAATCATGTAATTAATACAAAGTGGAAATAGTGGGGTCTAAGCCCAAGGTGCCAGGTAAAGATGTGAGGCAGAAGGATAATCAAATCATCCAAGCATTAAGTCAAGAAAGATGCTCTGGAGGTTAAACAGCAGAGTATATGAGGAATCCAGTATAAGAGCACTAAAGCAGAAAAAAAATTAAAAAACTATCAAGGCACAAAAGTGATTTGAATAGGGTGCTGTGGACACCCATCCTCTGCTGAATGCTCACTAGTATTGGTCTACTAACCGTTGTAGTAATTGGCCACAAAGCAGATCTTATTTATTTTTCTTATTTTACTCGCTTATATAGCACTATTAATTCCACAGCACTTTACAGACTTTATCATCACTGTCACCATTGGGGCTCACAATCTAAATTCATTATCAGTATGTTTTTGGATTGTGGGAGGAAATAGGAGAACCCAGATAAAACCCACACAAACACGGGGAGAATTCCTTGTAGATGTAGTCCTTGGTGGGATTTGAACCCAGGACCCCAGCGCTACAAGTCTTCAATGCTAACCACTGAGCCACAGTGCTGCCCAATATAAGGTCTTTCAATTATATAAAAAGGAAACTGTATTATTCATAGCTGGGCAGCGCTCACACGCTCCGGAAGGAGAGGAGAGAACCCCATTTGGAGGCATTCACAATAGTATGAGTATATCCTGGGTGATGAACTCAACACCCCGCTGAGACATCATCACCACATCCACTTCTATCAACATTGACCATTGATTTGGAGAGGCAACAAACAACAACAGGGGCAGCCGGCGTGGGAGAATGGACAAGTACGTTTGTTACTGTTATTTATGGCTCCAACATATCAAATGTAATGAAAACTACAATATACCTACACAAATCCAAAAAGGAACAAATTACACCAAGTAATCAAAATATACATCTACTGACAATAAAAAGAAGCTTGGACAAGACAATTTAAAACCAGAAACAGATAGAAAAACAGGACAATTACAACAATGAGAGGTGGAGGGACACAGCACAAAAATATGGAGCCGATAATAGTAAACACATGATCTAATATGTGTAGAAGAACATGATGCCAAATAAAAATATAAATAAATATATTATGTAAATCATGATAAAGTGCACAGTGCACAGTTCTCTTCCCAGTGGTTTACAATTGAGATGAAGAAGATAAGGTCAGATCTTACTTTGGAGCGATTACAAGGGATAGCCATAGGATGTGATTCCATACTAGTAATTTATTATCTTATAAGTCATTTCGGATCCAGACCAACTCTTCTTCATATAAAAAAACACTTTCTTAAATTGAGAAGTTACAAAAGAGTGTGCAGTATACCATAAAAAAGTGACCAATATACACTACCATTCAAAAGTTTGGGGTCATTTAGAAATTTCATTATTTTTGAAAGAAAAGCATTTTTTTTTCAATGAAGCTAACATTAAATGAATCAGAAATACACTCTATACATTGTTAATGTGGTAAATGACTATTCTAGCTGCAAACATCTTGTTTTTATTGCAATATCTACATAGGTGTATAGAGGTCCATTTCCAACAACCACCACTCCAGTGTTTTAATGGTACATTGTGTTTGCTAACTGTGTAAGAAGGCTAATGGATGTTTAGAAAACCCTAGAAAACCCTTGCACAAGTATGTTAGCCCAGCTGAAAACTGTTTGGCTGATTTGAGAAGATATAAAATTCACCTTCCTTTGAGCTAGCTGAGAATCTGGAGCATTACAATTGTTTGTTCTATGAAACTCTCAAAATGGCCAGAAAAAGAGAACTTTCATGTGAAACTCGACAGTCTATTCTTGTTCTTAGAAATGAAGGCTATTCCATGCGAGAAATTGCCAAGAAACTGAAGATTTCCAACAATGGTGTGTACTACTCCCTTCAGAGGAGAGCACAAACAGGCTCTAACCAGAGTAGAAAGAGAAGTGGGAGGCCCCGCTGCACAACTGAGCAACAAGACAAGTACATTATAGTCTCTAGGTTGACAAGTCGACGCCTCACAGCTCCTCAACTGGCCGATTCATTAAATAGTACATGCAAAACGCCAGTGTCAACGTCTACAGTGAAGAGGCGACTCCGGGATGGTGGCCTTCAGGGCAAAGTGGCAAAGAAAAAGCCATATCTGAGACTGGCTAATAAAAGGAAAAGA
Organism: Phyllobates terribilis; assembly: GCF_046119375.1. NCBI lineage: Eukaryota > Metazoa > Chordata > Amphibia > Anura > Dendrobatidae > Phyllobates > Phyllobates terribilis. The sequence continues at coordinate 479,429,506 of NW_027362764.1, read as the reverse complement.
TTAATATGGGCAAAAGAACACAGACATTGGACAGAGGAAGATTGGAAAAAAGTTTTATGGACAGACGAGTCAAAGTTTGAGGTGTTTGGACCACACAGAAGAACATTTGTGAGACGCAGAACAACTGAAAAGATGCTGGAAGAGTGCCTGACACCATCTGTCAAGCATGGTGGAGGTAATGTGATGGTCTGGGGTTGCTTTGGTGCTAGTAAAGTGGGAGATTTATACAAGGTAAATGGGATTTTGAATAAGGAGGGCTATCACTCCATTTTGCAATGCCATGCCATACCCTGTGGACAGCGCTTGATTGGAGCCAATTTCATCCTACAACAGGACAATAACCCAAAGCACACCTCCAAATTATGCATGAACTATTTAGGGAAGAAGCAGGCAGCTGGTATTCTATCTGTAATGAAGTGGCCAGCGCAGTCACCAGATCTCAACCCCATTGAGCTGTTGTGGGAGCAGCTTGACCATATGGTACGCAAAAAGTGCCCATCAAGCCAACTTGTGGGAGGGGCTTCAGGAAGAATGGGGTGAAATTTCTCAAGATTACCTCAGCAAATTAACAGCTAGAATGCCAAAGGTCTGCAATGCTGTAATTGCTGCAAAGGGAGCATTGTTTGATGAAAGCAAAGTTTGAAGGAGAAAATTATTGTTTCAAATAAAAATCATTATTTCTAACCTTGTCAATGTCTGGACTATATTTTCTATTCATTTTGCAACTCATTTGATAAATAAAAGTATGAGTTTTCATGGAAAACACAAAATTGTCTGGGTGACCCCAAACTTTTGAGCGGTAGTGTATAAAGGTCAGAGTTCAGACACAAAAATACAATAGAAATAGTATTAAAACATACAGTGTAGTATAAGTAATATTGATGCATGATTTTAATGGTTTACAATGTATTTTTCTCATTACATACGCAAATGTTGGACAATGTCAGGGCAAACTAATTAACCCATCATTATGGTAATTGGCCAGTTGTATATGTAGAACACATTGTAATTCTAAATGGCCAACATATTTTGCGTGGGAAGAAGGTAGACATTCATGTCTATGAAGCAATTTGCATATTTTTTGAGTCAGTTTAATTTGTTTAGTGAACAATATTTCTACTGAAGAATTCTGACACATCAATACTGTACTGTACAAATTTATATTAGTAAAAGATATGATTTTACTTAAAAATCACTGTAAAATCATTGCTCATTTTTATAGATAGATACAATGGAGAAAATAAGTATTTGATTCACTGCCGACCGATTTTACAAGTTTTCCCACCTGCAAAGAATGGAGAGGTCTGTAATTTTTATCGTAGGTACACTTCAACTGTGAGAGACAGAATCTAAAAATAAAAAACAGAAAATCACATTGTATGATTTTCAAATTGCATGAAATGATCACCTACCAATCAACAAGAATTCTGGCTCTTACACAGCTGTGCGTTTACCTTTAAGAAGTCCTCCTATTCTGCACTCAATGTGACTTGACCCCTGGGCCGTGGGGTACCCGGAACCGGGCTTCAGTGCGATGATAGGGGTAGTAGTGGCAACCCGATCCCGTGGCTCAGGGTGGTCAGACCAAATGCTGTGGTGGTCTATTTGTAGTTATGAATGTCCGACTACACCACCCGTGGATCGCTGTCAGGGATGACCGCCGCTGCAAGGCAGACCGCTGAGGCTGATGTCGGTGTGCAGCACAGGGATAGGATAACTCCCCACGGGAAGAGTGTAGCCTCAGGGCAGCGTATGTGAATGCTGGGGGTGATAGTGCAGGCCGCAATAATAAGAGTTCAGAGTCTTCTTCAAACAGTCCAAGGTCCCTGAGCTGGCCGTGTACTTCGCCTGTATGGCTTGCGACTCGGGCCTTAGGTACCTTTTGCCTCCTCGTGCTGTACTGGTCCCTCTGTGTGGCGGAGCCTCCAGGCTTCTTAGGCCAAGGGACCTGAAATCCATCGCGGGTTGGTTCTCTGCTGCTGGGCTTACAACCCTGACAGCCTCGGACCCCAATGTCAAGTTGTTTAGTTCTCTCAGCCAGGACCGGCTCTCGTCGCCTCTGTCCCTGGCTCGCAGCTTCTCCTCTGCCTCACGGACTCCTCGGCTACAGCTGAACTGTCCCTACTTCTCTGGGACCAGTTTCAGTCTTGAGCTAGGTCGTCCAGTTATCTCTAACCCTGCCCCCAGTTCCAGCTTTTATAGGGGCAGCCAGCTCCCCCTACTGGCCTGGGACAGGAGGTGCTGTATGCTAATTGTCCCTGACCAGGGAACCTCCCTCCTGCTCTCAGACACAGCCTTGAATATTTTTGGCATCCAGGCCTGGGGTGACACATTCCCCCCTAGTAAAGTTTAGTACTCCGGGACTAAGCCTTTTTGGCCAAAAACAAACACGGTAACCTATGCACGACCATAAGCACAACATTAATACATGGCAACAAACAAAACACAACTGAGTTCTTTAGGTCACAGTGTGGTCTGTGACCGGGTGTCAATATCACCAGCAAAGGGGGAGGGTCACAGTATGATCCGTGACCGGGTGTCCATTTCACCAACACAACGGGAGCCTTAACCAGGTGGGGGTCTGTCCTTGCCCCGAGTCCTTGACAGTCTTTATTAATTCCTTTGGTTAGGCTCCGAACATATTTACAAGGAAGTCCTGGTTACTCAAAGTTCATAACCTGTTAGTCCATAAAATCAACTGAAAGAAACTGAAAAGGCATAATTACTGGTCATGCAATTAATGGTTTAAACATCTCCTGGGCTGCTGGCATGGGTTCTTCTGCCTCCGGGGCTGCTTGTTCCTCTTGTTCTTCCTGCTCTCCTGTAGGCTCCTGCTGGGTTGGCTGAAGGAAGTGTAGGACGGGTACCCCTACCGCGTCATTTATCCGAGTCCAGGTCAGGGGGAACTCTCCGAGAACAGTGCTGACCATTTCTTCCTTGTCCTCTGCGGGTTCAAGGTTATCTTGATCTTCTCTTGGACTCTGCAGTTGCTCGGGGCACCGTTTTAGGTGGTCTCTGGAGACAGTGCTAGTGGTTTCTCCTCCATCCTTGGTAATTACACATACCTTCGGGTTGTTGTGGTCGGACGGCAGTACTGTGTACGGGTCCCTCTCCCACTGGTCATCTAGCTTGTGAAGCCTTCTCTTCCGCTTCAGGACCTGCTCACCAGGTTCCAGGGGACCAGCAGGGGCATGTTGGTTGAAGAGCCTCTCTTGCTTTTCTCTCGCTTGAGCCAGACTCCTCTCCACACTCTCCTGTACCTTCTTGTACTGTAGCCGCCATTCCGTATCACAGTCCGCATCTGGGGAGGTGTCCTCGGGTGTCAGGACTCCCATCTCCAGGTCTATAAGCAGCTTACCTGGTTTTGCTCGCATCAGGTAAGCCGGGGTGCAGTTGGTAGCACTCACCGGGATATGGTTGTATAAGTCTATCAGGTCTGGCAGCTTCTCCGGCCACAGGCTGCATTCTTCCAGGGGCAACGTCTTGAGGAGATCAATGACGATATTGTTCATTTTCTCACACAGCCCGTCGGTTTGCGGGCGGTAAGGCATTGTCCGAATCTTCCTACAGCCGTAGAGGTTGCAGAACTCCTGGAAGACTTCCGCCTCAAACGCTGGACCTTGATCTGTCAAGACCTGTTCCGGATACCCGCGTGGATGGCAGAAGTGTTGTTGGAAGGCTCTGGCCGCTGTTTGGGCTGTCAAGTCTTTAACCGGGACCACCACCAAGAACCGTGAGTAGTGGTCCACAATCGTGAGGGCATAGATGTAGCCGGACCGGCTTGGAGCCAACTTCACTTGGTCCAGAGCTACCAGCTCAAGAGGCTGCCTGGTGACGATGGGCCTCAAGGGTGTCTTCTGGCTGGTACGGTCGTTCCTTCTGAGGTGACATGGGCCGCAGTCCCTGCACCACTTCTCTATGGCCCCTCTCATACCGATCCAGTAGAACCGCTCTCTCAGTAGGAACTCAGTTTCTTCCACCTGAAGTGTCCCGCTCTGTCATGGTAGGCCTCCAGGACCACTGCTGCATCCCGTCTCGGGACCACTACCTGCCTGGTTAGCTCGTGCGTCCGGTGGTTGACAAGCCTTCTGCACAGCTTACCTTCATAGAGGAATAGCCTGCTTTTCTCCTTCCATAACTGCTTGGCTTCCTCTGGAGCATCCGGGCCAGGGCTAGTGTCTGCCTGGGTTAACAGGTCTTTCACCAGTCGAACTGCAGGGTCACTATCTTGCGTTTCAGCCCAGCCGTGGTGGGGTAAGGGGTTGAACATGACGGTGGTTAGGTCTTTGTCTCTAACCCGGTGAGAATACTGAGTGGCCCCATACCGGTGGAGCGCAGGGAGCTCTACTTCCTCCAGCTCTTCCGAGTCTTCCTCTCCTTCGGGTAGGTGGGGCATTCTTGATAGGGCGTCTGCATTGGCGTTGGTTCTGCCTGCCCGGTATTTGATTGTGAAGTCATAATTTGATAGCCGGGCCATCCACCGCTGTTCTAGGGCACCTAGTCTTGCGTTGTCCAGGTGTGTCAATGGGTTGTTGTCCGTGTACACAGTGAACTTTGCGGAGGCCAGGTAATGTTTAAACTGTTCTGTGACGGCCCACACCACTGTCAAGAATTCTAGCTGGAAGGGGCTGTAATTCTCCGGGTTCCTTTCAGTGGGCCTCAGCTTCCGGCTGGCGTACTCGAGCACCCTTTCTCTGCCCTGTTGGTTTTGGGATAGTACAGCTCCTAGCCCAACATTACTGGCGTCTGTGTGGAGGATAAAAGGCTGGCCATAATCGGGGTAGGCCAGGATCTCATCCCCTGTGAGGGCCATCTTCAAATGGCGGAAGGACTCCTCTTCCGGCTTGTCCCACTTGAAGGGTGGCTTTTGACTTCTGGATTTAGACTGACCTATCAGGAGGTCCTGCATTGGAGCCGCCATCTTTGTGAACCCGGGGATGAACCTTCGGTAGTAGCCTACCAACCCGAGGAACTGCCTCACTTCTTTGATGTTTGAGGGGCTTGGCCAGCTCTTGATTACTGTGACCTTGTCGGGGTCGGGGGCTACTCCTTCTGCACTCACCACGTGCCCCAGGTACTGTACCTTCAGCTTTAACAGATGGCACTTGGAGGGTTTCACTTTCATGCCATAGCCTGCCAGGGCTTCGAACACCTCTGCCCGGTGTTTTAGATGGTCCTCGTAGGTCTTCAAATAGACGATCACGTCGTCCAGGTAAAGTAGGACCGTCTCGAAGTTTCGGTGCCCTAGACAGCATTCCATCAGCCTCTGGAAGGTCCCGGGTGCATTGCAGAGCCCGAATGGCATACAGTTGAATTCACTCAATCCCATCGGGGTGGTGAAGGCGGTCTTCTCCTTGTCAGCCTCTGCCACAGGAACTTGCCAGTACCCGCTAGTAAGGTCCATAGTAGAGAAGAAATTAGCTGATTTTAGTGCGGCTAAACACTCCTCTATCCTAGGTAACGGGTACGCGTCTTTATGGGTGATACGATTGATTTGTCTATAGTCCACGCACATTCTCATTGTACCGTCTTTCTTTTCTACCAGAACCAAGGGGGCTGCCCAGGGGCTACAGCTGTCTCTAATGACCCCGGCTTCTTTCATCTCTCTCAGCATGCCCTTTGCGTTCTGATAATATGCGGGGGGTACAGGTCAGTATCTCTCTTTTATTGGTGGGTGGCTTCCCGTGGGGATGTGGTGTTCTACCCCTTTCACCCTGCCGAAGTCTAGCGGGTGCTTACTAAAGATTCTCTCGTACTCCTGAACCACCCGGTAGACTCCTTGTTTTTGGTGCAAGGGAGTGGAGTCAGCACCCACGTGGAGTTTCTGGCACCAGTCCTCCTTAGGTTTCTGGGAGCCATTACCCTCCACCGGGGGAGATGGAGGCAGGGGTTCCACGACCCTGAGAGCATTGTGTTCGACGGCAAACAATTTGGCTAGTGTAGCGTACCAGGGCAAGTGTACTTCCCTTTCCCCGATGTTTAAGATCCGGACGGGCACCCTTCCATGGCGGACATCAACCACCCCCCGGGCTGTCAAAATGGTGGGCCTGCTGTCTGAGTACACGGGTTCTACCATGGCTTGGTAGTCTCTCCCTCTTAACCCGATTGCAGTCCAACACCAGATCATCATTTCACTTTTGGGAGGCATGGCAATGGGGAACGGGTCGCTCGTCCTCACGCTACCGATCTCACCACCAGACAGTTCTACCTGTTGCCGTCTCATCAGGGCTCTTATCTCCTTCTGGAGGACCCTCTGTTGGCTGGAGCTCGCATTCTTCGCCACCTGCTGCAAAATTGCAATCACTTCTGAAAGACAATTTTCAATCATGTTAGTACCCAAGGTTATTTTAGGGTGACTTTCTCGACGGTCAATGTCCACAATGATCACTCCCTGTGCCGGCAGTTCAACTTTACCAATCTTAAGGTTCATCTCTCTGAACCCCACCTGCGGCACGAGCTGGCCATTGCTGGCGATGATGCTCAAGTCACTGTCTGGAAAGCGGGTTATGTCAGTGTAACTCCAGTACACTTGGGACCCGGTGTCCAGCAGTGCACTCATGGGGATACCGTCCAGCACTACGGGTAAAACCGGGCATCCTCCTACGTACTTTTCACGCCAATTAGACGGGCCTGGTGACCTTATGCCTGGGGGTTGGCCCTCTGCCCCAGGTCGGACCCATTTAAAGTACAGTACCTGGCTATGTGTCCTGGCTGGCTGCAACGGCGGCAAATTGGCTGTTCATCCTCAGTGTAACGGTCGGCGGGCCTTCCTCTGAATGACGGGATCCTCCTCTGTTGACGCCACGGGACATCCTCTGGACTGGAAGCCAGCTTGATTGGTCTTGACGGTTACATCTGCAATGACTGTACGGTCCTGGTCAATGCAGCCACACTCTTTGTTAGTTCTTGGACCTGATGGTGCAGGTTTGCAGGCTGGGATGGATTTAGGGCCTGTGCATCAGCCCCCCCAAGGTCTGCGGGATAGGGCGCCGCCCCCTGGTGGTAAGTGATGGCAGGGCGCCGGGAAGCTACAGCGCCACCTGGTGCGGGTTCTCGGAGCACCCGGATGGCCCTATCCTTGAACTGCGCAAAAGTCAAATCGGGGTTCTGTAGGGCCATGAGGCGCAGCTGGGTTCTGTGGGCGCTGGACAGCAGAACTTCTATGAACTGGTCAGTCAACACTTTATCGGTGTCCTGCACGCTGCCAGGGTTGGCTTGTCTGATTGCTCCCAGGGCTTCTTGCAGGTTTAAGGCATAGTCCCTGATACTATCTTGGGCTCGCTGCTTACAGCCATAGAACCGCATTTTGATCTCTCCTGAGGTACGGGTGTCAAAGGTACCCCGCAGCCGGGTCAGAATGTCCTTTACAGTCCTTTTTTCCTCATCTGACCATGATTTCACTTCCTGCTGGGCTGTACCGGTTAGCTGCCCCGTCAGAATGCTCACTTTCTGTTCTTCTGTCAGGGGATAAACTTTAAATAAACTGTGCAGTCTTTCCTTAAAGTCAGTTAATGTATGGGATTCCCCTGAGTATTGGGGCAGCCAGGCCGCTCCGGGGATGTAGGGCATGGAGAACGGCATCACCGCTGCGGCAGCCACGCTGGTGGTAGAGGGGGCCTCCGCTTCCGACATCTTTCTCCCCCCTAGTTAACCGTGGCCTACCTTCCGATGATCCTCTTCCGTAGGCCGCGGCTCCGCTGGTGCTGCTCCGGGCGAGGCCTAGTGTTGAGCCACCCCCGTAGTGTTCGAGTTCAGTTCGGTTCGTCGAACACCCTTGTGTTCGCCGAACTGTTCGTCGAACTGTTCGTCGAACACCTTCGAACACCGTTAAAACCAATGGCAGGCAAACAAAAACACATAGAAACACATAGAAAACACCTTCAAAGGTGTCCAAAAGCTGACAAACTGCTCAGAAGACATAACTAACACATGGAAAAGTGACAAGTACATATAGTCATGTGAAAAGAAAAGAGGTGGAGGAGTAAAAGGAGGGGGAGACACAGATATAGGCACATCATGCCCTTCTAAAATCCAAAAAGTGAGAAGCCGACACGGCCAGTCCGTTCCTGCCCGTGCCACCTCCGTTTGTGCCAGAGCTGCGGTGGACCCTGACGGCCAGCCCCCCTCTCCCAATACTGGTGCCTGTCCGCTGGTGGGTTGAGCGAGCCCCCCTGTGGTGGAGGCAGCTCTAAGCTTTTTAATTTAAATTGTCTCTCTAATTTGAATGAATACACTTTAAATCCTTTTACAAGGATCTATTGAAGGGCAAGTCTCATGCCAGCAGCCGCGTAATTCCAGCTCCAGTAGCGTCCACTAAAGCTGCTGCAGTTAAAAAGCTTTTATAAGGATCGAGCTCGGCTGTCCACCGCAAGGCGTCCTACCGCCAGTCCCAGCCCCTATGCCTTGGGGTGCCTCCTGATGCTCTTCACTGAGTATCCCGTGGTCCCGAAGCATTTCCTTTGAAAAAATTAAGTGTCCAAACTACAGGTGGTGTAGCTTGCTTAACAGCCGGGATGATCCGCTGAATAGCAGACACTGCTACTAGGCACAAAGTATTTCCTGGGCTAGATGCAGTTAAAAATTTGTAATTAGATACTCTCGTTGGATGCTGAGAAAGCATTCCATAGAGTCTCCTGGCACGCCATATATTATTCTCTTAACCCCTTAATAACATCTGACATACTAATACGCGTCTGTGCCCTGGGACTTAAGAGCCAGACCCGTATTAGTACGTCATATCTTTAATGCGGCACCGCGACTTAAGTCGCGGTGACAGCATTAAAGTTACGGTGCCATCTTACCTCCTGGTAGATGGCGTCATCATCCTGGGGGCTGTCGCCGCCCCCCCCGCACCAGCGATCGCTGTGATTGACTGTTCAAATCTGAACAGCCAATCACAGCATTTCTCACTGTTTCCGGCAATGTGATTGCCGGAAACAGTGATCTGCAGCCTAGGATCGGTGCTCCTATGAGCACCGATCCTAGACTGTTGCTAGGACACCCCAGCCCTGGCCCCGGACTGCTATGATCGGTGCGATCGCCGATCACATCGATCGCACCGATCGTAGCGCGACCGCGCGGTGACAGGGCGGTCATGGGGCGGTGACCGGCTTGTGACCTGCCTGTCACCGCCCCATGACCCCGTGTAATGTGACTCAAGCCCCCAGACTGCTGTGATTGGAGCGATCGATGATGACATCGATCGCTCCAATCAGAGTACCTGAATACAGGTGACCAGGCGGTCACAGGGAGGTGTCACCCCTCTGTGACCCCCTGTGGTGCGTGCTCTGCTCCAGCCATGTCTGATTGGTGCAATCAGTGTCACCAATCAGATGGCTGGGGCACAACATGCACCACAGGGGGTCACAGAGGGGTGACACCTCCCTGTGACCGCTTGGTCACCTGTATTCAGGTACTCTGATTGGAGCGATCGATGTCATCAATGATTGCTCCAATCAGATTACCTCCACCTGTCACCACCCCATCATCACCCTGTGACCGCCCTGCAGACCCTCACATTTGGTGAGGATTTCTACAGAGCGATCACATCTGATGTGTCTGTGCTGGGCCTTGTAGTGCCACAGAATATTCTGTGACACCACAAGACCATCTTCTCACTGTTCCAGTCGCTGCTGCTGCCGCTGCTCCTGGATCTTCTGTTCCAGCGTCCTGGATCTTCTGCTCCAGCTCCTGGATCTTCTGCTCCTGACCTGCTGTGGTTCCTGCTCCAGAGCCTGCTGCTGATCCTGCAGAGAAGACTTTGGTAAGTCTGTTCTCCCCTCATCCACCCCAATCCCCCCTCCCCCCTCTTTTTACCCCCCCTTACTTTTTTTTTCTGCGTCCTGCAGCGGTCTCCAGCTCTGGTCCGAGTCTCCAGCTCCACTCCCAGTCACCAGCGCCGGGCTCCTGGTCACCAGCGCCGGGCTCCCGGTCACCAGCGCCGGGCTCCCGGTCTCCTGCTCTGGGTCTTCTGTTCCAGTCCTGCTGACCCTTTGGTAAGTCCATCTCTGATCTCCCCTCATTCACCCCAATCCCCCTCTTCCCACTCCCCTGTCTTTTTACCCCTCTTCCCACTCCCCTGTCTTTTAACCCCCCTTCCCACCCCAGTGTCCCTGTTAATTCTTTTGCTTATGATCTCCAGCTCCAGTACCGGTGTCCTGCACCGGGCTCCTGGTCTCCTGCACCGGGCTCCTGGTCTCCTGCACCGGGCTCCTGGTCTCCTGCTCCGGGCTCCTGGTCTCCTGCTCCGGGCTCCTGGTCTCCTGCTCCGGGTTCCTGGTCTCCTGCACCGGGCTCCTGGTCTCCTGCACCGGGCTCCTGGTCTCCTGCACCGGGCTCCTGGTCTCCTGCTCCGGGCTCCTGGTCTCCTGCTCCGGGCTCCTGGTCTCCTGCTCCGGGTTCCTGGTCTCCTGCTCCGGGTTCCTGGTCTCCTGCTCTGGGTCTTCTGTTCCAGTCCTGCTGACCCTTTGGTAAGTCCATCTCTGATCTCCCCTCATCCACCCCAATCCCCCTCTTCCCCCTCTTCCCACTCCCCTGTCTTTTTACCCCTCTTCCCACTCCCCTGTCTTTTAACCCCCCTTCCCACCCCAGTGTCCCTGTTAATTCTTTTGCTTCTGATCTCCAGCTCCAGTACCGGTCTCCTGCACCGGGCTCCTGGTCTCCTGCACCGGGCTCCTGGTCTCCTGCTCCGGGTTCCTGGTCTCCTGCTCCAGGCTCCCGGGCTCCTGCTCTGGGTCTTCTGTTCCAGTCCTGCTGACCCTTTGGTAAGTCCATCTCTGATCTCCCCTCATCCACCCCAATCCCCCTCTTCCCACTCTCCTGTCTTTTTACCCCCCTTCCCATCCCAATCCGCCTCACCCCAGTGTCCCTGTTAATTCTTTTGCTTCTGATCTCCAGCTCCAGTACCAGTCTCCTGCTCCGTGCTCCTGGTCTCCTGCACCGGGCTCCCGTCTTCCTGCTCCGGGCTCCCGGTCTCCTGCTCCGGGCTCCCGTCTTCCTGCTCCGGGCTCCCGGTCTCCTGCTCCGGGCTCCCGGTCTCCTGCTCCGGGCTCCCGTCTTCCTGCTCCGGGCTCCCGGTCTCCTGCTCCGGGCTCCCGGTCTCCTGCTCCGGGCTCCCGTCTTCCTGCTCCGGGCTCCCGGTCTCCTGCTCCGGGCCCCCGGTCTCCTGCTCCGGGCCCCCGGTCTCCTGCTCCGGGCCCCCGGTCTCCTGCTCCGGGCCCCCGGTCTCCTGCTCCGGGCTCCCGGTCTCCTGCTCCGGGCCCCCGGTCTCCTGCTCCGGGCCCCCGGTCTCCTGCTCCGGGCTCCCGGTCACCAGCGCCGGGCTCCCGGTCACCAGCGCCGGGCTCCTGCTACGGGCTCCCGGTCCTGAAAGAACAGAGAGGACTTTGGTAAGTAATCTGATCTCCCCTCATCCAACCCAATTCCCCTCTTCCCACTCCCCACACATTTGTGCGCACATCCAGCAGCCGCCGAGTATTGATCGGTGGCATAGTTCACCAATCCACACTCGTGCTCGCTGTTTGCACCACATACAGTATTTCCTTTTTCCACACACTCTAAATAAAGTACTGACACACACACACTCAAAGAATTGACACACACGCACCACATACATAACAAACAATGTCCTGCTCATCCCAAACTCATTATTCAGCGGAGGAGGCATACGCTATTCTTGCCTCCGACACTGACAGTGAGGGTGAGGATCCCACATTTCTTTGTTTTTCTGACTCCTCGTCGTCTTCCTCCTTCTCTTCTTCCTCCTCTTCCTCAGGTTCTGCTGGCCCGCCCCGCCGTCGTCGCAGGAGAGATGTTCCAGCGCCCCCCACTACTGAGCCTATATGGACTTCGCCCCCCGAAAATTATGAGCTGCTGATTCCTGATTTCGTAGCGGAATCAGGAATCAAGTTTGACACCACCGGCCTCACAGAAATAGACTTTTTCAAAGTCTTTTTCTCTGAGGATTTTATAAACCTCATGGTGGGCCAAACTAATTTATACGCTCATCAATTTTTAGAACAAAACCCCTCTTCATCATTTTCTAACTGGTCTCCTGTAGACGCAGTAGAAATGATGAAGTTTTGGGGCCTGGTCCTTCTTATGGGGATCTTGAGGAAGCCCGAGCTTCGGCAATACTGGAGTGTTGACGTTTTGTATAACACTCCAGTGTTCCGAATGGTCATGCCCCGGACACGTTTTCAGGCCATCTACAAGTTCTTGCATTACCAAGATAATGCAAGGTGTCCTGCACGCGATGACCCGAACTTTGATCGTCTTTTCAAAGTTCGGCCGGTCATCGAACACTTCAACAACAAGTTTGGTGAAGTGTACGTGCCCCAAAGGGACATTTGTGTGGATGAGTCCTTAATTTCTTTTAAGGGGCGGCTTGGATTCCGGCAGTACCTGCCCAGTAAGAGGGCAAGGTATGGGATCAAGCTGTATAAACTTTGTGAGAGTACCTCAGGATACACTCACAAGTTTAGAGTTTATGAAGGGAAGGACTCCCGGATTGAACCCCCTGAATGCCCCCCTGTTCTGGGAGTGAGTGGGAAAATTGTGTGGGACTTGGTGCACCCACTGCTTGATAAAGGTTATCACCTCTACGTGGATAACTTTTATACAAGTATCCCGCTCTTCCAGTCCCTCTCTGCGCGACGTACCACAGCCTGCGGTACTGTCCGCAAAATTCAGAAAGGCCTCCCAAAGACGCTAATTGGGCAGCTGCTCAAAAGGGGTGAGAGCAGAGCCCAATGTAGCGACCACCTGTTGGTGGTCAAGTACAAGGACAAAAGGGATGTCTTTTTCTTGACCACCATACATGGTGATGGCAGCACACTCAGCACTGTACGAGGTTCCACTACACAGGTCGTCAAACCAGACTGTGTAGTGGGGTACAACAAGTACATGGGGGGAGTTGATCTCTCTGATCAAGTCCTCCAGCCATACAGTGCTTTGAGAAAGTCCAGAGTGTGGTACAAAAAGCTGGCCGTGCACATTGTACAGATGGCAATGCACAATGCTTTCCTTCTGTCACAATGTGCAGGCCAGACTTCTGCGTCGTACCTTCAGTTTCAGGAAACAGTTATCAAGGCCCTGATATTTGGCAGTGGTGACAGAGAGGGCCCCAGTACTTCTGGAATTGAAGGACCAAGAATTGTACCAGGCCAGCATTTCCCAGGGCAGATCCCTCACAGCGGAAAAAAAGGAAAGTCACAAAAGAGGTGCCGAGTGTGTTATAAAAGTGGAATACGCAAGGACACCATTTATCAATGTGACACCTGCCCTGACAAACCTGGCCTGTGTATGAAAGACTGCTTCAAAAGGTACCATACTTCGATGGACTATTGAATTAATTTCTGAAGTATAACAACCTGACGAACACTGCACAGCTGACGTAGTGTTCGTCAGGTTGTCATACATCAGTTGTGTAGAGTTCGTCAGATTGTCCTACACAACTGATGTATAACACTACATTACAAAATTCAAAAATCAACTAACACTACCAAAAAGGGGGCACTTGTTAGGCATTTCACTGTTTAGGCACATCAAGGGCTCTGAGAACATGACATGACGCCCGCAGACCATTCCATCAAAGTCTGGGATCAAAAGCGTCACTCCTTCCCTTCCGAGCCCTTACATGCGCCCAAACAGTAGTTTTTTTCCAACACATGGGGTATATGAGTACTCAGGAGAAATTGCACAACAACTTATGGGGTGCAATTTCTCCTAGTACCCTTGTGAAAATATTTTTTTTTGCATTTTTGTGGAAAAAATGTTTTTTTTTTATTTTCACAAGTCAACATTATGATTTTCTGAGAGGCACCTGGGGGTTCAATGGGCTCACCACACATCTATATAAGTTCCCTGGGGGGTCTAGATTCCAAAATGGGGTCAATTGTGGGGGAGCTCCAATGTTTAGACACACAGGGGCTCTCGAAACGCAACATGGTGTCCGCTAACAAATTGGAACCATGTCGCGTTTGGAGAGATCCTGTGTGTCTAAACATTGGAGCTCCCCCACAAGTGACCCCATTTTGGAAACTAGACCCCCCCAAGGCACCTATCTAGATGCATAGTGAGCACTTGGAACCCCCAGGTGCTTCACAAATTGATCCATAAAAATGAAAAAGTGGTTTTTTTTCACTTATTCAATTTTAAGAATCAATTTGTGAAGCACCTGGGGGTTCCAAGTGGTCACTATGCATCTAGATAGGTGCCTTGGGGGGTCTAGTTTCCAAAATGGGGTCACTTGTGGGGGAGCTCCAATGTTTGGGCACACAGGGACACTTCAAATGCAACATGGTATCCGCTAACAAATTGTCGGCTCAAATTGTTAGCGGATACCATGTTGCATTTGAAGAGTCCCTGTGTGCCCAAACATTGGAGCTCCCCCACAAGTGACCCCATTTTGGAAACTAGACCCCCCAAGGCACCTATCTAGATGCATAATGAGCACTTGGAACCCCCAGGTGCTTCACAAATTGATTTGTAAAATTGAATAAGTGAAAAAAAAACACTTTTTCATTTTTATGGATCAATTTGTGAAGCACCTGGGGGTTCCAAGTGCTCACTATGCATCTCAATAGGTGCCTTGGGGGGTCTAGTTTCCAAAATGGGGTCACTTGTTGGGGAGCTCCAATATTTGGGCACACAGCGGCTCTCCAAATGCAACATGGTGTCCGCTAACAAATTTAACGGAAAATCGGCTCAAATTGTTAGCGACACCATGTTGCGTTTGGAGAGCCGCTGTGTGCCCAAACATTGGAGCTCCCCCACAAGTGACCCCATTTTGGAAACTAGACCCCCCAAGGCACCTATCTAGATGCATAGTGAGCACTTGGATCCCTCAGTTGCTTCACAAATTGATTCATAAAAATGAAAAAGTGTTTTTTTTTTCACTTTTTCATTGTTACGAATCAATTTGTGAAGCACCTGGGGGTTCCAAGTGCTCACTATGCATCTAGAAAGGTGCCTTGGGGGGTCTAGTTTCCAAAATGGGGTCACTTGTGGGGGAGATCCAATGTTTGGGCACACAGGGACTCTCTAAATGCAACATGGTGTCCTCTAACAAATTTAACGGAAAATCGGCTCAAATTGTTAGCGACACCATGTTGTGTTTGGAGAGCCGCTGTGTGCCCAAACATTGGAGCTCCCCCACAAGTGACCCAATTTTGGAAACTAGATCCCCCAAGGCACCTATCTAGATGCATTGTGAGCACTTGGAACCCTCAGGTGCTTCACAAATTGATTCATAAAAATGAAAAAGTGTTTTTTTTTCACTTTTTCATTGTTACGAATCAATTTGTGAAGCACCTGGGGGTTCCAAGTGCTCACTATGCATCTAGAAAGGTGCCTTGGGGGGTCTAGTTTCCAAAATGGGGTCACTTGTGGGGGAGCTCCAAAGTTTGGGCACACATGGGCTCTCCAAACACAACATTGCGTCCGCTAATTATTCAAGCAAATTTTACAATCAAAAAGTCAAATGGCGCTCCTTCCCTTCCGAGCCCTGCCGTGCGCCCAAACAGTGTTTTTTCCCCAAATATTGGGTATCTGCGTGCCCAGGGGAAATTGCACAACAAATTTTGGGGTCCATTTTTTCTTGTTACCCCTGTGAAAATAAAAAAAATTGTGTCTAAAGTAAAATTTTTGTGAAAAAAGTTAAATGTTCATTTTTTTCTTCCACATTCAAATAATTCCTGTGAAGCACCTGAAGGGTTAATAAAGTTCTTGAATGTGGTTTTGAGCACCTTGAGGGGTGCAGTTTTTAGAATGGTGTCACTTTTGGGTATTTTCTGTCATAAAGACCTCTCAAAGTGACTTCAAATGTGATGTGGTCCCTAAAAAAATGGTTTTGTAAATTTTGTTGGAAAAATGAGAAATCGCTAGTCAACTTTTAACCCTTATAGCTCCCTAACAAAAGAAAATTTTGGTTCCAAAATTGTGCTGATGTAAAGTAGACATGTGGGAAATGTTATTTATTAACTCTTTTGTGTGACATATCGCTCCGATTTCAGGGCTTAAAAATTCAAATTTTGAAAATTGCAAAATTTTCAAAATTTTCGCCAAATTTCCATTTTTTTCACAAATAAACGCAAGTGATATCGAAGAAATTTTTCCACAATCATGAAGTACAATATGTCACGAAAAAACAATCTCAGAATCAGGGGGATCCGTTGAAGCGTTCCAGAGTAATTACCTCATAAATTGACAGTGGTCAGAATTGTAAAAATTGGCCCGGTCATTAACGTGCAAACCACCCGCGGGGCTTAAGGGGTTAAAAAGCTTGCGGTAGGGGTCAAGGGGACCCTTTTATAGCCAAAATCACGGCCCTGTATCGCAATGCGTCACCTAGGCTGAAGATAAATGGAACTGTAGCACCCCGAGGGCTCGGTTGCTGCAGAGGTATTGCACCTCACCCAGAGGTGTGATATCTCACTCTCAGGTAAGGATGGAGTGTGGATCAGGACCCCGACACCTGCATGCATTACACCACATTTCCGTGGGGCAGGGCGACCAATATGCCCCTAAGATGGGCACGACAGTCCCTGTCCCTGGCTGGAGTGAGGGGAGGGAACACTGAGGAAGGGGAACCCTGTAGTGCAGGAGCAGAGATGAAGCAGTTCCTGGGTGCATTGAGAAGGGAATATAAAAGGTGGGCACCATCTTAGTTCAGTGCAGAGAAGTCTGAGCAGAAGTGACAGGAAGCAGGGGCTCTGCATGAGCTCTGCTCCAGAGGCGGGCCTAGTAACAGAGGCCCAGGCCTGGAAGAGGGAGAAGGAAGGAAGAGGAGCGGAGAAGGCTCCGGGAACGAGGAACGAAGGGATCCCAGGGGTGTGGACGGGCGAGTCACCACCGCACGCCCGAATCCACCTGCGTGGAGGGGTCAGGCCAAAGGGGGAGACCGGTCCCCGAAACTAGTGGAGGCGGGAAACGACCCTCAGCTAGAAACCGGAGGCTGTGACATTTTATGTGGCGCAGCCCCTCGCTACACCCGCTAGGAGGGCAGCACATAGGGTCAGGGAAATTGGCGCCAAGTTTACCAAGAGGAGGCCCGAGGCAGCCGGACAGAAGGGTTGGTAAGAAAGGCCAGACAAAGGACACACAAAGGGGGTCCTGTGAAGCACTCCAAAGTTATCTGGGAGTTGTCTGAGCCCCTCACCTGGTGAGCACAGTACGACGTGGGCAGCCGTTACCTGCAGAAGTGGTCTGGATAATAAGAACTGTGAGTAAAGGCCCTGGACTGCATCACTGACTCCGTGTCGTTACTGCTGCTGCCCTGCACCATCACCCCCATCCTACGCATACACTGCCCTGAGGCTATACTCCTCCCGTGGGGAGTTATGCTACGCTCTGCAGCACCCACAACACCAGCCTCAGCGCTCTGCCCTGCAGCGGCGGTTCATTCTGACCGCAATCCACGGGTGGCGTAGTCGGACATTTAAACATCAAAACCACATAAATAGTGCCGCCACTGGTTTGACCGCCCTGAGCCACGGAACCGGGTCGCCGCCACGGAGACTACAACCACCAGCATCCACCAAAAAGGGTCCGGCTCCGGATGTCCCAAGGCCCAGGGGGCGCGTCAGAACATTTTCATCGCCTTTCATAATCACCAATGGGACAAGGCAGGGATGTCCTCTGTCCCCTCTCTTATACATCCTAGTGACGGAGCACCTGCTCTCATCAATTCGCCATAACCCCAATATTAGGTGGATTGAGGTGGGAGGCACCGAGTACAAGTGCTCTCTATTTGCTGATGATGTCCTAGTATATATCACTCAATCACATATATCCATCCCTGCTGTTATGGCTGAAATAGATCACTTTGTTACATGGTCAAATTTTAAAATCAATACAGCGAAGTCTGAGGCCCTCGATGTCTCCCTCCCCAAATCCATACAGGATTCCATCCAGTCCAACTTTCCCTTTGCCTGGCCCTCACAGGGTATCAAATTCTTAGGAATTCCTATTCATAGAGACCTCTCCCGTCTATGTTATCTTAATTTTGGGCCCTTTATTGAACAACTCCATACAGACCACGGTTGGCAAGTTAGAACTGTAAGATTCACTACGTGCACCACTGGTGTTTTGTGGAAAAGCACATGTACACTGTGTTCCAAATTATTATGCAAAAAGTGTTTAGGAGTGATAAGGGAAGAATTTGTTTGTTTGTCAGTTAAACTCATTGATGGTGATGTGTGTCAGGGCTCTTTATACCACTGTAAGCAATTGTAGACACCTGTGCTAATTAGTTTGGCAGGTGTGTCCAATGAACGGCAAGACTACTTAAGAAGGCTGTCCCACATTATTAAGCAGCCTACATTTTCTGCCAAAATGGGAAAGAAAAAGGATGTGTCGGCTGCTGAGAAGCAACAAATTGTGGAGTGTTTAGGTCAAGGCATGACTACAATCAACATTGTGCGATGATCAGGATGAAGTGTCTTGGCAATCAAGAAGTATGTACTGATTCACAGTACACACGTGTGTGTGCTGATAAGGGCAAATTGAGGACTCTTTCCTACAGGCAATTACGTCAGGTTAAAAGAGCAGCGGCAAAAAAGCCTTGTCATAGCAGCAGACAAGTTTTTGAAGCTGCTGGTGCCTCCAACGTCCCCCGAACAACAAGATGCAGGGTCCTTCAGAGGTTTGCAGCTGTGCGTACACCATCCTGTCGACCTCCTCTATCCACTGCACACAAGCAGAAACGGCTCCAGTGGGCCAAACATTACATGAAGACTGATTTCAAAACTGTTTTGTTCACGGATGAGTGCCGTGCAAAGCTCGATGGTCCAGATGGATGGAGTGGAGGATGGCTGGTTGATGGACACCCCACGCAAACACGGCTACAGCGCCAACAAGGAGGAGGTGGAGTAATGTTTTGGGCTGGAATCATGGGGAGAGAGATTGTCAGCCCCTTTAGGATCCCTGAAGGGGTAAAGATGAACTCCATAATGTATGTGGAGTTTCTCAAACAGCACTTCCTGCCATGGTTCAAGAAGAAGAACCGTGTATTCCGCAGCAAGATCATTTTCATGCATGATAATGCACCATCTCATGCTGCACATAACACATCTGCATCTCTGGCTGATATGGGCATAAAAGGGGACAAACTTATGGTGTGACCCCCATGCTCCCCTGACCTCTACCCCATTCAGAACCTCTGGAGCATCATCAAAAGGAATGTCTATGATGGCGGGAGGCAGTTCACATCTAAGCAACAGCTCTGGGAGGGTATTCTGTCCTCATGCAAAACAATTGAAGCAGAAACCATCCAAAACCTGACAAATTCAAAGGACGAGAGAGTTCAGAAGCTCCTTTCCAACAAGGGGTCCTATGTGCAAATGTAACATCACCTAGAATAAAGTTTTGAGTTGAAAACTGTCTGATTTCAGTTTCTAATAACCTGCTAATGCTTATAATTTCAAAAATGACCATTTTTTTGGTCTTTATTAAAATAAAAAGGTTGATCGAAGAGTGTGGGGGATCTAAGAGTGTGGCAACCCAGTAGTCAGGATTACTTCGAATTCTGACAATCTGAGGGTCATGTTGCAGGTAGTGCAGCAAGAAGGCACTTATGTGTCTTGCGCATCTCGGAGCCCCAAAATTATTTTCCGGGCTAGATGCAGCTAAAAATTATTATTAATTTTAAATCTGGTGGAGCTTAGTAAAGATGGCCTAATAGAATCAGTACTGCACACTGCTACAAAGCCCAAATTATTTTCCAGCCAAGATACAGATAAACATGATTAGTAATTTGAAAGCTTAAAACGGTTGGTGAGGTGATTTTAACCAATCATCAAGCTTTTACTCTCCCCAGGATGACACAGGGGTAGAAAAGTCATTTCGGATCCATGATTTGTTCATCTTTATGAACGTGAGTCTGTCTACATTATTAGTGGAGAGCCGCGTGCGCTTATCTGTCAGCACACCACCAGCAGCGCTGAACACACGTTCAGACAGAACGCTGGCTGCGGGGCATGACAAGATCTCCAAGGCGTAAGTGGCGAGCTCCAGCCATTTATCCAGATTGGAAGCCCAAAAAGAGCAAGGGTCCAGTGACACAGTCATGGCTTCAATGTTTACTTGGAGATACTCCTGTACCATAGTCTCTAGGCGTTGACTATGTGTCAGACTTCTTGTCTCCTGTGGCCTTGCAAAGGATGAGCTAAAAAAGTGGTGAAATGATTCCGCAAAATTGATGTTACCAGCAGATACTGTGTTTCTGTTACGGTTTGAGTGCTGAACAGTCGACGGTCCCACGGTTGGCAAGTTGGAACTGTGAGATTCACTACGTGCACCACTGGTGTTTTGTGGAAAAGCACATGTAAGATTCTGCAACAGTCTCTGCTGATACTCCTGCATGCGTGCATCCCTTTCTATGGCAGGAATTATTTCTGCAAATTTACTTTTGTACCGGGGATCTAACAGTGTGGCAACCCAGTAGTCAGGATTATTTCTAATTCTCCCAATTCGATGGTCATGTTGCAGGTAGTGCAGCAAGAAGGCATTCATGTGTCTTGCGCATCCAGGAGCACCAAGTCCCTGTTGTGTTGGTGGCGAGGTAACAATCATGCTTCCTTCCTCTGTCCTCTCCCCCCAACCTCGCACAACAGAAATGTGATCAAGGTCTCCCTCATCTGATGAGTCTTCCATCAGTTCATCCTCCACTTCTTCCTGGGCTCCTGCACCTTCCTCACTAGTTTGGCTGCTACCATGCGCCCTGGTAAAACCATCTCCCCCACCCTCACATGCCTGCCGCCTTGGTGCTGCCGACCGTCTGGACCTTGCAGATGTTAGCCCTTCCGCATACAATTCCTCCTCCTCTACTTCCTCCACCTCCTCTTGTGCCACCACCTGACTCCGAATTCTGTTTAACATGTGCTCCAGCATGTAAATCACCGGAATAGTCATGCCGATAATGGCATCGTCACCACTAAACATCTTCGTCGCCATTTCAAAACTGTGCAGAAGGGTGCATAGGTCCCTGATCTGAGACCACTCCTCCAGCGTGATTTGCCCCACCTCTGGATCCCGTTGGCCCAGGCTATACGTCAGAACGTATTGCACCAGGGCTTGTTGGTGCTGCCACAGTCGCTGCAACATGTGCAGAGTTGAATTCTACCGGGTAGGCACATCGCATTTTAGCCGGTGAAGTGGCAGGCCCAACGACTTCTGTAGAGATGTAAGTCGCTGAGCTGTGGGATGCGAACGGCGGAAGTGAGCACACAGCGACCGTGCCCTCTGCAGAATGCCATCTAGTCCGGGATAGTGGGCTAACAATTGCTGGACAACCAGGTTCAACATGTGAGCCATACAAGGCATGTGTGTGACATTGCCCCGGCGAAGGGCCGCACCCAGGTTTGCAGCATTGTCGCACACGGCCTTCCCTGGTTTCAGGTCCAGTGGAGACAACCATTTATGAAATTGGTTCTCCAGAGCTGACCACAACTCCTCAGCTGTGTGACTCACATTTCCCAGACATTTCAAAGTAAAAACCGCCTGATGACATTGAGCCCTACTGCCAGCATAGTAAGGAGGTGTGCAGGATCCCTTCTGCGCAGTTAGAAAGCTTGTGGCATGACCAGACAGACTTTGAGTGCAGGTGGAGGACCGAGAGGAGGTTGAGGAGGCAGAAGCAGTGGAGGAACTTTGACATAAAGAGGATTGACGCACAACTCGTGGGGACGGCAAGACTTGGACAGCAGCCCCTTGTCCTGCTGTCACCATAGTTACCCAGTGCCCAGTCAGCGACATGTAACGCCCCTGTCCATGCCTACTCGTCCAAGTGTCTGTGGTGAAATGCACCCTGTCACACACAGAGTTTCTCAAAGAAGCGGTGATGTTGTGTGCGACATGCTGGTGGAGCGCAGGCACACCTTTCTTTGAGAAGTAGTGCCGACTGGGCATCTGGTACTGGGGCACTGCGACGGACATAAGGTCTCGAAAATCCTCTCTGTCCACCAGGCAGAAAGGCAGCATTTCTGTAGCCAAGAGCTTGCAGATGGTGAAATTCAACCTCTTAGCTTTCTCATGGCTAGGAGGAAATGGTCTTTTACTTGTCCACATCTGAGGGGCTGAGGGCTGGCTGTTGTGCTTAGACGGGGTTGATAAGGGTGTCCCCGGCAAACTGCCGGTCTGTGAGGAAGATGCAGGTGGACTTGTTAGGTTGCCTTGATCCAAAGGTGGTGCTATCGATGTCGGACAGCGCTCAACACCAGCTGGTGTTACCACCTCCAAAGAAAATGATGACCTGCCAATCACGCTGGCTGTTGCGGGTAAAGAGGTGGCAGGTCTGCGTCCCAAAACAGGTGTGACTGCTGTCCCCCCAGTCACAGAGGATGAAGAGGCCGCAGATGCACAAGATGAGGCAGACGGTGGTTGGCCCGGCCGGCTAGGCCGCATTGTAGCACAGTGAGCTTCCCACTGCAACTTATGCTTCATGTCCATGTGCCGGTTCATGCATAAAGTACTCAAACTATGTATTTTTTGGCCTCTACTTAGCTTTTGTTGTTACAGATAACACGAGTTGGGTCATCTTTATCGATCTGAAAAAATGCCCAGGCTATGCAAGGCTTAGCACCCATGCGACCTGAAGAGCCACCACGACTTGTGGTCAGAGGCAGAGTTGTGTTTGAGGATGCAGTTGTTAACGTGCTTCCAGTACTACGTCTCTGTCCAGGAAGGCGCAACCTGACCTCGTCGTCACTAGCATCCTCCTCAACCTCCTCTGCTGACCTCATCTTTTGGCTGACTGTGGGTTGACAGTAAGTGGGATCTCCAACCTCATCATCATCACCCTGTGTGTTATCACACCCGTCATCCTCAGAACCAACCTGTTCCTGCCCTGACAAAAAACTAAAGTTGTCGCTCCAATCAGGTATTTGAGTCTCATCATCGTCTTCCTCATTGTCTCCACCAACAGGAGTTACAGTTT
The DNA here is from genome assembly GCF_046119375.1 of Phyllobates terribilis. Lineage (NCBI taxonomy): Eukaryota > Metazoa > Chordata > Amphibia > Anura > Dendrobatidae > Phyllobates > Phyllobates terribilis. The sequence continues at coordinate 479,406,573 of NW_027362764.1, read as the reverse complement.
GGGAATGAGAGTCTACATTATGGTCAGAACCTTCTGCGTCTGGTCCTGGATCCGACTCATAAAGATTCTGGGCATCAGTGCAGATCATTTCCTCGTCTGGATTCACAGAAGCGCTGGAGCCGACCTCTGATTCCCAGGCTATAGTATGAGTAAACAGCTCTGCAGACTCAACCATCTGTTCTACCTCATACTCAGACGGGCAGCTGGAGATTTGGGAGCTGTGAGGAAGCAAGTGCGATTGGGGTGACACCTCTGAGGACTGGAGTATTTGTGATGTTGAAGTTGATGTGGAGGAGAGCCCACTTAAAGGAGCACTTGATATCCGTTGAAGCACCTGCTGTTTTTGTGCCTCATCTGGAATTTGTAGTGATTGGCGTGTCCAATCACATTGTCCGCTAAAAGAAGTAGACATTTTAGTTTTGCTGGAAGATGGTCTTTCTTCTGCAGATGTTACTGTTGCTTTAAAACCTACTCCATGGACACAACCTTTTTTCCCCTTCCCAACACGCCTATTCCCCTTTCCACCAGCAGCAGGCCTTTTTCCACTCATTTTGGTGGTTAACTAATTCACAACTCTGGAGTTGTTTGCACAAAAAAACAATGGATGGGAACCGAGCAGAGCTGAGTGGCCAAACTGTGGTATTAGGCCAAAACTATTGTCTGGGTTAGATGCAGAAAAAAATTATATTCAGTTTGCAACCTGATGGAGGTCAGTATAGATGGACTAATAGAACAAGTCCCACACACTGCTAGAAGGCCAAATATTTTTTCAGAGCTAGATGCAGAAAAAAATTATATTCAATTTGCAACATGATGGAGGTCAGTATAGATGGACTAATAGAACAAGTCCCACACACTGCTAGAAGCCCAAATATTTTTTCAGAGCTAGATGCAGAAAAAAATGATATTCAATTTGCAACGTGATGGAGGTCAGTATAGATGGACTAATAGAACAAGTCCCACACACTGCTAGAAGGCCAAATATTTTTTCAGAGCTAGATGCAGAAAAAAATTATATTCAACTTGCAACCTGATGGAGGTCAGTATAGATGGACTAATAGAACAAGTCCCACACACTGCTAGAAGGCCAAATATTTTTTCAGAGCTAGATGCAGAAAAATATTCTATTCAATTTGCAACCTGATGGAGGTCAGTATAGATGGATTAATAGAACAAGTCCCACACACTGCTAGAAGCCCAAATATTTTTTCAGAGCTAGATGCAGAAAAAAATTATATTCAGTTTGCAACGTGATGGAGGTCAGTATAGATGGACTAATAGAACAAGTCCCACACACTGCTAGAAGGCCAAATATTTTTTCAGAGCTAGATGCAAAAAAAAATTATATTCAATTTGCAACCTGATGGAGGTCAGTATAGATGGACTAATAGAACCAGTCCCACACACTGCTAGAAGGCCAAATATTTTTTCAGAGCTAGATGCAGAAAAAAATTATATTCAATTTGCAACCTGATGGAGGTCAGTATAGATGGACTAATAGAACAAGTCCCACACACTGCTAGAAGGCCAAATATTTTTTCAGAGTTAGATGCAGAAAAATATTATATTCAATTTGCAACCTGATGGAGGTCAGTATAGATGGACTAATAGAACAAGTCCAACACACAGCTAGAAGCCCAAATATTTTTTCAGAGGTAGATGCAGAAAAAAATTATGTTCAGTTTGCAACCTGATGGAGGTCAGTATAGATGGACTAATAGAACAAGTCCCACACACAGCTAGAAGCCCAAATATTTTTCAGAGCTAGATGCAGAAAAAAATTATATTCAATTTGCAACCTGATGGAGGTCAGTATAGATGGACTAATAGAACAAGTCCAACACACAGCTAGAAGCCCAAATATTTTTTCAGAGGTAGATGCAGAAAAAAATTATGTTCAGTTTGCAACCTGATGGAGGTCAGTATAGATGGACTAATAGAACAAGTCCCACACACAGCTAGAAGCCCAAATATTTTTTCAGAGCTAGATGCAGAAAAAAATTATATTCAATTTGTAACGTGATGAAGGTCAGTATAGATGGACTAATAGAACAAGTCCCACACACTGCTAGAAGGCCAAATATTTTTTCAGAGCTAGATGCAGAAAAAAATGATATTCAATTTGCAACCTGATGGAGGTCAGTATAGATGGACTAATAGAACAAGTCCCACACACTGCTAGAAGGCCAAATATTTTTTCAGAGCTAGATGCAGAAAAAAATTATATTCAATTTGCAACCTGATGGAGGTCAGTATAGATGGACTAATAGAACAAGTCCCACACACTGCTAGAAGCCCAAATATTTTTTCAGAGCTAGATGCAGAAAAAAATGATATTCAATTTGCAACCTGATGGAGGTCAGTATAGATGGACTAATAGAACAAGTCCCACACACTGCTAGAAGGCCAAATATTTTTTCAGAGCTAGATGCAGAAAAAAATTATATTCAATTTGCAACCTGATGGAGGTCAGTATAGATGGACTAATAGAACAAGTCCCACACACTGCTAGAAGGCCAAATATTTTTTCAGAGCTAGATGCAGAAAAAATTATATTCAATTTGCAACCTGATGGAGGTCAGTATAGATGGACTAATAGAACAAGTCCCACACACTGCTAGAAGCCCAAATATTTTTTCAGAGCTAGATGCAGAAAAATATTATATTCAATTTGCAACCTGATGGAGGTCAGTATAGATGGACTAATAGAACAAGTCCCACACACTGCTAGAAGGCCAAATATTTTTTCAGAGCTAGATGCAGAAAAATATTATATTCAATTTGCAACCTGATGGAGGTCAGTATGGATGGACTAATAGAACAAGTCCCACACACAGCTAGAAGCCCAAATATTTTTTCAGAGGTAGATGCAGAAAAAAATTATATTCAATTTGCAACCTGATGGAGGTCAGTATAGATGGACTAATAGAACAAGTCCCACACACTGCTAGAAGGCCAAATATTTTTTCAGAGCTAGATGCAGAAAAATATTATTTTCAATTTGCAACCTGATGGAGGTCAGTATAGATGGACTAATAGAGCAAGTCCCACACACTGCTAGAAGGCCAAATATTTTTTCAGAGCTAGATGCAGAAAAATATTATATTCAATTTGCAACGTGATGGAGGTCAGTATAGATGGACTAATAGAACAAGTCCCACACACTGCTAGAAGGCCAAATATTTTTTCAGAGCTAGATGCAGAAAAATATTATATTCAATTTGCAACCTGATGGAGATCAGTATAGATGGACTAATAGAACAAGTCCCACACACTGCTAGAAGGCCAAATATTTTTTCAGAGCTAGATGCAGAAAAAAATTATATTCAATTTGCAACCTGATGGAGGTCAGTAAGATGGACTAATAGAACAAGTCCCACACACAGCTAGAAGCCCAAATATTTTTTCAGAGGTAGATGCAGAAAAAAATTATATTCAATTTGCAACCTTATGGAGGTCAGTATAGATGGACTAATAGAATGATGCTATGCCCAAAAGGTTTTACTTCACTAGGTGCAGTAAAAAAATTGGTATTCTATACACAGGTGGTGTAGCTTGCAACACAGATAGGCTTCTCCACTGACTAACACACTCTGCAATAGGCCAAAAAGGATTAGCTTTGCTAGATGTAGCTAAATGCTGTGAAAAAAACTTGCACAGCACTGGCACAGACCTGCCTGGCAAAAACTGATAGGAACTGATCTAACTTAGTCCTGAAAAGGACTGCAATTACAATTAGTCTTTACTCCCAACCTATCTATTTAAGAGCACAGACCTGCCTGATAAAAGTCGTAGGAAATGCTGTAACCTAGTCCTTAAAAGGACTGCAATCACAACTATTCCCTACTCCCAAGCTATCTGTAGATTTGTGCGAAAATTGGCTTGAAATTAACAAGGTATAGCGCACACAGCAACAGTGGTGCCGTCTAACACGCAGCTGCAGCAGTGAGAAAATGGTGGCGACGGGGAAAATGGCTGGGTCTTATAGGGCAAGGACATGTGACATACACTGCCAATGACACATGCCCTTGCTTGTGTGAAAAAAAGCACTTCGCTCCGTGTGTGCGCTGCTGATAGGCTGACAGATTGCACCTCCCCACTGTAAATGCGGGAAAGAGAAAAAAAAAATGGAGATCTTCATTATTCCTGCAGAGATCCATCCCCTGCCCCTCCCCCCGCCCCGCTGTACACTCAAACTGCGTATTAACATTAATTTTCATCATTACTGAGAAAAAATCCAGTTATGATTTTGGTGCACGAACAGTTATCGAACATAACCTCGAACAGCCGAATTTTTTTCAAATCGTTCGTGTTCGCCGAACGGCTCGAACACCGCCCAAAACAGCTCGAATTTGAGATTGGCGAACAGTTCGAGTCGAACACCGCTCATCTCTAGCGAGGACCTTGCGTCGCGTCCTGGTGACGTCAGCGTCGCTCTCTCTCCTTCCAGGACCTTGCGCAGCGTCGGTGCGTAGGGCGGGGCTTCAGGTCTCGCGCAGTTTGGACGTCCACGCCCCTCTTCTTCCCGCGCAGCGTCCCGAAGATGGCGCCCGATGGTGGGAAAACGGCTGAAGAAGGCGGGAAACGGCTCCGGATGGTGGGAAACCTCTTTTTAAGGTACGTATACAGTCTTTTTCTGGCACGCAATACCCGTTTGTGGCAGGTTGGTCATGATCCTGCCGACTACGCCAAAGCTGACTCGCCCCCTGGGCCGTGGGGTACCCGGAACCGGGCTTCAGTGCGATGATGGGGGTAGTAGTGGCAACCCAATCCCGTGGCTCAGGGTGGTCAGACCAAATGCTGTGGCGGTCTATTTGTAGAGTTATGAATGTCCGACTACGCCACCCATGGATTGCGGTCAGGGATGACCGCCGCTGCAAGGCAGACCGCTGAGGCTGATGTCGGTGTGCAGCACAGGGATAGGATAACTCCCCACGGGAACAGTGTAGCCTCAGGGCAGCGTATGTGAATGCTGGGGGTGATAGTGCAGGCCGCAGTAATTAGAGTTCAGAGTCCTCTTCAAACAGTCCAGGGTCTTTATTGTAGGTATTACTACTGACCCAACCGGAGTACCGGGTAGGAATGGGCCTGGGTGTCTGAGAGCACTTGGGCGAGCCCCACTGGTCAGGGTGAGTGTGAAGGCCTACCGTTCTCTTTCTGCCCTTGCTGACTATCCCCCTTTTTGTGGTGTAATAGCCCACATCCCTGAGCTGGCCGTGTACTTCGCCTGTATGGCTTGCGACTCGGGCCTTAGGTACCTTATTCTTCCTTGTGCTGTACTGGTCCCTCTGTGTGGCGGAGCCTCCAGGCTTCTTAGGCCAAGGGACCTGAAATCCCTCGCGGGTTGGTTCTCTGCTGCTGGGCTTACAACCCTGACAGCCTCGGACCCCAATGTCCGGTTGTGTAGTTCTCTCAGCCAGGACCAGCTCTTGTCGCCTCTGTCCCTGGCTCGCAGCTTCTCCTCTGCCTCACGGACTCCTCGGCTACAGCTGAACTGTCCCTACTTCTCTGGGACCAGTCTCAGTTCTGAGCTAGGTCGTCCAGTTCTCTCTAACCCTGCCCCCAGTTCCAGCTTTTATAGGGGCAGCCAGCACCCCCTACTGGCCTGGGACAGGAGGTGCTGTATGCTAATTTTCCCTGACCAGGGAACCTCCCTCCTGCTCTCAGACACAGCCTTGAATATTTGTGGCATCCACGCCTGGGGTGACACAATTACATGTATTAATTGCACCTTGGTCACAACCGAAACGTTGCCACACTATATGGGCTAATAAAGCCCACCTATTTTTCACAAAAGAATTTTGGAGTGCTGCATGCCTTTTTTCTTGTAATTATTATTACAAATGGATATTTGTTTGGGGGCCTTGCACCTGGGACTTTAAGTATATGATGCTGTTCCAATTAGTTTTTTTAGATAGATAGATAGATAGATAGATAGATAGATAGATAGATAGATTTCTAATCATTGACTGGATGATGCCAGTTTATTGCTTTCTAGGACTGCATAGCAAATCTACAGTATATATGAAAAGTGTATTGCTTGTTTTTAGGTACTTTGTATGCCTACCTACCTCTTTCAATCTGTCAGTTTATTGTTTCATAAAACAAAAATAATCACCAAAGCGTGTCTACTGCTATAACTTTTGATGCGCTACTATATGAACATTTTGGGTGGAAATCTACAACACTGCGAATGTTTTATTCAGCTATTCTATTTTTTTCATTGCCAACAAACATATTAACTTTAGACTTCACATTATGGCTTATTGAAAGAGTTGAGCAAATAAAATTACAGGATCCTGGTTCAGCTACCATGTTTGTGTGACACCCCAGGGGTCTGGTTGCCACAGTGATAGAGATATTACGTCTGAGAGCAGGTGGGAGGTCTCTTGGTCAGGGATCCTATGCATGCCACACCTCCTGCCCAGTCCTGGGAGGGGAAGAACTTCCCCTATATAAACCTAGGGCTGAGGCAGGGTTAGAGAGTAGAGAAGAAGTAGAGACAGAGAAAAGAAGCAAATATAGGAACAGAACATCAGGAGCTCTGTGGGAGCAGTGCTACAAGGAGTCAGGGGCTGGCAGCTGCAGAGCTCGCCCTGACTGAGAAGTATCACCGGACCCGGAGTCCGAGGCTGTGGGGACTAATCTCTACCCAGGAGCAGAAACCGACCGGCAGGGGATTGCAGGTCCTCTGGCCCAGAAACCCGAAGGCACGGTCACACGCGTGGGACCAGCACCGCCATCGTGGAGCGGAAGCCATTAGAAGGCCCCGAGTCACCGGCCATACGGGTGAGCACCACACGGTACACTCAGGGACGTGGGCTACTTTTACCCGCCTCTAGCAAGGTAGCCAGAAGAGTACAGTTAGTTGGGAAGGCCTACAACTCCGCCTGGCCAGGGGAGATCCCATCTGCTCAAGGACTGACCAGGCCCCGATTGCTAGCAAGTACTCCGGGAGGGTCTATCTTTGTCACCAGTAAAGACCCTGAACTACACCGCATCGTCTCTGAGTGGTTCCTGCTACCCCCATCATCCACGTCGGCTGCCCTGAGGCCATACCCCTCCCGTTGGGGGTTATACCATCCACGCTGCACCATCCTTCCACCGGCCTCAGCGGTCTGCCCTGCAGCGGCAGCTCCATAGCTGCATTCAACGGGTGGCGTAGTCATCCACCATCTACTGCTAATAGACTGCCACTTAGTTTGACACCCTGGGCACGGACCGGGTCACCGCCACAAGGACTACTACCCCCATACAGATCCGGCTCCGGGTATCCCCTTGAACATGGCCCAGGGGGCGCGTCATTTGTAGTCCATGGCTGGCAGACCAGAGCCTTATGAACCTCCTTCTATTTACTGTACTGGCATCTCTGGCAGCTCTTTTGTCAAGTAGGCTCGGCGCAATAATGATGTCACACAGGGGAGCTGGGGATGCCAGCAGGTAGGAGAAATTTCACAGTGCTCTTGTCCCTGTGGCTGTGGACCAGCTTCCTGTGAGTCTTTTTGCTCAACTCTATTTATTGATTATTTTCATGAATAATTTAAAAAAAATAATAGTGGTCAAGGATTTAACTAATGTTTTTCTATAGTTGAGGCGAGACAGGTGTTGCAAAACAGTTTTTAGAGTAAAAACATCAAATGTGTTTGATTTGAGGTGGCTGGTGTTGTAAGAGATAGAAGAAAAAAATGGGGAGAAAATTAGAAACTGTTTAAAAAATAAGCTTACTGGATTTTCAGCATGGATTTTGTAGCACTAAAGAAGTTAGACAAGCAGCTTTGTTATGATTGAACCTTAACACTCACACATGGATGAACAAACCAGGCGAGATGTTAAACCTGCACACTACAGGTTTGAATAGGGACTAGGCAATCCCCAACCTTACCCTGATTTGTCCCTGCCTGACCGCGAAGGTTGGCACCTTAAAATTACGTTAGCCCCCCCACTCAACGCCAGCTGACCCTGAGTGTCCTTAACTGCTCCCTCAACTATACAGTACACAGAGTGCAACCCAAACCTACAACAACAGAATGGAGTGCACACAGACAGAGGGTGAGACACAGGGCTAAAGACGTATTCACACAGTCATAAATGAAAGACGGAAAGAAACCCAAAAACATCTTTGGTATACAAGAAAATCCCCAGACTCTGAATGTAACAGAATGGGAAAAGTGCTGAGAAGGGAAACACAAACAAACTGCAGGAGAAGCAATAGAGAAAATCTCAGCAAGATAATCCTTCACTGAGGAGCGGAAACACCAAACATCCACCTAACTATTATTATTAATATTATTATTATTATTATTATTATTATTAGAACTTGGAATATAGCCAAAAAAGACTGCATGTGCCAGGAGAGTATAAATAGCCCCTCCCAAGATGTGATAAGACAAACCAAAATGAGGAATTGAAAACACCTGCACAGAAGCAACACAGAAAAGCGAAGAGAAGAGCATTATCAGCAGTTGGACAGAGACAATACAGGCTGTGGCCATACAGAGAGGGAAACCAACCCACAGCCAGAAATCACCAGATTGAGTCCTGGAGTTGAGCTATGACAAGCTTAAAGGGATTGTCCCCTCTCTGAAAAGTCTTTCAAAAAGCTCTGTTAGTAGTAAATAAACAAACTCTCCTTTACTCACCTTTCCAGGTCTCCCCACTGCTCACAGTTTCTGATATTGTGCTGATATCACATCAACAATGCTGTAGACAATAACTGAGTTCAGTGTCTCTGATGATGTAGAGGGCACAAGCTGCTCAGAGCTGCTGAGCTCACTGACTGGATGCCGCTCTGTTCACCTGACATCAGCTCTGCAGAAAACAACAGACACCAGGGCAGTGCGGGAGACTGATCACTGAATTCAGGCACGTTAAGTAAAGCACAGTTTGTTTGTTTTCTACTAATGGAACTTATAGGAATCATTTTTCGAAAAGTTGCCGACCTCCTCAAACATAAATGTGTTCCTGTGAGTTCTTTAACAGCGTAGGTGGTGCTGACACAGTTCTCTGCTCTTTGGAATAGAATGTCTAAATGTGAATTGTTAGAAAATGGTTATGCATTTTTTATGTATGACTTTTTTTAATATGTTTTTGCAGATGTTCGCTATTAAATTATTTTATTATTGTTTATGTTATAGATGTTCAATTGTAATTATATGATGATGTATAATGAGTTACAGAAATTTTTGTGGTCTTGTGAAGTGTTGTGAGATTTACTTGATTTTGAATACAGATTTCTATCTGAATGACACATGTTTGAGAAAAGTGTTTCTTTACTCTGAAATACAGCAAAGTTGGCGTGCTGTTAAGTGCGTCTCTTCAACTCTCATGATGAATGCAACTTTTTTCATTGAACTTTAGAAACCCTGGATTAGCTATGCAATTATAGACTGTTTACATGATAGTGAACATTGCATGCACTTTATCTGATATATTTGAATGCTTACCACAATAGATTTTTGCTTGATACAAGTACTCATATGCCATTAATTCCATAATTGAGGAATCCAATGCACACGTGCCGGTCAGTGAAGATTTCTATCCCTCTTGTTGAGCTGTTTTTTCTATTGATTTTTTCCCCCAAACATGGTTATCACGAACACCACTCGCTCATGACAAGTGTGCCACTATAAAGGGGGACTCCGTTTTCCACACTCACTTGTCCACTCTCCTATCGCAATAGGCTGACAATCAGCTAAGCGCACCCCACAGCCAGTTCACTTATCCACACCACACCTTTCACTGCCACCACTCGCCATTGTACCAGGCCAGTGAGACGCCTACACTTGGCAACACACTAGTACAAATTCACACTGAGCTTTCCAAAGCTTGTGAATGGTTCACTAGGGCTACAAGGTAACACAACCAAGCTATTTTCTCTACTTAAGAACATGGATATGCTAAAGCAACAAGGGACAAATTTATAACATTTTTGATTTAATATATAAAAAAAGTACTGCGCTTAACATGAAGTTACAAAAGATGAAATAATAAAATGACATACATGCAGGCAATAACAGTGTAAAATAAAGGCATAAAATACAGATACGCTTTAAAAATTAGATACATGAGCACCCCTGACGCAGGAGAACATCGCAGGAAATATGGACACAACTGCAATACACGTTGCTTCTCCTGGGGTCTGACACAGATATTCCTCAGATGACATATTATGAAGGGACTCACCAGACTTCTCACTCCTCCCTCCACTGAGGTAAGAGGAAGACGGCTGATTAGATTCAAGTCTAATCCAGTTTTAGCCCTCATTAATGCTGTGGGTCATATTTTCCCCCAGAAATCTCCTAGAGAAACAATATAGTCATCATCTTACTGAACATCCTCCAAACATTCTATACATACCACACATGAATATGATATATCCATAATTCAGGGAGATATTACACTTCTGTGGGTTGCCAGCTACCAAAACTTTTGCAATTTTACCCACAGATGCAAATATGCTTCCCGATCATGGATGTATCACATGGATACAACTAGAATTATAAAAAAAAACTTCAAATATTGTTTTACCTTTACCTTTCTGTGCTGTACAGACAGAGCAGCTACACAAGGTGAAAGCCATGATGCCCCTGGTTTAACACCTACAGTATCTGCCAGTGAAGTCATACACAACATAACAATATTCTTGCTTCTTTTTGAGGTAAGGGTTGTATTAGCTATTATTTGAGGTGGGGAAGCACTAAGTTCATAAATGGTCATAATTGTTCTGGTCTTTGCGCTAATTGTCCAGCAAAATAGTCTCTACATATGATGTCCGGATAAGCATGGGATAAGGTCTCCTTCAAGCAGTAGTTTACGATATAAAATATATTTTCTTATAATTTAACTTCGGTAAGTTGTAATGTGAGCTTTCTTAACTATACTTTCTTATAAATCTTGAGAAAACATCTGCCATATTTTAACCCCGATCAAACAATGGGGTTCTCTTGAAATATAATGAGTACCTGTGAATTTGTAAGTATGTAACTCTTTCAGCGTATGTGGGTGGATGCCATCTGGACCAGGTGCTTTATCAATCTGAACTTGTTTAATCTTAAATATATTTCCTGCTGATTTAAACCAATAATATCTACTGTTAAGCGTGGGTTATTGCAACACAGCATGTTTCCTGGCATTGTTTCTGCCTTTTGTAAACACAGATGAAAATAACATATTTAATAAATTGGCTTTCTCTTTATCTCTTTCACTCAAGTCCCCTAGTTCATCTGTTAAAAGCCCAATGCTGTTTGAGTTTAATTATTTTTATGGATATACTTGAGAAATCTAATCATTTTACATTTGCATTCTTTCAGCAATTAAATTGTTACTTGCTTTCTCTACAAGCATAATATTTCATTTCAATTCTTTCAACTTTATATTACGCTGTCATTATGTGCAGATAAAATTACTGACGACTGGCTGGAGATGTTGTAGCAGATAAGAAAGCTGTTGGCCTTCATATATGTTCTTTAACTCCCCAATAAACATGCAAGTAACCTGCCAAAAAAATAAATAAAAAATACAAAGAAAATGCCTGATGATAATTGTGCAGTTGAGAGAATTAAGAATACAATTACAATATATTAAAAAAAGTTGGCAGATATCTCAAATTATTGCATATTTGGCACACTGAATGATTTCTACAAAACGAATAGTACAAAATGAGTCTAAGTAAATCTATAACACAATTCTAAATAATTATTGCATTTTAACTGCCTAAAGAACAAAAAATGTTTTGGCATCCTAGAGGCTAAAATTACTTGGATCATTGACTCCATTTTTAAACTAAAATATCTCTTTTAGGCCATACTTTTAGTAGGATTATTATTACTTTCTTTTAGGTACTATTTTTATATATATACTCTATGGCCCAACTCCATGTGGACATAACTCCATGTGGACGGCCCTGCAAGTCATTGAGTAAAGGTATTCCAGTCATACTCACACTCCAAAACTTGTGCAGAAAATTAAGGACATCGATATGAGTAATATCCGGCACTCAATAGGATGTGTGGCAATGGGCGTCCAAAGCCCAGCTATGATGTTTTGGTCCAACATGGACCTTCATTGTAATGTGATAACGTTACTATCTGGGAAGGCGCCTTGTCACACTACACTAGCGCTGTGATATCCACAGTCCTTCCTGCAAATGCATTGTTCTTGCAGTGTGAGCTTATCCCTCACACCATCTTGCCCACTACGCTGCTCCATGAAACTACAGTCTTTATCTGATGAAGATCCATGTTCACGGATTGGAATCCAACTCAGGCATTTCCACACTTATCCCTGAGTGCGTATATGATTAATTATAGTCAAAGACTTCATCATAGACTGCCAAAACTCAGTTTCTGAAATTTGCCTGGTCAACTGGGAGTCTGTAGAGGAAACAACAATACAGGCACAAATTGGTAGAGCACACAAACTCACAGAGTATGGTTTCCAAGTGCTCAAATGGGGGGTGCATAAAAATCACCTATTCTTTGTAGCATAATCCTGAGTTTCAAAGTGCCTCTGGAAGTGACCTCAGCTCAAGATCTGTGGAATTGGGAGCTTTATGAAATGGATTTCTAAGACCATAAACCATAATGTAAAAAGAATAATAGAATGTGGCTGTTTTTCAGGGTTAATGTTAGGCCCCTTATTTCCAGTGAAGCAACTGGAACAGTTTTAGGACAGTTCTTTTACATTCTATGATAGCCGTTTCCCTATCTCAATGCAATATATATAAACATTCCTCAACATTAAAATTGTAATACCATGATGGAAAAGTAGTGTAATTATGGAAATCACAGGATTGATAGATATTTACTTATATGCAAATAATGAAAATAATGGTAAGAAATTTTTCAAACTATCTTTATGTGTTCAGTATCGAGTATGAGCACCATGCACAGAAATACACGCAGTTACGCACCTTGGCATGCTACCAATGAAATTATAAATGTTTGTATGATTAATGTTCTGCCACGCTGAATGCTCTTGGGCATACAAATCATCAAGGTCTGCCGCTGACAGCTCCCTTTGCAAGTGCTGACCAGTGACATCTCAGATATTTTCAATTAGGGACAAGTCAGGAGACTCTGCAGCACGTTTAGGCCATGTAGGCTGCTTACAAAAGCATTGGAGAAATGGCCATACCACTGGTTCCATACCTGATCCATGCAAGTAAAATTGGACTTACTAAGCCTCAGGCTTCAGTGTCTACACAAAAGATCAGAAAGTGTTTGCACAATATTGGACTATGAAACAGATGTCCAGCTACAGAAGATCCATTGACCTCCCTCACACCACCGCTCTCAAAGAGTATTAGGTACAGAACAACATGGCAATGGAGGCTGGAATGGAGGTCTATCATCTTCAGAAATGAGTCCAACTTTTGTCTTGGATGTAATAAGAGCCGGAGATTAGTCTGGAGTCCACGTGGGCAGCGCCATGAAAAGGTCTTCACAAGGGAATGTTACACCACTCCAACACCAGAGATAATGTTGTAGGGTGAATGGTGTACAGTAGTTTTATTGAATAAAAATGACTACAATTCCTCCTTCTGGCCTAAATATCTTGTTTCTGTATATCTAGAGGGAGATGGTAGATAATATCATTACAGTGCACTTTGGAATGATGAAATAATCATGTATTAAGTCACATTTATCCTTTAAAAAATATTATTTTTAGTATCATCTATAATAAAATATATGTTTATACTTAGTATCCCTCCATAAATATGAACCAATTAACTTCATACTACAATATTTTGACTTATTACAAACGGGAGAAATAGGAGTCGACACAGCAATAAAAAAAACAATTTTTATTTGAATTAAGTTAAAAACCATAGATAACGTAGTATGAAAATTGCTTGCAGGTGTTGTGGTGGAGAAGTACATGGAAAAGACCCCTTTGTGAGTTAAAGGTGTATAATTAAGTATGCTTGAATTGCATATGTATACATATATCCCAATTGCATGTATAGTTAGCATTCCTACAACTAAAACATAGAATGCATATAAGTATAACTGTCTCAATAGTAGTGCACAAGATAGACATTCAAAAATGATGCTATAGGGTGGGCCATTTATATGGATACACCTAAATTAAATGGGAATGGTTGGTGATATCAACTTCCTGTTTGTGGCACATTAGTATATGGGAGGGGGAAAACTTATCCAGATGGGTGGTGACCATGGTGGCCATTTTGAAGTTGGCCATTTTGTATCCAACTTTATTTTTTTCAATGGGAAGAGGGTCATGTGACACATCAAATTATTGAGAATTTCATAAGAAAAACAATGGTGTGCTTGGTTTTAACGTAACTTTATTCTTTCATGAGTTTTTTACAAATTTATGACCACTTATAAAATGTGTTCAAAGTGCTGCCCATTGTGTTGGATTGTCAATGCAACCCTCTTCTCCCACTCTTGACACACTGATAGTGTGGCGCCACTGAGGGTTTAGTCGCCACAGAGGTACTACACCTCACTCAGAGGGGTGGTATCTCCTTCTCTCAGGTAAGGAGGGAGTGCTGCCCGGAACTCCAACACCCGCATTCAACACTACACTGCTCCAGGCCGGGTGGAGGGGAAATATGCGTGCGCAGAGTTGAGCCCTGTCCCTGGCTTGAGTGGGGGGACCCAAAGGTAGGGGGAGCCAGTAGAGGGTGTGGGTGGAGGAAGCAGGTTAGTGGAGCACTTTGACAGTAGGTAAATAATGGGAAGCCATCTTAGGGTGGCAGGTCAGTCAGTGTAGAACAGTCTGGGAGCAGAGTCTCTTTAGGAGCTCTGCTCCACTAGTAGGGCCCAGTCCTAAAGGCCCAGGAGGGGAGCAGAGGAGTAGGATCCGTTCTGTTGATGGGATCCCAGGGGGTACGGCGAGTGCAGGACGGCACTCGTACGCCCCGAATCTGTCAGAAGACAGAGGGATCGTAGGCCGCAAGAAGGGGACCGGCCCCTGGACCAGCCGTGTTACTCCAGGTCAAGGCTGGAAAAACCGGAGGCTTCTGGCTTACATAGTCCAGTTGCCAAAGCCTCATTCTAATCTCCGTGAGGGTCAAGCAGGTCCAGGAACTCCAGTTAGACAGGAGGGACTTCAGAGCACCCGAGCAGGACTGAGAGTGGGGAAGTGCAGTGCAGGAGGGAGAAGACCCAGCGTGAAGAAGGTCTAGAGAGAGGAACACAAGAAAGCGGGGTTCCGTCAGGTGCGCCTAAATTACCTGAGGAAGAGCTGAACCCCCCAGTCTGGTGAACGCAGCGCGACGTGGGAGGCTGTAAGCTGGACCGTACAACCTGAGGAACTTAACAACTATGAGTAAAGACTCGGATGACTGCACCGCACTGCCTCCGTCCATTATTTCAGCTGCGCCATCTTCCCCCCGCACTACAACGCCCAGCGCAACCAACACTATCTACACTGCCCTGGAGCTAGCTCTTCCTGTGGAGAGCCACACCATCCCTGCTGCAGTGACATCAGCTCCAGAGGACTGCTCCGCAGCGGCGGCTCTCTTTGGCCGCATTCCACAGGTGGCGTCACAAACTATTCCAAAACCCCATATAAACCCTAAACCCCTTTCTTTTTGTTCACCGCCCTGGGCCACGGGCCGGGCCAGCCACCGTGATATCCCCCACCAGCATCCATAGGCCCGGCTGCCGAGTACCCCACGGCTCTGGGGGCGCGTCAATAGCAACACCACAGAAGAAATGCTAGCACAGGCTTCCAGTATCCGTTATTTCAGATGCTGCACATCTCGTATCTTGATGGTATGGTGTGGTATATGGGGTAGAAAGATAGTGAGGCCATTCTTCATCAAGGGAAACCTCAATGCCACTGGATATCTGAAATTGCTACATGATGATGTGTTGCCCTCTTTATGCACTGAAGATGGCACGTTCCCTGAGTTTTTCCAACAAGATGGTGCCCCACCACATTATGGGTGTCAGGTCTGAGCATTCCTACATGAACAGTTTCCTGGAAAGTGGATTGGTTGTCGTGGGCCAGTTGAATGTCCCTCAAGGTTTCCCGATCTGACCCCCTTAGACTTTTATCTTTGGGGTCATCTGAAGGCAATTGTCTATGCTGTGAAGATACGAGATGTGCAGCATCTGAAACAACGGATACTGTAAGCCTGTGCTAGCATTTTTTCTGCGGTGTTGCTATCAGTGTGTCAAGAGTGGGAGAAGAGGGTTGCATTGACAATCCAACACAATGGGCAGCACTTTGAACACATTTTATAAGTGGTCATAAACTTGTAAATAACTCATGAAAGAATAAAGTTATGTTAAAACCAAGCACACCATTGTTTTTCTTATGAAATTCTCAATAAGTTTGATGTGTCACATGACCCTCTTCCCATTGAAAAAAATAAAGTTGGATCCAAAATGGCCGACTTCAAAATGGCCGCCATGGTCACCACCCATCTGGAAAAGTTCTCCCCCTCCCATATACTAATGTGCCACAAACAGGAAGTTTATATCACCAACCATTCCCATTTAATTTAGGTGTATCCATATAAATGACCCACCTTGTATTATAACCAAAGGCCAATGCCAATAAGTATGTTATGGTCCATTTGCTATGTCCATGCATCCTGGGCATGCACAGGATGTCAGAGTCCCACGGCGATGATGTCATCACGTCGCTTTTCCTGGGAATTGTCCAGTGCGTCATCCTGCCGTTCTGCAGGTCGCAGACTTAAAGCGACCTGCGGCCTACAGAAGGGAGGGCAGTAGTGCAGGGAGACCATGTCTTCCTGCTATAACGAAGAGCTTAACTGTATCTTTGCATGAACAGCCTGCCAATACAGTTAAGAGTGGTGGATGCTCCTGGTGGGCCCCTCTGAGTGAAGGGCCTGGAGTAAACACCCCCTCTGGCTTCTGGTAGCTAAGCTATTGGTTCAGTCCTCACAAATCTAGCTTATCCTTGTTGCAACAACACTATGAGTGCTTGATTAAAATATTAATATCGATAATGTACTGTATCTGTTATGTTCCACGACTTGGGAATCATATAGTATTGTATTATGATTGAATTATTGCTGTTATAGTGCTATACAATCAGGTTTGCTTTTTGAAGTTTGTCCTGTCTGTCTCCCTGTAATCTATCTCTGATGCAGGTAACCCTTTCCTTCATCTTGCATTTAGTTAGTATTGAGTCAGCCATCATTGTCTCATATTCATCATCTGTACATTCCTGGTTAAGAATCATCTTTTCACCTGCTCCTATTTTATGTATAATACAAGAATTTCAGCCTGAGAATAAAGCTCTGGAATCTTCATACAGCTGAGCTGACACAGTCCGAGAAAGTTTATGGTGTGAGAACTGGTTCAATACAGACATCCATAGAAACGCTGTCTCAGGAGCCCCACACTTGCAGCCCAGTTGTGGAATCAGAATAGTACCTATGAATCCATGTTCACTCTGCCTTTAGGTTACTCAGATTTTTCTTGTATCTAAGCACATGTTTAGGCATTTGCTAAATCTCAAACTTTTTCACCAGTCAGAAAATATTTTTTCCTGAGCCATGTAAAAGTAAAAAATATTGCTCAATTTACTTCCTTTTAATTTCTACAAAAATTGCTTTAGCCATAGAAAGGTTAACTATGTTTCTATTAACAACTAGAGAATGCCTGACTTGCAAGACCCATTAAAAAACTGAGAAGCAATGTGTTAAAGCATAACTATAGACAAATACAGTCATGGACAAAAGTGTAAAGGCAAATTGGACATCATTTCAAACAAATCCCAAAAATGGGTCGGACAAAATTGTTGGCACCCTCAACTTAATATTTGATTGCACACCCTTTGGAATAAATAATTGCAATCAATCACTCCCTGTAACTATCAACAAGCTTCTTACACCTCTCATCTGAAATTTTTGACCACTCTTCTTTTGAAAACTGCTCCAGGTCTCTCATATTTGAAGGGTGCCTTCTCCCAACAGCAATTTTAAGATCTCTCCACAGGTGTTCAATGAGATTTAGATCCGGACTCATTGCTGGCCACTTCAGAACTCTCCAGCGCTTTGTTTCCATCCATTTCTGGGTGTATCTTGAAGTATGTTTAGGGTCATTGTCTTGCTGGAAGACCTAGAACGCAAACCCAGCTTTCTGACACTGGGCACTACATTGTGACCCAAAATCCATTGGCAATCTTCAGATTTCACAATGCTTTGCACATAGTCTAGGCACCCAGTGCCAGAGGCAACAAAACAACCCTTAAACATCTTTGAACTTCCACCATATTTGACTGAAGGTACTGTGTTCTTTTCTTTGTAGGCCTTTCATTTTCGGTAACCAGAAGAATGATGTGCTTTACCAAAAAGCTCTATTTTAGTCTCATCTATCCCCAAGACTCTTTTCCCAAAAATGTTTTGGCTTACTCATGTACATTTGGCAAACTAGAGCCTAGATTTTTATGTCTCTGTATCAGTAGTGGGGTCCTCCTGGGTCTCCTGCCATAGCATTTCATGTCATTCAAATGTTGATGGATAGTTTGCCTTGTCATTGATGCACCATGAGCCTGCAGGACAGCTTGAATTTATTTGGAACTTTGATTGGGGCTGCTTATCCACCATCCGGACAATCCTGTTTTGCAACCTTTCATCAATTTTTCTCTGCCGTCCACATCCAGGGAGATTAGCTACAGTGTAAACTTCTTGATTATGTTGCGCAGCATGGACAAAGGAACATCAAGATCTCTGGAGATGGATTTGTAACCTTGAGATTCTTGATACTTTTCAACAATTTTGGTTCTCAAGTCCTCAAACTGTTCTCTTCTCCTCTTTCTGTTTTCTATGCTTAGTGTGGCACACATAAACACACAATGCAAAGATTGAGTTAATTTATCCACTTTTTATCTGATTTCAGGTGTCACATAGTTACATAGTTACGTAGGTTGAATAAAGACCTAGGTCCACCAAGTTCAACTTTCCTCAACCAATTGTACATTTTGTCTAATTTAACTGTAACCCATAATGTTATGTGTATTGAGGAAATCATCCAGTCCTTTTTTGAAAGCTGTTATAGTGTCTGTCATTACTACCTCTTGTGGTAAGGCATTCCACAGTCTGACTGCTCTGACTGTAAAGAACCCCTACTGGAATCGACTTTCTTCAACCTGTAATGAGTGCCCCCTGGTCCTTAGTATGGTCTTTGGAAGGAATAAGTCATGTGCTAGTCCTATGTACTGACCACACATACTGTATATTTATTCATATAAATGAGATCTCCTCTGAGGCGTCTTTTTTCTAAGCTAAAGAAGCTCAACTTTTTCAACCTCTTATCATATGAGAAGCCTTCCATTACTTGTAATAATCTAGTTGTCCGCCTTTGAACTGACTCTAACTTCTGAATATCCTTTTTAAAAAGTGGAGCCCATAACTGGATCCCATATGCTAGATGTGGCCTCACCAGTGATTTATAAAGGGGTAACAATACGTTGGGATTGCAGGATTTTAACTATCTTTTTATACATCCTAAAATCTTGTTTGCTTTAGCAGCTGCTGCTTGACATTGAGTACTGCTGCTCAGCTTACTTGTAACCAGAATACCCAAGTCCTTCTCCTGTTCTGAAGTCCCAAGTATACTACCATTTAATGTACAGGGTGGTCCAAAAGTAGGTGGACAGAAAGTGTAATAAGGTTATGAAGGGGGAGATTTATGAAACATGGTGTAAAGTGAAACTGGCTCAGTTGCCCTTAGCAACCAATCAGATTCCACTTTTCATTCCTCACAGACTCTTTGGAAAATGAAAGGTGGAATCTGATTGGTTACTAAGGGCAACTGAGCCAGTTTCACATATCTAGTTTTCACAGATAGATCTTCCCCAAATCTGTTTTCCTTTCAGATAATTCAGATAATACATAATGGCAAATAATTTAAATACAGATCAAAGAAAATGGATTTTAACAGAGTATTGGAAATCTCAAAATGCTGAAACCGTTAGAGCAAATTGGGTTGAAACATTTGGTACTCAAGTCCCAAAGAGACAAACCATTTACCGCTTTCGTGACAAATTCAATACCACTGGCTCAATCCTTAATGCTCCAAAAACTGGTTGACCCAAAACAGTCTGTACAGAAGATAATAAACAACTTGTCGCTGAAACATTTGTTCAGAGTCCAAAATAGTCCACCAGAAGAGCCTCTTTGGAATTGTGAATCATGAAATCTATTGGGTGGAAAGCTTATCGTACACGTCTAATTCATGGTTTATTGGAGGATGATCCAGACAGGAGGCTGCAATTTAGTGTTTGATAAATCTCCCCCTTCATAACCTTATTACACTATCTGTCCACCTACTTTTGGACCACCCTGTATATGCAGCAATAGGATTACTCTGTCCTAGGTGCATTACTCTGCATTTATCTACATTACCTCATTAGCCAAGTGTTTGCCCATTCAATCATCGTATCCAGATCCTTCTGCAAAATCATAATGTCAAAATCAAATTTTAATATCCTACATAGTTTGATGTTGTCAGCAAAGACTGACACTTTACTCTCAATCCCATCCACAAGGTCATTAATAAAGAGGTTAAAAAGAATCGGCCATAACACACCATTTATGACACTCTTTGTTTCCTGTCATTTAGCCAATTCCTTACCCATCTGCATATAGTTCTCCCAAGTCCTTGCTTCTGTACCTTCAGTGTAAGCTACATTTCCAACATCCAGATTTGCACTTACATCCTCATAGAACTCCAAAATATTGGCTAGACACTAACTATTTTTCATGAATCTGTGCTGGTTATCATTTATTATATTATTCTATGCGTTTAACTCTGCAGGTCATCTCTTATGATGTCCTCAAAAACTTTGCACACTACTGATGTTAGACTTACTGGACAGTAGTCACCTGGATCCACCTTCCTACCTTTTTTAAATATCGGTACCACATCAGCTAGCCTCCAATCCTCTGGTACCACTTCTGTTACAAGAGAGTCTAAGAATATGAGATTCAGCGGTCTGTCAATTACTGAGCTTAATTCCCTCAGTATCCGTGGATGAATGCCATCTGGGCCGGGGGATTTGTCAATGTTTAATTTGCTCAAATGCAGGCTTACTTCTTTTTGTGTTAAACTACTTATATCAGGTGATGAATAGAGATGAGCGGTGTTCGACTAGAACTGTTCGCCAATCTCAAATTCAAGCTGTTTTGGGCGGTGTTCGAGTTGTTCGACGAACCCGAACGATTTGCAAAAAATTTGGCTGTTCGAGGTTATGTTCGATAACTGTTCGTGCACCAAAAGCGTGTCCTGCATGTCTGGCGCTATTTAGAGCACCAATTATGCAGGGATTGTCTGCCACTCACTGTAATGCCACAGCCATGGTGGTTGTGGCATTACAGTGATTGCCCAAATCGATGGGAACAGTGCCAACAGTGAAACATGAAAAGCCGGCAATTCAGCAGCGGCATACACCTGTACCCGACAATTTAGAACCGATAGAATAGAGCTTCACACATAGATTAGATAGATATAAACATGTCAGCCACATATATACGAAGTACAGTGAAAGTGCTGCTTACTGTACTTGTCATTTAGCGTAAAGGATTTATCAAAAAAAATAATAGTGTTTTCATGCACCGTCTCTTTAAAAAAGCCGGCCGGCAATTCAGCAGCGGTACCCGACAATTTATAACACACAGAATAGAGCATCATACATAGATTAGATAGATAGAAACATGTCAGCCACATATATACGAAGTACAGTGACAGTGTTGCTTACTGTACTTGTCATTTAGCGTAAAGGATTTATCAAAAAAAATAATAGTGTTTTCATGCACCATCTCTTTAAAAAAGCCGTCCGGCAATTCAGCAGCGGTACCCGACAATTTATAACAGACAGAATAGAGCTTCACACATAGATTAGATAGATAGAAACATGTCAGTCACATATATATGAAGTACAGTGATAGTGTTGGTTACTGTACTTGTCATTTAGTATTAAAATAAAGGATTTATTATTAAAAAAATTGGCGTGGGGTTCCCCTTAATTTTAGGCTCTAGCGGAGGTTAAGCAGACGGCTGGGGCAGATGTTTGAAGCCTGGGAAGGGGGTAATACCCACGGAGCTTCCCAGGCTACTAATATCAGCCCCCAGCTGAATACATAGCCTTTACTAGCTATTAAAATGGGGGACCCCCCAAAAAAAATGACATGGGGTCCCCCCTAATTTAATAGCTAGCAAAGGCTAGGCAGACAGCTGGGGGCTGATATTAATAGCCCAGGAAGGGAGCCATGAATATTGGCCCCCTCCCAGGCTAGAAACACCAGCCGTCAGCCGCCCCAGAAATGGCGCATTCATAGGATGCGCCAATTCTGGCACATAGCCTCGCTCTTCCACGCTGCCCTGGTGCGGTGGCAGGGGGTAATAGGGTTGGGGTTGATGTCAGCTTATAATGCCAGCTGACATCAAGCCCAGGTTAGTAATGGAGAGGCGTCTATAAGACACCCCCATTACTAACCCCATAGTCAAAGTTAAAAAAAACACAAACACCCAGAATAAAGTCCTTTAATTGAAATAAAGACACAATCCTTTATTGTTCTAAATTAAACCATACTTACCGTCACGCCCATTCCAGCTGAAGCCAACGATCTCCTGCAATAAAAGAAAAATAATAAAGCAACCTCATCCTTACCTTTCCATGGTTCCCACGACAGCTTCAGCTCTGCTACATCGAGATGACAGGCTGGACCGCAGCAGAATGCTGCCATCCAGCCTGTCATCCCGCAGACACTGAGAAGAGCAGGCTTGCTTGCGCTCCTCAGTGTCTCTCTGTGACGTCATCCAGATGAGCCGAGGTCATGTCCAATGAACTCGGCTCACCTCATGCACGTCACTGACAGCGTGGGAAAATTCTCACGCTGAAGCGGTGAGTGCAGGAGAATTCTCCCACGCTGTCAGTGACGTGCATAAGGTGAGCTCATGTCCAATGAACTCAGCTCACCTCCTGCACGTCACTGACAGCGTGGGAGAATTCTCCTGCACTCAGCGCTTCAGCGTGAGAATTCTCCCGCTGAAGCGCTGAGTGCAGGAGAATTTTCCCACGCTGTCAGTGACGTGCATAAGGTGAGCTCATGTCCAATGAACTCAGCTCACCTCCTGCACGTCACTGACAGCGTGGGAGAATTCTCCTGCACTCAGCGCTTCAGTGTGAGAATTCTCCCACGCTGAAGCGCTGAGTGCAGGAGAATTTTCCCACGCTGTCAGTGACGTGCATGAGGTGAGCCGAGTTCATTGGACATTAACTCGGTTCATCTGGATGCCCTCACAGAGAGACACTGTGGAGCGCAAGCAAGCCTGCGCTTCTCAGTGTCTGCGGGATGACAGGCAGGATGGCAGCGTTCTGCTGCGGTCCAGCCTGTCATCTCGATGTAGCAGAGCTGAAGCTGTCATGGGAACCATGGAAAGGTAAGGATGATGTTGCTTTATTATTTTTCTTTTATTTCAGGAGATCGTTGGCTTCAGCTGGAATGGGCGTGATGGTAAGTATGGTTTAATTTAGAACAATAAAGAATTGTGTGTTTATTTCAATTAAAGGACTTTTTTCTGGGTGTTGTGTTTTTTTTAAATACTTTACTAGAAATTCATGGTGGTCATGTCTAATATTGGCGTGACCCCATGAATTTCGGGCTTAGGGCCAGCTGATAATGCCAAGCTGGCCCTAACCCCTTTATTACCCAGTGAGCCACCGCATCAGGGCCCTGGATGAGTTGGGTACAGCGCCAGAAGATGGCGCTTCTATGAACGCGCCATTTTCCGGGGTGGCTGCGGACTGCAATTTGCAGCGGGGGTGGCCCAGAAAGCTTGGGCCTCCCTGCGCTGCGGATTCCAGCCCCCAGCTGCCTAGTTGTACCTGGCTGGACACAAAAACAGGGCGAAGCCCCACGTCAATTTTCTTTAAATTATTTCATGAAATAATTAAGAAAAAAAGGGCTTCCCTATATTGTTGTGTCCGGCCAGGTACAAATAGGCAGCTGGTGGTTGGGGGCAGCCCGTTCCTGCCTGCTGTACCTGGCTGGACACAAATATAGTGCGAAGCCCCAGGTCAATTTTTTTTAAATTATTTCATGAATTTCCTGAAATAATTTAAAAAAATTGAAGTGGGGCTTCGCACTATATTTGTGTCCAGCCAGGTACAGCAGGCAGGAACGGGCTGCCCCCATCCACCAGCTGCCTATTTGTACCTGGCCGGACACAACAATATAGGGAAGGCCTTTTTTTCTTAATTATTTCATGAATTTCATGAAATAATTAAAAAAAATTGAAGTGGGGCTTCGCACTATATTTGTGTCCAGCCAGGTACAGCAGGCAGGAACGGGCTGCCCCCAACCACCAGCTGCCTATTTGTACCTGGCCGGACACAACAATATAGGGAAGGCCTTTTTTTCTTAATTATTTCATGAATTTCATGAAATAATTAAAAAAAAAGTACGTGGGGCTTCGCCCTATTTTTGTGTCCAGCCAGGTACAACTAGGCAGCTGGGGGCTGGAATCTGCAGCGCAGGGAGGCCCAAGCTTTCAGGGCCCCCCCCCCCCGCTACAAATTGCAGTCCGCAGCCACCCCGGAAAATGGCGCGTTCATAGAAGCGCCATCTTCTGGCGCTGTACCCAACTCATCCAGGGCCCTGGTGCGGTGGCTCACTGGGTAATAAAGGGGTTAGGGCCAGCTTGGTATTATCAGCTGGCCCCAAGCCCAAAATTCATGGGGTCACGCCAGTATTAGACATGACCGCCATGAATTTCTAGTAAAGTATTTAAAAAAAACACAACACCCAGAATAAAGTCCTTTAATTGAAATAAAGACACAATTCTTTATTGTTCTAAATTAAACCATACTTACCATCACACCCATTCCAGCTGAAGCCAACGATCTCCTGCAATAAAAGAAAAATAATAAACCAACCTCATCCTTACCTTTCCATGGTTCCCACGACAGCTTCAGCTCTGCTACATCGAGATGACTGGCTGGACCGCAGCAGAACGCTGCCATCCAGTCTGTCATCCCGCAGACACTGAGAAGCGCAGGCATGCTTGCGCTCCTCACTGTCTCGCTGTGACGGCATCCAGATGAGCCGAGGTCATGTCCAATGAACTCGGCTCACCTCATGCACGTCACTGACAGCGTGGGAAAATTCTCACGCTGAAGTGCTGAGTGCAGGAGAATACTCCCACGCTGTCAGGGATGTGCATGAGGTGAGCTCATGTCCAATGAACTCAGCTCACCTCCTGCACGTCACTGACAGCGTGGGAAAATTCTCCTGCAATCAGCGCTTCAGCGTGAGAATTTTCCCACGCTGTCAGTGACGTGCATGAGGTGAGCCGAGTTCATTGGACATGAACTCGGCTCATCTGGATGTCGTCACAGAGAGACGCTGAGCAGCGCAAGCAAGCCTGCGCTTCTCAGTGTCTGCGGGATGACAGGCTGGATGGCAGCGTTCTGCTGCGGTCCAGCCTGTCATCTCGATGTAGCAGAGCTGAAGCTGTCGTGGGAACCATGGAAAGGTAAGGATGAGGTTGCTTTATTATTTTTCTTTTATTGCAGGAGATCGTTGGCTTCAGCTGGAATGGGCGTGATGGTAAGTATGGTTTAATTTAGAACAATAAAGGATTGTGTCTTTATTTCAATTAAAGGACTTTATTCTGGGTGTTTGTGTTTTTTTTAACTTTGACTATGGGGTTAGTAATGGGGGTGTCTTATAGACGCCTCTCCATTACTAACCTGGGCTTGATGTCAGCTGGCATTATAAGCTGACATCAACCCCAACCCTATTACCCCCTGCCACCGCACCAGGGCAGCGTGGAAGAGCGAGGCTAAGTGCCAGAATTGGCGCATCCTATGAATGCGCCATTTCTGGGGCGGCTGACGGCTGGTGTTTCTAGCCTGGGAGGGGGCCAATATTCATGGCTCCCTTCCTGGGCTATTAATATCAGCCCCCAGCTGTCTGCCTAGCCTTTGCTAGCTATTAAATTAGGGGGGACCCCACGTCATTTTTTTTGGGGGGTCCCCCATTTTAATAGCTATTAAAGGCTATGTATTCAGCTGGGGGCTGATATTAGTAGCCTGGGAAGCTCCGTGGGTATTACCCCCTTCCCAGGCTTCAAACATCTGCCCCAGCTGTCTGCTTAACCTCCGCTAGAGCCTAAAATTAAGGGGAACCCCACGCCAATTTTTTTAATAATAAATCCTTTATTTTAATACTAAATGACAAGTACAGTAACCAACACTATCACTGTACTTCATATATATGTGACTGACATGTTTCTATCTATCTAATCTATGTGTGATGCTCTATCTTTCTGTTCTAAATTGTCGGGTACCGCTGCTGAATTGCCGGCCGGCTTTTTTAAAGAGACAGTGCATGAAAACACTATTATTTTTTTAAATAAATCCTTTACACTAAATGACAAGTACAGTAAGCAACACTATCACTGTACTTCATATATATGTGACTGACATGTTTCTATCTATCTAATCTATGCGTGAAGCTCTATTCTTTCTGTTCTAAATTGTCGGGTACCGCTGCTGAATTGCCGGCCGGCTTTTTTAAAGAGACGGTGCATGAAAACACTAATATTTTTTTTAATAAATCCTTTACACTAAATGACAAGTGCAGTAACCAACACTGTCACTGTGCTTCTTATATGTGTGACTGACATGTTTCTATCTATCTAATCTATGTGTGATGCTCTATTCCTTCTTGTCTAAATTGTCGGGTACCGGTGTATGCCGCTGCTGAATTTGCCGGCCGGCTTTTTTAAAGAGAGTGTCTTCTGAGCAGTTTGTCAGCTTTTGGACACCTTTGCAGGTGTTTTCTATGTGTTTCTATGTGTTTTTGTTTGCCTGCCATTGGTTTTAACGGTGTTCGACGGTGTTCTAAGGTGTTCGACGAACAGTTCGACGAACAGTTCCTCGAACATCCCGGTGTTCGACGAACCGAACCGAACCCGAACACTATGGGGGTGGCTCAACATTAGTGATGAACTTTGATTTTTGCCTTGTTGTAAGATCCCTGGAACAGACTGATCGTTGGTGAACATGGATGAAGAGTCCCTGTTTAATATCTCAGCCTTTTCTTTGCCCTCTATAATTATCTTGTTATTATCATCTTTTGAGGGGCCGATATCTTCTGTTTTTTTCTTTTTGGCATTGATGTACTTATAGAAATTTTTGGGATTTATTTTAATGTCGCTAGTGATTTGTTTCTCTGTAGATTACTTTGCTAGCTTGATTTCTTTTTTACATTTCTTATTTAGATCTTTATACTCCTGAAATACTATTTCTGTTTTCTCGGCCTTCAAGATTTTGAATGGCCATTGTTTTTGTTTTATTAAACTTTGTACTGTCTTATTTATCCATAGTGGTTTCTTTTTATTACTTGACATTTTATTACCAGAGGGTGTACATTTTCTACAGGATTCTAGTAGTATTTCCTTAAACATGCCCATTTATGTTCATTATGCCCAGTTACCATGACATGGTCCCAATCTACATGATTAAGCTCTTCCCTTAATTTGTTGAAATCAGCTTTACAAAAGTTCCAGGTTTTGGCATTTTCCCTTTTGAATGTTTGATGGAAGATTACATTGAAACTTACCATATTATGGTCACAGCTTCCCAAATGCTCCCGGGCCTGTACATCTGAAATTGTATCTGGTCTATTTGACAAAACCAGATCCAGCAGACTACCTCCCCTGGTTGGTTCATTTACCAGTTGAGAGAGGTAATTGTCCTGAAATGTGGATAAGAACTTGCAGCTTTTAGCACAACCAGAAGATTCTATGTCCCTAAGAATGTCTGGATAGTTAAAATCCCACATAATAAGGACGCTATTGTTATTTGCTGCCTTTTTAATTTGTTGCAGCATTTCATCCTCTACTAGTTCAGCTATATTAGGAGGCTTGTAACAAACTTCAATTAGAAGCTTTCAATTATTGCCATCCCCATATATATGGGGATGGCAATACCCACACTGACTCTACATTGTCGTAGCTCCCCCCAATGTTGTCATTGACCACATGTTTTAAGTTGGATCTTACAAAAACACACACCCCTCCACCTTTTGGTCTTTCTTGTTCTTTCTAAATGTAGTGTATCCCTCTACATTTGTCACCCAGTCATGGCTTTCATCCAGCAAGGTTTCCATAATGCCCACCACATCATATTCCATGACCGACATAAGAGTCTCCAGTTCATTCATTTTGTTTGCGAGACTTCTTGCATTTGCCAGCAGATATTTAATACTATTAGCATCTTTATTACTCCTACTCAGATCCCTACTTTCCTTGCATATCATAGTCCCCCCCTAAAACCTCATTACCCCAACTGCCTCACTCTCTCTGTCTACTCTATCTATCCCCTTATTAGCACAACTATCCTCTCTCCCCCCAGATCCTAGTTTAAAAGCTCCTCCATCCGTCTGACCATTTTTTCCCCAAGCACAGCTGCACCCTCCCCACTGAGGTGCAGCCCGTCCCTACCGTAAAGCCTGTAATCGACAGTGAAGTCGGCCCAGTTCTCCATGAACCCAAACCCTTCCTTCATGCACCAATTTCTAAGACACTTAGTTATCTCCCTAAGCTCCCACTGTCTTTCTAGTGACGTTCGTGGCACTGGCAGTATTTCTGAAAACACCACCTTGGAGGTCCTGGCCTTCAGATTTTCTCCTAGTTCCCTGTAATCATTTTTAAGGACCTTCTAACTCCCTTAAACTTAGTCATTGGTACCGATGTGAACCATGACTGCTGGGTTTTCCCCAGCCCCACCCAACAATCTGTCTATCCTGTTACGGGTCCGAATGGTGGAACAACTGTGCCGTGGAACAAGGAGGGACCGGAGGGGCGTAACTATGGGCCTCAGCCAGACCGACCCTGGCAACACGGCAGCTTTGTCGACTCCATGAGCCAGGGAGCGACCGGGAAGGTGGACTAGGTGCTACTCTGGGACCGAGCTCATGTGACAGCAGGCGACTCCTACGGGACTGAAGACAGACACCGACTGACACGGCAGATACGCAGGCAGGCACTGCTGGTAAACGGACAGGCACAGCTGGCAGGCAGACAGGCAGGCACGGCTGATAAGCTGGCGGGCACAGCTAATAGATAGGCTGGCGGGCACAGCTGAAAGACAGGCTGGCGGGCACGGTTGACAGACAGACTGAAGGGTACGACTGACCGACAGGTTGGCGGGCACAGCTGACAGACAGGCTGGTGGGCATGGCTGACTGACAGGCTGATGGGCAGCACTGGGACCTGAGGGCTGGAGAGAGTGTTAGCACACAAACTACAACATTGCACAGGCACCTCCATCTTGGGGGAGGTGCCTTAAGTAGGGGATGTCCTCTGGCCATTGGCTGGGGACATCTTAGGACAGCGCGCCCAGCCCCTTTAAGAAACAGGGAGCGTGTGCGCCCTAAGCATAGTGCCTGGGGATCTGCACGCGGTGCGCACAGCCTAGGCAGTCCTGCCTAGACAGAGACAGAGGGAGCAGCGCTCCCAGGAAGAGGGCCGCGGCAGTAAGAGGATCAGCGTCTCTGCTCTGCAGGAGGCAGAGACGCCGATGCTACAGTACCCCCCCCCCTTTACGCCCCCTCTTCTTCAAGCCTGCAAGAAATTATTCCAGAAGAAGAGGAGCATGAATGCTCTCCCTGGGCTCCTATGACCAATCCTTAGGAACAAACTCCTTCCAATACACAAGAATGAAAGTCTTTCCTCATACCCTCTTGGTAGCCTGAATGTTCTCTACTAGTGTTGAGCGAGTATGTTCTGTTAACCCTTTCTGTTTGACAGCTTTATTACATGTGAGGAATGATTGTTTCTTTTGCATTCCTCACATGTAATAAAGCTGTCAAACAGTCGCAAATCATGCACACGGGAGTGATTTAAACATAACACCGAGCAGCTGTAACTACTCGGTGCTCGCCCAAGCATACTCGGCGAAAGGGTTAACAGAACATACTCACTCAACACTATTCTCCAACTCAAAAATGTCCTCAGTAGAGACTGGAGCTGGAGTGGTACCTGGATCGTCAGAGAAAGAATTGAGGACGACAGTCTTTAGGAGGCACACATGAAATGAATTGGGGATCCGTAACAAAGCAGGGAGTTTCAACTTGTACGCCACTGTATTGATTTGACTCAGAGTCTCGAAAGGACCGATGAACCGCAGACTCAACTTGTATGAAGGTAACTTGTAGGAAAATTCGGCCCAAGGCAGAAGTTCCACCCAATCGTTATGGTGGGTGTTGACGAAGTGTCGAAGGAAGCTAGTGAGGATCTGATTCATATGCTCAACCTGGCCAATGGACTGTGGACGATAGGCTGATGAAAAATCCAAGGCGACATTCAGAAGCTTGCACGTGGCTCTCCAGAAGTGTGAAGTAAACTAAACTCCTCTATCTGAGATTATATGAAGAGGTAGGCCGTGGAGACGGAAGATGTCAAGGATGAAGTCTTTAGCCAGCACTGGCGCAGGGGGAAGACCCGGCAAGTGAATGAAGTGAGCCATCTTGGAGAAGCGGTCAGCGACCACCCAAATGACAGCACAACCGGCTGATACAGGAAGATCCGTGGTGAAGTTCATAGCAATATGCTGCTACGGAGCAGAAGGCACAGGTAGAGGTAGAAGTCGACCAATCGGAAATTGCCTAGGCGTCTTGTTTCAGTCACAGGAATAGCAAGCAGACACAAAATCTGCAACGTCCTTGCGCAGGGTCGGCCACCAATAATGTCGGGAAATTAGCAGAAGCGTCTTCCTCTGACCGGCATGGCCTGCCAGTTTAGACGAATGATCCCAGAGTAGGACGCTCTTTCTATCCAGAGCCACCACAAAAGTCTTACTAGGAGGAAGATGAGACAGATCAAACAGGGCAACAGTAATTATTCTGGAGGGCTCGATGATGTGTTGAGGCTCCTCCTCTTGGTCGATAGACAGAAATGATCGGGAGAGTGCATCTGCCTTGGTATTTTTATCTGCCGGCCGGAAGTGGAGAGAGAAATTGAAATTGAAGAGGGCAAAGAACAGAGACCATCTGGCCTGACGAGGATTAAGTCGTTGAGCAGACTGCAAGTAGGTGAGGTTCTTATGGTCCATGTAGACGACCACCGGATGTAGAGCCACCGCTAGTAAGAACCACCACTCCTCCAGCGCCAGTTTGATGGCAAGCAGTTCCCGATCTCCAATGGAGTAATTGCGCTCCGACGAAGAGAAGAGCTTGGAAAAGAAGCCGCAAGTCACCATTGGCCTAGATGAGGATTTCTGGGTGAGGACTGCTTCGACCCCTGAGGAAAAGACCAGACCGAGCCTGGCAACACAGCAGCTTAGTTGACTCCGTGAGCCAGGCAGGGACCGGGAAGGTGGACCAGATGCTACTCTGAGACCGACCTCATGTGAGAGCAGACGACTCCAATGGAATTGAAGACAGACACCGACTGACACGGCAGATAGGCTGGCAGATGAGCACGGCTAGTAGGCAGGCACTGCTGGTAGACAGACAGGCACGGCTGGCAGGCAGACAGGCGGGCATGGATAATATGCTGACGGGAATGGAATCTGAGGGCTGGAGAGAGTGTTAGCACACAAACTACAACATTGCACAGGCACCTCCATCTTGGGGGAGGTGCCTTAAGTAGGGGATGTCCTCCGGCCATTGGCCAGGGACATCTTAGGACAGCGCACACGGCCCCTTTAAGAAATAGGGAGTGCACGTGCCCTAAGAATAGTGCCCGGGGATCTGCGCCAGGTGGAAAGCTCCTAGTAAGCACATATTCACACCTATTTCTTGTATTGGAAGTGCCGTCAGTTTTTTCTGTTTCGATGTTTAAGCTTTGACTGAGCACTCCAACTCAATGCCGCAGGTGGTTTTAATTGCAGTAGGATCTTACTTTCCCACGCATAAGCAGAGGAATGTCCCTTAGAGAGGTATTCACATTGGTAGGGTCCTGGTATTTTGAGAAACGCCTTATCGCGGCTACCAGGTACACATGAATTGGCCAATTTATGCGCTAAGATTTCCCATTTATTTCTATTTTCTAGAGCAGTAATGCTATTCAAATTTCATACATTTCATGTTTTCATACTGTACTTAGCGTTGCAGTGTGCTGCTTTGTTTGTTAGTACGGCTGGCAGGCAGACAGGCAGGCATGGCTGATATGCTGGCGGGCATGGCTGATAGACAAACTTGCGGGAACGGCTGATAGACAGGCTGGCGGGCAGCACTGGAACCTGAGAGCTGGAGAGAGTGTTAGCATACAAACTACAACATTGCACAGGCACCTCCATCTTGGGGGAGGTGCCTTTAGTAGAGGATGTCCTCCGGCCATTGGCCGGGGACATCTTAGGACAGCACACGCCCTAAGAATGGTGCCCGGAGATCTGCGCCAGGTGGAAAGCTACTCTGAAGTGTGATAGTGAAACGTGAATATCTGCGATTAGGGAGTATGTCCCTGATTCAAGCGGCCCATGGTTGGGCATCACAATTTACCTGTCAGATTTCCTTTAAATTATCATTAGGTTAAACCTGTATAGTGAGCAAACAACACAAAAATAAAATAAAATGTAAAACAATGCTGTTTATATTAGCTCGCCCTCCAACAAATTTTTGGAAAAAACTGTGTACCCCCAAATACCATTAATAAAAACTATGGTTAGTTTAGTTCTACAAAAAAAAGACCATTCTCAGCTTTTTGACTAAAAAAATTATGCTATTGGCGACACTATTTTTTTAAACCATTTTTATTAAGCCAAAGTTGTAAAACATAAAAAAAATATCTCTGGCATTGCTATAATGATAACAATCTGCATAACAATGATCGCATGATATAGATAAGGCACAAGTAATTGGAGCAGGAATCCCATGTGCTTAAACTGTTTGTTTTAGGTAAATGCAGTTGGGCAACAAATATATAATCTACTGTTTAATATTATCTGTAATTTCTAGGTCTAGTGTTCATCAAAGGGGCTTCATAACAATTACACTGTACACATAAACAGGAAATGTCAGACTTTACGTCCCAAATACATAATTCTATCAGATCACAGGTCAGGAGCACTAATTGTCCAGCAATTTACTACACAACAGCCAAAGCCTGATAAACTAAATTGAGCTGTAAATTTGCTGATAGCCTGCTGAAAAGGTAGCCTGTGGCATGTAACAAATTATCTCCACTGTTCCCAGTCTGATGACAGGGATAGTGAAACCACTGACATTAATTAATGAATGTAAAGCATTAAGTATCTCGTTTTAGCGCACATGAAAATTAAAATTCAATTTCAAGCTGCAAGGTAAATTAACTTATACTGTAATCTTAGCTCTAAACAGACAGTGAAGATCCTTCATCGCAATGCAACCAAGAAATGCAAATCAAACAAAGTATGATGGGATTTATTAAATATCCAAGTGCAGGAATTACGACTGTTGATTTTACATTATGGACGGACTATTTGTAGGAGTTTGGAAGAACAATCTACCAGCAATAGAGTTTTTCATTGCAAATCCCTTAAGAGTTTCTTAATAGGAGGTTCTTATGCTTTTGGTGTTTGAGCACGGATTAGAATAGTCATTAGGAACGAAGACCAATAAAGTAACAAATGATTTCTATGCTGGTATATTTTACCGATGACTGTAATCATAATTCACCGCCGTCTTTCATTAAAATACAATTATATTCGGTTACTGGTCTGTTTGGTTCCATGTCAGTATGTAGGATGCCACTCAATTCTGCAATGTGAAAGCTGTTGAGACATTATATCTTTCTTCTTCAAAATGCACCAGACATATTTTTTCATAAATGAACAGTATATGTGAATTCTTGGAACTTTGTAATGTATTTTACTAGGGAAAACTGCATTTTCTTCACTTTCTAGCAGCTTGTAGTTTCCTATAAAATGGAAATGTTCACAAATGTCAAGTAGTCCCCCAAATATATCAAAACTATTTTCAGGAAGGGATGAGAAGGGGATGGCACAGCAGTTTGTTAGGGCTCATGCATGCGTCCCTGGTCCTCGTTCTGATCATAGATCACAATGCACTGACTAACTGCGGTTCTCCTAACCTGAGCATGACGGCCTCATAGAAATATATTAAGTAGTCATGCTCCGTCCAGGAGAACCGCGGCCAGTCCGTGTATTGCGGTCTGTGATCAGGCCGAGATTCATGGACGTCTGCACGAGCCATTATTTTGTGTTCTAATAAAAGAGCATGAATGCGAATGATGAGGAGCTGCTTTAGACAAGTGATATTTAAATAGTTATTCGCATGATCTTAAATTTGTCACTTAAATTGTAAGTGAATATTGCAAAACTGAGCAAGCTTTGCAATTAACTTGCTTTCTCTATGTTGCTCCACTCTCCGATATTTGAGTTATTGAATATTATTGTTTACTGTTCGTTGCCTTGGAGAACAGGCATCACTCCAAGCCAGCAGCAGTTGCCAGTCACCTAGGCAACAAGCAGTAACAACTAGTGTTGAGCCACCCCCGTAGTGTTCGGGTTCGGTTCGGTTCGTCGAACACCGGGATGTTCGAGGAACTGTTCGTCGAACACCTTAGAACACCGTCGAACACCGTTAAAACCAATGGCAGGCAAACAAAAACACATAGAAACACATAGAAAACACCTGCAAAGGTGTCCAAAAGCTGACGAACTGCTCAGAAGACACTCTCTTTAAAAAAGCCGGCCGGCAAATTCAGCAGCGGCATACACCGGTACCCGACAATTTAGACAAGAAGGAATAGAGCATCACACATATAAGAAGCACAGTGACAGTGTTGGTTACTGCACTTGTCATTTAGTGTAAAGGATTTATTAAAAAAAATATTAGTGTTTTCATGCACCGTCTCTTTAAAAAAGCCGGCCGGCAATTCAGCAGCGGTACCCGACAATTTAGAACAGAAACAATAGAGCTTCACACATAGATTAGATAGATAGAAACATGTCAGTCACATATATAATAAGTACAGTGACAGTGTTGGTTACTGTACTTGTCATTTAGTGTAAAGGATTTATTTAAAAAAATAATAGTGTTTTCATGCACCGTCTCTTTAAAAAAGCCGGCCGGCAATTCAGCATCTGTACCCGACAATTTAGAACAGAAAGATAGAGCATCACACATAGATTAGATAGATAGAAACATGTCAGTCACATTTATAATAAGTACAGCGACAGTGTTGGTTACTGTACTTGTCATTTAGTGTTAAAATAAAGGATTTATTAAAATAAAAATTGGCGTGGGGTTCCCCGTAATTTTAGTCTCTAGCGGAGGTTAAGCAGACGGCTGGGGCAGATGTTTGAAGCCTGGGAAGGGGGTAATACCCATGGAGCTTCCCAGGCTACTAATATCAGCCCCCAGCTGAATACTTAGCCTTTACTAGCTATTAAAATGGGGGACCCCCCAAAAAAAATGACGTGGGGTCCCCCCTATTTTAATAGCTAGCAAAGGCTAGGCAGACAGCTGGGGGCTGATATTAATAGCTCAGGAAGGGTGCTATGAATATTGGCCCCCTCCCAGGCTAGAAACACCAGCCGTCAGCCGCCCCAGAAATGGCGCATCCATAGGATGCGCCAATTCTGGCACTTAGCCTCGCTCTTCCCACTGCCCTGTAGCGGTGGCAGTGGGGTAATAGGGCTGGGGTTGATGTCAGCTTATAATGCCAGCTGACATCAAGCCCAGGTTAGTAATGGAGAGGCGTCTATAAGACACCCCCATTACTAACCCCATAGTGAAAGTTAAAAAAAACACAAACACCCAGAATAAAGTCCTTTAATTGAAATAAACACACAATTCTTTATTGTTCTAAATTAAACCATACTTACCGTCACGCCCATTCCAGTTGAAGCCAACGATTTCCTGTAATAAAAATAAAATAATAAACCAACATCATCCTTACCTTTCGATGGTTCCCAGGACAGCTCCAGCTCTGCTACATGGAGATGACAGGCTGGACCGCAGCAGAACGCTGCCATCCAGCCTGTCAACTCGCAGACACTGAGAAGAGCAGGCATGCTTGCGCTCCTCAGTGTCTCGCTGTGACGGCATCCAGATGAGCCGAGGTCATGTCCAATGAACTCGGCGCACCTCATGCACGTCACTGACAGCGTGGGAAAATTCTCCTGCACTCAGCGCTTCAGCGTGGGAGAATTCTCACGCTGAAGCGCTGAGTGCAGGAGAATTTTCCCACGCTGTCAGTGACGTGCATGAGGTGAGCTGAGATCATTGGACATGAACTCACCTCATGCACGTCACTGACAGCGTGGGAAAATTCTCACGCTGAAGCTCTGTCAGTGACGTGCATGAGGTGAGTTCATGTCCAATGATCTCAGCTCACCTCATGCACTTCACTTACAGCGTGGGAGAATTCTCACGCTGAAGCGTTGAGTGCAGGAGAATTTTCCCACGCTGTCAGTGAGGTGCATGAGGTGAGCTGAGTTCATTGGACATGAGCTCACCTCATGCACGTCACTGACAGCGTGGGAGAATTCTCCTGCACTCAGCACTTCAGCGTGAGAATTTTCCCACGCTGTCAGTGACGTGCATGAGGTGAGCCGAGTTTATTGGACATGACCTCGGCTCATCTGGATGCCGTCACAGCGAGACACTGAGGAGCGCAAGCAAGCCTGCTCTTCTCAGTGTCTGCGGGATGACAGGCTGGATGGCAGCGTTCTGCTGCGGTCCAGCCAGTCATCTCGATGTAGCAGAGCTGAAGCTGTCATGGGAACCATGGAAAGGTAAGGATGATGTTGGTTTATTATTTTTCTTTTATTGCAGGAGATCGTTGGCTTCAGCTGGAATGGGCGTGATGGTAAGTATGGTTTAATTTAGAACAATAAAGAATTGTGTGTTTATTTCAATTAAAAGACTTTATTCTGGGTGTTGTGTTTTTTTTAAATACTTTACTAGAAATTCATGGCGGTCATGTCTAATATTGGCGTGACCCCATGAATTTCAGGCTTAGGGCCAGCTGATAATACCAAGCTGGCCCTAACCCCTTTATTACCCAGTGAGCCACCGCACCAGGGCCCTGGATGAGTTGGGAACGCACCATTTTCCGGGGTGGCTGCGGACTGCAATTTGCAGCGGGGGGGGGGGCCCAGAAAGCTTGGGCCTCCCTGCGCTGCAGATTCCAGCCCCCAGCTACCTAGTTGTACCTGGCTGGACACAAAAATAGGGCGAAGCCCCACGTATTTTTTTTTTAATTATTTCATGAAATTCATGAAATAATTAAGAAAAAAAGGCCTTCCCTATATTAAAGTATTTAAAAAAAAGGTGGCTACTTTGAAGAAACTAGAATATAAGACATATTTTCAGTTGTTTCACACTTTTTTGTTAAGTATATAATTCCACATGTGTTAATTCATAGTTTTAATGCCTTCAGTGTGAATGTACAATTTTCATAGTCATGAAAATACAAAAAAATCTTTAAATGAGAAGGTGTGTCCAAACTTTTGGTCTGTACTGTATGTTCCAAAATTGGAGAATGGAAAACTCAAGTACTTACTGAAAGAGGCCTATTAGGATAGCTGGTAGATCCCCTTTAAATGGAATCTGTCAGCAGGTTTTTGCTATGTAATCTGAAGACAGCATGATGTAGGGGTTAAAACTCAGAATTCACTGATGTGTCATGTATTAAGCTGTGTGCTGTTGTTTACTTACAATGAAGGTTTTATCACCAGTACATTATCATTGCTGTGACTAGCGGGTGAGTGAACACTTGTCCAACCACACCCCCTCCTGTGATAAGCAGCTCTACTTCATGCTAAATCGAAGAACTTTATTGTTTCACAACCGCTGCACCCAGTAAACTAAGTGATACATCAATGGA
This sequence comes from Phyllobates terribilis, assembly GCF_046119375.1. NCBI lineage: Eukaryota > Metazoa > Chordata > Amphibia > Anura > Dendrobatidae > Phyllobates > Phyllobates terribilis. The sequence goes on along the minus strand of NW_027362764.1, from coordinate 479,368,771 downwards.
TTCAAGGTCTCTTTTACTACATCATACTGCTGTCAGATAAAGTAGCGAAAACCTGGTGTCAGATTCCCTTTAACTACTTCTGGACAACCTATAGACTTTAAACTGTACACACTTTACTCTGCACTGACATTCTAAAACGTCAATGCAGAGTAGGCAGCTTGTAGGTGATTGTACAGCTGGCTATAGGGAGAGAGCAGTAACTGCTGGGTTCAAGAAGGTGATGAATTTCCTCTATAACTTGGGCTAACAATGCCGCCCAATTACACTGAAAATCTGCAAGAAAGGTAATGTGTTAATATTTTCATATGCCTCTCAAAGGTCTTATAAGACGTTATGAGGGGGCACAGTCTGTAAAATAAATGGAAAAATAAATAAAATAAGAAAAAAAAACGCCATCTAAATAAACGTTTATAGCCCTGTCCCCATCAAAAGAATATATGTTCAATGTATAATAATTTCTACAAAAAGGGAATACAATTTAAAACTGATCATAAATTGTTTATTTCCCCAGACATACCACCCCATGGAAAAAAAGTAATAAAAGTTCCTATTTAAATCAAAAGTTGTTCAAAATGTACAGTACAGATGTGCCAAACACTCAAGAGAGACGCTTTTGTAGATGATCCCTGCTCCAACCAATGGAAATTGTCTTCAAAGTTTGTACATCAGCCCCCTGTGAGGCAGTGACTGGGATCGTATACGAGGGACCTTATATATCCCCAGAATGTGTACAGAGACCTATTAAACCCATTGGAGTGCATTGCAGTCTCAGACACAGCTACGGCTGTAATGCAGGAATGAAGGTGAGCATTGACCTGGTCAGACTATCTGGCTAAGGCAGATTAAGTAAAACCCAGCAGGGCCTTCATTTCTTGGAGGAGGCTACAGGAAGGCAGTGGGGCGGCCTCTTCCCTCCAACCCAGGATTTCCAGTGGCTCTTGCCACAGGTCCTTTAAAAACCCTGCATTAAGGATTAGTGTTGTTCAGTGTTGGAACCTGCTAGGTGCATAGTAGGAAAGCTCGCGGGCCTGTGTGTAGCTGAACCCACGCCTGGGAAGGCTCTGCACCTGTCAGGCTCTGAGCGGCCCGGCGCGGCCGTTGCCCTCGGCAATCGTTGTTATGGACTTGTGTTAACCCGGCTGCGAACCGGAGGACTTTCTGTTTACCTGTAAGTTTTGCTGAATAAAAGCTGTTTATGTTGGACTTGGTTGGGTCACTGCCTCAGTTACTGCACGGTGTGAACACCGCCGCCTTACACTCCTCTCTATTGATCTCACAATTCTGTAGAAGATGTTTTGAATTTTCGAAACCAGACAACCCCTTTAAATTTGAAACCTTTCTGCAAATGTTAGTCTAACGCTGTTTATTTTCTGAGCATAGCAGGAGAGAAAAATGAATAAATCGAGAATTTGGCATCTGTAAATGTGTGGGCATCCCGTTAGTCAAAACTAAGTAACACCTCCTTTGGCAGAAATCAGCAACATTTATTGTTGAAAGCTAGCAGGCTATATTCTTACTTTAGATTTTTTCTTCCATTGTGATTATAACATATGACCATTACATGAATGTGAATTCGATTTTTTTAATTTGGACATTTGTTCACTTACTTTAATGTTGCTTTTCTAGCGAGGCATTCATTCCCTTTTTCTTATAACAGGTAACATAACGTTACTGCAGTGAATGATATGGAGCAGTTGTTGCTTCCAGGTTGTAAACAAAAACCAGTAGGGGATCACAGGAGCATCATCGAAGCGGCAGGATACTTAAAGGGGTTGTCCACTGCAATAAAATTAGAATTTAATGGGCCCAAAGTGGTGCAATTCCTAAAAAATAAATTTACTTACCTTCAGGATTAGACCAACTCATCCGCAATCTTTACTGTGTCCCCCACAAATCACCTAGCATCAACAACTGGCAGTGACCACTGCAGCCAATCAGCAGCCACTGATTAGCTGCAGCCTTCACATATCATCCATATTGGAAGAGAGATTGAGGATGTTGATACCAAGTAACCTAAAGGGTATACAGTAGTGAGTGAGGAGTGGTGCTGTCTGTAAGGTCATAGTTTTTTCTTATTTATTACACTACCCCTGGGGACCATTAACTTTTGCAGTAGTTTTCAACCCCTTTATAATGTTCCACTGCTCCTATTTTTTTTTCTTGGAAAACCCCTGGCTTTGACCTCTTTGTGTATAGAGACCACCTCACAGTTATGAAAACTCCTGTATATGACAGAAATAACACACATCACATAATGATTTGACAGATAGGATTTTCAGTAAAACTGTTATGGCTTTGACAATAAATACAGACAATGATTTTCTAAATTACTTCTGGGAACAACAAACCCTAAGGCGATCCACATTGCAAGGAAGAAACATTCAGAATTTTACCAGGAGCCTAGCAGAAATTAGAGTTCATTGGAGACATTCACCTTTTTGACATTCATAGCGTTTATCTAAAATTATTATTTTAAGACCTTATTATATAAAACTTAGTATTATGCAGCTACAAAGAGCAGTTTTGCCTTATTTATTAGCAGACCGATAAATAAAATGACACAGACTTTGTGACCTTGATAGAATACACCTTATTTATTACATTTAATAGGATACTATTGGTGGCTTTGAACATTTAAAAGGTATAATATGCCTAATATCCAGCTTAAAGAGAATCTTCCACCTAATCTGAGAGCAGCATAATGTAGAGACAGAGACTCTCATTCCAGCAATGTGTCACTTAGTGGGTTGCTTGCTGTAGTTTTAATAAAATCACTGTTTTATCAGCAGAAGATTATCACTAGATGATTAGTAAACTTTCATAGTCCTCCATATTAATGAGCTCTGTATAACGCCGCCCCCACTACGGATTGGCAGCTTTCTGCCTATACACAGTGTACACCGAAATCTACCAATCAGTGGTGTGGGCGGAGTTATACAGAACTCAGCATTCAGAGAACTGCTAGATCTACAGCAGATAAAACAGTGATGGGGGAAGCCAGGGGCGTACATAGAAGTCATGGGGCCCCATAGCAGAAGCTCTAATTGGGCCCGCCCCCTACAAAAAAGAAATATTTGTCTGTGTCACAGAAGAGCAGATCTCATAACTTTCCAGCCTTTACATAGTAATTTACCTCCTTCTGAAGTCGTAGATTCCTCCTTCATTGCCCCCATAAAGTATGATGCCAACAAAAGTGCCCCCCAAACAGTATGATACCCCTATGGTGCATTCCTCCACATGCACAGTATAATAACCCTATTGTACCCCACTTCAACTCCCACAGCAAAGTATGGTGACCCTAACACAGTATAATCCCCCAACTGTGAACCCCACAGAGCCCTCCATACACTCTCATGGCCCCACACAGCCCTCCAAACAGTATAATGGCCCCCACACAGCCCTCCAAACAGTATAATGACCCCACACAAACATTCACACTGTATAAATTCTTTCATACAGTATAATGGCCCCCCACATAGCCCTCAAAATATTATAATGGCCCCACATAGCCTTCCATATAGGATAATGCACCACCAATAATCTTCCATATAGTATAATGCGCCCCCATAATCCTCCATATAGTATAATGCTCCCCCCATAAACCTCCATATAGTATAATGAACTTCACATGGTCCTCCATAGAATATAATGCACTCCCCATAGTCCTCTATACAGTATATTACACATCCCTTAGGGTAAAATGCAGCCCCCATATAGTATAATGCACACCACAGTCCTGCAGTATTATGGGCACCACGTACTCACTGATTTTAAAATACCGTATATTTTAAATAAGCCGACCCAAATATAAGCCAAGGCCCCTAATTTTATCACATAAAAATGGGAAAACCTATTGACTTGAGTATAAGCCTAGGGTGGGAAATGCAGCAGCTGCTGGTAAATTTCCCCATCTTCGTAGCCCCCTCAATCCCACAATCCCTGGTATGTGTGGCCCCCACAATCCCTGGTATGTGTCGCCCCCTCAATCCCACAATCCCTGGTATGTGTGGCCCCCTCAATCCCACAATCCCTGGTATGTGTGCCCCCCTCAATCCCACAATCCCTGGTATGTGTGACCCCCTCAATCCCACAATCCCTGGTATGTGTGGCCCCCTCAATCCCACAATCCCTGGTATGTGTGGCCCCCTCAATCCCACAATCCCTGGTATGTGTGGTCTCCTCAATCCCCCAATCCTGGTATGTGTGGCCTCCTAAATCCCCCAATCCTCGTAAGTGTGGCCTCCTCAATCCCCAAATCCTGGTATGTGTGGCCTCCTCAATCCCCCAGTCCTGGTATGTGTGGCCTCCTCAATCCCCCAATCCTGGTATGTGTGGCCTCCTCAATCCCCCAATCCTGGTATGTGTGGCCTCCTCAATCCCCCAATCCTGGTATGTGTGGCCTCCTCAATCCTCCAATCCTGGTATGTGTGGCTTCCTCAATCCCCCAATCCTGGTATGTGTGGCCTACTCAATCCCCCAATTCTGGTATGTGTGGCTTCCTCAATCCCCCAATCCTGGTATGTGTGGCCTCCTCAATTCCCCAATCCTGGTATGTGTGGCCTCCTCAATCCCCCAATCCTGGTATGTGTGGCCTCCTCAATCCCCCAATCCTGGTATGTGTGGCCTCCTCAATCCCCCAATCCTGGTATGTGTGGCCTCCTCAATCCCCCAATCCTGGTATGTGTGGCCTCCTCAATCCTCCAATCCTGGTATGTGTGGCTTCCTCAACCTCTCAATCCTAGTATGTGTGGCCTCCTCAATCCCCAAATCCTGGTATGTGTGGCCTCCTCAACCCCCCAATCCTGGTATGTGTGGCCTTTTCAATCCCCAAATCCTGGTATGTGTGGCCTCCTCAATCCCCAAATCCAGGTATGTGTGGCCTCCTCAACCCCCCAATCCTGGTATGTGTGGCCTCCTCAATCCCCCATTCCAGGTATGTGTGGACTCCTCAATCCCCTAATCCCTGGTATGTGTGGCCTCCTCAATCCCCTAATCCCTGGTATGTGTGGTCTCCTCAATCCCCCATTCCTGGTATGCGTGGCCTCCTCAATCCCCCATTCCTGGTATGTGTGGCCTCCTCAATCCCCCATTCCTGGTATGTGTGGCCCCCTCATCCCCCAATCACTGCACACATAAAACAATAAACACTAATACTCACCTTCCTTCCTCACCTCTGCTCCTGCGCTGAGTCCTGTCTGCAGCAGCTCATGTCGGCATCTGAGCAACGCGCACTCTTAGAAGCCGAGGTGAGCTGCTGCCGGCACATTCACTCCTCTCCACGCCGGGACTATGGGCGTTGAGAAGCATGAATATGCTTTCTCTTTAGTAGCAGGCACTGTCAGCAGAAGCTGCGACTCAGCGCTCCTCCATGCCCGTGACTCTCCCCCTGGGCCGTGGGGCACGCGGATCCAGGCGATAGGGAGATGCTGGGAGTAGTAGTGGCGGCCTGGTCCCGCGGCTCAGGGTGGTCAGACCAATGGTAGTCTGCTACGTGCTTCAGATAATGTCCGACTACGCCACCCGTGGATTGCGGTTATTAGGAACCGCCGCTGCAAGGCAGTCCGCTGGGGCTGATGATGAATGCAGCTGGAATGGTGTGACTCCCCACGGGAAGAGTGCGGCCCCAGGGCAGTGTAGTGAATGGTGGGAGTGATGGTGGTTTGAGTCCCAGTACCGGTAGTGCTGGAGGCGCGAAGGAGCACACAGACAACAAGTTACAGTCCAGGGTCTTTACTCACAGTTCATTTGTTCCGGGTCACTTCTGTCAGCAGTGACCGCCCGAGCCGTGCTGCGTCCACCAGGTGTGGGGCTCGGTCAACTCCCAGGCAGTTCAGGAGCATGGCACAGGACCCCCTTTAATCCTTTCTCTGGCCTGCCTCACCAGTGACCCACTTTTGTCCAGCTGCCGCGGACTTGTGCGGTTAAACGTGGGCCCCGTCCTCCGCTGTCCTATATGGTGCCTTCCTAGCAGGTTTGATGAGGTGTCGCACCAATAGATGATCACGACAACCGGTCTTTGGCTGAGGGTAGTTTCTCCTCCACCAACTTGGGATCCGGTACCCTTAATCTGCCTGACCCTTCACCCTGGGATTCTCATGGGTTCTTAGGGTCCCTTCCACCTTCTTGTTCCTGAGCCCTTCTGTTTCTCTGTCTCTCCTTCTCTTTCTCTGTTCCTTTCTGTTACTTTCTCGTGGAGCTGGGATGAGACTTAATCACAGCTCCCTTTCACCTCCTCTCTCTCTCTTCCTCGGCCTCTCTCTAGGCCCTCTCCTGAGTGGAGCTCCTACAGAGCCTCCACTCCCGGTCTTCTCCTCTGACTGAACGAACCTAGATCTAAGATGGTGCCCACCTTTTATACCTCCCTCTGACCATGAGCCCAGGTGACCAGCAACCAATGGGCTCCTTCCTATGCTCAGGAACCAACCCCTATCTGCCCCTACAGCACTGGGTATTCCACCCCCCTCCCCACTCCAGGCAGGGACATAGTCGGTCGTGCCTGCACTTCTGTCTAGTGGGAGCACCGTTGAGCTGTCCCTCGAAAATGGGGTGTGTGTGCTGTATGCAGCTAACTGAGCCCTGGTCCATGCTCCATCCTTACCCGGGAGTGGAATATCACACCTCTGGACTGAGGTGCAATACCCCTGTAGCGGCCGAACCCTCGGGACACTACATTCCCCCCTGGTAAAGCACAGCACGTCCTCGGGCTGGAAAAGAGCAAAAACAGTCGATTACAGGACATGCAAAACTTTTTAAAACTTTTTACATTTAGAAACGGACGACATTGTTCAACTCCCTTTATGGGACACACTTTTCTTTTCTTGTCACACTATTATAAAACACATACTAATACTTCTGGAACTCTTTTGACATATAAACACTTTTAGAAAACATTCACATTACTATCTAGCAGCATATAAAAACTTTTCATATAAAACATTTGCAGGAAAACATTTTTACAACACATTCTTGGATCCTGGCGGCGGTGCAACTTGCGACCAGGTGTGCACTCTTCCTGTAAGTGCAGAAACTTTGGCAAACTTGTAAACACGAGGGACTTGCTGTCCCGAGGTAGACGTGGTAGTCTTTTTATAAAACCAGTAGGGGGCGCTTTAGGAAGCGCAACTATATACAAGGGATTGACCGCTCTCAGTCCTCGGCCAGTTTTGGGAAGGGGAATGGCTGCTCACAGTCCTCAGCCTGGTAGGGGATGAGGGGCACACAGGTAACAGTCTCTTAACAGTAATCAGTTCTCTGTACCCTGACGGGTAACTATGTACACAGGTACTTTGCTACTTACTAGTAGCGGTATCCTCCATATGCTCTGTCTTCCTCCTCATATGGTTCTTCAGACCCGTCCGGGTCCTCTTGGCTCTCCTCATAGCCGCGGTATTGTAGTTCCTCCTCGGTGAGCCAATGAACATGTAGGGCGTATGGTCCTTTTGCACCTACGTGGCGGGTAAAGGCGACCACATCACCAGGGTACAAGTCACGGCCACGGTGTTCCTCAGGTAGATGACTCTCAACGTCCCTGCGGGTCACAAAGACGTCGCCTGCGGTTTCTGGGCCCCTGATGAACCCTCAGCCGTTCTCCATGTGGAATTTGACTATGGTCCCGGTGATTCGGGGACCACGGGCTAGTCGGGTGTCTTGGCGGGCCTTGCGTTTTTGTTCAGCACTCTGGGCCTGGAGCCGTTCCTCTCTGACGCGCCTCTCTCGTCGCTCCCGCTCAAAGGTCGCCAGTTGCTGATGACAGGCCTCCAGACGACGGACCGCGTCTGCCCGGGTCTCTTGAGAGAACCCCATCAAGTTCTCGCTGGTGGGGTCCCACGCAAATTGGACGTCCTCCAGTGGGGGTAGGGTGACCTCTACGGGTTCTGGAGCCAGTATCAGAGGTTCGCGCGGGGGCTGGGCCTTCCATGGCTGACTTCCGGTCACTTCCGCCGGCCACTCCAGCGGCAGTCCATCCGGACCGGTATGATGTGCCAATAGGTCCACGCCCAGCGATGGTATAGTGGGGGGACCTGATCTGGGAGCAGCGCCCAGGGGCACTCGGCCTTGTGACCAGGCCGGGGGTCTTTTGGCTGCGCTAGGTGGCAGTCCCATCCGGGACAGGGGCGCAGGCTTAGCGATGGCGCCCGGGTCATCCAGGCCTTGCGACCAGGCCGATGATGCTTCTTGCTTTACGGCGCCCGGGGTCAAGGGGCGTGGCGCCGGGCGGGGCGTGGCCGCGGCGCTCACCGCTTGAGGCCTAGTTGGGAGCAGTGGCGGCGCGTCAACAGGTGCGGTGAGTGGGGCTTCGGGTGCTGCGACGGGAGGCTGGGGCAGGCTTGCGGTTGCTGGGCTTGGGGTGGTGACGTCCCCTTCACTTGCCTCAGTCCTCGTGGCTCCCTCCGCGGCGTCGCCTCCGGTCCTCTCTCCTCCTGCGCCGTCCTCAGAGGCAGGCAAACTCCGGGGTGCGGTTGAGGCCTGTCGCTGGTGGGTCTCGGCCTGCCGGGCCAGTTCCTCTCTCCACTCAGTGAGTGCACCCCGCTGCGCCCGGACCATCCTCCGCTCCAGGTCCTCCAGTGCAGCTTTCGCACGCTCCGGGTCTCTGGGGAGCTGCGCTAGGACTTCTGCTAGGCTGCAGAGCGGTTTGGCCTGCAGCAGGCTACGGGCCAGGAGGCTGGTGCTGCTGAGGGCGTCCATCCCCGGGTGCGGTCTTTTTGGACTGATCCAGACCACCCCCTGCCCCGCAGTTTTCTTCTCTTTCCGCCCCCATGGGGGGTGGTCCTGGGGCATTCTGCTGACAATCACTCTCAGGGGCAGCCCCCCCACGTTGACGGACATTTCCACAGCCGTGCTCATGGTTGTTGGGGGCGGGCTTCCTCTTTGGCGCCATTCTGGGACCCAGCTCACGATGGGAGGCGGCCTCCTGTGGTCTTTTGGCGCGCACATTATGGCGCTCGTTCTTCTAGGGCGGGCGCCATCTTTAGTACAATGAAGCAGTCTCTTTTCAGGCGCGCAGTACCCGTTGTTAGCGGGCACGAAATCCTGCCGACTACACCAAAGCTGACTCGCCCCCTGGGCCGTGGGGCACGCGGATCCGGGCGATAGGGAGATGCTGGGAGTAGTAGTGGCGGCCCGGTCCCGCGGCTCAGGGTGGTCAGACCAATGGTAGTCTGCTACGTGCTTCAGATAATGTCCGACTACGCCACCCATGGATTGCGGTTATTAGGAACCGCCGCTGCAAGGCAGTCCGCTGGGGCTGATGATGAATGCAGCTGGAATGGTGTGACTCCCCACGGGAAGAGTGCGGCCCCAGGGCAGTGTAGTGAATGGTGGGAGTGATGGTGGTGAGAGTCCCAGTACCGGTAGTGCTGGAGGCGCGAAGGAGCACACAGACAACAAGTTACAGTCCAGGGTCTTTACTCACAGTTCATTTGTTCCGAGTCACTTCTGTCAGCAGTGACCGCCCGAGCCGTGCTGCGTCCACCAGGTGTGGGGCTCGGTCAACTCCCAGGCAGTTCAGGAGCATGGCACAGGACCCCCTTTAATCCTTTCTCTGGCCTGCCTCACCAGTGACCCACTTTTGTCCAGCTGCCGCGGACTTGTGCGGTTAAACGTGGGCCCCGTCCTCCGCTGTCCTATATGGTGCCTTCCTAGCAGGTTTGATGAGGTGTCGCACCAATAGATGATCACGACAACCGGTCTTTGGCTGAGGGTAGTTTCTCCTCCACCAACTTGGGATCCGGTACCCTTAATCTGCCTGACCCTTCACCCTGGGATTCTCATGGGTTCTTAGGGTCCCTTCCACCTTCTTGTTCCTGAGCCCTTCTGTTTCTCTGTCTCTCCTTCTCTTTCTCTGTTCCTTTCTGTTACTTTTTCGTGGAGCTGGGATGAGACTTAATCACAGCTCCCTTTCACCTCCTCTCTCTCTCTTCCTCGGCCTCTCTCTAGGCCCTCTCCTGAGTGGAGCTCCTACAGAGCCTCCACTCCCGGTCTTCTCCTCTGACTGAACGAACCTAGATCTAAGATGGTGCCCACCTTTTATACCTCCCTCTGACCATGAGCCCAGGTGACCAGCAACCAATGGGCTCCTTCCTATGCTCAGGAACCAACCCCTATCTGCCCCTACAGCACTGGGTATTCCACCCCCCTCCCCACTCCAGGCAGGGACATAGTCGGTCGTGCCTGCACTTCTGTCTAGTGGGAGCACCGTTGAGCTGTCCCTCGAAAATGGGGTGTGTGTGCTGTATGCAGCTAACTGAGCCCTGGTCCATGCTCCATCCTTACCCGGGAGTGGAATATCACACCTCTGGACTGAGGTGCAATACCCCTGTAGCGGCCGAACCCTCGGGGCGCTACACCCGCTACTAAAGAGAATGAATATTCCGTCTTCTCCATGCCCATGGGAGTGGAGAAGAGGGAATATTCATGTCCCTTTAGCAGCGGGCACACGTGATAGCTGCAGCAGCGGCTACAGCGTGTGCTGACATTGCTAGAATGGCGCCCAAACTGGAGATGAGCATAGCTGCTATTATTTTACATCGGGGAACTATGGAGATTGAGAAAGGGTTGTCCTAGTAGTGGCCTATCACTTTAAGTAAGTTTGTGACAAGAGGTAACTAAACATATCTAACCCCATAATCATACCATATCCCACATAATTACAGTTTTGTGTACCGCAAGAAAAGTAAAACAAAGCAGCGAGTAATTACAACTGGAACAAAGAAGTCATTGTGCTAGTATTCTTTATACTTATCTTGCATATATGCTCATAAGAAGACGATCAAGAGACTTTCCATTTCTTATTAAACCCTCTCGAGCTCTTCTATACCCTTTTTACAATGCGAAACACAAAAATGAACCCCAATTTTAAAGGGATTGCCCACCTGAAAAAAATCTTTAGATATGTTTAGAAAATAAATATTTCCAATTTATTAATAAACCTGAATTAGGAAAGGTGTGCCTGTAATAGCAGTTGTACTTCTGGCTTGGGGGTTGAAAGATGAGAGAGCTTCCTGTGTCAGCACATCACTGGATGATGACATGTATTGAGGTGGCCGGCTGACTGCATTATTTCCATTGCTAAGCCAACCTTCTTCATTGTCTATAAGACATGACAGTGAAATGAGCCAATCATCCGCACTATTCATGTCCCGACACAGGAATCTCTCTCCTCTTTCAGACCCAAACTGAGTTCCTACACTTTTGGAGCTCCTGCTTGACACAAATTGCTACTGAGGATGACTATTATAAAATGTAACAAAGGTTCAATATTGATCATTTAGATAAGCAAAAACAGTTTTATATTCCACACATCTAATTATTTTATTATTACAGAGGGGGAGATATCCTTTAAAACTTAAACTTATGTGAATTTTTAATATAATTGAGCACCTTTAAAAGCTCACCAATTGCTCAAAGAATTGGGCAGAAGAGCTCAGCTTCTACAGGAGCATATACACAGCACAGAAAGTCTAATGGTCAGTACACCACAATACTGTAAATGTGCAGGAGCCAAGTGAGGTAAGCATTACTGCCCAGTGCTCTGATCCATCAGTAGTGGTCTTACCCTGCTTGACTTTTACGGGGCTGCAGTATATGAAACCTGGAGCAATGCCAGGTAGGCTAGAGTTAAAGCCCAGCTCTGCAGGATTTGATTAAATGCACCTGCAGTTTTTTTGCTAAGAACCAGGAAATGAATGTAGCATAGTGGAATGTGTGGAGGCTGGTGAGCAACCAGCCAAAATGTCAGCTGTAGCTGGGAGCGAGACAAGCTAGAATCTCTCTCCGAATAAAGTGATTGGGGAGTCAGCAGAGGAGCTGAGCAGTCTTTGGTCTTAAAGAGAAAAAGGACCATTTAATGGTGGGCAGTCTACCTAAGTGTAGAAACTGGAGAGACCTCATACTGACCTGTGTGTTGGTGAATGTATACTTGCTGGAGTATTGGATGTACACTTGCCTGAGTATACCTGCCAAAGTATTGACCTTTAGTGTGTACTGTACTTTCCTGCTGTGTTTACCTTTGTGCTGGAGCACGACTGTTTTGTTTTAAAGTCCACTTCTATATGTGCTAGTCCCTGGGCTGTTGGGATTAGCTCAAGTGGTAGAGCCTGTGTGTGTGATGTGCAGGCGGCAAAGCCTGTGTACATGATGCGCAGGTGGCAAAGCTTGTGTGTGTGTGATGTGCAGGCAGAAGAGCTTGTGTGAGTGATGTGCAGGCAACAGAACCTCTGTGTACGATGTGCAGGCGGAAGAGCCTGTGTGCGTGATGTGCAGGTGGCAGAGCCTGTGTGCGTGATGTTCAGGTGGCAGAGCCTGTGCGCATGATGTGCAGGCGGCAGAGCCTGTGTGCGTGATGTGCAGGCAACAGAACCTCTGTGTGTGATGTGCAGACGGCAGAGCCTGTGTGCATGATGTGCAGGCGACAGAGCCTCTGTGAGTGATGTGCAGGCGGAAGAGCCTGTGTGCATGATGTGCAGGTGGCAGAGTCTGTGTGCGGTAGTTGCAAGAGGTACAGTCTGTGTGCATGATATGCAGGCAGCAGAGCATTGCGTGTAAACTGTAGATAGCAGAGCCCTGTGTGAAATATTTAAATGGTGTTACTCAGCAATGGGAGACAATAATCAAATCATTTTCTGCAATTGGCTGGGCATGAACCTCCCGCTTGTGTCAATGAATTCCATGTAGGCACTGGGGGGTTGGCAGATGGTGCCAAGCTCTCAGCTGAGGTGGAGAGTATGTAGCAAGGCCAGGTAGATGAAGGTTAAATCCCAGCTCTGCAGGGTTTGATTAAATGCACCATTTAATGGTGGACATTCTACCAGAGTGTGGGAGCTGGAGAGATCTCATACTGACCTGTGTGTGGAAGTAAAAAATAGTTTTCCAGCACACGATGTAGAAAAATTAGAAAAAGCCTTTATTCAATCCATCGTTAAAAAATACAATTCCAAGAAAGATAAAAGCATGTGTAGGCTTACGCGTTTCAGATCATATTTGACCCTTAGTCATAACATAAAGTACTGAATAAATGTTGCACTTTTCAAGGAAAAACAGTCAAGGGCATACTGTTCCCCAAAAAAAAAAAAAAATTATAATAATAATAATGTCACTACCCGCAGTCTTTTGGGGGCTTCCAAACATTTTTTGTATGAACACAAGGGGGATTTAAGTAGCCTGCGAGTAAGTGCTTTGGAATTTGTTTCTGCTCCCCGTCGAGGTGGAGATAGGGTTAAATTACTCCAGATGACTGAAGCTCAATGGATTCTAAAACTAAATACCAGATACCCAGCAGGACTAAATCAAAAACATGAATTGGTGTATCTATATTAAAAAAGTTGGGACAAATTGAGGCATTTAATAAATGGAAATAAATTTTTTTCTTTTTTTTTTCAAAAGAAAAAAAAAAAAAACAAGCAAAGGAGAAATTTTTTTTTTTATTATTTTTGTGATCAATCTAGGGGACTCTATAACCAATAGTATACAAAACAAAACATGCTAATTACGTTTTGTAATAATTTCCAGCCATTTTCATATGGTTTTAAAGTGGAGAAGTTGTTTTTTTTTGTTTGTTTGTTTTTTTTGGGAAAAGTATGCCCTTGAAATCAAATGTTAGATATCTTTAGAAGCTCTTATTGTTACATATATATTTAAATAGTGCATCAATTGTTTATTCAATGAATTCACATATATAAAAAACTTGGATAAAAAGTGATCAAATAATTAGTGCATTACTAAGTGACAGTTCACATTGTAATATGTTTGTAGAGGATGGATGTACTATAGGGTTAAACTAGTGTTTAGATCACTGCTAGCCTTGAATTAGTGATGCTGATATCACAGCTGATTTTGGTGGGTGTTACCCTTGGCAGCTTCCCTTGACTGTTTTTCCTTGAAAAGTGCAACATTTATTCAGTACTTTATGCTATGACTAAGGGTCAAATATGATCTGAAACGCGTAAGCCTACACATGCTTTTATCTCTGTTGGAATTGTATTTTTTAACGATGGATTAAATAAAGGCTTTTTCAAATTTTTTCTACATCGTGTGCTGGAAAACTATTTTTTACTTTCACTGAGGATTTTTCTCCCAGATGGGGATGGATTAATTCCGAGCACCGAGATCATGGAAAGGAGGACTGGGCAGGCTGGGCCAGGTGAGCTGAAGATCTTTTTCTGACCTGTGTGTGGGTGGACGTATAGTGCTGCTCACCATTATTGGCACCCCTTAATTTTTTTCATATAGTGTACAATATCTTCATAAATACACTGTGTTCCAAATTATTATGCAAATAATATTTTCTCAGATTTTCCCAAATTACCTATATGAATTGTAGTCATTGTAATTTTCCAGTCAAATAACTATTAGAGTACAATTGAAAGGTTTTTGTACAAACTGCCTATGATAACAGTATATTTAAAAAAAAATAAAACACTCAAACTGCACTCAAAATGCATGTTCCAAATTATTATGCACAGCAGAGTTTTCAACCTTTTCATTTTAATAAAGAACAAAAAAATGGTCATTTTTGAAATTATAAGCATTAGCAGGTTATTACAAACTGAAATCAAACAGTTTTCAACTCAAAACTTTATTCTAGGTGATGTAACATTTGCACATAGGACCCCTTGTTCGAAAGGAGCTTCTGAACTCTCTCGTCCATTGAATTTGTCAGGTTTTGGATGGTTTCTGCTTCAATTGTTTTGCATGAGGACAGAATACCCTCCCAGAGCTGTTGCTTAGATGTGAATTGCCTCCCGCCATCATAGACACTCCTTTTGATGATGCTCCAGAGGTTCTCAATGGGGTTGAGGTCAGGGGAGCATGGGGGCCACACCATAAGTTTGTCCCCTTTTATGCCCACAGCAGCCAGAGATGCAGATGTGTTATGTGCAGCATGAGACGGGGCATTATCATGCATGAAATGATCTCGATGGTCCAGATGGATGGAGTGGAGGATGGCAGGTTGATGGACACCCCATGCAAACACGGCTACGGCGCCAACAAGGAGGAGGTGGAGTAATGTTTTGGGCTGGAATCATGGGGAGAGAGATTGTCGGCCCTTTTAGGATCCCTGAAGGGGTAAAGATGAACTCCATAATGTATGTGGAGTTTCTCAAACAGCACTTCCTTCCATGGTTCAAGAAGAAGAACCGTGCATTCCGCAGCAAGATCATTTTCATGCATGATAATGCCCCGTCTCATGCTGCACATAACACATCTGCATCTCTGGCTGCTGTGGGCATAAAAGGGGACAAACTTATGGTGTGGCCCCCATGCTCCCCTGACCTCAACCCAATTGAGAACCTCTGGAGCATCATCAAAAGGAGTGTCTATGATGGCGGGATGCAGTTCACATCTAAGCAACAGCTCTGGGAGGGTATTCTGTCCTCATGCAAAACAATTGAAGCAGAAACCATCCAAAACCTGACAAATTCAATGAATGAGAGAGTTCAGAAGCTCCTTTCGAACAAGGGGTCCTATGTGCAAATGTTACATCACCTAGAATAAAGTTTTGAGTTGAAAACTGTTTGATTTCAGTTTGTAATAACCTGCTAATGCTTATAATTTCAAAAATGACCATTTTTTTGTTCTTTATTAAAATGAAAAGGTTGAAAACTCTGCTGTGCATAATAATTTGGAACATGCATTTTGAGTGCAGTTTGAGCTTTTTATTTTTTAAAAAATATACTGTTATCATAGGCAGTTTGTACAAAAACCTTTCAATTGTACTCTTAGTTATTTGACTGGAAAATTACAATGACTGCAATTCATATAGGTAATTTGGGAAAATCTGAGAAAATATTATTTGCATAATAATTTGGAACACAGTGTAAATGGAAATGTACCAAAGTTAAATCCTCAGGATTTTTTAATTAGTGGTCCAAAGTAATACAACAATAAAACATTGTTTTTCAACTTCCATGTTGCAATTTCAAAGAAGCAATACAGGCACACCTAATTAATGTTTGGTTGCACACCCTTTGGCATTGATGACAGCCTCCAAACGTTTCTTGTGACCATCTATATATAGGCTTCTTGCTCTTCTCAGCTGGAATTTTCTCGCACTCTTCCTTTGCAGTTTGTGCAAGCTCTTGAATGTTTGCAGGGTTCTTTTTCCCAATGGCAGATTTCAGCTCACCCCAAAGATGATCCATAGGATTGAGGTCAGGACTCATTGCTGGCAATTTTAAAACAATCCATTTTTTTCTTTTTCAGCCATTCCTGTGAACTTTTCGATGTGTGCTTTGAGTCATTGTCTTGCTGGAAGACCCATGATCTTTGTCTCAAACCAAATTTTCTTACACTGGGTAGGACATTTCGCTCTAAAATCTTTTGATAATTCTCTTATTTTAGGATTCCTGTGATTCGGTCAAGGTCTCCTGTACCAGACACCGCAAAGCAATACCACAGCATTATGGATCCTCCACCATGCTTAATTGTTGGTAATGTGTTCTTTTCCTTATAAGCTTCATTGCACCATCTGTAAACAAACTGTTGCTTTGCATTGCCAAAAAAATCTATTTTTGTTTCATCTGTCCACAGAACATTTTTCCAGAAGGATTGTGGTTTGTCAAGGTACTCTTTGGCAAAGATCAGTCATTCCTTTTTATGTCAAAATGTGTTTACATGCTAAATTAAAGTAAAGGGTGCCAATACCAGTGACACAACAATCTTAAGGTTTTTCTATTTTTTGGCAAAGATCAGTCATTCCTTTTTATGCCTTTTCTTCAGCAATAGTTTTTTTCTTGGCCTTTGCCCATAAAGCTCTGCTTGGTTTAGTGTGCAGTATATGGTACTTGTTGAAACCATGCACCCCAGACTGTTCCAGGTTGGTCTTCAGGTCTTTGGATGTTTGACGTGGTGTTTTTTCCACCATTTGCATCAACCTTCGAAGACATCTCTTGTCAATTTTCCTCTTTCCCCCATGTCCAGGGAGGTTCTTGATGGTTAAATGCTTGGCAAACTTCTTAATAACATTGCCCACTGCTGAAAATGGGATGCCAAGGTCTTTGAAGATGGCCCTATACCCGGATGTGTTGTGTTTGCTAATAATAGCAGTTCTGATGTCCTCAGACAGCTCCTTCGTCTTCAACACTGTGACAAGGGAACGGTGCCTACCATGTGGCTTTTTAAAGCACTGAAGTCATCATTCATTAGCTAATTCAGGTCACATGGGCACCGACAATTAATCAGCAGTAAATGTCTTTTGTGATTTACCACATGCGAGTCAAAATGTGTTTCCATACTAAATTAATGTAAAGGGTGCAAATACCAGTGACACAAGGCTTAAGGTTTTTCTATTTTTCTCTCTGTGAAGGATGGCACCAGAGAGATCACGCAGAATCCAACCGCTGCCACCACATGTGAAGGATCCCCACTGCGCCTCCTGTCTGATGTTGCTATTACGTCAGATGGATCACATGATACGGGTCCACACTTTGCACCAGCATGACGTTCCGCACCCCCTCAGGGTCACTTAACATCAGATTGGTACAATTCTACACAGACACCCCCTGTCCTGACGGGATCAGGAAGGTACCAGGAGTGAGAAGAGGTGGCCCACTCAGTCACTGATGTGGCACCACACTTGCTCACACCCCTGACAGGCTGAGAGGCTCCTCTCACTGACCCCAGTGAAGTAGCACCTTTTCAGCCCGGTAGAGCTGCCACCAGTTCCTATCAGACATAAGCCCCGGTCCGTAGCGGGAATTATATTGGGCTAGGAACCAGCCCCGGTAACATGCGAGTTGAACAGAACAATGGACGTGTGGATTCGTGGGTCAAGATAAAAGATCAGCCCAAGGTTAAATTATATATGTAATCGCCTTAAGGGCACACTAGACAATACACTATATACATAAGGGTAATACATACATAATGGTCAGAGATACAAACACAATAATAGTGGTACAAAAGTATGCAGATATTAAGAGTCAGTTACCCATCAAATGAAAGGCCTGGCTTGCGGGAAGGGACTGCCACATGGGAGGCATGTGGTTTCCTCTGTTGGGTGACTTCTCCCACACGATGTGTTGACACGGCCTCAAGAAAAAGCAATAGGCCAAGAGCTGCAGGAGCTTTTAACCCCTCTGGATCACCCTCTCTTGCCACATGGGCTGGACTTAAATCTCCACTTCTGGCCTCAAGCAGCTAGAAATTCCAGAAACTAAAATGGGTCATAGCTCGTTAATGGACGGTCCTAGGGAACCGGTTCTGGTGTCATCGGATCCAGCCGGGCCCCTGCTACACGTGTAGAGTAAACACAGTGGCCCTAGGGATTTCCAAATGGCTGTGCATTTCCCTATCCCTATGTGCTAGACTGGGTCGAGACCCAGGCAGACATTCACTATGTCTTCAGGATTTCAGAAAACTATTCGATGTATGGCTAGGACGTAAGGAATTCCATATCAACTTATGGAAATACTAATCTGTCTAACTAAAGGAAAAGCACATGGCTTGGGCCCACATGGCAACAGGTTCTTTTTCCTGAGTTGAGCTGACTAAAGGTGTGATATTTGTCATTCACAGTCTTTTGACTCGCCCCCCCTCCCATCTGCAGCTACTAGGTGTCCTGTTACAACTGCACACTGAAGGGGGCTTTATAATCCTCTTCAAAATAGGATATAATGATTGACATGGAATGATATCTACAATATTCTGCATACCCTCCCATTGTTTTTTGTTTTAAATTGTTTATCATTTGCTCTTTTGTATTTAACATGAGTGCTGTATACAAAAAACTGTTTCATTTAATTCATTTTTTTCAGGAGATAATCCACATTATGTACTTAAGCTTCATGGGTGCCAATAACAATGAGCAGGACTGTATACCTGCTGAAGTATTGTACTTATACCTGCCGGAGTATTGACCTGCCACATATACTGTACTTTCTTGCTGTGTTTACCTTTGTGCCAGAGCACGGCTGTTTTGTGTTAACCCCTTCACGTCGTGGCACTTTTCCAATTTTGCGCTTTCGTTTTTTACTTCTCTTCTTCCCAGAGCCATAACTTTTTTATACGAGTTGTACTTTTGAACGACATTTGTTTTACCATATCTTGTATTGGAAAACGGGGAAAAAAATCTAAGTGCGGTGAAATTGCAAAAAAAAGTGTAATTCCACAGGTTTTTGTTTTTTTTAAATGGGCACTAAATGCTAAAACTGACCAGCCATTATTATTCTCCAGGTCATTACGAGTTCATAGATACCAAACATGTATAGGTTCTGGTTCTTTTTTATTTAAGGGGTGAAAAAAAAAAAAGTTTGTTTAAAAAGAAAAAAAGTCACCATTTTCCAAAACTCGTAGCGTCTCCATATTTCGTGATCTGGGGCCGGGTGAGGGCTTATTTTTTGCGCACCAAGCTGATGTTTATATTGACACCATTTTTGGGTAGATATGATGTTTTAATGGTCCAGTTTTTCATTTAACTGCAATGTTCCGGCAACAAAAAAAAACGTATTTCTGGCGTTTTGATTGTTTTTCTCGTTACACCGTTTACCGATCGGAATAATTATTTTTATATATTGATAGATTGGAACATTCTGAATGCGGGGATACCAAATGTGTGTATATTTGATTTTTTTTTCATTGTTTTATTTTGAATAGGGCAAAAGGGGGGTGATTTAAACTTTCATATTTTTTTAAAAACATTTTTTTGTTACTTTTCCCTGGCTTCACTAGTCTCCTTGGTAGTCTAGAAGCTGCGATTATCTGATTGCCTGTACTACACACAGGCGATCATCAGACCGCTGGGCGGCGCTCATAGCATCCCGGCAGTGACAACCACAGGGGCCTTCTGCACACCCTGGATTGTCATGCCAACCCATTGGAGACCTGCGGTCACGTGACACGGGTGTCAATTGGCGTGACTAGTCATGTCCTTGTGCCGCAGTCATGTTAAATACCGCTGTTAGAGATTGAACGTGGCATTTAACATGTTAACAGCCGCGGGTGGATCGCAATTCCACCCGCGGCTGTTAGGGGCACATGACTGCTGATCAGATCATCGCCAGAGCCCTCGCCAAAGGGAGAGACATGCCATGTGCCTTATATGTATGAACGGCACATGTCATGAGAGGGTTAAAGTCCCTCCCGGGTTTATGGAGAAAATAAACTTTGCCTTGTTGGACTAAAACGTTGCCTGTGTGAACACTGCCTAACGCCTACCTGAGCGAATCTCTAAAAACCTTTTTGTCTTAAAAATGATGTTTTAAGGAATCTTTGGTTTTGGAGCCTACAGCAGATCAGATGGCAATGGTTACTATATGTGCTATAGTGATCACTTGTGCCTGTGATCTGTATCCATCCATGTAAGCAAATGATGCAGTTTTGCTTGGCAAAGTAATGACCACCATGGGGGATATATAAACAGCAACTTAATGACACAACAGTATAAAGTAATTGTTTTTGCATCCTTTCTAGGTCATAATGTCTGAGCATAAATTCTTCTGCACATGGATGTACTTTGGTTTTAGTCTAAATGAGCACAACAAAATCCATATTGATTTTAAATACGCCATTTGCAGGATAATGTCCTTTGGCTTATTCTGCATGTTTCCCTATTGGTACAATCTCCATATCAGCTGTGCTGGCAGACAGCTTCAAAGAAATTTGTGCATTACGTTAGGTTCATGGTGGTGTTTTATATAGGTTAAATGGTTGCTTTAGGACATACTGTGTACTACTACTATATGCTGTAAAGAAGACCTTAAAAAATGATCTGTGCCAAGTGCACGAACGTAGGCAAAATGGTGAAATGAGGCTCTGTCCCCATGCAAGTCCTAAATATGGTCACTCCAGAATGTAGAGTAGAGACCAAGTGTTTTAACTGAACTGTATTCTCCAATCAACCTTGAAAACATTTGACTAAATGCAAGACTTTCACTTTGCATACTTTCCAGAGTTTGTTAACATATACAGTGGTGCTAGAAAGTTTATGAACTCTTCAGATTTTTCCATGTTTCTGCATAAATTTGACCTAAAACTATATCAGATCTCCACACAAGTCCTAAGAGTAGATAATGAGTGACCGTGCTGCTGACTGTCGTCTATGTGTGCATCTTCTCAAGAGCAGCTTTTAAGTGCATATCAGAAATGTCCCAGAAGAGAAGGTACGAGTCACAACTGTTTAACTATGCTTTCCTCTTTATCTTCTACACTTACTTTTCACCATGCTAACATATGCCCTTACAGATTTTGCTCCACTAATCCATACTCGCTATACCCAAACCCCAGCACTCTCCAAACAAATGTTTATCTCACCTTGCCTCCTACCCTCCTTCCCCCACGTAATCTCATCTGCAGACCTGCTCCTCAGATCTCTTCTAAGAAAACACAAAACAAGCTGACCACTCTCATTTTCTGCTCACAGCTGGCAATTTATCCCCTAATCCTGGACCTCAACAGCTGAAAAGCCCTCCCTCCTATCACTCCCCACATACTAGAAACCACCGCAATCTCTGCAACATCAAACCCATTCCTTTGACCACCACCTCCCTTCTCTGGAGAGCTTGGAATGCCCATTCCGTCTGCAATAATCTAAATCTCTTGTAACCTATCCTACCGGTGCCTCACTGAAACATAGTTAACTCCCTCTGACACAGCCTCACATGCTGCGCTGTTACGGTGGCCTTCATTTCACCCACACTCCTCTCCCTGACTATAGACATCGTAGAGAAGTGGGTCTTCTTCTTTCAAACAACTGCACCTTCAACCCAATCCCACCTCTACCCTCTCTCATCCTCTCTTCTTTTGAAGGGTACTCTGTTCATATATACCCTCTTCCACAAACCTCCAAGTGGCCGTCATATACCAACCCCTGGGCCAAGCCACTGCCTTTATTGACCACTTCTCCACCTGGCTTCTACACTTTCTCTCTGCTGACATTCCTATCTTCATCATGATTGACTTTTTTTTATTTATTTTACTCACTTATATAGCGCCATTAATTCCACAGTGGGGAGAACATACAAACTCCTTGCAGATTTTGTCCTTGGTTGGATTTGAACCCAGGACCCCAGCACTGCAAGGCTGTAGTGCTAACCACTGAGCCACTGTGCTGCCCTGTACTCCTTCTACTTGACCTGTCTTCTGCTTTCGATACAGTTGACCACTGCCTCCTACTGCAGACCCTCTCTTCCTTTGGCGTCAAAGACCTTGCCCTATCCTGGATCTCCTCATACCTTTCTAACCGCACATTTAGCGTCTCCCACTCCCATGCTACATCCTCACCCCGCCCCCTCTCTGTTGGAGTGCCTCAAGGCTCTGTCCTAGGACCCCTACTCTTCTCAAGCTATACTCTTGGCCTGTGACAGCTCATAAAATCCTATGGCTTCCAGTACCATCTGTACACTGATGACACCCAGATCTACCTCTCTGCTGTCCAGAATCCCAGCATGTGTAGCAGCCATATCCTCCTTCTTCTCCTCCCGCTACCTCAAGCTCAATGTGGACAAAACTGAACTCATTATCTTTCCCCCATCTCGCATATCTTCCCCACCTGATCTATCTATCACAATAAACGACATCACTCTTTCCGCTGTACCGACAATCCGCTGCCTCGGAGTAACCCTTGACTCTGCCCTGTCCTTCAAACCCCACATCCAACCTCTCGCCACCTCCTGTCGCCTCCAGCTCAAAAATATTTCCAGAATCCATCCTTTCCTCAACCCTAACTCTACTAAACTGCTTGTGCATGCCCTCATCATCTCTCGCCTCGACTATTGCAACATCCTCCTCTGTGGCCTCCCTGCAAACACTCTCACACCCCTCCAGTCCATCCTCAACTCTGCTGCACGACTCGTTTACCTCTCGCCTCGCTACTCCTCTGCCAAGCCCCTTTGCAAATCGCTTCACTGGCTCCCAATTGCCCAGCGCATCCAGTTCAAACTACTAACACTGACCTACAAAGCCATTCATAACCTCTCTCCTCCGTACATCTCTGAACTAATCTCCCGATATATTCCCTCACGTGACCTCCGGTCCTCCCACAACCTCCTTCTCTCCTCCACACTTATCCGTTCCTCACGCAATCGCCTCCAAGATTTCTCCCGAATATCCCCCATCCTCTGGAATTCTGTGCCTCAACATGTCCGATTATCCACCACATCCGGATCCTTCAGACGGAACCTGAAAACCCATCTCTTCAAACAAGCTTACAGCCTGCCATGACCCCGCTGCCTCCTCAACAATGCCGAAGCTACTACTACTGCAACCCCCCAACCTACTGTCTCCTCCCCATTCCCGTAGAATGTAAGCCCGCAAGGGCAGGGTCCTCTTCCCTCCGTACCAGTCTCTTTGTTAGTCTGTTTACTGTAGTGATATTCTTATTTTGTATGTAACCCCTTATGTACAGCGCCATGGAATCAATGGCGCCTTATAAATTAATAATAATAACATACCCACTGACACCCACCAGCCTGCAGTCTCAGAGCTCTTATCCCTTGCTTCATCATTTGGTTTTGCTGTGTGGTCCTCCACATCCGCCCACACAGACTGACATACATTAGACCTTATCTTCATCCACCTCTGCTCCCTACCTACCCTTACAAACTCACCTCTTTCCCTATCTGACCACCATCTACTCACGTTCTCATCCCTGTCCTCCTCACCTGAACCCTGTGATCAGAAACTAGCACACGCGGGGGCAGCGCATGCGCAGATTTAGATCTCAGCTCTTCATTGAGCCAAGAACTAAATCTGCATATTTACCACCTCCGGCAGCCATTTTCTTGAAGCCCACCACCGGGAAATCAATGCTCCTGCCTCACCGCTGACATATTGTTGAAGCCCAGGGCCCGCAGCCTCGCACCGGTCCTGCCTCCGATGCTGGCTTCCTGCAGCAGCGACCCTGCCTCCTGTGATCCCACTCCCCCACCTTCCGGTAAGCTACTCGTATATTCGGACTATAAGATGCACACCATTTTCCTCCAAAATTTGGGGGGAAAAAGTGTGTCTTATAGTCTGAAAAATACAGAAAGTCTGTTTTGCCTTCTTTTTTGCAATGCTTATTATTATTATTAATTATTATTATTATTCTGCTGGGATTTTAGTGGCTGTTGAAAAATAAAGAAGAATTTAATGTTTTTAATTCCAGTGGCTGGACATTGGATTTTTTATTGCTTATGCTGGAGTGTTGAACAGGAGTGTAGTACGTGCCTGAGATAATTGCAGTATATACAGTACACCAAGGGAGCTTTTTCTGTACATTTATGAAGATGTTACCAGTCTTTGTAATCCTGCCTGTTATGATAATGAGCCTGCTGAATAGTCTGCTGAAGATTAATGAAATGAAATTTTCCAAAATAAAAAAAAAAGTAACACAAAAATCTGATTTAAAGAGGTTATTTTCTGATATTTTCTTTAAGGCTGAAGACTACATAGAATGCTAGCATTTGTGAGAAAAATACTGTAATATTCTGCTATATTTAAAAAGAGGAACATATGAACATAAAGTCATACATGATTTAAGAAATGCATACTTTATGGGCAATGTCCAAGTGAAAATGACATTCTATATCTACAGATTCTAGAGAGATAAATTGAGGACTAATGATCAGAAATACGTTTACTATGTTGCGATGATCATAATCAATAACAATTACTAAAATAAGGAAAATTCTTGTATCTGTGCCTAGCATGGAGGTCATGGACAAAGTGTGAGAGCAGGGGAGATCGGAGTAAAATTAGCAAATAAAAAAAAATTGCTGTAAGGTATGTGGCAAAAGGCCAACACAGACAAAGTCAGCTGCACTAGTCTTGTGTGTCAAATTTCCATATGAACAGTATTAAAAATGTAAAAAAAAGTAAAGTTTGGCATTTTAGATGTGTCCGCTACTAACAGTAAATCGTAGATTTTCTTCTACTTAAAGTGGTTTTAAAATCTCATAAACTGATGGTAAATTGCTAGGATATAGCATAAGTTTACAATCGCTGAAGATCTGAACTCTGTGACCCTGACCAATCCTTAAAATGAGGTAGAAAAATATTAAAATTTGAGAGTCCTCGGTGGAAAAATACAGTCATGTTGGCACCTTTGAAATTGTTCCAGAAAGTGAAGTATTTCCCCGAAAAAAAAATTATAGCAATTACACGTTTTGTTATACACATGTTTATTTCCTTTGAATGTATTGGAACACAAAAAAAGCAAAGGAACATAATTTCACAGTAAATCCCAAAACTGGGCCTAACAAAATTGTTGGCAGCTTTCCAAAATTGTGGGTAAACAACTCTGTTACAAGCATGTGATGCTTTTTCAAACTCACGACAAAGAATGCAAGTCCCGTGTTCGAAATGCGTTGTCCTGACCATAGAACATGACTGTGGAATCTGGTTTTAAATATTTTTTACAATAAAAGAACCTTGGACTATTTATGAAGCTGGAACCTTCTTTTTTCGTACACCTTGTTGAACCATTGCGAGTAGTTCCTCGTATCCGCGCTTCAGGATGCCTTTGCTCAGGTGAGCTGGTGAAACCTCTTTACTTATATACAGGATACTGGTCCCCATATAACGCTCCATAGAGGATACTGGTCCCCATATAATGCTCCATACAGGATACTGGTCCCCATATAATTCTCCATACAGGATACTGGCCCCCATATAACGCTCCATAGAGAATACTGGCCCCCTTATAACGCTCCATACTGAATACTGGCCCCCACATAATGCACCATGCAGGATGTCACCCCCCCCTTATAATGCCCCATGCAGGATGTCGCATCTCCCCCCCCCATAAAATGCCCCATGCAGGATGTCACTTCTCCCCCCCATATAATTCCCCATGCAGGATGTCACCTCTCCCCCCCCCCTTATAATGCCCCATGCAGGATGTCACTTCTACCCCCATATAATGCCCCATGCAGGATGTCACCTCTCGCCCCCATATAATGCCCCATGCAGGATGTCGCCTCCCCCCCATATAATGCCCCATGCAGGTTGTCACCTCTCCCCCTTATTTAATGCCCTATGCAGGATGTCACCTCTCCCCTCCATATAATGCCCCATGCAGGATGTCACCTCTTCCCTCCATATAATGCCCCCTGCAGGATGTCGCCTCCCCCCCATATAATGCCCCATGCAGGATGTCGCCTCCCCCCCATATAATGCCCCATGCAGGATGTCACCTCTCCCCCCATATAATGCCCCATGCAGGATGTCACCTCCCCCCCATATAATGCCCCATGCAGGATGTCACCTCCCCCCCCTTATAATGCCCCATGCAGGATGTCACCTCTCCCCCCTTATAATGCCCCATGCAGGATGTCACCTCTCCCCCCATAGAATGCCCCATGCAGGATGTCACCTCTCCCCCCCCATATAATGCCCCATGCAGGGTGTCACCTCTCCCCCCCATATAATGCCCCATGCAGGATGTCACCTCCCCCCCATATAATGCCACATGCAGGATGTCACCTCTCCCCCCCATATAATGCCCCATGCAGAATATCACCCCTTTCCTCCCATATAATGCCCCATGCAAGATGTCACCTCTCCCCCCCCATATAATGTGCCCCATGCAGGACGTCACTTGTTCCCCCCCACCATATAATGCCCCATGCAGAATGTCACCCCTCCCCCCCATATAATGCCACATGCAGGATGTCACCTCTCCCCCCCCATATAATGCCCCATGCAGGATATCACCTCTTCCCTCCCATATAATGCCCCATGCAAGATGTCACCTCTCCCCCCCATATAATGCCCCATGCAGGACGTCACTTGTTCCCCCCCACCATATAATACCCCATGGAGGATGTCACCTCTCCCCCCCTCCATATAATACCCCATGGAGGATGTCACCTCTCCCCCCTCCATATAATGCCACATGCAGGATGTCACCTCTCCCCCCATATAATGCCCCATGCAGGATGTCACCTCTCCCTCCATATAATGCCCCATGCAGGATGTCACCTCTCCCCCCATATAATGCCTCATGCAGGATGTCACTTGTTCCCCCACCATATAATGCTCCATGCAGGATGTCACCCCCATATAATGCCCCATGCCTCCATACATGTATAAAAAAATCAAATACTCACCTCACTTCTCACCTGCTTCCGCTGCTCCAGACTCCTCACTCACGCCGGAGTCTTTCCGCTCAGGAGAGAGCGCGGTGTAAAAACGTCACCGCACCCTCTGACCTGAGACGTCACAGTGCAGCAGCCGTGGAAGAGACTGGAGCTGCTGCGGAGGCACAGGGAGAAGTAAGTATTGTGCAGGGGCCCTGAGCAAGCGTGTGGGAGCATGTGCTGACACCGGTACCGCACCGCTCACGGGTCTCATAGCGCGCGATGAGTGGGCCCCCTGCCTGCTCAGGGCCCTTGCACTTGCCTGGGTGCTGACGCCGGCCCTGCACTGAGGAGAGGCTTCCGTCGGGCCACTCTGCCATAAAGGCCCGACTGGTGGAAGGCTGCAGTGATAGTTGACTTTGTGGAACTGTCTCTCATCTCCCTACTGAATCTTTGGAGCTCAGCCACAGTGATCTTGGGGTTCTTCTTTACCTCTCTCACCAAGGCTCTTCTCCCACGATTGCTCAGTTTGGCTGGACGGCCAGGTCTAGGAAGACTTCTGTTGGTCCCAAACTTCTTCCATTTAAGGATTATGGAGGCCACGGTGCTCTTAGGAACCTTGAGTAATGCAGAAATTCTTTTGTAACCTTGGCCAGATCTGTGCCTTGCCACAATTCTGTCTCTGAGCTCCTTGGGCAGTTCCTTTGAGCTCATGATTCTCATTTGGTCTGACATGCGCTGTGAGGTCTTATATAGACAGGTGTGTGCCTTTCCAAATC
The DNA here is from genome assembly GCF_046119375.1 of Phyllobates terribilis. Lineage (NCBI taxonomy): Eukaryota > Metazoa > Chordata > Amphibia > Anura > Dendrobatidae > Phyllobates > Phyllobates terribilis. The sequence continues at coordinate 479,340,999 of NW_027362764.1, read as the reverse complement.
AAGTCCTAGAATTTTAATTAGAGCTGCACTCCAAATGAAGGAGTAGAACCATCTCAAGGAGGATCACAAGGAAATGGACAGCATGTGACTTAAATATAAATGTCTGAGCAAAGGGTCTGAATACTTATGACCATGTAATATTTCAGTTTTTCTTTTTTAATAAATTTGGAAAAATTTCTACATTTCTGTTTTTTTTTCAGTCAAGATGGGGTGCAGAGTGTACTTTAATGAGAAAAAAAATGAATTTTTTAGAATTTACCAAATGGCTGCAATGAAACAAGAGTGAAAAATTTAAAGGGGTCTGAATACTTTCCGTACCCACTGTATACCAGCCTGTGCCCACCTGTGTGCCAGCTGTATCGGCTTGTGCCCACCTGTATACCAGCCGTACCTGCCTGCACGTGCCTGTGCCCATCTGTATACCAGCTGTACCTGCCTGCGCCAACCTGTTTACCAGCCGTACCTGAATGCACCTACCTGTACCCATTTGTATACCAGCCGTACCTACCTGCACCTGCCTGTGCCCATCTGAATACCAGCTGTATCTGATCTGCCTGCACCTGCCTGTGCCCATCTGTTTACCAGCCATCTCTGCCTGCACCTGTCAGTGCCTGCCTGTCTACCAGCCATGCCCGCCAACAACTGACGCTCCTAGTTTCCTGCCGTGCCTGCCTGTACCAGCTGAACCTTCCCTTCTTGGCCGTTCCAGCTTCCTGTTCCTTGGGTGTCAGCTGCAGCGCATCCAAGGTCAGTCCTGGTGTAGCACCTAGTTATGCCTCTCCAATCTCTCCTCAGATCACGGCACAGTGGTTCCACCACTCCCGTTACAAACTTTGAGCAGTTTGCAAAAGAAGAATGGTCCAAAATTCCAGCTGAGAGGTGTAACAAGCTTGTTGATAGTTATAGGAAGCGATTGATGCAGTTATTTATTCCAAAGGGTGTAACCAAATATTAAGTTGAGCAGATCAACAATTTTGTGGGTTTGTGTGAAATTATGTCCAATTTGATTTTTTTTCTGTTGTTTTTTTTGTTGTTCCAATACACACAAAGGAAATAAACGTGTGTATAACAAAACTTGTGTAATTGCAATCATTTTCTGGAACAATTTCAAGGGTGCCAACACTTTCGGTCATGACTGTATATACCTCTTGTTGCGCTGTTGACTGTATATTTTTCCTATATTAGAATGAGCTAGCATTGTTTTCTTCATACCTAGTGGTCCCCAACCAACTAGCAATGCAAGAAACTGCAGTAGAGCCACATTCACGGGATTGGGGATGGTTTCAGTCCCTTGCACCACTGGATAGCTAGTGGTGCCACTGAGCAAGGAAACATTTTAAAAGAAACAGGGCAACACAAGGACTGCTTCACTTCATTCTCAAGATCACTGCGATCCCCAAAGATGGACAGGCAACAGTCATATAGTGATGGCACATCATAAATATGAGATGGGAAAAGTCCTTTAACATCAACTAAGTTGGAAGATGTAAATAAAATGAACCATAAATCCAGGTTACAAAAAAAAGCATGAAAGCACCTTTAATCAGATATGGTTATATTTGAAGAAATATACCTGACCTTAAACAAATGACATTTTACATAATTTGCATCATAGAAAAAGAATTTGCAAATAGAACATTGGAGTCATATTAAAATCTTCCTTCCACTCCCAACTCTGCTATTGCCAAGCTGCCAATTTTCTTATGTAATAGGCTGACTTCTGTCTGTGTCAGAGTATGTTCCATGTGTCGATATTTAATTCGATAACAATGGCTGATTCTCTTGGTCCTGGAAGAGAAAGAAATTCAAACAATGAGAAATGATATAAAGGGAACTGTGAAACATCGTATCTACATTGAAATGCAGTCTACAGCCAAGCTCTGGGACCACGTATGGAAATGTGGGTAAAAAATGTATTAAATTGTCATAAGTGGGTGTGAGATAGGGAGTTTAGATTATGTGCCCCATTTGGAAAAGGGACTAATGAAATCTCCGAACAGTTGCAGAAAATGCTGTTTCTACAGAAAATAAAGACATATATCCAGTGCAAGTTTACAAATAACACTTTGTACTACTCTTTAGTGTCATAAAATCTAAAAACAACAGAATCCCTTTAATAAGATGTGTCTCACTGTAGGGAATAGGTAAACTCTCTACAAGACAGATATAAAAAGTCAATTATTTGCCTAGTGCACAGGAGAAAATCCAGATATCTTCATTAAAATATAACATGCAGAAACACTCAGCATATACTGAGCACACACAGGATACAGCAATACTCTGTGATCACAGGGAGTCTCACTGTCATGAAACCAACCAGTCTTGAAAATGAAAGGGCACCCCAACTTTTCTTCAATTTCACAGTTTGTCCCTGGATAGTGGTTCTCCCTGCAACCTACTCTGTAGTACAGCTCCATTCAACTGAAAGAATTTGTATTGCAGTTCCCTTCACAGCTGTTTGTACAGTTGTTTTTTACTCTAATTTTTAATCTGGTTTCAACAATTGAGATGGAACCTATGAGCTAAGCAAGATGATACATAAGTCTGTGGGAGAAGAATCACTGTTAATCCCTTAACGACCAGTGGCATAAGTTTTCGTCACACAGTGCTGAGGGGTATATAATAGGGGTTCAGAAGCTGAGCCTACTTCACACCAGGCAGGTGCTGGCTGTGTTATAAAGCCAGAATATGCATATAACAGCAACAGCCGGAGCGAACTAAAATTGCTGCTGTTAACCATTTAGATGCTTCTGTCAATGGCTTTTAAATGGGCCAATTGCTACTACATTCATGCACCGGCTCAAGTTGGCCCCCTCACAATGCGGTTTTGGGGAGCTGATGAGTTATCATGGCAGCAGGGGACTCCTGAAGGCCTCTGTGGCTGCCATCTTAGTTTTCCTGCGAAGCTCCGACAGAGGCTGGGGTTCAGAGAGTAACTGCAATTACATTATATACTGCAATAAATTAATGTTGCTGTAAGTAGAGTGAGAAATCAAATGATTGCAGGATCAAATCCGCCTAGGAAGACTCAAAGATAAAGAAAAATTACAAAAAAAAGTTTTAAAAAAATATATATATAAAAAAAAGTTTAAAATTACCTCCAATATTCTCATTCAAAAATAAAGAAATAAAAAAATATTTAAAAAATAAGGAAAAAAAAACATTTGGTATTATCGCCAGAAAGGAAGAGAAACAAAAGCCAAAATTGCAGTTTTGTTGTCCCTGCATTTCCCCAAAAATTACAATAAAAATCGATCAAAACGTTGTATCTACCCTACAATGGTATCAATAAAAACTACAGCTCATTATGCATAGCCAATCCTTCACCCAGCTCCATTGACTGAAAAATATCTCTTTGAAAAAGCCTACACAAAAAACAATTGATCTTATAAGTTTGGTATCGCCGTACTGACCTTGGTACTGACCTGGAGAATCATATTGTGATGTAATTTTTACCACAAAACGAATGCTGTAAAATCAAAACCCAAAAAAAATGGTAGAAAAAACTCCCTACCTTGGAGTTGTTTTTGCCATTTTTCAGTACATTATATTAAAAATGAATGGTGTCATTCAAGACCATAACTTGCCCCGCAAACTGGCTCTATCAATGGATAGATAGAGAAAAGTGATGGCTTTTGGAAGAAAGGGAGGAAAAAAAAGAAATACCAAAAACAAAAAAATGTCTGGGTCCTTAAAGGTTTACTTGAATTTTATTTAATTCCAGCTCATTCTGTCAAGGGGGTGGTCCTAGTCGGTGATTGATGGCTATCTCTGAATTTACCCATACACAGGGAAGATCGTTAATCCCTTAATAGGAATGTCCCTTTACTGGGAAGTCAAAAATGAACGTAAGGCACAAGTTAGGCAAATTTCAAACATCCGCAAAAAAAACGACTGTTCATTGACAAACCTGGCCTCACTACGGATTCTACTGACCTCAGCTAACTGCTTCATGGACATATATAAAGCAGTTAGCGGAGATCAGGCCAGATCATCCATTCCGAACATATTCTGTGCCCACAGATTGTAAGAAATAGGCCTCATACTAAAAGTTTTACCACAATACTATATTTCAAGCCGTTCAGCTTCTCCTGTTCTAAAACTTTCCGCCCATCAATGGAACTTGATGGTCAATTTGAAATGATCCCTTTAAGTGAAATGAAGAATTCAGAAAAATACACAAACATTGTTAGACTTGTTTAGGTAAATTATGAGCTTTTATATATAAAAAAAAATTATAATATAAAAGTTCGTCATTACAACTCATTAACTTGAGTATGAATTAGTAAAAGATATAAATGCCTTCTACTTCTCTTTAAATAAACAGTTTCTGGGGTATTACATGCATTTCTGATTACATAGTAATGTAATGGAGTCAAAAGTACAAAAGTTTAGTCGAGAGGAAACATTTCTACTGTTTTCAATGAAGTTTATGAAGTGATCAAACTTTAAGGCAGATGGAGAGACAGATGGAAGTCAATATCCATTAACCTGCTCAATTTGTGTTAGGAGCTAATTATTTAGCCTCTAAAACAGACCACTTTTTGTTGGGAGCGGCGTGTTGCTATTTTTAATATTATTTTCCAAATTATGTACCAGGCAAAAAGCGGGTCATTGCCTAAAACCTAGCAAATGTTTTAGCAACTTTCCACAACTATATTTGTTACAGAAAGCTTCCCTTAAATTTCAACAAGCACTGAAACCAATTTTTAGATTAAATGCCAGGGGCAAATTCTGTTTAATGTTTTAGATAAAATTAATGTTCTAATATTTAGAAAAGTAAAAAACTATGTAAATTTGGTATCATCATAATTCATTCACTCACAAAAAAAAGTTCGAATGTGAATTGTACAGTACAGTGAATGCCATAAAAAAAAAAAAACAATTGAGGAATTGTTTTTTTCTTTTGTTTTTCTTCAATAACCACTCAACAATGATTTTTATTTCCATTTATCAATACATTATATGGTAAATTAAATGGTGACATTACAGAGGATCTGTACCTAGATTTCACAATACTGCATATATTTTTTAATAGATCACTTAAACATGATGAGGATGATGTTGTTACATTGATAATCCATGTCAGAATGACTGTATAATACTCAAAATTAAAATCGGAATTTTACAAAAAAGCCAAATAGTGAGAAATCTCATGAGTCCAAGTGTATTCAGTCTGCCCATACCCAGCTTGACTGACAGAGATCTCCGCAGTGGCAGGAGCAGCGGGAAAAAGAGACACTAAAGAGCTGTCAATCAGGCAAGTTGGGCGGAGAACGCATTTAAACTTTCAAAGAGGATTATACTGCTGTTCTTACAAGGATTTTCAAATTAAGTACACCAGCTTCATAAGATCTAAGAGAACTATGTAATAATATTTACATTTTGTATTGTGTAATCTGGTGACACATCTGTTTCAACCTATTGACGCTCGAATACTAAAAAAATAACAAATCTTTGAAGAACACCTCCTCATTTTTCCACAGTTAAAATTAAAGTAACGTAAAAAAATTTTTAATATATTTTATTTATGCACATACACACAGAGGAAATATAAAGTCTGCCCACCACTGTTAAAATGCCATGTTTTTGTTATGTAAAAAAATCATACCAAGAAGAATAATTTCAGAACTTTTTCCACTTTTAAAGTCACCTATAATCTAACCATTTAACTGAAAACAAATCTTTTTAGGTGGAAAAAGAAAATTAAAAAACTAAAATAATATGGTTACATAAGTATGCACACCCTTAAACTAATATTTGTTGAAGTACCCTTTGAATTTATGACAACATTCAGTCTTTTTGGGTTGGAGTCTATCAGCATGGCACATCTAGAATTGGGAATTTTTGCCCACTCTTCCCTGTAGTAGTGGTCCAAATCTGTCAGATTGCAAGGACATCTCCTGTGTACAGCTACAGCCCTCTTCAGGGCAACCCACATATTTTTAATTGGATTCAGGCTCGTTGTCATGCTGAAAAGTGACATTCCTCTTCATCTGAACCTTTTTCGCAGAGGGCTACCGAAAAACAGCCTCAAAGCATAATGCTACCTCCAACATGCTTCACTATGGGTAGCGTGTTCTTTTGGTGATGTGTAGTGTTGACTTTGCGCCAAGCATACCTTTTGGAATTATGGAGAAAAAAAATTAAAACTTGGTCTCATCAGACCAGAACATGTTTTCCCATATGCTTTTGACAGACTTGATGTAGGTTTTAGCAAAAGATAGCCTAGCTTGGATGTGTTTCTTTGTAATTTAAAAAAAATTTTTTCCCATGTTTCGTTAAACTATATGGTAAAGTGAATTGAGTCTATGTCAATATAAAAGTAAAAAAGTTATGGCTCTTTGGAAAAGTAGAGGAAATAATAAAAAGGCAAACATGAAAATGGCTGCATCCTTGAGTGGTGAAAAACTATCTTATTCCTCAGAAATCTAAGTATGCATGTCAAGATGATAAAATGTTTTGAAAATCAAATTGGTCAGATACAGCTAATTGATTTGCTGAGAATTGTAATGGTGCAAAGCCTCCAATTGCCCTGAAAAGACGTGAGGAACAACATTGAGCCCTCTCAGGACTGTATCAAACCCCTTCGTAGCTCTTAACACAAAAAGCCTTAGTAATGTCAAAGTGACATCACCATGGAAATGGACTGTAAACGGGAATACCCAGCAGGCCATTTATTTACACAGCACTCTGATAGACATTTCATGTTTTTTTATTTTATTAAAAAAACAGTCTAAAATTATCCCTGTTTGTCATTTGTGATCAAACAGATCTTTCTTTTCAGAACAGTGACTCAAACTGATGGTGTCGCTGTTAGAGGTAACATCATCCTGATGTGTCTGAGATGTGTGATGTGCCAAATATTTCAAAAATGCCCTCCGCTTCCTCCTCACTAGTAAGCATGCCAGGTGCAAAGAAGTCCAATTGTAGATTGCATTTGGTAGTAACACCTTCCAGATGGCTGGTAACATTTTTCGCTGTGGTATGTGTTTTTTTTTCTTTTTACACTACCCTGTCTATTGCCACTTTTTCTTTTATCATACATTTTGTACCACATTATAATTAACTTTTGACAATACAGGGTGGGCCATTTATATGGATAAACCTAAATTAAATGGGAATGGTTGGTGATATCAACTTCCTGTTTGTGGCACATTAGTATATGGGAGGGGGGAAAACTTTTCCAGATGGGTGGTGACCATGGCAGCCATTTTGAAGTCGGCCATTTTGGATCCAGCTTTATTTTTTTCAATGGGAAGAGGGTCATGTGACACATCAAACTTATTGAGCATTTCATAAGTAAAACAATGGTGTACTTGGTTTTAACGTAACTTTATTCTTTCACGAGTTATTTACAAGTTTATGCCCACTTATAAAATGTGTTCAAAGTGCTGCCCATTGTGTTGGATTGTCAATGCAACCCTCTTTTCCCACTCTTGACACACTGATAGCAACACCGCAGAAGAAATGCTAGCACAGGCTTCCAGTATCCGTTGTTTCAGATGCTGCCACCCATTCGAAGTAACAATCCTAAAAGTGAATATTGACCCTTTTAACATGGCTTGCAACATGACTTAATATAAAAACCAGAACAGAGACTACTTGCAGACACATGTTTTGAAGTGTTTTACCCCTCATTAGTGCAAAGCAAGACGTCTGATTTGGTTGGATAAGAGCCCTCTGATGGGATCTAAGGGGTAACATCTCTCCTTATGGAGAGTGACATAATTGACATGCCTATATGAGGAGTCTTATATGCCTTGCAATCTCTATAGGGAGTGACATTACCCCTTATATCCTGCCCTTTATAAAAATGATTACTCATGAGTCTGACTTCTATACCAGGAAAGATCTTTGAACAAATTATAGCATTTGACAAAGTATCTCACACCATCCTTATTGAAAAAATGACCAAGTATGCAATGGACCAGGCAACTGTTAGGTGGATTCATAACTGGCTTAGTGATCGGACTGAAAGGGTGGTTGTAAATGGCTTCACATCCAGCTGGATGAATGTCTCAAGTGGGGTACCACAGGGCTCCGTCCTGGGACCTGTATTGTTCAACATCTTTATCAATGATTTAGATGAAGGAATTGAGGGTAAACTGATTAAATTTGCTGATTACACAAAGCTAGGAGGGATAGCTAATACTAGAGAAGAGAGAGAGAGGATTCAAAAAGACCTAAATAAACTGGAGCAGTGGGCAGCAACCAACAGAATGGTTTTTAACAGGGAAAAATTCAAAGTACTACATCTGGGCAATAAAAATGAAAAAAGCATATACAGAATGGGAGGAATAGAGCTAAGCAACAGTACATGTGAAAAAGACTTAGGTATACTAATAGATCATAGACTGAACATGAGTCAACAGTGTGATGCAGCAGCAAAAAAGGCAAATACAATTCTGGGATGTATTAACAGAAGCATACAGTCTAGATCACGTGAAGTCATTATCGGTCTTTACTCCTCTTTGGTCAGACCTCATCTGGAATACTGTGTACAGTTTTGGGCACCACATTTTAAAAAAGACATAGACAAACTGGAGCAAGTTCAGAGAAGAGCGACCAGAATGGTGACTGGTCTGCAAACCATGTCCTATGAGGAACGGTTGCAGGATTTGGGAATGTTTAGCTTGCAAAAAAGAAGACTGAGAGGAGACTTAATAGCTGTCTACAAATATGTCAAAGGCTGTCACATTGTAGAAGGATCATCTTTATTCTCATTTGCACAAGGAAAGACTAGAAGCAATGGGATGAAACTAAATGGGAGGAGACACAGATTAGATATTAGAAAAAACTTTTTGACAGTTAGGGTGATTAATGAGTGGAAGAGGCTGCCACGAGAGGTGGTGAGTTCCCCTTCAATGGACGTCTTCAAACAGAGGCTGCACAGACATCTGTCTGAGATGATTTAGTGAATCCTGCTTTGAGCAGGGGGTTGGACCAGATGACCCAGGAGGTCTCTTCCAACTCTACCATTCTATGATTCTATGAAATGCCAAATCTCAGTACATTCACTTATAACAAGCAAGCATACCATTTCTGACAATGATTTCAGATTTTCCTTTTCTGGAAAAATAAATAAATATATATATAAATGTAAATACAGTACAGACCAAAAGTTTGGACACACCTTCTCATTTAAATTTTTTTCGGTATTTTCAGGACTATGAAAATTGTACATTCACACTGAAGGCATCAAAACTATGAATTAACACATGTGGAATTATATACTTAACAAAAAGGTGTGAAACAACTGAAAATATGTCTTATATTCTAGGTTCTTCAAAGTAGCCACCTTTTGCTTTGATGACTGTTTCGCACACTCTTGGCATTCTCTTGATGAGCTTCAAGAGGTAGTCACCGAAAATGGTTTTCACTTCACAGGTGTGCCCTGTCAGGTTTAATAAGTGGGATTTCTTGCCTTATAAATGGGGTTGGGACCATCAGTTGTGTTGTGCAGAAGTCTGGTGGATACACATCTGATAGTACTACTGAATAGACTGTTAGAATTTGTATTATGGCAAGAAAAAAGCAGCTAAGTAAAGAAAAACGAGTGGCCATCATTACTTTAAGAAATGAAGGTCAGTCAGTGCGAAAAATTGGGAAAACTTTGAAAGTGTCCCCAAGTGCAGTTGCAAAAACCATCAAGCGCTACAAAGAAACTGGCTCACATGAGGACCGCCCCAGGAAAGGAAGACCAAGAGTCACCTCTGCTTCTTAGGATAAGTTTATCCGAGTCACCAGCCTCAGAAATCGCAGGTTAACAGCAGCTCAGATTAGAGACCAGGTCAATTCCACACAGAGTTCTAGCAGCAGACACATCTCTTCAACAACTGTTAAGAGGAGACTTTGTGCAGCAGGCCTTCATGGTAAAATAGCTGCTAGGAAACCACTGCTAAGGACAGGCAACAAGCAGAAGAGACTTATTTGGGCTAAAGAACACAAGGAATGGAAATTAGACCAGTGGAAATCTGTGCTTTGGTCTGATGAGTCCAAATTTGAGATCCTTGGTTCCAACCACTGTGTCTTTGTGTGACGCAGAAAAGGTGAACGGATGGACTCTACATGCCTGGTTCCCACCGTGAAGCATGGAGGAGGTGGTGTGATGGTGCTTTGCTGGTGACATTGTTGGGGATTTATTCAAAATTGAAGGCATACTGAACCAGCATGGCTACCACAGCATCTTGCAGCGGCATGCTATTCAATCCGGTTTGCGTTTAGTTGGACCATCATTTATTTTTCAAAAGGACAATGACCCCAAACACACCTCCATGCTATGTAAGGGCTATTTGACCAAGAAGGAGAGTGATGGGGTGCTACGCCAGATGACCTGGCCTCCACAGTCACCAGACCTGAACCCAATCGAGATGGTTTGGGGTGAGCTGGACCGCAGAGTGAAGGCAAAAGGGCCAACAAGTGCTAAGCATCTCTGGGAACTCCTTCAAGATTGTTGGAAGACCATTTCCAGTGACTACCTCTTGAAGCTCATCAAGAGAATGCCAAGAGTGTGCAAAGCAGTCATCAAAGCAAAAGGTGGCTACTTTGAAGAACCTAGAATATAAGACATATTTTCAGTTGTTTCACATTTTTTGTTAAGTATATACAGTGCCTACAAGTAGTATTCAACCCCCTGTAGATTTAGCTGGTTTGATAAGATGCAAATAAGTTAGCGCCTTCAAACTGCAAACGAGAGTAGGTTTTATGAACAGAAGCATAAATCTTACAAACCAAAAAGTTATGTTGCTCAGTTGAATTTTATTAAATTTTAAACATAAAAGTGTGGGTCAATTATTATACAACCCCTATGTTTAATATTTTGTGGAATAACCCTTGTTTGCAATTACAGCTAATAATCATCTTTTATAAGACCTGATCAGGCCGGCACAGGTCTGTGGAGTTATCTTGGCCCACTCCTCCATGCAGATCTTCTCCAAGTTATCTAGGTTCTTTGGGTGTCTGATGTGGACTTTATTCTTGAGCTCCTTCCACAAGTTTTCAATTGGGTTAAGGTCAGGAGACTGACTAGGCCATTCCAACACCTTGACTTTTTCCCTATTGAACCAGGCCTTGGTTTTCTTGGCTGTGTGCTTTGGGTCGTTGTCTTGTTGGAAGATGAAATTACGACCCATCTTAAGATCCTTGATGGAGGAGCGGAGGTTCTTGGCTAAAATCTCCAGGTAGGCCGTGCTATCCATCTTCCCATGGATGCGGACCAGATGGCCAGGCCCCTTGGCTGAGAAACAGCCCCACAGCATGATGCTGCCACCACCATGCTTGACTGTAGGGATGGTATTCTTGGGGTCGTATGCAGTGCCATCCAGTCTCCAAACGTCACGTGTGTGGTTGGCACCAAAGATCTCGATCTTGGTCTCATCAGACCATAGAACCTTGAACCAGTCTGTCTCAGAGTCCTCTAAGCGATCATGAGCAAACTGTAGACGAGCCTTGACATGACGCTTTGAAAGTAAAGGTACCTTACGGGCTCGTCTGGAACGGAGACCATTGCGGTGGAGTACGTTACTTATGGTATTGACTGAAACCAATGTCCCCACTGCCATGAGATCTTCCCGGAGCTCCTTCCTTGTTGTCCTTGGGTTAGCCTTGACTCTTCGGACAAGCCTGGCCTCGGCACGGGAGGACACTTTCAAAGGCTGTCCTGGCCGTGGAAGGCTAACAGTAGTTCCATAAGCCTTCCACTTATGGATGATGCTCACCAACAGTGGAGACAGGTAGGCCCAACTCCTTGGAAAGGGTTTTGTACCCCTTGCCAGCCTTGTGACCCTCCACGATCTTGTCTCTGATGGCCTTGGAATGCTCCTTTGTCTTTCCCATGTTGACCATGTCTGAGTGCTGTTCACAAGTTTGGGGAGGGTCTTAAATAGTCAGAAAAGGCTGGCAAAAGAGATCTTTAATCCACACATGTGAAACTCATTATTCTTGGTGCCTGAACTACTTCTTAATACTTTAGGGGGACCAAACAGAATTCTTGAGGTTTGAGGGGTTGAATAATAAATGACACTCTGAATTAACTTTTTACGTTTTTAAAAAAACAAACAAACAAAAACAAAAACAAAATTTACTGCAGTGCATTTCCCACTTCCAGGCTGATCTACAGTACAAATGTCACAATGCCAAGTTAATTCCGCATGTGTCAACCAGCTAAATCTGCAGGGGGTTGAATACTACTTGTAGGCACTGTAATTCCACATGTGTTAATTCATAGTTTTGATGCCTTCAGTGTGAATGTACAATTTTCATAGTCATGAAAATACAGAAAAATCTTTAAATGAGAAGGTGTGTCCAAACTTTTGGTCTGTACTGTATATATATTTATAAATATAGTGCTGGCCTGCTGCTGCTTTCTAGTGCATTATGAATGAAGAAAAAAAATGTTCAAATGTAGCAGGACAGATGCCAGCTAAACCATCACACTGACTCTGGCATTGCTACTGGCATCTCTCCTATCTCTCCCCACTCCCTAACAGTTAAAATGTTTTATTATTTGCAGACTACTACAGTCATTTTCTTCACTGCTGCAGTTGTACAACACATTACTCTCTGGAGTATTTGTCCAATGTTTAAGGGATTTTTGTACCGGTCTGTATTGCTGAGCTGTGAGCTTTGACATATTCCCACTACCCTAAATCACCCTAAAATGTCCACTGCTTAGTTTATTATATATGATTGGATAGTCCCTCCTGATTGTCAGTTCTATACCATATGATATGATGGGTGCAAGGGATTATGGGAATGTCTGCACGGTTACGCCTGATGCTATGTCAGCCTTCTGATGCAATCATCTGTAATGTGTAAAAAGTTAACGGGCATTTTTTTTGCAATTCACGCAAATCAAATTCCGAATTGTTTAAATTTGATGGGTCATTCGAATTTCACAAAACTTGACACAGATTACATTTGCATTAAATTGATTAGAAAATTTCTACCCATGTGGCTATGTTACTGGAAAAAAGTAACAAGTTATAGTTCTTTGAGAGCCAGGGTGAAATCAAAACAAGGGATTAATTCTTTAGGAATGTTTAGATCAGGGGTCTCAAACTCGGCTGAGTATATGGGCCGCACCTAGAAAAAATGTGAATTTGAAGGGCCGCATTCTTTGCAGGATGATATGAAATTTTTAATGATACCATACTGTTTTTTCTATACACCTTTTGGATCATTTTTTTAACATTTTTGGCTTTTTCATTTTATTCTTTTAAATGGCATTTATTTTATGGGCTATGGTACGGTTTTATAGCTTTTACAAGTTTACAGTTTTACAATTTTTATTTCCTTTTTGTGACCACATACAGTGATTTTTTTCTTACAATTAGCACCATATAGTAATTCAGACCAACTTCTTATAGTAATGTCTCCATTTTGTAGTAGTGTCCCCATCCTTGTTCGCATCTTGTAGTAATGTCCCTCATCTTGGTCCCCATCTTGTAGTTATGTCCCCCATCTTGTAGTAATGTGCCCATGCCCGTTCCCATCTTGTAGTAATGGCCCATGCTGGTACCTAACTGGTAGTATTATGTTCATCCTGCTCCTCATCTTGTAGTAATGTGCCCATCTTGGTCCCCATATTGTAGTAATGGCCCATGCTGGTCCCCATCTTGTAGTAATGTGCCTATCCCGGTCCCCATCTTGTAGTAATGTGCTCCTCCTGGTCCCCATCTTGTAGTAATGTGCCCATCCCGGTCACCATCTTGTAGCATTGTCCCATGCTGGTCTCTAACTTGTAGTACATTCAACTGAAAAGAATCACTGACTTTGATGGCCCTCAGGACCAGGCCGCAATCATTACTGGGGCTCCGATGCCTTAGGGCCGCATTAACCAGCCTCGGGCTGCGTGTTTGAGACCCCAGGTTTAGATCTTCATGGTAGGAGCATTTCTGGAAAGCTCGATACAATACATTTGCTGTTGCATTTGATTTAGAAATACAATCCTTCTATAATCCTGTATAATTTTGCAATCTTCATACAGATTAAAGGGACAGTCACAGAAATGTCTTTAACAGATCTGCCACTAAATATGCCTTCACGTATCTAATGTGACATTTAAATTTAGAAACAATGTTAGTTTATTCTTTCATGCCAGTATCATCACAAATGTAGATTTTTATAGAGTTATACTGATAATGAGACTATATTTACCATGTCTGCTATCTCATTCTAAAGCTAGGAGATACAGAGAATACTGATAAATACATCTGGTCAACGGGACATTTTCAGCAGGACAGAAGTAAAATGATCAATACTACAGATCTATGAAGAGTCCGTGTGAGCAAGTAGCATTGATCTCTTTCAGGTACAGCCCAATGGTTGTCTTTAAGTTAATATCTTCTACCTCGATGTGTCATGCTACAATATTTCTATTGATTGTACAGAACAGCCTGCAGTTAGACATATTGACTGTGCTCTATATATATAGCTGTCATGCTTGGCCATGCATGATTTTCATACTTAGTTTCTTTCCATTTCTTGTAAAAAATTATTAATTTGAGGGAGTTTATATCAATTTGTAAGAACATATATTGCACTAAATAAAAAAATTCAGCAGACCACGTAGAGCATCTAGAAAATAGCCTAATTACAGTTCAATAAAAATGTATGACAAATGTGTGATCAAAAACATTTCGACCATATATTGGTCTTAATCAAGTACTTGATACAGACCAATATGTGGTCGAAACGTTTTACGTTTTTGATCCTGGAATAAACACAAGAGTTGAATTCAACACCATGGATTGGACGCAGTTCTTTTGTTCCTCTACTGGTAATAACCATTGTCCGTGTCCATGTAGATCAATACAGTGAATGAAATTGTGCCTATAAAACATGTTACTACATGTTACTACTAGTGATGAGCGAGCACTAAAATGCTCGGGCACTCGTTGCTCGGGTCGAGCAAATTGGACTACTCTGGTTCTCGACCCGAGCAACGAGCCCAATGTAAGTCTATGGGAAACTCGAGGATTTTTCAGGCGGCTCCCCCCGGCAGTCTGCAGAGGGCCTAAAAATTGCCCAAATCGATGGGAACAGTACTCAAATGACATGGGAACAGCATGGGGAAGACCCCTGGAAGCATTTCTGACTCCCAGGTCACTGCTGTCAACAAAGTTGTCAAAGTATTACACCACTTTTACGGATTCACAATAAAACATACAAAAACAAAAACAAAATGGATTTTCCTGGGAAATATATTAAGGAACATCCTTTCCAGGGTAATGACTTGTATACAAGGCAAAATAAATAACCAAAACTAAAAATACTCCTCCACACCTTGGGCTATGTTCACACGTAGCGTTTTTGATGCATTTTGCATTTTTGCATTGCTTTCAACAAAGACAAATGCATTCACTGGGAAATGTAATTTTAACATTTTACAACCTTATCTGGGCATGTGGTGTGTGACACATCATCAGACACATGCATACAGTGCTGAAAAGACATGGGAACAGCACGGGGAAGACCTCTGGAAGCATTTCTGACTCCCAGGTCACTGCCTAAAAGTGTGCCCGTCATAAGTGATCCTTGGCGCATGCGAAGATGCCTCCGGCCATGCACCTGTAGTTGCACACTTGCAACAATCACTGTCCACGTCCTTGTCCCAGTGCAGCGTTCAGTTGTCCCTACCCCATTCCTTGGAATGCAAGCGCAAGTATGCAGGCAGACAGCCACCCACCCACCCACAGGCTGCAATACTATACTGCCAAATTTTTGACAGCTACTTGCACTTGAAATGTGGCCTTTTAGGCTCGTGGAGGCAGAAGCTTTTCATAACCTCATGTAGACGGCAGCCGGGAGTCCATACTTGGCCCCCAGCCGCCACTATTTCTCCCGGTATCGTCTCCGCCTTCCACTAGCACGGGTCCCACAATATTACCCGTGCCCTCCCCAGTGCACTTACTGGGAAGGACCGCCTAACCACAAACACGTGGACAGGTGAATGTGGCCAGGGACGGTACGGAGCCAGTCCACAGCTTTTTTTGCTGAGAGTTGTATTTAGCTTGGTGAAAGGACTGGCATAGAGGGAAACCGTATCTACCCTGGGTGTCATTTCTTCCAGGAAGTCTTATAATGCAGCTTGTTGCAGAAGCAATGGCAGCACGTCCAACATCAACTCGCACTTGTCGGTGGTGCTTTGACACACAAACATCTTTCTTTGCGCATTTAATTTCATGAATACAGAGTTGGACAATGGCCTGATTTGCAATGCGGTTTAAGAAATAACATGCATAAGCATGTCCGATCCACATTAAAAAAGCAGCCATAGAGTGTCCAGGAACCTTCCCCCACACTTTTCTTAGCCAGGGCTGCTTCTCGGCAGGGTTAGACGGGCCCACCAGAGAACAGGAGACTCCTCCGGTGGGCCCTAGCTTCTCCTTCAGGAGAGTTCATAGTGCCGAGGTGAGGCCATGATGATGGTAGAGGCCACCATCTGCTTAGTTTTCTGTTACTTGGAATGCAAGTGACGCGCCCCCTGGGCCATATTCTTTAGGGGGAATATCCGGAGCCGGATCAGATGGGAGTTGTAGTCTTCCGAGTGGCTGTAACCCGGTCCGTGCCCAGGGTGTCAAACTCAGTTGTATGTGGCAGTCCTACAGATGTTATTAAGTTCTTTATTGTCGACTACGCCACCCGTTGTATTGCGGTCACTATGGCCGCCGCTGCAGCAGGGTCCGCTGAGGCTGATGGTGTTGGTGCAGCTATTGATAGTATAACCCCCAACGGGTGGGGTATAGCCTCAGGGGGTCAGGTGCAGAGGATGGGGGTTGTGGTGGTGCAGCATAGGTGTTAAAGGAAGACAGAGTCGGGTTATGCAGTTTAGGGTATTTACTCACTGCTGATGTTCCGGTCACTCCAGCTTCAAGTGACCTCCCGAGCCGTGCTGCATCCACCAGGTCCTGGATCCAGCCAACCCCCAAGCAAGTCCGGAGCGTGACCCTGAGCTCTCCTTCTGTCCTTTCTCTGGCCGTCCCCACTAGTGATCCACCCAGGTCCAGCTCCCTCGGGCCTTCTGTTGGGAGACCCTTGGCCTTGGGTTCCCTGACCCTCCACGTGGTATGCCTTCGTGGTGGATGTGGTGGGTGGCCGTGGCAGATGCTGCCCACGGCCTCCGGTCTCTGGCTGGGGTGTGTTTTTGCCCCCACCAGCTTGGGTTCCGGTACCCTGATGCCGACTCTTCACCCGTGGATTGGATTTGGGGTCTCAGAGTCCTCTCTTCTCTTTCTTCTCCTCTCTCACTCTGGCTCAGGCTTCTCTGCTCTTCTCCTCTGACTCCACTCTGACAGACTGACTTGTTCTCTGCATCTGACCCTGTTCTTAGTTGGTGCCCACCTTATATACACCCTCTATGTGTGAGCTCAGGTGACCAGCACCCAATGAGCTCCTATCTTTACCCAGGCTGCTCCCCCTATCTGCCCCTACACTACTTGGGATGTTCCACCCCCCTCCCACTCCAGCCAGGAACAGACTCGGTCGTACCTGCACATTTCTAAGTGGGAGTACCGTCGGTCTGCTCCTCGGAAATGGGATGTGTGTAGTGCATGCAGCCTACCGAGCTCAGTTCCACACTCCATCCTTACCCGGGAGTGGAATATCACACCTCTGGGTTGAGGTGCAATACCCCTGTAGCAGCCGAATCCTCAGGGTGCTACATTCCCCCCTGGTAAATCACAGCACGTCCTCGGGCTGTAAGACATAACACCAAAAACATACAAATTTTTGCATAAACATATAAAACATATAAAACATTATATATATATATATATCAATATAAAACATTCTCGTCGCCTCTGGCTCCTCCTCCGGTCGCTGTGCAACGTGTGACCGGGTAAAGTGCGACAGTCTCTCTGGAAAACTGGTTTTCCTATAAAACCGGTAGGGGGCGCTTTAGGAAGCGCAACTATATACAGGGGAAGTTGGCCGCTCTCAGTCCTCGGCCAGTTAAGGAGGGAAAGGGAATGGCTGCTCACAGTCCTCAGCCTGGTATGGATACGGAATAACGGGTACACAGTTCACTCATGCTGGTCCCAACGGGGACTATATATATGTAGCAACAGTTTCTTTGGTACCCGGTCGGGTAACTATTTACATCTACTGCTCTGCCGCACTCAACGGCGTCTTCCTCCTGCTCTTTGCTTGTAGCTGGTTGTAACTTCAGACCCGTCCGGGTCCTCTTGCTCCTCCTCCTCGCACCGCAACTCCTCCTCCGTCAGGCGGTGTACGTGGAGGGCGTAAGGTCCTTTGGCACACTTGTGCCGGGTGAAGGTGACCTCGTCCCCGATGTAAAGGTCACGACCTCTGTGCCCCTCCGGCAGATGGGACTCCACGTCTCTGCGCGTGACAAAGACGTCGCCGGGGGTGTTGTTGTCTCGGATGAAGCCCCACCCATGCTGCTGGTTGAACTTGATCACTGTCCCGATGGTGCGGGGACAATGCGCTGCACGGGGGTCCCTCCTGGTCCGGCTCTTCTGCTCGGCACTCCGTACTTGGGCCTGCTGTTCCCGGACCCGCCTCTCTCTCCGCTCCCTCGCAAACTCTTCGAGCTGCTGTCGGCAACACTCAGCACGCTCCGCTGCAGCTGCCCTGGTTTCCTGAGTGAACCCCATTAGGTCTTCTCCGGTGGGGTCCCACTCAAATTGGGCCTCTTCAAGCGGGGGCGAGATCCGTGCCACGGGCGTCGGAGCCGGAATCAGGGGCTCACACAAGGGCCCTAGTCTCTGCCGCCGTTCCAGCTCATGGAATTCCTCGGGCCAGATGAAGGGCCGCCCGTCCGGCCATGTGAGCTGGCTGAACAAGTCCTCCCCCAGGTGTGGCACCCTTGGTTTTACGGGTGCGGGCGCGGTGGTGGTGGCGCCCGGGTTGCCCAGGCCTTGCGGCCAGGCCTGGGGCACCTGGAAGGTGAAGGGCACCGTTAGGACGGCGGCGCCCTGGGCTACCTGGCCTTGCGGCCAGGCCGGAGGCTCCGCGGAGGTAGGGGGCGCTGTTGGTGATGCGGCGCCCGGGGGACTAGGCCTTGCGACCAGGCTGGTGGTATTTCCTGCTTTGTCACGCTCCGGGTCGAGGCGCGCGACGTCACAGGGGTCGCTGCGGCGGCTTCCGGTCGGGGCCTAGTCCATAGCGGTGACATGGCGGCTACGGGCACAGCAGGGGGACTTTCGGGCTCTGCGACGGGGAGCTGGGGCAGGTGGGCGGTTTCCCGGCTTGGGGTATAGGCGTCCCCTTTACCTGCCTCCATGCGTTCGGCTCCCTTCTCGGCGCCGTCTCCGGCCTTTGGTCCTCCCGCGCCATCCTCAGAGGCGGTCTGTCTCCTCATCTTGGCTGGCGTGCTCCGGGTCTTGATTTGCTGGGCCATCTCTCGGCTCCACTCCGCCAATGTCTCTCGCTGTACCCGGGCCATCCTCCGTGCGAGGCCCTCCAGCGCGGTCTGTGCACACTCCCGGTCTCGGGGGAGCTGTGCAAGGACCTCCACTAGGCCTAGTGGGGTCGTGGTTTCTAGCAGGCTCCTGACCAACGGGTCGGTGCTGCTCTGCTCTTCTTCCTCGGTCTCTAGCAGACTCCTGGCCAGCGGGCCGGTGCTGTTCTGCTTCCTCTCCATCTCCGGGCAAGCTCCTTCGCTACTCCTCTCCAAGCTTCTTGCCTCCGGGTGCGCTCGCTCCAGACTGCTCCAGGCGGCACCCATCTTTGTTCTCTCCTTTCGTCTCCTCCCACCTCGAGGGCGGTCCCGGGGCCACTTGGTGACTGTCAGCTCCAGGGGCGGTTCTTTCACGCTGACAGACACCTCTAGCATCACAGTCTCTGTTGGTGGGGGCGGTTTCCACTTTTGGCGCCATTTTCGGTCCTGGCCCACGATGGGAGGCGGCCTCTCACCACCCTCTGGCACGCCCATAATGGCGTCCGCTCTTCCAAGGCGGGAAACCTTTGGAAATGGCGGGAATCGCTTCCCAGTGGCGGGAAACTCTGCAGATGGCGGGAAAACGCTGTTAATGGCGGACAACCGGCGGGAATCGACTGGTGATGGGGTCCGATGGCGGGGACCCTCCGGAACCGGCAGGAGACTTCTTTTTGAGGTAAACTCGTTCTTTTCTTCAGGCACGCAGTACCCGGTTGTTGCGGGCACGTAATCCTGCCGACTACGCCAAAGTTGACGCGCCCCCTGGGCCATATTCTTTAGGGGGAATATCCGGAGCCGGATCAGATGGGAGTTGTAGTCTTCCGAGTGGCTGTGACCCGGTCCGTGCCCAGGGTGTCAAACTCAGTTGTATGTGGCAGTCCTACAGATGTTATTAAGTTCTTTATTGTCGACTACGCCACCCGTTGTATTGCGGTCACTATGGCCGCCGCTGCAGCAGGGTCCGCTGAGGCTGATGGTGTTGGTGCAGCTATTGATAGTATAACCCCCAACGGGTGGGGTATAGCCTCAGGGGGTCAGGTGCAGAGGATGGGGGTTGTGGTGGTGCAGCATAGGTGTTAAAGGAAGACAGAGTCGGGTTATGCAGTTTAGGGTATTTACTCACTGCTGATGTTCCGGTCACTCCAGCTTCAAGTGACCTCCCGAGCCGTGCTGCATCCACCAGGTCCTGGATCCAGCCAACCCCCAAGCAAGTCCGGAGCGTGACCCTGAGCTCTCCTTCTGTCCTTTCTCTGGCCGTCCCCACTAGTGATCCACCCAGGTCCAGCTCCCTCGGGCCTTCTGTTGGGAGACCCTTGGCCTTGGGTTCCCTGACCCTCCACGTGGTATGCCTTCGTGGTGGATGTGGTGGGTGGCCGTGGCAGACGCTGCCCACGGCCTCCGGTCTCTGGCTGGGGTGTGTTTTTGCCCCCACCAGCTTGGGTTCCGGTACCCTGATGCCGACTCTTCACCCGTGGATTGGATTTGGGGTCTCAGAGTCCTCTCTTCTCTTTCTTCTCCTCTCTCACTCTGGCTCAGGCTTCTCTGCTCTTCTCCTCTGACTCCACTCTGACAGACTGACTTGTTCTCTGCATCTGACCCTGTTCTTAGTTGGTGCCCACCTTATATACACCCTCTATGTGTGAGCTCAGGTGACCAGCACCCAATGAGCTCCTATCTTTACCCAGGCTGCTCCCCCTATCTGCCCCTACACTACTTGGGATGTTCCACCCCCCTCCCACTCCAGCCAGGAACAGACTCGGTCGTACCTGCACATTTCTAAGTGGGAGTACCGTCGGTCTGCTCCTCGGAAATGGGATGTGTGTAGTGCATGCAGCCTACCGAGCTCAGTTCCACACTCCATCCTTACCCGGGAGTGGAATATCACACCTCTGGGTTGAGGTGCAATACCCCTGTAGCAGCCGAATCCTCAGGGTGCTACACAAGCGCAAGTATGCAGCCAGCCACCAACCCACAGGCCGCAACACTAAAATGCCAGATTTCTGGGCAGCTGCTTGCACTTGAAATATGGCCTTTTAGGCTCGTGGAGGCGGAAGCTTTTCACAACCTCATGCCAGCGGCGGCCAGGTGTAGATACTCGGTCCACAGCCAAAACTATTTCTCCCAGTATTGTCTCCGCCTTCCACAAGCACAGGTCCACATTATTACCCGTGCCCTCCCCAGTGCACTTACTGGGAAGGACCGCCTAACCACAAACACGTGGACAGGTGAATGTGGCCAGGGACGGTACGGAGCCAGTCCACAGCTTTTTTGCTGAGGGTTGTATTTAGCTTGGTGAAAGGACTGGCATAGAGGGAAACCGTATCTACCCTGGGTGTCATTTCTCCAAGGAAGTCCTCTAATGCAGCTTGCTGCAGAAGCAATGGCAGCCCATCCAACATCAACTCGCACTTGTCGGTGGTGCTTTGACACACAAACATTTTTCTTTGCAGAATACTTTGCAGAATTCTTTGAATACAGAGTTGGACTATGGCCTGATCTGCAATGCGGTTTAAGAAATAACATGCATAAGCATGTCCGATCCACATTAAAAAAGCAGCCATAGAGTGTCCAGGAACCTTCCCCCACACTTTTCTTAGCGTGGACTGGCATAGAGGGAAATGACCGGCTGTCATTTCTCCTTCACTAGGTTCCGCCCATTGTCACACACGACCATGCCTGGCTGTATGTTCAGCGGTGAGAGCCACAGATCAGGCTGCTGTGTTAAAACTTTCAACAACTCTGCAGTGCTGGGCGGTTTGTCAATTAAGCATTAAGCATGTTATCTTCAGCACAGCCTGTTGCCGCTTGGCCAAGGCAGTGCTGCAGTGCAGTCAGCTTGTGACTGATGTGGTCATTTCGGAGATGGAAGAGGAGGTGCAGGAGTTGAACAATGTGATTACATTGAGGTTAAATTGGTGACGCTGTTTTTTATACTAAAGAAAGATCCTATTGTTTTGTTTTTTTACGTTATTTTTTAAGACAAATGCATTCACCGGGAAATGTCATTTTAACATTTTACAACCTTATCTGGCAACGTGGTGTGTGACACATCATCAGACACATCCTGTTTTATTTATGATGGAGGGACTCTGATAATAGTCTATAGTAATAAAGCCTATTTTTATAGGGACATCAGATGGCCCTTACTATTTTTAAAAGGCCAGCAGTCGGCCCTCGCTATTGTTAGTGAGCCATCAGCCGGCTATTCTTTGTTGTTCCCATTATTAACAAGTGGGTCTCTTATACTGTTATTGCGTATCCAGTGACTGCAAGGGCTGCCAAAAATTTGGACGCAACCCAATACCCCTTTGAAGAGACATAGAGGAGGGTCTCAGTAAAAAAAAAATGTTCCCATTATAAAGGAGCGGGTCTCCTATAGTGGTAATGCCCATGCTGTGACTGCAAGGGCTGCAAAATTTGGGAAAAACCCCACTAAGAATTTAAAGACACATAGAGCAGGGCCACAGTAAGAACAAATTCCCATAAGAAAGGAGTCTGCTATACAGTTATAGGGTATGCAGTGAGTCCAACGGCTGACCAATCTTAGGAAAAACCCCACTAAGAATTTAAAGACACACAGAACAGGGCCACAGTAACAAGTACGACATGTTCCCATTAGAAAGGAGAGGGTCTGCTATACGGTTATAGGGTATGCAGTCAGTCCAACGACTGACCAATTTTAGGAAAAACCCCACTAAGAATTTAAAGACACATAGAGCAGGGCCACAGTAACAAGGTACGACATGTTCCCATTAGAAAGGAGAGAGCCTGCTATACAGTTATAGGGTATGCAGTGAGTCCAACGACTGACCAATTTTAGGAAAAACTCAACTAAGAATTTAAAGACACACAGAGCAGGGCCACAGTAACAAGTACGACATGTTCCCATTAGAAAGGAGAGGGTCTGCTATACAGTTATAGGGTATGCAGTGAGTCCAACGACTGACCAATTTTAGGAAAAACCTCACTAAGAATTTAAAGACACATAGAGCAGGGCCACAGTAACAAGGTACGACATGTTCCCATTAGAAAGGAGAGAGTCTGCTATACAGTTATAGGGTATGCAGTGAGTCCAACGACTGACCAATTTTAGGAAAAACCTCACTAAGAATTTAAAGACACATAGAGCAGGGCCACAGTAACAAGGTACGACATGTTCCCATTAGAAAGGAGAGAGTCTGCTATACAGTTATAGGGTATGCAGTGAGTCCAACGACTGACCAATTTTAGGAAAAACCCCACTAAGAATTTAAAGAAACATAGAGCAGGGCCACAGTAACGACAAATTCCATTTAGAAAGGAGAGAGTCTGCTATACAGTTATAGGGTATGCAGTGAGTCCAACGGCTGACCAATCTTAGGAAAAACCCCACGAAGAATTTAAAGACACACAGAGCAGGGCCACAGTAACAAGTACGACAGGTTCCCATTAGAAAGGAGAGGGTCTGCTATACAGTTATAGGGTATGCAGTGAGTCCAACGGCTGACCAATTTTAGGAAAAACCCCACTAAGAATTTAAAGACACACAGAACAGGGCCACAGTAACAAGTACGACATGTTCCCATTAGAAAGGAGAGGGTCTGCTATACAGTTATAGGGTATGCAGTGAGTCCAATGACTGACCAATTTTAGGAAAAACCTCACTAAGAATTTAAAGACACATAGAGCAGGGCCACAGTAACAAGGTACGACATGTTCCCATTAGAAAGGAGAGAGTCTGCTATACAGTTATAGGGTATGCAGTGAGTCCAACGACTGAACAATTTTAGGAAAAACTCAACTAAGAATTTAAAGACACACAGAGCAGGGCCACAGTAACAAGTACGACATGTTCCCATTAGAAAGGAGAGGGTCTGCTATAGAGTTATAGGGTATGCAGTGAGTCCAACGACTGACCAATTTTAGGAAAAACCCCACTAAGAATTTAAAGAAACATAGAGCAGGGCCACAGTAACGACAAATTCCATTTAGAAAGGAGAGAGTCTGCTATACAGTTATAGGGTATGCAGTGAGTCCAACGGCTGACCAATCTTAGGAAAAACCCCACGAAGAATTTAAAGACACACAGAGCAGGGCCACAGTAACAAGTACGACAGGTTCCCATTAGAAAGGAGAGGGTCTGCTATACAGTTATAGGGTATGCAGTGAGTCCAACGACTGACCAATTTTAGGAAAAACCCCACTAAGAATTTAAAGACACATAGAGCAGGGCCACAGTAACGACAAATTCCCACTAGAAAGGAGAGAGTCTCCCATAGTGTTGGCCTATGCAGTGAATGCAAGGGCTGCCAAAAATTTGGAGGCACTTGAATGACCCTTGGAAGAGACGTGGAGGAGGGCCTGATAAAAAAATGTTCCCATTAGAAAGGAGCAGGCCTCCTATACTTGTAATGCCCATGCACTAAGTGTATGGGCTGACAAATATTTACTCCTGGGGGGTAAACATGAATATAATGTATAAAATTTTTTTTTTTTACGGGCATCAATCATCCTTTAAAAAAATTATGCGGGTGTTGTATTACGGACCACGGTCACCCTGGTGATATGGTGGTGGAGGATGAGGAGAAGGAGGAGGACAAGAGCAAATAGCCAAAATCAGGAAGCGTATACCCATGTGTGGGTGTGAAAAGGTGCATGGGAGTACACCTCCCAAGAAAAGACACTGGATTTGAGTTTATGTTACGCTGTTATCATTCGGTGGTGTTGAGAAGTCTGGCCCAATTCAGCCCTTGTTCATTTTTATAAGAGTCAGTCTGTCAGCATTTTCAGTTGACAGGCAGATGCGCTTATCAGTTATGATTCCACCAGCCGCACTAAAAAGCCGCTCTGATAAAACGCTGGCGACAGGGTAGGTCAGGACCTCCAAGGCATAGAGAGCCAGTTCATTCCATGTATCCAGCTTGGATACCCAATAATTATAAGGCACAGAGGAATCATGGAGGACGTTAGTACGGTCGGCAAGGTACTCCCTCAGCATCTTCCCAAACTTTGCACTCCTTGTGAGAGTACCCCGCGCCTCAGGGCCTGTGCGATGGAAGGGTCTGAGAAAACTCTCCCAAAACTTTGACAGTGTTCCCCTGCCTCTGCTGGATTTTAGTTGTGTCTCTCTCACCTGTACTCCTTGGTTGTCCAACGAAGTGTGCCCTCTGCCGCCAATGTTTTCAGATGGGAATTTTTTTAATAGTTCCGCAACAAGGGCCTTCTGGTACAGACCCATTTTTGTAGACCTGTCCGCCTCAGGAATAAGAGATATAAAGTTCTCCTTGTAGCATGGGTCTAGGAGTGTCACCAACCAGTTATGACTGTCATCCAAAATTTTGAGAACGCGAGGGTCATGGGAAAGGCAGCTTAACATAAACTCAGCCATGTGTGCCAGACAACTAACAGGCAAGACTTCCGTGTCCTCACCAAGAGGATGACTGACCATGCTCTTCTCCTCCTCCCCCTCCTCCTCTCTGTCCTCTGGCCATCCACGCTGAACAGACGGTATGACAGCTGTGCAGGTAGTACCGTCTATAGTGCATGAAACTAGCTCCTGTCCTTCCTCCTCCTCCTCCTCCTCCTCTTCCTCATTGTCACCCAATCCACGTTGGGATGAGATGAGGATTGGCTGTGTGTAATCACCCTGTATGATTCCTTGCTCCATCTCATCGTGCTCCGCCTGCAAAGCATCCTCTTTGATTGTGAGCAGAGAGCGTTTCAGAAGACAGAGAAGCGGTATGGTGACTCTAATTATGGCATCATCGCCGCTCACCATCTTGGTGGAGTCCTCAAAGTTTTGGAGGATGGTACATATGTCTGACATCCATGTCCACTCCTGAGGTCTTATGTGTGGAGTCTGAACTGAATACCAACGGCCTTGTTGATGCTGGTAGTCAACAACTGCCCTCTTCTGCTCACAAATCCTTTCCAACATCTGCAATGTAGAGTTCCAATGCGTGGGGACATAACACACCAGTCTGTGAGCTGGAAGCTGCAAACGCTGCTGAAACACGGCAAGGTCGGCGGAAGCTGTAGCTGACTTTCTAAAATGGGCACACAGGCGGTGTACTTTAACAAGCAGATCCGGCAGCTCCGGGTAGGATTTGAGAAACCGCTGAACCATGAGGTTAAGCACATGGGCCAGGAATGGTACGTGTGTGAGCTCGCCTCACCTCAGAGCCGCCACCAGGTTCCGGCCATTGCCACACACGACCATGCCTGGCTGTAGGTTTAGCGGTGTGAGCCACAGATCTGCCTGCTCTTTCAGAGATGTCCATAACTCTTCAGCATTGAGCGGTTTGTCACCTAAGCATATTAGCTTCAGCACAGCCTGTTGCCGCTTGGCCGAGGCAGTGCTGCTGTGCTTCCAGCTTGTGACTGATGTGGTCATTTCGGAGATGGAGGCTGAAGAGGAGGAGGAGGCTGAGGAGGATGAGGTGCAGGAGCTGTAGACAGTGGGGGCAACCCTGATTGACCTAGGGCCCGCAATCCTCGGCGTCGGGAGGATGTGTTCCGTCCCAAGGTCCGACTGGGTCCCGGCTTCCACTATGTTAACCCAGTATGCAGTCAGCGAGATGCACCATCCCTGCCCACAAGCACTTGTCCACGTGTCTGTGGTTATGTGGACTTTCCCAGTAACTGCGTTGTTGAGGACACGGCTAATGTTTTGGGACACATGCTTGTGTAATGCGGGGACGGCACACCGGGAGAAATAGTGGCGGCTGGGGACCACGTTCCGGGGTATGGCCGCCGCCATCAGGTTGCAGAATGCTTCCGTCTCCACGAGCCTAAAAGGCAACATTTCCAGCGCAAGCAGTCGTGAAATGTGAGAATTTAGTAGTGTGGCCTGTGGGGCGTTGGCTGCATATTTGCGCTTGCGTTCCAAGGACTGGGGTATGGACAACTGAATGCTGCGCTGGGACAAGGACATGGACGTGCTTCCTGATGCTGCTACTTGAGAGTGAGCAACGACAGGTGCAGGGCAGGAGGCATCTTCGCATGCACCATGGACAGAGGATTGACTTGCATGCACAACAGCGGAAGAAGCAATGGTGCCCCCTGCAGACACTGTTCCTGGACCCTGGGGTTCGGCCCACAAAGTCAGGTGCTTTGCTGCCATGTGCTTGATCATGCTGGTGGTGGTCAGGCTGGTTGTTTTGCCACCCCTGCTGATGCTGGCCTGGCAGGTGGTGCAAATGGCCTTTTTGGGGTTATCAGCAGAGTCTTTAAAAAACAACAAGACTCGGGAAGACCTAACAGTTGTACTGGCAACTTCCTTCGTGTTGGTGTTAAGGGGAACGGTTGCCTGCCTTCTGTCTGCGGCCACCACACTGCTTCTTCCTGCCTGTTGGGGTGCTCTGCCTCCCTCCCCCTGGGTGCTGTTGTCCTCGCTCTGCATGTCCTCCTGCCAGGCTGGGTTAGTTACTATATCATCCACCACCTCGTCTTCCACTTCCGCACCCTGGTCCTCCTCCTGACTTTCTGGCAATTGTGTCTCATCATCGTCCACCTCTTGTGACACTTTCCCACCGTCGCCTTCGTGTGACCGTGGCTGCTCAAATATTTGGGCATTGCTACACGCGATCTCCTCTTATGTAAAAGTGAACAGCTCTTCAGAGTGTCCAAGTGTGGGATCAGTTGTCTCTGGGCACTCGGCATGGTGGGAGAAAGATCAGGGTGAGGAATATGCGGTCCAGACTCACGGCTACTGAGACTTGACCATGTGGAATACAGAGTGGTGGTGGTGGTGATGGCTAAGTGACTGGAAGCATTATCCGCTATCCAACCAACAACCTTATGACACTGCTCTGGGTTCAATAGTGGTGTGCTGAGGTCCCCTAGAAATTGGGACAGGAAGGTCAGGCGAGAAGATGTGGGTGTTTGTTGTGGCACAATTTCAGCTTGCCCACGGCCTTGTCCTCGGCCTCTGCATGCACCATTACCATCATGTCCAGTTCCCTGTCCCTTGCCCATTTTAATTGGAGGACAGTATCTTCCACGCTTACTACAAATAACTGAGTTTGGAGCGAACTTACAGTATATGTGATCCGTGTGACTGTGAAAACAGCGTTTTAAATACCTGGCCTGTAGGTAAGTACACTGCTCAAAAAAATAAAGGAAACACTCAAATAACACATCCTAGATCTGAATGAATGAAATATTCTAATATTCTCAATGAATACTTTGTTCTGTACAAAGTTGAATGTGCTGACAGCAAAATCACACAAAAATCATCAATGGAAATCAAATTTATTAACCAATGGAGCCTTGGATTTGGAGTCACCCCAAAAATGAAAGTGGAAAAACACACAACAGGATGATTCAACTTTGATGTAATGTCCTTAAAACAAGTCAAAATGAGGCTCAGTATTGTATGTGGCCTCCATGTGCCTGTATGACCTCCCTACAACGCCTGGGCATGCTCCTGATGAGGTTGCAGATGGTCTCCTGTGGGATCTCCTCCCAGACCTGGACTAAAGCATCCGCCAACTCCTGGACAGTCTGTCGTGCAACATGACGTTGGTGGATGGAGTGAGACATGATGTCAAAGATGTGCTCAATCGGATTCAGGTCTGGGGAACATGCGGGCCAGTCCATAGCTTCAATGCCTTCATCTTGCAGGAACTGCTGACACACTCCAGCCACATGACGTCTGCCATTGTCCTGCATTAGGAAGAACCCAGGGCCAACCGCGCCTAGAATATGGTATCACAAGGGGTCTGAGGACCTCATCTCGGTAGCTAATGGCAGTCAGGCTACCTCTGGCGAGCAAATGGAGGGCTGTGCGGCCCTCCAAAGAAATGCCACCCCACACCATTACTGACCCACTGCCAAACCGGTCATGCTGAAGGATGTTGCAGGCAGCAGATCGCTCTCCACGGCGTGTCCAGACTCTGTCACGTCTGTCACATGTGCCCAGTGTGAACCTGCTTTCATCTGTGAAGAGCACAGGGTGCCAGTGGCGACTTTGCCAATCCTGTTGTCCTGTGGCAAATGCCAAGTGTCCTGAACGGTGTTGGGCTGTGAGCACAAACCCCAACTGTGGACGTCGGGCCCTCATACCACCCTCATGGAGTCGGTTTCTAACCGTTTGTGCAGACACATGCACATTTGTGGCCTGCTGGAGGTCATTTTGCAGGGATCTGGCAGTGCTCCTCCTGTTCCTCCTTGCACAAAGGCAGAGGTAGCGGTCCTGCTGCTGGGTTGTTGCCCTCCTACGGCCCCCTCCACGTCTCCTGGTGTACAGGCCTGTCTCCTGGTAGCGCCTCCAGCCTCTGGACACTACGCTGACAGACACAGAGAACCTTCTTGCCACAGCTCGCATTGATGTGCCATCCTGGATGAGCTGCACTACCTGAGCAAATTCTGTGGGTTGTAGAGTCTGTCTCATGCTACCACGAGTGTGAAAGGACAACCAACATTCAAAAGTGACGAAAACATCAGCCAGAAAGCATTGGTACTGAGATGTGGTCTGTGATCCCCACCTGCAGAACCACTCCTTTATTGAGTGTGTCTTGATAATTGCCAATAATTTCTATTATTGTCTATTCCATTTGCACAACAGCATGTGAAATTGATTGTCAATTAGTGTTGCTTGCTAAGTGGATCATTTGATTTCACAGAAGTTTGATTTACTTGGAGTTATATTCTGTTGTTTAAGTGTTCCCTTTATTTTTTTGAGCAGTGTAGTTTGAACAGAAAACTGGTGTGAATTGCTTCACTGACACACTAAAGGAAATTTTTAATGGAGGCCAGAAATGGCAGTATTTTCTGACAACGTATATGTGATCCGTTTGACGGAGAAATCACAGTTTTAAATAGCTGGATTTCTAGCGCTGTAATATGGAAAGGACCTGGCTGTATTCTGCAGTGCCAACAAGCAAATGGCACAGAAAAACTGTGCTAAGCATCTCTGGGAACTCCTTCAAGATTGTTGGAAGACCATTTCCGATGACTACCTCTTGAAGCTCATCAAGAGAATGCCAAGAGTGTGCAAAGCAGTCATCAAAGCAAAAGGTGGCTACTTTGAAGAACCTAGAATATAAGACATATTTTCAATTGTTTCACACTTTTTTGTTAAGTATATAATTCCACATGTGTTTTATTTTATAGTTTTGATGCCTTCAGTGTGAATGTACAATTTTCATAGTCATGAAAATACATAAAAATCTTTAAATGAGAAGGTGTGTCCAAACTTTTGGTCTGTACTGTACATTGCGTAAAGTTCCATTTCCCTATGTGCCATTTGAACTTTGTTTAGTCACCTTCTCTTAAAAGGATTGTCCACTATTCAGACAACCCCTTCCCAATCACAAAATTCCCCCAAGTAGTATAAAAACAGGCTATACTTACCTCTGGTGCCGGAGCTGTTCCAGCGACATTGTTGACGGGTTTGCCAGAGCTTACGTAACGCTGTTATGTCACGTGACATGTATATAAAATGTTTCTTTTTTTTATACAGTACAGACCAAAAGTTTGGACACACCTTCTCATTTAAAGAAATTTCTGTATTTTCATGACTATGGAAATTGTACATTCACACTGAAGGCATCAAAACTATGAATTAACACATGTGGAATTATATACTTAACAAAAAAGTGTGAAACAACTGAAAATATGTCTTATATTCTAGGTTCTTCAAAGTAGCCACCTTTTGCTTTGATGACTGCTTTGCACACTCTTGGCATTCTCTTGATGAGCTTCAAGAGGTAGTCACCGGAAATGGTGTTCACTTCACAGGTGTGCCCTGTCAGGTTTAATAAGTGGGATTTCTTGCCTTATAAATGGGGTTGGGACCATCAGTTGTGTTGTGCAGAAGTCAGGTGGATACACAGCTGATAGTCCTACTGAATAGACTGTTAGAATTTGTATTATGGCAAGAAAAAAGCAGCTAAGTAAAGAAAAACGAGTGGCCATCATTACTTTAAGAAATGAAGGTCAGTCAGTCCAAAAAATTGGGAAAACTTTGAAAGTGTCCCCAAGTGCAGTTGCAAAAACCATCAAGCGCTACAAAGAAACTGGCTTACATGAGGACCGCCCCAGGAAAGGAAGACCAAGAGTCACCTCTGCTTCTGAGGATAAGTTTCTCAAAGTCGCCAGCCTCAGAAATCGCAGGTTAACAGCAGCTCAGATTAGAGACCAGGTCAATGCCACACAGAGTTCTAGCAGCAGACACATCTCTACAACAACTGTTAAGAGGAGACTTTGTGCAGCAGGCCTTTATGGTAAAATAGCTGCTAGGAAACCACTGCTAAGGACAGGCAACAAGCAGAAGAGACTTGTTTGGGCTAAAGAACACAAGGAATCGACATTAGACCAGTGGAAATCTGTGCTTTGGTCTGATGAGTCCAAATTTGAGATCTTTGGTTCCAACCACCGTGTCTTTGTGCGACGCAGAAAAGGTGAACGGATGGACTCTACATGTCTGGTTCCCACCGTGAAGCATGGAGGAGGAGGTGTGATGGTGTGGGGGTGCTTTGCTGGTGACACTGTTGGGGATTTATTCAAGATTGAAGGCATACTGAACCAGCATGGCTACCACAGCATCTTGCAGTGGCATGCTATTCCATCCGGTTTGCATTTAGTTGGACCATCATTTATTTTTCAACAGGACAATGACCCCAAACACACCTCCAGGCTGTGTAAGGGCTATTTGACCAAGAAGGAGAGTGATGGGGTTCTACGCCAGATGACCTGGCCTCCACAGTCACTATACCTGAACCCAATTGAGATAGTTTGGGGTGAGCTGGACCGCAGAGTGAAGACAAAAGGGCCAACAAGTGCTAAGCATCTCTGGGAACTCCTTCAAGATTGCTGGAAGACCATTTCCGGTGACTACCTCTTGAAGCTCATCAAGAGAATGCCAAGAGTGTGCAAAGCAGTCACCAAAGCAAAAGGTGGCTACTTTGAAGAACCTAGAATATAAGACATATTTTCAGTTGTTTCACACTTTTTTGTTAAGTATATAATTCCACATGTGTTAATTCATAGTTTTGATGCCTTCAGTGTGAATGTACAATTTTCAAAGTCATGAAAATACAGAAAATTCTTTAAATGAGAAGGTGTGTCCAAACTTTTGGTCTGTACTGTATATTGTACAGTAATTGTTGAAATAGACACATGAATAAATACTAAGACCCTGATTCAAAATACAGTGTTCGCCAGAATTCTCTTTAAGGTGTTGCAAAAAAGTGGGAGGAGATTTGTGGTGTTTGGGTATTGCCAAGCATGGCCAATCAAATTCATCATAATTTACTGATTGGATGACGTTTCTTGTGGCACCCAACTGCTGAAAGAGGCGCCAAATTCATCACATGATTCTTAATGCATTGGGCTCACTCCAGCACACTGTATCAGCTTCTAAGTATCCTATGCTCTTTAGTGAACACCATTTTTTTTATTACTTCCATTTAAAGTAAAATAAAATGTGCTGTTGTGTAAAACTAAAAAATAACATTCTAAATTTACATTTATCTGAAATCAACACTTCTACATTATGTCCCATCAAATTCAAGGACATTAAGATATCATTATATGTCTAAACCAGCAGAAGTAAATGAGAAATTGTGGCTCTGAATTATTTAGTAATTTTCTTTAAAGTGAACAATCTCCTTGTACATTTCTTGAGGGCTATAGTATTGACAAGAAGACCTTTCAGGAAGATTATAATTCCGGCCCTTTAGTACTAGAGGCTATAAATCCAATTGGGTATAAACAGAATTTAGTCCATATATGCCTTTAATAACAACAAATCCCAGACGCATATAGAAAGGTTTTCCTTCAATGAGAAGATTGATTTTTACCTTTCAAAATGTCTGTTCCTCGGGAACTTCTTCCATTAAGAAAAATGAGAAGTTGACATACCAAACATAAATAAGATATGGCAGGTATCCTTCTGCCTTATTGTGGCATCAGCCTGAATGCCTATATATATTTGACTCATCGCTCTCATTAAATATAACAGTAGTTATTTTATTGCTCTTCTGACTGTAAAGCTGCCCATACATATCAGTGGATTCTGTCAACTTTTGGGGTCGTTCACATGACCGTATTTTCGGTCTGAGTGCTGTTGGTGGAAAAAGCAGACAACACTCTGACTAATGTTATTCAATGGGTCAGTACAGATGGAGCGCTAAAAAAAAAAAATCGGACTCCACATGGAGCCACAGTATAACACACAATTTTTACGGATACATTGCAATTCTGTAACATAGGAAACTGTAAATGGTCCTGTAAATTATTAAAAGCTGCTGCTGTAAAAAAACATATTTCATACAAACTGCACAAGGATGACAAGTAAGAAAAAGAATAATCTTACTTTTCTGGATAAAACTGAACAATTGTTTATATGCTGCTGTGAACCTACCCTTAATAGCATGGGGGACTTCAAATTAATGTAAAGAAAACTATTATTATTTATTATTATAGCACCATTTATTCCATGGCGCTTTACATGTGAAAAGGGGTATACACATAATAAAAAACAAGTACAATAATCTTGAGCAAAAAAAAGTCACTGACTGGTACAAGAGGAGAGAGGACCCTGCCCGCGATGGGCTCAGTCTACAAGTCAACTATCTAATATGCGTGTATTCAAAGTACAACAATGGTGCTTGTTAGTAGATAGGATACCAAATGTAAATTATATCAAAAGTGTCTTAAAATACTACAATTAAAAGGTTCTCCTCATTTTGGACAATTTACTTTTTGGAGAAGTGTTTTTTGATAAGAAAATCACTGCTTTCCTGCTTTTGCCCGAAATGATCATTAATTATCTTTAGGGAAACCTGGCAGTATGTATTCAATTTATAGTAAGCCTTAGCAAAGGGGAAATCAAGTGCACAGGGCCCATTCAAATCAATGTACTGTCTGTGCAGAATTTTAGTGAAAATATAACCTTCTGCTGATAATACTTCTTTTATCCTTAACTGAGTATAATGGTCATTTTTCAATGAACTTTCAGTTATTTGTGCTACCAGTAGAATAGGCTTTCTTTGGCCATCATTGATTCTCTTCTCATTGTTTTCCTTCCTGTCAATGGTATTCTTAAATGTCCTCACCAACATCAAAGTTCAAAGACTTGAATACTTTTCTGGTTGTATCTCTTTATCTTCTAGAATTTATATAAATATAGAGCCACATAAAAAAACACAACCTAAAAACCTTTTTATTAACCCCTTTCCAACCCTTGCCGTATTAGTACGCACATTTGCGTACCCCTGGTTCAGTGAGGGCTGCTGCGCTGAGCCCTCACTGAACCGAGTACATGTCAGCTGATTCTTACAGCTGACATGTGCCCGCAACAGCCGCGGGTGGATCGTGATTCATGTTAACATGTTAAATGCCGCTGTCAATCTCCAACAGCGGCATTTAACGTGCGCTTCCGGGTTGCGCGTCATAACCCCGCCCATCGGCGACCCCGTCACGTGATCGCGGGTCACCGATGGGTGGGCATGACAACCCAGGGTCTGCAGCAGACGCCTGTGGTTGTCATGATCTGGTCGCTATGAGCGCCACCTAGTGGTCGGCGCTCATAGCACAGGACCATTTCTGCTGCATGCATGGGATCTGCTCATCCCGTGTATGTAGCAGAGATGATCAGACAACTGCTGCTTCTAGTCTCCTATGGAGACTATTGAAGCATGCAGTAAGTGAAAAAAAAAATGTTTTTAAAAATATAAAAAAAATATAAAAGTTTAAATCACCCCCCTTTCGCCCCATTCAAAATAAAATAAAGAAAAAAACCCACATACACATATTTGGTATCGCCGCGTTCAGAATCGCCCGATCTATCAATATAAAAAAATAATTAATCCGATCGGTAAACGGTATAACGAGAAAAAAATTCTAAATGCCAGAATTACGTTTTTTGG
Organism: Phyllobates terribilis; assembly: GCF_046119375.1. NCBI lineage: Eukaryota > Metazoa > Chordata > Amphibia > Anura > Dendrobatidae > Phyllobates > Phyllobates terribilis. Next base: position 479,305,740 of record NW_027362764.1, on the reverse strand, counting down.
TCGCCGCAAAATTGCAATAAAATGCAATAACGGGCGATCAAAACATCGGACCTACCCCAAAATGTTATCAATAAAAACGTCAGCCCGGCGCGCAAAAAATAAGCCCTCACCCAGCCCCGGATCACGAAAAATGGAGACGCTACAGGTCTCGGAAAATGGCGCTATATTTTTTTTAGGTTTTTTTACCAAATTTTGGAATTTTTTTTCACCACTTAAATATAAAAGAACCTATACATGTTTGGTGTCTATGAACTCGTAATGACCTGGAGAATAAGAATGGCAGGTTCGTTTTAGCATTCAGTGAACGTGGTAAAAAAATAAATAAAAAACAACTGTGGTATTGCACTTTTTTTGCAATTTTACCGCACTTGGAATTTTTTTCCCGTTTTCCCGTACACGATATGGAAAAACTAGTAATGCCGTTGAAAAGTACAACTTGTTCCGCAAAAAATAAGCCCTCACACGGCCATATTGTCCAAAAAATAAAAACGCTATGGCTCTGGGAACAAGGGGAGCAAAAATCGAAAAAGCAAAAACTACAAAACCCAAGGTTGCGAAGGGGTTAATATAAACAATTAGATTTATCTATTCACCTTTAGATCTTGTGTTGTTAATACCTGATTAAGGTACTGTATAGGGGTAGAATATAAACTCTAATACTACGCTGCTATCCAGTGTCGGACTGGGGTGCCAAGGGCCCACCAGTAACCAACTCCAGGGCCCCACTTTTCAGCTAAATGCAAATGTGACATTATCCTCAATCACAAATGTATATAACAATGAACTGGGTAGATTGTAAAATGAATAAAATGCTGACTTTGTCTGTACACAGTGGTTTAAGTATATAGTACTGCTCATTTAAGAGGGTGGTGGCCCACTCCTGCTCAGTGGCCCACCGGTGGATTCTCCTGTTCTCCTGTGGGCCAGTCCAAGCCTGCTGCTATCTAGTCTGTAATGAATATTATTGCACATAGCTCTAAACTAAGCAGGTTCCATCTCCGACTCCTCTATTTTTCCACAGCCTTTCTCTATCTTCAACTGCTTTATAAATGGCCAAGAATTATTCACAAATTTATTGTGGGACTTCAATTGCTACAACATAGATATATATTTATTTTATTAAGCCCTCTAAACGTATCTAAATTCATTTGAAATTTAATAAATTAATTAACCAATATTAAGAATGAATAACATTATTTTTAAAGCTTTAGTTGGTGCATCTCTACCAACTCCACCCGAAAAGAGCTCTGACTGACTACACAACCCTGAAACAAGGGCATAAAAAGTCTTCCAAACATGTCTTCAGAAAATCGAATCTCTTTCGTTGGTAGAGTAATGAATAACATACCATTAGTTTTAAGGCATAGGTAGTAGGTATAGTGCATTACCTGTAATATACAGTGGTAGTAAGGGGTAATATGGTGCAAGAACTGAGGCCTAACTCTTGTTGCATGAACAAGGAAATCAGTAAAGCAAAGTTCCACTTTAAGGAGTGTCCAGTGTTTGCATATGGCCGTCCAAACTACACTAAATTGAGCTCATGAACGGTAAGAGAGTTATTTACTGGCTAATCAAAATACAATAAGCTAGAAGTAAGTTACACTGAAATCAGAAAGCCAATGAACCTGTCTCAAGACTATGCTTGTGAATTTAGCTTTAGCAAGTAGATGCTAACCAAACATTCCTGAAATTACTTTGGAAGTAACAGAGTCATTTATTTAAAAGTTTAGACAGGAAGTGAAAAAAGGGAAATTAATCCAGAGTCCAATATTCTGGCAATGAATAGTGAAATTATATGAAGTTTAACAAAGCCAGAAGACCTAACCAAATGACTAAATTATTGGTTATGGTATTACTGTACTAATATTTCCGTAAAAAGATGGGATGGCAAATTGCTACATTCATCTAACTTATTGAAAAGACTTCTATCACAATTTCCAAGGTTCATTTCAATTGAGGGATAAGGCACAGATAATTATACAAGGTGGTACGTGGAGCAGATCCCAATCACTTTTCTGGAAAATAAATAATGGATAGACCAGGCTTCCTTTCTCTATAAAATGAAAATGCTATAGGCTTATGTTTTTATTTTCAGATTTATTCCGGCACCGCAAAAAAAAACAAAAAACCTCATACACCTCCAGCAACAGAAAAGTAAAAAAATAATTGACTCTCAGAAAACGGCAACACAAACCAAATTTTAGGTTCAAAATAAAAATAATTAAAAAAAAAACAACATATATTATGCATCACTATAGAGGAAAGTTAACATGCCGTTTTTAACACACAGCGAAGATTTTTTTCCATTTATTTTATTTTCCATTATATGATATAATGATACAATTTGTTGCGCGAAAACAAGCCCTCATACGGCTACGGCTACAAAGATGAGTTAAAAAAAAAAAGTTATGGCTCTTGTTAGACTAATATAATAAATAAAACAAATGCAGGGATAAAAATTAAAACTGGCCATGACATGAAAAGATTAAAAAGCTGCACTCAAAGACAGGAATTTAACAGAAATTTGCATTTCACGGGGTACACAGAAGCTACGGTAATTTTCCTGTGGCAGATTTAATTTTGAATAAGCCGTTTCATAAAAATGATCTGGCTCTTGCTGTCTGCCAGTATTTGATTTTTTTTTTTTCAAATTCTTTAGATGCAGCCAAGACATCTTATAGGATGGCGCCTCGGAAACCTCAGATTCAGCCCACTTTAAATCTGTCACCACTCTAACCGAGGAGTACATACTCAAAAAACCAGTTATCAGCTATGACAAGACATAATTTATACTGAAAATGATTGTTCCGGGATACACAGAACGCAAAATATAAAACATTTGGTTCAAAATCATCAACTGTTTGTTTTGCAAGTCCAAAACACTGTTACTTCTCAGCTGACATATTGGTGTGAGCATCTTCTGTTGGTGGCAGAGAAAATATCCAAAGCTGCAGTAATTATGCAGTTTATATAATGAAACACAATGAGGAAAAAAAAGTTTTAATACATTTTACAAAAATATGTCTGTGATTAGGAAATCTAAAGGCATTTAAGATAATGTAAGGAAATATTTTTCTGAACTTTGTCAGTAATTTCATCAAATGATTCACACAGCATGCAACAACATAATATCAATCAAATACACTGTGAGATAGGGTTCATTCAGATGAGCATATAATTGGTCCGTGTCCAAAAATCACAGCATGTTTTACGGACTAGAATAATTCATGCAATATAAATTTAACTTTGGCACACGCACGCAATGTTGATGATGGGTAGTGTCCTCCTCCAGTGCTCAGCATCCTTATCGACCAATCTTTCTTACACAAGGTTTTAATTGTGAGCTATGAATGGTCTCCTTTTCACTCCCCATTCACATGAGGCTGGTTTGGCACTTAGATAGGTAGGACATTTAGTGGTTAGGGACCATCCATATAAAAAGGTCACCTTGACATGGTTGGATAGCTTTTACGCTCCTTGATCAAAAATGCTAACGAAGTACCTTACGTTTTTAACATTTGCAGTAATACTGGAGTTCATGTAGTCATTATTCGCAGTGTGCTGACGCATCGTGTATGTATAGTGGGAAAAATAAATACACTTCTGATTTTGCAAGTTTTCCCACCTACAAAGAATGGAGAGATCTGTAATTGTTATCGTAGGTACACTTCAACTGTGAGAGACAGAATTTAAGAAAAAAAAAACCCAGAAAATCACATTTTATGATTTTTACATAATTAATTTGCATTTTATTGCATGAAATAAGAATTTGATACAATAGAAAAACAAAACAGAACTTAATATTTGGTACAGAAACCTTTGTTTGCAATTACAGAGGTCAGACATTTCGAGTAGTTCTTGGCAAATTTTGAACACACTGCTGCAGGGATTTTGACCCACTCCTCCATACAGATCTTCTCCAGATCTTTCAGGTTTCTGGGCTGTCACTGAGCAACATTGAGTTTCAGCTCCCGCCAAAGATTTTCTATTGGGTTCAGGTCTGAAGACTGGCTAGGCCACTCCAGGACCTTTAAATGCTTCTTACAGAGGCACTCCTTAGTTGCCCGGGCTGTGTGTTTCGGGTCATTGTCATGTTGGAAGACCAAGCCACGACCCATCTTCAATGCTCTTACTGAGGGAAGGAGGTTGTTGGCCAAAATGTAGCGATACATGATCCTACATGATACATTCATCCTCCCTTCAATACGGTGCAGTTGTCCTGTCCTTTTGCAGAAAAGTACCCCAAAGTATGATGTTTCCGCCACCATGCTTCACAGTTGGGACAGTGTTCTTGGGGTTGTACTCATCCTTCTTCTTCCTCCAAACACAGCGAGTGGAGTTGGTACCAAAAAGTTCTATTTTCATCTCATCTGACCACATGACCTTCTCTCATGCCTCCTCTGGATCATCCAAATGGTCATTGGTGAACTTCAAACGGGCCTGGACATGTGCTGGCGTGAGCAGGGGGACTTTGCGTGCCCTGCAGGATTTTAATTCATGACGGCGTAGTGTGTTACTAATGGTAATGTTTGAGACTGTGGTCCCAGCTCTCTTCAGGTCATTGACCCGGTCCTCCCGTGTAGTTCTGGGCTGATTCCTGACCTTTCTAAGAATCATCGTTACCCTATTTTTCATTTTTCTTTTTCACAGTGCTAGTCACAACTGCAACTTGCTGGCAATGCTCGTTTAACAACAGTTATGCAGTTGCAACAGGTCCTTTGCTGCAAAAAACAATGACTGTCCAAACAGGCTATCAAATAACAGTTGATCGATAAACCTGGTGGGCATTTATTGCTGGTCAGCTGGTGTAAATCCTTAAAGCTTAAAGATTCAACTCTTTATTTTCATTTTTGCATTCCAGAAGTCATACATTCATTTTACTTTTTATCTGGGTGGGGGGAGAGGGAAGAGTTGTATTTTTTCACAACATTATTTGGGGTACACATAACTTTTTCATTTTTTTTTCCCTTAATTTAGGTAAATTTAAAAAAAACGAAAAAAAAAAAACATTCATTTCACTTTTTTTAACCCCATAACTCACAAGAGAGTTCTTTTTTTTTGCACTTTCATTTTTTCCTCCCCTTCTTTTAGGAACCCGATGTCACGCTGTCTCTGTATACTGGAGGTAGGGAGCCTAAGCTGACCCTAAGCTGGGGCCCTGAATAATCCCTCAACCTGGAGGTACTGTTAAAGGTACAGAGGTCCAGGCCGGCAGCGTAACCCCTACCTCCTGAGGATCCCTGCACCTAAGTAATCTAGTCCTGAGAAGGACCCCGATCACAACAAAAGAGGACAAGTAATAATATGCCCACACACAGTACTTAGACGAACGAGACAGTACAAGGGAAAAACCAAAACCACCTTGCATACAAAAACTACACAACTACAACAGAGGGAACACCAACGGGAAAGGAGATAAATGATAAAGCGATGAAGGGAAAAAACACTCCAAATGCACTTCTCTCAGAAACTCCAAATACAACGATCCGCTCTGTAAGTCTATGTGAAATGCTTTCACCGACACTTCCCAAACAGACCAGCAGGCATATGAAGGAGTCTCATTACAGCAACATTGATTGCAGCTGGGCGAGGCTGAACCTAGTCTAGCACAGAGAGAGAGAGAATTAACTCCCTCACTGCCGAAAACACCAAGCACCAAAAAGTCAGCTGCGAGAAGTCAGGCTGTGTAATCGTGACGATCTTCGTGGCGACACACCCGTGACAGTACCCCCCCTTCTACGAGGGGCCTCCGGACCCTCAGGGCCAGGTTTATCCGGGTGAGTCGTGTGGAAGGCCCGAACTAATCGGTCTGCGTTAATATCCGACGCAGGAACCCACATCCTCTCCTCAGGACCATACCCTTTCCAATGAACCAGGTACTGAAGGGACCGGCGATTAAAACGTGAATCGATGACCCTTGATACCTGGAACTCCAAGTTACCATTGACCACCACTGGAGGGGGAGGTAAAGGTGACGGTACCACCGGCGCCACATACCTCTTAAGCAACGATCTGTGGAACACGTTGTGAATTTTAAACGTAGGGGGGAGGTCAAGACGGAATGCCACCGGATTAATAATAGAACTGATTCTGTACGGCCCGATGAACCTGGGACCCAGTTTCCAGGAGGGAACCTTAAGTTTAATATTCCTGGTAGACAACCATACCCGATCGTTCACACTTAGGTCCGGACCAGACACTCTCCTCCTATCAGCCATACGTTTGTATCGGTTCCCCATAGTATTCAGATTCTTCAGCACCCCTCTCCATACTGAAGCGAGTGATGAGGAAAATCGTTCCTCCTCAGGAACCCCCGAAGAGCCCCCCCTACTGAAAGTACAAAACTGGGGGTGAAAACCATATGCCCCAAAAAACGGGGACTTACCAGTGGACTCGCTCCGCCTATTATTAAGAGCAAACTCTGCCAGAGGTAAGAAAGAAGCCCAGTCCTCCTGGTTCTCTGACACAAAACACCGGAGATATGTCTCCAAGCTCTGGTTCATACGTTCCGTCTGACCATTGGTCTGAGGGTGAAAAGCCGATGAAAATGACAAATGCATCCCCCGCCGTGCACAAAATGCCTTCCAGAACTTGGACACAAACTGAGACCCCCGATCAGACACCACATCGGAGGGTACCCCGTGAAGCCTCACAATCTCCCCAATGAACACCTGCGCAAGAGTTTTAGCATTAGGGAGAGCCGGAAGAGCGATAAAATGTGCCATCTTGCTGAACCTGTCCACTACAACGAGTATGACCGTTTTACCCGAAGACGGAGGGAGGTCCGTAATAAAGTCCATAGAGAGATGAGTCCAAGGACGCTCCGGGATCTTCAAAGGTAAGAGGGCCCCAGACGGACGGGTATGTGAGGTCTTAGAGCGCGCAGAAACCCCACAGGACGCGACAAAAGTTACCACCTCCTTATGTAAGTTAGGCCACCAAAACCGACGCGAGAGGAGATCCACAGTTGCTTTACTCCCCGGGTGTCCTGCCAAAACTGAGTTATGGTGTGCCTCGATCACCTTTTGTCGCAACTGATCTGGAACAAACAGTCTCCCCGGAGGTCCAACAGGGGCGTCCCCCTGAGCCTCCAATACCTCCTCCTCCAGCTCAGAGCATACTGCCGAAACCACCACCCCCTCCTGAAGGATAGGAATCGGGTCGTCCGTATTCCCGGCCCCAGGGAAACTACGAGATAAGGCATCCGCCTTTACATTTTTTGACCCAGGACGATATGTAACGACAAAATTAAACCTGGTAAAAAACAATGACCACCTAGCTTGTCTGGGATTCAGACGTTTCGCGGACTCCAGATATAGCAGGTTCTTGTGATCGGTGATGACGGTGACCGGATGGACTGCCCCCTCCAAAAAATGGCGCCACTCCTCAAAAGCTAACTTAATGGCCAAGAGTTCCCTATTGCCGACATCGTAATTCCTCTCAGCGGACGACAATTTTTTAGAGAAAAAGGCGCACGGATGCCACTTACCAGGGGACGAACCTTGTGACAATACTGCTCCCACCCCTACCTCGGAAGCGTCTACCTCTACAATGAATGGCTGTGACGCATCAGGTTGAATGAGTATGGGTGCCGAGGCAAAACATTTTTTCAAGGAGGAGAATGCTTGACAAGCCTTGTCAGACCACCTAGAAAAATCCGTCCCCTTTTTAGTCATGTCTGTGAGAGGCTTAACCATGGACGAGAAATTACGAATGAACTTCCGGTAATAATTAGCAAACCCCAGGAAACGTTGTAGTGCCTTAAGATTCTCTGGCCGATCCCACTCAAGAACTGCCCGCACTTTCCCAGGGTCCATACGAAAACCGGACGCTGAAACCAGGAAGCCTAAAAACTGGAGTTCCTGTACGGCGAACACACACTTTTCCCATTTGGCATACAGTTTATTATCCCGCAAGATCTGTAACACCTGCCTAACGTGCTCCTGATGAGACACCAGATCCGGCGAGTAAATTAAGATATCATCCAGATATATGACAACAAACTGTCCCACCAGGCGGCGAAAAATGTCATTAACAAAGTGTTGGAACACCGCCGGGGCATTAGTCAGACCGAATGGCATGACAAGGTTCTCATAATGCCCCTCCGGAGTGTTAAACGCCGTCTTCCACTCATCCCCCTCCTTCATCCTAATCAGATTGTACGCCCCCCTGAGATCCAACTTAGAGAACCATTTGGCGCCCACGATCTGATTAAAGAGATCGGGAATAAGTGGGAGCGGATACGGATCTCGGACCGTAATCCGATTAAGTTCACGGAAATCCAGGCAAGGGCGTAGGCCTCCATCTTTCTTCTTAACAAAGAAGAACCCCGCAGCCACCGGTGAAGATGAAGGTCTAATATGCCCCTTAGCCAGACTTTCTGAAATATAATCCTTCATGGCCTGCCTCTCAGGACCAGAAAGGTTATACAACCTAGCTTTAGGTAACTTGGCCTCAGGGAGCAGTTTTACAGAACAGTCATACTCGCGATGAGGAGGTAGTTCCTGACACCCTTTCTCCGAGAATACATCCTCAAAGTCCGCCAGAAATGGAGGTAAGACCCAAGGAGTAACCGCACCGATGACCGTGTTCATGCAGTTTATATTACAGAATTTACTCCATTGGCTTATCTCTCTGGTTTGCCAATTAATAACCGGGTTATGCTTAGTTAACCAAGGAAGGCCCAACACTATAGGAGCGGGAAGACCCTCCAACACGTAGCAAGACAACAGTTCTTTATGTATCGCCCCCACTTGAAGTTTTACGTCATGCACAGCTTGCAAAAAACTTCCCTGACCGAGAGGCCTGGCATCGATCGAGAATATGGGGATGGGTTTAGCCAACTCACTCAATCGCATACCTTGAACCCGGGCAAACCGAGCATCAACCAGATTAGCCCCGGCCCCACTATCCAGAAGAACAGATATCCTCTCAGTTCTCGTACCCACCACCTCCGCCGGTACGAGAAACTGAGACGAACCTAGGGACGAAATACCTACTCCCAGATTGCCGTCCACCACACAACCTGGGATCAACAGTTTTCCGACGACTCTTCACTCTGCAAGGGACGGGATGGACACCCCCCAATAAAATGTCCCTTTCTCCCGCAGAAGAAACACCTTCCTGTCTTATGGCGCACCACCGGTCCCCTCCCCCGAAAAGATGTCCCTCCTAATTGCATAGGCTCCTCTGGACTGACCAGGGGAACCACCATATGAGGGGACCTTGTAGGAGGTGGAGTCATCACAGGGGGTCGAGTTATCCCGCACCTCTCCCGAAGCCGTCTGTCAACGCGAATAGCCAGGGCCATAGCGGCTTCCAGTGACGCGGGAGAGTCATACTGTGCCAACACATCCTGTAATTTGTCGGATAAACCTTGACAAAACTGGCTCCTAAGAGCCGGGTCATTCCACTGGGTGTCCGTGGCCCACCTACGGAACTCCGAACAGAATTCCTCCGCCGGACGATCTCCCTGCTGAATCCTACGTAACTTAGACTCAGCAAGGGAGATCCGATCTGGGTCATCATATACGAGTCCCAGAGCAGCGAAAAACCTATCCACTGACTGGAGAGCCGGGGAGCCCGGGGGAAGAGAGAACGCCCAAGATTGTGGGTCCCCTTGTAGGAGCGAGATGACAATTCCCACCCTTTGTTCTTCACTCCCCGATGACCGAGGCCGCAGCCGAAAGTACAATTTGCATGCCTCCCGGAAAACAAAAAACTTGTCCCGCCCCCCAGTGAACCTGTCAGGGAGAGCTACTTTAGGTTCTGGTCCGGCTTGCTCCAGAGGATGCAAAACCTTGGACCTAACATCCGCCAGCTCCATGGACAAACTCTGCAACTGCCAAGCTAGACCGGCTACTGGATCCATGGTAGCTGGAGAAAAACTAAGTGGGTCGGTGAAAATGTCACGCTGTCTCTGTATACTGGAGGTAGGGAGCCTAAGCTGACCCTAAGCTGGGGCCCTGACTAATCCCTCAACCTGGAGGTACTGTTAAAGGTACAGAGGTCCAGGCCGCCAGCGTAACCCCTACCTCCTGAGGATCCCTGCACCTAAGTAATCTAGTCCTGAGAAGGACCCCGATCACAACAAAAGAGGACAAGTAATAATATGCCCACACACAGTACTTAGACGAACGAGACAGTACAAGGGAAAAACCAAAATCACCTTGCATACAAAAACTACACAACTACAACAGAGGGAACACCAACGGGAAAGGAGATAAATGATAAAGCGATGAAGGGAAAAAACACTCCAAATGCACTTATCTCAGAAACTCCAAATACAACGATCCGCTCTGTAAGTCTGTGTGAAATGCTTTCACCGACACTTCCCAAACAGACCAGCAGGCATATGAAGGAGTCTCATTACAGCAACATTGATTGCAGCTGGGCGAGGCTGAACCTAGTCTAGCACAGAGAGAGAGAGAATAAACTCCCTCACTGCCGAAAACACCAAGCACCAAAAAGTCAGCTGCGAGAAGTCAGGCTGTGTAATCGTGATGATCTTCGTGGCGACACACCCGTGACACCCGAACTATTATATTTTTCCATTGATGCAGTTGTCTTTGCAAGACAAGATACAGTTTTCAATGATTATTCTCTTGGTACTGCAGTGATAAGGAGTCAGATGCTGCATTGTCAACACTAGCATTATACACCTTTTTATCTTGATGTTTTTGAGAGTGGGTCTATTATTGACAGGTTTTTAGATATTTAAGAAAAAATGTTATTGTTTAGTTTTTTTTTTCTTTTGGTTTCTATACAGTTTTATTGATACCGATTTGGCGAACATACAACATTTTGGTCACTTTTCACTGGATTTTTTTATCCAGGTGTGGCCAACAAAAAAAACCTAAATTCTGGCTTTTTTTTTTTCTCATTGCGGCATTAACAAGTTAATTAATTCTATATTTTTATTTACCAGAATTTTATGGATACACTGATACCAAAAATGTTTCCTTTTTTATTTTTAAAAGTCAATTTTTCAGGACTACTGGGGTGCCAAGAGCCCAACCCCCAGTGATCAGTAAGCTATTCCCTATCCTTTCAATACAGCATGAGTTAAAAACTTGGTAAAAGGGGCGCGTAAACCTGGAGATTGGTATAAGGGAAAACCCTTTAAGAATTTGGTCACAATGTTTGGATATTTTTGGTGCTGACCTGTGGACACATTATTATATTATTACTTTTTCCTTTCTTTTTTCCACAGTGCCAAATAGGCTATGGTTTGGAAAGGGTTGCAGCAGTGATGCCACAACCATGAGGCATGATCGCAGCAGCCATAAACTGAGCTGAGCAATCACATATAGTTGTCATTACATCACTAGTGATGAAGGCAAATGCTTCTTACTAGAGTTTGACTAGGGTGCACAAGTATGCACAGAGTATCACAGGTGCTCTAGTGATACAGTGGGTACGGAAAGTATTCAGACCACTTTACATTTTTCACTCTTTGTTTCATTGCAGCCATTTGGTAAATTCTAAAAAGTTCATTTTTTTTCTCATTAAAGTACACTCTGCACCCCATCTTGACTGAAAAAAAAACAGAAATGTAGAAATTTTTGTAAATTTATTAAAAAAGAAAGACTGAAATATCACATGGTCATAAGTATGCAGACCCTTAGCTCAGACACTCATATTTAAGTTACATGCTGTCCATTTCCTTGTGATCCTCCTTGAGATGGTTGTACTCCTTCATTGGAGTCCAGCTGTGTTTAACTATACTGATAGGACTTGATTTGGAAAGGCACACACCTGTCTATATAACACCTCACAGCTCACAGTGCATGTCAGACCAAATGAGAATCAATAGCTCAAAGAAACTGCCCAAGGAGCTCAGAGACAGAATCGTGGCAAGGCACAGATCTGGCCATGGTTACAAAAGAATTTCTGCATTATTCAGGGTTCCTAAGAGCACAGAGGCCTTCATAATCCTTAAAGGTCCATTTACATGGACCGACCGGCTGCACAATATGACTGCAGATTGTTAAAGTCTTACCGATCAGCGCTCATTTGACTACAGACCAAAGCACATGATGCGTACGGAGCGATCTATACTGGATCGCTCAGTGCTTATATGCTGCCATAGTTCTTGGCAGAGCAAGTCCTGTTTACAATGGACAATGCGCCACTGAAAATGCTGCACAAAAGATCATTTCAAAACGCTCGTTCAGATGATCGACAACCTGTTTACACAGCAAGATGATCATTTAACGAGCGTTATTAACCCCTTTATGACCTTCTAAGGTCGTATCCCTGCACTCCATGCCGACTCCAGCACTGAGCTCGCATGTTTTCGCATGACAGCTGATCTGTACAGTTAACATGTGCCCCTAACAGCCGCGGGTGGAATTGCGATCCACCCACGGCTGTTAACTAGTTAAACTAGTCAATCTCTGACAGCGGCATTTAAATCGCGCTTACTGGAGCGCATCACTAGTCAAGCCCATCGACGCACGTGTCACATGACCACGGGTCGCAGATGGGTTGGCATGACAACCCGGGGTCTGCAGGAGACCCCTGTGATTGTCATTGCCGGGATGCTGTGAGCACTGAAGCCCTGCTGCAATCGGATGAAGCAATCGGATGATTGTAGCTTCGAGTCTTCCATGGAGACTATTGAAGCCAGTGTAAAGTAAAAAAAAAAATGTTTTTAAAAATATGAAAAAAATATAAAAGTTCAAATCACCCCCTTTTCGCCCTATTCAAAATAAAACAATAAAAAAATCAAATATACACATATTTGGTATCGCCACATTCAGAATCACCTGATCTATCAATATAAAATAAGAATTAATCCGACTGGTAAACTGTGTAACGAAAAAAAAGAAACAAAAACGCCAGAATTAAGTATTTTTGGTCGCCGCAACATTTCAATGAAATGCAATAATGGGCAATCAAAAGATCCCAAAATGGTATCAATAAAAACATCAGTTCGGCGCGCAAAAAATAAGCCCTAACCCAAGCCCCAGATACCGAAAAATTGAGAGGCTACAGCTCTCGGAAAATGGCGCCTTTTTTTTGTTGCAAACTTTGGATTTTTTTTCACCACTTAAATAAAAAAGAACCTATACATGTTTGGTATCTGTGAACTCGTAATGACCTGTAGAATCATAATGGCAGGCGGTTTTAGCATTTATTGAACATGGTAAAAAAGAAAAAAATAACAATTGTGAAATTGCACTTTTTTGCACTTTCATCGCACTTTTCCCCATTTTTTCCAGTACAGGATATGGTAAAACCAATGCTGTTATTCAAAATTACAACTCGTCCCGCAAAAAGTAAGCCCACACATGGCCATATTGATGGAAAAATAAAAAAGTCATGGCTCTGGGAAGAAGGGGAGCAAAAGAGAAAATGCAAAAATGGAAAAACCAAGGTGGTAAAGGGGTTAACAATACTCATTCACGAATATCTTGCTTCTTAACTCTCCCCTTGTCAGATGATGTTTGAAGAGAAAAAACTCTGACACATTGGATTTCTCACAGCTGATCTTTTTGTTCTCTGGTAGATAAGGGTTGACAGAAGAGTCAAGAAGGAGCTCTCTTATAGAGAAGACAGAGGTGCGCAGATGAACAGAAAGTTCCTGTATATGGAAGAGTCGTGAAATGCAGATGTCGGTAGAACGATCATTTTAATCTAATGTGTATGGGGACTTATAAGTCACCGGGGAGTAAGGGATTAAAAAAAGTGAAGGGCTTAACTCCTGTCAGTGGGCTTGGGAAGTGCTAGACTAGAGAAGGTAGCGTTTCATAGTAAGAAAAGTACCAAACCCTTTTAGTTTTCAATTGTGTGCTAATCAGCTGAACTCCATTCAAGTGCCAGTGCTTTGTTGATGCCGACATTGGCACTACAACCTTGACTCAATTGCGGAGTATGACATTAAAAGCCTTCTTATGATACTTACAGCACCTAAGTGTTTCATTAAGTTAAGTTTGGGCGCAAAGCAGTACACAGCAAGCCAGATCCGTCTCCTCGTTGTACAGTGTTGCTCAAGCAATGAGTAATGTACATAGTAAATACAGAGTTATCACATTACACCTGCACCATTTCAATAGGAATATTTCCAGGACACCGCAAGGATCCCGTTATAGCACAGAACTTAAATTTATTGGACAAAGCAATATAAAAAGAGAAAAACATTGTGCTCACAAAGATGCACCTGTGCATACTTGACAAACTAATAAAACCAATGATAAACTCTCTTATTTAGCAATCAGAGTAAGAACACTATTATTTTTCTAGTGAAATGCTTACAGCTTGCTTTTTATGTCTTAACCTGCCTAATTTATGGTTAAAGGAAAGGAAAGACGTGCACTGGAAATATGTACAGGAAGACCGGACAACTGAGGAATTTAGATTTAATGATGCTGCATAGCGCTGCCATTCATCACAGATACTGTTTATGCATAAGAATTAGACTGCAAAGTGGTACAATAGTAAATATAATCTGTTATTAATCCTTGGTTTCAGAACATTTCCAGGAAATAATATGTTTTATAAATGTAGTAGTAGGGAAACATATAATATGGCATTATCATGATAGCTTGCAATTTCTATAAACGCATTAACATGACATGGAAGATTGTAATAAGATTTCACTAACACCACCTGTGGCGCCCCTGAGGGTTCAGTCGCCACAGGGTACTGCACCTCAGTAGAGGTGTGGTATCTCCTCTTCCAGGTAAGGATGGAGCATTTCTCAGGAGCCTACTTCACCACTCAACACTACGCCACTCCTGTCCTGAAGGGGGCCTAAATGCACCAGGGTGCTGCCCCGGCCCAGGATTGAGGAGATGGGGGGAACCAAAGATAGGGGGAACCATGTAGTGGGTGAGGGTGGAGAACACACTTTTAGGAAACACTTATTCATTCATATTTAACCTACGGCCATCTTAGGTTCAAGGTCTTTGATTGTGATCTTCGTCTTTGATTGTGGTCCTCTGCTAGAGTCTGCAGTTCACTGAAGATACACGGCCCTCGTTCTCTGGCCTTAAGACGAGGAGCGGGTCAGAGTTAACCACTGTCTCTACCCGGTCAAGGTCCTTACCTAAGAAGGCCTGGAGGGGAGCGGAGGAGATAGGCTCCTCAGGCAAAAGGATCCCAGGGAATATGGATGGAGTGGCCTACGCCACCTGTATTCTTCACTCTTCACTCTGGCCTAGCCAGAGGGATTCCTGCTGCAAGAGGGGTAACCGGCCCCTGATATCTGACGTCCCGATATCTCACGTCTCAGTCAGAAAAGCCCGGAGGCTTAGTGGATCCCAGGAGGGATACGGACGGAGCGGCTTATGCCACCTGTATCTCTCTACCTGAGTTTATCCAGTGGGACCCGGCCTTACACCTTTGTTCTAACCACACAAACAGTCAGGAGAAGACTTAGTGGGAGAACCTACCAAGGAGAGGAACACACACCAGAGGGGTCTCGACAGGTGCTCCTGATCTACCTGGAAAGTGCTGGACCCCCTTCCCTGTGGCCGCAGTACGCCGTATGTAGCAGAGGGAAGCTTTGCGGCTAAAGTTCATCTGAATGTGAGTAAAAACCCTGGATGACTTTACACCCCGCTTCAGCCTGTTATTTCCATGCGCGGCACTGCACCCACCATTCCTTTTCACACTGCCCTGAGGCCTGCTCCGCCTGCGGGGAGCTGTTCCATCTTAGCTGCCCGTAACACCGGCCTCAGTGGACTGAAGCAGCGCTGGTGTCCATCACCGGAAACCGTAGGTGGCGTAGTCGAAATACCACTCATACTTGAAAGCCCATTAAAAATCTTTTATGTGACCGCCCTTGGCACGGACTGGGTCCAGGCCACGACTGCCTCCCCCACTACCCCTACACCGACCCGGCTCCGAGTAATCCCATCTCTCAGGGAGGGCCTCACTCACCCACTCCCTGCACACGTGACTCAGAAGTGACCGTAAAGGGGGACTCTACTTCCCACATATACTTGTTCACTCACCTATTGCAAAAGACTGACAATGAGACAAGCGCCCCTCACCATCAGTTCCACAACATATTTTTCACTGCCACCACTCATGGTTTTGATAAGCCAGTGAGATGCCTGCAGTGGGTCACATACTAGGATGCACACCACCCACCTTTCCCAGGCACATGATTGGTTCTCTTCTGGCATTTACAGGGCAATACAACCAGGCTATAACTTACCCTCTTCGAACTTGTGGGTACATTTAGAGCAGCAAGGACCAAACATATTACATATTAGATTTAATAAACAAAAAAAAAAACTTACAATACTTAAAAAAAGGTACAAAAATATGAAATAACGAAAAGACATACACGAGAGCAAAAACAGTCTAAAAATAAAAGGGATAAATACAGAAACATCTTGCAAATTGAATCTGTGAGTGTTTCGGACACAGGAGACCACTGCAGAAATTTGGACAGATCTACAATACACATTGTCTCTCCAGGGATCTGAAAAATAGTTTTTCTGGAAGACATATTATAAAAGGTCTCATCCACATCATACCCCCTATGCCACCCTTCCATGGTCAGGTCAGAAGAGGATGTCTTAATGTATGCACAGAACATGAGCGCAAAGACATAATTCTAATTTGTCATATTTTTCCATAGGAATCTCCTAGTTGAATACTATGACCACCATATTCCCAAGCATACAATAACTTTTACCAACCTAGGTATTCCAAACACGTCTTTGATATATCCATAATTCGGATTGATATTACATTTCTGTGGTTTTCCAAGGATGAAAATCCAGGCACTTGAACCCACAGAGGTGAAAATGTTCCCCGATCACAGATATATCTGTGGATATGGCATTTCCATTGCCATGTGAGGTCTCTGAGACTAGAGACATAGAAACGACCAGTCTGCCTTAGGGGCAATTATTTTCACCTTTAATGTAGCACCTATTTGCTAATGAGGAAGTACACAGTAAAAGTTTGCTCTTCCAAAAGCTATCAACTACAAATTAATTTACCTACACACAGTATATACTGTCAGTTGTCCAGTGTTATTGGATTTACTTATCTGATCCATAACACAATCGATAACAAAGATATTCAGAAACTTTTATACTGTAGTATTTAGTAAAAAAAAATTTTAAGCCATAGCACAGCCAATCTGATATCATCTCCTTGTTGACCCCTCTCCTATTTCAAAGCATGTCATATTAAACTAGTTCTGTACATCATAAAATGTGGGCTCAACCGGTCGACTTCCTGATTTGTATGGCAGTCACTCAACTCCTTCCAAAAGACATGTAAATATGAAGGGAAACAATACTAGGCAATGTTAAATTTCAACAAGCTCGACCCTTTGGTCTCACATGACATACATCTCTGCAAGAAGGTTATTTCTCTCATCCCATTGAAAACACATACATGCTTTGCCAAACTGAGTATGTACACACGTGGTCAAAATTGTTGGTACCCCTCGTTTAATGAAAGAAAACCCCACAATAGTCAAAGAAATAACTTGAATCTGACAAAAGTAATAATAAATTAAAAATCTATGAAAATGAACAAATGAAAGTCAGTCATTGCTTTTCAACCCTGCTTCCACAGAATTCTTAAAAAAATTAAACTCATGAAATAGGTCTGGACAGAAATGATGGTACCCCTGAAAATAATGTGACAAAAGGGACATGTTAAATCAAGTTGTGTCCACTAATTAGCATCACAGGTGTCTACAATCTTGTAATCAATCAGTGGGCCTTTATATAGGGCTACAGATACTCACTGTGCTGTTTGGTGACATGGTGTGTACCACTCTCAACATGGACCAGAGGAAGCAAAGGAAAGAGTTGTCTCAGGAGATTAGAAAGAAAATTATAGACAAGCATGTTAATGGTAAATGTTATAAGACCATCTTCAAGCAGCTTGATGATCCTGTGACTACAGTTGCACATATTATTCAGAAATTTAAGATCCATGGGACTGTAGCCAACCTCCCTGGACGTGGCCGCAGGAGGAAAATTGATGCTAAATCAAAGAGATGGATAATACTAATGGTAACAAAAGAGCTAGGGTAACTTCTAAAGAGATTAAAAGGTGAACTTCAAGCTTAAGGAACATCAGTGTCAGATCACACCATCCGTCGTTGTTTGATCCAAATTGGACTTCATGGGAGATGACCAAGGGGAACACTATTGTTGAAAAAAAATCATAAAAAAGCCAGACTGGAATTTGCCAAACTACATGTTGACAAGCCATGAAGCTTCTGGGAGAATGTCCTATGGACAGATGAGACAAAAATGGAAGTTTTTGGCAAGGCACATCAGCTCTATGTTCACAGTTGGAAAAATTAGGCATATCAAGAAAAGAACACTGTCCCTACTGTGAAACATGGAGACATGGAGGAGGCTCTGTTATGTTCGGGGGCTGCTTTGCTGCATCTGGCACAGGGTGTCTTGAATCTGTGCAGGGTACAATGAAATCTCAAGACTATCAAGGGATTCTAGAGAGAAATGTGCTGCCCAGTGTCAGAAGGCTTGGTCTCAGTAGCAGGTCATGGGTCTTGCAACAGGATAATGACCCAAAACACACAGCTAAAAACAACCCAAGAATGGCTAAGAGGAAAACTTTGGACTATTCTGAAATGGCCTTCTATGAGCCCTGACCTAAATCCTATTGAGCATCTTTGGAAAGAGCTGAAACATGCTGTCTGGAAAAGGCAACCTTCAAACACGAGACAACTGGAGCAGTTTGCTCATGAGGAGTGGGCCAAAATACCTGTCGAGAGGTGCAGAAGTCTCATTGATAGTTACAGGAATCGTTTAATTGCAGTGATTGCCTCAAAAGATTGTTCAACAAAATATTAAGTTAAGAGTACCATCATTTCTGTCCAGGCCTATTTCATGAGTTTCATTTTTTTTAAATTCTGTGGAAGCATGGTTGAAAAGCAATGACTGACTTTCATTTGTTCATTTTCATAGATTTTTATTTTATTATTACTTTTGTCAGATTCAAGTTATTTCTGTGACCATTGTGGGTTTTTCTTTCATTAAATGAGGGGTACCAACAATTTTGATCACGTGTGTATGTTTAAGAAGAAATCAGAATGAATAGTTTGCGGCCAATAGATAGACAAACCCCTCAGTGAAAAAATAAAAATCCCTTTTAAGTTGGCCATACACATTAGATAACTGTTGGCAGAACTGACAAATATTTAAAAGAAATCTTTTATGTCATGTCCCCTAAGGCTAATAAATTGCAGATATAGGGTTAATCTGCAGGTTAATAGCATTACAAAGCTGTCCCGCCACCTAACTGAAAGCGCGGCTAATGGAGGAAAATTAACGTAGTTTCTCCCAGAAGCCACCGGATTTCAGACATAGAGGAATGCCTGGTGTTGTTTAAGTGACTGCTTAGTACACCGTGCAAGATAGCTGGAAGGGCAGATGTTCTGCAGAGCGAATTCTCAATCATAGTACTGTGGTGTGCTTACAGCCGCTGTTCACTGTGTACTGTAGTCACTCCGAGCACAACTCTATGACTGAAAGCTGGCGGCTCCTGGGAGGAATAAAATTAATTTTCTCCCAGTAATTTTTCAGTAAGTTGTCTGCACAGCTTTGCAATGCTACTGTCATGGAAATACTGCGACAGAGAGGTGTCAGAAGATCGCAGCGTCTGGTTACCCGAACTCCTGCACTGGTTAGAACTGCTTCACCATCATAATAAACAGTGCAGGTTTTCTTTTCTCTGGCATTTCAAGGGTTAATCAGTTCAGTTTATCTCCTGAAGCTCTCCATCATGAATTTCCTCAGCTGTTCTGTGTTGGACACTCCTCTCTGGTATATATCCTTGCCACTGGTATTTGGGAGCTGCCAGTGATTCTGCCTGTTTTGGAGTTGGAGGAGTTGTTCTGTGTTTGAAGTTGGCGTTTGGAGAGTTGTTATTGAGATTTCTGCATGGAGTTTATTTGCATGTTCATCCTCATTATCTTCTATTTGGTTTCACCTACCTTACCCTCCCCTGTGTTCCACTCTGTTGTTTGGTGAGTGTATTTTGTATGATTGCAGTTTTCATTGATCCCTGTCTATCTTCCCTTGTCTATCTGGTTAATGTAATCCTATACACTTTGGCCTCACACCATCATGGGTGGGGGCGGAACAGATAAGAGTAAGTCATGAGCATAGCAAGGCACGTGACTCCGGCGTCTCTACCTTCTGGAATAATCAAGGGGACAGGGATAGACTAGGGTGCCCCTAGCGTGAGTTATAGGGAAGATGCTCCTTTCCCCGAGAAATCCTGCAACAGTACTCTGACAGCTACAAAACTATAGATTAGCCCTTTATCTGCAAGTTAATAGCATTTGAGAACATGACTAGTTTCTCTTAAAGTGTATGGAGGTAGTTTTACTGTCCTATGTTTACTGTCAAGAAATACCAAGATTGAGCAAGTCTGGTAGCAGCTTCTCCTCCAACCACATGCTGAACAAATTAGGCATGTTTATGAGGGAATTTAGAACAAAATTATCTCACATGACATCTATGTCTGAGAGCAAGTAGTCCCACAGTAGTTTCTAAAACAACTAAAATATTGCCAAAAACATAACTAGAGCACTTCCCAACTGCTATTGTGAAGGTATAAAAAACACATAACGTGTATGGATAGGGAGAATGCCTAACATCAGACAAAAGACTGTAAAACCAATCTGTCACTGATGGTTTGTTTCCTTTTCAGACAGCTTCTATAGGAACTAGGGAAAAAAAGATGACTAAAATGAGATTACTCTTTTATCCATATGCGGCCTGAGCGGAGCCCATGAAAAGTTATTCCTGCTGCTGCATCTTCGATTGGGCAAGGTTGTCAAGCAGATAAAATAACATTTGCAGATGCACAGCTCTTTCTGTATTAGATGTGTTGTATTGAATTTAGCACATACACAGGGTCTGTGTCTTTGAAGGGTCAACTAGTGCTATTTCTTGATGACAAATAGAAATGTAAATAATTAATTAGAGATGAGAAAATCAATTCGAGTATAATTGAATTATACATGAACTTTCCAAAAATCCGCATTCGCCAAAATGTGGATTTTGGTAATTCGCTTCCGTGCGGATTCAGTAGTATGGCGGTACCAACCATAAAGGGCAATCAAAGGACTAAAAAATTAAAAAAAAAAAAAAAAAAAAACTTATGCACACCTTATAATAACTTCTCAACAAATCAAATTTCCTGGGAAAAAACATGCAAACAGACAAATTAAAATTCTGCCTGATCCTCACATCTCTATAATAATCTATGCACCTCAGGTTTGTATTTCTGCTCACTGTCACGTGGTATACAACAAACAGGGGCTACAGCCAAGATGGATGCCTTGGAATGCATTCACCATAGAGATTTACTGTAAAAAAAAAAAATACCATGTTTTTTTTTGCAGTAGCTCTTGTTTATGTCAGGTAAAGCTATATATTTTAGGCTAAAGTGCATAAAGGTATTGCAAAACCCAAGATTGCTTTTTAGGATACTCACTTTATTTTGCACATCCACATCTTACTTGAAGTGAATGTATTCTTGTAAAAAATATCCTAAAATCTGTGAAGTTCCAATTTTTAGAGTGCCAAATCCCTTCCATAAACGGACAGTTAAATGTTAAAATTCTAGTGGCCTCCAGCTACTGCCAGGCATTAAAGTCTTTAATAGAAAAGTATGCAGAAAGCTGCTAAGTTCCTGATTCTGCCGAGGTGAAACAGAAGCTGCAGTCCTGTATATGGCTGGAGATTCTGCTTCACCTTGGGGGTATCTGTGTCTCGTCTGCGTTCCTTGCTGTCGGTGGGCTGCGCTGTTTGGCTCCTCGATCTCCTCTGTGCAAGGTGGGTGCAGATGCAATGCTGGTACCCACACCAATTACTATAAAAGTAGTTCTGATCCTCCGCTACTCCTCACTGCATTGGGACTTAGTGGTACGGCATGGCAGCTGGTGCTCCATTGCTATCTCCATAAGTTCCATATACAGAAATACGCTGTTTCTAGCCTACAGTAGATTATTTTATAGCCATATATGTGACATTTTAAGGGGTTGTCCGGGACATTTACATGATGACCTTAGGGTAGGAAATCAATATAACATTGGCGGTGGTGCGACAACTGGTACCCCCACCCATTAGCTATTCCTGGTGTCGACTAGAAGTGATCAGTTGCAAAGCTGTACCTCACAGCTTCATCAACTGTATAGTGGCTGGGTACTGCACATTTGCCCTCTACTGATTTCAATAGGGGCCGGAAGTGCAGTACCCGGCAGTGTCCACTATACCATTGATAGAGCTGTGCGGGGCAGCTCTGCTACTGAGCACTTCCAGTCACCACTGGCACCAGTAGCAGCTGATCGGCAGGGGTGCCCAATGTCCCATCCACACTGATCAGATATTGATGACCTATTCTAATGAATGTAAAAGTCCTGGACCACCCCTTTTAGTGACATTGTCTAGCCATGCTGCATGCAATTCTTTTCCAATCATGCAGATAACAAAGATGTGATGTGACTGTTGCATAGTGATGAAATTTTGCTTCTTCATAAAACAGTTACCTTCATTTATCAGTATGAAATTGCTGCTCCATCGGCATTAAACAAAGTTTACAGTCTCGTTTTTTGTGAGAAAAAAATGTATTATAACATGTCTAGTACGTTGATAAATTATCTCAGATGACAAGTATACTTAGCCCCATGGAAATTTTTCATAATTTAATTTATTGTGTAAGGACTAAATGTCCAATAGATTGTATCTAGAAAAATACTAAAAGTCATTGACTGATTTATCATAAAATTATATATCGTGACTTCCCCTATGAATTATCAAATGTGTAAAAAGAGGACATTCTGCTGAGAAAACCTGAAATTTTGCTGACAGACAAATATGCAAATATATCTTTGGTAAATGAACTGAGAAGCTTCCCAAGTTTTTGTACAGTAAAATCTGTTCAATCCAGCACCACAGTTCTAATTCAACATTGGGTAGCAATCATCAAAGACAATAACGAAACTCTGAAATTACCCATAGGTTTTTGCAGGGGAAAAAAACTGTGGCTATAACGATGCTAAGAGGAGATGATATACCAACCACGCTGTGGCGCAATGTTGGTAGGGTGCCATACAACTAGCGCGACATCTCTTCTACCATGACTACAGTACCAATCTTAGGACACACTTTAGGAGCAAAATAAAATAACAGTGAAATTATAGAAGTGATCTTTGAGCAGTTTGAAGGAATATGGTGGGTCACAACTTCAAAGTAAATACTCATTCTTCCATCAAACCATGAAGGTATAACTATTTGTAGCTCTGAACTTCTGAAATTTTTAGGAACAGGAAGATGTGATACAGGAAAAGCCACAGCAGATTGAGTCAGGGATTTGAATCAAGCTGTGATGCTTTGAAGAGCTAGAAAATCTCATTCTGGTGGGATCACTGCTGAACCACCACATTGGCCAACTCATAGACATCAGATGGGGAAACAATAGCAGTGTCCAAGCAAAGTGGAGCGAACTGTAACCACAGCCAAATGGAGTCGAGTCATAGAACCGGGTCATTAATGGATTTAAAAACGGTCTGCTTGTGACCCACGATCAAAGCAGTGAGATTGAGGAGGAGAGCAAAGGCCAGGAAGATCACCGCAGAGCACCGAGACAGGTGAGGAGTGCCGAGACATGAATATATGGCATTGAAATAAATTACATGCAAATATAATTAAAAAGGAAAGTTGGCCACTTGCTAAAGATGTTATCTGAAATATAGGACTCCTCAGCACGAAAATGACTTGGCCATTGGCTTCTATTAAAAATAAAGGGTTAAATGTATGTTTTTTGCAGTGCCAAAGCTGAAGAGCCAAAGAAAAATTATATTCATGCTGAAACATGTAAAAAAAGAAAACCTCTATGGGAAAGGCTTGTTGCATATTGTCTATACAAATGTATAGGCAAACCTTATAGCTTTAATGGTGTGTAACCAGAGTCGTAAGTGTAACTTGTTCAATTATTTATTTCTGAAACTTTTTTTTGCATTTCAGTATTTGTAATCACAAGGGTTAGTTACCATTTAGGACTGGATAAAAATGGATGAAATTCATTGTATTTATCTATGGATTATGATATATGAATACAAGTAACTATTGGTAATCGGAGTTACAAAAAATGGAATAACAGCTTTTTACACCTTGCTGAAAACAAATACATGAAGACACGGCATATTTCATATGCTCAACAGTGATATGAGAAGAATGGTATAATGTTCAGAAAAGCCCTCGGAGAACAGCTATTTGTAACATGATTTTAGAAAAATGTTACTCTAGACATCAAGTACATTGCAAGCAAAAAGTAATTTTGTTTGTCCCAGTGCTCAGGGGGGCTGCCCGAGGCTGCCAAGCTTAGGACTCTTGATGCTCTGGCTGGGCAAAGTGATTCAAGATGACAAACCTGCCTGGCATGTCACAATGAATTGTGTGAGATCTTATTAAGGACTCTATAGATCGTTATCAGGAAAAGAACGAATACACTCAAAGATATTTACAGGACATGTAGCCAAACCTACAGCAACTGTTGCTTTTTGTTCTTGCTGGAAACAACAAAGAAATGTTGGTGTGTTATAGAAGTTATTAAATAGAAAGTATGCAAAGGTATTATATTGTGATTGTCTCATTAAGATTTAGTACACAATCTAGAAACCTGATTTTCAAACTTTGGACCTAGAATTCGCTCATTAAATCATGAAAAAATAGCTGATAAAATGTTTTATCGAAACATAACTATTGAACCACCTCATCGCTGGAAAGAATTTATGCGCTGGATTTAATGGCTATAATATGTATTCTTTTGAGGGTCAATAAAGTGGTATTGTGCTTTTATTACTTTATTATGACTTTATTATGACTTACTATTGACTCGTATGAGGACAGTCTGCTCTTTATAGTGGTTTTAGGACAATTTAAACTTATTATACTCTTATCAAACAAAATCACTCTCTCAAAAATTGAGTTTCTAGTTACCATGAGTTTATCACTTTAGGTAATACAGGTGCATCTCACTAAATTAGAATATCATCAAAAAGTTAATTTATTTCAGTTCTTCAATACAAAAAGTGAAACTCACATATTATATAGAGTCATTACAAACAGAGTGATCTATTTCAAGTGTTTATTTCTGTTAATGTTGATGATTATGGCTTACAGCCAATGAAAACACAAAAGTCATTATCTCTGCTGACAAGCTTTTTGGAGATGGAAATTTCATTCTCCAGCAGGACTTGGCCCCTTGTCCACACTGCCAAAAGTACCAATACCTGGTTTACAAACAACAGTATCACTGTGCTTGATTGGCCAGCAAACTCACCTGACCTTAACCCCATAGAGAATCTATGGGGTATTATTAAGAGGAAGATGAGAGACACCAGACCCAACAATGCAGACGAGCTGAAGTCTAAAGCAACCTGGGCTTCCATAACACCTCAGCAGTGCCACAGGCTGATCGCCTCCATGCCACGCCACATTGATGCAGTAATTGATGCAAAAGGAGCTCCGACCAAGTATTGAGGGCATTTACTGAACATACATTTCAGTAGGCCAACATTTCGGATTTTAAAAACATTTTTCAAGCTGTTGTTATAAAGTATTCTAACTTACTGAGATAATGACTTTTGTGTTTTCATTGACTGTAAACCATAATCATCAATATTAACAGAAATAAACACTGAAATAGATCACTCTGTATGTAATGACTCTATATAATATATGAGTTTCACTGTTTGTATTGAAGAACTGAAATAAATTAACTTTTTGATGATATTCTAATTTAGTGAAATGCACCTGTATATTATTTGAAGTCTAAATCAGCCATCATCAGCAGGGAAAGATACAGGCTCGGCATACAAGCCAGCATCAAAGTCAAGGACCTGACATATGACGTAAATGTACGTGAAGGGGATAAAGAAACAGGTTAAATAAGGTATTAGTTTATCTGCCGACTTTTTTAAATATTTAGCAGCAAGGCCACTGCAGCTTGGTGCTGTTTCTAGTTTCAATTTTTTAGTTGCCCATGGTACCTCCTCTTATACTATCTCCTTACTTAAAGATGCTCTTTCTGATTCAGACAACTGATGTAAAGGAAGAGCTGTTAAAAAAGTACCATACATAGAATCAAGAATAGGAGTTGGTTTCTAATATAGGTTAGAATAAAAGTCAGATATTTTCCTATAGATCATGTCAGCATTAGAAGTATTGTGGCAAGGTCTGATTAGGAGGGAATGGATATGGTTGATAGTTTGCCATTTCAATAGTCTGCGGGCTAATAACTAATCAACTTATAATAAACTGCTCAAAAAAATAAAGGGAACACGTAAACAACAGAATATAACTCCAAGTAAATCAAGCTTCTGTGAAATCAAACTATCAACTTAGGAAGCAACACTGATTGACAATCAATTTCACATGCTGTTGTGCAAATGGAATAGACAATAGATGGAAATTATTGGCAATTATCAAGACACACTCAATAAAGGAGTGGTTCTGCAGGTGGGGACCACAGACCATATCTCAGTACCAATGCTTTCTGGCTGATATTTTGGTCACTTTTGAATGTTGGATGTGCTTTCACACTCGTGGTAGCATGAGACGGACTCTACAACCCACAGAAGTTGCTCAGGTAGTGCAGCTCATCCAGGATGGCACATCAATGCGAGCTGTGGCAAGAAGGTTTGCTGTGTCTGTCAGCGTAGTGTCCAAAGGCTGGAGGCACGACCAGGAGACAGGCCTGTACACTAGGAGACGTGGAGGGGGCCATAGGAGGGCAACAACCCAGCAGCAGGACCGCTACCTCCACCTTTGTGCAAGGAGGAACAGGAGGAGCACTACCAGAGCCCTGCAAAATGACCTCCAGCAGGCCACAAATGTGCATGTGTCTGCACAAACTGTTAGAAACCGACTCCATGAGGGTGGTATGAGGGTGGTATGAGGGCTCGATGTCCACAGATGGGGGCTGTACTCACAGCCCAACACCGTGCAGGACGCTTTGCATTTGCCACAGAACACCAGGATTGGCAAAGTCGCCACAGGCCCTCTGTGCTCTTCACAGATGAAAGCAGGTTCACACTGAGCATATGTGACAGACGTGACAGAGTCTGGAGACGCCGTGGAGAGCGATCTTCTGCCTGCAATATCCTTCAGCATGACCGGTTTGGCAGTGGGTCAGTAATCGTGTGGGGTGGCATTTCTTTGGAGGGCTGCACAGCCCTCCAAGTGCTCGCTAGAGGTAGCCTGACTGCCATTAGGTACCGAGGTGAGATCCTTAGACCTCTTCTGAGACCATATGCTGGTGCGGTTGACCCTGGGTTCCTCCTAAAGCAGAACAATGCCAGACTTCATGTGGCTGAAGTGTGTCAGCAGTTCCTGCAAGATGAAGGCATTGAAGCTATGGACTGGCCCGCTCATTCCCCAGACCTGAATCCGATTGAGCATATCTGGGACATCATGTCTCGCTCCATCCACCAACATCACGTTGAACCACAGACTGTCCAGGAGTTGGCAGATGCTTTAGTCCAGGTCTGGGAGGAGATCCCACAGGAGACCATCCGCAACCTTATCAGGAGCATGCCCAGGCGTTGTAGGGAGGTCATACAGGCACGTGGAGGCCACACACAATACTGAGCCTCATTTTGACTTTGACTCACTTTAAAGTGACATCTAGGAAATGTATTTCCTTCGTATCAACCTGATAGGTGACATGGATGTTCATGTCATTCCTATTTAGGAGTTCCATGAAATGATGCAGTGACTCTACAGACCCCCGCCAGATCAGCAAAATGTCGTCAATGTACCATGCCCAAAAGTGGACGCGGTCAATTGGCAACTGCTGATCTGACAGGATAAGATGAAAATAATTTCTTGCAAACTAGGATTTTTAGAAAAACAATGCATTATCATCATACTGCCAAAAAAAATGGAATAAAACACAATCACTAAGGAAAGATGAAAATAATTTCTTGCAAACTAGCATTTTTAGAAAAAACACAGCTAGTAATACATTGCTGCATGCCTCCTTGTCCCACCCCAAATATATAATTCAATCAGTGCCAGTGGGTCAATTCCTCGGTTTGCGAAGAATTTACTCAGACAATTCAGAATTTGAAAAACAGGCGGAGGATTTGAAAGCACGTTTCCAAGAAAGGGAGTATAGTAAAAGAGTAATAAAAAAGCCTATAATCGGGCTAAAAACTCTGTTCGTTCTGATCTACTGTATAAAAAACACCCCCAAAAAAATAATGAGAAAGTCAGATTTATTATCGATTATCATGCCCAATTTTCCCACATGAAGGCATGTTTATCTAGAGTATGGCCCATCCTCCAGACCAACTTCACTATTTCGAAGTTTATACCCGATGCCCCGAGTGTAACAATTAGGAGATCAAAAAATGTATGTGATCACTTAATTTTTAGTTATCTAGGCGAGCAAAAAAGACATTTTTGGACGAGGCTAGTCCTGCTCCTGGATGCATGCCGTGTGGTCGGTGTGTTGCGTGCCTAAACATAGAACGTACCAATACCTTTTTCAATTCTTCTAGATCTAAGACGTATCAGATTCGTAGGCACATTAATTATACATCCAGATATGTCATATTTCACAACATGCCCATGTGGCCTAATATATGTGGGATTAACTACCCGTCAATTTAAGGTGAGAATTAGAGAGCACGTATTGGGCATTGAAGCTGCTGCCGACCACTCAGATGTGTCCATGCTCAGGACCATACCCCGTCATTACAAATTATTCCATAACTGTGATAGTATGCAATTTAGGTTGAGAGGTATCGATCAACTACATGCCACCATGAGAGGAGGCTAGATAAGCCAACGTTTGGCTAGGTTAGGAACTAGATGGATTTGGAACCTGGAGACCGTGCATCCTAAAGGATTAAATGAGAATCTCAGTTTTGTCTACCCTGCACAGCTGCATGTTTAATTGTTGGTTTGAAGTGTTTTTAATTACATGTTTTTATCCATTTTAAATATCCACCAATCTATTTATACCTTATTGTGGGACTGATTTGGCCCTCACTCCGTTATCATCCATTACGGATGTACCCCTATAGAATGTGTCATCTCGGGGGCTTATAGATCTTTTTCCAAAAACTTGGCAATGAGTTCGTTGTACTAATTGTTGAAACAGCGATCATACTATGGAGTTAGCAATAATTATAACAATTCCAGACAAATATTGTTGTGTAATGTATTTACTATACTGATATATTGGCTGTATTTTGATGTGTTAAAAATCTGGTCATGATATACTATGATTGTCTGGATTCACCTAAGGTTTGGGCAATAATGGGTGGTTCATAAGAAGCGACCTTAAGTATTTACCTAAGAGAATTATAAGGCGCAACCTACCATTCTAGTCCGATACGTTCAATTCAGGTACCGGTACGCATGCGCGTCATTTTCTCTACGCGCTCCCTGGCCCTCGGCATCTCCTCATGAGGTCTGACGTGATGCCGACGCCGCGGACCGCCTTGATTATGATGACGCGACATGCGTCATTAAGGTCTTTAAGCAGCGTGGTTGGTGTACACACATTTAAAACTGTTGCCGGGACACTAATGCACTCTCCCCTGATGAAGGTTCAACGAAACGCGCGTTGTTGCGGACGTGCTCCCACCCAGTAAGCAGAACCGCTCCAGTTCCCCTTAATTAAGGTAAATACCAGGATTTTTACTTAAATGCCCAATTGTAAAAATTCTCACAGACACAACTGTATACTGGCTAGGATCACTGTGAGTGGGTTAGTCACCATCTGATACTCCAAGAGCCTGCTCCTGTGTGTAGTGTATTTTGAATATGTCAATAAAGTTTCTATTTTTATACCTATTAACTTATGTCGCTGTTTTTACTCATCTGATTGTTGTCTTTTAGCGATTCCCTCTGTACAGGGGTCCATAGCATATTCCACTGGGGTTTAATTCATCTCTTGACATTATGCTTATGTGTTTGTGGTATATTTCAGTTCAGACCAGCAGCATCATCGTGCCGCTGTCCTGAACTGTACACTCCCCGATGATGCTGGCAGAGGAAGCTTTGCATGTGAAGCATGGAAGGAGTGTAGGAACACTGAAGATGGTTGGATCCAGCCTGCTTCAGAGCTGCGCTTGCAAGCTGTATAGCAAACAGTTTGCGAGTGTGCGATCCTTGTCTAAGACACCAGTCAGCTCTGATAGATTGCAAAGGTGGCTGATAACCGAGGTAACGAACATCAAACTATAAAATTAAAAATAGCTAAATTTTTAAAGAACAGAGAGGATTTTTAGTAAGAGGAAAATTACAAAGTTGCTTGTGTTTACAAACACTTTCAAATTTATCCATTTACGAAGTCGACAAAACCCCTTTAACTAATGCAGCATGGCGGATTATGCCATTTGGAACACCATTCATTAATATGACTAAATTTATGCATTTTTCTTCTGTTGTCTGCTACAGTATTTCATAAAATAATCCACCTTTTACACAGAACTTTCAATTTTCAATTTGATTTACAAAATGCATTTGTTTGCGGGTTAGAAAATAAATCCAGTTTTCATTTTGTGACAGTTTTTCTAGGGTCTAAAAAGCATAAATGATATCTGTTATGTGCCAAAGAGACCTTTACGCTTAACCATTCATTTCGTTTTCCCATTAAATTACCTTTTACTGACTTATTTATAAGGAGGACTTACATAGTTGAAATGAGAGCTGAATAATTTATGATCTATAATTTAACAAAAATCCTTATTTCCTGACTTAATTTGGGCATGTGTGCATATTTAATTGATACATTCAGTGAGTGGTAAAACAGAAGTAGAGACCCAGAATTGCCTAGATCATGCAACCATGTGTTTTAATTCCATAGGTAAAAGACAGATCAAAGTTCGGTCTGTTTTTTAGGTTTATATTTTTTTTAATGGGTAAAAAAAATTGTATACAATGTCTTATTAATTGACTGCATCGTCATTTAATGACTTAACATTATTTAAATGCTTGAGTAGCCTTCCACAATCGTCTCACAAAACGCTACCAGAATATTTGTCAACTACTGCTGACAGAGATGCACCAACATATTTTTTCAGCTCAGTCCACAAATTTCATTTTCATACTCAAAAAATGAAAAAATGGCGTGCTGACTTCATATGTATAATCAATTAGACATCATTTATTAATCACAAAAATAGACTTACAACAAGTATATTTTGTATATAGACATAAAGAGGTGAACATAAAGAAGGAATAATGTCACACTAGGAGAAAATATATGGGGAAAAAGTTCTCAATTCAAAAGCATAACTCAAACTTTATCACAAGACATGAGAAGAAAAAAGAAAGTTCAATATGCTCAATGGTTGGGATCACTAATCTTATACAATCCATGATGATATATATTATCAAAAAGAAATAAAGTGCATGTGCATCTAACATAGCTCATGTCATGTGTATCACATGATGTTTGCTAACTGGAAATCATAGATTATATCCCAGAAAGGTGCATGTATACATGAAGGTCATGATTAGTAAGACTTACACATAGTAAAGTGCTAATGCTAGTTCAATCTCCCAGGGGACTGCCCCGATGCGCGTTTCGCATTCACTTTCACTTTTCAGGGATTGCACAGGGAGATTGCACTAGCATTGGCCATATATTTTATCCTAGGGTGACAATATTCCTTCTTTATGTTCACCTCTTTTTTATGTCTATATACAAACTATACTGGTTGTAAGTCTATTTTTGTGATCAATAAATATTGTCTAATTGATTATACATATGAAGACAGCACTCATTTTTAATTTTTTGAGTATCATTGTACAGGCGTTTCTTATAACTTGATCCATGAATTTAATATAGATAGGGTACTATGATATTTACATAATGAAATTACTTTCAACCTATCTAATTTCTCTAGGAAACTCTCAACAGCACAAATTAAATTTTATTGTCCTGAAGCCATTTGAGCCATATTGGCTGACTCCTTGATGTGTTGTATTTTAACCTTTCTTCCTTATAATGTGCCTTTTCCAGCAAAACACCCCATACAACATGATGCTATAGAAGGGTTTGTGTGGGAAGTATGTACATAAGAGCAGGGATTGAAATGAACCTGTGCTACAAGTTTTCTAAGAGGTTTGCGGTTATTGCTTGTTGAAAAAATGTGGACATAGTTTCTGGTGTGATCACAAGCAGAAGGAAGATGATGGGGATGCCGGGGGATTATTGTCCTGCTGTAACTGCTATAACTGGATGAGACTGCTATAAAAACTGATTAAAGCACCACTCCAACGTTTTTTTTTATTTCACCACTGGAGTGGTGCTTAAAATCCAAATCCTCTGCCCCCTTTTTGATACTCATCTTCCGGTGTTTTCGTCAGTTCATCCCTCCCCCCGCTCCGTTCCGTCTCCTGCATTTTGTGACCTGCCAGCTGCTCCAGTGTTTCATGGAGCACGCTGGAGGTGACTATCAATGTAAGTCTATGAGAGCCTTGTTCTGGCTGTCATAAACTTGTATTGAGAGCCTGTGACGTAGCTTCAGAGTTCCAGCCACTCAGAAGCTGCTTTCACAAGATGGCGCCATGGAACCGGAGCGGTGCCGAAAAACACTGAAGAGGGTGAGTATATGACGGGGGGCAGTAGAATTACACTTAACGCACCACTCCCGCGGTGAAAAAAAGAACAGCTGGAATGGTGCTTTAACCCGTTTTCGACGTGGTACGTAATAGTACGCACCACGTCGGCACCCCCTGTTCAGCGGGGGTTCAGGAGCTGAGCCCGCACTGAACTGGGCACATGTCAGCTGATTTATACAGCTGACATGTGTCCGCAACAGCCAAGGGTGGAATTGCAATCCACCCACGGCTGTTAACTAGTTAAATGCCGCTGTCAATCTCTGACAGCGGCATTTAACAGTGCTGCGCCGGAAGCACGTCACTTACCCCGCCCAACAGTGACCCCGTCACGTGATCGTGGGTCACCGATGCATGAGCATGACAACCCGGGGTCTGCAGCATAGTAAAGATTACTATGAGCGCCTCCTAGTGGTCAGCGCTCATAGCACATGAGCATTTCTAGTACATAGAGGCGATCTGCTCATCGCCTTTATGTAGCAGAGGCGATCAGGTAATTGCTGCTTCTAGTCTCCTATGAAGACTATTGAAGCAAGCAAAAAGTGTAAAAAAATGTTTTTAAAAATATTAAAAAAATAAAAAAAATATAAAAGTTTAAATCACCCCCCTTTTGCCCCATTCAAAATAAAATAATAAAAAATGAACCCCATATACACATATTAGGTATCGCAGCGTTCAGAATCGCCCGATCTATCAATATGAAAAAAGAATTAATCGGATTGGTAAACGGCGTAACGAGAAAAAAATTCCAAGCGCTAGAATTACGTTTTTTTTGGTCGACGCAACATTGCAATAAAATGCAATAATGGGTGACTAAAACTTCGAATCTACCTCAACATGGTATAAATAAAAACGTCAGCCTGGCGCGCAAAAAATAAGCCCTCAACCAGCCCCAGATCCAGAAAAATGGAGATGCTACAGGTCTCTGAAAAATGGCGCCATTTTTTGTTTCTTTTTTAACAAAATTTGGAATTTTTTTTCACCACTTACATAAAAAAGAACCTACCGTATATTCCGGCGTATAAGACGACCTGGTGTATAAGACGACCCCCCTACTTTCCTGTTAAAATATAGAGTTTAGGATATATTCACCGTATAAGACTACCCCTTTTCCAACGCATACCAAACACCGGTAAAAATTTAAAAAAAACAGATTTGAATTTAACATGGTCCTTTTTTAATTTAAATTCTTATGACATGCAGGTATATAGCAGGAAAACTGTCACTCATAAACATATTAAAATAGGGGGGACCCCACGTCATTTTTTGGGGGGGTCCCCCATTCTAATAGCTAGTAAAGGCTAGGTATTCAGCTGGGGGGCTGATATTAGTAGCCTGGGAAGCTCCGTGGGTATTACCCTCTTCCCAGACTTCAAACATCTGCCCCAGCCGTCTGCTTAACCTCCGCTAGAGACTATAATGATGGTGGATCCCACGCCAATTTTCTTTTTAAAAAATCCTTTATTTTAACACTAAATGACAATTGAGGGGTTAATAAAGATGCAGTCCCTAAATTATTAATTTTGTAATTAATTTTTCCCAAAAATGTTGACGTGGGGCTTCGCCATATTTTTGTGTCCAGCCAGGTACAGCAGGCAGGAACGGGCTGCCCCCAACCACCAGCTGCCTATTTGTACCTGGCCGGACACAACAATATAGGGAAGCCCTTTTTTTTTAAATTATTTCATGAAATAATTTAAAAAAAAAATACGTGGGGCTTCGCCCTATTTTTGTGTCCAGCCAGGTACAACTAGGCAGCTGGGGACTGGAATCTGCAGCGCAGAGAGGCCCAAGCTTTCTGGGCCCCACCCGCTGCAAATTGCAGTCCGCAGCCACCCCGGAAAATGGCGCGTTCATAGAAGCGCCATCTTCTGGCGCTGTACCCAACTCATCCAGGGCCCTGGTGCGGTGGCTCACTGGGTAATAAAGGGGTTAAGGCCAGCTTGGCATTATCAGCTGGCCCTAAGCCCGAAATTCATGGGGTCACGCCAATATTAGACATGAACACCATGAATTTCTAGTAAAGTAATTAAAAAAAACACAACACCCAGAATAAAGTCCTTTAATTGAAATAAAGACACAATTTTTTAATGTTCTAAATTAAACCATACTTACCATCACGCCCATTCCAGCTGAAGCCAACGATCTCCTGCAATAAAAGTAAAATAATAAAGCAACCTCATCCTTACCTCTCCATGGTTCCCAGGACCGGTCCAGCTCTGCTACATTCACATGACAGGCTGGACCGCAGCAGAACGCTGCCGTTCAGCTTGCCATGCGGCAGACACTGAGAAGCGCAGGCATGCTTGTGCTCCTCAGTGTCTGACTGTGACGGCATCCAGATGAGCCGAGATCATGTCCAATGAACTCGGCTCACCTCATGCACGTCACTGACAGCGTGGGAAAATTCTCCTGCTCCCCGCATGCGCAGTAGAAGTTTCCCACGCTGTCAGTGACGGACGTCCAGGAGGTGAGCTGAGTTCATTGTCGGCTCATCTGGATGCCGTCACAGCCAGACACTGAGGAGCGCAAGCATGCCTGCGCTTCTCAGTGTCTGCGGGATGACAGGCTGGATGGCAGCGTTCTGCTGCGGTCCAGCCTGTCATCTCGATGTAGCAGAGCTGGAGCCGTCGTGGGAACCATGGAAAGGTAAGGATGAGGTTGCTTTATTATTTTTCTTTTATTGCAGGAGATCGTTGGCTTCAGCTGGAATGGGCGTGATGGTAAGTATGGTTTAATTTAGAACAATAAAGGAATGTGTCTTTATTTCAATTAAAGGACTTTATTCTGGGTGTTTGTGTTTTTTTTAACTTTGACTATGGGGTTAGTAATGGGGGTGTCTTATAGACGCCTCTCCATTACTAACCTGGGCTTGATGTCAGCTGGCATTATAAGCTGACATCAACCCCAGCCCTATTACCCCACTGCCACCGCTACAGGGCAGTGGGAAGAGCGAGGCTAAGTGCCAGAATTGGCGCATCCTATGAATGCGCCATTTCTGGGGCGGCTGACGGCTGGTGTTTCTAGCCTGGGAGGGGGCCAATATTCATGGCTCCCTTCCTGGGCTATTAATATCAGCCTCCAGCTGTCTGCCTAGCCTTTGCTAGCTATTAAAATAGGGGGGACCCCACGTCATTTTTTTGGGATCCCCCATTTTAATAGCTAGTAAAGGCTAGGTATTCAGCTGGGGGCTGATATTAGTAGCCTGGGAAGCTCCGTGGGTATTACCCCCTTCCCAGGCTTCAAACATTTGCCCCAGCTGTCTGCTTAACCTCCGCTAGAGACTAAAATTAAGGGGAACCCCACGCCAATTTTTTTTTTAATAAATCCGTTATTTTAACACTAGATGACAAGTACAGTAACCAACACTATCACTGTACTTCATATATATGTGACTGACATGTTTCTATCTATCTAATCTATGTGTGAAGCTCTATTCTGTCTGTTATAAATTGTCGGGTACAGATGCTGAATTGCCGGCCGGCTTTTTTAAAGAGACGGTGCATGAAAACACTATTATTTGTTTTAATAAATCCTTTACACTAAATGACAAGTACAGTAAGCAACACTGTCACTGTACTTCATATATATGTGACTGACATGTTTCTATCTATCTAATCTATGTGTGAAGCTCTATTCTTTCTATTCTAAATTGTCGGGTACAGATGCTGAATTGCCGGCCGGCTTTTTTAAAGAGACGGTGCATGAAAACACTATTATTTGTTTTAATAAATCCTTTACACTAAATGACAAGTACAGTAAGCAACACTGTCACTGTACTTCATATATATGTGACTGACATGTTTCTATCTATCTAATCTATGTGTGAAGCTCTATTCTTTCTATTCTAAATTGTCGGGTGCCGGCTTATGCCGCTGCTGAATTGCCGGCTTTTCATATATTGTCACAGAAGCGATGCGAACTTCCCAGCTCCGGACACAGCGCAGCGCTTCTGTGACAAGTGAAAGCTGTCGGCACAGAAGCCCTGCGCTGTGTCCGGAGCTGGGAATACGCAGCGATGTGTCCGTTTCAGCACAGAAGCGCTGACCGTCTGGACCTACCGCCACCGTATTTTAACTCCCTCCACCTTATATTAACTCCGACATGGCAGGGATACGGCCACGGCAGCTTATTAACACCCCCAGAGTATCCCCGCATGTCAATTTCTGAAAGCTCAAAAGCATTACCGGCGTATAAGACGACCCCAGACTAGACAGAAGATTTTTCAGTCTTCAAAAGTCGTCTTATACGCCGGAATATACGGTATACATGTTTGGAGTCTACAAACTAATAACATGGAAAATAATAATAGCAGGTCAGTTTTAGCAATCAGTGAACGTGGTAAAAAAAAAAAAAAGGCAACTGTGGAATTGCATTTTTTTTTGCAATTTCACCGCACTTGGAATTTTTTCCTGTTTTCCAGTACATGGTACCAATGATGGCGTTTAAAAGTAAAACTCGTCCCGCAAAAAATAAGCCCTCACATAGCCATACTGAACAAAAAATAAAAAAGTTCTGGCTCTGGAAAGAAGGGAAGCAAAAAACGAAAACAGAAACTGCTCTGGTCATTAAGGGATTAATTGAAATTACTACTGGGTAAGTGTGTGAGGGGGGATAATTAATGTAGCAATTCGGGGAAAAAAATTAGGTGGGAGTGCTGGGACTATTTGAGAAGTGTGTGGGTGATGATTGTAACTATTAAGAAGAGGATTTGGGGAAATAGCCCGAGGAATGAAAGAATTTCTA
The DNA here is from genome assembly GCF_046119375.1 of Phyllobates terribilis. Classification (NCBI taxonomy): domain Eukaryota; kingdom Metazoa; phylum Chordata; class Amphibia; order Anura; family Dendrobatidae; genus Phyllobates; species Phyllobates terribilis. The sequence goes on along the minus strand of NW_027362764.1, from coordinate 479,268,385 downwards.
GTAGCACATTACTACTACTAGACTTTATGTGTAAAGTAAGGAAACAGCAGACTGCAATAGTAAATAATAAAATGGAATTTAAAGAGGACCTGTCACTTGCTCAAAAATTTAAATCAAGAACCAATCTGCCAATCTGTTGGCCATAAATGACCATCTATAATTTAAGTATAATTTTCAAAGATTTTTTCTCTATGCCAGGAAACCTGTTTATGGTGCTTATATTACTATGATAAATTGTTTTGCGCTTTGCAGAGGGACCCAGCAACACAGGCAACAAACCAGTAAAGGCGCAGTCACAGATGCACTTGGCACAAGCTGCCCAGCTAGGCAAGCCCTTGAGGGCCAGGAATACTGTTCACCCAGCTCCCAGTAAATGGAATGGGGACTTTGGCAGAGTCCTTTCTAGGCCCACTGACGTCAGACAGCTGGCGTCTGGTGACGCCGTCGGTGCCTAGTCAAGGACCAGGTGAGTACCTCTGCAAGAACCCCAGGAAGTGTAACCAGAAGCGAAAATGAGAAAACCCCTGAAAAGATAGCAACACTAATGCTAGCACCACTCACAACCACAGCACATAGGAACTGCAATAAATAGCAATGGACTGAGCAGGTAGCAGGATTAAATAACCCACCTAATGATCAGGTGTTGAATACGTCCCAATCATCGACAGACAGCCACTCTCTTCTAGTTTGAACAGCAGAATGGACAACATCCCACCACTGCATAGTGCCAGACACAACAGGGTCCTGCGTTGCCTAGCAACCAGAGAAATCAGTGAGAGACACAGCGTCCTGTGTCCTCACACATCATACAACACCAAAACGCAATGCTCCATAAGATTGGTACAGTCTCCATGCACATGTAGTAGCTCCGCCTCCAGGGTCAGGACAATGGCGGCTCCTGCGACTGGAGTAGCGTAGCACTGGACCTGCTCCATTCCCAGGTGGGAGCACAGAACTACAATTCTTAACAGTACCCCCCTCCCTAGTAGAGACCTCCGGGCTCTCACTACCCACCTTGTCCGGAAACCTCTTATGGAACTCAGCAATGAGACGATTGCCATGTATATTACCTCTCGAGACCCAGGACCTCTCCTCAGAACCATACCCCTTCCAATGAATCATATACTGAATGAAGTCCCGAACTCTACAAGAGTCCACAATACTTTCTATCTCAAATTCCTCAGTATTCTCTACCAGAATAGGAGGAGGAGGATCCTGGGTCACAAGCAGGTTACCACCCTCTTTAATAATGTCTTGTGAAAAACATTGGGAACCCGCATAGAGGAAGGCAGACCTACCCAAAAAGCCACCTTATAGACAACCTCGATAATGGGAAATGGTCCTATAAACCTGGGTGCGAGCTTAGGAAATGGTACCTTAAACTTGAGATTCTTAGTAGACACCCAAATTCTGTCCCCCACTCTGAGTTTGCAACCTTGCTGACAGCGTTTATTGGCCTGCTTCTTCATGCTCTTCCCGGCTTTCTTGAGATGGATACAGGCTTCCCTCAAACCCTGCAGAGGCAGTGGATAGTAGCAGAAACTGCCAGAAGTACATTGTCCCCTTCATCAAAACATGGAGCCCTAGGATGGAATCCTAGATTACAGAAAAAGAAAGAGAGACATTCCCAAGCCCTGATGGTGTCTATTGATTAGGGCGAACTCTGCCAAGGCTAAGTATGATCTCCAATCATGCTGAGTATGGCAGCAAAAACATCTCAGATAGGACTCAAGACACGGGTCGGTTTGCTCCATTTGTCCATTAGTTTGAGGATGTTATGCAGATGAAAATGAGAGTTCTGACCCTAGGTGTTTACAGAAAGCCCTCCAGAATCTGGAGATAAACTGGGACCCACAATCGGAGACAATATTCATAGGAACCCAATGTAATCTTACCACCTGAACAAGGAACAAATCCACCAAGTCCTGCGCACTGAGAAACTGAGCCAAAGGAACCAAATGGCATTGTTTAGAAAATCAGTCCACCATAACCCACACCGTAGTCCTACCCTTGGAGTCAGGGAGATCCGTAATGATGTTCATGGATATGTGAGACCAAGGGCGTACAGGAATGGACAAAGGGTGAAGTCTCCCTGCCAGGGCAACACGAGGCACCTTGTTCCTGGCACAGATCTCGCATGCCTTAACATAAGCTTCAACATCCTTACCCAAGGATGGCCACCAATACTTTCTGCTCAGCAGGTGACAAGCCCCCTTAATGGCCAGGTGGCCAGCTGTGACAGAGTCATGACACTCTCTGAGTAAGACTAACCGTAACAGCACCAGAACAAATAATTTATCATGAGGTGTGCTGGACGGAGCCATCCCCTGAGCCTTAACCACCTCCCAAGCTAAATTGACAGAAGAGACTACAATGCCCTTTGGAAGAATAAATCAGGTTACGTAATATCAGACTCAATAGGATAAAGACTCCGAGAGAGAGCATCTGCCCGAACATTCTTGGTCCCAGAGAGGTAAGGGATAGAAAACTTTAATCTGGTAAAAAACAAGCCTCATCAGGCTTGTTTCGAGTTCAGTCTCTTAGCATTCTCTAAAAGTACCAGATTCCTATGGTCAGTAAGTACCATAAATGGGTGCTTAGCTCCCTCAAGGAGATGCCTCTACTCTTCCAGAGCTAACTGTGGCAAGAAGTTCACGATTGCCGATGTCATAATTGAGTTTTGGAGGAGAGAAATTAAGAGAAAAAAAAGCACAAGGCCTTAAATAAGTTACATTGGTGGAACCCTGGGAGAGCACCGCTCCCACCCCTACTTCAGAGGCATCCACTTCCACTACAAAAGGCTTATTGACATCAGGCTGGACCAAAACGCGACCGGAGGAAAAGGCCTTTTTAAGTGTATTAAAGTCCTTAATGGCCTCCAGTCCCCAATTAGACATGCCTTCCCCCTTATGGGTAAGATCAATGAGGAGTTTCACCACCTTGGAAAAACCCTTAAGAAACCTTCTGTATTAACTGGCAAACCCCAAAAAATGCTGCAATCCCTTGAGGTTAATCGGTTGTGCCCATTCAAACACCAGCCTCACCTTCTCGGGGTCCATCCGAAACCCCATGGGGGACAGAATAAGCCCCAGGAACCCCAACTCCTGCACTGCAAAAGCAAATTTTTGTTTTTTGACAAAGAAAATGATCCTCCAATCTTTTCAGGACAGTGCGCACATGGTCCCTATGCACAGCCAGATCTCTAAAGAAGATGAAGATATCATATATGTAAATAATGGCACAAAAACCCAAAGGATCACTGAAAAAATAATTTACAATCATCTGAAACACAGCTGGAGCATTACAGAGCCCAAAGGGCATGACACAATACTCATAATGACCCTCGGGGGTATTCAAGGCCGTTTTCCTGTCATCCCCCTCGTAAATGCGAAAAAGATTGTAAACTCCCTAGAGATCCAGCTTAGTAAACCAACTTGTCTACATCAGTTGATTAAAGAGGTCAGGGATGAGTGGAAGAGGTTACTGATTACGTGCAGTTATGACATTGAGCTTACGATAGTCAATACACGGTCTCAAACCACCATAGTTTTTGGCCACAAAAAAGAACTCTTGACCAACTGGGGATTGAGAAGGGCAAATAAACCCATTTTTCAAATGTTACCAAATATATTCCCTTATGGCTTGCCTCTCGGGTTCTGACAGGTTAAAAATATCTGCCCTTAGGTAACTCTGCCCTCTCAATGAGCTGGATGGAACAGTCATAAGTTCTATGTGGAGGTAAATTCTGGGATGCCTCTTCGGAGAACAGCTGTGGGAACCATACTATGGGACCAGGATTGTGGATCCTACTACCTTAGGAGGCTTGATTATACAAAGGGATTGTCAGTTGCAGGACCACTTAACAATATCCCCCCTTTGCCAGTCAATAATAGGGTTATGAGTGCGAAGCCAAGAGAGACCTAACACCACAGCAGTAGGAAGATCCTGAAAAAAAAAGCATGCTCCTCCTTATGCAGACATCCTGTAGTGATAGATACTGGTTCGGCGGTGTGATACCCAATACTCTGTGCAAGAGGAGAATTATCAAGAGACGATAATGTTATAGAAGCATCCAAGGAGGTAAGAGGGACTTCCAACTCCCTGGCAATGGCAACATTCAAAAAACTTATCTTAGCTCCGCAATCAAAAAAAGCATAACCCCCCACACTCATACAGCTAAATGTGATAACAATAAGTAAAAGTAATCTCTTTGCTAAGGGTACCTGAGCACCTTCCTGGGGATCCCCGAGCCCAGTTAGGCATGGTGGTTTCCTGCCGGCTCCAGAAGTGGACATTCAGGAACCAGATGGCGCGAGGAACCACATAAAAGACACTGTCGCCGACGCGATCCTTGCTGCCTTGACTCCCGAGAGGTACCAACTCCGCAAAGCTGCATGGGTTGTCCTTCAGCCTCAGGACCGGCAGAGGGTATGGATGAACTCCGCCAGAGGGATAATTTTTCCCGACATCTCTCCCGTCTTCTCCAAGCAAGTAGCACAGCTAAAGTCATGGCGGCCTCCAACGACCAGGGAGGAGAGTGGTGCACTAGCATATCTTTAATATGTTTATTAAGCCCAGACAGGAAAGTACTACGAAGAGTGATATTGATCCACCCAGTCTCTATGGCCCACATAAGAAACTGGGAGCAGTAGTCCTCCGCAGTGAGGTCTCGCTGATACAATGCCTTAAGATGGGATTCAGCTAAGGCCACCCAGTCCGGTTCATCATAAATTTTCCCCATAGCCTTAAAAAAGTCATCCACTGACGAGAGTATGGGTGAACCTGAGGGTATGAAAATGTCCAAGACTGGGGATCCCCTCTAAGAAGGGAAATAACAAGACCCACCCGATCACCTTCATTTCTGGAGGAAACAGGACGAAGATGGAAATATAATTTGCACCCCTCCTTAAAATTATTAAATTGTTTCTGAACTCCCCCCCCCAAAAAAAATCAGGCACCGGCAACTTAGGTTTTATGGGGATGACCCCCGCTGCAGGACTAGGGTTAGAACTTGCCTGTGTTGGGGGGACCCCCTGAGCCAGTGCCCGCCAAATCCTGTAACATTCCCAGAAGACTAAGCTGCTTGATCGGAACCATTTTTATATATATATATATGGCTGTTTATTCTGTTATGCACTTTGCAGAGGGACCCAGCAACACTGGCACCAAACCAGCAAAGGCGCAGCCACAGACGCATTTGGCGCAAGCTGCCCAGCTAGGTGAGCACTTGAGGGCCAGGAATACTCTTCACCCAGCTCCCAGAAAATGGAAGGTGGACTTTGGCAGAGCCCTTCCCAGGCCCACTGTTGCCGAACAGCTGGCTTCTGATGATACAGTCGGTGCCTTGTCAAGGACCAGGTGAGTATCTCTGCAAGAACCCCAAGAAATATACCCAGAAGAGAAAATGAGAAAACCACTGAAAAGATAGCAACACTAATGCTAGCACAACTCACCACATAGGAACTGTAATAAAAGGGAAAGGACTGAGCAGGGAGCAGGATTAGATAGCCCGCCTAATGATCAGGTGTTGAATACCTCCCAATCATCACCAGACAGACACTCCCCGCTGGTTTGAACAGCAGAATGAACAACATCCCATCACTGCATAGTGCCAGACACAGCAGTGTCCCTGCATTGCCTGGCAACCAGAGTAATCAGTGAGAGACACGGCGTCCTGCGTCCTCACACATCCTACAACACCAAAACACGATGCTCCATAAGATTGGGACAGTCTCCGTGCACACGTAGTAGCTCCGCCTCCAGGGTCAGGACAATTCGGCGCCTGCGACCGGAGTAGAGTTTCACCGGAGCTGCTCAATTCCCAAGTGGGAGCACAGAAACACAATGTCTAACATAAATATATTTCAATTAAAGAGGACTTGTCACTTGCTCAAAAACTTTTGTTAAATTCTTTGAAAAAATCCCTGAGCTTTCCTCATTCTGCCACTTTTTTTCTGTTTCAAGCTGTGCTACTCCATTGCAGAGATAAATTCACATTTGTTTCTTCTGGAGTGCAGTCAGTGAAATCTCTGCTTTACAGTCCAATTGGATGTGCACTTTCACCCTTCACTCACAAATGCTGCCAATCACAGCTCGGCAGCTGATCTAGCACTTTAGTTGTCTCAGACGTTACAGAGCTGTGATTGGCAGCATTCAGGGGTGAGATGTGAAAACACATGCCCCCAGAAGACTGAAGAAATGCTAGATGGACTGTAAGCAAAAATTTCCCATACTGCGCTCCAGAAGGGAAAAAAAGTGAATATCTCTGCAATGGAGTTCAGGGATTTTTACAAGATATGTAACTTATTTTCTTTTTGACAGGTTCTCTATAATTAAAATATATTTGTCATACTAATATGAGCACCATAAACAGGTTTCTTTGCATTCAAAGAAATCTTGTTAAATCGATTTTTAAATTGTGGATGGTCATTTATGGCTAACCGATTGGTAACTTGATTAGAAAATGCATCAGTTTTGCAATTTATTCCATGAAGAAAAAACTTCCAAATAGATGCATAGATACAGTATATGCATAGATAGATATATAGATGTAATTCAGTGAATAAACATTATGTTTATTTTGGTTGTACATCTTCACATTTAAGGAAAAAAAATACTGCATATTTCACATGTTCATTCCTACTTTTTAAGTTATGCTTACCAATACTGCTAATGGCTAGTAACTCATTACACAAGGATAAATTAATCTTTCCAGATCATCCAAGGGCATGTCCTGCTGTACATACATTTCAATCGTGTTGACAACTTTTTAAAAACATATTTTGTCTTTCCTCCTGAGACATCATCCTGATTCTGCAATTTCACGTGGGAAAAGAATATATTGGATAGTTGCAGAAATGAATAAAGTAATAACTATGGGGCAGATTTATTGGTCTATTTATGTCAATGTTTTGACAGTAATACATTGTAAAATATGGCATTTGGGTTTATATTTATATAATATATAGTTGCAAAAATAAAGATTTTATCCTTAAAAGTAGCATTTACGAGTAAAATTGCTACAAAACATTTTAATACCTGACTTCTTTCTGGTTATCAATAAACAGAATTATGCTTAATAATACACATAGCAGGCATAAAAATATGATTTCACTAAAGGAAGGGAACTACAATCTATGATCCACCTCATATGGAAAGCTAACTAAAAATTCTGACTATAGATGAAGTCTCCCCACAACTGCTATTTATCATGCATGATTCTCTCGGTTTTATCCGCATTGCAGTTCATTGTGCAGTACTGGATAGTGTAGGTTTATTTTATTTTACAATTTGATTTTCAACATTATTACAGCAACAACTATATCCATCATCTCAGAAAAACAAAACAACAGCTGGCCCATGTGAACCTTAACCCCTTCACGACATCCACCATACATGTACGGCGCTGCGAGAGGTGCATTCCCGATTGTGTTGGCTCACTCCCAATGCCGGTTCGATCATCAGTTTGCTATATAACATAGCTGACAACCTGCAGAAACGCCCACGATCGGTGCTAGCGCCGATCACGGGCATTTAACTCCTCTGATGCGACTGTCAATAGTGAAAGTGACATCTATAGGCATAGCAGAGGGAGGGAGCTCCTTCTCTGCTCTGATCGGAACAACGCGATTGCGATTGTGTTGTGCCGAAGGTCTCCATGGTAACCCCTAGCTGTAAGATGGCAAAGGGGTTACTCAAGGACAGTGGCCTGTAAGCTCCTGCTTAGAGCAGGAGCTGACACACCTCCTCCCTATGTGCGATGCCCAGATCTAATACCCTGCAATGTTAAGGCATTGCAGGACATTAGATCAGCAATCAGGGCAAGAAAAGTTGATGTCCCATCCTGGGACAAGGTAAAAAAGCTAAAAATAAAAATTAAAAAAATTGTAAAAATATTTAAAAAAAATAAAAAAAATAACAAAATAAAGAACAAAAAAATGAAAAAAATATATTATACCAATAAATATAGTAAAGTAAAAACAAAAATAAACAAAGTACACATATTTGGTATTGTCATGCCCAGAATGACCCAATCTATAAAACCGTCCCATTAGTTAACCCCTTCAGTGAACACCGTAAAAAAAGAAACAAAAAAAGTGACAAAAAGCAATGCTTTTTCATTATACTGCCAAACAAAAACTAGAATAAAACGCAATCAGAAAGTCGAATGTAAATAAAAATGGTAGCGCTGAAAATGTCATCTTGCCCCGCAAAAAAACAAGTCACTATACAGCTCTGTCAACGGAGAAATAAAAAAGCTATAGATATCAGAATATAGAGATGCAAAAACAATTATTTTGTTCTTAAAAATTGTTTTTATTGTGTAAAAGCGGAAACACACAAAAAAGTACACACATTTGGTGTCACCGCATCCGGAACGACCTGATCTATCAAACTGTCACATTAGTTAACCCCTTGGCAGATTTGCAATTTTCACTCAGCAACATCCATTGCTTCTCGTTTCTGAAAAACACCCATGGAGGGTTGTAATTTCCAAAGTGTGGTCACTTGAGGGGTGATTCTGCTGTTCTGGAGCTTAGGGACTTTGTATATATAGAGTCCGCAAACTATTCTAGGAAAATCTGTGCTCCAAAAGTCAAATAGTACTCCTACCCTCCCGAGTCTTGCCATATGGCTAAGCAGTACTGTACAGCTACATATGGGGCATTGCCACGTTCAGCAGAAATTGTGTGTCAAAGGTTGGTGCCATTGTTACCAATTTCCCCGTGTGAAAATTTAAAATCTGGGGCTAAGGCGGTGTGCCCACTATGCGTTTTTAAAGCATTTTTGCCGCGGAATTTCCGCAGCGAAAACACTTAAAAAACGCTTGGTAATACGTGCCCCATGGTCCCCAATGACAATCTGCATGTGCTGCTGTGTACCCAAACAGTAGTTTTGCACCACATATGAAGCATTGGCGTACTTATGAGAAATTGCACAACAAATTGGGTGGCCCATTTTCTCCGGTTACTCTTGTGAAAATGCTAAATTTGGGGCTAAAGCAACATTTTTGGGGGAAAAATCTTTCTCAACTCTCATTTTCACGGTTCAACGTTATCAAATTCTGAGAAGCACCTGTGATTTCAAAGTGCTCACCACACCTCTAGATAAATTCATTGACGTATCTAGTTTCCAAAAAGGGGTCAATTGTGGGGGATTTCCACCATTAAGGCACATTAGGGGCTCTGAAAACACGACATGGCTTATGCTGTGGGTTCAAGGTGCTCACACACATCTGGATCAATTCCTTGATGGGTATAATTTCCAAAATGGGGTTACCTGTGGGGAGTTTCCACTGTTTAGGTACAACTGAGTCTCTACAAACACGTCCTGGCGGTCGCTATCTATTCAAGCCAATTTTGCGGTCCAAAAGTCAAATGGTACTCCCTCCCTTCCAAGCCCTGCCGTGTACCCAAACAGTAATTTTCCACCATACATTGGCTATCGTCGTACTCCGGAGAAATTGCACAACACATTGGATGGTCCATTTTCTCCTGTTACCCTTCTGAAAATTAAAAATTTGGAGATAAAGCAACATTTTGGGGGAAAGGTCATAACTTTCAATTCCACAGCTCAACATTATCAAATTCTGTGAAGCATCAGTCTACACACCTGTAGTTAAATTCCTTGAGGGGTGTAGTTTCCAAAATGGGGTCATTTGTTGGGGGATTCTACTGTTTAGGCACATCAGGGGCACTGCAAATGCAACATGGCATCCGATATCTGTTCCAGCCAATTTTGGGCTTCAAACGTCAAATGGTGCTTCTTCCCTAGCAAGCTCTGCCGTGCCCCCAATCAGTAGTTTTCCACCAAATATGGGATATCAAAGTACTCAGGAGAAATTGCACATATTTTGAGATCCAATTTCTCCTATTACCCTTATGATAATGAAAAAAAAGCAACATTTTTGGGGGAAAATAATTTCATTTTTCCCTTCCTCATTGCTTTAATTACTGTGAAGCACCTAAATGATTAATAAACTTCTTGAATGTGGTTTTGAGCACTTTGAGGGGTGCAGTTTTTAAAATGGTGTAACTTCTGGGTATTTTCTGTCACATAGGTGCATCAAAGTCAATTCAAATATGATGTGGACCCTAAAAAAAATGGTTTTGTAAATGTTGTCGAAAAATGAGACATTGCTGATAAACTTTTAACCTTTCCAACTTCCAAACAAAAAAAAAATCTATGTTTAAAAAATTATGCTGATGTAAAGTAGACATGTGGTAAATGATATATATTATCTATTTTGTGCGATTTAACTTTCTGGTTTAAGGGCATAAAAATTAAAAGTTTGATAATTGCGAAATAAATGCAAAAAATGTCGACTTAAATTTACCAATACCATAAAGTACAATGTGTCGCGAAAAAAAAATCATAGAGTCACTGGGATAAGTTGACGTTATTACCACATAAAATGACACTGGTCAAAATTGGAAAAGTTGGCCAGGTCAGGAAGGTGAAAATAAGCTTTGGGGTAAAGGGGTTAAAATATTTGGAAACATGACACAATTCAAATTACATAACCATTACCAAAATTAAAGGGATGGTCCACTACTGGACAAGGTCTTCTTAACCACTTCGCGCCAGAGCCTGTTTTTGCCTTCGTGACCGGGCCAATTTTTTCAATTCTGACCACTGTCACTTTATGAAGTAATTACTCTGGAACGCTTCAACGTATTCCCCTGATTCTGAGATTGTTTTTTCATGACATATTGTACTTCATGATAGTGGTAAAATTTCTTCCATATAACTTGTGTTTATTTGTGAAAAAATCGGAAATTTGGCAAAAATTTAGAAAATTTTGCAATTTTCAAACTTTGAATTTTCATGCCCTTAAATCAGAGAGATATGTCACACAAAATAGTTAATAAATAACATTTCCCACATGTCTACTTTACATCAGCACAATTTTGGAACCAAAATTTTTTTTTGTTAGGGAGCTATAAGGGTTAAAAGTTGACCAGCGATTTCTCATTTTTCCAACAAAATTTACAAAAACATTTTTTTAGGGACCACATCATATTTGAAGTCACTATGAGGGGTCTTTATGACAGAAAATACCCAAAAGTGACACCATTCTAAAAACTGCACCCCTCAAGGTGCTCAAAACCACATTCAAGAACTTTATTAACCCTTCAGGTGCTTCACAGGAATTTTTGGAATGTGGAAAAAAAAAATAACATTTAACTTTTTTCACAAAAATGTTACTTTAGACCCAATTTTTTTTATTTTCACAGGGGTAACAGGAAAAAATGGACCCCAAATTTTTTTGTGCAATTTCTCTTGAGCGTGCTGATACCCCATATGTGAGGGAAAACCACTGTTTGGGCGCACTGCAGGGTTCGGAAGGGAAGGAGCGCCATTAGACTTTTTGAATGTAAAATTTGTCTGAATAATTAGCAGACGCCATGTTGCGTTTGGAGAGCTCCTGATGTGCCTAAACAGTGGAAACCCCCCACAAGTGACACCATTTTGGAAACTAGACCCCTTAGGGAACTTATCTAGATGTGTGGTGAGCACCTTGAACCCCAAGGTGCTTCACAGAAGTTTATAATATTGAGCTGTAAAAATAAAATTTTCACATTTTTCCCACAAAACCGTTTTTCATCCCTTAATTTTGCATTATCATAAGGGTAATAGGATAAATTGCACCATGAAATTTGTTGTGCAATTTCTCCTGAACACGCTGATACCCCATATGTGGAGGCAAATTACTGTTTGGGCGCATGGCAGGGTTTGAAAGGGAAGGAGCGCCATTTGACTTTTTGAATGTAAAATTTGTTTGAATAATTAGCAGACGCCATGTCGCATTTGGGGAGCCCCTAATGTGACTAAACAGTGGAAACCCCCCACAAGTGCCACCATTTTGGAAACTAGACCCCTTAGGGAACTTATCTAGATGTGTGGTGAGCACCTCGCACCCCCAGCTGCTTCACAGAAGTTTATAATATTGAGCCGTGAAAATAAAATTTTCACATTTTTCCCACAAAAAATCTTTTTCATTCTCTAATTTTGTATTATCATAAGGGTAACAGGATAAATTGCACCATGAAGTTTGTTGTGCAATTTCTCCTGAACACGCCGATACCCCATATGTGAGGGAAAACCACTGTTTGGGCGCACGGCAGGGTTTGAAAGGGAAGGAGCGCCATTTGACTTTTTGAATGTAAAATTTGTTTGAATAATTAGCGGACGCCATGTCACATTTGTGGAGCCCCTAATGTGTCTAAACAGCGGAAACCCCCCACAAGTGCCACCATTTTGGAAACTAGACCCCTTAGGGAACTTATCTAGATGTGTGGTGAGCACCTTGCACCCCCAGCTGCTTCACAGAAGTTTATAATATTGAGCCGTGAAAATAAAATTTTCACATTTTTCCCATAAAAAATGTTTTTCATCCCCTAATTTTGCATTATCATAAGGATAACCGGAGAAATTGCACCATGAAATTTGTTGTACAATTTCTCCTGAGTACGCCGATACCCCATATGTGGGGGAAAACCACTGCTTTGGTGTACGGCAGGGTTCGGAAGAGAAAGGAGCGCTATGTTGGCTGGGATAGGCAGCAGACACCATGTCACATTTGAAGAGTCGCTGACATGCCAAAACAGCAGAAACCTCCACAAATGACCCCATTTTGTAAACTACACCTCTCAAGGAATTCATCTAGGGAAGTAGTGAGTATTTTTTAATTTTTAAATTTATACCATTGGGCAGTGAAAAAATCATAATTATATTTTTACCACAAAAAAATGTTTTACCCTCAGATTTTACATTTTCACACAGGGCAATGGGTAAAAATGGTGCCGAAATGTGTCACACAATTTCTTCTAAAAGTGTCAATACCCCATATGTGGCTGTATCGTACCGCTTAGCCATACGGTGAGATCTGGGGGGGACGGAGTGCTATTTGACAATTGGAGAACAAATTATTGTAGAATAGGCATTTGGATTTGGGAGCACAAAATTTTCTGAATTTCTTTTGGGGGGCAAGGGTCATTTTGCTTTTCCAGAGCCTTTCTGCTACCAGTAACTTGGAAGTCCCTTATATTTTTAACAGATGACGGACCTGAGTGGGGACTAGTTTTTTTTGAGGACTGAGTTGAAGCTTTTATTGGGAACATTTTACGTAACATTTATCCGGCGCTCTAGGCTGAGCACTTACATCGGGGTTTCCATCTAAATTTCCAAGTGATGTAATTCAGATGAAACCCCTGCAGGATCCATTCACTGTAATGAGGCAGCAGAGTTACTCTGGACACCGTCTGGCCTCTGTGTAGCGGTGTCCTTTTTTTCAGAAGTGCACAAAACTGTGGCCAACCGCACTTTTATGCACGCCTAAAACAAATGACACCGTGGGATCCCAGGCTAGACGGCGTCCACAGTGGCCTATATCTGTCTCATTACAGGGAATCTTCCGTCATGGGTTCCGGCTGAATCATGTATTTCAGAGATTTACACGGAAACTCTGGTGTAAGTGCTCAGCGCAGAGCACAGGATAAATGTGGGCAGAGCCTTACTGGGATCTTTGGGGACATAATAAACAAATCAGTAGCAGGTGAAGAATTGGTTTTATTTATTTTTTACGCCGTTCCTAGTGTGATATAACTGATTAGATTACTTTATTCTTCGGGTCGGTGTGATTACAGAGATACCAGATTGATATCGGGTTTTTATGACTGACAGCTGTCACACACTAAAAGACGCTTTTTTTGCAAAATCTAGTTTTTGCATCACCATATTTTGAGAGCTATAATTTTTCCATATTTCGGCCGACAGAGTCATGTGACGGCTTGTTTTTTGCGGGACGAGTTGACATTTTTATTGGTACCATTTTTGGGGACGTGACATTTTTTGATCGCTTTCTATTCCGTTTTTTGGGAGGTAAAATTAACAAAAACAAACAATTCAGGAATTGTTTTTTGAGGTTTTTTTTTATGCCGTTCTGCGTGTGGTAAAAGTGATCAGGCAGCGTTATTCTTCGGGTCAGTACGTTTACAGCGATACTACACTTACTGTATTTTTTTTATGTTTTGGCGCTTTTACACAATAAAACTATTTTATAGAAAAAAATATTTTTTTTGCATTGCTTTATTCTGAGCGCTATAACTTTTTTATTTTTCGGCTGATGGAGCTGTATGGCGGCTTTTTTTTTGCGAAACAAGATGACGTTTTCAGTGGTACCATTTTTATTTCTATTTTGTTTTTTGATCGCATTTTTTTCCACTTTTTGTTTGGCAATATGATGAAAAAGCATATTTTTTTGCTCCGTTTTTTATTTATTTTTATTACGGTGTGCACAGAAGGAGTTAATTAGTGTGACAGTTTTATAGCTCGGGTTGTTTCGGACGCGGCGATACCAAATATGTGTACTTTTTTGGTTTTGTAAAAATATACGGATTTATTGGTTTAATATTTTATTTATTTATTTTTATTTATTTTGTGATTTTTTTATTAATAGTTTAAAATCTTTTTTTTTACGTTTTTTCACATTTTTTCTTAGTCCCTGTATGGGACATTAATTTTTATTTTTCTGATCTCTGATCTCATGTAATGTAATAGACATATATTACATTACATGAGATCTTCCCTGACTGTTTCAGTCAGAGTCTCCTGTCTGGCTACAGCTGCAGCTGAGCCAGACAGGACACCATATATGGCAGAGCTGGAGGCGGTCATGTGACCTCCAGCTGCCATAGCAACCCCAGGTCCTGGAAGGACTCGGAGGTCTTCGGAGAGGTAAGTTGACGACCCCCTCTCCTCCTGCTGTCTCCTATATGCCGCGATCACTATAGATCACAGCATATAGAAGACAGCTAAGGGTTAACATCACTGGGACCTGATCTAATCAGGTCCCGATGATGTTCCCTGTCAGAGCTAACGCTCTGCACCGGAATCGCAGCGCTTGCAGAACCCTGGGGGTCCTGAGCGCTGCGAGACCACCCACCGTTTTTAAACGTCGGCGCTGCACAGAGCCCGGCAAGCGCCGACGTTTATCTACAGTGGGCGGTCGGGAACCGGTTAATAGCTGCAGTCTTATGCATAAAATAAAAAAGTGCATATTTACCATGCTGTCTGGTGCCATTATTGCGAACTCTTGGCAGCCATGTGACATTGTTGTGTTACCTGACTGCTGCATCTGATCAGCTGAAATTGAGTGACTGCCGTGCTCCTCTCGTGACATAACAATGTCACCAGACCGTTGGAACTGACAGCAGTGAGGCTGCAAATAAAATGCAGGTTCAGAAGGTAAGTATGCACTTTTTTAATATTTTCTGCAGCAGACTGCAGTTATTAAGGAGGAGTTGTCTATTGGTGCACAACCTCTTTAATTTTCTATGCTTATTCCCCTGCACTCTGTGCAGACTTAGATGGTAAAAAAAGACTTCTGCTGCTAAATATCTAACATAACATTATAAACATAAGACCTTTCAAATTAGACCCATTTTAGAAATCTTAACAGTAATGTGCCCGACTTCAGAACCGGAATCTACCTACATATTTCAGCTCTCAGTTGTAATAGAACATTTTAGTGGATAGTTTGTCCACCATACCAACATAATCTCTCACCTTCTGGGACTTCTCTCCTTTCATTACTACATTTAATAGGTACCTGTGAAGAAACGGCACCAGGGGGGTCCCGCAGAATCCCGCTGTTGCCGCTTCTTGCAGTGGATCCACACCCCGCTACCCGCCTGTCGTAATACTATGCCAGACGGAGCAAGTGATATGGATCTACTCTTTGCACCAACGTGACGTTCCGCAACCCCCTTAATGACGTGTAAGGTCCGATTGGTACAGTTTTACACCGTTTCCTCCTGTCCACACGGGTACAGAGAGGCACCAGGGAGTGAGAAAAGGTGGTCCACTCAGTCACTGATGTGGCCCCACACTCACACCCTTGACAGGCTGAGACGCTCTTTCACTACTCCAGTGAAGCAGAGCCTTGTCGGCCTGGTAGAGGTGCCACCAGTCTCTATTTGATATAACAGACTTATATAGAGCTAGAAACCAGCACGGTAGCGTGTTTTTTGGATCGAACAACAGATGTAAGGTTCGGAGGTCGAGATAAAAGAACAGCCCAAGATTAAATTATATATTTAGTCGCCATAAGGGCTCACTAAACAATCTACTATATAAACAAGGGTTATACATATACAGTGGTCAGAGTTACAAATACTAAAGCATGGTACAACAAGTATAAGCAGATCTTAGAGTCAGTTACCAGTTTAGATGGAAAGCATGGCATGTGGGGGAAGGGCTACCACATGGGGAGGATGTAGGCCCTTACTCGGTTGCTGGACTTGTCCCACACGTCTTGATGTCGCGAGCTCCCCAGGAACAAAGACAGTGGGAGGAGACCTGCAGGAGTTTTTAAACTCTCTGGGTCACTCTCAGGGCTGGATCTAACTCTCCATCCCTTGGTCTAAGCTTGCTACCATCTCCCGAAACCAAAATAGGCTACAAATCCTTACTGGATGCCCCTAGGGAGCCGGTTCTGGAGTCATCGGATCCAGCTAGGCCCCTGCTATGTTTGGAGACCAAGCACATTGGTCCTACGAGTTTTCAAAAGGCTGGGACGGGTATCTCTTCGTCCTTACACGCTAGACTGGGCTGGGATGCAGTCTGGCATTTGCTATCTTCCCCTGAGCTAGAAAATCCATTTTTTGAAGAGCTGGGACATATCGTTCTCCCACAACTCGGTATTGAAATGTAGTACCTTACACAATAGAGCACATGTTGTGGACAAAGGAAGGGACATCCAGTCATCATCTGCAGCTGCCGGGGGGGGGGGGGGGGGGATTTTGTAACCCCCCTTTGCTCCTCCGCCCACTCCCTTCGGCTTGCTGCAAAGGTATTCAAAAGAGTCGGATTACACCGTGCAAGGAGATCTCTCTAAAACCGGCCAAACAGGTCACAGTGATTGACATGGGTTATCTTGCATTTTCTTCACAGTATCTAAGATATGTAAACTCTTGGATCATAAGACTATGCTCCCACAATGAGTATTTGGTGATTTTTTTGATGTTGTAGATTTTCTGCAGCATTTCTGCACCTATTGCGTTTGGGTTATTTGAAATTTTGAGTGCATTTTTATAGCGTTGTTGTCAATGTTGTTTTTGTCACTTTTTTGCATGTCATGCCTTAAATAAAGCTGCTTTGTTTTTGATACTTCCTGGTATTTGGCGTTAACAAAACATTATTTATACAGTCACGGGCGGACTACGCATGTGTGGATTCAACAGCAGAAATGCACTAAAAACGCATATGTTATTTACCTGCAGATTTTCCCATTCTAATGTAATTCTATGAGGGAAATTCTTACATAAAACTTAGTATATCTGCAAAAGATATTGACCCATTGTGGATTTGAAACACACACCACAGGGTCAG
Source organism: Phyllobates terribilis (assembly GCF_046119375.1). NCBI lineage: Eukaryota > Metazoa > Chordata > Amphibia > Anura > Dendrobatidae > Phyllobates > Phyllobates terribilis. Next base: position 479,250,991 of record NW_027362764.1, on the reverse strand, counting down.
TTTATACAACATTAAATAAAAGCAAAATGGGCATGAGATTTGTATAAATCCCATCCATCTTGCAGGAACTGTGAAGTGCGCTTTTTACACAGCAAAAATACGCAACAACAAAAACTCACAGTGGAAACTTAAACTAGGAATGCTTAACCTAAGAATACAACATTTACAAATAATTCTGGAAATTCTGGACACTAATTGCAGAAAATTTATGGGGGTTGTCCATTATGGACAATCCATTTTTGTTAAAAGGTCCCCTTACAATAAATGTTACAGAAGCTGACTTTCTGATCAATTTTCTTACTCCTCCACAGCAGATGAAAATGACCATTAATTCTCCAAAGGCACATGTCTCAGTTTTGGCTCATAATTCAGAATGTAATAAAAGGGTGTTCTTTAATTATTTTTTTCAATATGATTTTTCTAAGTAGATGTCCACAACTTCATCAGATATTCCATAGCCTTCTATAAAGGAGTTTTCTTTCACTTTGCAATTACATACGGTATCTGATAATCCCTGACAAAATTTTGTTGGCTTGGCTGAGGGAACTTGGCATTTCTTTAAATTTGTCTACATTGAACTTCATCTGCTACAAAGCAGTATGTCAATATTTCTTTGCAGAAAAATACAAAGTGTCAAGCATCTCTTTATAACTTTGTGTTTCACAAATGGCAAACACTTAGATCATTTTGAACAGGCTTTGAAATGTTTTAATACGCAACAAGAAAAATGCCCACAAAAAACGCATTTCAATCATTATGGATATCTCACAAATACATGAACTGAATGTACAGTATAATGTAAGTGCACCATAAGATTACATTATTTGTCTAATTATTCTTATGTTCATTTCAATACCAACTTCTCAAGAAAAAAAAACTACAATAAAATCTGATTAAAATGACTACCCAAAATTACAGTTATATAAGGACTTCCTGGAATCGGACTATAAGTCTCCTTGCACAACTTGTAACTCTCCACATTGAGAAACTATACCCAGAAGTGTACATAGAAATCATGGGGCCCCATAGCAGAAGTTTTATTTGGACCACCCCTCCAACAACCAAGAAATAATTAATATTTGGCAGGGTTCACAGAAGAGCATATCTCACAACTTTGCAGTCCTCACAAAGTAATTTTCCTCCTACTTTACCCCTAGATTCCCCTTTCTTTGCATCCATAAAGTATGAGGACAACAAAAGTGCCCCCCCAAACACAGTATGATACCCCATGGTGAATTCCCCCACCGTACACTCTACACGCACAGTATGATGACCCTAATGTACCCCACCTCAACTCACCCGGCAAAGTATGGTGACCCCAACACAGTATGACCCCCCAACTGTGACCCCCACACAGTTCTCCATGCAGTATAATTTGTCTACATACAGTATAATGGCCCCACACCTCATCAGACTGTATGGTGGTCCCCACTAGCCCTCCAAACAGGATGATAGACTCCACACAAACCTTCACACTATATAATTGCTTGCATACAATATACTGGCCCCGACATAGCTCTCGATAAAGTATAAAGACTCCCACATAGCCCTCCAAATACTATAATGGCCCCCACATAACCCTCTATAAAGTATAATGGGCCCCATAGTCCTTCATATAGAATACTGCACTCCATAGTCCCCATACAGAATACTGCAGCCCATAGTCCTCCAAATAATATAATGCACTTCCCATAGTCCTCAATATGGCATAATGCACTCCCAATAGTTCTCCATATAGTATAATGCACCCAATAGTCCTGCATACAGTATAATGTGTAGCAAAAATCAATCTAAATAGAGGTAACCAAACCCTTGTGTAAACATAAATCCTCTAAAACGTATACATTTTATAAACATACTATTAAAAATACCAGACCTATGTGATCAAAAGGTAAAAATCATGTCAATCTATGATGATCATACTACAACACCAGTGTCCCCATGGGACTACATAGATATGATAATCTCCTTAACTTGTCCTGTCTGTAGCCTGTGCTGATACTGCCTATCATGGGGGTTGGCACCATAGATAGCGAGTTTGGCGTCCCCGTTCCTTGGCGGCTGTCCCTTACTATCCCTGTCTTGCACTGATGAGGTGAGCTATATACAGGAAATGTGTGACTGCCTACTCTAATACATATGTAACACTAAACTAGTGCATAACAATAAACATATCCTGACAATAAAACTTATCTCTTATTCTGGAAACCGCCTCGACACGTTTCCTCGTCCTGTCGGTTCATCAGGAGGCAGCCGAGGAACAGGGGCGCCAAACTCGCTATCTAGGATGCCAACCCCCACGATAGGCAGCTTCAGAACAGGCTACATACAGGACAAGTTAAGGGGATTATCATATACTAGATGGTGGCCCGATTCTAATGCATCGGGTATTCTAGAATAGGTATGCGGCCGACCGGGTGCAGTCAGCAAAGCGGTGTTTAAATTTGGCGGCAATATCGATGATTGGTCGCGGGCGGCGGCCGCGACCAATCAGCGAGCCGTGTTAGTGAGGACTGGAGAGCGTGTTTAAATTTAGCACCAAAATCGCTGATTAGTCACGATCAATCAGCAGAGCGGTGTTTAAATTTGGCGCCAATACTGCTGACTGGTCGCGGCCGCCGACCGCGACCAATCAGCAGAGCGATGCAGAGCGGGGTTTAAATTTGGCGCCAAAATCGCTGATTGGTCGCCGGCCGCGACCAAACAGCAGAGCGTTGTTTAAATTTGGCGCCAAAATCGCTGATTGGTCGAGGCCGGCGACCGCGACCAATCAGCAGAGCGTTGTTTAAATTTGGCGCCAATCTGGCTGATTGGTCACAGATGGCGGCCGCGACCAAGCAGCAGTGCGGTGTTTAAATTTGGCACCAAAATCGCTGATTAGTCGCGATCGCGACCAATCAGCAAAGCGGTGTTTAAATTTGGCACAAAAAGCGCAGATTGGTCACGGCCGGTGGTTGCGACCAATCAGCATAGTGAGGTTTAAATTTGGCGCCAATACTGCTGATTGGTCACGGCCGACAACCGCGACCAATCAGCAGAGCATTGTTTAAATTTGGCATAAAAAACGCAGATTGGTCACGGCCGGTGGTTGCGACCAATCAGCAGAGTGAGGTTTAAATTTGGCGCCAATCTCGTTGATTGGTCGCGGCTGGAGTCCGCAACCAATCATCAGAGCGTTGTTTAAATTTGGCGCCAATCTCGCTGATTGGACGCGTCCGGCGTCCGCGTCCAATCAGCACAGCAGTGTTTAAATGTGGCGGCAAGATCGGTGATTGGTCGCGGCCGCTATTTAAATGTGGCGCCCAAATCGGTGATTGGTTGCGGGCAGCGGCCGCGACCAATCAGCAGAGCGGTGTTTAACTTTAGCGCCAAGATCACTGATTGGTCGGGTGTGGAGAGCGCGACCAATCAGCGAATCGTATTGGTGAGGAGCGGAATCGTATTAGTGAGGACCGGGGAGCGCCGCTGCCTGTGCGGCTACTTCCGCTGCGAGAACCCGGGACATGAGCGGGCGCTCGGAGCAGAAGTATCCCGACCCGCAGCGCCGCTCCCCGGTCCTCCCTTCACGCCCTAGCAGCTGATGTCCCCACAGTATCCGCATGGTGTTACAAAGGTCCGGACATTTGTGTTAAAAATCGCTGATTGGTCGCTGGTGCTGCTCGCGACCAATCACCGATTTGGGCGCCAAATTTAAATATCGGCCGCGACCAATCACCGATCTTGGCGGCAAATTCAAACACCGCTGTGCGCGACCAATCACCTATTTTGGCGGCACATTTAAATAGCGTCCGCGACCAATCAGTACAGCTGTGTTTAAATGTGGAGCCAAGATCGGTGATTGGTCGCGGCCGATATTTAAATTTGGCGCCCAAATTGGTGATTGGTCGCGAGCAGCGCAAGCGACCAATCAGCGATTTTTAACACAAATGTCCCGGACCTTTGTAACACCATGTGGGTACTGTGGGGACATCAGCAGCTAGGGTGTGAATGGAGGACCGGGGAGCGGCGCTGCGGGTCGGGATGCTTCTGCTGCGAGCGCCCGCTCATGTCCCGGGTTCTCGCAGCGGAAGTATCCTCACAGGCAGCGGCGCTGACATCCATGCGGCTAGGGAGTGAAGGGAGGACCGGGGAGCGGCGCTGACATCCAATTGGTCGCGGCCGCTATTTAAATGTGCCGCACAAATCGGTGATTGGTCGCCGACTTGGCCCGCGACCAATCACTGATCTTGCGGCGAAAGTTAAACACTACTGTGCTGATTGGTCGCGGACGCTGCCCGCGACCAATCACCGATTTGGGCGCCAAATTTAAATATCGGCCGCGACCAATCACCGATCTTGGCTCCACATTTAAACACCGCAGTGCTGATTGGTCGCCGACGCTGGCCGCGACCAATCACCGATTTTGGCGCCACATTTAAATAGCGTCCGCGACCAATCCGCACAGCGGTGTTTAAATGTGGGGCCAAGATCGGTGATTGGTCGCGGCCGATATTTAAATGTGGCGCCCAAATCGGTGATTGGTCGCGGGCAGCGTCCACGACCAATCAGCACCGTAGTGTTTAACTTTTGCGGCAAGATCCGTGATTGGTCGTGGTCCAAGACCGCGACCAATCACCGATTTGTGCGGCACTTTTAAATAGCGTCCACGAGCAATTGGATGTCAGCGCCGCTCCCCGGTCCTCCCTTCACACCCTAGCCGCATGGATGTCAGCGGCGCTGCCTGTGCGGATACTTCCGCTGCGAGAACCCGGGACATGAGCGGGCGCTCGGAGCAGAAGTTTCCTGACCCGCAGCGCCGCTGCCCGGTCCTCCCTTCACAGCCTAGCCGCATGGATGTCAGCGGCGCTGCCTGTGCGGATACTTCCGCTGCGAGAACCCGGGACATGAGCGGGCGCTCGGAGCAGAAGTATCCAGACCCGCAGCGCTGCTACCCGGTCCTCCCTTCACACCCTAGCTGTTGATGTCCCCATAGTACCCGCATGGTGTTACAAAGGTCCGGAAATTTGTGTTAAAAATCGCTGATTGGTCGCTGGCGCTGCCCGCGACCAATCACCGATTTGGGCGCCAAATTTAAATATCGGCCGCGACCAATCACCGATCTTGGCTCCACATTTAAACACCGCTGTGCTGATTGGTCGCGGCCGATATTTAAATATGGCGCCCAAATCGGTGATTGGTCGCGGCGCTCATCTCCCCACTGCATCGCCGCTCAGCTCCGTCCCGCAGATGAGCCGCTAACGGCCGCCATCTGTTTTTAGAAATTCCCCGGCGCTGATTGGCCGCTGCCGGACCAATGAGCGACGCGGGATTTCCTGGACAGACAGACAGACAGACAGGATAAGACAATTATATATATAGATAGTACGTTTGTGTCCATGTATTTATGTATTGCGTTGACTCTATGTAGTCCCATGGGGGCACTGGTTTTGTAGTATGATCATCATAGAGTGACATGATTTTTACCTTTTGATCACATAGGTCTGGTATTTTTAATAGTATCTTAAGAAAATGTATAAGTTTTAGAGGATTTATGTTTACACTGCAGTATAATGCACCCCATAGTCCAGCATACAGTATAATGCACCCCCATAGTCCTCCATACAGTATAATGCACCCCATAGTCCTCAACATAGTATAATGCACTTTCCATAGTCTTCCAAATAGGATAATGCACCCCATAGTCCTCCATATAATATAATGCACTCCTCATGGTCCTCCATACAGTATACTGCACCTCATATTACTCCATATAGTATAATGAACCCAATAGTCCTCCTTATAGTATAATTCACACCCCATAGTCCTCCATATAGAATAATGCATCTCATAGTCCTCCAAATAGGATAATGAACCCCATAGTCATCCTAATAGTATAATGCACCCCATAGTCCTCCATATAGTATAATGCACTTCCCATAGTCTTCCATATAGTGTAATGCACTCTCCATAGTCCTCCAAATAGTATAATGCAAATAGTTCTCCATATAGTATAATTCACACCCCATAGTCCTCCATATAGTATAATGCATCTCACAGTCCTCCAAATAGGATAATGAACCCCATAGTCATCCAAATAGTATAATGCACCCCATAGTCCTCCATATAGTATAATGCACTCTCCATAGTCCTCCATACAGTATTATGCACATTATAGTCCTCCATACAGTATTATGGCCACCACAATGTACTCACTGATTAAAAAAAAAAAAAATACAATACTCACCTCTCCACCTCGTTCCCCCGCTGCTGTGGGCTCTGTAGCCTGCATTCTGAAGCGCCACACATCTCAGTGCAGGGGCATGTAATGGGGAATGTTGGGAGAGGGAGCGTTAGCTGATGCTTCCTTTCTCATCATTGCTTTCAACTGTATCGGCATCCAGGATGCCGATACAGTTGAACGTGCCCCCCTGGCTAATGGGCCCCATAGCATCCGCTGCCACCATTGGTGGTATGCCGCTGCTTAGACCACCTTATATATTAGGAATGTAAAAAAAAAATCTGTCACAGAAAATTTGGGTATAGATTAATCATGGTATTTTCAAAGAAGTGGCCTTATGGAGAGGTTTCATTGTAAAACTATGTTCATCTAGCCATTTCAGTTTGGCTTATTTGTGTAAAATGCTCCCATGGCATAAGCAGAATGCATTTATAGTGTCCTATCCGCATGATATATACCAGAATAATCAATATACTATATCATTTAAAATCACTATTTTTTTAGCAGCACTGAAAAAAAAAATCTTTACTTTTAGGTTAATATTTCGGTCCTTCAGGTCCTTTTTCACAACTGTACAATAAATGTTAAAATATACAATCTGGTTTAAATGTAAGCTATATAATATAAAAAAAAAAGAGGAAAAACAATATAAAAAATAATATACTGTAAATATATAAATAAAACTTAACTTAACATAAAAAGGTTATTCACTGCTAACATAGCTGGAATCCCTTAATTTCAAAAGCCAAGTAAACAACGGAATAATGAGTGTCACGGCGGTAACTCGCGTGCCTCCTCAGCGCCACCTTACTCACCGTGGTCACCGCGCGGTGTCTCATCGGATCAGGTTGGTTCGCTGAGGTTTGTTTCCTTCTGCACTTGTTGCTCTGTTAGGTGATTCCATCTGGCCTTAGGAGGGCATGGCTGGTCTCTGCAGGAATTTAACCCTGCTGTGTCCTGCAGAGAATTGGCTCCCTGGCCTATCCCATGTGAGTAGTATCAATAAAAGGCAGCTCCTCCTTCCACCACTTGCTCAAATGTTTGGTTCCTACTCATTTGTTATAATGCATGTGACTCGCCCCCTGGGCCGTGGGGCACTCGGATCCGGGCAATTAGGGAAACGGTGGGAGTAGTAGTGGCAACCCGGTTCCGTGGCTCAGGGTGGTCAGGCCAGTGGTAGTCCGTTATGTGCTATTGATAATGTCCGACTACGCCACCCGTGGATTTGCGGTCATTAGGTACCGCCGCTGCAAGGCAGACCGCTGGGGCTGATGAGGTGTGCAGCTGAGATGGTGTGACTCCCCACGGGAAGAGTGCAGCCCCAGGGCAGTGTAGTGGATGGTGGGAGTGATGGTGGTGAGAGTCCCAGTACCGGTAGTGCTGGAGGCGTGAAGGAGCACACAGACAATAGGTTGCAGTCCAGGGTCTTTACTGAAACAGGTAAACTGACCCATAAACAGTCCCAGCTAGGAGGGGACCTGGATGTCTGAGAGCAACGGGGAAATTGGCCCTGGTCAGGGTGAGGGTGTAGGCCTACCGTGCTTTCTGCGCTCCTTCTGGCTATCTCCTCGTTATAGGGTAACAGCCCACGTTTCCAAGCTTTCCGTGTATTCTCGCCTGTATGGCCTGCGACGTGGGTTCCTTTCTGCTCCCAGCCTTGTACGGCTTTACTGGTCCCTTCGGTTGTGGCAGGGCCTCCAGGCTTCTTAGGCCAAGGAATATACAGTCCCTTGCGGACTGGTTCTCTGCTGGAGGATGTAGAATCCTCCCAGCCTCAGACACCAAAGTCTGGTAAAGTCAGTCTTTTATCTGCCAAGACAGGCTTGCTTCGCCTCTTGTCTCTGGCTTGTGGCTCTCCTCCTGCCACACTTCCTCTTAGGTGCAGTGCAACTGTCTGTCCCTGCTCCGCTCTGGGACAAGTCTCAGTGCTGAGACAGGCCATCAAGTTCTCTCTAACCCTGCCCCCAGTACCAGCTTTTATAGGGGCAGCCTGCTCCCCCTACTGGCCTGAGACAGGAGGCATTGCATGCTAATGTTCCCCTGACTAGAGAACCTCCCCCTTGCTCTCAGACACAGCTTTAATTACACTTGTGGCATCCAGGCCAGGGTGACACATTATTCCCCCCTAGTGAAATTTAGTACTCCGGGACTAAACAGTAAACAAAGACAATATGCATAACTATAAAACATTAATAAACAGACGACGCACAAATTGAGTTCTTAAGGTCACAGTGTGGCCTGTGACCGGGTGTCCATATCACCAACACAACGGGGAGCCTTAACCAGGTGGGGGTCTGTCCTACCCCAAGTCCTTCACAGTCTTAGTTCATTCCTGGGTTAGGCTCCGAATGCAGTCCATACAAGGTCCTGATTATAAAAAGTCCATAACCTGTGAGTCCGTTTGGTAACTGCAAGAAACTGAAACACAGAATTACCAAACAAGCATGTAACTTGGCAAACAATTCAACATTTGGCAACAGGGTTATTTACAATCTTAGCGCGCTCTATATTCTCCAGCGAGCGGGTATCTGTCCCTTTGTGCTCCTGGTTGACCTACGTAGCCCACTGTCTGGTGGTGGACCAACCTGGCTTTCCCCACTAGCGTTAGGGGTACAGCTACCAGCTGGGTGTACAGGTATGGCAGGCAGCTGTCTGCGGGTTCTTTGGCTTACCGCAGGCATGGCAGGCTCACTGTCAGCAGAGGGTTGACTCTCCTGGGCTGCTGGTACAGGCTCTTCTGCCTCTGGAACTGCTTGCTCCTCTTCACCTTCCGGCTCTGGTGTTGGTTGTTGCTGTGCCGGTTGCAGGAAATGCAGGACAGGTACCACTATGGCATCATTTATGCGAGTCCAGGACTGAGGGAACTCTCCGAGAACGGTGCTGATCATTTCTTCCTTGTGATCTGCGGGTTCAAGGTCACTCTGATCTTCTTCTGCACTACGGAGTTGCTCGGGGAATCTTTTGAGGTGGTCTCTGGAGACGACACAAGTGGTTTCTCCTCCGTCCTTGGTGATTACGCACACCTTTGGGTTGTCGTGGTCAGACTGCAGTACGGTGTAGGGTTCCCTTTCCCACTGGTCGTCCAACTTATTTAGCCTTCTTTTTCGCTTTAGGACTTGCTCACCAGGTTCTAGGGGACCAGCAGGGGCGTGTTGATTGAAGAGTTTTTCTTGCCTCTCTCCCACCTGGGCCAGGCTCTTCTACACACTCTCCTGTACCTTCTTGTACTGCAGTTGCCTTTCCGTATCCCAGTCCGCATCCGGGGAGGTGTCCTCAGGTGTTAGGACTCCCATCTCCAGGTCTACGGGCAGCTTACCTGGTCTAGCTCGCATCAGGTAAGCCGGGGTGCAGTTTGTAGCATTCACCGGGATATTGTTGTATAGGTCTATTAGGTCCGGCAGTTTTTCTGGCCACAGGCTGCGTTCCTCCAGGGGTAACGTCTTCAGGAGATCAATGACTATATTGTTCATCTTCTCACACATCCCGTTGGTTTGGGGGTGGTAAGGCGTTGTCCGAATCTTCTTACAGCCATAGAGGTTGCAGAACTCCTGGAAGACTTCAGCTTCAAACGCTGGACCCTGGTCTGTCAGGACCTGTTCCGGATACCCGTGTGGACGGCAGAAGTATTGCTGGAAGACTCTGGCCGCTGTTTGGGCTGTCAAGTCCTTTACCGGGACCACCACTAGAAAACGGGAATAGTGGTCCACGATTGTCAGGGCATAGATGTATCCTGACCGGCTTGGAGCCAATTTGACGTGGTCCAGAGCTACCAGCTCAAGAGGCTGCGTGGTGACGATGGGCCTCAAGGGTGTCTTCTGGCTGGTGCGGTCCTTCCTCCTCAGGTGACAAGGGCCACAGTCTCTGCACCACTTTTCTACAGCTCCTCTCATGCCGACCCAAAAGAACCTTCCTCTTAGTAGGAACTCCAGTTTCTTCCAACCGAAGTGTCCCGCTCTGTCATGGTAAGCCCCCAGGACCATAGTTGCATCCCGCCTTGGGACCACGACTTGCCAGGTCAGCTCGTGCGTCCGGTGGTTGACCATCCTTCTGCACAACTTGCCTTCGTAGAGGAACAGCTTGCTCTTCTCTTTCCATAGCTGCTTGGCTTCCTCTGGAGCATCCGGATCTATGCGGGCATCTTCCTGGGTCAGCAGATCTTTCACCAGGCGGACAGCAGGGTCACTATCTTGGGTCTCGGCCCAGCTGTGGTGAGGTAGGGGGTTGATCATCACAGTTGTTAGATCCTCCTCCTTCACGCGGTGAGAGTATTGAGCGGCTCCATACCGGTGAAACGCGGGGAGTTCTACCTCCTCCAGCTCTTTTGGGTCTTCGTCACCTTCAGGTAAGTGAGGCATCCTTGATAGGGCGTCCGCGTTGGCATTGGTTTTGCCTGCCCGGTACTTGATCACGAAGTCATAGTTGGAGAGACGGGCCATCCACCGCTGTTCCAGGGCACCCAGTCTTGCATTGTCCAGGTGTGTCAACGGGTTGTTGTCCGTGTACACGGTGAACTTTGCGGAGGCCAGGTAATGCTTGAAGCGTTCCGTCACAGCCCACACCACCACCAATAATTCTAGCTTGAAGGAGCTGTAATTTTCCGGGTTCCTCACGGTGGGCCTCAGCTTCCGGCTGGCGTATGCGATCACCCGTTCTCTGCCCTGTTGGTTTTGGGACAGTACGGCTCCCAGTCCCACATTACTGGCGTCTGTGTGGAGAATGAAAGGCTGGCCATAATCAGGGTAGGCCAGGATCTCATCCCCCGTGAGGGCCATCTTTAGCTGGCGGAAGGACTCCTCTTCCGGTTTATCCCACTTGAAGGGTGGCTTTTGACTTCTGGACTTAGACTGTCCGATCAGGAGGTCCTGCATTGGAGCTGCCATCTTGGTAAACCCGGGGATGAATCTTCGGTAGTAGCCTACCAACCCGAGAAACTGTCTCACCTCTTTGATGTTCGAGGGGCTTGGCCAGCTCTCGATTGCCGTGACCTTGTCAGGGTCGGGGGCCACTCCTTCCGCGCTTACCACGTGCCCTAGGTACTGGATCTTTGGTTTCAACAGGTGACACTTCGATGGTTTCACCTTCAGGCCGTAGCCTGCCAGGGCTTCGAACACCTCGGCCAGGTGCTTTAGATGGTCCTCGTAGGTTTTCGAATAGACGATCACGTCGTCCAGGTAAAGGAGGACCGTCTCGAAGTTTCGGTGCCCTAGACAGCATTCCATCAGCTGCTGGAAGGTCCCTGGTGCGTTGCAGAGCCCGAAGGGCATACAGTTGAACTCACTCAGTCCCATCGGGGTGGTGAAGGCGGTCTTCTCCTTGTCAGCCTCTGCCACAGGAACCTGCCAGTACCCGCTAGTAAGGTCCAAAGTAGAAAAGAAGTTAGCAGATTTTAGTGCGGCTAAAGACTCCACTATTCTAGGCAGCGGATATGCGTCTTTGTGGGTGATACGGTTGATTTGTCTATAGTCCACGCACATTCTCATGGTGCCGTCCTTCTTTTTCACCAGAACCAAGGGGGCTGCCCAGGGGCTACAGCTATCTCTAATGACCCCAGCTTCCTTCATTTCTCTTAGCATGCCCTTTGCGTTCTGATAATGTGCAGGGGGTACAGGTCGGTGTCTTTCTTTTATCGGTGGGTGGCTCCCTGTGGGGATGTGGTGTTCTATCCTTTTTACTCTGCCGAAGTCTAGCGGGTGCTTACTAAAGACTCTATCGTACTCCTGTACCACCCGGTAGACTCCTTGTTTTTGGTGCAGGGGAGCGGAGTCAGCACCCACATGGAGTTTCAGGCACCAGTCCTCCTTTTGTTTATGGGAGCCATTACCCTCCGCCTGGGGAGATGGAAGCAAGGGTTCCACGGCCCTGATAGCTTTGTGTTCGACAACAAACAGTTTGGCGAGTGTAGCGTACCTGGGTAAGTGTACTTCCCTCTCCCCAATGTTGAGGATGCAGACGGGCACCCTCCCATGACGGACATCAACCACCCCCCGGGCTGTCAAAATGGTGGGCCTGCTGTCTGAGTACACGGGTTCTACCATGGCTTGGTAGTCTCTACCTCTCAACCCGATTGCAGTCCGACACCAGATCATCATTTCACTTTTGGGAGGCATGGAAATGGGGAATGGGTCACTCAGTCTTACGCTACCGATCTCACCACTAGACAGTTCTACCTGCTGCCGTCTCATCAGGGCTTTTATCTCCTTGTTGAGGACTCTCTGTTGGCTGGAACTAGCATTCACTGCCACCTGTTGTAAGATTACAATTACCTCTGAAAGACAATTTTCAATTACATTAGTACCCACAGTTATTTTAGGGTGACTTTCACGACGGTCAATGTCCACAATAATCACTCCCTGTGCCGGCAGTTCAACTTTACCAATTTTTATGGTCATCTCCTTGAACCCCATCTGCGGCACGGGTAAGCCATTACTGGCGATGATGCTCAAGTTACTGTCTCGATACCGTGTGATATCAGCATCAGTCCAATACTGCTTAAAAAGTACATAAGGGATAGTGGTTACTTGCGACCCAGTATCCAGCAAGGCGCTCATGGGGATACCGTCCAGCACCACGGGTAAAACCGGGCGCCCCCCAACGTACTTATCACGCCAATTATAAGGGCCTGGTGATCTTATGCCTGGGGGTTGGCCCTCTGCCCCAGGTTGGACCCATTTAAATTACAGTACCTGGAAATGTGTCCGGGCTGGTTGCATCGACGGCAAATGGGCTGTCCATCCTCTGCGTAGCGGTCTGTGGGCCTCCCTCGGAACGACGGGATCCTCCTCTGTCGACGCCACGGGACATCCTCCGGACTTGAAGCCAGCTCGATGGGTCTTGACGGGTCCACTTGCAACGCCTGGACGGTCCTGGTCAACACCGCGACGCTCTTGGTCAGCTCCTGGACTTGGTGGTGCAGGTCTTTCGACGGGGCTTGGTTCAGGGCCTGTGCATCAGCCCCCACGGGGTCCATAGAGGAGGGCGCCGCCTCCTGGTGGTAGGTGAGAGCAGGGCACCAGGGGTTTATAGCGCCACTGGTTGCAGATTCACGGAGCACCCTTATGGCCCTGTCCTTAAATTGGGCAAAGGTCAGGTCGGGGTTCTGAAAGAACATGAGGCGCAGCTGGGCCCTGTGGGCGCTGGACAGCAGACCTTCTATGAATTGTTCTGTTAGCAGTTTGTCCGTTTCCTGCACACTGCCAGGGTCAGTTTGTTGGATAGCCCTCAAGGCTTCCTGCAGATTTAGGGCATAGTCTCTGATGCTGTCCTGTGCCCGCTGCTTACACCCATAGAACCTCATTTTAATTTCAGCGGAGGTACGTGTGTCAAAGGTACCCCGCAGCCGGGCCAGAATACCCTTCACAGTTCTTTTCTCCTTAGTGGGCCATGATTTTACCTCCCTCTGGGCTGCGCCAGTTAACTGCCCTGTTAATATGCTGACCTTCTGTTCCTCTGTCAGGGGGTAAACGTGGAACAAACTGTATAGCCTTTCCTTGAAGTCCGTTAGCGCATGGGGCTCCCCTCAGTATTTGGGCAGCCAGGCCGCTCCAGGGATGTAGGGCAGGGAAAAGGGCATCACCGCTGCTGCAGCTGCGTTGGTGGTAGTGGGCGCCTCTGTGTCCGACATCTTCCTCCCCCCTAGTTAAGCGTGGCCTACCTTCCGACGATCCTCTTCTGTAGGCCGCGGCTAAGCTGCTGCTGCTCTGGACGAGGACCTTGCGTCGCGTCCTGATGACGTCAGCGTCGCTCTCTCTCCCTTCCAGGACCTTGCGCAGCGTCGGTGCGTGGGGCGGAGCTTCGGATCTCACGCGGTTTTCACGTCCACGCCCCTCTTCTTCCCGCGCGGCATCCTGAAGATGGCGTCCGATGGCGGGAAACAGCTGCGGATGGCGGGAAGACGGCAGAAGACGGCGGGAAACGGTCCAAGATAGCGTCTGATGGCGGGAATCGGCTCCGGATGGCGGGAAACGACTCCAGACGGCGGGAAACTTCGCCACAGGTAAGTTACAAAAGTCTTTTTCAGGCACGCAGTACCCGGTGGTTGCGGGCACGAAATCCTGCCGACTACGCCAAAGCTGACTCGCCCCCTGGGCCGTGGGGCACTCGGATCCGGGCAATTAGGGAAACGGTGGGAGTAGTAGTGGCAACCCGGTTCCGTGGCTCAGGGTGGTCAGGCCAGTGGTAGTCCGTTATGTGCTATTGATAATGTCCGACTACGCCACCCGTGGATTTGCGGTCATTAGGTACCGCCGCTGCAAGGCAGACTGCTGGGGCTGATGAGGTGTGCAGCTGAGATGGTGTGACTCCCCACGGGAAGAGTGCAGCCCCAGGGCAGTGTAGTGGATGGTGGGAGTGATGGTGGTGAGAGTCCCAGTACCGGTAGTGCTGGAGGCGCGAAGGAGCACACAGACAATAGGTTGCAGTCCAGGGTCTTTACTGAAACAGGTAAACTGACCCATAAACAGTCCCAGCTAGGAGGGGACCTGGATGTCTGAGGGAAATTGGCCCTGGTCAGGGTGAGGGTGTAGGCCTACCGTGCTTTCTGCGCTCCTTCTGGCTATCTCCTCGTTATAGGGTAACAGCCCACGTTTCCAAGCTTTCCGTGTATTCTCGCCTGTATGGCCTGCGACGTGGTTCCTTTCTGCTCCCAGCCTTGTACGGCTTTACTGGTCCCTTCGGTTGTGGCAGGGCCTCCAGGCTTCTTAGGCCAAGGAATATACAGTCCCTTGCGGACTGGTTCTCTGCTGGAGGATGTAGAATCCTCCCAGCCTCAGACACCAAAGTCTGGTAAAGTCAGTCTTTTATCTGCCAAGACAGGCTTGCTTCGCCTCTTGTCTCTGGCTTGTGGCTCTCCTCCTGCCACACTTCCTCTTAGGAGCAGTGCAACTGTCTGTCCCTGCTCTGCTCTGGGACAAGTCTCAGTGCTGAGACAGGCCATCAAGTTCTCTCTAACCCTGCCCTCAGTACCAGCTTTTATAGGGGCAGCCTGCTCCCCCTACTGGCCTGAGACAGGAGGCATTGCATGCTAATGTTCCCCTGACTAGAGAACCTCCCCCTTGCTCTCAGACACAGCTTTAATTACACTTGTGGCATCCAGGCCAGGGTGACACACATGCATATCTCTGTATTTCGCTTCCCCGTTAAAACCCGGCTTATTTTCCCATCCAACTTGACTTCCCTGACCTCGGCTATATCTACTGATCCTGTGCTGCCTGCTACGACAGTCTGACTGCATTTTGTTTTTGCCCCTCTGTACTGCGTACCCAAGCCTCTAACCCTCCGGTCAGCTGCTGCTGTCCCAGGGACTGCCCTGGAGTGCTACCTGGTGACCACCAGTGGTCAAGCCTAACCTTACCACCAGAGGCTTTAGTGAACACCATGTAGTAGCTTAGTCACACCCCTCCAGGGTAAGCATGGCCTGTGGCGCAGTGGATCCACACCCACCAGAGTTACAATGAGTAATATATACAGTAGTATCCTACTAAGTGGAGAGGCATCCCACAAAGAAACATAAATATAGCAATCACTCAAGAGGATGTGCAGAAGAGCTCAGGTCCTGCACGAGGGCATACAAAGTGGACTGGACTGAATTGCAGTCAGGCATTCTTTCTCTGAAACGCTGCAGTGTTTCAGAGAAAGCATAGATTGAGAAGACATCCCGGAACTATAGGAAAAGATATCACTAGTTGAATGATGCCCCCTTGTCATCTTTTCCCCCGGCCTGCTGTAGATGATTTATAGGTCTCTCCCGATGTACACACATGGGAGAGACCAATCAATCAACTGAAGTGATGCACGGAGAAGCCGCTGGGGGGGGCACACAGGACTTGTTTCTCTGCAATGCTGCAGCCTTTCAGAGAAAGATATACCTGACTGCAATCATGCAGCCTGGCTCTGATTCTTATCTAAACTAATGACAGGCTCCTTTTAAGGTTCAACATATATATTCATACAACAATTTATATGAATGCAACACTGTTAAAAAGCCTCTATTTGTAAGTAGCTCTTGCTCTGGTTCATAGTGGGGGTCTTGAATACGAGATCCTTCTACTTCACACAAGTGTCATCGGGCACTTATTATAAAAGCTTGAGAAAAGTAACTACTCACACTTGGAAGCCTTAACAGGACAGTGTCTGCTTTCTTTTCATTACAAGATGCAAGCACCAGTATTAACACTGACATGTCTTGTCTGGCTCCATTCCAGTTTCATGTTATGCAATGTTTCAGGGGGAAATGTTCTATCCCTCATGCATGCCCTGCCAAAAAACGTTACATCATGTGAGCATGAGGAAGAGAACAAGTCCCCATGAAATATCATGCGAGAGTGCACTGGAGAAAGACCTGGCACATCAATGGTAATACCGTTGCTTGCATGTTTCTGAGTTAAAGAAAGAAGATATTCTCTCGAAACAGCTGCGAAGTGGAACGTAGTCTCTATTCTCAAGCTTTTAGAATAAGTGTCCGATGACAACTGTGCATGTTGTGGACTGATAGAACAAGTTTGTGAAATCTTGGGAACAGGCCTGTTCTTAAGTGCAAATTATACTAGTCATTATTTGATAGAGCAACTAAATTGCGGACCCCTGTCTTTGACATCCATATGTCTTAAATGGGCACAGGTTGCTAAAAAATTTGTTAACCTTAAACTTGTGAAAATCAACACTTAACGCTAAATAAGTGCATCTTTCTCATCCATCACTACATAGATTTCCTCTATTTGATATAAAGTGATTATCCAATTGTTCTGCTTATAAGATATATGGCCATCTTGTTCACTACTATATCCATCCATGCTTAATGTTCATCTAATTCTGTGCTGACAGTGCATTAACAGTCCGTATACTATTGTTTGAAGACTGTAATATGCTTTTAATGCATTATACATGCAGCTGTAAAGAAAAGGGTTATAGACATTATTACAGTTTTATTACAGAAGAAAGGACAGCTTAGAATATTTAGCTACGCGAGAGTCCTCCAAGAAACACAGTACATTGGTTAATGCAGAGTTCAATCTAAAAATTATCTTAATGGGTCAAGAAACTGCGCTCTCGCATCAAGTGAAATAAAGGGCAGCAAGAATGCAGTATTCCACAAAGGCACATAAACTACTCGAATGAACAGATTTTACCAAATCATAAAATAAAATCAATGGCACATCTTTGAAGTTAGCAGCACTGTAATGTAATAATGGAGAAAAGAGCAAGCGCCTGTAGAGACAGAAATAATATTGACATTCTGCAGATAAAACTTGTTCCTTTATTCCTAAAGAAACAATGTATGCTTCTCGGCAGGCAATAAGAGAGGAAACAAACCTGAAATATAGGGCAATTGCTCTAATATACATAATGTCTTATTAATATCTGCACACAGAGAAGCTTACATTCAAGCCCCACTTTGAAGTCACTTCCCATTCCCCTAACATACAGAAATGTGCCTTCCCACGTCCATTGAAAGTGAAAATAGGATAATGGTTACCTTTAAGCAGTCTGTAATCTGTCTATGCCAAATGACAGATAAGGATGGCCACTGCATTCACGGTACAAAAAATTCCTTTATTCTTCCATCACCAATACAGGGGAAAAGAGCAATGTTTTGACCTAAAAACATAGACAGGCCTTATTCTAGCCATGGCTCCAAAAAGACCCTTCTACGGTATGTTTAAAGGTTGGATCGTTGCTCGTCTCCCATTTTTTTTGATGGAAGAATAAAAGGATTTGCTATACAGTGCCGTCAACAATACAGAGGAGATAAGCAATGTTTTAACCTCAAAACATATTTATAATTTTTTCATGCCAAAGCTTGAAAAAAATCAATGATTTGAAGTTGAAACGTTGTTCGTCTCCGCTATATTGGTGATAGGAAAAATGAAATTTTTTTATACCATGAATTTTGTCACCATCCTAATCTGTCGTTTGGATTTGATATTGGACAGGGGGTGGTCCTTTTTGGCATACATGTATCACGTGATTTTTAGCTAGCGTTGGAGGTTGCTCTGCTCTTAATTGATTGATTGCTGTATTCTATTAATAGACCTCGCAGAAAAGTTGATGTTTAATCAAGAAATCAAAGTTCAGAATACAGAGTGCTGTAAAGAGAACTTATATTGTTCTGGTGGCGTATATGGTGGATAGACCCTCCAGGGAAATTATCTGATCTCTCCACCATTTACCAATATTTAACAGAACTCCTGATAATATTGCTGTTGTAAACTGGTTACAAGACGAGGCTTCATTAATAATACCCACGTCAGGCTGTAAAAACTAGAACAAACCATACTATGTTTCTTGAATCTAGAAGGTCTTGCTTGTCTTCAACACCTGCTACTCAAGCACATTATACTTAAAAGAAGCACTCCCATTAAACTGTTATAGGCTAAACCTCTGTAAATATATATGTACTTTAGTGCAAGTGTGTTAATATACTCACCGATCGCAGTCTTCCCCAGCATCCAGAGCAGCTCCAGTCTTATTCTGGGTCACCTGATGGTTATTCCGATTTGCCGGATCACACTGAGGTCTACATGTAAGCCGGAAGTCGCTTTTACAATGTAAGTTTATGGAGACTCGTTCTGAGCCTTGTTCTGACACTCCATAGACTTATATTTTAAAGCCACTCCTTGCTCACACTGGGGTCTATGAATGTATGCAAGTCGAAATAGCCATCAAATGACTGGAAGAGGACTGCAGCAGTCCTGGAAACCAGGGATGATGGCAATCAGTAAATATATAATGCACCTACACTACACTATATATACATTTACACAAGTTTAGCCAATAAAAATTTTGATGGGAGTGCTTTTTACTGGGATTTTCAGGGTCAGCTGTATCTCTTGTGGCAGAAGATGTGCCAGAGAGAAACTGTTGTGATCAAGGTAAGCATTAATGTTCACACTCTCCTTATTGATCTTAGGGACTAGCAGGGATTCACGGTTCTGCAATAGGGCTTGTCTATATGCCTCCCACAACATATCCTTTTTGAAGGAAGCAATCTTAGAGCTCCCTAGAATTGGTCATATAGTCACGTATATTGGAGCAATTTCTCTTTAGCCTTAGATATTGACTCTTCAGAATCCCTCTACAATGTGGCTTAGGATGGTAACTGTCCCATGATAAAAAAAAAGCTTATATCTAAAGCAAAACCAAGGATAGTGTATTCTAGTTGTTTATTGAAAATTTAGGGTGTCCTTTAGTGTGAACAAGTGGTTATTTTTGACCAGTAAAATTGAGGTCAAAATAGCAATAGGGTTATTCATAGTCTTCGTACTGAGAGAATTTTTGTATTTTTGTATTAATGTTGTACTGTGTGTCCATGTATTTTAAAACTAAATATTAAAAGTTAGGCTAAATAATTCTATAATTTACTCCAATTGGATTAGACAGTGAACTATTGGTGATCTTGGAGATATTTAGCTCATAATTATTCAGTGAATTTAAGTATTAATTCTACTTTAATAAAAGTATCAACCCCAATAGGGCAGTATCCGTGACAGATCAGTACACTCGAGACTTAGACTTTGATTTATCCACACAAGATAGAGGTTCAAAATCTGTATTTCATAGTGGAAACCATTAAGCTAGTCATCCACTGTGCAGTAATATGAAAACCTAAAGAATACTTCTAGAAATAAAAAGTATCAATAATATAATTGCACAATAAGGTATTCCAAGTGTAGGGAAATGTGATATTTCCTGGAAAGCATGAACAAGCTACTGTTAATTAATCTATAATTCTTACTGTGTGGCACTGTACTCCAGGCACTAGACCTCTAAGAACCACTTGGATAAGACACCACTAATTTTTCCAATGCATGTATCAAAGTGAAGGCACAACACTCCAGCCTCATGCCATTCATGAAAACCTTACTGTATAATTACAGAACACAAATGCTACATACAGGAAACACGTTATTCCATATAAGGCTTTTCCCAAGCCATATTATTATTATTTATTTATATTGCACCATTGATTCCATGGTGCTGTATATAAGGAGGGGTTACATACCAAATACAGATATCACTTACAGTAAATGAACTAACAATGATAGACTGGTACAGAAGGAAGAGGACCCTGCCCTTGCGGGCTTACATTCTACAGGATGATGGGGAAGGAGACAGTAGGTTAGGGGGGGGATTGCATAACTCTATTCACTTTATGTACTTTGAATGGTTGAAATACAATTATATTTTTTTTCTTAGTGAAAGGTGGAGCATCAGTTTAAAAGGAACCTGTCAGATGATTCATGCTACCAAAACAATGGGCAGCATGAATCAGAGTCTGCCTTCATGTCTGCAGCTAAGTGTATGTGTGTCTGAAACACATCAGCATTTCAGAGAAAACATAGTTTGAAGATCGATACTAGTCTGGTGCCATCACTTACCCCAGGCCAGCTTCTCCCCATTCTGCTCCAGGTGATTGACATGTCACTCTCAGAGGTACACACATGGGAGACGCATGTCAATCACCTGCAGCATCTCTAGAAGAAGCTTGTCCGGGGTGGCCTGGTATTAGTTTCATCTATGTCTATGGTCCACAGATGGATCTGCAAACTATATTTTCTCTGAAATGATGGAGAGTTTCAGGGAAAAATATGACTGGCTGCAATCATGCAGCCAGGCTCTGATTCTTGCTGTCCGTAGTTTAGGCATCATGAATCAGGTGATAGGTACTCTTTAAAGAGAACCTTTCAACAATTTTTCATGTTGAACTGGAAACAATGTAATAGTGACCGCAAAGTAAAAATATTTTTTTTTATTTTTTTTGTTTGTTTATTTCTTACATTTCGCTTCTCTTTTGTGGAGATATTAGCAATCAAAGTATTTGGCACCTAATGAGTTAACTTTTGCTAATTCCAAGTGGGTGTTGTTAGACAGTTTTCACTAGGGGCATGTTCTTCTTCCTCCTGTATAATGCTGATCAATCATAAGAAAGAACATGCCCCCACCATTGCTTAGACCAGATTTCTCAGTGTGTGAGATTTTATCACATTTATGTCTGCTGTGCTCAAGCAACTTGTATCACTCTGCAATGAAATCAGGGCTGATATTATGTCTCACATAAGAGCAATCAGTTCTGGGTTACTCCTTTGTGAGAAATAATGAGACATTGCTCTGATCTCACTGCACAGCAATTACAAGTTGCTCTAACCACAACAGACAAAAGTGTGATTACTGACACATCTCCAGACAGGCAGAGTAGAGGGATGGGTAGTAGAGTAAATGATAGTGCTAAGAGAGGAGGACAGCTGATAAGAGTTTGTAATGTGACACAGCTAAATTCAGCTGTGCTTCCTGTCCCCCTACAGGGACCTTATCTAAAAGTCACCTGTGCTTTCAAATCATGCAGGAGGTTAGACCAGGTCATCAGGGCTGTCTTTTATATATCTCACACACTGAGAAATCTGCTGTTCAGTTTTCCTTTGAGTGTTGCTGCCTGCTTATTGATTGCTCAGCATCATACAGGTAGAAGAAGTACATGCACCCAGTGAAAACTACTAATAGCATCCACATAACGGAGGGATGAAATTATAAACAAACAAAAACATTTTATTCAATTCTGCAGCCAATATTACATTATATGTCCAGTTGAACATGAAAAATTTGGTGACAGGTCCTCTTCAAGTACAGTGGTAATGTGGCATCAATAACAAAGCAAAATTATTCAGTACCAATGTGAAGCATGGCTAAGAAAGAAAATGCTAGGCATAATGAGGAACATTATTGGATGCACAACATTCTGAATACTATAAAAAGGCAACCATCAAACAAAAGATTTACTAGTCTATACTGAATATACTACATAAATGATTAATGGAACGAAAAATAGAAAAAAACGAGCACAGGAAATCCAGTAATAAGCTGACCCAAAGAGGTAAAATGTTTCACAGCTAAAAGCCAAAGAAAACAAAATCATTAATAATGGAAGACTCCCCATACTGACAGCTGTTGTCAAAGCATTCCTGGCTTTTTTTGCTGTTTTTCTTCTACTGCTATTTTACCTATTTTAAAAGTGGATTTACTTAAAAGACATTCAAGTACGAGTACATTTAATCGGTTGACATTAGTGTTGAGCGATACCTTCCGATATCAGGAAATATCGTATCGGATTGGATCGGGCCGATACCCAAAAAGTATCGGATATCGCCGATTCCGATACCGGAAACCAATGCAAGTCAATGGGACACAAATATCGGAATGAAAATAAACCCTTTCTTTCCTTGTAGGTTAATTCTACATGAAGTAAAACAACTAAGAATAATGTAGAATGACATGAAAAGCCGGCAATTCAGCAGCGGCATACACCGGTACCCGACAATATACAACAGAAAGAATAGAGCTTCACACATAGATTAGATAGATAGAAACATGTCAGTCACATATATATGAAGTACAGTGACAGTGTTGCTTACTGTACTTGTCATTTAGTGTAAAGGATTTATTAAAAAAAATATTAGTGTTTTCGTGCACCGTCTCTTTAAAAAAGCCGGCCGGCAATTCAGCACCGGTACCCGACAATTTATAACAGACAGAATAGAGCTTCACACACAGATTAGATAGATAGAAACATGTCAGTCACATATATAAGAAGTACAGTGATAGTGTTGCTTACTGTACTTATCATTTAGTGTAAAGGATTTATTTAAAAAAATAATAGTGTTTTCATGCACTGTCTCTTTAAGAAAGCCGGCCGGCAATTCAGCATCTGTACCCGACAATTTAGAATAGAAGGAATAGAGAATCACACATAGATTAGATAGATAGAAACATGTCAGCCACATATATACGAAGTACAGTGACAGTGTTGATTACTGTACTTGTCATTTAGTGTTAAAATAAAGGATTTATTTAAAAAAAAATTGGCGTGGGGTTCCCCTTAATTTTAGGCTCTAGCGGAGGTTAAGCAGACAGCTGGGGCAAATGTTTGAAGCCTGGGAAGGGGGTAATACCCACAGAGCTTCCCAGGCTACTAATATCAGCCCCCAGCTGAATACCTAGCCTTTACTAGCTATTAAAATGGGGGAACCCCCCAAAAAAAATAACGTGGGGTCCCCCCTAATTTAATAGCTAGCACAGGCTAGGCAGACAGCTGGGGGCTGATATTAATAGCCCAGGAAGGGTGCCATGAATATTGGCCCCCTCCCAGGCTAGAAACACCAGCCGTCAGCCGCCCCAGAAATGGCGCATCCATTAGATGCGCCAATTCTGGCACTTAGCCTCGCTCTTCCACGCTGCCCTGGTGCGGTGGCAGGGGGTAATAGGGTTGGGGTTGATGTCAGCTTATAATGCCAGCTGACATCAAGCCCAGGTTAGTAATGGAGAGGCGTCTATAAGACACCCCCATTACTAACCCCATAGTCAAAGTTAAAAAAAAACACAAACACCCAGAATAAAGTCCTTTAATTGAAATAAAGACACAATTCTTTATTGTTCTAAATTAAACCATACTTACCATCACGCCCATTCCAGCTGAAGCCAACGATCTCCTGCAATAAAAGTAAAATAATAAAGCAACCTCATCCTTACCCTTCCATGGTTCCCACGACAGCTTCAGCTCTGCTACATCGAGATGACAGGCTGGACCGCAGCAGAACGCTGCCATCCAGCCTGTCATCCCGCAGATACTGAGAAGCGCAGGCATGCTTGCGCTCCTCAGTGTCTCTCTGTGACGTCATCCAGATGAGCCGAGTTCATGTCCAATGAACTCAGCTCACCTCATGCACGTCACTGACAGCGTGGGAAAATTCTCACGCTGAAGTGCTGAGTGCAGGAGAATTTTCCCACGCTGTCAGTGACGTACATGAGGTGAGCTGAGTTCATTGGACATGACCTCGGCTCATCTGGATGCCGTCACAGCCAGACACTGAGGAGCGGAAGTATGCCTGCGCTTCTCAGTGTCTGCGGGATGACAGGATGGATGGCAGCGTTCTGCTGCGGTCCAGCCTGTCATCTCGATGTAGCAGAGCTGAAGCTGTCGTGGGAGCCATGGAAAGGTAAGGATGATGTTGCTTTATTATTTTACTTTTATTGCAGGAGATCGTTGGCTTCAGCTGGAATGGGCGTGATGGTAAGTATGGTTTAATTTAGAACAATAAAGAATTGTGTGTTTATTTCAATTAAAGGACTTTTTTCTGGGTGTTGTGTTTTTTTAAATACTTTACTAGAAATTCATGGTGGTCATGTCTAATATTGGCGTGACCCCATGAATTTCGGGCTTAGGGCCAGCTGATAATGCCAAGCTGGCCTTAACCCCTTTATTACCCAGTGAGCCACCGCACCAGGGCCCTGGATGAGTTGGGTACAGCGTCAGAAGATGGCGCTTCTATGAACGCGCCATTTTCTGGGGCGGCTGCGGACTGCAATTTGCAGCGGGGGTGGCCCAGAAAGCTTGGGTCTCCCTGCGCTGCGGATTCCAGCCCCCAGCTGCCTAGTTGTATCTGGCTGGGCACAAAAATAGGGCGAAGCCCCACGCATTTTTTTTTTAAATTATTTCATGAAATTCATGGAATAATTAAGAAAAAAAGGGCTTCCCTATATTGTTGTGTCCAACCAGGTACAAATAGGCAGCTGGTGGTTGGGGGCAGCCCTTTCCTGCCTGCTGTACCTGGCTGGACACAAATATAGTGCGAAGCCCCACGTCAATTTTTTTTTAATTATTTCATGAAATAATTTTTTTAAAAAAGGGCTTCCCTATATTGTTGTGTCCGGCCAGGTACAAATAGGCAGCTGGTGGTTGGGGGCAGCCTGTTCCTGCCTGCTGTACCTGGCTGGACACAAATATAGGGCGAAGCCCCACGTCAATTTTTTTTAAAATAAATCCTTTATTTTAACACTAAATGACATTTGAGGAGTTAATAAAGATGCAGTCCCTAAATTATTATTTATTTTTTAATTAATTTTTCCCAAAACTTTTGACGTGGGCTTCGCCATATTTTTGTATGCCAGCCAGGTACAGCATCCAGCTTCTATGAACGCGCCATTTTCCGGGGTGGCTGCGGACTGCAATTTTCAGCGGGGGGGGGGGGGCAGAAAGCTTGGGCCTCCCTGCGCTGCAGATTCCATCCCCCAGCTGCCTAGTTGTACCTGGCTGGACACAAAAATAGGGAGAAGCTTCACGTATTTTTTTTTTTTAATTATTTCATGAAATTCATGAAATAATTAAGAAAAAAAGGGCTTCCCTATATTGTTGTGTCCAACCAGGTACAAATAGGCAGCTGGTGGTTGGGGGCAGCCCGTTCCTGCCTGCTGTACCTGGCTGGACACAAATATAGTGCGAAGCCCCACGTCAATTTTTTTTAAATCATTTCAGGAAATTCATGATATAATTAAAAAAAATTGATGTGGGGCTTCGCCCTATATTTGTGTCCAGTCAGGTACAGCAGGCAGGAACGGGCTGCCCCCAACCACCAGCTGCCTATTTGTACCTAGCCGGACACAACAATATAGGGAAGCCCTTTTTTTCTTAATTATTCCATGAATTTCATGAATTTAAAAAAAAAAAACGTGGAGCTTCGCCCTATTTTTGTGTCCAGCCAGGTACAACTAGGCAGCTGGGGGCTGGAATCTGCAGCGCAGGGAGGCCCAAGCTTTCTGGGCCCCACCCGCTGCAAATTGCAGTCCGCAGCCGCCCCGGAAAATGGCGCGTTCATAGAAGCGCCATCTTCTGGCGCTGTACCCAACTCATCCAGGGCCCTGGTGCGGTGGCTCACTGGGTAATAAAGGGGTTAAGGCCAGCTTGGCATTATCAGCTGGCCCTAAGCCCAAAATTCATGGGGTCACGCCAATATTAGACATGACCACCATGAATTTCTAGTAAAGTATTTAAAAAAAACACAAACACCCAGAAAAAAGTCCTTTAATTGAAATAAACACACAATTCTTTATTGTTCTAAATTAAACTCTACTTACCATCACTCCCATTCCAGCTGAAGCCAACGATCTCCTGCAATAAAAGAAAAATAATAAAGCAACCTCATCCTTACCTTTCCATGGCTCCCACGACGGCTCCAGCTCTGCTACATCGAGATGACAGGCTGGACCGCAGCAGAACGCTGCCATCCAGCCTGTCATCCCGCAGACACTGAGAAGCGCAGGCATACTTCCACTCCTCAGTGTCTGGCTGTGACGGCATCCAGATGAGCCGACAATGAACTCGGCTCACCTCATGTACGTCACTGACAGCGTGGGAGAATTCTCCTGCACTCAGCGCTTCAGCGTGAGAATTTTCCCACGCTGTCAGTGACGTGCATGAGGTGAGCTGAGTTCATTGGACATGACCTCGGCTCATCTGGATGCCGTCACAGCGAGACACTGAGGAGCGCAAGCATGCCTGCGCTTCTCAGTGTCTGCGGGATGACAGGCTGGATGGCAGCGTTCTGCTGCGGTCCAGCCTGTCATCTCGATGTAGCAGAGCTGAAGCTGTCCTGGGAACCATGGAAAGGTAAGGATGAGGTTGCTTTATTATTTTACTTTTATTGCAGGAGATCGTTGGCTTCAGCTGGAATGGGCGTGACTGTAAGTATGGTTTAATTTAGAACAATAAAGAATTGTGTCTTTATTTCAATTAAAGGACTTTTTTCTGGGTGTTTGTGTTTTTTTTAAATACTTTACTAGAAATTCATGGTGGTCATGTCTAATATTGGCGTGACCCCATGAATTTCGGGCTTAGGGCCAGCTGATAATGCCAAGCTGGCCTTAACCCCTTTATTACCCAGTGAGCCACCGCACCAGGGCCCTGGATGAGTTGGGTACAGCGCCAGAAGATGGCGCTTCTATGAACGCGCCATTTTCCGGGGCGGCTGCGGACTGCAATTTGCAGCGGGTGGGGCCCAGAAAGCTTGGGCCTCCCTGCGCTGCGGATTCCAGCCCCCAGCTGCCTTGTTGTACCTGGCTGGACACAAAAATAGGGCGAAGCCCCACGTATTTTTTTTTTAATTATTTCATGAAATTCATGGAATAATTAAGAAAAAAAGGGCTTCCCTATATTGTTGTGTCCGGCTAGGTACAAATAGGCAGCTGGTGGTTGGGGGCAGCCCGTTCCTGCCTGCTGTACCTGACTGGACACAAATATAGGGCGAAGCCCCACATAATTTTTTTTTAATTATTTCATGAATTTCCTGAAATAATTAAAAAAAAATTGACGTGGGGCTTTGCACTATATTTGGGTCCAGCCAGGTACAGCAGGCAGGAACGGGCTGCCCCCAACCACCAGCTGCCTATTTGTACCTGGTTGGACACAACAATATAGGGAAGCCCTTTTTTTCTTAATTATTCCATGAATTTCATGAAATAATTAAAAAAAAAAAAACGTGGAGCTTCTCCCTATTTTTGTGTCCAGCCAGGTACAACTAGGCAGCTGGGGGATGGAATCTGCAGCGCAGGGAGGCCCAAGCTTTCTGCCCCCCGCTGAAAATTGCAGTCCGCAGCCGCCCCGGAAAATGGCGCGTTCATAGAAGCTGGATGCTGTACCTGGCTGGCATACAAAAATATGGCGAAGCCCACGTCAAAAGTTTTGGGAAAAATTAATTAAAAAATAAATAATAATTTAGGGACTGCATCTTTATTAACTCCTCAAATGTCATTTAGTGTTAAAATAATGGATTTATTTAAAAAAAAAATGGCGTGGGATCCCCCATAATTTTAGTCTCTAGCGGAGGTTAAGCAGACGGCTGGGGCAGATGTTTCAAGCCTGGGAAGGGGGTAAAACCCACGGAGCTTCCCAGGCTACTAATATCAGCCCCCAGCTGAATACCTAGCCTTTACTAGCTATTAAAATGGGGGACCCCCCCAAAAAAAATGACGTGGGGTCCCCCCTATTTTAATAGCTAGCAAAGGCTAGGCAGACAGCTGGGGGCTGATATTAATAGCCCAGGAAGGGTGCCATGAATATTGGCCCCCTCCCAGGCTAGAAACACCAGTCGTCAGCCGCCCCAGAAATGGCGCATCCATAGGATGCGCCAACTCTGGCACTTAGCCTCGCTCTTCCACGCTGCCCTGGTGCGGTGGCAGGGGGTAATAGTGGTGGGGTTCATGTCAGCGCCAGCTGCCATGAAGCCCAGGTTAGTAATGATGGGCGTCTATAAGACACCCCCATTACTAACCTACAAAGTGTTAAAAAGAAAAAACACACTACACCCAGAAAAAAATAATTTATTTGAAATAAAACACACAATTTTATTTAATTCTTAGTTTACTAAAAATAATAGTTACCTGTCCACGTTCCTGCGCTGATCTCCCATGCACAGCTGTCACATCTGGAGATGGTGACAGCTGTGCATGGCTGCTGTAAGCTCACGCTGCTGGGAACACGTCCGCTCCCGGCAGCGGGAGCCACTGACTGAGGTCACCGGAGTGCATTCAGGCAGCGCAGCTCCGGAGACCTCCTTTACGGCACTGCTGTACTGTGGGAATTTCTCACGATACAGCAGGGCCGTAAAGGAGCTAACCGGAGCAGAGCTGCCTGAACTCCGGTGAACCCTTACGGCCCCGTCATTCTAGCGGCGGCAGCGGTTCAGAGCGGTCACATTCTATGTGGCTGCTCTGAACTGGAGATCTTCGTGGGACACTCGTGGACTGCTACGGAGGGGTAAGGATAAGGTTGTGGTTTATTATTTTATATTTTATTACAGGAGATCGATGGCTTCGGGGAATTAGGTGTCTTGGTGAGTATAGGTGTAGTTTTTTATTGTTTACTTTATTTTAGGTGGCGATCGGCGGGGACAGGTAATGTATGAACTAATTTCTTTTAGGTAACCACTGGCCACCAATGACATGTATTTAACATTTATTGGGGACACAGTAGGGCAATTTAAATAGCAGGATCAGTCTGATGGGAACTACTGCTCCCATCGAGCTGATCCTGCTGGCAGGAGTGGACGGGGGACAGACATAGGCCGATGGAAGTAGTAGTGTCACATCAGCCTATGTCTTCCTGCACGCACACACCCGCACACACCCGCACACATCGCACAGACACCGCGCACACCCGCACAAACATCGCGCACACACCCCGCACACACACTAATCATGACGGTCTGATCGTCTGGGAGGTGAGGCTGACCTGTGCGGCCGTGGGAAAGTTCATGTGAGTTCATGCAGTCAAGCATGAACTCACATGAACCCTCTGAGGGCAACGCGGCGACTTCAAATGAACAGCTGATCGGCATCAGCTGATACCTCAGCTGTTCATTTGAAATAACCGGCGGGAAAGCGCAGCACAGAACGGGAAAGCCGGCGGTGAAGTCTTTTCACTGCCGGCTTCCCCGCCCGGGTCCTTCACTCCCCGCTCCTTGGAGCTGCGCTCCCCGCCCGGTCCTAACTTACGATCGGGATGGGAGGTGGCGAGGGGAGCGGAGGATCGGGGTGGGAGGCTGCGGGGAAGCAGTATGGGGCTGTGTGATTGTTTAAAAGCCGGCGGCTTTATACCGCCCGCCGGCTTTTAAACAATCAGGAGAATTCTCCCCCGCTGGGATGGCATTCTGATGACAGGCTGGATCGCGCTGCCATCCAACTTGTCATCCTTCACAGACACTGCAGAGCGCAGGCATTATGGGAACTTCCGATTCCGGTATCCGATATTGTAAAAGTATCGGAATTAAGTATCGGAATTCCGATACTGCGAATATCGGCCGATACCCGATATTACAGTATCGGAATGCTCAACACTAGTTGACATATATAGCAGAACAAATGATAAAAATATCTTAATACATGCAAAAAATTTACAAATTTGGAACTTTCAGAACATAACAGGGCAAAGAAAAATGAAATTAAACTAAAAAGGAAAATAGAAATATTTACCAATACACAATATTTATATCTTGATCCCAAAACAAAGGGATAAAAAATGAACAAAAAAAATGACTTCATGTGGCATAGATGAAAGAAAAAGAGAAATAAGAAAATAAATAATTTCCTTTTTTTCACTTACAGGTTTTGTGTTGCCTTAGGCTGTGAGCCCACGTAGTGTTTTTCAAGCGTATATGCTGCGGAATTTCCGCAGCGCAAATGCTTGTTAAACGCTAGGTAATCCGCACCCCATGGTCCCCAAGGGGATTCCGCAAGTTCTATGCCCATGCTGCGGATTTTTCCGCAGCGTTTATACTGCGCTCAAAAATCCGCAGCATGTCCATTAATTTTGCGGAAGCGCGGCGTAATCGCCGCCATTGACTTTAATTGAGACGCACATAATCCGTGTCAGTACATTTGTACTCACGGATTATATGCGTTTCAATGTGCGGATGGTACCCAGTTCTGGAGGAGAGGAGACTCTCATCCAGACCTGGGTACCATTGTACCTGTAAAAAAAAGAATAAAATAAAAAATAAAGTTTATATTCACCTTCCGACGGCCCCCGGTCTCCTTCCCTTTGCTTGCGGGCAGGACTGAAGGACCTGCGGTGACGTCACAGTCATGTGACCGCAGGCCCTTCAGTGCAGTGTCCCGCGATCAGCTGGCAGACAGGAGCGAGCGCAGCTACATACGCCGGGCCATCAGAGGGTAAGTATAGGTTTATTTTTTTATTTTTAAACATTCTTACGGTCACAGTATATAAATCCATGCTGTTTGCATGGATTTATATAGTGTGACCTAGTTGTCAAGCACTTTCCAAGTGATGCTAAAATCGCCTGGAAAGCGCTTGTCTATCCGCATGCAGAAAAGAATTTGAAAACGCTTCAAATCCGCATGTATTTGGCAGGAAAAACGCATGTACAATCTGCATGCGTTTTTTCTGCCAGGGAGATGCAGAAATGATGCAAAAATTTTCTGCTTCATTTCTGCATCGTGGGCACATAGCCTTAAAGTGGTTTTCTTATGATTAGCCTTCAGGAGCTCACCTATCCCATACCTTATAGATTCTTTTTGCCAGGGTCTACGTACTCCTAAACATTGACAGTTCAGACCAGCGACATGGTCATAGTGCTGGTCCAAACTGAGTACTCTCCCATGATGCTATCAGAGGCAGATTTGCCTCAACATCATGGGAAAAGCACAGGTGGACTTTGTGAAAGGGGTGTGTGACAGAGCACGTAGTGATGGCAGACCGCTGAACAATCAAACAAACTTTAATGTGTCACACGGAGAATATGCCACCAAGCATATATATAATTCCCCAGAGCAGGGTTGGACTGGCCCACCAAACGACCGGAGAATCCTCCGGTGGGCCCTGGCTTCTCCTTCAGGAGAGTTCATAGTGCAAACCTTGTACCTGCTATGGGGCTCTTGAGTGGGGGGGGGGTGTGGGCCCAATGTTCTTCAGTCTGACACTGCCTCAGAGTCAAAAATGCAGGGATGCCAACAAGTAATCCAATACCATGTAAAGTAAAACATTGATCCTTAGAATAGCTCCCCAAATCCAACAGGGTAGGCAAGGAGGGTAACAATATTATGTGACAGATGATCCCCAGTCTTTAATACTCCAAGTAGTGGCACCAGGATCTGGCCGCAGTAATAAATCCTCACCTTTCCAAGACACATCACCAACAATGACCCAAAAGATGTCATATTACTTTCTACCTCTCATAAGATTAGCCCCCTGGTTGGGCAGAGGTGCTCACACCCACCCCCTTAAATATTCGTTACATGTAAAGCAAAGAATGAAGAAGGTCACTAAAGTCCAGTCTAGTCTCTGGACAGTCTGGGAAGTTGTGTATCAAGGAAGCCCCCTGGAAAGAAGAACAAAAACACATCCCCTAAAACAAATAAAAGACATGGAATGCAAATAAGGGCCTGATTGCATTATGGTCAATGGAGGTCGACTTGGGATAACACACTGTTACAGACTGAAGCTCGTGGGATCCATCAATCAAAGTGGTACAAGCTGGCTCTCAAGCAGCCGTGTTCCTTGCCTAGGTAACCGTCCACTCACACGGAAGGGTAGCTGGTAACCTTGGCAACAAGTTGTGCATTATAAAATTAAATACCGACTAGTTCTTCAAAATGTAAAGGATTTTTAATAAGGGGTAAATTGCAAAGTTACATGTTTTTTATAAACACTTTGCAATTTTATCAATTTATGAATATGAGACAAACCCTTTAATAGTAAAGATAACAATGTTGCAATTTGCATGGTGGCACCTTAATAAGTTCAGCACTGATTAGATCTCGGGCAACACAAGTTGTGATGTCAAAGGTCTGCTTGGCCCCAAAAGCCTGGTGCAAACTGAAGAAGCAGGAAAAAGGATGTCACGCGTGGTAATGAAGAAAAAGAATAAGCGAGAGGTAGATGGGCGAAAGACTTGATGAGGGGGGCTGTGTTTGGAAGGACAGGTAGGTGGCGAGGTGAGGATTACTTTTTTTTCCACCGTTTATTATGCTCTGCGGTCTCATGAGACATCCAGACCATAATAAGGAACTTTCATTTTGCAACAAATAATTTCAATGTGAATTGAATTTCCTGGCCAAATTCAAGGCAACTGCCTAATTCATCTTTTGGTAGATTTGCTCATCACTTGTATTCCTATCTTAATAAGTGATGACATAGCAAACTGTTAGAAAATTCTATCCATTTATGATTGCCAGAAGCTCTGGAATCCCACCAAAGCTAAGAAGAAGTTCCTTGGCAATTCTCCAGGACATGGTAGGTCATGTTCACCATACTGTAGCATAGCAAAGCAAAAGGAACAAAAAAGACTGGGCACAATGCTAGTGATGCCACTATTTTCAGTATCGGTGGAATTCCTGACAGTCTCAGTGATATGCCCACACTTTTTCAAATGAGAATAGGGACACTGTTTGTAGGCACATATACAAAATTACTGTGCAATTTACATAAAAAAAAACAGATGACAGTAATATTTGGTTTATTTTTACTCCCATTTCACTATAAATAATTAATTCTTAAAGATCATACAGTTGGCAGTAGCCTAAAAAGTATAGGCTTTAATTTTTTGCTATTTCTAACCAAGAAAAGTATCTTAAATAGAGATGAGTGAGCGTATTCTGTTAACCCTTTCGGCAAGCATGCTTGCCGAGTATTTGGGGCGTGCTCGAATGCTATGTTTGAGTCACTGTGTGTGCATGATTTGCGACTGTTCGACAGCTTTAATACATATGAGGAATGCCTAACACACAAGCATTCCTCACATGTATTAAAGCTGTCAAACAGTCGCAAATCAAGCATACACATTAACTCAAACATAACAATCAAGCACGCCGAAGATACCAGGAAAACACCCGAGCATGCTCATAAATCTCAAGTAATGGGCATGCTCACTCATCACTAATCTTAAACTTATTACATTTTTGTATTTATTTATTTTAAATTATACTTTTTTCGCGCTTAATATATATTTTTTTCCATCATCTATCTTCCAAGATGTCTTAAAATTAAATTTGAGTTGCATCATTTTTTTTATTGCTAAATTTGTCATTCTAACTGGACCATGCACAGAAGTCCAAGTTACAGGAAAAAGCGAGTGCGGTCATGATATATGTCACTAGCAGAGCAGATCTAGGACTGCTAGAACATAGTATCTATGCTATTTTTGACACCCAACAATCATGTGATAGCTGGGACTAATAGAGGCTGCGACATTGGGGTTGTCTTTATTAACTACATAGTGTATTTAGACTGAAATGGAGCGGTTCTCCTTACACGTCAATTGCAGGGGCTTTAGCTTTGAACTGGAAATTTACAATGGCATGTGGTTATTAATATGGCCAGGCGGCACTTGCTCTTTATAAGGTAAAATTACCACTGTGATGGTGCATCAGGTTTGGTTACTTTGAAGAATGATTGAATGTCATTATGTTGACGGCATATGTTCATATTTCTGCTGGATGTCACTGCCAGCAAGGAATGATGGGGTTTTCAGCATTTTTTGCTGCAGATTTTTATGCAAATTTTCAGCTGCGTTTTGCAGTACCAGCAAAGTCTATGAGAAACCAGAATTCTCTGTTCACACATCTTGTTTTTTTTTGTTGGGTATTTTGTGCCTTGGTTGGGTTTTTGGAAAATAGAGCATGTAACTTCTTTCAGCGTTTTTCACCCATTGGAAGTAATTTATTTTTATGATTTTACCATCTTGTCTTGGTCACTGAGATGGTTGTTTGTATTAGGAGAGTTTAATTAAATTAGTGATGTGTACATTGTAAACATTAGCTGAGCTACATGTGAGATTGAACAATACCTGTGGCCCAGTGAGGTGTGAAATTGAACAATGCATGTGCAACTGAATAAAAAATAGTGTAAAAGTAAATAGTGTCATACAAACTCAATGCATTGCCAGTGTCTAAACTATTCTTGAACAATTCACCTCCCCCACTACGCCAAAAAACAGAATCAGATTTTTTTTCACTGAACTTTATGTACATGCATAAAGAGACAAAAGGACAGTGAAAAAAAACTCTGAAAAAACGCACAAAAAAATGCAGCAAAACCTGCATTTTTGATGCAGCTGATTTCCTGCCAGAGTTGGTTTTTGCTGCAGATTTGTGACGCTGAAAAAAACCCAACATGTGTGAACATAGCCTTACAGGTTTCCAACCTAAATAAGAACACAGGAGAAGAGGATTGACAGAAAGTGAGGAAAAATGTTCCTGTTTAATTACAAGTCTAAACCTCAGCTAACTGATTACTGTGTCCTCCACTTTTTGGGCTGTATGTTAGTCATTCTGGATGGTCAGAATGCTGAAGACACTATTTTCTGTGCCCATAAGTAATAAGTACTGCCGGGTTTGGTAGA
This sequence comes from Phyllobates terribilis, assembly GCF_046119375.1. Lineage (NCBI taxonomy): Eukaryota > Metazoa > Chordata > Amphibia > Anura > Dendrobatidae > Phyllobates > Phyllobates terribilis. The sequence continues at coordinate 479,216,101 of NW_027362764.1, read as the reverse complement.
GTTTGCTCAAGTTGCAAACCCCACTCAGATATTGAAAGACCTGAACTAATGAGGTGGATATCTGCAAATCTAGGCGTTGACAGGAACTGATGCTTTGCTCTGCCTTGTGGAAAGTTAATGCCACTTTTTGGTGAACTACTTGTCCTGTTTACTGTACTATATCACACTCAGTAAACTTTTTCTTTCCTGTGTAGGTAGTTTCTGTCCTATGTACTGTCTAAAGACTCTATAAACGTTGTTGGTGTTGCTTTGCAATGTTGCAATGTTAATTGTGTAATTGTCGTAACCACTTAAGGGTGAATTTACACTGCATGTTGCACAGTATTAAACAACTATCTACTTAATCTTATCTTAATCTATTGTTTGGGCACTGGCGAACACCAACAGAAAAGGGCCCCTGTGCAAGACCAGCATATGGGCCCTCTGCAGTCCAATAGCTTTGTTTTGAGGTGGAAATGCGCCCCCTTACCTCTTGGGCCCCTGTGCAAGAACAGTATATGGGCCCTTTGCAGTTCAATAGCTCATCATAACACACAATTTGTATAGCAATTTCTTCTTATGTGGTTAGAAATTACTGTTTGTGCACACGACAGGGCTCGGAAAGAATGGTACGTTATTTAAATCTTAGAGTGCAATTTTGGCTGGAATAGATTGCCGACACCATTTGCAGAACCCCCAAGATGCCAAAACAGCAGAGACCAACCAAAAATGATTCCATTTTGGAAACTACACTGCTCAAGGAATTTATCTAGTGGCGTAGTGATGCTTTTGGACTCAAGTAATTCACAAAGGTTTATAATGTTGTGATATAAAAATGAAAAATTAAGGTCCCGATTTATTAAGAGGGTCATACAGGAATAAGATGCACCAGGATTCAGTAATAGGCACATGCCACCTGATTAATTTAGTGCATCTTATTAGTGGCGTGCACCACTATATGCCTCACTAGAAATATGATCCCAGTCAGAGCAAACACTACAAATTCTGATGAATTTGACGGGTGGATATAGTCATGCCCTGTCCCATCTGAGGCTCCTCCATAACCATGCCCTTTTTGGAATAGTTGTTTGAAACTGGCAGGAAAATGCCAAAATATCAACATTTTTTGTGCAACTTTGCGTTGCATAAAAAAAAATTGCATAAATATTTTGATGAATCGGGGCCCAAGTGCTTTCTATAAAAATTTAGTTTTAGTCCCAAATTTTTCCCTTTCCCAATTTTTTTTCCCCCAATGGTAGCAGGAGAAAATGAACCCCACAATTTGTAAAGCAATTTCTCCTGAGTACACCAAAATCACATGTGTTTGGAAACTACCGTTTTGGCACACAGCTAGGCTCAGATGGGAAGGAGCACAAATGCACTTTTAGAGTGCAATTTTAGCTGGAGTTGATTTCGAATTAATAGAGCTCCGAAGATGCTGAAACAGCAAAAACACTTCAAAGTGACCCCATGCTGGAATCTACAATGTTCAAGTAATTAAACTAGGGATATAACTACCTGTTTGGACTCATAGATGCGTCACAAAAGGTTATAGCATTGCAACATGAAAATAAAAAATTATATTTTTTCCCACTAAAATTATGATTTAACCCCAAATTTTTCATTTTCACATGGGGTAATAGGATAAATTGAATGCCACAGTTTCTAAAGCAATTTCTTCTGCACACAACAATATTCTGCATGTGGTCGAAAACTACTGTTTTGTCACAAGGCAGGGCTCAAAAGGAAAAAAAATAGATATTTGGCTTTTGAAACACAAATTTGTGCTCAAGGTGTCAGAACAGCAAAAATCCCTCTCAAAGTAATCCCATCTCAGAGTTTACACTCTTCAAGAAATTCATCTAGGGGTGAGCATTTTTGACCGAGAGGTGCTTCACAAAATTTTATAATGCTGGGTTGAGAAAACGAAAAATGTAATTTTTTTCCACTAAAATTGTGTTTTAGCCTTAAATTTTTTTTATTTTCACAAAATGTAATTGGATGAAACGGATCCCACAATTTATAAAACAATTTCTTGTGAATGTGGCAAAACCAATATGTGGTTGGAAACTACTGTTTGTACAAACCTCTGGCCTAGAAAGGTACGGATCGCTATTTGGAGCACAAATTTGGCAGAAATAGTTTGTGAGCGCCAATGAAGAGCCCCTGATGTGCCAGAACAACAGAAGACCTCCAAAGTAGCTCAATTTTGGATTCAACAATCCTCATGGAATGCATATAGGAGTGTAACGAGGATTTTTACTCACAGGTGTTTTGACATTTTCTTCACCATTGGGTTGTGTAATGAAAAATTATATTTGTTGCAAAACTAATTTGAATTTGTGCAAAAGGTTTCATTTTTACTATCACTAGTAGGAAAAAAATGACCCTGTAATTTATTACATTGTTTCTCCCTAGCAAGGCAATGCCCTATACAATCATGGCTGAAAGTGTTGGCACCCTTGAAATTGTTCCAGATAATAAAGTATATCTCCCAGAAAATTATTGCAATTACACGTTTTGCTATACACATGTTTATTTCCTTTGTGTGTAATGGAACAATATAAAAAAAACTGAGAAAAAACGGCAAATTGAATATAATTTCACACAAACCCCAAACATGAGCTGGACAAAATTGTTGGCACCCTCAGCTTAACCCCTTTACCCCCGAGGGTGGTTTGAACGTTAATGACCAGGCCAATTTTTACAATTCTGACCACTGTCACTTTATGAGGTAATTACTCTGGAACGCTTCAACGGATCCCCCTGATTCTGAGACTGTTTTATCGTGACATATTTTACTTCATGATTGTGGTAAAATTTCTTCGATATCACTTGCGTTTATTTGTGAAAAAAACTGAAATTTGGCGAAAATTTTGAAAAATTTGCATTTTTCAAAATTTGAATTTTTATGCCCTTAAATCAGAGAGATATGTCACACAAAAGAGTTAATAAATAACATTTCCCACATGTCTACTTTACATCAGCACAATTTTGGAACCAAAATTTTTTTTTGTTAGGGAACTATAAGTGTTAAAAGTTGACCAGCGATTTCTCATTTTTCCAACAAAATTTACAAAACCATTTTTTTAGGGACCACATCACATTTGAAGTCACTTTGAGAGGTCTTTATGACACAAAATACCCAAAAGTGACAGCATTCTAAAAACTGCACCCCTCGAGGTGCTCAAAACCGCATTCAAGAACTTTATTAACCCTTCAGGTGTTTTACAGGAATTTTTGGAATGTGGAAGAAAAAAATGAACATTTAAATTTTTTCACAATAATGTTACTTTAGACCCAATTTTTTTTATTTTCGCAGGGGTAACAAGAAAAAAATGGACCCCAAAACTTGTTGTGCAATTTCCCCTGGGCACGCAGATACCCCATATGTGGGGAAAAAACACTGTTTGGGCGCACGGCAGGGCTCGGAAGGGAAGGAGCGCCATTTGACTTTTTGATTGTAAAATTTGCTTGAATAATTAGCGGACGCCATGTTGCGTTTGGAGAGCCCCTGATGTGCCTAAACAGTGGAATCCCCCCACAAGTGACCCCATTTTGGAAACTAGACCCCCCAAGGCACCTATCTAGATGCATAGTGAGAACTTGGAACCCCTAAGTGCTTCACAAATTGATTTGTAAAAATCAAAAAGTGTTTTTTTTTCCACTTTTTCATTTTTACGAATCAATTTGTGAAGCACCTGGGGTTCCAAGTGCTCACTATGCATCTAGATAGGTGCCTTGAGTGGTCTAGTTTCCAAAATGGAGTCACTTGTGGGGGGAGCTCCAATGTTTAGGCACACAGGGGCTCTCCAAACTCAACATGGTGTCCGCTAACAATTTGAGCCGATTTTCCATTCAATTTGTTAGCGGACACCATGTCGCGTTTGGAGAGCCCCTGATGTGCCTAAACAGTGGAGCTCCCCCACAAGTGACCCCATTTTGGAAACTATACCCCTCAAGGATTTTATTAAGGGGTATAGTGAACATTTTGAACCCACAGGTACGACACAGAATTTAATAACATTAAGTCATCATATTGAATAAGTTGTCATTACTCTTGAGCGCAAGTGCTCACTACTTGAGTTTGCATCGGGTACTCAGGTATGCACCATGTATCACAGGTGCTCAAGTGAAATGCTCGAGTCCCCGCCCGCATGTTTCACGGTTATTAGACACCCCAAAAAAAACATGCGGGGATCGCTCGTGCACGGCAGGCAATCCCCACAAGGTTTTTTTGGCCGCGAAGCATATGGGGCGGAGACTCGAGCACCCGCGATACTCCATGCATACCCGACCACCCAATGCAAACTCAAGTAGCGAGCACTTGCGTTCAACACTAGTTGCCATATCGTCTTTTTTTTTTTTTTTTTTTTACTTTTGAAAAAAAAAACAACCCCAACCCTAACATTAGCACAACTCCAACCCTAGCGTTTATTTTTTACGCCGTTCCTCGTGCGGTATAAGTGATGAGATTACTTTATTCTTCGGGTCGGTGCGATTACAGCGATACCAGAATCATATCGGGTTTTTATGATTGACAGCTGTCACACACTAAAAGACACATATTTTGTAAAATCTAGTTTTTGCATCGCCATATTTTGGCCGACAGAGTCATGTGACAGCTTCTTTTTTGCAGGATGAGTTGACGTTTTTATTGGTGCCATTTTCAGGCATGTGACATTTTTTGATCGCTTTCTATTCCAGCTTTTGGGAGGCAGAATAAACAAAAAACAACAATTCAGGAATTGTGTTTTTTTTACATTTTTTCATTCTGTTCCGCGTGTGGTAAAATTGATAAGGTAGCTTTATTCTTTGGGTCAGTACGTTTACAGCGGTACCACATTTATATCGTTTTTTATGTTTTGGCGCTTTTACACAATAAAAGCTATTTTATAGAAAAAATTATTTTTTGCATCGCTTTATTCTGAGAGCTGTAACTTTTTGATTTTTTGGATGACGGAGCTGAATGGCGGCTTGTTTTTTGCGGGACGAGATGACGTTTTCAGCGATACCATTTTTATTTATATTCATCTTTTTGATCACGCGTTATTCCATTTTTTGTTTGGTGGTATGATGATAAAGCATTGTTTTTTGCTTTGTTTTTTATTTTATTTTTTTACCGTGTTCACTGAAGGGGTTAACTAGTGGAACAGTTTTATAGGCCAGGTCGTTACGGACGCGGCAATACCAAATCCTGAGCATTTCTGCATCGTGGGCACATAGCCTAACAATCAACAAGCTTCTTACACCTCTCAACTGGAATTTTTGACCACTCTTGTTTTGCAAACTGCTCCAGGTCTCCCATATATGAAGGCGCCTTCTCCCAAACAGCAATTTTAAGATCTCTCCACATGTGCTCAATGGGATTTAAATCCAGACTTTTTAAATCGCTTTTTATTTTGATTTTTGGGAAACAAAATAAAAAAATAAACAGCAATGAAGAAATTGTCTTTAATTTTTTTACGCCGTTTGTTCACTGTGTAGTAACAGTGATAAAAAGTGACAACTTTAGTTTTGGCAATAGTACGATGCCAGGTTTATATAGTTTTTATGTTTTGCACACTAAAAACACTCTTACAAAAATTTTGTTTTTGCATCGCTGAGAGCTATAACTTTTTTATTTTTCTGCCGAAAGATCTGTGCAGTGGCTCATTTTTTGTAAGTTGAGTTGAAGTTTTATTTATTTTGGACTACATAACTTTTTTTCTCGCTTTATTTTTTAAAATTTTGGGTGGCTTAGTGAACGAAAACAAGCAATTCATACATTTTTTGTCATTCACTGTGCAAGAAAAGTGATGAGATCACTTTTTCTTTGGGTCAGTATGATTACAGTAATACAACATTTAGGGTATGTACAAAGGGAGGAGTCTTTTTGAAATGTTTTCGCAGCAGAAACTAAGCAGAACCTCCAATTTGAGGATTTTGAGTTTTGAGAAGTATTTGGAGAGTTTACACTCAGTTTCTCCTCCAAAACCTCCTAAATCTCATTGTGGACATACTCATATAGTTTTTTTTATGCTTTGATACTTTTTGCATACTAAAAACTATTTTCTCAAAAATTTATTATTGAATCGCCATATCCTAAGAGCTATAAAAGGTATATTATTGGTGTTTTTCTTTTTTTATTGTGTTAAAAATATGGATGAAATAATGTGACATTTTTATAGATAGGGTTGTTCAGGATATGGCAATACCAATGGGTATTTTTTTTTTTTTTTTTTTTTAGGGTACTGGACATGTGAGTTTTAGGGTATGTGCGCAAAATTACTTTTTTCAGCCTAATACCCTCCTGAAAACACACTTGTTGTTTTGCGAGGCAAGCTGTTTTGGATGACACAACTCATTTTATTATATAATGTACTGAAAAATGGGGGGAAAAAATCCAAGTGGGATAAAATGGGGGAAAAATGCAATTCAATCATTGTTCTTTTCTTTGTGGGAGTATTTTGATGAATGGTAGTACTAAAGGTTTTCTGACAAACGTGTTGAGGAGTACTCATTTCTGCAGAGCACCATGAATATATATATACATATATATATATGTATATATATAGATATACACACATATATACACAGTACTCAGCATATATACACACACACATTTGGTTAAGATGTAAGCATCAGCAGCATGATGAGCCTAGTAAACACAATAGCGTTTTGCAGTTTACAACATCCCATTGCTCAGCTGGAATCCGATGTGTATATTCCAACCTGCTGCTACTGTCATCACCTATGATTTAAAATGACATATCTAAGCTACACCTCTGGATTGCTTGAATAGGGAATGTCAGCATTATCAGTGATATTTCCTGGGAGCTGTAGAAAAAAATGAGCATTCTGTCACCAGATGAAGCAGCAGAAATGTTTTTTTCGTCAGGATTTCCTGCAGCAGGTGATTTTATCCACAGCAATTGTAACCAGTGTCCTTACTGTAACAAAAGTCTTCCAAAAATAAATGGACCACCGCCTGGAGGTAGGCGAGCAAACATCTCACGCAAGCGAGAAAAAAATCAATTGTTAAAACAGATTATTTAATGCTGACAGTTCAATTTAAACAATATTTACCTGACAGCTAAAATATAAAGGCAGAAATAGAAACAAGTCAATAAACAAATAAAAAGCATTCTACGGTGATTGCAGCCATGCCTTTGTTCACACTGGCATCATAGCATCTGTTCATCACAAAGTCGTAAGGGATGGGTTGGACGTGTTTACAAATGGATATCGTTGAATTCTAACAGATCTTATTAACCAATTATGGGGTCATGATAATTTCTGCCAAGGTACTGATCGTTTTGGTGGTAGAAAGAGAAGAGCGGAATATTCTTGCTCTCATAAACACGACAATACCAAATTTGTATATATTTTTTATTATTGCTATTATTGGAGTGGTTTGTGTTTTCATATTCAAATGCCTCTAACTTTTCCATTGATTGAGCTGTATGAGGAGTCTTTTTTTGCATTCCAAGCTGTAGTTTTTATTATAGTATTATTTTGATAGACTTTTATTGCGTTTTTTGGTGAAAGTGTGTCGACAAAAAAGAGCTATTTTGGTAATTACTGAATATTCCTATTTTTGTATATTTTTAATTTCTTTATAATTTCTAAAATGTAAAGTGCTTCGGAATATGTTGGCGCTTTACAAATAAAAATTATTATTATTAATTTCAATTGGGAAAAAAGGGGTGACTTCAATTTTTTTTCATGTGTATTTATTAACCCCCACAGTGGCACTAAAGCGGTTGAAAGTCTACTGCTGTAAGGCCACATTCACGCATCCATAAGCAGACTGTGATTCAGGCACTGGCCACAGGTCTACTGACATGAACTGGACAGCCTCAGATATGCCTATGAGGATGTAAAGATCGTATCAGAATACCCGCGGCTGGTCCAGACTCAGATCATAACAGCGGATGTGTGAATGCGGTACTGCAGATGACAGCTGTTTAACCCCTTTACAACCCAAGGTGGTTTGCACGTTAATGACCAGGCCAATTTTTACAATTCTGACCACTGTCACTTTATGAGGTAATTACTCTGGAACGCTTCAACGGATCCCCCTGATTCTGAGAATGTTTTTTCGTGACATATTGTACTTCATGATTGTGGTAAATTTTTTTCGATATCACTTGCGTTTATTTGTGAAAAAAATGGAAATTTGGCGAAAATTTTGAAAATTTTGCAATTTTCAAAATTTGAATTTTTATGCCCTTAAATCAGAGAGATATGTCACACAAAAGAGTTAATAAATAAAATTTCCCACATGTCTACTTTACATCAGCACAATTTTGGAACCAACATTTTTTTTTGTTAGGGAGCTATAAGGGTTAAAATTTGACCAGCGATTTCTCATTTTTCCAAAAAAATTTACAAAACCATTTTTTTAGGGACCACATCACATTTGAAGTCACTTTGAGAGATCTTTATGACAGAAAATACCCAAAAGTGACACCATTCTAAAAACTGCACCCCTCAAGGTGCTCAAAACCACATTCAAGAACTTTATTAACCCTTCAGGTGCTTCACAGGAATTTTTGGAATGTGGAAGAAAAAAATGAACATTTAACTTTTTTCACAAAAATATTACTTTAGACCCAATATTTTTTATTTTCGCAGGGGTAACAGGAAAAAATGGACCCCAAAATTTGTTGTGCAATTTCCACTGGGCACGCAGATACCCCATATGTGGGGAAAAAACACTGTTTGGGCGCACGGCAGGGCTCGGAAGGGAAGGAGCGCCATTTGACTTTTTGATTGTAAAATTTGCTTGAATAATTAGCGGATGCCATGTTGCGTTTGGAGAGCCCCTGATGAGCCTAAACAGTGGAAACCCCCCACTAGTGATCCCATTTTGGAAACTAGACCCCCCAAGGCACCTATCTAGATGCATAGTGAGAACTTGGAACCCCTAGGTGCTTCACAAATTGATTTGTAAAAATGAAAAAGTATTTTTTTTTCCACTTTTTCATTTTTACGAATCAATTTGTGAAGCACCTGAGGGTTCCAAGTTCTCACTATGCATCTAGATAGGTGCGTTGGGGGGTCTAGTTTCCAAAATGGGGTCACTTGTGGGGGAGCTCCACTGTTTAGGCACATCAGGGGCTCTCCAAACGCAACATGGTGTCCGCTAACAAATTGAATGGAAAATCGGCTCAAATTGTTAGCGGACACCATGTTGAGTTTGGAGAGCCCTTGATGTGCCTAAACAGTGGAGCTCCCCCACAAGTGACCCCATTTTGGAAACTAGACCCCCCAAGGCACCTATCTAGATGCATTGTGAGCACTTGGAACCCTCAGGTGCTTCACAAATTGATTCGTAAAAATGAAAAAGTGGAAAAAAAAATACTTTTTCATTTTTATGAATCAATTTGTGAAGCACCTAGGGGTTCCAAGTTCTCACTATGCATCTAGATAGGTGCCTTGGGGGGTCTAGTTTCCAAAATGGGGGCACTTGTGGGGGAGCTCCAATGTTTAGGCACACAGGGGATCTCCAAACGTGACATGGTGTCCGCTAACAAATTGGAACCATGTCGCGTTTGGAGAGCCCCTGTGTGTCTAAACATTGGAGCTCCCCCATAAGTGACCCCATTTTGGAAACTAGACCCCCCAAGGCACCTATCTAGATGCACAGTGAGCACTTGGAACCCCTAGGTGCTTCACAAATTGATTCGTAAAAATGAAAAAGTATTTTTTTTTCAGTTTTTCATTTTTACGAATCAATTTGTGAAGCACCTAGGGGTTCCAAGTGCTCACTATTAGTGTTGAGCGAACATGCTCGACACTGCTCGGTACTCGCCCGAGCATCACGCTACTCGGGATGTTCGGCGAGCACCGAGCATTTCCGGGTTACTCGGGCGGGAGCTCGGGTCTCCACCCTGCATGTTTGGCGCTCTTTACAGAGCCAATGAACATGCAGGGATTGCCAGCCAGTCACTGTAATGCCGCAGCCATGTTGTTTGTGGGCATTACAGTGATTGGCTGGCCGCACAGCGTCACCTCGAGTATTTAAAACCGGGCGCCGCCATCTTGGACACAGTCGCTCCGGATCAGACAGTGTAGGGACAGTGCTGCTGATTTAGGGAGAGATATATCCTGCAAAATAGTTAGTGTAGGGTCTGTAAAGGCTGCCAGATCAAACAAACAGTCCTTCTCAGGACTAATATCCATCCCAGGTATATCAGGCAGGCTGTATAGGAGACGCAGTGGTTATACCAGCAAACGCTGCATTACAGTCCTGTGTGCTGCTCCTGTTGCTGAAATTGCTGGACTTAGCTCCAGGTCCCGGGGGCCAAGAAAAATTCTTTTTTTTATCTAAATCCTCTTTTTTTTTTCCTCCTTCACAATGTACAAATACCCATCTTATTAACCTTTTGGTGCCCCCCCCCCCCAAAAAAAAGTGTGCCTCTGATTTTTCAGACACAAATATATCTGTTGAAAATAGTCTGGTGTAGGCCAGAGAGACAGAAGTGTGCTTTTGCTGTTCCACGGTAAAAAATCTCTATTATCCTGCTTTTTGCATTTTTTGCTGTAAAAAAAATAAATAAATAGTGTCTCCCTGATTTTTCAGACACAAATATATCTGTTGAAAATAGTCTGGTGTAGGCCAGAGAGACAGAAGTGTGCTTTTGCTGTTCCACGGTAAAAAATCTCTATTATCCTGCTTTTTGCATTTTTTGCTGTAAAAAAAAAAAAAAAATAGTGTCTCCCTGATTTTTCAGACACAAATATATCTGTTGAAAATAGTCTGGTGTAGGCCCGAGAAATACAAGTGTGGTTTTGCAGTTCCACGGTACAAACCTCTGTATTATCCACTTTTGGGCCATTTGTATCTAAAAAAAACAGTTTGAGTGTGTCGCTCACTGTTCAGCCGCAAATATATATATATTTTAAAAATCCTGGTATACACCAGTAAATTATTACTGTGGTTTTGATGTTCCACGGTAAAACATCTCTATTATCCTGTTCTTGCCATTTTTTGCTGTATAAAAATAATAATAGTGTCTCCCTGATTTTTCAGACACAAATATATCTGTTGAAAATAGTCTGGTGTAGGCCAGAGAGACAGAAGTGTGCTTTTGCTGTTCCACGGTAAAAAATCTCTATTATCCTGCTTTTTGCATTTTTTGCTGTAAAAAAAAAAAAAAATAGTGTCTCCCTGATTTTTCAGACACAAATATATCTGTTGAAAATAGTCTGGTGTAGGCCTGACATCCCAGTGTGGTTTCGCAGTTCCACGGGTCAAATCGCTGTACTATCCAGTTTTGGGCCTTTGGTATCTAAAAAAAAGCAGTTTGAGTGTGTCGCTCACTGTTCAGCTGCAAATATCTCTATTTAAAAAAGTGTGGTATACCCCAGTAAACAATAACTGTGGTTTTCCTCTTCCATGGTTCTAATATACTCTCTATTACCCTTTTTCCATTGATAGTGCAAGTGTAAGCTATTTTACTTCATTTACAATGGGCAAGGCGCGTGGCAAGGGACGTGGAAGTGGACGTTCTGGTCATGGTTCGTGCAGAGGACAGGGCCGTGGCCAAGGTGAAAATGTGCCACAACCAACAGCCACATCTTCTCGCTCCCACTTCTTGACCGAATTACTAGGGAAGCACAGAACAACACCAGTATTGAGAACTGATCAGTGTGAACAGGTTATTAATTGGATAGCAGACAATACTTCCAGTTACCTGGGCACCACCACCTCCGGGCTGTCTTCCACACGGTCAACTCTTAGTAGCCGTGAGTCTCGACCGCATACTCCTCCTCACCCTTATGCTCCTTCCTCCCACCATGCCGAGTGTCGTCAGACAGCAAGTGATCCCACACTTGGACACTCTGAAGAACTGTTCACTGGTCCATTTCCATATTTGGGCCCCTCGCCTGATATGCTTGAAGTGGTGGAAGAGGAGATCCCATGTTGCGATGCCCAAATATTTGAACAGCCACGGCCACAGGAAGTCGACGTTGGCAATCTGTCACAAGAGGTGGACGATGACGAGACACAATTGGCAGGAAGTGAGGAGGAGGATCGTGGTGCGCAAGTGGAAGAGGAGGAGGTGGTGGATGATCTAGTAACTGACCCAATGTGGAAGGAGGACATGCAAAGTGAGGCCAGCAGCACACAGGGGGAGGGAGGCAGAGTACCCCAACAGGCAGGAAGAAGCAGTGTGGTGGCCGCAGACAGAAGGCAGGCAACTGTTCCCCGTAACACCAACACGAGGGACGTTGCTAGTACAAGCGGCAGGTCTTCCAGAGTCGGGAATTTTTTTAAAGACTCTGCTGATAACCCCAAAAAGGCCATATGTTCCACCTGCCATGCCAGCATCAGCAAGGGTGACAAAACTACCAGCCTGACCACCACCAGCATGATCAGGCACATGGCAGCAAAGCACCCGACTTTGTGGGGCGAAACCGAGGGTCCACGACCAGTGTCAGAGGGTGTCACCACTGCTTCTTCCACTGTTGTGCGTGCAATAGAACCCCCTGTTGTGTGTGCAAGGCAATCCACTGTCCATACTGCATGTAAAGATGCCCCCTCCTCTCAGTCTTCACTTGTTATGGCAGTTTCTCAAGAAACAGCATCAACGTCCACGTCCCACCGCAGCGTTCAATTGTCCATATCCCAGACCTTTGAATGAAAGCGGAAATTCGCAGCTAACGCCCCACAGGCCACAGTCCTAAATTCGCACATTTCACAACTGCTTGCACTGGAAATGCTGCCTTTCAGGCTGGTGGAGACGGAATCCTTCCGCAATCTTATGGCGGTGGCCGTCCCTCGGTACTCGGTCCCCAGCCGACACTATTTTGCCCGGTGTGCCATCCCCGCACTACACAAGCACGTGTCCCAAAGTATCTGCCGTGCCCTCAACAAGGCAGTTACTGGGAGAGTCCACCTGACAACGGACACGTGGACAAGTGCTTGTGGCCAGGGACGGTACATCTCTCTGACGGCACACTGGGTAAACATAGTGGAAGCCGGGACGCAGTCGGACCTTGGGACGGAACACATCCTCCCCACACCGAGGATTGCGGGCCCTATGTCAGTCAGAGTTGCCCCCACAGTGTACAGCTCCTGCGCATCCTCCTCCTCCTCCTCATGTTCAGCCTCCATCTCAGATATCACCACATCAGTTACAAGCTGGAAGCATTGCAGTACTGCCTCCGCCAAGCGGCAACAGGCTGTGCTGAAACTCATAAGCTTAGGTGATAAACCTCACACTGCTTGTGAGTTGTGGACAGCTGTGAAAGAGCAGGCAGATCTGTGGCTGAGACCGCTGAACCTACATTCCGGCATGGTCGTGTGTGACAATGGCCGTAACCTGGTGGCGGCTCTGAGGCGAGGTGAGATCACACACGTACCATGCCTGGCTCATGTGCTTAACCTCGTGGTTCAGCGGTTTCTTAAATCGTACCCAGAGTTGCCAGATCTGCTCGTGAAAGTACGCCACCTGTCAGCTCATTTTCGCAAGTCGGCTACAGCTTCCGCCGCCCTTGCTGTGTTGCAGCAGCGTTTGCAGCTTCCGGCACACCGACTGGTGTGTGATGTCCCCACACGTTGGAACTCTACCCTCCACATGTTGCAAAGGATTTGTGAGCAGAAGAGAGCAGTTGTGGAGTACCAGCTGCAACAAGGCCGTCGATATTCAAGTCAGACTCCACACATAAGACCTCAGGAGTGGAGCTGGATGTCTGACATATGTACCATCCTGACAAACTTTGAGGAGGCCACCAAGATGGTGAGTGGCGATGACGCCATCATTAGTGTCAGCATCCCACTTGTCTGTCTTTTGCAACGCTCTCTGCAGAGAATTAAAGAGGAGGCATTGCAGCCAGAGTATGATGAGATGGATCAAGAAGCCGTAGCGGGCGATTACACACAGCCCAGCCTGATCTCATCCCAACGTGCATTGGGGGACAATGAGGGAGAGCAGGAGGAGGAAGAACAGGAGCTGCTATCATGCGTTGTAGACGGTAGTACCTGTACGAGTGTCATACCGTCGGTTCAGCGTGGGTGGCCTGAGGACAGAGGGGAGGAGGAAGAAGAGGAGGAGGAGGAGGAGGAGGAGAGCATGGTCAGTCGTCATCTTGGTGAGGACACGGAAATCTGGCCCGTTACCAGTCTGGCACGCATTGCTGACTTTATGTTACGCTGCCTTAACCGTGACCCTCGCATTGTCAAAATGTTGGGTGACAGTCATTACTGGTTGGTGACACTTGTAGACCCCCGCTACAAGGAGAACTTTCACTCTCTTATTCCTGAGGTGGAGAGGTCTACAAAAATGGGGCAATACCAGAAGGCCCTTGCTGCAGAACTCTTAAAAAAATTCCCATCTGAACACGCTAGCGGCTGAGGTCACAGCTCGTTGCCCAACCAAGGCGTACAGGCGAGAGAGATGCAACTCCAATCCAGCAGAGGCAGGGGAACACTGTCAACGTTCTGGAACAGTTTTCTGCCACCCGCCCAGCTTACAGGCCCTGAGGCGCGGGGTACTCTCACAAGGAGTGGAAAGTTTCAAAAGATGGTGAGGGAGTACCTTGCCGATCGTACCAGCGTCCTCCGTGATTCCTCTGTGCCTTTTAATTATTGGGTATCCAAGCTGGACACTTGGAATGAACTCGCTCTGTACGCCTTGGAGGTCCTGGCCTGCCCTGCCTCTAGCGTGTTATCGGAGCGTGTTTTTAATGCCGCTGGGGGAATTATAACTGATAAGCGCACTCGCCTGTCAACTGACAATGCTGACAAGCTGACCCTTATCAAAATGAACAAGGGCTGGATTGGGCCAGACTTCTCATCACCACCAAATGACAGCAGAGTAACATAAAGTCAAATCCACTGTGTTATTTCGGGAGGTGTATTCACATGCACCGCTTCACACCCACTTATGGGTATACGCTTCCTCGTTTCGGCTGTTTAATCTTCTTCTCCTTATCCTCAGCCTCCACCACCACTATACCACCAGGGTGCCAGCATTGCAAGTTCCTCCGTCCTAATTTTTGGCAGCTTTTGCTGGGAAAGCATAAGCAAATACCATGGGACACCCACTCCCCAATAATGGGACTTATGTTTGTAATATGCTGTACTGCATGGCTCTTGTAAGGGGCATTGCAAGTTGCTCCGTCCTAATTTTTGGCCAGACTTCTCATCACCACCAAATGACAGCAGAGTAACATAAAGTCAAATCCACTGTGTTATTTCGGGAGGTATATTCACATGCACCGCTTCACACCCACACATGGGTATACGCTTCCTCGTTTCGGCTGTTTAATCTTCTTCTCCTTATCCTCAGCCTCCACCACCACTATACCACCAGGGTGCCAGCATTGCAAGTTCCTCCGTCCTAATTTTTGGCAGCTTTTGCTGGGAAAGCATAAGCAAATACTATGGGAGACCCACTCCCCAATAATGGGACTTATGTTTGTAATATGCTGTACTGCATGGCTCTTGTAAGGGGCATTGCAAGTTGCTCCGTCCTAATTTTTGCCAGCTTTTGCTGGGAAAGCATAAGCAAATACTATGGGAGACCCACTCCCCAATAATGGGACTTATGTTTGTAATATGCTGTACTGCATGGCTCTTGTAAGGGGCATTGCAAGTTGCTCCGTCCTAATTTTTGGCAGCTTTTGCTTGCAAGGCATAAGCAAATACTATGGGACACCCACTCCTCAATAATGGGACTTATGTTTGTAATATGCTGTACTGCATGGCTCTTGTAAGGGGCATTGCAAGTTGCTCCGTCCTAATTTTTGGCAGATTTTGCTGGGAAAGCATAAGCAAACACTATGGGACACCCACTCCCCAATAATGGGACTTATGTTTGTAATATGCTGTACTGCATGGCTCTTGTAAGGGGCATTGCAAGTTGCTCCGTCCAAATTTTTGGCAGCTTTCGCTGGGAAAGCTTAAGCAAATGCTATGGGACACCCACTCCCCAATAATGGGACTTATGTTTGTAATATGCTGTACTGCATGGCTCTTGTAAGGGGCATTGCAAGTTGCTCCGTCCTAATTTTTGGCAGCTTTTGCTTGCAAGGCATAAGCAAATACTATGGGACACCCACTCCTCAATAATGGGACTTATGTTTGTAATATGCTGTACTGCATGGCTCTTGTAAGGGGCATTGCAAGTTGCTCCGTCCTAATTTTTGGCAGATTTTGCTGGGAAAGCATAAGCAAACACTATGGGACACCCACTCCCCAATAATGGGACTTATGTTTGTAATATGCTGTACTGCATGGCTCTTGTAAGGAGCATTGCAAGTTGCTCCGTCCAAATTTTTGGCAGCTTTCGCTGGGAAAGCTTAAGCAAATGCTATGGGACACCCACTCCCCAATAATGGGACTTATGTTTGTAATATGCTGTACTGCATGGCTCTTGTAAGGGGCATTGCAAGTTGCTCCGTCCTA
Organism: Phyllobates terribilis; assembly: GCF_046119375.1. NCBI lineage: Eukaryota > Metazoa > Chordata > Amphibia > Anura > Dendrobatidae > Phyllobates > Phyllobates terribilis. The sequence goes on along the minus strand of NW_027362764.1, from coordinate 479,199,720 downwards.
ATTTTTGGCAGCTTTTGCTTGCAAGGCATAAGCAAATACTATGGGACACCCACTCCCCAATAATGGGACTTATGTTTGTAATATGCTGCACTGCATGGCTCTTGTAAGGGGCATTGCAAGTTGCTCCGTCCTAATTTTTGGCAGATTTTGCTGGGAAAGCATAAGCAAATACTATGGGACACCCACTCCCCAATAATGGGACTTATGTTTGTAATATGCTGTACTGCATGTGACGCGCCCCCTGGGCCGTGTGTACACGTGTGTGGGATACCCGGTGCCGGGTCTCTGGGGTCTGTAGTCTCCGTGGCGGTGACCCGGTCCCGTGGCTCAGGCTGGTCAAACCAGTGGCAGTCTTTCTTAGGTTTTGAGGTTAATTGTCCGACTGCGCCACCCGTGGATTGCTGTCAGGGAGTACCACCGCTGCGAGGCAGACCGCTGAGGCTGGTGTTGTGTGCGCAGCATAGAATGGGATAACTCCCCTCAGGAGGAGTATAGCCTCAGGGCAGTGAGTGTGGATGATGGGGGTGATGGTGCACGAGCGCAGCAGGAACGACTCAGAGTCTTTGCAGTGCAGTTCAGGGTCTTTACTGATGATTATAAGGTAGACCCTCCCGGGAGTACTGGCTAGCATAAGAGGCCTGGTCAGTCTGTGAGCAAGCAGGAGTTCCCCTGGCCAGGTGGAGTTGTCCTCCCCGTCTGTCTGCACTCTTCCTGGCTACCTTGCTGTAAGCGGGTAGAAGTAGCCCACGTCCCTGAGTGTACCGTGTAGTGCTCACCCGTATGGCTGGTGACTTGGGGCCTTCTGTTAGCCTCCGCTCCACGACAGCGGTGCTGGTCCCTTGCTTGTGACTGAGCCTCCGGGCTTCTATGGCCAGAGGACCTGAAATCCCCTGCCGGCTGGTTTCTGCTGCTGGATATATAAGTCCTCACAGCTTCGGACTCCTGTGTCCGGTTCCTATTGTCTTCTGCCAGGGCGAGCTCTGCTCAGCTTCCAGCCCCTGGTCTTTAGCTCCTAGCTCCTACAGAGCTCCTTGCTGTTACTTTCCCTTGCTCTCACTCTGACTCTGACTGTTCTCTGACTCACTCAACCCCGCCCCAGATCCAGTTTGTAAGGGCAGAATTCTCCCCTCCCAGGACTGGGGCAGGAGGATGTTGCATGTTTAAGGGATCCTGACCAGGAAACCTCCCACTTGCTCTCCGACGTAATATCTCTATTACTGTGGTGACCAGACCCCTGGGGTGCCACACATGGCTCTTGTAAGGGGCATTGCAGTTCCTCATAATTTTTGGAAAGCCTTCCATTCACTGCTTAGGCCAACAGTGCACGGGAGACCCAGTTGCTATAAATCGAAAAAAAGGTTTAGTTAACGCCCTCTGACCTCCATGTCATTTACAAGGGGCATTGGAGTGGCTCGAAATTTTTGGTAGGCATTGCATTCACTGTATGCCCTATAACTGTGTAGCTGAACCGCTCCTTTTGTTACAGAAACATATCCTACAAGACATATCTGGTTGACTGGCCTGATATTGATGTGAATGGTCCCTGTTCCTCCTGCTCTTTCTCCTTTGCCACCACCTCATCCATCATTTATCACCTGAAGCTTTGTTTTAACGGGAGTCATAGAACTGGGATAGTAGCAGGAAAACATCCAGCAATTCTTGGAGGAGGTAGGATATGCGCCAAAACGCGGACCACCTCAGGCCTAGCCGCTACTACATACATGCGCTTGAAATTCCAAGAAAACAAAGCAGATGCTAACTTCTATCATCATGCTCTTCACCTAGGCACTCTCAACTCCCCTGATGGAGAAGCCAGGGCCCACCGGAGGAGTCTGGTTCTCTGGTGGGCTCGTCCAATGCTGCCCTAAAGCAGGCTAGGCTAAGAAAAGTGTGGGGGAAGGTGACAGGAGAAATCAGGGCGGCTGGGGACCGAGTATGGACACCTGGCCGCCACCTGGCGGCTGGGGACCGAGCGTGGACACCCGGCCGCCGGGCGGCTGGGGACAGAGTATGGATACCTCGCTGCCGAAGCGGCCATAAGGTAGTGGCCAGCTTCGGCCTCCTCGAAACTAAAAGGCCCCATTTCAAGAGAAAGCTAGCAGTATGGTATTGCAGCCTGCGGGTGGGTGGGTGGTTGGCTTCATATTTTCGCTTGCATTGCAAGGAATGGGGGAGGTACAATTGAACACTGCCCTGGGACAAGGACTTGCACGGGGATAGTTGCAAGTCTGCATCTTCTGATGCGGCAAGGATCACTTCTGATGGGCACACTTTTAGACAGTGACCTGGGGGTCAGAGATGCTTCCAGGGGTCTTCCCCATGCTGATCTCTTGTCTTTTCAGCACTGTATGCATGTGTCACACAGCACCTGGCCAGATAAGGTTGTAAAATGTTAAAATGACATTTCCCGGTGAACGCATTTGTCACTGTTGAAAGCAATACAAAAGTGCAAAAACGCATGAAAAATGCTACTTGTGAACATAGCCCAAGGTGTGGAGGAGTATTTTTGTTTCTGGTTATTTATTTTACCTTATACACAAGTTTTTAACCTGGAAAGGAAATTCCTTAACATATTTCACAGGAAAACCGTTTCAGTTTCGTTTTTGAACGTTTTATTGTGAGCCCGCAAAAGTGGCTTAATACCTCTGACCACGTTGTTGACAGCAGTGACCTGGGGGTCAGAAATGCTTCCAGGGGCGATCCCCATGCTGCCCCCATGTCTTTTGAGCACTGTCACTATCGTTTTGGGCACTTTTTAGGCTTTCTACAGACTGCCGGGGGTGCTGCCGCAAAAATGCTCGGGTCTCTCATAGACTAACATTGGGCTCGTTGCTCGGGTCGAGCACCCGAGTATCACGGTAAGCTCGGCCCGAGCTTCGAGCACCCGAGCATTTTAGTGATCGCTCAACACTATCAGTCGTCATCTTGGTGAGGACACGGAAGTCTTGCCCGTTACCAGTCTGGCACCCATGGCTGACTTTATGTTACGCTGCCTTAACCGTGACCCTCGCATTGTCAAAATGTTGGGTGAAAGTCATTACTGGTTGATGACACTTTTAGACCCCCTCTACAAGGAGAACTTTCACTCTCTTATTCCTGAGTTGGAGAGGTCTACAAAAATGGGGCAGTACCAGAAGGCCCTTGCTGCAGAACTATTAAAAAAATTCCCATCTGAACACGCTAGCGGCAGAGGTCACAGTTCGCTGCCCAACTAAGGCATACAGGCGAGAGAGACGCAACTCCAATCCAGCAGAGGCAGGGGAACACTGTCAATGTTCTAGGACAGTTTTCTGAGACCTGCCCAGCTTACAGGCCCTGAGGCGCATGGTACTCTCACAAGGAGTGGAAAGTTTCAAAAGATGGTGAGGGAGTACCAGCGTCCTCCGTGATTCCTCTGTGCCTTTTAATTATAGGGTATCCAAGCTGGACACTTGGAATGAACTCACTCTGTATGCCTTGGAGGTCCTGGCCTGCCCTGCCGCTAGCGTGTTATCGGAGCGTGTTTTTAGTGCCACTGGGGGAATTATAACTGATAAGCGCACTCGCCTGTCAACTGACAATGCTGACAAGCTGACCCTTATCAAAATGAACAAGGGCTGGATTGGGCCAGACTTCTCATCACCACCAAATGACAGCAGAGTAACATAGTCAAATCCACTGTGTTATTTCGGGAGGTGTATTCCCATGCATCGCTTCACACCCACACATGGGTATACGCTTCCTCATTTCGGCTGTTTTTTGCTCTTCTCCTTATCCTCAGCCTCCACGACCACTATACCACCAGGGTGACCGTGGTCCATGTTGCCAGCATTGCAAGTTCCTCTGTCCTAATTTTTGGCAGCTTTTGCTTGGAAGGCATAGGCAAAGACTATGGGAGACCCACTCCCCAATAATGGGAATAATGTTTTTAATATGCTGTACTGCATGGCTCTTGTAAGGGACATTGCAAGTTCCCCCTTCCTAATTTTTGGCAGCTTTTGCTTGGAAGGCATAGGCAAATACTATGGGAGACCCACTCCCCAATAATGGGAATAATGTTTTTAATATGCTGTACTGCATGGCTCTTGTAAGGGGCATTAAAATTGCCTTGTTAAGCTACTGTGACCTCCACGTCTCTTCCAAGGGTCGTTAATATTGTCTTTTTATTCCACTGCGACCTCCACCACTCTTCCAAGGGGCATTAAAAGCGTCTTGTTAAGCTACTGTGACCTCCACGTCTCTTCCACAGGGCGTTGATATTGTCTTTTTATTCCACTGTAACCTCCACCACTCTTCCAAGGGGCATTGATATTGTCTTTTTATTCCACTGTAACCTCCACCACTCTTCCAAGGGGCATTAAAACTGTCTTGTTAAACCACTCTGACCTCCATGTCACTTCCAAGGGGCATTGGAGTGCCTCGAAATTTTTGGTAGGCATTGCATTCACTGTATGCCTTATAACTGTGTAGCTGAACCGCTCCTTTTGGTACAGAAACATATCCTACAAGACATGTGTGGTTGGCTGGCCTGATATTGATGTGAATGGTCCCTGTTCCTCCTGCTCTTTCTCCTTTGCCACCACCTCATCCATCATTCATCACCTGAAGCTTTGTTTTAACGGGAGTCATAGAACTGGGATAGTAGCAGGAAAACATCCAGCAATCCTCGAAGGAGGTAGAATATGCGCCAAAACGCTGACCACCTCAGGCCTAGCTGCTACTACATACATGCGCTTGCATTCCAAGGAACAGAAAGCTAAGGAGGTGGATGGCCTCATGATCATGAATAATTTACTCGTTGTGTAGGAGGCCGACCACTGCTGCTGTCTACCTTCTGAACTTTGTGTTGAAGCCTGATTGACCCAGGACCCACAATCCTCTATGTCTGGAGGACGTGTTGCATCCCAGTGTCCAACTGTGTCCCGGTTTCCACAATATTAACCCAGTGTGAAGGCGTCAGTGAGATGGACCATTCCTGGCCACATTCACTTGTCCACGTGTTTGTGGTTAGGCTGTCCTTCCCACTAAATGCACTGGGGAGGGCACAGGTAATGTTTTGGTATGCGTGCTTGTGTATAAGGCGCACCGGGACAAATAGGGGCGGCTGGGGACCGTTTATGGACACCCGGCCACCCCCACGCGGCTGGGGACTGTGTGTGGGCACCCGGTCGCGGGGCGGCTGGGGACTGAGTATGGACACCCGGCCACCCCCTGGCGGCTGGGGACCAAGCGTGGACACCCGGCCGCCGGGCGGCTGGGGACTGAGTATGAATACCAGGCTACCGACGCAGCCATGACGTGGTGGCCAGATTTCACCTCCACATGCCTAAAAGGCCCAATTTCAAGTGCAAGCAAGCTAGCAGTATGGTATTGCAGCCTGGGGGTGGGTGGGTGGCAGGCTGCATTCTTGCGCTTGTATTGCAAGTTATGGGGGAGGTACAATTGAACACTGCCCTGGGACAAGGACTTGCACGGGGATAGTTGCAAGTCTGCATCTTCTGATGCGGCAAGGATCACTTCTGATGGGCACACTTTTAGGCAGTGACCTGGGTGTCAGAGATGCTTCCAGGGGTCTTCCCCATGCTGTTCCCATGTCTTTTTAGCACTGTATGCATGTGTCACACAGCACATGGCCAGATAAGGTTGTAAAATGTTAAAATGACATTTCCCGGTGAATACATTTGTCACGGTTGAATGCAATACAAACGTGCAAAAACACATAAAAAATGCTACTTGTGAACATAGCCCAAGGTGTGGAGGAGTATTTTTGTTTTTGGTTATTTATTTTACCTTATACACAAGTCTTTACCCTGGAAAGGATGTTCCTTAACCCCTTTCTGACCTGGTCAGTAATAGTATGCACCAGGTCGGGAAGGCCGGTTCAGCGAGGGCTCCAGTGGTGAGCCCGCACTGAAGCGAGCACATGTCAGCTGATTATTGGAATCGCAATCCACCCGCGGCTGTTAACATGTTAAATCTCTGACAGTGACATTTAATTCGCGCTTCCGGGAGTCCTAAGCCCCGCCCATCAGTGACCCCGTCACGTGATCGCGGGTCACCAATGGGTGGGCATGACAACTCAGGGTCTGCAGCAGATGCCTGTGGTTGTCATGTCTCAATTGCTATGAGCGCCACCTAGTGGTCAGCGCTCATAGCAAGTGAGCATTTCTCCTGCATACAAGCGATCTGCTCATCGCTTGTATGCAGTAGAAGCAATCAGACAGCTGCTGCTTCTAGTCTCCTCTGGAGACTATAGAAGCAAGCAGAAAGTGTAAAAAAAAAATTTAAAAAAAATAAAAAAAACAAAAAATATATAAAAGTTTAAGTCACCCCCCTTTCGCCCCATTCAAAATAAAATATATATATATATATAAAAAAAAAACACATACACATATTTGGTATCGCCGCGTTCAGAATCGCCCGATCTATCAATATAAAAGAAGAATTAATACAATCAGTAAACGGTGTAACGAGAAAAAAATTTTAAACGCCAGAATTAAGTTTTTTTGGTCGCTACAACTTTGCAATAAAATGCAATAACGGGCGATCAAAACACCGGATCTACCCCAAAATGGTATCAATAAAAACGTCAGCCCGGCACGCAAAAAATAAGCCCTCACCTGGCCCCAGATCCCGAAAAATGGAGAAGCTAAGGGTCTCGGAAAATGGCGTCATTTTTTTCGTTTTTTTTTAGCAAGCTTTGGATTTTTTTTTCACCACTTACATAAAAAAGAACCTATACATGCTTGGTGTCTATGAACTCGTAACGACCTGGAAAATAATGACGGCAGGTCAGTTTTAGCAATCTGTGAACGTGGTAAAAAAAGGAACCAAAAAACAACTGTGGAATTGCATTTTTTTTGCAGTTTCACTGCACTTGGAATTTTTTTCCCATTTTCCAGCACACGATATCGTAAAACCAGTGATGGTGTTTAAAAGTACAACTCGTCCCGCAAAAAATAAGCCCTCACATGGCCATATTGAACGAAAATTAAAAAAGTTCTGGCTCTGGGAAGAAGGGGAGCAAAAAAGAAAAACACAAAAACAGAAAGACCCATGGTCGTTAAAGGGTTAACATATTTCACAGGAAAGCACTTTCACTTTCGTTTTTGAACGTTTTATTGTGAGCCTGTAAAAGTGGCTTAATACCTCTGACCACGTTGTTGACAGCAGCGACCTGGGGGTCAGAAATGCTTCCAGGGGCGATCCCCATGCTGTCCCCATGTCATTTGAGCACTGTCACTATCGTTTTGGGCACTTTTTAGGTTTTCTACAGACTGCCGGGGGAGCCGCCGCAAAAATGTTCGGGTCTCCCATAGACTAACATTGGGCTCGTTGCTCGGGTCGAGCACCTGAGTATCACAGTGAGCTCGGCCCGAGCTTCGAGCACCCGAGCATTTTAGTGCTCGCTCAACACTACTCACTATGCATCTAGATAGGTGCCTTGGGGGGTCTAGTTTCCAAAATGTGGTCACTTGTGGGGGAGCTCCTCTGTTTAGGCACATCAGGGGCTCTCCAAACGCAACATGGTGTCCGCTAACAATTTGAGCCGATTTTCCATTCAATTTGTTAGCGGACACCATGTCGCGTTTGGAGAGCCCCTGATGTGCCTAAACAGTGGAGCTCCCCCACAAGTGACCCCATTTTGGAAACTATACCCCTCAAGGATTTTATTAAGGGGTATAGCGAACATTTTGAACCCAGAGGTACGACACAGAATTTGATAACACTAGGTCATCATATTGAATAAGTTGTCATTACTCTTGAGCGCAAGTGCTCGCTACTTGAGTTTGCATCGGGTACTCAGGTATGCACCATGTATCACGGGTGCTCAAGTGAAATGCTCGAGTCCCCGCCCGCATGTTTCACGGTTATTAGACACCCCCAAAAAAACATGCGGGGATCGCTCGTGCATGGCAGGCAATCCCCGCGAGGTTTTTTTGGCCGCGAAGCATATGGGGCGGAGACTCGAGCACCCGCGATACTCAGTGCATACCCGAGCACCCGATGCAAACTCAAGTAGCGAGCACTTGCGCTCAACACTAGTCGCCATATTGTCATTTTTTTTTTTTTTTTACATTGGAAAAAAAAAACAACCCCAACCCTAACATTAGCACAACCCCAACCCTAGCGTTTATTTTTTACGCTGTTCCTCGTGCAGTATAAGTGATGAGATTACTTTATTCTTTGGGTCGGTGCGATTACAGCGATACCAGAATCATATCGGGTTTTTATGATTGACAGCTGTCACGCACTAAAAGACACAAATTTTGTAAAATCTAGGTTTTGCATCGCCATATTTTGGCCAACAGAGTCATGTGACGGCTTGTTTTTTTTGCGGGATGAGTTGACGTTTTTATTGGTGTCATTTTCAGACACGTGACATTTTTTGATCGCTTTCTACTCCTATTTTTGGGAGGCAGAATAAACAAAAACCAACAATTCAGGAATTGTGTTTTTTTACATTTTTTTATTCTGCTCCGGGTGTGGTAAAATTGATAAGGCAGCTTTATTTTTCAGGTCAGTACGTTTACAGCGGTAGCACATTTATATAGTTTTTCTATGTTTTGGCGCTTTTACATAGTAAAAGCTATTTTATAGAAAAAATTATTTTTTTTGCATCGTTTTATTCTGAGAGCTCTAACTTTTTGATTTTTCGAATGATGGAGCTGTATGGCGGCTTGTTTTTTGCGGGATGAGATGTCGTTTTCAGCGGTACCATTTTTATTTATATTCGTCTTTTTGATCGCGTGTTATTCCATTTTTTGTTTGGGAGTATGATGATAAAGCATTGTTTTTTGCATTTTTTTTTTACCGTGTTCACTGAAGGGGTTAACTAGTGTTACAGTTTTCTAGGTCAGGTCGTTAAGGACGCGGCGATACCAATATGTGTACTTTTATTGTTTTGTTTTTTTTTTCATAATAATATTTATTGATGGGTACATTATATTTTTATTTTTAGTGGATTATTTTTTAAATTTTTTTTTATATATATTTTTACAATTTTTTTTTTTTTTTTTTTTCACTTTCAGACAGTTTTTTTACTCTTTTACTTTGTCCCACTATGGGACTTTCACTTTTTTTATTCTGATCGCCTGCATGGCACAGGAATGCAGCACCATCCCTGTGCCATGCAGGCTGTCAGCACTGGACAGGGAGAAGATTGTTTGGAGATGCACTGCGCATGTCCAAATAATCTTCCTGCTGTCTGGTGACCCGGATGTTGTCATGACGACATCGGGTTGTCATGGCAACACCCGGGAAGCCGCGGCAGACCGCGCTGGAAGCCGGAAGAGGAGGTGAGTATAGGCGATCACCTCCCCTTGCCTCCGCAATGTTGCGATCGACTTCGATCGCAGCATCGCGGGGGTTAATGTGCTGGGAGCAGTGCAGGACCGCTCCCTGCACATAGTATCGGGTGTCAGCTGTGACAATCAGCTGACACCCGGCGGCGATCGCGCCCGCACAGCCTGTGTGCGCGCGCGATCGCCATGACGTACTAATACGGGTCAGGCTCTTAAAGCCCAGGGCACTGACGCGTATTAGTACGTCATGGGCTTTAAAGGGGTTAATACTGCCGACACCTGCTCTGTGTGCTCTATACCTGCACCTGCTCCCTGATGTAATAGTATTTAAAAGGGTTTGTCCATGAACAAAAGTTGATTTTAAACAATAGATTTTGGAATAGTAATAAGTTTCACAATTGGATGTGTTTAAATAAAATGTTCCTGTGCTGAGATAATCTTATAAATGTTCCCCTGTGTAACGGCTGTGTCTGACAGTGTACGGAACATGGTCTGATTATACCACAGCTCCTGGGCAAAGGAGGAAGAAAAGGAGTATACAGACATTACAGAAGGGGATCACAGCTGATTCTTTTTGGGAGGCAAATCATTTCCCTGCCTGTTTATAAACAATGTTTTACTTCAAGGAAAGAATCCGTTGTAATCCCATGCTGTAATGTCTGTATACTCTTTTCCTTCCTCCCCTGCCCAGGAGATGTGGTATGATCAGACCATGTACGGTCAGACACAGCCATTACACAGTACACAGCAGGGACACATGTATAAGATTATCTCAGCACAGGAACATGTTATTTAAACACATCCAATTGTGGAACTTATTATTATTCCAAGATCTATTAATTCAAATCAACTTTTGTTCATGGGAAAACCCCTTTAATGGAGAGGGAAATTGTAAAAATCAGGACAGCTTGTTAATTCTTGTACAAAAATGTATCTCTGCTACTTTTTAATGAGATTTGTTAAACTCATTCACTTGCTGCTACTGCAATATGCTGCGGATTTTCCGCTTGCAAATCTGGACAAAAATTCGGCAGCATATCTAATACTTGTGAACAAGTTCTTACTGTTAAGACTGTTTGCATTTCTTTCCTTATAGGAAAAAATTGTATAGCCGTCATGATTTCCAAATGATTGGCATACAACTTCTAGTAGCCATGCAGCCATACGAATAACATAGAAGCAACTTGACCATGGCCATAGCAACTACTATAAGGCTATGTGCCCATGATGCAGAAATGCTCCAGATTTTCCTGAGCGTTTCTGCATCTCCCTGGCAGAAAAAACGCATGCGGATTGTACATGCGTTTTTCCTGCCAGGGACATGCGGATGTGAAGCGTTCTTCACATGCATTTCCGCATGCGGGTTGACAAGCGCTTTCCAAGCGATTTTAGCATCACTTGGAAAGTGCTTGACAACTTGGTCACACTATATAAATTCATGCAAACGGCATGGATTTATATACTGTGACCGAAAGAATGTTTAAAAATAAAAAATAAATCTATACTTACCTTCCGATGGCCCCCGGTGTCTTGCTTCGCTCTGTCCTGGCTGCCAGCGCATCGCGGTACACTGAAGGACCTGCCGACGTCAGCGTCGCGTGACCCGTCACATGACTGTGACGTCAGAGCAGGTCCTCCGGTCCATCGCGATCTGCCGGCAAGGGAGGACGAGCGCAGTGGGGGCCGACAGAAGGTAAATATAATATTTATTTTTTACTTTATTCTTTTTTTCACAGGTACTATGGTACCCGGGTCCGGAGGAGAGTCTCCTCTTCTCTAGACCTGGGTACCATCCGCACATTGAACGCATGTATTCCGCATGTGCTTATCTAGTGAAGGGGAATGCAAGCGTTCTAATGCAAGTCAATGGCGGCGAAAACGCAGCGCTTCCGCAAAATAATTGGTAGTGCTGCGTTTTTTCCGCAATGATAATCCGCAGAGGAAATTTCCGCAGCATGTGCACAGCATATGCGGATTATCATTGGGGAACATGGCAGGCCTTCTACCATGCGTTTTTTAAGCGTTTCTGCAGCGTTTTTGCCGCTGCGGAAAAGCTTAAAAAACGCATCGTGGGCACACAGCCTAAATCTAGAAGCTTTAGAAGACTTCTGAATTTGTCTTTCAGCTGGAGAGCCCAGTGTGACTCTGAATGTTATCTGGTTATCTCTGAATGTTATCTTGGGGAGAACTAGGCATTGTAATATGTGTGGGGTGTTGAGAGGAAAAAGGAACAGGCATCTTTGAATTGCTTCTAATAGAGTCTGGAAGGTGCTAACCCTATGCAAGCGTGCATGTATATGGGAGTCAGGAGAAATGCGACCATTCGGCCGACAGCTGTCTGTCTAAAAGTAGCAGAGTAGTAAAGGGAGTGTAGTAAAACACAGCTTCATTTCAATCATGCCAAAAATCTATAAAATCCGAACTTACTTTGGATGTGTAAACTGGTCAATTAAAGACACTTCTTCAACAATATCTCCTGCAACGTTACGGACCAGGTCATAAAAATCGTTCTCCAGATATCCTGCACTAGGCAGCCAGAAGGAAATGTCATTGCTCAAATGGGGAAACTTGCTAATTGGCTGAAAAGAAATAAAAAGACCATACAATTGGAAGCATTAAGACTGAATATTATAGAGGCACATTTTGTCTCCAATTATAAAAATCAACCAAAATTTTTTTCCCTTTATGTTCACAGCCGAAACCTCCTATTCAACCTTTGATTTTAACGCAAAACAAATAACTGATTTTCTTAAAATCAGCCAGTTTGATATGCAGTAAAGGGAATCTGACACTAGATTTTTGCTATCCCATCAGCATGATATTGGAGCAGAAACCCTGTTTCCAGCAATGACTTACTGGGCTGCTTGCTGTAGTTTTGATAAAATCCTCGTTTTTCTGCTACAGATCTACCAGTTCTCTGAATGCTGAGTTCTGTATAACCCCACCACCACAACTGATTGGCAGCTTTCAGTATACACTGTGAATAGGCAAAAAGCTGTCAATCATTGGTAGGGGTGGGGTTATACAGAACTCATGAATATGGAGGACTACATTGGAGTACGTTTACTAGTCCTCTAGTGATAATCTCTTACTGATAAAACAGTAATGTTATCAAAACTAATGCAAGCAGCCCAGTAAGTGACACATCGCTATAATCGGATTCTCTGTCTCTACATTATGCTTCTCTCAGATTAAGTTGCAAAAACCAGATGAAAGTTTCTCGTTAAGGCTGCGTGCCCACTATGCATTTTTTTTTTTTCAAACATCATTTTTATTTGTTTTTTTAACAGAACAAATCATAGAAAAACATATAAAACAAATAAAATAAAGCCAGGATGTACAAAATAAAGGACCTGTACACAGATCATGTACAATGAATAATCAATAAGTTCCGGTTAGCTGGCTTAACAAATAGACATCTAAACTAAGTATTAGCAAGTTACAGTCATCTACATTCAATGAATTTCTCCCCTGCTTTAGTTAACACGTAAGAGTCCTAGGTTATTATTTAGATCCTCCAGAATATACCATTCTGTAGAAGTAAATGGTTGGACAGTTTTATTCTTTTCAGACAGAGAACAGCATGTTATAATAAACTGTTTCCATTTTGATAGAAATTTGCCAGCTTGTTGTTCCTTGTTACTGAGGGCATCTAGTTGTTCTACTCCCATAAAATGTTTCATTTGGATTATCAGCTCTGCTATAGGGGGAATGATAGGATCCAGCCAATGTTTAAGTAACTGTTTTTTTTGCCAGGAAGAGTAGAGTATGAAGCAGTTTTGGGGGGCCTTTTGATTTTTGGTCAGAATTTTCTGGGTTATTCCAATGATGTAGTATGGCTACATATTGAGAGAGAGTGTATCCTGGGCCCCAAATAGTCTTTATCACATCTGAGACTTGATTCCAGTATACTGTTGAATCAGGGCAGGACCATAGGCTGTGCATAAGATCAGAGTATGGGTGATGACATTTAGGGCAAACAATCGTCCTATTTGACAAGGGATCTTTTTTCGGTATATTAAAGGCGTAGATGGCCCCGTGTATTATTTTATACTGAGTCTCTCTCCATGATTCGTTTATAATGTATTTTCTAAATATTTTCCAGCCTAATCTGATCTTAGTAGCGATTTCAACATCATCTAGTTGCTGCTTCCAATATTTAAAGAAAACATCATGGTGTATCTTTAATAAATTAGATTTCATAGCCGAGTAAAGACTAGAAATTGAGGGAGTACCAGTTGGAGATCGTAAAATTATATCTAGTTCGTTTTGGAAGGTCTCGAAGGTGACATCCTTTAAGTTTGACATAACGGATAATCTAATTCGTTCAAACTGGAGGCCATGCTGTAGAGGTAGATAATATTTATCTATACATTCTGGGAACGTCAACCATCTCCGATCGGTTGGGTGGAGTAGGTGAGATATGTTATCTATACCAGCTTGCTGCCACTTAAGAAATAATTTATTTTCGCTGCCCTGTGGAAATTCTGGATTCCGCCATAGCGGCAGGTGCTTAGAAACTCAGAAAGAAAGGGCATATTTTTTCTAACTGATTTCCAAGCGGAGATGGTGTCTTTAAAAGTTACTGATGTTTTGATTGCTGGGGGTAGAGAAGAGTATCGAGAGTGTAGAAGAGCAGTTAAATTAAAGTGGTAAGCATAGTCTGATTCCAACGAGTAATCAGAGTATGTATGTCTTTTGTGGAGCCAGTCAATTATGTAGCGAAAAAGGCAAGCAAGGTTGTAATTTCTAATACTTGGAAAATCCCACTATGCATTTTTCAAGCGTTTTTGCCGTGGAATTTAAGCAGCGAAAACGCTTAAAAAAAGCTTGGTGATATGTGCCCCATGTTCCCTAGTGATAACACAGGTGAGGATGTTACCTTTAGTAGCTATTCAAACCTATTTGTGTCAAATTCTGTGCATGTTATCAGGCCAAAATCACCAGGGTATGTAAACTTTTCATCAGGGTCATTTGGATGTATTTGGTTGTTATTAAGATTTAAAAAGAGAAAACACAGTAGTTTTACAATGAATGTCTTCACCCAACCAATAACCATGAGTGGAGAAAGTTTTTTTGTTATCATTCATATTCTCTGAAACAAGGCCAAGAAAGGAAAGATTCTGCCGGGGTATGTAAACTTTTGTGCACAACTGTATATGCAAACTCTGAATACATGAGATCTAAACTGCGTTGTTGCCAAATAAAATGTACTAACAAAAAATAAAATGTACTTTCAAAAAATTAAGATTCTTAGCGCATAAATTGGCCAATTCATGTATGCCCATCAACGACGGCAAGGTGATGGGCATAAATAGGGCTATTTATGCGCTAAAAACCTTCATTGTTTGTAAGTATATTTTATTTTTCGTCAATACATTTTATTTCGCAACAATGCAGTTTAGATCTGTGTTCTTTTTTCAGATGCTATCCTTGATGGGATTTGAACCCGAGTCCCCACTGCTGCAACGCTACAGTTCTAACCACTGAGCCACCATGCTGCCTATTGTTGTGAAACGTGCAGACCAGATAACATTATGTGGGTGTATTGGGCAGGTAAAGGGCATTAAAGAGAGTCTATCAGCAGTTTTGACCCCTCAAAACTGCCGACAGTAGTATATAAGAGCTATTTAAAGTTCTTTAACCCCTTCCTGTTAGAGGACGTATTGGTATGTGCGTGTTTGATGCTCCATACTTGGCAGGCGCTGGCTGTCTTATATATGCCGCTCCAATCGCTGCAGCTTAACCATTTAAATGCCACTGTCAATCTCTGACAGACGCAGCTGATTGGCATGGAGCAATCCTTTCAGCATCCATCGTACAAATCACAGAGAGACAATGAATTGCTGCTATCTTGCAGTAATTTTATTAAATACTGCCATTTCTTGTATAGTACAAGCAATTGAATGATCACAGGTTCAAGACCCTCACACAAAAAAGCAACATAAACCAGTATTTTCTTCTTTTGTTTTTTTTTATGTGCTGTTAGATTATGGAGGTAGACATCTTGCCCGGGCTGCTTTCAAAGGGGTTGCCCAGATAAAGGACAAAAGTCTACAGTCATTTGAGTGGGTAGTCATGCGACAGCATGTAGGCAATTTGCATACTGGCGGTCACATACCAACTAGATTCCTTTGGCTTCTCTTAATAGAAGTGAATTGAAAGAAGCCAGACAAATCTAGTCGGCACGTGACAGTAAGTATGCAAATCTCATACATATGGTCACATAACCACCCAGCCACACTGGTAATACTGAAGATTCAGGAGACCTCAGTCACATAGAGTGACTGCAGACTGTTGACTCTAACTTAGACAACACCTTTATTAGCATTTGAGAAATGTTTTTCGGCAAACATATGGACTGCCAGCCAAGGATCCCCACCTCGCCACCCACCTTACGTCGCTATTACGTCAGACGGATCACGTGATACAGGTCCGCACTTCGCACCAACATTACATTGAGCACTCCTCGGGGACACGTAAGCTCAGATTGGTACAGTTTTACACAGACACTCCCTGTCCGCATGGGTTCAGGAAGGTACCGAGAGTGAGAAGAGGTGGCCCACTCAGTCACTGACTCACTCACACCCCTGACAGGCTGAGAGGCCCCCTTCACTGACCCTAGTGAAACAGAACCTTATCAGCCCGGTAGAGCCGCCACCAGTTCCTATTCGATTTAAGCCCCGGTTCATTACCGGGAATTATATTGGGCCAGAAACCAGCCCCGGTAGCATGAGAATTAGCTGGACGTGTGGATTCGTGGATCGAGATAAAAGAGCAGCCCAAGGTTAAATTATATATATAATCGCCTTAAGGGCACACTAGACAATACACTATTTACACAAGGGTTATACATATTGTGAGGCAGTGACTGGGATCATATACGAGGGACGTTATATCTCCCCCAGAATGTGTACAGAGACCTATTAAAACCATTGGAGTGCAATGCAGTCACAGACACACCTACAGCTGCACTGCAGGAATGAAGGTGAGCAATGACTTAGTCAGGGATACTGACTAAGGAAGATTAGTAAACCCGGCAGGGCCCTCATTTCTTGGAGGAGGTCACAGGAGGCAGTGGGGCGGCCTCCTCTCTCCAACCCGGGTTTTCCAGTGGCTCTTGCCACAGGTCCTTTAGAAACCCTGCACTAAGGATTAGTGTTGTTCTATGTTGGAACCAGCTAGGAGCATAGTAGGAAAGCTCAGCAGGATTGAGGGTGGCTGAACCCACGCCTGCGAAGGCTCTGCACCTCTCAGGCTCTGAGCGGCCCTGCACGGCCGTTGCCCATGGCAACCGTTGTTTAAAGACTCGTGTTAACCCGGCTGCGAACCGGAGGACTGTCCTGTTTACCCGTGAGTAGCTGAATAAAGCTGTTTATGTTGGACTTGCTTGGGTCACTGCCTCAGTTACTGCACGGTGTGAACACCGCCGCCTTACAGCTTGGTGGAGAATGCAGGCATAGTGACTGAGGCATACCCCACCGGCAGGTGCATGACTACAATCCGGCCTGCCATCTTTCAGCCCCACCCCGTGGACAAAATGGTGGAGCTGTTAAAGCATCTGGTACTTACCCAGCAGCAGCAGCTGCAGTCTCAGCGGCAACAGCAGGAGCAGCACCAGAGTCTCCAACGGCAACAGCAGGAGCAGCACCAGAGTCTCCAATGGCAACTGCAGGAGCGGGAGCAGCAGTACAATCAACAGCAGCTGCAGTCTCAGCGGAAACAGCAGGAGCGGGAGCAGCAGCATAATCAGCAGCAGTTACTGTACCAGCAGCAGCAAAAAACAAATGAACTGCAGCAGATTGCTGCCCTGTGGGAAATGGCCACAACACCGATTCTGGAACGTCGGGAGGCCCGGGACAAGGTTTGCTCAGCGTTGAGGAAGATGGGACCGGAGGATGACGTGGAAGCCTTCCTGATCGTCTACGAACGCACAGCAGAGCAGGAAAACCTACCAGCCGGCCAGTGGGCGGAAGTGGTGGCTCCGTTTTTGGTCAGCGATGCCCAGAAGGCCTATTTCTACCTCAGTCGGGAAGACGCCCAGGACTACCAGAGGCTCAAAGGTGAGATCCTTGCCCGGCTGGGGGTCAATACGTACGTGAGGGCTCAGCGTGTGTTTTCATGGGCCTTTGTGGAGACCCGACCCGTCCGGTCTCAAGCTTATGACCTTTTGCAGCTGGTAAAGAGGTGGCTCCAGCCTGAGTCTTTGACTCCAGCTCAGATGGTGGAGAGGGTGGTGGTCGACAGGCTGGTGAGGACTCTGCCGGCTGCTATCCAACGTTGGGTGGGACAAGGGGACCCCGGCACCCTTGACCAGGTGGTCAGCCTGATCGAACGCTACTCGGCCACTCAGGACTTTATCTGGGACTCTGCCCCCTCGCGGCTGTCACACCGATCCTTGCCAACCCAGGAACCGGGAAGGGTGTCGCATCCCTCTGCTGAGGACAGTCACCACCGTAACCATGCTGAAGGGGTACCTCGGAGTGAGAGTAGCAGGAGACCGGTTCCCTCCCAAACTCGCATAAGACCTAACAGTACCTCCGTCATTAGGTGCTGGCGGTGTCAGGGGCCGGGACATGTGGATGC
The DNA here is from genome assembly GCF_046119375.1 of Phyllobates terribilis. Classification (NCBI taxonomy): domain Eukaryota; kingdom Metazoa; phylum Chordata; class Amphibia; order Anura; family Dendrobatidae; genus Phyllobates; species Phyllobates terribilis. The sequence continues at coordinate 479,181,850 of NW_027362764.1, read as the reverse complement.
TAACTGCCCCCTGACTACGAAACCCATGGACAGCGGGTATAACCGCCGAGCTTCAATGTACGCCCAGACCGTCTGCACTGCGAGTGCTGACCCCTCAGACAGTGAACCCCAACTATGCCAGGTACTGGTTAATGGGTACCCCACGGAGGCCCTCCTAGACTCGGGGAGCCTTAGCGACTTTGGTACATGGGTAACTGGTGGCAGGAGACAACCCCAGTTGACGGACAGTCGGGGTTGTGTGTATCCATGGGGACCTCCGAGATTACCCAACCGAGGAGGTAGTTTTGTCCACGCCATGTGGAGATATAAAACATGTGGTATAGGTGGTAAAAACTCTTCTCTATGGGACTGTGTTGGGAAGAGACTTGCCCCTGTTCTGGACTCCGTGGAAAAACAAAATCCACTCTCCCCCGGTAAAATGTATTACAGGCACTGTAACCGACGAACGCGAATCACGGGTACCTGCCGTAGGGGTGTCCAACCTAGGGACAGAGTGTTACCCCGATAGGTTTCCCCTAGAGGTCCTGGCAGGAGAGGTCGAGGAGACCCCATCGATCCCCAAGCTGGAAGTGTCCCGGGTCACGTTTGGGACAGCTCAGCTACAGGATCCCACGCTGACTCGGGCGCGAGAAAGGGTGGTAGAGGTAAATGGCGTGGTTCAACAGCCCGGTGCAGATCCTGCATTTCCATGCATGGTAGTCAGTGGTGAGTTGCTCTATAGAGTAGACAAAATCAGGGACGAGGTAGTGGAACAGTTAGTGGTACCTCAGTCGTACCGTCGGGCGGTTTTGGAGTTGGCACACACACACTTGCTGGGTGGACACTTAGGGGTTAAAAAGACGCAAGAGCGAATCTTGCAGCGGTTCTTTTGGTCGGGGATTTACGCGGAGGTCCAAAAGTACTGCGAATCCTGCCCCGAATGTCAGTTGACCACACCCACCGCAAGTTTACGTAGCCCATTGGTACCCCTGCCAGTGATAGAGGTGTTATGTTCTGCTACCAGAGCTAAGGAAAGAGAGGAGATCTGTCCCTACGATAGAACTCAGCTGAATCCCTACGATGTAACAGGGAACCTGATCCTGCGATCAGACCTGCTAAAGTCCTAAGCTAGTCTGTACGGAGACCTATAGATGTGGGGAAGGAATCCCTACAAGTACTAAGGACTGGGAGGAAAATGGGACACCTCCTAACAGAAATAGTAGCAGACAGACAAACAAACAAAATATATAGAACACTGAGGTCCGTAGACCAAGCAAACTAACAGCGTTAGATACAGAGCACAGGCTAGCTAGAAAGTAGTTATACAATGAAGTCCAGCAAAGCCAGAAGGGCGGAGCAGGATTAAATAGGCCAACAAGGTCATGTGACCAGCAAAGGAAAAAACCTAAGAGCAAGGTTCTAACAGTACCCCCCCTTCTAAGAGGATCCTCCGGATCCCCTAGGACCAGGCTTATCAGGAAATCTCCTGTGAAACGCTCTGATAAGTCTGGACGCGGAAACATCATCTGACCTCACCCAAGAGTTATCCTCGGGTCCGAAACCTTTCCAGGCCACAAGATACTGCAAACTACCTCTATACCGTCTAGAGTTAAGGATGCGAGAAATTTCATATTCCCCGTCCTCCACCACCGGAGGAACAGAGGCAGAGGCGTCACCATCCGACACAACAGCTTTTTTTAACAGAGAGACATGAAATACCGGATTAATTCTCCAGGAGGTAGGAACCTCCAACCTAACAGCAGATTGGTTGACAACCTGAAGCACCTTAAAGGGCCCTACAAACTTGGGACCCAATTTCTTAGAAGGAATCCTCAACCGCAGATTCCTAGAGGACAACCAAACCATGTCACCAACAGCGAACAAAACCTCCTGTCGTTTCCTATCAAAGTAGTCTTTAGATTTTCTGTTGGCCTCCTGAAGATTACCACGCACATCCGTCCAAACTCTCTCCAAATCACCGGAAAAATTCTCCTCCTCAGGCACGGCAGATCCTAACTTGGAGAACGACCCAAACGACGGATGTCTCCCAGAACAACAAAAAAAAGGCGAACAACCAGCAGAAGAAGATGTATGATTGTTCAGAGCAAATTCATTAAGTGGCAGAAACTCAGACCACCCCTCTTGATTGTCTGCCACAAAACAACGCAAGAACTGCTCAACATCCTGGTTTTTCCTTTCTGTCTGGCCATTAGATTCAGGATGATATCCGGACGAGAACGACAAATGAACTCCCAACCTGTCACAAAAGGCACGCCAAAAACGAGCCACGAACTGAGGACCCCTATCAGAAACAATGTCAGTAGGAACGCCATGAAGTCTGACAATTTCCTTGACAAAGGCCTTAGCGAGAGTTTTAGCACAGGGCAGTTTGACGAAGGGAACCAAGTGACACATCTTGCTAAAACGGTCCACGACCACCCAGATGACAGTAAAACCCTCAGAGGGGGGAAGGTCAGTTATAAAGTCCATAGCCAAATGTGTCCAAGGAGCACTGGGAACCTCCAAAGGACAAAGCAACCCCGCAGCAGGAGTATGTGAGGACTTAGATCTAGCACATATAGTACATTGACGCACCCACTTAATGATTTCCTTCTGCCATCCAGGCCACCAAAAACTGCGACCCACCAGTCTCCTATCCACCCGTATAGCTAATTGCATAGCCTGTTGCAAATCTTCAGGTGTGGGATAAGCAATTAGCAGGTCTTTAACCCTTTCACTGAGCCCAGCAAGAAATAGACTTTTCAGAGCAGAATCGTTCCACCCTGTTTGAGTAGACCAACGACGGAAATGAGTACAATATTTTTCCACATTACCTGATCCCTGTTTCAAACGTCTCAACTCAGTCTCAGCTGATGCGACACGGTCAGGATCATCATATAATAGCCCCAAAGCAGAAAAAAAACTATCCACTGATCTGAAGCATGTATCACTAGGTTGCAAAGAAAAGGCCCACTCCTGAGGCTCTTTGCGCAAAAGTGACATTATGAACCCTATGCGCTGGGATTCATCCCCAGAGGACTTGGGTCTCAAACGAAAATACAATAAGCAAGCATTTTTAAATGAAAAAAATTCTCGGTGTTCACCAAAAAATAAATCCGGCAAACATACCTTAGGCTCCAAGAAATGTGCTCCAGGACAGTTACTCACGTGCTGACGGAGCGCGGCCACCTCCAGAGAGAGTCCCTGCAGGCGTTTAGCCAAATCCAGAACCGACACCATGATGGAACAGAAAAATCTTTCCTTAGAGAATTTGCAGGCTGGACTTACTGTTATGTTCTGCTACCAGAGCTAAGGAAAGAGAGGAGATCTGTCCCTACGATAGAACTCAGCTGAATCCCTACGATGTAACAGGGAACCTGATCCTGCGATCAGACCTGCTAAAGTCCTAAGCTAGTCTGTACGGAGACCTATAGATGTGGGGAAGGAATCCCTACAAGTACTAAGGACTGGGAGGAAAATGGGACACCTCCTAACAGAAATAGTAGCAGACAGACAAACAAACAAAATATATAGAACACTGAGGTCCGTAGACCAAGCAAACTAACAGCGTTAGATACAGAGCACAGGCTAGCTAGAAAGTAGTTATACAATGAAGTCCAGCAAAGCCAGAAGGGCGGAGCAGGATTAAATAGGCCAACAAGGTCATGTGACCAGCAAAGGAAAAAACCTAAGAGCAAGGTTCTAACAAGAGGTCCCTTCTGAATGGATTGCAATGGTTTTGGTAGGGCCCATTGTAAAATAAGCCCGTGGCCACCAACATATACTGGTGGTCGTCGACTATGCCACCCGGTACCCGGAGGCTATACCGCTACACCACACCTTGGCAAAACTGATTGCAGGGGAGCTGTTTGCCATGTTCTGTCGCCTTGGACTACCTAAGGAGATCCTGATGGATCAGGGGACCCCTTTTATGTCCAAGGTGACAAGAGAACTGTGCAAATTGCTAAAAATTAAACAGTTGCGTATCTCGGTGTACCAACCTCAAACCGACGGGCTAGTAGAACGGTTTAATAAAACCCTCAAGTCCATGTTAAAAAAGGTGGTTTCTAAGGACGGTAGGGATTGGGACATGTTGCTACTGTATTTGATGTTTGCTGTCCGTGAGGTACCCCAGGCTTCCACAGGGTTCTCTCCCCTTGAGTTATTGTATGGCAGACACCCTAGAGGTCTGTTAGACGTAGCCAAAGAGACATGGAAACAAGAGCCGACTCCACATAGGAGTATAATTGAACACGTGGCTAGTAAGCAGGAGCGGATCGCGGCGGTCATGCCCATCGTGAAAGAACATCTGTTAGATGCCCAGGCAGCCCAGAGGCGCACATATAATAAAAGAGAAACAGTCAGGTCGTTTAACAAGGGCGATCGGGTGTTAGTACTGGTAACCACAGCCGAGAGTAAGCTCATGGCCAAGTGGCAAGGGCCATATGAGGTTCGAGAAAAGGTGGGGGAGGTAAATTACCGGGTGTATCAGCCCGGAAGGAGGAAACCTGAGCAGCTTTATCATGTAAACCTGCTAAAACCTTGGAAAGATCGAGAGTGTTTAGTTACTGACATCATTTCGGGCATATCACCAGAGAGTTCTCTACCTTTTGCCAGGGATGCGTCCGGAGAGGTCAGGATAAGTGATGCTCTCACTAAACAGCAGCGACGGGAGAATACCGACGTGTTCTCAGAGCTACCAGGTAGTACTACGGTTCTCCACCATGACATTGTCACCGAACCTTGGGTAAGGGTGCGAATGAGACCGTACCGGGTACCCGAAGCCCGGAGGCAAGCCATCACGGCTGAGGTAAAACAGATGCTCCAGTTAGGCGTCATCGAGGAATCACGGAGTGAGTGGGCTAGTCCCATCGTACTGATTCCGAAACCAGACGGATCGTTACGCTTCTGTAACGATTTCCGAAAACTAAATGAAGTGTCGAAGTTTGACCTTTATCCGATGCCCAGGGTGGATGAGCTGATTGAGAGACTGGGGCAGGCCCAGTACTTTACCATGCTCGATCTCACCAAGGGTTACTGGCAGGTACCTCTCACAGAATTTAAGGAAAAGAAAGCCTTCATAACTCCGGAGGGTCTATATCATTATGTGGTCTTACCTTTTAGGTTACATGGGGCCCCGGCTACATTCCAGAGGTTGATGGACATAGTGCTCAAGTCTCATCAGGAGTACGCGTCCGCGTATCTAGATGATATTATCATCTTTAGCACTGACCGGCATACGCACCTATCACAGGTACAAACGGTGCTGGATTCTCTCAGAGCCGCAGGGTTAACGGAAAACCCAAAAAAATGTGCGATAGGGCAAGAGGAAGCCCGATATTTGGGGTATGTGATTGGCCGAGGAGTTATCAAGCCCCAAATCAATAAAGTTGAGGCCATAAAAAACTGGCCTAAACAGTCAAGTACAAAGCAGGTGAGGGCGTTCCTTGGCATCCTTGGGTATTACCACCGGTTTATACCTAATTTTGCCGGGAGGACGGCGGCCCTGGCCGATCTCTTGAAAAGAAAAAAATCGGTAATGGTTTGGTGGAACCCTCAGGTAGAAGAAGCCTTTCAGTCTATGAAGTTGGCCCTGTGTGGACAGCCTGTCCTCATCAGTCCCAACTTCAAGGAAACCTTCATTGTACAGACAGATGCCTCAGAGGTAGGCCTAGGGGCGGTATTGTCACAAAAAGTGAATGGTGAAGAGCACCCGGTCACCAACTTGAGTAGAAAACTTGTCTCAGCAGAGAAAAACTATAGCGTGGTAGAGAAGGAGTGTTTGGCTATTAAGTGGGCCTTGGAATCGCTACGTTATTATTTACTCGGGCGTCAGTTTCGCTTGGTGACGGACCACTCACCCTTGGTATGGATGAGGAATGCCAAGGAGAGGAATGCACGAGTCACCAGGTGGTTCCTGTCACTGCAATATTTCACTTTCTCTCTAGAACATCGCCCTGGGAAGTCGCAAGCAAACGCGGATGCCCTGTCCTGGGCACCCTGTATGGTGACAAATGTTCAACCCCACAAGTTTGAACAGAGGGGGGGGGATATGTGAGGTAGTGACCGGGAACATCTATGAGGGACGTTATAACTCCCCCAGAATGTGTACAGAGACCTATTAAAACCATTGGAGTGCATTGCAGTCACAGACACACCTGCGGCTGCAATGCAGGAATGAAGGTGAGCATTGACCTAGTCAAGCATACTGACTAAGGCAGATTAGTAAACCCAGCAGGGCCTTCATTTCTTGGAGGAGGTCACAGGTGGCAGTGGGGTGGCCCCCTCCCTCCAACCCGGGTTTTCCAGTGGCTCTTGCCACAGGTCCTTTAAAAACCCTGCACTAAGGATTAGTGTTGTTCTATGTTGGAACCTGCTAGGAGCATAGTAGGAAAGCTCAGCAGGATTGAGGGTGGCTGAACCCACGCCTGGGAAGGTTCTGCACCTGTCTCTGAGCGGCCCGGCGCAGCCGTTGCCCACGGCAAACGTTGTTTAAAGACTCGTGTTAACCCGGCTGCGAACCGGAGGACTGTCCTGTTTACCAGTAAGTTGCTGAATAAAGCGGTTTATGTTGGACTTGCTTGCGTCACTGCCTCAGTTACTGCACGGTGTGAACACAGCCGCCTTACAATATATAATGGCCAGAGATGCAAATACAATAGTAGTGGTACAAAAGTATGCAGGTATTATGATTCAGTTCCTAGTCAGGTGAAAGGCCTGGCTTGCGGGAGAGGGCTGCCACATGGGAGGCTTGTGGTTCTCTCTGTTGCTTGACTTCTCCCACACGATATGTCGTCGCAACCTCCCAGTGAAAAAGCACTAGGCTAAGATCTGCAGGAGCATTTAACCTCTCTGGGTAACTCCTCTTCTGCCCCCTGGGCTGAACCTGAATCCCCTCCCTGTGTCCCTGGCAGATAATAACACCAAAACTTCAAAAGGATCATAACTCCTTAAAGGACAGTACCAGGGAGGTGGTTCTGGTGTCATCGGATCCAGCTGGGCGCCTGCTATGCCTGGAGACTAAGCACAGCGGTCATATGGATTTCCGAATAGCTATGTTATGTATTTCCCTATCCCTATGTGCTAGACTGGGTCAAGACCCAAGCGAACATTTGCCATGTCCTGCGGATCTCGGAAATATACGCGATGTATAGCTAGGACGTATAGTATTTCCATAACACGATATGAAATTATAGCTGTCTGAAAAAAAAGGGAGACCACATGGCTTGGATCCACAGGGGGTCTTCCTGTGGTAGTTCACCAGCTAGCTGGTTAGGGTGTAACTCCTTTGTTTGAAACTGGCCAGGTGTCTCATTACAACTACACATGCTTACAGGATGATTGTGAGCTGCCATTACATCCCACCATCCTTCACATGGACCATTTCCAATACTAGCCTGGAGCTAACTCATTGACTTTTTTCAAGGCATGATCTGTGACCTGTGCAAAAATTTACTGTGTCACTATGCAGAGAGAAGAAGGTGAGCTGTCGCCATCACCTAATGGGAATCGTAGATCCTGTGTTATCTGCTGTATAAAGAGTTTGTCACAGTTATCCCGCCTATTAAATTACTGCAGAGATGCGATCTTTTTCAGAACAAGAAGTTCCAGCTTAGTGGTAAGTGTGAAAACTGCAAGATTTCTTTTTTTTTTTTCATAGAATGAAAGGGAAATGAGAAAAAAAACATTATCAAAATAATAAGAAAAACCATTCAAATGGGTTATCCATTACTTGGACAACCCTCAATCAGCATGTTTGCCCAGTGTAAAATACTTATACTCACATCAAATGCCGGGTGCTGTTCCAGCGGTGTTGGCACTCGCTATCCTGGGGCTTGCGTCCCATTGTTATGTAACGCAAGCCCTACAACTAATCAGCCTTGGCTTCACTCTCCCTTCTTCGGATGAATCAGACATCAAGAGGAAGTCAGAGCTGCGGTTGGTCGCTCACTTCGTCTTGATATCTGAGATGTCACTGGTGAGAGTCAAGCCAGGGCTGACTGGCTGCAGGACTCTCGAGCCCCAGGAGAGCGAGTGCTGGTGAGTGTTGTTATTTTACTCAAGGGAAATGGGGTTGCTCGAGTAGTGGAAATTTGATTTAAACAATCGGCTATTTTCTGATGACACATTACATTCAAAAAGGTTGTCCCATTTGAACAAGCAGTCAGAGCATCAGCCCCAAATTGGCCGGGTATTGAACGGATGAATATTGTAGTTTTTTTTTTTAAATATTAAAACATTAGTTGTTGGTTTTATGTTTTAATCTTTCATAAAAACGCTTTAAGAAGGGGGGGGTTTGAAATATAAGTTGTCAATTCTTGACGGTACCATGGTAATTAATTATAAAGTATGCTTCAATAGCATGGATTCGGTTAAAAAAACATAATACTGAAGATAAAATTAAATAAGCTCCATTTGGAAGCGGTTTGGAGATGCTGAGAGTTGTAGTCTTGCAACAGCTGGAGCGCCACCGGTTGAACGCTACTAGTATATTGGGTATAAGAAAGTTAAATCGGATTAAAGTAGAGAAAAAAATGTCTGGGACTGTATATTGAATTAGATTGGTTATAGTTCTATAGCTAGTGTTATTTTACGCATGACCTTGTGCACAGCTGTTGCACACCATCAGAATGTAAATCAAGAAGGAATACTCAAACTATTAAAAAAAACTGCTTTCAACATTAAGTGACTGTTTAAGAAGACGTCTTCAAAATAACCTAGTTGTGAAAATTCCTTGTACACAAGAAAAGCTAAAAAAGATATCTGTGATTCATTTTGGATTAATGAAACCCTCAGTGAATCAGCTGTGAAATCAAAGGGATTTCACAGCCTGTTATACGAATAAACCTGTCAAATGAATTAATTTTCTGCAAAAGAGATGCAAAACAATACGAAGGAGCTACCAGAACACACAGATGAGTGACATATATTACTTCTCATAAATTGCCACACTGAATAAAATGCTTCACATCATAGTCCCCCAGTAAGCAATTATGAGCGTTACTGCTCAAAAAAAAGTAAAACATTTTGGAATAATTGTTTTTATATGCTTGTCGTGAGCACAGAGACTTAAAGAAGGGAAATTCTTTCGCATAATTAAGGAAAATGGCCTAAGATAAATGTGTAGTGTGTTGAGCAACAGAACTGGAGAGGAATAACCTGTCTTTAGGGAAGAAAACATTTTTACCCATTTATCATCTCACTGTGCAGATCATCTAAATGTCTTTCATTGCTTAGTTATGTTTTAGCTATGCCAAGATCTATACTCACTGTGCTGTTTGGTGACATGGTGTGTACCACACTCAACATGGACCAGAGGAAGCAAAGGAAAGAGTTGTCTCAGAAGATTAGAAAGAAAATTATAGACAAGCATGTTAAAGGTAAAGGTTAGAAAACCATCTCCAAGCAGCTTGATGTTCCTGTGACTACAGTTGCACATATTATTCAGAAATTTAAGATCCATGGGACTGTAGCCAACCTCCTTGAACGTGGCAACAGGAGGAAAATTGATGACGAATCAAAGAGACAGATAATACGAATGGTAACAAAAGAGCCCAGGAAAACTTCTAAAGAGATTAAAGGTGAACTTCAAGCTCAAGGAACATCAGTGTCAGATTGCACCATCCGTCGTTGTTTGATCCAAAGTGGACTTCATGGGAGACGACCAAGAAGAACACCATTGTTGAAAAAAATCATAAAAAAGCCAGACTGGAATTTGCCAAACTACATGTCGACAAGCCACAAAGCTCCTGGGAGAATGTCCTATGGACAGATGAGACAAAAATGGAAGTTTTTGGCAAGGCACATCAGCTCTATGTTCACAGACGGAAAAATGAAGCATATCAAGAAAAGAACACTGTCCCTACTGTGAAACATGGAAGAGGCTCTGTTATGTTCTGGGGCTGCTTTGCTGCATCTGGCACAGGGTGTCTTGAATCTGTGCAGGGTACAATGAAATCTCAAGACTATCAAGGGATTCTAGAGAGAAATGTGCTGTCCAGTGTCAGAAAGCTTGGTCTCAGTGGCAGGCCATGGGTCTTGCAACAGGATAATGACCCAAAACACACAGCTAAAAACACCCAAGAATGGCTAAGAGGAAAACATTGGACTATTCTGAAGTGGCCTTCTATGAGCCCTGACCTAAATCCTATTGAGCATCTTTGGAAAGAGCTGAAACATGCTGTCTGGAAAAGGCAACCTTCAAACACGAGACAACTGGAGCAGTTTGCTTATGAGGAGTGGGCCAAAATACCTGTCGAGAGGTGCAGCAGTCTCATTGACAGTTACAGGAATCGTTTGATTGCAGTGATTGCCTCAAAAGGTTGTTCAACAAAATATTAAGTTAAGGGTGCCATCATTTCTGTCCAGTCCTATTTCATGAGTTTATTTTTTTTTTAAATTCTGTGGAAGCAGGGTTTAAAAGCAATGTCTGACTTTCATTTGTTTATTTTCATAGATTTTAAATTTATTATTACTTTTGTCAGATTCAAGTTATTTCTGTGACCATTGTGGGTTTTTCTTTCATTAAACGAGGGGTACCAACAATTTTGACCACGTGTGTAGCACTGTTTCCATGCGTCTGGTGATGAAGCTAGCTCTCGTCAATGTCGCCTGGTCTCCCTGAAATCAGCGCGACCAGGCGACAATGATGAGAGTAGGAGTCAGCACCCGCTGTCTGTGTATCGTGTGTAATAAATAAATGTAAAAAATGGCGTGTGATCCCCCTTCATTTTCCTAACCTGCTGAGGGACAGCTGGGGCTGGTGTTATTATTCATGAAAGGGGCCAATAGCCATAAAGGTTCGCAGCCTATTAATAACAGCTCACAGCTGTTTGCTTAGCCTTTACTGGTTAGTAAAGGGGGGGGGGAGGACACCCCAAAAAATGACGTGAGTTCCACCCTAATATTACTAACCCACAAAGGCTAAACAGACAGCAGCAGACTGATATTAATAGGCTGGGAAGGGGCCATGGATATTAGCCCCCTCCCATACTAAAAACACCAGCCCTCAGCCACCCCAGAAATGGTGCATCCATTAGATGCACCAAATTTGGCGCTTAGCCTCGTCTCTTCCCACTTGCCCTGGTGCGGTGGAAAGTGGGGTAATATTTTTGGGGTTGATGTCAGCTGTTTTATGTTCACTGACATCAAGCCCAGGAGTTCGTAATGAAGATGCATCTATCAGACACCCCCATTACTAACCCCTTAGTCAAAATTAATAAACCCAAGCAAAGAAATTCCTTTAATTGAAAAAAACACTCCTCCCACACTAACCCTCTTTTACCCATTTATTAACCATAAAATAAAAATTAAAAAACAAAGTCATCCTCACCTGTCTGCCGAAAGAATCTGTGCTTGCTCAGGCATGAGCTATGTGCTCCTGCCTCTCAAGCTGAACATTTCTAAGTACTCTTGAGTAATTGGTGGGGTCTCAGGAGCCAGACCTTCACCAATCTGCAGGCATGTAGAAGGAACCTGTCACCAGATTTATGCTGCAAGAACCATGGGTAGCATGAATCAGAGCCTGGCTGCACAATTGCAGCCAGTGATATTTTAATCTGAAACACCATGGTGATTCAAAGAAAACATAGTTTCAAAGGCTGGCTGGGGACTATAGGGACAGAAATGACTAGTCTGGTGCAGCTGTTTTCTCTTTGTCCCACTCTAGTTGATTAACAGGTCTCTCTCATGTATGTACAGTACAGACCAAAAGTTTGGACACACCTTCTCATTTAAAGATTTTTCTGTATTTTCATGACTTTGAAAATTGTACATGCACACTTAAGGTATCGAAACTATGAATTAACACATGCGGAATTATATACTTAACAAAAAAATGTGAAACAACTGAAAATATGTTTTATATTCTAGGTTCTTCAAAGTAGCCACCTTTTGCTTTGAAGACTGCTTTGCACACTCTTGGCATTCTCTTGATGAGCTTCAACATCATGATTCGGTCCTGGCTGTACATGCTGGTAGTAAAGCCACCACAGATCTTCTTACTTGTTGCTTTTGGTGGTCTAGAGTGCACCAGGATGTTCGGGAATATGTAGCTGCCTGTAGTACTTGTGTGCGTTCTAAGACCCCACATACTCGTCCGTCCGGGACTTTTAACCTTTGGAGATTCCTTGTAGACCATGGACTCATTTGTCTGTAGATTTCATCATTGATCTACTCATGTCAGCAGGTAACACTGTAATATTGGTGGTGGTGGATAGATTTAGTAAGATGGCTCATCTCATTGCGCTACCTGCTCTACCAAATGCCAAGACTTTGGCGAAAATTTTATTAAAGAAATTGTGAAATTACATGGGATTCCATCGGATATTATTTCCAACTACTAGAAGGTTAAATTTATTTCCAAATTTTGGAAAGCATTTTGTGCTTGCTTAGGGATTCATCTTTCATTTTCATCCGCCTTTAATACACAGTCTAATGGGCAAACTGGACGAGTGAACCAGAATCTGGAGACATATCTTAGGTGCTTTGTGTCCGAGAATCAGGAGGATTGGGTTTCTTATTTACCTCTAGCTGAGTTCGCTGTGAATAACCATTGTCATGAAACTTCTGGCAAGTCCCCATTCTTCAGGGCATACGGTTTTCATCCTCAATTCCGCTCCTTCAATAGAAATCATTCTTCAGCAGTTCCTGAGGAGGAATGGTTTTCTTCATCTATTACATCAGTGTGGCAAGGTGTTCTTAATAATTTGAGGAAGATGGGGTCCAAACATAAGAGTACGGCTGATCAGAAACGCTTAGTAGGTCCGGACCTGTGTGTTGGTGATTTGTTGTGGTTGTCCTCGAAGAACATTAAGTTGAAGGTTCCTTCTTGGGAACTGGGACCCAGGTTCATTGGCCCCTATAAGATACGTGCCGTTGTTAATCCAGTAGTGATTCACCTTCCTTTGCCATCCACTTTCAAGATTCATAACATGTTTCACTGATCACTGCTCAAAAAACATATTGCTTCCTCTGAACCATTTCTACCACCACCTTCCCCAGTCATTGTTGATGTAAATCTGGAATTCCAGATAGCGAAGATTATCAATTCTTGCTTTGTATGCTGGTCTATTCAATATTTGGTACATTATAAAAGTTACGGTCCTGAGGAGAGAATGTGGATACCAGCGTCTGATGTTCATGCGATCAGGTTGGTCTGGTCTTTTCACGCTTCACATCCAGATAAACCGGATTCTGAGGGTCCGGAGGTCCCTCTTAGGGGGGGGGTACTGTCATGGGGATACCGCGACAGAGAGGGACCAGAAGATGGCGGGTCTAGTTACACTAACTCCTGTACTAATTAGAACTGCTTCACCATACTGTTAAACAGCGCAGATTTTCCTTGCTCTGTTATTGAAAGGGTTAATCAGTTCAGTTGATCTCCTGGAGCTCTCCATCCCGAATTGTCTCAACTATTCTGTGTTGGCCACTCCCTTCTGGTATATATGCTCACCACTGGCACTTGGAAGTTGACAGTGATAGTTACAACTTCCTGGTTTGGTAGTGAAGGAGAGTTCTGAATTAGTAGCAGTCGATTTGGGCACATGCGCCAAGAAAGGCCAAGGAGCACCAATGACCCGGAAGTAAAGCCTGTGCATGCGCACTACAGTACTTTCTTCGACCTTGCAGGGCAGATAGAAGTGTGCCTGCACAGGAGCGTGATAGAGGACACTGTGTAGACGTAGGATGCTTCATCCACACGAAGCAGGAAAGGAGGACGGTGATCACGAGAAGAAAGGAGACTCCGTATCAAGACCAATGATACCCATTGAACCGGACCGCCCCATCTGTAAGCATAATAAAAGCTATTTTTTTTGGATCTGCAGACTTGATTGAGCACTTTTTTTTTTTACAGCATTTTAGTATGATGTGAAAAAGGCCTTAATGGTGGTGGCCGTACTTTATATGGGAAAAACCTGGAGACAGGTTCACTAAGTACCCTTTGAATTTATAACAGAACTCAATCTTTTTGGGTAGGAGTCTATCAGCATGGCCCATCTAGATTTGGCAATCTTTCCCCACTCTTCCTTGCAGCAGTGCTCCAAATCTGTCAGAATATTATCCCTCTTCAGGTCAACCCTCAGATTTTCAGTTGGATTCAGGTCTGGGCTTTGGCTGGGCCATTCCAAAACTATGATCTCCTGGTGAAAGCATTCTTTTGTTGCTGACTTTGGAAGTATGCTTAGGGTCATTGTCATGTTGAAAAGTGACATTTCTCTTCATCTTCAGCTTTTTAGCTGAGATCTGAAGATTTGTTGTAAATTTGACTAATTTTGTGAACAGTGAATAATTCCCTTGACTAAAGCCCCAGTTCCAGCTCCTGAAAAAAACCCTAAAGCATAGTGTTGATTCCATCATGCTTCATTGTGGGTTTGGTCTTCTTCTGGCGATACGCAGTGTTGCATTTGCACTAAACATGTCTTTTGGAACATGGTCAAAAAGTTAAACCTTTGTCTCATCAGACCATGGCACATTTTCACACATACTTTTGTCAAACTTGAAGTAGGTTTGGGCACAGCATAACCGGCCTTGAATGTTTTTCTTCATAAGAAAAGCCTTCTGTCTTGCCACCCTACTCCACAGGACAGACATATGAGGAATACGGGAGATTGTTGTCACATGTAGTACACAACCAGTACTTGTCAGAAATTCTTGCAGTTCCTTTAATGTTGCTATAGGCCTTTTGGCAGCCCTCAAAACTTTTCTTCTCATCTTTTTATCTATTTTTGAGGGATGTCCAGTCCTAGGTAATGTCACTGTAGTGTGACATTTCAGACACTTCTTGATGACTATCTTTTTGTACCCTTCTCCTGACTGATAACAAATGATCTCATTATTAAAAGTTGTGTTGTAAGATATATAAGAACTATGGCTTTGCTATAAAATACAACTAAGAAAATGTCAGGAAAATCCTACTAGAACAGCCAAACTTTATATGGGGTTAATTAGAATCACTTTAACTGATGGCAGCTGTGTACTGACTACTATTTATCATGAATGTAAATGTGATTGTCTAATTATTATCAGAATCACACTCCCAATTATAATTTTACTCCTCACAATGATTTCAGTTTGTTTCTCAAAGAATTTGTACAGATTAAGGTTGACGTTGGAAAAAGTTCTTCAATGATTCTTCTTGATATGTTTTATCTTTTTTACATGACCAAATCATAGGCATTTTCACAGGGGTGTGTAGACTTTTTATATCCACTGTATTGGTTTCTCGTTTCATTTTAATTTATTTTCACATGTGTTCTCTTTAAACCAAAAGGATTGGTTTCTATGACAACCGGCTTTATTGTATTGGAGTACAGAGTGAAAGTTGTTTCAACACTATGTAACATCTCCATTTTGTAAAATCTTATAAATAATTGATTTTTCCATTCAAAAATAATAGAAAAAAATCACAGAGTGCAAATACAAAAATGCTTTGATACTAAAGGAGCAACATAGCCTAACTTTAAACATAGTATTATTAGAGGTATTACAAATTTACTGTGTGCAGAACTATTTATTGGTCGACTTGTATTTTCACTATTCAGAGAGGTGTACTGTTTTCCTTCACTGTAAATCTCCTGCTTAAGAAGTATCCACAAGTTCTCAATAGGGTCTAGGTCAGGTGAGGAAGGGGCCATGTCATTATTATTTCATATTAAAAGCCTTTACTGGGTAGCCAAGCAGTGGAGACTCCGATGCATTTGATAGAGCATTGTTCCGTATAAAAATGATGGTTTTCTTGAGAGCTGCAGACTTTTTCCTGTACTACTGCTTTAAGAAAGTGTCACCTGAAAAGGGCAGTAGGTTTAGGAGTTGATTTTGAATCAATGTTCAACCCGAAAAGGTCCAACTAGCTCATCTTTAATGATACCAGCCCATAGTAGTCCCACACCTCCACCTTGCTGGTGTTTGAGTCAAAGAGGAGGTCTGTGCCCGTTACTAATCCAGGCACAGGCCCATCCGCCTGGTCCGTCAAGAGTCCTTCTCATCTCATTAGTCTACAAAACCTTTGAAAAATCTGTTTTCAGATATTTCTTGACTCATTTCAACTTCTGTGCCTTGTTCAGTGGTGGTCGGGTTTCAACTTTACTTACCTTAGCCATGTCTCTGAGCACTGAAAACTTGTAGTTTTGAGCAATCCAGTGAGGTTCCAGTTCTGGAATGTGACAGCACTGGAGGATAATGGGTTCCTGGTCACTTCACGTTTGATTCTTCTCAAAACTTTGGCCGCTAATGTGCATCTTTTTGTCAATACAATTTTTGTGGTCCTATTGGCTATTTGCAACAAAACTTTTGATGGTCCTGTGATCACTGCCCAATATCTTAAACATTTCAAGAATGTTACATCCCTCTGTAAGACTTGTAACAATTTTTGACTTTTCAAAGTCTGTTAATGCTATTTTTTGCCCATTTTGCCTGAGGAAAACAAGCTGCTTAATAATTCAGCACAACTTGATAAAGGGTGTATCCTTAGGCTGCACCCTACCTCATTACACAAATACACATCACCTGATCTGCTTCATCCAATAAGCAATTTTATACAGTTTGGAGTTGGAAAATCTGCATAAAAATGATGATATGGTAAAAATACTCACTAGCCTAATAACTGTATACAGTGTAAATGTGCAGTGATATATAGGTCAGTGTCATCTACAATGCCAATTAATATTTTATTACTATACATAATAGTACATGTATATTTTTACAGGCCAGATTTTTACACAATTAAAATCCTTACATACAACGCATGACTAATGACTTACAATAGGATTATGCTTTCCACGAATATGCATTATCATAGGATTGTGCTGAGCTCTTAATGAGGACATGTAAAAAAAAAAGATAACGAGGATATGTACCAATGACTGACATTAGATCAGAAGGGAAAATTTCTCTCAAAATGTCAGTGTCATGAGTGAGACTACACAAAGCCCTGGTAGAGAGGATCATATCAAAAGCCTTTATTGTACAGAATGTCAAAGCGGCTTAGAAGGCAAGATGCACACAGGGGACTAAAGGCAACATATCAGTCTAGTCTGCAAAAGATAAGGAGCCCTGACCAACTCAAAGATAAGTCTCTAAATGTATCCAAACTGTACATGCTAGAACAGATTCCAATATAATAGAAGCATTGTCTGTTTCCTACAGGAGTTCACAGACCATTGCTATATGGTATTATTGTAGGACCCTATCAAGCTAGGTTGGTATTATATATATAGATATGGATAGATATATAGATATATATATATATATATATATATATTACAAAACGCAGTTGTTGGGCCAAAGGATATTGTATGTATTATTTATGCACTTCTATTATGCATCTTCTATTATTTAATGTTTTTGTTTTTTTATTGCAGCAGTTGTATATTATTCGTATTGTTTTAAATATTTAGTATGTTGCCACCCAATCAGTTATGCTCTGCTATACCCTGCGCTACTTGGATCTGCTATTACATTTTCAAGGTGTCTGAAACTGGGGCTGGCAACTCAAAAATAAAGGTAATTCTTAAAAGTAGAGAGGAAGAAACAATGTTTATTAAAACCTGAAAGGTCTTTTACAGGGACAATTAGGTAAAAAAAAATCAAGCAATGTTTTTAATTATTATGCAGTGTAAACATTTGCAACAATTGCATAATGAGAATTCCCCTATTTATTGCTCACTAGATCTTTTACAATCGCTTATTTTTATTTGTTGGCATTTTATTATCCGCTTATCTCTAAAGAGAACCTGTCAGCAGGATTTTGCTAAGTAAACTGCAGGCATTGTCATGTTGGGGCCGCTGCACTGATTAATATGATAGCTGAGGTGAAGAAATCCATCTTGTGGTTCTTGTGTAATCAGTGTTTTCAGTTTTGAGGTAATGATATGCCCGTACTTTGGGGTGGAACTGTAGCCAGGGTCTTATCCTGGTGCTCTAGGCCAGATCAGCAAGATGAGACCTGCACATAGGCCCGCCCCTATCTCTGTCTGGCTGTCTCTATGGTGAGGAACATACATGTGTTTCGGGGCTGCCTGTGGGCAGGTCTTTTCTTGCTGATCTGGCCTAGAGCACCAGGATAAGACCCTGCCTACAGTCCCATCCTGGAACAAGCACATTGCATCACTAACAAAGCAATGGGGACAGTGTAGATAGTAGATAGGAAATGACAGGTTCCCTTTAAAGCCAGTGATGTCAAACTCAAATACACAGAGGGCCAAAGTTCAAAGCTTGGACAAAGTCTCGCACCAACCTTGATATTCTTTAAAAAATATATCTACAATTGAGGAAGTTTTTCTTTATCACATATAAAGATTAATGTCAAAATGATAGTGGAATATTATAATATGTTATGTAAAACCAGTAAAAAGCATGCGGCCCAATGGCCTAATTTAAATATGTAATTTAACAAAGGATAAAAATCCTTGAATGAAACAGATAATAATGTATGATGCAAACAAAAGTGCCGCCAAACAAAGTAGGATACCCCCATAGTGAATTCCTCCACACTCACAGTATGATGACCCTACTGTACCCCTCTCCCTCAATCCCCCCAACAAAGAATGTTGACCCCATCACAGTATGATTCTCCAACTGTAACCCCCACACAGCCCTCCATACAGTATAATTGCCACAAAGAGTCCTCCATACAGTATAATGGGCCCCTAAGAGTCCTCCATACAGTATACAGGGCCCCATATAGTTCTCCATACAGTATAATGGCCACAAAGACTCCTCCATACAAAATAATGGCCCCACATAGTCCTCCATACAGTATAATGGGCCCCAAAGAGTCCTCCATACAGTATACAGGGCCCTACATAGACCTCCATACAGTATAATGGCCACAAAGACTCCTCCATACAAAATAATGGCCCCACATAGTCCTCCATACAGTATAATGGGCCCCAAAGAGTCCTCCATACAGTATACAGGGCCCTACATAGTCCTCCATACAGTATAATGGCCACAAAGAGTCATACATACAGAATTATGGGCCCCACATAGTCCTCCATACAGTATAATGGCTACAAAGAGTCCTCCATACAGAATAATGGGCCCCACATAGTTCTCCATATAGTATAATGGCTACAAAGAGTCCACCATACAGTATAATGGGCCCACATAGTCCTCCATACAGTATAAAGGCCACAAAGAGTCCTCCATACAGTATAATGGGCCCCACATAGTGCTCCATACAGTATAATGGCCCCATATAGTCCTCCATACAGAATAATGGGTCCCACATAGTCCTCCATACAGTATAATGGGGCCCACATAGTCCTCCATACAGTATAATGGGCCCCACATAGTCCTCCATACAGAATAATGGGCCCCACATTGTCCTCCATACAGAATAATGGGCCCCACATAGTGCTCCATACAGTATAATGGCTACAAAGAGTCCACCATACAGTATAATGGGCCCACATAGTCCTCCATACAGTATAATGGCTCCACATAGTCCTCCATACAGAATAATGGGCCCCACATAGTCCTCCGTACTGTATACACGGCCCCGCATAGTGATCCGTACTGTATACACGACCCCACATAGTGCTCCGTAGTGTATACACGGCCCCGCATAGTGCTCCGTACTGTATATATGGCCCCGCCTAGTTCTCCGTAGTGTATATATGGCCCCGCATAGTGCTCCGTACTGTATACATGGCCCCACATGGTGATCCACACAGTATACATGGCACTGCATAGTGCTCCGTACTTTATACATGGCCCCACATGATGCTCCTCACAGTATAATGGCCCCAGATTAAAAAAAATAAATATATACTCACCTCTGCTATTCCAATGCTGATCCCTACTTACCTGTGGGCCCACTGGCCATCCCCCTTTCACTAGCGCCGAGGCTCCTCTCCTCTGCAGGTGTCTTCCAGTCAAGCCGCGCGCCCTCCCGTCAGGCTGCGCACCCTGATGGGAGGGCGCGTGCAGAGGAGAGTGGCCACGGCAGTTTTGAGGTGATAACCTCTGCTGGAGGACCGGCCTGGGGGGCATTTTACCCTCTGCCACCCGGCCCAGCCTACCCCTACCCTAGTCAGTGCCAAGTGTGAGATATGGTTTGGCTGAGTGAGATGCGTCTGACTTAGGATTACTACTTTCTATAGGTGGCACTAGAGTTCTAGTTCTCTTCCTCTTTGAAGAGACAATTAGCATATTTCCCAGAGGAGCATTGTGGCTTAAAAGTCTCCTCACCTTGACATGCTTAACATGTTCACTCTCCACAAGGAGAAACGTTACCCCTTGGATACTGGTCAGACTCCTCTCACTCAGCCAAACCATATCTCACATTTTGCACGGACGAGGGGCAGTACCCAGAAACACAGTGTCTACAAACTGAGATTTTGTTTTTTGCTATTATCCTAAGTCATGTGATAAGGCTCCTTGAAGAGTCAATATTGACTTTTAGGATTGCTACTTCCTATAGGTGGCACTAGAGTTCTAGTTCTCTTCTTCTCTGAAGAGGCAATTTGCATATTTCCCAGAGGAGCATTGTGACTTAAAAGTTTCCTCACCTTGACATGCTTTACATGAATACTGGAGACACGGCTACTTTTGGGCACAATCTCTGAACATTTTAGGGATAAGAGTGCACGTGCTTTCCATGAGAAGCGCAAGATGAAAACGGAGAAGAAAATGATCGGACACTGTAATTCGACATGCCCAATAACTCTTTTCCTTATATTCTATTGGGTAGGTGTTTGGAGTCCCCATACACATTAAATGATTGACGGACTGAGCTAACTTTAATCTAACATGTATAGAGACCTTTAAATAAACATTAGAGTAGAATTTTCAGATCATTACTTGTATTACTAACAGTAAGTTGATGGCTAGAATTTATTATTATACCATTGATATAGATATCTAGATACAAGACTGAAAACATAAAAGAGCAAAGTGCATTTCAGAAAACTCTTGGGATCGAAAGGAGCACAAATGATTCTGGAAAAATTCTCTTCTTAAAATCTTAGTACAGTCAAGCCTGTTTGAGATGACCACCTAGACTTAGAGTAAAAAATAGCCTTGTTGAGGGGTAGTGCTCTAAAAGAAGAGAGACTATATACAAAAGATGTTATGGAAATGTAAATCAATCATCAAAAATATCTACTCTAGGGCATGGACTTCTCAAAAAGATTTTTTTTTTTTTTGGGGGGGGGGGGGGGGGAGGGATATTTAACTGTACTAACATTGTATTTTTTTCTTTGAAAACCAATAATGATTTCCCATGGAGACAAACTGTCATGTACAATGGTTTACAAAATACAGTGACCTTTATTGGTGCTCAGCTGTCGTTCTGAACGTAAAAAAGAGATCTTTATAAATGTGATATCAACTGGCTTTTAAGGACAAGCCTCCAGTGTATAAACACCAAGTAAGACCTATATTTAGTTCTCAGAAATGCTTTCTGAGAAACGTCTCTTTCTGGGAAAAGTCAACAACGAATATCAGTACATGTACAACAACATAGGTGGAGAAAACCCAATATCTATGAGCAACTAATTTCCAATTTAGCGGCAGTTAACACATTTCAATTAGGAAGTTACTAATCATTACTTACCTGAAATTGAACTGCCTGGTTGATGTTGGACACATGGAATTGTTTCAAAAAAAGCTCACTTTCACTCCAGAACAAGCGAATGTCAGGAATACTATAAAGAATCATGGCCAATCTCTCTAATCCAAGACCAAACGCCCATCCAATTTTGTCTTGAGCACCAGCTGTAAAAAAAAAAAAAGAAAAAAAAGATGAAAATCCAAAAGATTAGTACAAAAGATTTCAAAGGAAATATGTATTTCCCTTCCAACAGATAACCTAAAAGTTAGTACAAGACTGCTCAAAAAACACATAATATAGATAACGGTTGGGGACAGGAGGTACAAAGCCACCTCCCCCCAGAATATATGAATCAAAATGAAAGGTGGAGTACTCCCATATCATATGACCAACAAAAAATCCAAAAAATGGAGTAAACAAGAACCACCGGGCAAGAATGTTAACTCAAAGATCACTCTTTATTAGTATTGGAATAAAAAATCATCACCATATAGAATAATATACACAGGTCTAAGATGGAGGAGATAAATCGGACAACATCATAATCCAAGGCAAAACATGTATTTAGCAGCAATAACAGACAATAAAGGTCAACTCCAGGTATGTACCATAGTAAACTAACACAACAATGTGAAGTGATATAGTTAGTTGAATGACATAGATCTAAAGTGACATGTGCTATTCAGTATTCAATGTAATGCTTACTCATGATGTAGCAGAGGATTAGATGAGAGCACCACAACTGCCCGACGTCCGTTTCGCGTACTGCTTTCTCAAGGGAATGTGCAGAGTTAGAGATGTCCTGTCATATATATACCCCCCAGGCAGGTGCCAGATAATGGGGCGAATGAGCACTAAGATCCACGCCATTACTATCGGCGCACCCCGGCCGCCGTCATGGCGATGCACGCGTGCAGGGTAGATAACCCAGTGACGTCATATGCAAGCGCACGTCGCCCCATTGGTGGATGGGCGAGGCCACCAGGCATAGGGACATATTTTATCAGCCACTGTACCACCATCACACACCTCAGTAAATGGAGATACACTGCTTGAACAATCACGTTCAGTTATTCTTGTACTAGTTCTGAGCCAGCAGATTAGACCACAGGCAAGAATTGGCCTGCTTTACAATGGGTGCCAGACATAAGTAGTATCTTTGTAGAAAATGCTTGAGTAAGGATACAAGGAGAGAAAAACAGAAAGGACACTATTGGAGGTGTTTACTATAGGCCACCTGGGCAGACTGAAGATATGGAAGAACGACATAGTGATCATGGGAGATTTTAACTATCCAGATATTTATTGGGAATCTCTCTCAGGCAAAAGTAATGGGTCCAGAAAATTCTTATCCGCTCTCTTGCTGACAAACTTTATCTTTCAAAAGTTAGAAGAGAGAACAAGAGGATCTGCCATCTTGGACCTAATTTTTACTAACAAGGAGGAAATGGTTGCGGAAGTAAAGGTGTCTGGGAATTTAGGAGGCAGCGATCATGCTATCCTTGAATTTTGGATTACAGACTCAGACTTTAAGGTTGGACTTCAGAAAAGGCAGATTTTAATGAACTCAGAGAGATGGTAGGAAAGGTCCAATGGCTGGATGTTCTAAAGGACAGAAATGTCCCATAAGAAAGGGTGAGTAACAATCCCAAAAAGAAGGAGGAATTAGAAATATATAAAGAGACCAGGATGAATGAACACAGAGCTTAGACGCTTGCTAAAAAGGAAAAAATAAATGTACATCAAATGGAAAGAAGGGGAGCATATCTAAAGAAGAATATTATGCTATCTGTAGGGAATGCAGGGCAAGCATTAGAAGAGCTAAAACCAGTAATGAAGTGAGGCGTGAGGCTTGCAAGGGAGACCAAAAGCAATAAAAAAGGATTTGGGGGGCATGTCAAAAGCAAAAGAAAAGTCAAAGATGCTATAGGATTTTTACAGGATGAAAAGGATAGGGTGGTCAAAAATGATGATATTTTACATCTGTGCTCTTTAAGAAAGCTAATATAACATCAACTGATTTTCACTGTGCTATCGAAGGAAGAAAAGAATCCACACTATCTATAAACAGAGCGGTACAGAGGGAACACTTAACTAATTTAAATTAATTTAAATCTCCTGGTCCAGATGAATTACATCCTAGGGTACTGAAAGACATAGCAGAGGAAATTGCAGAACCACTAGCCAGAATCTTTGAAAATTCTTAGAGAACAGGAGAAGCCCCAAAAGATTGGAGAACGGCAAAAGTTCTCCCTATTTTGAAAAAAGGAAAGAAGATGGAGCCAGGAAATTACAGGTCAGTGAGCCTTACTTCTATACCAGGAAAGATCTTTGAACAAATTATTAAACAGCATGTATGTAAGCAGATATGAGCAAACCTTTCAAGGTTCAGTTCGGCGAACTTCCCGATGTTCGCAGAACATATCCGAACTCCATTGAATTCGGTGGGAGGCAAAACCAAAAGTATAGGCAATACCTTCAGGGGGGCCCAAAAGCTGCCAAAACAGTTCAAATTAGGGTTAGACAACAGGAAAAGTGGCATGAATTGACCCACAGTAGAAATATTATAATGGCACAGCAGCAGTCAGGCATGAGCCATGCATGAGGTATCCGGGTCTGGGCCAGCATTTACAGCATTGAATTTAATTTTAAATTAAGACAAGGTGGGTGAGGGACCAGTGTATGCCTGCTGTGCTGGGAGCCCTGATACCTCATGCAACAACTAAAACTGCTTTTCTGCTCAGCTACACTTAGTTGGCACAAACATCAGTTTCATAGACTACTATTGGTAGAAAAAATTCTGGATAGCAACACAGGTAGTTGACTAATCAATTGACCCACAGTAGAAATTTCATAGCAGTCAGCCAACGGCCATGCATGAAGTATCAGGGTCTGGGCCAGCATTTACAGCTTTGAATTTACCTTCAAATTAAACTGTGGGTGAGGGACCGGTGTAAGCCTGCTGTACTGGGAACCTGATACCTCATGCAACAGATCAAACATGCTTTTCTAGAAAAATTTAAGGACAGCAACACAGGTAGTTGACTGAAAGTAAGTGCAGGCCTGCCGGTCAGGGAGCCTTGCTGCTACAGACAAAACACACAAAGGAAACCCAACTTGGAGTCTCCACATTTCCAAAAATTATTGCCACACATCACTAAAGTGGCATTAATTTCACCAGAGTACAAATAGTATAATGGGGCTCTGACACCTCTTCCACCACAGGAATCCCACCAGATTGAGACCAAACTTGGAGTCTCCACATTTCAAAAAATTGTTAGTAACATCAGCAGGCACAGAAGAAATGACAAAGGTGTCATAGCCTTCAATAACGCAAGATCAATGCAGCACACTAAAAAGTACACCATCGCCTAGTCTGCCCAGTCTGCGATTGGGGTGCAAAAGTCATTGGAGATCCATGACTTGTTCATCTTGAGGAAAGTAAGGCAGTCTACATTTTCAGAGGACAGCCAGATGTGCTTATCCGTCAGGACATCACCAGAAGCGTTGAAGACACGTTTTGAGAGAACGCTGGCTGCCGGGCATGACAAAACCTCCAAGGCGTGACAGGCAAGCTCAGGCCACTCTTCCATTTTTGAAGACCAAAATGCAAAAGGGTCCAACCCCCCCCCCCCCGATGGCATTGAAATTGTGCTTGAGATACTCCTGCACTATTCTCTCCAGTCGTTCACTACGTGTCAGACTTGTACTCTGTTCTGCTGGTGCACAGGCTGGTCTACAAAATGTGTAAAACTACTCACAGAAATTGCTTCTGTCACTTACACTGCTGTTGGTGCTAAAGTTTCTGCGTTGACGACTCGACGTTCCCGGGGATGGAAGTCTAGAACAGCAATGCACACTGTGTGCCTCACTGCTGTCTTGGGGAAAACCACTCTTAAGATTGTCTACAAGCGTGTTTCGATACTCCACCATGCATGTGTCCCTTTCCAAGGAAGGAAGCATATGGCAAAATTTAGTCTTGCACCGTGGATCTAACAGAGTGGCAACCCAGTAGTCAGCACTATTTCTAACCATAATAATATGGGCATCATGTTGCAGATAGTGCAGCAAGAAGGTGCTCATGTGTCAGGCACTTCCATGAGGTCCAAGTCCATGGTGTGCTGGTGGCGTGGTAACACTTGAGCTTGCTTCCTCCATCTCCTCTCACCAACCACGGACAACAGAGAGGGAATCATTATCCTCCTCATCTCCTGACTGTTGCGCCCATCACCTTTTTCTCCTCCTCCTCCATTTGTTCCTCGGCTCCTGAACCTTCACTAACAGTTTGTCTGGTACCATGAGCCCCCCTCGATCGCTATAATCCACTCTCCCATGGCACCCGCCTGCGCGATGACAGTCCGGAACTTAGAGATATTGTTATTCCTTCAGGATCCACCTCTGCTTCCTTCTCTTCACCTGGGACCACTACATCCCCTCGCATACTATTCAAAGTGTGCTCCAGCATGTAGATGACCGGAATAGTGATGCTGATGATGGCAGAGAGATGTCAGCGCTAACCATCTTAGTATCCATTTCAAAACTGTGCAGAAGGGCGCAGAGGTCCTTCATATGTGCAAGCGTGATTTGCACCATGTCCATACTATGTTGGCCCAGGCTATGCAAAATGAGATACTGCACCAGGGCTCGTCACTGCTGCCACAGTCACTGCAAAATGTGCAGAGTGGAATTCCACAGTATCGGTACATCGCTGTAGCGATGCAAGTCGATGACCCGCGGGGTGCGAACGGTGGAAGTGAGCACACAGCGACCGTGCTTTCTGCAGCACCGCATACAGGCCAGCATAGTGGCGGAGAAATTACTGTACCACCAGGATTAGGACGTGAGCCATGCAAGGTACGTGTGTGAGGTTGCCCCTGTGTTGGGCCACCACCAGGTTCGCACCGTTATCGCACACGGCCTTCCCTGGCTCCAGGTTCAGTGGATACAGCCATTGCTCAAACTCGGCCTGGATAGCTGTCCACAACTCTTTAGCTGTGTGACTGCAATCTCAAAGGCATATTAATTTAAACACTGTTTGATTGTGGTGAGCCCTGGCTGCGCGGTACGGAGGTGGGGAGGCAGAATGTCTCATTAAAGCAGAGGTTGAGAGCACAGGTGGAGGCCTTAGAGGAGGTGGGGGAGGCAGAAGCAGTGGCGTAAGTGCTCGATACAGTTGTTTGTCCTGCAAGCCTTGGGGATTCCAAGACTTGTGGAGCAGTCCCTTCCCTGCCTGCCCCTACAGCCACCAGAGTCACCCAGTGCCCAGTCAGTGAGATGTAACGACCTGGCAATGCTTACTCGTCCAGGGGTTTGTGGTGAAATGCACCCTGGCAGTCATAGATTTTTTCAAGGAATGGGTGATGTTGTGTGCAGCATACTTGTGTAGTGCAGTCACAGCTTTCTTAGAGAAGTAATAGCGACTGAGCAACTGGTACTGGGGGACTGCAGCTTTCAGAAACCGTCTGTATCCATGAGGCGGAAAGGCAGCATTTCCATGGCCAACAGATTGGAGCTGGTGAAGTTCAAGCTCTTAGCTTTGTCATGTGTATGAGAAAACAATCTTTTATATGACCACAACTGCGGGACCAAGGGCAGGCTACTTTGCTGAGAGAGGGTGGAATAGGGTGAACACGACAAACTGCTGGACTTTGAGTGAGGTGCAGGCAGAGATGTTATGGTAGATTGAGAAAGATGTAGTCTGCTCGATGAAAGAAAAACAGCAGGTATGTCCATTTCCCTAATGGCTGACAAGCTCTCACTCTCCCCTAATATAGCAGGTAAACAAGTGGAGGTTCAGCGACCAGAGACTTGTGTGAGAACACTTGCCACGGTGACGGATGAGGAAGAAGCAACAGATGCAGTTGATGGGACGGCCAGTGGTTGGCGAGGCCCGCTAGTACGCATTTTAACGCAGTGAGATTTCCAAACTAACGCATGTTGATCACGCATGTGCTGGTTAATGCATGTAGTAGTCAAATTATTGCAATTTTTGCCTCTGAGTGTTTTTTTTTTTTTTTACAAAGTTTGCAGATAATGTGAGTTGGGTCATCCTTTGAGGTCTCAAAAAAGGCCCAGGCTAGGCAACTCTTGCCGCCCCTGCGAACTGTAGACCCGCGATCACTGCTGGCCACAGCCAGAGTTTTGGCTGAGGATGCAGTGCTTGTTGTGGTTACATCACTTTGTGTCTGTGCGTGAAGCCGCAACGTAACCTCCTCGTCTTCCTCCTCCTTTATCTCCTCTGCAGAGCTACTCAGCTGCGTGCCTCTGGGTTCACACCAAGAGGGATCTACAATCTCATCTTCATCGTCTCTGTTCTCCCACTCCTCACCCTGAGAGTCACCCTCCTCCTCTTTTTGTCCTGACAGCACAGCACAGTATGTGTGCGCCTTAGGCATCTGAGTCTCTTCCGGTTCACCTCCACCCCCGGGGATTAACGTCTGGTGATGAGGGTCTGGATTCTGCTCAGTCCCTACTTCATCTGGCCCCGGATCCAACTGAAAAAAATTTTGGGCATTGGTTTAGATGCTTTCCTCCTCTTGAGTCTGTGAATCTTTGGAGCAGACCTCTGATGCCCATGGAATAGGTGTTAACAGCTCTGCAGACTCGCCCATCTGTGATTCCCCACAGTCAGTTGAGCAGTTGGAGAGTTGTGATTCGGGGGGGAAACTAGGGAAATTGGGGTGTCACCTCTGAGAACTGTACGGTGTGTGATGTTAAGGTGGAGGAAGATGAAGTGAGGCCACTTGATGCAGCACTTGCCATCCACTGGAGCACATGCTCTTTCTGGCCCTCATCTACAAGGTGTACCGCTGTGTGGCTGCCAAAGAAAGGGAGTGGAGTAACCCGTCCAGTAACAGAAGTTATGAGTTGTGTTTGGATAGGATGAGACGGTGTTTGTTCAGTAGAGCTAACATTACCACCTACCCCACATACACCTTAAACACCAAGTCTATTGCCCCTTCCACCATGACCTCGCTTTTTCCCCACTCATATTGGATGTACCCTTCCCCCTTTTAACCAGCTGTTTCACAACCCCAGGCCCAGACCTGTTAGTCACCTGCCACTAAATTACCAATTAGTATTTATTTGCTGAGATAGTGTGGCTGGACCACGTTATTAGCACAAAGAATTTAGATTCTGAAATGTGGACTCCTGACTGGAGCAAAAATATTAGCACAAAAGATTTATACGCTGAAATGTGGCCTGGTTTCTGGACCGCTCTATTAGCACAAAGAATTTAGAATCTGAAATGTGAACTCCTGGCTGGAGCACAATATTAGCACAAAATATTTATATGCTGAAATGTGGTCTGCTTTCTGGACCACGCTTATAAGCACAAAGGATTGAAATGCTGGAAGGTTGATTTTACAGTCACACAAAATCCTATCTGAACCAGCTGACTGACAATCAAGCGCCTAGATAACTATTGACAATCCTGTAGCAGCAGTAAAGGAAGTGATGCTCACTCGGTAACTGAGGTAGTGGCCGGACTGGAAGAAGTTCAAGTAGAAGACAAACAGCCGTACTCGCAGGAGATTATGAATACTGTTCTTTTTCAATTTTTAATAGTTTCCAAAAGCAATTCACCACAGTGATTGGTAAAACAAAAACGATGAGTAAAGCGACGGTTTTCAACATTTCAACACGTGCCTGGGTCTTTTTCAAAATCGCAATACTAGGTAAAGTCGTCATCTAATCTGGCTGTAATACTGGTATCCCGAATAGAGCATAAGACCATATGGGAATGGTATGCAAGTTGGCAGTGGTGAACGTAGCAGTCAAAAAATGTATGCCTAACGCCAGATGTAATATGCCTTGCTTGTGCTACCAGGCTACCCAATTTTTTGACAGCTACGTTCACCACTGTCAACTTGCATACCATTCCCCTATGGTCTTATGCCCTATTCAGGATACCAGTATTACAGCAAGATTAGTTGACGACTTAACCTAGTATCACGATTTTGAAAAAGACCCAGGCACGGGTCGAAACATTGGAAAACAGTCGCTTTACTCACCGTTTTTGTTTTACCAATCACTGTGGTGAATTGCTTTTGGAAACTATTAAAATTTAAAAAAGAATGTTATTCATAATCTCCTGCGAGTACGGCAGTTTGTCTTCTACTATCCTGTAGCAGCAGCAGGAGCAGCCTCTCTGCGCTGTTACACTGACAAAATGGCGCCAAAACAAAATGTCCACTCTTTATATGGAGAGGGACATGTGACTTCGGCAGCCAATGACACAAGCCCTTGTGTCTGGACGTTGTGGATAGTTTCTGCACCCTGATGGGATGCTGGAATCTCCACATATTAAGTAAATGGAAAAAAACACAGCCTGACGCTCCTCTGACCTCTTCCCACCCCCTTCCCCTCATCAAACACACCCCCCTGACTTGCTCATTTACTGAACTTTGGCCAAATTTTCCTGATTTTGAGGAAATGCTCGGGGATCTGAACACGAATCCGAATGTGCAATGTTCGTGCCGACTTTGAGATTGGCGAACGTTGGATAAGAATACAGTAATTAACCAGAGCCAGCATGGGTTTGTAGCAAACAAGTCATGCCAGACTAATCTAATTTTCTTCTATGATGGAATCACTAAATTAGTGGATCAGGGAAATGCGGTAGATATAGTACATCTCACTTTATCAAATGCTTTACTGAAGTCATCTCATACTATCCTTATTGAAAAAATGACCAAGTATGGGATTAACAAGGCTACGGTTAGGTGGATTCATAACTGACTCAATGATCATACTCAAAGAGTGGTAATGAATGATTGCACATCCAATTGGAAGAGTGTTTCAAGTGGGGTACCACAAGGCTCTGTCCTGGCCTCAGTGTTGTTCAACATTTTAATAAATGGTCTAGATAAGGGAACTGAAGGTAAACTAATCAAATTTACAGACGATGCAAAGCTAGCAGGGATAGCTAACACTAGAGAAGACAGAGAAAATGATAAAGTATGGCACTCTTGCAGTAACTGATTCAGGTGCACAAGGAGGGTATCCAATCCATATATCATATAGAGCGAGCAGAAAAATTGTCCCTACTGCCGAGGTTACTCGTTCCTGCCCTACACATTCAGATATCTTATTGCTTTGTCTTATTTTCTATAGTGTGAGGTTGCTGCTGCTGCTGCCACTGTCAACAGGCAGTCACACATCCTGACTGTCCATTGTGTCCTATACTATTACTACCGCTCTTAGAACAAGGTAGATAGACCTGAAACTGCACTCAAAAAGGGACAATTTTTTCACTGCTTGTAAAATAGTTTTTTCACTTTCCAAGTAGCAAACCTACTGCTGCTCCCAAAAAGGGATATGTTTTAGCCAGATCCTTAAAAAGGAATTGCTTTTTCATTTTCCAAACATCAAACCAATTGCTGAACCAAAAGAAGGGATAATTTGATGAAAATCTTTTTAAAATGCTGCTGTTTCTTCATTTTCAATACAAGCAGCCTATTGTTACTCTGCCAAAGAGGGATGTTTTTTTGTACCTTATAAAAACTGGTATGGCAGGCATCTGACCCCCAAAAAGCATAACTTTTTTCAGTTTAAAAAGCCCATCTGTGCAGTGTGTTATTTAACAGGCTGTTGCTTATGTTACCATCAGTTACCATCCGTTAACCCATAGCCATGTATATTATGGTCACTTTGACATTACTAAGGCTGTGTTTTTGTTAATGAGCTTGAAAGCTTTGAATATAGCCCTTGGAGGGGACCTCAGAGTTATATATATCTTTTCAGGCAATTGGAGGCTTGGCAATACTTAGCATTTGCAACAATTCTATTCACTGCGTACAGAATTTTTTAGGGAAAAATTTGGTGAGACTAGTAAATTCAAATTACAAAACATTTGCTTATCTCTAATTCTAAACATGAAAACTGTAAATACAGTTTGCGGAAAAGCAAATACAGCTACTGTAAAAGGATAGCACAGCAGGATTAAGGCAAGTTCACATTGTATCACTGCTCTACGTTGAGCAATCCATCATCAAATATGATGGAATGACATTCAAACATGTCCCTTGGCATATCCACTCAGATAAATGAAGCAAACAGAATTTGCGTAGGCAGAGATTTAGTTTAGCTCATGAATTATTTTCATTACCTCTTTTACTTTTCGCTAGACTCACGCATTCAGAAAAGATCATACAGCCATTATACGTACTAGAGAGACAAGAAAAGGAATTTCCATAGATTGTCATGTGAAAGTGATACATCACCCTCATAATAATCATTTTTATTTCTATAGTGCCAACATATTCTTGTCATGCCAGGTGTTAGTGCAACACAGAGGGAAAAGGGAAAGGGAGTCCAGATACTAGGGAAAGGGGGAAGTGGAGACCTCCTAGTCTGGTCTAGCGTCACCCTGTTTCAACCACCGTTGGGTAAATAGCTGGCAGAGTGATAGAAAGCAGAGGGTGGTTATCAATGGAGTAAGCTCAGGGTGTGTCAGGGTTACTAGCAGGGTGCCTCAAGGGTCTGTCTTGGGCCCTATACTATTTAATATATTTATTAATGATCTAGTGGAAGGGTTGCATAGTAAAATAGCAATATTGGCAGATGATACTAAACTTTGTAAAGTAGTTAATACAGATGAGGATAGGGCACAGCTACAGGAGGATTTAGATAAATTGGGGAGTTGGGCCAAAAAATGGCAAATGGGGTTCAATGCCGATAAATGTAAGGTCATGCACATGGGAAAGAAAAACAGCAGTCACTCATTCATATTAAATGTGAAACCGTTGGGGAAATCTGACATGGAGAAGGACCTGGGCGTCTTGGTTAACAGCAAATTAAATTGAAGTGCCCAGTGTCAGGCAGCATCTGCGAAGGCAAATAGAGTCATGGCATGCATCAGAAGAGGAATAGGGGCATATGATGAGAACATTGTTCTTCCTCTGTATAAAGCACTGGTAAGGCCGCACTTAGAATATTGTGCACAGTTCTGGGCTCCAGTGCTCAGGAAAGACATATTGGAGCTAGAGAGGGTACAAAGGAGGGCGACTAAGGTAATAAAGGGAATGGAGGGACTAGAATACCCAGAGAGGTTGTCAAAATTAGGCCTATTTACATTGGAAAAGAGAAGGCTTAGGGGAGACCTCATAAACATGTATAAATACATCAGGGGGCAGTACAGAGATCTCTCCCATGACCTGTTTATACCAAGGATGGTGACAAAGACGAGGGGGCACACTATGCGTCTGGAGGAAAGAAGGTTCCGGCACCAGCATAGAAGGGGATTCTTTCCGGTCAGAGCCGTGAGACTCTGGAACTCTTTGGGAGAGGAAGTGGTGATGTCCAACTCACTTAATGAGTTCAAGAGAGGCCTGGACGCCTTTCTTGAGAACAATAAAATTACATCTTATGCTTAGTGATAGTTAATTAATCCAGGGATTTAATCTGACTGCCAGATTGGAGTCGGGAAGTGAATTTTTCCTCAATGATGTAAATTGGCCTATACCGCATGGGTTTTTTTTGCCTTCCCCTGGATCAACGCTGCGGAATAGCTGCAGTGCACAAGAAATAGGCTGAACTGGATGGACGCTTGTCTTTTTTCGGCCTTGTAAACTATGTAACTATATTGCCTCTTCAGCAATCGCTGCACGCGTGTCTCGCCCTACTTTCCCTGGCATATGGCTACGGCTAGGAATGGGAGGAGATGAGCACTAGTCAACTTCCACTAAATACTATAGACGATATAATCTCCAAATATGCACACGGCCTCAAGCTCCAGAGAGGACGAAGTACTTCTCCTGATAAGCCTCACAAGTAGAAATGAATATAGCCAGCAACTCCCTCTCAGACACACCAGGTATATATACACCCAGGCCAGAGGGCTAAATAGCAGAGGGAGGTAGCCGCTAGGTCCTAAAGACAGCCTCTCATCTAAAAAGCTGTCTGCAATGCCAAACGTAGAGATCTCCTGCAACCAACTGCAGGGCGACTGTCTGTCACCTCTGGCATACCCGTGACAATTCTGCAACACTTTACAAATCAGAGGGTACCTGTACAAACAATATAAGACATTTCTAGAGTAAAACATAATTCAACAGATACCAAGAGGAGTGAGGGCCCTACTCAAGCTTACAATCTATGCGGAAATAGGGAAGACACAACAGGTAAAAAAGTGCTTGTCAATATAATAAAAAGGGGCATTTCAATAACGCTGCATCAACCAGTCCTCAGCCAGTATCTGTATAAATACAGATTCAAAGTGCTTTTAAGAGCATGGAGGGTGAGAAAACATGATAAAAAGGACCAAATTCTGAGGAAAAATTAAGAAAAGGAACAACAGGTGAGGTGATTAGCCTGTCTAAAGAAATGTGTTTTTAGAGCACACTAAAAACTGTGGATACTACGAATTAACTACATAGTGTGGGTTAGTGCATTTCAGAGAACTGGCACAGCATGAGAGAAGTCTTGGAGAAGGGAGTGAGAGGCTTAATTTATACAGTATGTTAATCTTAGGTCATTAGTGGAATGGAGAAAATAGGTAGGGTGGTGGATATAAATAAGGATGGAGATGTAGGGTGGTAAATAACTGTGAAGAGCTTTGTAGCTGAGAGTGATACGTTTTTAGTAGAAAGTCACAATTAAAATGAATCAGGGCAACAGTAAGAGTTTTTGAACTCTGAGGATCTTTAACAGTAATGGGAAGAGAAAGCTGAGGAATAGGCAGCAAATTATGCACTTAAGGAGCAGATTGGTACTAGGAGAACTAAGAGAGAAAGGAATCCTTGAGACTGATGGAACGGAACATATTGAAGAGGAGTTGGTGATCCATAGTGTCATATGCTGCAGAGAGATCCAGAAGAATTAGATTTAGCTATTAGATCATTAGAGACTTTTGTAAGGGCAGTTTCTGTAGAATGTAAAAAGTAGAAACCAGATTGTAAGGGGTCAACAAGAGAGTTATCTGAAAATCAGTGGATTAGACCAAGCTTTGCAGGTGTTTAGAAATGAAGGGGAGGTTAGAGACAAGTCTGTAGTTGGCAGAGCAGTTCTGGTAGAGGGATGAGTTTTTAGTAAAGGATTTATGATGGGGTGTTTAAATGAGGATGTAAAGATACCAGATGAAACAAAGAGGTTAAATATTTTGGTTATGTGGGTAGTTACAGCCGAGGAGAGGGACTGGAGAAGGTGTGAGAGAATAGGGTTACTGGTGCAGGTAATAGGACAAGAAAAAGCAAGGAGCCTGGTAACTTCCTCTTCTGTAACTGGTTCAAAGATGGAAAGTTAACATGCTGAAGTGTGGGAAGAAAGACGATGCATTATATTACGTGTTTGGGAACCAATTTCCTGTCAGATATATTAATTTTTTTCTTTGAAATAAGTGGCCAGATTGACAGTGCTGAGGTGAGGTTGGTCATAGGGGCCTGCACTTTAAGACTGAGGAAGGAGTGAAAAGCGTCAGAGTCCTTTTGGATTGTTTGAAAGTGAGGTGATGAGGGTCGAGAAGTGGGCTTGTTTGGAGAGGTGAAGGGCAGAGTTATACATTTGAGCATAAACATTATTAAAAAAAAATGGTAAAAGATGAAATCTTTAGACAGAAGAGATTTTCTCCACAGATGTTAGACATACCTAGAGTCCTGCAAGAGAAAACATGTTTGCAATGTGTGCCAGGATTGTTGTCATCTGTGCTGGGGTGCTCTGCATGTAGGGTGCGCGGCTTCATTAACCGCTTCACGCCACAACCAATTTCTGTTTTTGCGTTTCCTTTTTTCCTCCCCTTCTTCCCATAGCCATAACTCTTATATTTTTTTGTCCACTGTAAGATGGCAGCCGGACAGGTTTTTAAGGGGAGATATGTATCATCGAGGTTGGTAGCTTCAGTGATGTAAACCCGGGAAAACGGGCTCCAGCACGTATAGTGCTGAGTGAGTTAGTAGGGCGTATCAGGGCCAGGTTTTACGAGCAGTCAAAGAGATGGGTGGGACTGACTGCTCACATATCCCACCTCGGAGGCGTGGTATGGCAGATAAAATGGAGACCAGTTTTCTCATTCAGTGTCTGTGACTGGAGGTGCGGAGACCTCCAGTGTGTCTGCTAAAAGACACTGACCTGAGCAGGCGAACCCGCAATACTGAATGGACTATTTATTTTATGTTTTCACTCTGTGCTGGAAAAGGCTGTCTTTTGGTTTTCTTATGCTGAGCGGTTTATGAAGTTCTAAATAACCTGCCTGGACATTTTAATGAAAGTTTTCCTGTGCCTACCTTAACCGCAGCTGATTGAGTAAAACCCTAGACCACATAGACATATGAGGGCTTTTTTTTTGCGGATGAGTTGTACTTTTGAATGTCTCCATTCATTTTTCCACATATTGTACTAGAAACCGTGAAAAAAATTCCCAGTGAAATTTTGAAAAAAAAACTAAATTCTGACATTGTTTTTTGGGAATTGTTTTTACAGAGTACATTTTGTGGTAAAAATTACCATGCAAAATGATTCTCCTCATCAATATGATTACGACGATACCAAACATGTCCAGATGTTTTTATTATTTTAGTGGTGAAAAAAAAATTAAATGTTTGCTGAACAAAATTTTTGGGGTTGTGTTGCCATTTTCTGAGACCCGTAACATTTTTATTTTTTGTCCTATTAAGGTTATTTTTTGCGGGGCGAGATGACGTTTGTATTAGTACCATTTTAAGAAAGATGTGACCTTTTGTTTGCTTGTCACAGCCTTTTTTGTGGAATTGGGGAGACCAAAAAAACTTCATTTTGGCGTTCTTGAATTTCTTCCATTTACAGTGTTTACCGATCAGGTTAATTGTTTTTATATTTTGACAGGACTTTTCTGAACTCGGCAATACCATATTTGTACACTTTTTTAATATCTTTATTTTCAATGGCGGAAAGGGTGAGTGATTAGAATTTTTTTTTTTTTTTACTTTTTACTGTTACTGTAGCCCCCTAAGGGAACTTGAAGATGCAATCTTCCGATCGCTTGTGCTCTATAAGGCTGTGTGCCCACGATCCGAAGCCGCTACAGGTTTAATAATACAGACTTATACAGCGCAAACCCGCAGCGGCCAGATGTTACAGCATAGTGGATGGGATTTGTAGAAATCCCATGTCCACTGTGCGTCTCCGGCTCACCAGCGGAAACTGACATGCGGCGAGTCTTTCTTTCTCCGGCGGGTCCGCATGTGGGCTTTCCCTATAGACCTAACCTCTATGAGGAAAGTCTGCAGGTGAAGAAAAAAAAAATGCCGCCACTCATTTGAATAGATGAGCGAAAGCCGCCAGCAGCTCTTCCGCAGCATCTGGGCAGATACCCTCAAGTGATGCGACAGCATTGCTGCCTGCATACAGCAGAAATCATGGTCTCCTTTGAAGCCCGGCCACAGGCAGGGTTTCAGGGGAGCTCCGTAATGACATGCATGAGGGTTAACAGCTGATCCCCGGCAGTCATGACAACCCATCGGCGACCCGCGATCATGTCACGGACGCGCCGATGGGCGGAAATAATGACGTGCACGCACGTCGGTATGTGATAAATGCCGCTGTCAGATTGACAGCGGCATTTAACAAGTTAAATAGAGACCTTTGACCTTTTATATTCAGTATACATTTGAATGCATAAATTAGTATTGTAGAGTGAATCTAACAGATGGTATGTGCCACATGTTTACAAAAATAATAACACAAATAAAAAAATACATAAAATGCATAAAAAGAGCCACATCAATAAAATTATTTAAAAAAAAAATAAACATTTTAGTTCATAGTGCTTTCACCATAAGGAATGAGGGAATTAAACTGGAAAATCCAAAAACGCTTTCTTTGGCCAATTTTTTTTTATAAAAATCCTCTCCCCTTCAACTGGGCTTTACTAATTAAATGGCAAAATTTGCTACCTGTAGAATCTTGATGCACTTTTTAAAATGAGCTGACACACTATGATCAAGTTTACCGTTATGTATTTTTTTGCAGTGTTCAGTGATCCTTTTTTAAAGTTTTCCAGTTGAACAGCCGACATATAGTAGCACTCTAAAATATAGATTTATTTATTATTTGTTTTACTCACTTATATTGCCATTGATTTCACAGCGCTTTACAGATATAGTAGGCATCGTTCTCCCCATTGGGGCTCACAATCCAAGCTCCCTACCAGTATGTCTTTGGAGTGTGGGAGGAAACCCATGCAAACCTAAGACTCCAGTGCTGCAAAGCAACAGTGCTAACTACTGAGCCACCATGCAGACTTCAATGTTGTTTTATGCAATGAAATGATTATTATTTTGAGAATTGTTTGAACCTCTCTAACTCACCTCTCCCCCTGTGTGAGCACAACCTACTCACATTGTCTTCCCTCTCCCTTCCAAGTGCATAATCCCCACTCCACAAACTTGCACACACTCGCAGAAATCTCAAACACCTCGATTTAAACTCACTTTCTAAGCTCCTTCTCCCTCTTGCAGACATAGGTTTTCTTACACGACATACCAAAACTAGCACAATCAACAGGCAACCCTGACCCCAACCTGACTATAGAACTGAGGTGGGCTTCCAGGGTTGTTAAGCGCAGAGGGAAGAGATCCCATTCCAACGAGCACTTCATCACATACAAAGTATCCCTCACAAATTTAAAGTCCACACTCACTGCTGTAAAACAAACCCACTTCTGATCTGTCATATCCTCCCTGTCTCTCTCCTCCATCCCTCAGCAACTCTTCCCCCTCCTCTAATCTAAAGACTTTGACTACATCAGAGAATGCTTTAGCCTACAGTCCCTTCTCATAACTACTCAGCCCTCTTCCTCCAAAACCAGTTTCTCTGCCATTACAGAAGATAAACTTTCCTCTACTACTCTCCAGATCACATCTGACCACCTGTGCACTTGACCAGATCCCGCTCCACCTCATCCCAAACCTCACCACAGTCTCCATCCCAACCCTAACCCATCTCTTCAACCTATAACTAACATCTGGTGTCTTTCCCTCATGTTTTAAACATGCCTTGATCACACCCATCCTCAAGAAGACCTCCCTTGACCCATCCTCTGTGTCTAGCTTTCGCCCCATATCACTTTTCCCCTATGGCTCAAAACTGCAGGAAGAGCATGTCCATCTTGAACTGCCCTCCCACCTCTCCTCCTGCTCCCTCTTTGACCGGTTACGTTCTGGCTTACAACTGCTTCATTCAACCAAAAGGGTTCTAACTAAAGTAATCAATGACCTACTAACTGCCAAAGCCAAGCGACACTACTCTGTCCACATCCTCCTGGATCTGTTCTCTCCCTTCCACACAGTGGAACATTCCCTCTTACTACAGATTTTCTCATTCCTTGGTATCAAAGACTTGGTCCTATCTTGAATCTCTTCATACATAACAGACCGGACATTCAGCATCTCCCACTTACACACCACCTCCTCATCTCGCCCCCTATCTGTCAGTGTCCCCCAAGGTTCAGTTCTAGGACTCCTGCTCTTCTCCATATACACTATCGGCCTGGGACAGCTCATAGAGTCCCACGGCTTTCCCACGTGCTTAGATCTTGGCCTAATTTAACTTGTTAAACAATAAATCAACTGAAGACAGACTGGAGTAGGCAATAGAATGGAAATATAAACAAACTTGCTGGCTTACTTGGACAATAAAACTTTGAGGTGAATTAGATAACCTTAGAGTATATCGCAACAGAGACAATAAAATGAAAAAATACCATAATTTAACTCTTGTAAAGGAAAAAGAGAGGATTCAGGCTTTACATGAGTTAACAGAAGAGAAAATTAATATATACCTGTATGAAGAGATGAGAGATGAGTGTTAAGCTACAATCCCACATCCTTGTGACATGTCCGAGTGCTGTCTTAAAATCACTGATCCTAGAGTGGCGTCCGCAAGACTAAGAGCATGTCTTATTCTGATCCAATTTGATGATCAGACTCAGCTTTACGGGAATCTGTGAGACACAGATGCAAATCGGAAGGCTCCTGATTGGCTTCCATTCTGAATCCATGTCTCACAAATCTGCTACTATGTGATAAAATTAGATAAAAACGTGACCTTCCAAGGGTTTTTTATTGGCCTAGATGCAATCACACCTCTGCAGTGAAAATGATAACAAAAGACAAAAAATCAGAAGCAACAAGGATGAAACTAGGATGACACCTGAGAAATAAAATTGGTTTGTTTCTCTTAGATGGTAACACTCACATGGATGTGAATTGATTCATTGACTCTCAATAATGTATCAGTTAAAGACATATGAAACTTGGATGGAATTCTGAAGTACGAAGACATGGACTATTTTTAAAACTGATGTGTGTATGGCTCAATGTGTTGTAAAAGAAAAAACAGGGAAAAATAGGACGTGTCACACGGATGTATGAATGAACCTTAGATTAATAAAGCACAGTTAAGATTTGACTGACTTAAAGTGTACCTATACTTTACATCTTTCTTATATAGTGTATGCCTTTAAACATCATGAAGATAATGGAGAGGTCCAGGACTTAAGACCCCCAACAATCGCTTAAGGCAATGTTTTGAAACACAAAAAGTGCTCAATTTTTCCATGAACGCATGCACAGAGTGGTGTACAGGTTCAAAATTTTCCGTAGAGCTCGTACACTACTCTGTGCATGCATTCATGCAGAAGCTGGGCGCCTTTGGCTCCTGAAATAAGCACTTTGGGACAAGGTTTTAAGCATTTGGTGATGAGAGTTTTAAGGTGTGGTCCACCACTGATATGCAGGACATTTAGGCCACGGGCACACGTTGAGTATTTGGTGAATTTTTTATCTCCAGTATTTGTAAGCCAAAACCAGGAGTGGAACAATCAGAGGAAAAGAATAATAGAAACAAGTCACCACTTCTGCATTTTTCACCCACTCCTGATTTTCGCTCAGAAATACTAGAGGTAAAAAACTCACCAAATACTGAACGTGTGAATGTGGCCTTAGGGTCATACACTGGATAAAAAAAGTTGTAGAGTGGCATGGAAGGTATTTAAAAAGTTATGCATATCATGTTATGGCATATTTGCTAGTATTTGCAAAAAAAATGAGATTGATAGAGGCAACCTCAAAAACCTTCCCCAACCCAAACAGTGAACACGAGTGTTGTTCTAAAAAGAAACACTGTTCCACTAATTGCAGCCAGTTCTGAGCCAATGGCACTGATAAACATATTCACATGTCACAGGGAAGTAAGCAGGATGTGTATTCAATCTGCTTCACCAAGTTTTCCTTGGTGAAGCACTGCGTCATTGATCCTTAACAGTGCCCATTTCTTGGTGCTTCTTCAAAAGAGTCCACCCTGAAACCCCAATCTGCTAATGAAATATTTGTCTGGGAGAGACCTTACTGATGCAATGACCGTGCGTTTTGATGATGTTCTCATTCTTTCCATGGTGTATGACCTTTGACCTGACACTGTCATCCACAACCTCAGCTTTGGCTATTCCTCACTCAATCCCTTCTTCACAGCTGCTTCAATTAAAGACTGTGCTTCAACCTATATCTACTGTTTGGTATAATTGGTTACTCATACACTTGACAGTAATCATACAAAATCCCTGACTTTGTGCAAGTGTACATAAAAAAATTTAGACTGTTTTGAAGGCAAAAGGGTAGTCGCACCAAATATTGATTTTATTTAGGTTTCTATTTTTTACATTGACTTTACATTATGTTAATTGATAAAAAAAAGTATTACAATATTAGCACTTCCATTTTTGAAAGCATATACATATGTATTGTGGGATAGTGAGGAGAATTATATGTGAGGGACAGTATGTATCCCCTAGGATGCGCATAGAACGCGCTGGAATGCATTGCAACCTCAGAAACAGCTGTGTTTGCAGTGAAAAATAAAAATAAAAGTTTGGACTTGGTAAAGCTATTTGACCAAGTCGGATTTAAGAAAACCTGACATGGACTTTTATTTTTGAGTGATCTACAGGATGGTAGTGGGGCGGGTCACTCCCTCCAGCCCGGGTCTTACAACTGGCTCAAGTCCGGGATTCACATTTAAACCTCAGCAAAAGGTTTGGGTGTGTCAGTGTTGGGATTGCTAGCAGCAGAGTAAGAGGCTCTGCACTGCAAACCTGTGTAAAGGCATAACACAGGCAGTGAAGGCAACAGACTGACTCACCCACAAGTGATACGGTGGTGTCGTCTCCCTTGGCGACGGGGTTGTTTTCGTTCATACATTATTGGAGGATCCGGCTGCGATCCGGAGGCTGCCTGTAATTGTGAGTTTTTGCACAATAAAAACTTTAAGTTGGACACTCTTGGGTCATTGTCTGTGAAATCGCACTGTGTGAACACCACCGCACTACAATATATATATATATATATATATATATATATATATATATATATATATATATATATATATATATATATATATATATATAGCTACATACATACACATATATACATACACAGTGGGGAAAAAAGTATTTAGTCAGCCACCAATTGTGTAAGTTCTCCCACTTAAAAAGATGAGAGAGGCCTGTAATTGACATCATAGGTAGACCTCAACTATGAGAGACAAAATGAGAAAACAAATCCTGAAAATCATGTTGTCTGATTTGGAAAGAACTTTTTTTCAAATTTTGGTGGAAAATAAGCATTTGGTCAATTACAAACAAGCAAGATTTCTGGCTCTCACAGACCTGTTATTTCTTCTTTATGAGGCTCCTCTGTCCTGCACTCATTACCTGTAGTACTGGCACCTGTTTGAACTTATCAGTATAAAAGACACCTGCCCGCAACCTCAAACAGTCACACTCCAAACTCCACTATTGTGAAGACCAAAGAGCTGTCGAAAGACATCAGAAACAAAATTGTAGCCCTGCACCAGGCTGGGAAGGCTGAATCTGCAATAGGCTTGATATGAAGAATATCAACTGTGGGAGCAATAATTAGAAAATGGAACACATACAAGACCACTGATAATCTCCCTCGATCTGGGGCTCCACACAAGATCTCACCCCGTGGGGTCAAAATGATCTCAAGAACTGTGAGCAAAAATCCCAGAACCACACGGGGAGACCTAGTGAATGACCTGCAGAGAGCTGGGACCAACGTTACACAGGCTACCATCAGTAACACACTACGCCACCAGGAACTCAGATCCTGCAGTGCCAGATGTGCCCCCCAGCTTAAGCCATTACATGTTCGGGCCCGTCTGAAGTTTGCTAGAGAGCATTTGGATGATCTAGAAGACTACTGGGAGAATTTCATATAAAACCAATGTAGAACTGTTTGGTAGAAACACAACTTGTCGTGTTTGGAGGAGGAAGAATGCTGAGTTGAATCCAAAGAACACCATACCTACTGTGAAGCATGGGGGTGGTAACATCATGCCTTGGGGCTGCTTCTCTACCAATGACCAGTACGTCTAATCCGTGTACATGAAAGAATGAATCGTGTACATGAAAGAATGAATGGGGTCATGTATCGTGAGATTTTGAGTGCAAACCTCCTTCCATCAGCAAGGGCATTGAAGCTGAAACATGGCTGGGTCTTTCAGCATGACAATGATCCCAACCACACCGCCAGGGCAAAGAAGGAGTGGCTTCGTAAGAAGCATTTCAAGGTCCTGAAGTGGCCTAGCCAGTCTCCAGATCTAAACCCTATAGAAAACCGTCGGAGGGAGTTGAAAGTCTGTGTTGCCCAGCGACAGCCCCAAAACATCACTGCTCTAGAGGAGATCTGCATGGAGGAATGGGCCAACATACCAGCAACAGTGTGTGCCAACCTTGTGAAGACTTACAGAAAACGTTTGACCTCTGTCATTGCCAACAAAGGATATATAACAAAGTATTGATATGAACTTTTGTAATTGACCAAATACTTATTTTCCACCAAAATTTTAAATTTTCAGGATTTGTTTTCTCATTTTGTCTCTTATAGTTGAGGTCTACATATGATGTCAATTACAGGCCTCTCTCATCTTTTAAAGTGGGAGAACTTGCACAATTGGTGGCTGACTAAATACTTTTTTCCCCACTGTGTATATATATATATATATATATATTATATATATATATATATGTCTCTTTAAATCTTCTGTGGTTTATTGCGAACACTGCATAAACCATGGCACCGTTAGCGAAACAAACACGGCCTTTCCGGCCTAACAGTAAAAACAAAACGTATGGCACAGTACTTGTTGCTACAGGTAACTGCCCCCTTCGGGAACAAACAACCCGAGGTTTAGCTTTCCTTCATAAAACAGCTTTAAAGCTTATGCCTCCAGACCCACACCACACCAAATGCTCTAAAAGGCTGGGAATTTATCCTCTGACCACCTCCCTCTCTACAGGTGTTTAATCAACCTAGCAATAAACATGGCTGATTAACCCCTCATTCATTCGTGTGCTGGAACATTTGTCTTGTGTTTTATTACAGGAGCTAACAATCTCAGTGCTACATATCCCCCCTACAGTACTTTGAAAGTGACTTTGTCATAATATCACTATATACAGTACAGACCAAAAGTTTGGACACACCTTCTCATTTAAAGAATTTTCTGTATTTTCATGACTATGAAAATTGTACATTCACACTGAAGGCATCAAAACTATGAATTAACACATGTGGAATTATATACTTAACAAAAAAGTGTGAAACAACTGAAAATATGTCTTATATTCTAGGTTCTTCAAAGTAGCCACCTCTTGCTTTGATGACTGCTTTGCACACTCTTGGCATTCTCTTGATGAGCTTCAAGAGGTAGTCACCGGAAATGGTCTTCCAACAATCTTGAAGGAGTTCCCAGAGATGCTTAGCACTTGTTGGCCCTTTTGCCTTCACTCTGCGGTCCAGCTCACCCCAAACCATCTCGATTGGGTTCAGGTGTGGTGACTGTGGAGGCCAGGTCATCTGGCGTAGCACCCCATCACTCTCCTCCTTAGTCAAATAGCCCTTACACAGCGTGGAGGTGTGTTTGGGGTCATTGTCCTGTGGAAAAATAAATGATGGTCCAACTAAATGCAAACCGGATGGAATAGCATGCTGCTGCAAGATACTGTGGTAGCCATGCTGGTTCAGTATGCCTTCAATTTTGAATAAATCCCCAACAGTGTCACCAGCAAAGCACCCCCACACCATCACACCTCCTCCTCCTCCATGCTTCACAGTGGGAACCAGACATGTAGAGTCCATCCGTTCACCTTTTCTGCGTTGCACAAAGACACGGTGGTTGGAACCAAAGATCTCAAATTTGGACTCATCAGACCAAAGCACAGATTTCCACTGGTCTAATGTCCATTCCTTGTGTTCTTTAGCCCAAGCAAGAGTCTTCTGCTTGTTGCCTGTCCTTAGCAGTGGTTTCCTAGCAG
Source organism: Phyllobates terribilis (assembly GCF_046119375.1). Lineage (NCBI taxonomy): Eukaryota > Metazoa > Chordata > Amphibia > Anura > Dendrobatidae > Phyllobates > Phyllobates terribilis. The sequence goes on along the minus strand of NW_027362764.1, from coordinate 479,137,004 downwards.
CTATTTTACAATGAAGGCCTGCTGCACAAAGTCTCCTCTTAACAGTTGTTGAAGAGATGTGTCTGCTGCTAGAACTCTGTGTGGCATTGACCTGGTCTCTAATCTGAGCTGCTGTTAACCTGCGATTTCTGAGGCTGGTGACTCGGATAAACTTATCTTCAGAAGCAGAGCTGACTCTTGGTCTTCCTTTCCTGGGGTGGTCTTCATGTGAGCCAGTTTCTTTGTAGCGCTTGATAGTTTTTGCAACTGCACTTGGGGACACTTTCAAAGTTTTCCCAATTTTTCGGACTGACTGACCTTCATTTCTTAAAGTAATGATGGCCACTTGTTTTTCTTTACTTAGCTGCTTTTTTTGCCATAATACAAATTCTAACCGTCTATTCACTAGGACTATCAGCTGTGTATCCACCAGACTCCTGCACAACGCAACTGATGGTCCCAACCCCATTTATAAGGCAAGAAATCCCACTTATTAAACCTGACAGGGCACACCTGTGAAGTGAAAACCATTTCCGGTGACTACCTCTTGAAGCTCATCAAGAGAATGCCAAAAGCATGCAAAGCAGTCATCAAAGCAAAAGGTGGCTACTTTGAAGAACCTAGAATATAAGACATATTTTCAGTTGTTTCACACTTTTTTGTTAAGTATATAATTCCACATGTGATAATTCATAGTTTTGATGCCTTTAGTGTGAATGTACAATTTTCATAGTCATGAAAATACAGAAAAATCTTTAAATGAGAAGGTGTGTCCAAACTTTTGGTCTGTACTGTATATATATATATATATATAATATATATATACATACATAAACACAGTTGAAACAAGAAGTTTACATGCACTATATAAAAATACACATATGCATGTTTTTCTCAATATCGGACATGAAATCAGAATAAACCATTCCCATTTTAGGTCAATTAGGATTACCTCAATATTTAATATTTGCCAAATGCCAGAATAATGAGAGAGACAGAGAGAATGTTTTAAGGCATTTTTATTACTTATTTCAAAGTCAAAAGTTTACATACACTAAGATTACTATGCCTTTAAACATGTGATGATGTCATGTGTTTGGAAGCTTCTAATGGTTTTTTGGGCAACATCTGAGTTAATTAGAGACACACCTGTGGATGTATTTTAATGCATACCTGAAACACACTGCTTCTTTTTTGTAGCATCATGGGAAAGTCTAAAGAAATCAGCCAAGATATCAGGAAGAGAATTGTGGACTTGCACAAGTCTGGCTAATCCTTGGGTACAATTTCAAGATACCTGAAGGTGCTTTGTTCATCTGTACAAACAATTATATGCAAGTACAAATAAGATGGGAATGTCCAGCCATCATACCTCTCAGGAAGGAGACGGGTTATGTGTCACAGAGATGAACATGCTTTGGTCCAACATGTGCATATCAACCCAAGGACAAAATCAAAAGACCTTGTGAAGATAATGGCGGAAGCTAGTAAGATTGTGTCAATATCCACAGTGAAACGAGTATTGTATCAACATGGGCTGAAAGGCCATTCCGCCAGGAACAAACCATTACACCAAAAGAAACATAAAATAGCCAGATTAATGTTTGCAAATGCACACAGGAACAAAGACCTTAATTTTGGAGACATGTCCTGTGGTCTGATGAAAATAAAATTAAACTTTTTGGGCATAATGGCCATCGTTACATTTGGAGGAAAAAGGGAGAAGCTTGGAAGCCTAAAAACATTGTCCCAACTGTGAAACACGGGGGTGGCAGCATCATGTTGTGGGGTTGTTTTGCTGCAGGAGGGACTAGTGCACTTCACAAAATAGATGGCATCATGAGAAAAGAAGATTATGTGGCAAAACTAAAGCAACATCTCAAGACATCAGCCAGGAAGTTAAAGCTTGGGCGGAAATGGGTCTTCCAAATAGACAATGACCCGAAGCATACTGCCAAAATGGTAACAAAGTGGCTTAAGAATAACAAAGTCAGTGTTTTGGAGTGGTCAACACAAAGCCATGATCTCAACCTATTGAAAGTTTATGGGCAAAGCTGAAAAGGCAGGTGTGAGCAAGGCAACCTACAAACCTGGATCAGTTACACCAGTTTTATCAGGAGTAATGGGCCCAAATTCCAACCAACTATTATGAGAAGCTTGTGGAAGGATATCTCAAACGTTTGATCCAAGTCATTCAGTTTAAGGCTGCTTGTGCACCTTTTTCCACCACACTTTTTCAGTCCACTCAACTTTCCAGTAATATGCTTGGACACAGCACTCTGTGAATAGCAAGCTTGTTTAGCAATGACCTTTTGTGGTTTACCCTCCTTGTGGAGTGTGTCAATGACTGCCTTCTGGACATCTGTCAAGTTAGCAGTCCTCCCCATGATTGTGGAGCCTACTGAAACAGACTAAGTGACTTTTTTAAATGCTTAGGAAGCCTTTGCAGGTGTTTTTTTTGTTAATTATTCTCATTTACTGAGATAATGACTTTTGTGTTTTCATTGGCTGTAAGTCATAATCATCAACATTAACAGAAATAAACACTTGAAATAGATCACTCTGTTTGTAATGACTCTATATAATACATGAATTTCACTTTTTGTATTGAAGAACTGAAATAAATTAACTTTTCGATGATATTATAATTTTGTGAGAAGCATCTGTATATATACTGGATGGAGTGTGCCTAGCCTCAGTGACGTGAAACCCGGAGAAAAGGCTGCAACATGATAGGTGCTGAGAGGGTTGCTAATGGGCTCAGTATTTTGGCTTGGCTGCTCTACAAGTATCTGGGAGTAGAAGTGAAAATACCTCTGGGACTTCGGTCTGTGTGTGCAAGGTGGAAAGACCTATTGTGTGCTCCTCAGACTTTGCTCGAGGATGAGCATCAGAATTTTACCTTGAGAGACTGAACACCTCTGTTTTCGTATTGCTGAATAGACTTTTTTTTTGTTTATTTTCACCTGTTGTTGCAAAAAGGTAGTTTGTTTCATTTATCCTGGAAGTTTGATGGACTGCAATTAAACTTCCTATTTTTCAACAAAGAGACTTTGTATCTGTATGAATGCTACCAGCTACCGGAAAGCGGACGAATCCCTACAATATACACTCCCTGACAGAAGTTATGTCGCTTACCTATGTTATGTAAATAAAAGATTATAACCTGATCTTAAATTCATCCATTGGTTTTATAAATTACTCTTTTGAAAACTGAAACCCTCCCAAATTTGGTTTAGGTTAAGAAAATAAATTGGCATCAATGCTGAAATATTGATCATTTAATGAACACAGAGAAAATATAGTTGTAAGATTCTTCTGGGGACCATAGAAAAAGATGAGAGTAGTCTTGCGCCTCTCCTGGCCAGATTTTTCCTGTGCAACTCCAGGTGACTGATAGGTACAGTACAGACCAAAAGTTTGGACACACCTTCTCATTTAAAGATTTTTCTGTATTTTCACGACTATGAATATTGTACTTTCACACTGAAGGCATCAAAACTATGAATTAACACATGTGGAATTATATACTTAACAAAAAAGTGTGAAACAACTGATAAAATGTCTTATATTCTAGGTTCTTCAATGTAGCCACCTCTTGCTTTGATGACTGCTTTGCACACTCTTGGCATTCTCTTGATGAGCTTCAAGAGGTAGTCACCGGAAATGGTTTTCACTTCACAGGTGTGCTCTGTCAGGTTTAATAAGTGGGATTTCTTGCCTTATAAATGGGGTTGGGACCATCAGTTGTGTTGTGCAGAAGTCAGGTGGATACACAGCTGATAGTCCTACTGAATAGACTGTTAGAATTTGTATTATGGCAAGAAAAAAGCAGCTAAGTAAAGAAAAACGAGTGGCCATCATTCCTTTAAGAAATGAAGGTCAGTCAGTGCGAAAAATTGGGAAAACTTTGAAAGTGTCCCCAAGTGCAGTTGCAAAAACCATCAAGCGCTACAAAAAAACTGGCTCACATGAGGTCCGCCCCAGGAAAGGAAGACCAAGAGTCACCTCTGCTTCTGAGGATAAGTTTATCCGAGTCACCAGCCACAAGAAATGGACATTAGACCAGTGGAAATCTGTGCTTTAGTCTTATGAGTTTAAATTTGAGATCTCTGGTTCCAACCACCGTGTCTTTGTGAGACGCAGAAAAGGTGAACGGATGGACTCTACATGCCTGGTTCCCACCGTGAAGCATGGAGGAGGAGGTGTGATGGTGTGGGGGTGCTTTGCTGGTGACACTGTTGGGGATTTATTCAAAATTGAAGGCATACTGAACCAGCATGGCTACCACAGCATCTTGCGGCGGCATGCTATTCCATCCGGTTTGCGTTTAGTTGGACCATCATTTATTATTCAAGAGGACAATGACCCCAAACACACCTCCAGGCTGTGTAAGGGCTATTTCACCAAGAAGGAGAGTGATGGGGTGGTACGCCAGATGACCTGGCCTCCACAGTCACCAGACCTGAACCCAATCGAGATGGTTTGGGGTGAGCTGGACCGCAGAGTGAAGGCAAAAGGGCCAACAAGTGCTAAGCATCTCTGGGAACTCCTTCAAGATTGTTGGAAAACCATTTCCGGTGACTACCTCTTGAAGCTCATCAAGAGAATGCCAAGAGTGTGCAAAGCAGTCATCAAAGCAAAAGGTGGCTACTTTGAAGAACCTAGAATATAAGACATATTTTCAGTTGTTTCACACTTTTTGTTAAGTATATAATTTTCAAAGTCATGAAAATAAGGAAAAATCTTTAAATGAGAAGGTGTGTCCAAACTTTTGGTCTGTACTGTGTATATATATATATATATATATATATATATATATATATATACATACATACATACACACACACACACAGTACCGCTCAAAAGTTTGGGGTCACCCAGACAATTTTGTGTTTTCCATGAAAACTCATACTTTTATTTATCAAATGAGTTGCAAAATGAATAGAAAATATAGTCCAGACATTGACAAGGTTAGAAATAATGATTTTTATTTGAAAGAATAATTTTCTCCTTCAAACTTTGCTTTCGTCAAAGAATGCTCCCTTTGCAGCAATTACAGCATTGCAGACCTTTGGCATTCTAGCTGTTAATTTGCTGAGGAAATTTCACCCCATGCTTCCTGAAACCCCTCCCACAAGTTGGATTGGCTTGATGGGCACTTTTTGCGTACCATACGGTCAAGCTGCTCCCACAACAGCTCAATGAGGTTGAGATCTGGTGACTGCGCTGGTCACTCCATTACAGATAGAATACCAGCTGCCTGCTTCTTCCCTAAATAGTTCATGCATAATTTGGAGATGTGCTTTAGGCCATTGTCCTGTTGTAGGATGAAATTGGCTCCATTCAAGTGTGGCGCCCCTGAGGGTTCGACCGCCACAGGGATGCTGCACTTCTCTAATGGGGTGTGGTGTTCTTTCTCTGAGGTAAGAACAGTGCGATGATCAGGACTCCACCTCCACATCCAACACCTCATTTCTCCACCAGAGGGGGCTAGAATGCACTAGGTGCTGCCCTCCTGGTTACAGGGAGACTGGGGAACCAAGAGCTAGGGGAACCATTTAGTGGGTGAGGGAGGAGGACTCACATTTTAGTGACACTTTAAATTTCATATTTAATAAACAGCCATTTTTGGTTCTTGGTCTTTGAACTGTGAATTACTGTGATCTCCCACCCTGAACGTGGATCCTGTGTGGATCTGCAGCGGATGGAGACACAGCCCTCGTACCTTGGCCTTGGGTCGAGGGGCAGGTTGCAGACAATGAATGTCTCAACCCGGTCGAGGACCATGACCAAGAAGGCCCGGAGCTTAGGAGTGTAGCTCCACCGCAAATGGATCCCAGGGAGGAAGCAGACGGAGCGGTATACGCCACCTGTCCTCACCAACCTGATCTATTCAGAGGGATTCCGGCTGCAAGAGGGGTACCGGCCCCCGACACCCGACCTTGCTACTCTACGTCCTGGTCGGGAAAGCCCGGTAGGCCCTGCGGATCCCACCGGGTATCGGAAAGAGCAGAACTGCCACCAGTACCCTTTTTCTGAGAGGAGTTCAGAGGGAGACCCAGCCTATCCACACACACACAAACAGGAAAGGACCCGGTCTGAAGTCTAGGAACACTCTGGTGCGGGGTCCTGATTGAACGCTGGACTTACTCGGAGGTTGTCGGACCCTCGTCTCTGGTGACCGCAGAACTTCGCCTTCCTTCTGCCATCTCTTGTGTGAGTAAAGCCTTGGAAGTTCACCCCTATGGCCTCCGGACTTTTTATTCTGCGCTACACCGCACTACGCAGACTTTCTAGACTACTACCCCTGTCATCCTGTCCCTCTACCCTGAGGCCTTGCTCCGCCTGTGGGGAGTAGTAACAACGCCGGCTGCCCTAACACCAGGCCTCAGCGGACTGCAGCAGCGCTGGTGGCCTTCACCAGGTGCCACAGGTGGCGTAGTCGAAATCAGCCACTCAACCCGGATAAGCCCGTACCATCCTTCTTTTAATGTGACGGCCCTGGGCACGGAGCGGGTCCGGACCACGGCTGCACCCCATTTCTCAATCACCAGGACCCGACTCCGAGTCCCCCATCTCCAGGGTAAACAAAAAGGGCTTTTGAGTAGAGGCGTCACACAAGCGCTGTCCATAGGGTATGGCTTGGCATTGCAAAATGGAGTGATAGCCTTCCTTATTCAAAATCCCATTTACCTTGTACAAATCTCCAACGTTACCAGCACCAAAGCAACCCCAGACCATCATATTACCTCCACCATGCTTGACAGATGGCGTCAGACACTCTTCCTGCATCTTTTCAGTTGTTCTGCGTCTCACAAATGTTCTTCTGTGTGATCCAAACACCTCACACTTTGATTCGTCTGTCCATAAAACTTTTTTCCAATCTTCCTCTGTCCAATGTCTGTGTTCTTTTGCCCATATTAATCTTTTCCTTTTATTAGCCCTTCTCAGATATGGCTTTTTCTTTGCCACTTTGCCCTGAAGGCCAGCATCCCGGAGTCGCCTCTTCACTGTAGACGTTGACACTGGCTTTTTGCGTGTACTGTTTAATGAAGCTGCCAGTTGAGGAGCTGTGAGGTGTCGATTTCTCAAATTAGAGACTCTAATGTACTTGTCTTGTTGCTCAGTTGTGCAGCGGGGCCTCCCACTTCTCTTTCTACTCTGGTTAGAGCCTGTTTGTGCTCTCCTCTGAAGGGAGTAGTACACACCGTTGTAGGAAATCTTCAGTTTCTTGGCAACTTCTCACATGGAATAGCCTTCATTTCTAAGAACAAGAATAAACTGTCGAGTTTCACATGAAAATTCTCTTTTTCTGGCCATTTTGAGAGTTTCATAGAACAAACAAATGTAATGCTCCAGATTCTCAACTAGCTCAAAGGAAGGTCAATTTTATAGCTTCTCAAATCAGCCAAACTGTTTTCAGCTGGGCTTACATACTTGTGCAAGGGTTTTCTAGGGTTTTCTAAACATCCATTAGCCTTCTTACAGTTAGCAAACACAATGTACCACCATTGGAGTGGTGGTTGTTGGAAATGGGCCTCTATACACCTATGTAGATATTGCAATAAAAACAAGACGTTTGCAGTGAGAATAGTTATTTACCACATTACCAATGTATAGAGTGTATTTCTGATTCATTTAATGTTAGCTTCATTGAAAAAAAAATGTGCTTTTCTTTCAAAAATATTGAAATTTCGAAATGATCCCAAACTTTTGAACGGTAGTGTGTGTATATATATAATCGTACCCAGAGGTGAAAATCCATTTAAAGGTTTTGTTGATTTTTTTTCTTCCAGAAAGTGGACCCCAAACTTTGCTAAAACAAGCAAAGCGGATATTCACCCTCTCCAGGTTTAGTGAAGGGTTCACACAGGTACTCGGATCTCGGTGATTTGAACATGTGTCAACAGTGTGATGCTGCGGCAAAAAAGGCAACAACAATTCTGGGTTGCATTAACAGAAGCATAGAGTCTAGATCACGTGAAGTAATTATCCCCCTCTACTTCTCCTTGGTCAGACCTCATCTGGAATACGGTGTTCAGTTCTGGGCACCACATTTTAAAAAAGACATCGAAAAACTGGAGCAAGTTCAGAGAAGAGCTACCAGGATGGTGACCGGTTTCCAAACAATGTCCTATGAGGAACAGTTCAAGGATCTGGGAATGTTTAGCTTGCAAAAGAGAAGACTGAGAGGAGGCTTAATAGCTGTCTACAAATATCTGAAGGGCTGTCACACTCTAGAGGGATCATCAATGGGATGAAACTGAATGGGAGAAGATACAGATTAGATTTTATAAAAAACTTTTTAACAGTGAGGGTGATTAACGAGTGGAACAGGTTGCTACGAGAGGTCGAGAGTTCTCCTTCAATGGAAGTCTTCAAACAGAGGCTGGAAAGACATCTGTCTGAGATGGTTTTGTGAATCCTGCATTGAGCAGGGGGTTAGACACAATGACCTTGGAGGTCCCTTCCAACTCTAACATTCTATGATTCTATGATTGTAGCAGTTACGTCAAGTCGACAGCATGTATCACCACTGTAGCCAATTACTGAACTCAGCGGCTCGTGTCATCTACCTCAACATAGCGTTTGAGCTCAGTGATTAGCTACAATGTGACGTCACCGCTGCAGCAAAAAACACCAAGATCCGAGCAAGAACTTGGATCCAAGGAGGGCAATCACACACTCTTTTTTTTCTTTTTAGGTATTTTCCAGTGTTTGAGGTCCACTTTCCCCAAAGTGGAAAAACCTTTCTCTATATAGATGAGTCACAAAGTTACATTTTTTGTTTCACTAATGTGCTGCAAGTAATTATATAAAAAAAACAATATATTGTCTAGGGCAGGGCTTTCTAACATTTTAAACATTGAAAAACCCCTGGAATAAAAATTACCTCATGGAACCCCTATCAATTTTTTGTTTTTTCAATACATAAAAAGGCTAAAACAAGTAATATGCAAGCAATTACAAGTGACTATATGAGAAAAACTTCAAGACCCAAACAGTAAAATTAGACCAATGCCAAGTTATTCCGGATTTCACATTTTACCTCTAAATCAATTCAGAAGCCTAAATTAATGAGACCCCAAAATACATTTGACCCAAGTCAGAGTCAAAAATAAATAAATAAATGAATGAAGAAGTGAGAAATCATCTTTTAGTGAGGTAGAAAAAGCCAATCTTCAGAAAAAAATGGGGAATAGAAAATCCATTACAGAAAATTCTGGTCTAGATAGTGGTAGTTGATCTTTTCAAACAGGTGGCCTTTGGGATAGGCTTCACTGTATTTACTTCTCCTCACTGCAGTCTTCTGTTCTTTTGAGGGCTCTTGCTTGAACATAGGTCTTAACTAGTGATGAGCGAGTATGCTCGCCACTTCTCGATACTCGCCCGAGCATCTCAGTACTCGAGATGCTCGGAGCTCGCCGAGTACTTTCAAGATGCTCGGGCGGGAGCTCGGGTCCCCGTCCTGCATGTTTGGCGCTATTTAGAGCACCAATCATGCAGGGATTGTCTGCCACTCACTGTAATGTGACAGCCATGGTGGTTGTGGCATTACAGTGATTGCCCAAATCGATGGGAACAGTGCTCACAGTGAAACATGAAGAGCCGGCAATTCATCAGCGGCATACACCGTTACCCGACAATTTAGAACAGAAAGAATAGAGCGTCACACATAAATTATCAGCGGCATACACCGTTACCCGACAATTTAGAACAGAAAGAATAGAGCGTCACACATAAATTAGACAAACAGAAACATGTCAGTCACATATATAATAAGTACAGTGATAGTGTTGGTTACTGTACTTGTCATTTAGTGTTAAAATAAAGGATTTATTAAAAAAAAAATTGGCGTAGGGTTCCCCGTAATTTTAGTCTCTAGCGGAGGTTAAGCAGACGGCTGGGGCAGATGTTTGAAGCCTGGGAAAGGGATAATACCCACGGAGCTTCCCAGGCTACTAATATCAGTCCCCAGCTGAATACCTAGCCTTTACCAGCTATTAAAATGGGGGACCCCAAAAAAAAATGACCGTGGGGTCCCCCCTATTTTAATAGCTAGCAAAGGCTAGGCAGACAGCTGGGGGCTGATATTAATAGTCCAGGAAGGGTGCCATGAATATTGGCCCCCTCCCAGGCTAGAAACACCAGCCGTCAGCCGCCCCAGAAATGGTGCATCCATAGGATGCGCCAATTCTGGCACTTAGCCTCGCTCTTCCCACTGCCCTGTAGCGGTGGCAGTGGTGTAATAGGGCTAGGGTTGATGTCAGCTTATAATGCCAGCTGACATCAAGCCCAGGTTAGTAATGGAGAGGCGCCTATAAGACACCCCCATTACTAACCCCATAGTCAAAGTTAAAAAAAACACACACACCCAGAATAAAGTCCTTTAATTGAAATAAAGACAATTCTTTAATGTTCTAAATTAAACCATACTTACCATCACGCCCATTCCAGCTGAAGCCAATGTCTTCTGCAATAAAAGTAAAATAATAAAGCAACCTCATCCTTCCCTTTCCATGGTTCCCAGGATGGCTCCAGCTCTGCTACATTCACATGACAGGCTGGATCGCAGCCGAAAACTGCCATCCAGCTTGCCATGCCGCAGACACTGAGAAGCGCAGGCATGCTCCTCAGTGTCTGGCTGTGACCGCATCCAGATGAGCCGAATTCATGTCCAATGAACTCAGCTCACCTCATGCACGTCACTGACAGCGTGGGAGAATTCTCCTGCGCATGCGGTGAGCGTGAGAGAATTGTCCTGCGCATGTGGTGAACGCAGGAGAATTCTCCCACGCTGTCAGTGACGTGCATGAGGTGAGCTCATGTCCAATGAACTCAGCTCACCTCATGCACGTCATTGACAGCGTGGGAGAATTCTCCTGCACTCAGCGCTTGAGCAGGAGATTTCTCCCAAACTGGGATGGCATTGAGATGATAGGCTGGATCGCAGCTGAGCGCTGTCATCCAGCATGCCATCCTTCATAGACACTGCACAGCTCAGGCATGCTTGCGCTCTGCAGTGTCTCTGAAGGATGAAAAGCTGGATGGCAGCGCTCAGCTGCGATCCAGCCTGTCATCAGAATGCCATCCCAGCGTGGGAGAATTCTCCTGCTCAAGCGCTGAGCGCAGGAGAATTCTCCCACGCTGTCAGTGATGTGCATGAGGTGAGCTGAGTTCATTGGACATGAACTCGGCTCATCTGGATGCCGTCACAGCCAGACACTGAGGAGTGCAAGCATGCCTGCGCTTCTCAGTGTATGCGGCATGGCAAGCTGGATGGCAGCTTTCGGCTGCGATCCAGCTTGTCATGTGAATGTAGCAGAGCTGAAGCTGTCCTGGGAACCATGGAAAGGTAAGGATGAAGTTGCTTTATTATTTTACTTTTATTGCAGAAGAGATTGGCTTCAGCTGGAATGGGCGTGATGGTAAGTATGGTTTAATTTAGAACATTAAAGAATTGTGTCTTTATTTCAATTAAAGGACTTTATTCTGGGTGTTGTGTTTTTTTTAAATACTTTACTAGAAATTCATGGCGGTCATGTCTAATATTGGCGTGACCCCATGAATTTCGGGCTTAGGGCCAGCTGATAATACCAAGCTGGCCCTAACCCCTTTATTACCCAGTGAGCCACCGCACCAGGGCCCTGGATGAGTTGGGTACAGCGCCAGAAGATGGCGCTTCTATGAACGGCAGGGGGCCAGAAAACTTGGGCCTCCCTGCACTGCAGGTTCCAGCCCCCAGCTGCCTAGTTGTACCTGACTGGACACAAAAATAGGGAAAAGCCCCAAGAATTTTTTTTTAAATTATTTCAGGAAATTCATGAAATAATAAAAAAAAAAAGGGCTTCCCTATATTGTTGTGTCCGGCCAGGTACAAATAGGCAGCTGGTGGTTGGGGGCAGCCCATTCCTGCCTGCTGTACCTGGCTGGACACAAAAATAGGGCGAAGCCCCACGTCAATTTTTTTAAGATTATTTCATGAAATAATTAAAAAAAAAATATGTGGGGCTTCGCCCTATTTTTGTGTCCAGCCAGGTACATCTAGGCAGCTGGGGGCTGGAATCCGCAGCGCAGGGAGGCCCAAGCTTTCTGACCACACCCCCCCCGCTGCAAATTGCAGTCCGCAGCCACCACAGAAAATGGCGCGTTCATAGAAGCGCCATCTTCTGGCGCTGTACCCAACTCATCCAGGGCCCTGGTGCAGTGGCTCACTGGGTAATAAAGGGGTTAGGGCCAGCTTGGTATTATCAGCTGGCCCTAAGCCCGAAATTCATGGGGTCACGCCAGGCTTGGACTGGCCTGGCGGGGTGCCGGGAAATTTCCCGCTGGGCCCCGGGCCAACTGCAGAGAAGATAGAGGAGAATTAAAAAAAAAAAAAAAAAAGGAAAAAAAAAGTGGTCGCGGGCCCTTTAAGGGCGCGCGCACACACTCTCACCGCCGCGATGCCCAGGACAGTAGCGGGAGGGGCCGGGGAGCAGGAGAGCCGAAGAGCACAGCAGGGGCTGCACTGCAGCGTCACACTAAGCAGACAGGGCCGCACGTCTGCTAAAAGTGACGTCATAGCGCGCCCTGCACTGCAGTCTCCCGCATTAGGAGCGCGTCTGTACTGTACAAGTAGTGCAATATTTGTGTGCGTTTGCATGAATTTTTAGGTATATGCTGCCTGCATGTGTGTATATGCCTGCGTGTGTGTGTAAATGCCTGTGTGTACAGTGTGTGTGTATATGCCTGCCTCATGTGTGTGTATATATGCCTGTGTGTGTGTAAATGCCTGTGTGTGTACAGTGTGTGTGTATAAGCCTGCCTCGTGTGTGTGTGTGTGTGTGTATATGCCTACATGTGTGTGTGTGTATATGCCTGCCTCATGTGTGTGTATATATGCCTGTGTGTGTGTAAATGCCTGTGTGTGTACAGTGTGTGTGTATAAGCCTGCCTCATGTGTGTGTGTGTGTGTATATGCCTACATGTGTGTGTGTGTATATGCCTGCATGCGTGTCTGTGTATATGCCTGCATGCGTGTCTGTGTATATGCCTGCATGTGTTTGTGTGTATGTATTTGAGTGCCTGCATGCATGTCTACGTGTGTATATTTGTCTTCACACGTGTGTGCATGCTTCCCAGCGTGTCTGCATTTTTGTTTGTGATTGTCTGAGTGTGTCTGTGCATGACTACTTGTGCATTTCTGTGTGTGCTTGCCTGCGTGTGTACGTGTCCCCATTTCTGTGAGCATGCGTATCTGTGTGTGTATATTAGGGCTCTTTCACATGTCCTGATATTTACGGGACTGGAGATATGTGTCCACCTGTGTGTCATCCGTGTGACACGCACCGGCGCTTGGGAATCAGTGTACAGTTAGCGCTGTTCCCAAGAGCCGGGTGCTGAGCGCTGCCCTCAACATAGATCCCTGCCGATGCTGCTATCAGCAGCAGGGTCAATGATGAGAGTAGTAGTCTACTCCCGCCGTGTCCAACTGTAAAAATAGGAATAAAATAAAAAAATCCTTATACTCACCTCTCCTAAGTGTCACTCGCTGTAATCTGTGCGAGCGCTCACGCCAAGGAGAATGACTCCTGCAGCGAGCGGGCCCCGGATCTGCGCTTAGTGATTGACAGGGCACCGCTTGTTGAGTGCAGCTCCGGGGCCCACTTGCTGCAGGAGTCATTCTCCTCGGCGTGAGCGTGAGAGTTAGCACGGATTACAGCGGGTGACACTTAGGAGAGGTGAGTATAAGTATTTTTTTATTTTATTCCTATTTTTACAGATGGACATGGCGGGAGTAGACTACTACTCTCATCATTGACCCTGCTGCTGCTGATCGCAGCGCCGGCAGGGATCTATGATGGGAGCAGCATTCAGCACCCGGTGCTTGGGAAGAGCGCTGTCATCAGTGTGCGGGACATTTTGTGGGAGGTGCAGCAGGTGAAAAACAGACATGTCAGCGTGTTTTGCCCACGGACACCACATGGTCTGTGGAGAGTGGAAACACACTGACATGTGCACATTCATTTGAATGGGTCTATGTGTACCAATGTCTCTGGTACATGTGGAAACTGTCACCACACGTACTGATGTGTGAAAGAGCCCTTAGTATGTGTCTGTGCGCTCTTGTTTTCGTGTGTGTAAGCGCGCTTCTCCATGTCTTTGTGGTCTTCCGAAGATTTATTATATTTTGGGAGAGATGGGAGAGAAATTTTAGGAGACAGAATGGGGAGATGTGAAGAAACAGTATGGTGAACTAGAGGAGGGGTGGGAATGGGTGCGGGAACAGAATGGGGAAGGGATGTATGAGGAAACAGTATGGAGAGTGGGGGAATAGTGTGAGGAGACGGTATGGAGGGAGAAAAGTGTGAGGTGACACAGCACAGAGACTAGGTAGTGTGGGGGAAGGTATAGAGATGCGGCAGTATAGGGGAAACAGTGTGAGGGCACAGAAAGGAGGGAACAGTATGCTGAGGAGGGGGGAGTGTGATGAAGGGGCACAGTATAGAGACTGGACAGTATAGGGGGGACACAGTGTGAGAGGACAGTGTGAAGAGGGGGCCCAATATGTAAGGAGAGGACAGTGTGGAGAGCAGGTACCATAAGAGGGGTAGAGTGTATGTCATGTTTTGTGCAGGGAGCATTGTAAGAGTTAGGTTTATTCAGGGGCTCAGTGTAGATATTTTTATTCAGGAGCATTATAATGACACTGCTATCTTTAAGGGCATCATGTCGGGATGTGCTGCAGAAGACCGGAGAAGATGGAAGTCTGCAGAAACAAGCTGTGGATGAGAAAAGTCATCATGGAGTCTGGACAAGAGGAAGAAAAGAAAGAGAACGACTCTAATCAGAGAAGACGTCTCAGGTAAGATACCTGGATGTAAATGTTCATTTGTGATCCTGCCTGTGTCTCATCAGTACTGTGGTTCCTGTATGGTCCGCAGTCTGATGATGACTGATAACAACTCCCAGTATCTCTATTGTTAATTACATACTGGGAGTTGTAGGTTTATACGATACAAAGATATATGGGGCTGACGTGACATTACAATTTATGGTGGTTCAGATGATGTATTCGTGTACTGATGTGTTTGTGCGCGTCTGCGTGTTTGTGCGCATCTGCGTATCTGGAATAATATATATTTTTGTGGGATGCATGTATGTAACTGTGCATTGTGGTGTGTAATAACATTCATATGCTTGAGGCACCTTTACTAAATCTATTAGGTCTCTTTCACATGTGTTAGGGAATTCCATTTGTCTTTCCACATTTAGGAGCAGACAGGTGAAATTTGCTAATCTTGTCATAACTGTCACCATTGGGATGTGCTTGTATGGAGCGGGTTCAGGAGCTGAGCCTGCTCCATACCGGGCAGATGTCGGCTGTGTTACATCTGCCTGAAACATCAGTGTTCAGAGCTCGCCTTCATTGCTGCTGTTTTGAGTATTTAAGTGCCCTTGTCAATCACTGACAGCGGCATTTAGATAGCACAATGGCCGGTGCATGCAGTCACCTGTTCCCTTCAGCCCCCTGTGAAGCAGTTGCAGGTTGCTGATGGGTTGCCAGTAGTGCTGAGTGAGCGTGGTCGGATAAGAGACATTACAGTCACCGCGAACTACAAAGTGAGCGTGCTGCAATAACGTGAGGCACCTACCGCCGCAAAACATGCTACCCCGGGGACTCGAGCATACTAGCAGAGCACTACAAGATACTCAGATAACAACCGAGCATGCTGGGATCACACCTTATCCGGCCACGCTCGCTCAGCACTAGTTGCCAGGTGCTGCTGCCATGTTAGTCATTCAATGAAGCTCAGCCTGAGGTTGGGCTCCATGGAAGTGTCACAATCAAGGTGCCGGACGTTATTGTAGAACCCTCACTTTGTAGTTCGCGGTGACTGTAATGTCTCCCTCCTTGCACCGACCCAATAACAGGAAGCGAGCGGCGACAGGGAAAATAAAATGTAATTTTCTCTGTGTAGCCAGCGCTTTTCCAATAAGCCATCTAACCAGGCTTTAAACCCTATTTACCTGCAGATTACCCCTATATCTGCAGATAAATAGCGTTTTTCAAGGTGACAAGTTACCATTAAAGGGACTCTGGCAGTACGGAATGACTGTTCGAACAAAGTCCTGCCGCTTGGTGCTCCACAGCGAGGCCAATCATGTAATTATAGTACAATATACAAAAGCATAACAAGTAATAAAACCGTTTATGGTGGGCTGCAGTGTGGGCTCCTAGAGTCAGTTCCCCTGGTGGGCCCTAGGCACCCCAGTCCGACCCTGGGTCACGCCAATATTAGACATGACCGCCATGAATTTCTAGTAAAGTATTTAAAAAAAACACAACACCCAGAATAAAGTCCTTTAATTGAAATAAACACACAATTTTTTAATGTTCTAAATTAAACAATACTTACCATCACGCCCATTCCAGCTGAAGCCAATGTCTTCTGCAATAAAAGTAAAATAATAAAGCAACCTCATCCTTACCTTTCCATGGTTCCCAGGACAGCTTCAGCTCTGCTACATTCACATGACAGGCTGGATCGCAGCCGAAAGCTGCCATGCAGCTTGCCATGCCGCAGACACTGAGAAGCGCAGGCATGCTTGCGCTCCTCAGTGTCTGGCTGTGACGGCATCCAGATGAGCCGAGTTGATGTCCAATGAACTCCGTTCACCTCATGCACGTCACTGACAGCGTGGGAGAATTCTCCTGTGCTCAGCGCTTGAGCAGGAGAATTCTCCCACACTGGGATGGCACTGAGTTGACAGACTGGATCGCAGCTGAGCGCTGCCATCCAGCTTTTCATCCTTCAGAGACACTGCAGAGAGCAAGCATGCCTGCGCTCTGCAGTGTCTATGAAGGATGGCATGCTGGATGGCAGCGCTCAGCTGCGATACAGCCTGTCATCAGAATGTCATCCCAGCGTGGGAGAATTCTCCTGCTCAAGAACTAAGCGCAGGAGAATTCTCCCACGCTGGGATGGCATTGAGATGACAGGCTGGATCGCAGCTGAATGCTGCCATCCAGCTTGTCATCCTTCGTAGACACTGCAGAGCGCAGGCATGCTTGCGCTCTGCAGTGTCTCTGAAGGATGAAAAGCTGCTGTCCCATAGACTTACATTGGGCTCGTTGCTCGGGTCGAGCACCAGAGTATTCCAATGTGCTCGACCCGAGCTTCGAGCACCTGAGCATTTTAGTGCTCGCTCATCACTAGTCTTAACACCAGCTATAGTGTCTGATGCAGAACACAACGTCCTGATGCAAGGTATTTAGAGTGTATTTTTATACGTGCATCATTGTAAATATCACAGCTTTATAATAAGTAATGTTATACTGCCCAAGCAGAATTGGTAGAATACCCAGGGCCCATGTACTTGTAAAACCCCAGTACGGATAGACAAGGGGCCATTGTGACACTTGCCTACAGCCTACATTTACCCAGAACCTCAATTCACCCAATCCTATAGGCAAGAATATACAGTAGGGAAAATAAGTATTTGATACACTGTCGATTTTGCAAATTTCCCCACCTACAAAGAATGGAGAGGTCTGCAATTTTTATCATAGGTACACTTCAACTGTGAGAGACAAAATCTAAAAACAAAAAAACAGAAAATCACATTGTATGATTTTTAAATAATTAAATTGCATTTTATTGCATGAAATAAGTATTTGATCACCTACCAACCATCAAGAATTTTGTCTCTCACAGACCTGTTAGTTTTTCTTTAAGAAGCCCTCCTACTCTGCACGCATTAACTGTATTAATTGAACCTGTTTGAACTCGTTACCTGCATAAAAGACACCTGTCCACACACTCCATCACAACACAACCTCTCCACCATGGTCAAGACCAAAGAGCTCTCTAAGGACACCAGGGACAAAATTGTAGACCTGCACAAGATTGGGATGGGCTACAGGACAATAGGCAAGAAATACACATTTAAAAGTCTGCAAGTGCAAGGGATGTGTGTACAAAAGAATGGCAATACCGAAAAGCAGCAGGGACACAAAGAGGTAGAGAATCGATCAATCAATCCTGCGTTTATCAGAATGCATGGGACTCAATAGGGATAGATGGAGAGGAGCAGTAGTATATCACAAGAGATAAATATATAAACAATATTGTAAAGCTTAGTGCTCTATCTCCTGCATGATATAGTGCAATCATATAGGCAGTAATGCTCGTCTCCTAGAGCCCACAGCTCAATGATATAGCTGTGCCTTATCATAATCGATCCCCCTAAGTACCCCATGAACATTCATGTATATCAACAAAATCATTACCTCAAAGTATAAAAATGTGCCCCACCAGGTGGTAGGAAGGACTAGTGCCTCTCCCTCCCGACGCACGTTTCGCAGGGAACACGTCCAGCTTTCTCAAGGGAAGAAACTGTAGGCATCAAGAACATAGACAACAGGAAATTTGGTGGATCCATTTAAATTTAATTTGAAGTGAACTCATTTATAGCCCAGTTAGATGAATAATGAAAGTCTACAACCAAGATTGCTAGGTTTCCATTAAACATCATAAAATACAATACACACTATTAAATGGGGCTTTGTCACCATTGGAAGTGATGAAAAATTGCTAGGCTCTATCATCGCTTAATGATTGTGAGAGTCTAACTTCTGAGACCCCGGAGAACGGCTCCAAGATAAGCACTAAGCAAAGAACTGCAACTCTGTTATTACTCCAATGAATGGGGCTGTTGCATGTATTGCACAGCGCTTAACTGGATGTGGTAATGCGTAGTGAAAAAGTCCAAAATGGCTGCTGTGCTTCACTATTGATGTAGCCCTATGGAACGTGCGTAAAAAAAAACAATAACTTAACGTCTAGAATAAAAATCATTTTTGTTGTTTCAGAACTTTCAATATGTATCCTGGTGCTTATCTGCTAATAAAAAGTCAGACCTCAAAAACTTTTCAAAAGATAAAGAAGCAGCATTTGCACTTCATGACATATTTTTTTTGTAAAGAGTACAAGGAGACGTTAGAATACTGAAGGCAAAGATATGTCATTGCTGGGATTTTTCCTTCATTAATTGGGATCTACGTTGTATAAAGTAAAAGGAAAGAATCTTTTCAGTAAAATGTACAGGCACTTGTCTGTTAAATTGCTGTAAATGACATGAATCATGCACTGTGATAAAAGAAGATGTACAACTCAAGGCAAAGACCAAAGAGAACACACTGGAGCTTAACCTACAGACACTCGTGACTCAGAAAGCCAGTCTCAAATCTGCTTTATTGAACTTTATAACTATGTAAGGTAACTTCCGAAGAAACTCAGATTCTGTGTTTATAACAAAATTAAATTACAAATTACAATTATAAGACGCACCCCAAATTTTGTGGTGGAAAATAGGGAAATAAAACTTTTTAAATAAAATGGTGGTGCGGCTTACAGTTCGTTTTAACAGTAGATTACCTGGGGGAGGCGGCGGTGGAGCGGGGTCACAGGAAGCAGAGTCACTGCTTCAAGAGGCCGGACTCGTTTCTCGAGATCTTGTGTCCTGAGATCTGAATCTGCCCATGCGCCGCCTCAGGTGGCCATTTTCCCGAAGCCCACAACAGGGAAACCAATGAGAAAAAGGGACTCCATATACCAGCACCGACATCTTCTGAAAGCACAAGCATCACCCCACTCTTGCTGTCGCCAGCCTCCTAAAACAGTGAACCTGCCTCCTGTGACCCAGCTCCACCACCACCGCCCACTGGTAAGCTACCTTCGGATTATAAGGCGCACCTCCATTTTCCTCCCAAATTTGAAGGAAAAAAGTGAGTCTTATAATCAAAAATATACGGTATACCGTCATAAGCATCTACATGGCATCCCTGAACATTAAATGGAACCTGTCATGTCCCCAAATACTAATAACCTACAGATGTAGGGTTTATCTTCAGGTTAATAGTGTTACAAGGCTGTCCGGCCGCATTACTTAAAGCACGGATACCAAAAGAAAATAAAGTTTATTCTACCCAGGAGCCACTGTTTTTCAGTCATAGAGGACGGTCATCGCTCACAGCATTGTGAACGGTGGCTATAAGCATTCCCCCGCACTTTGATTAATAGCTTGCTCTGCACAGATGCGCTGCAGAATGGGCTATCAAAGTGCTGGGCTGTGCTTATAGCTACTGCTCACTGTGTACTGAGCCATAACTAACTGCTCCAATCACATTGCTACAACAGAAAGCCTACAAATCTCGAGAGGAATGAATACCATTTTTGGCGGACATAACGGAATACATCTCTTTAATTAAAAAATGACATGCCTTTATGTTCTTTAAAAGGGGGTCAACATCTCAGTCAATTGAATCTCCTGTATGATGAAACTAAGTGGACTGTACAATGCAGGTGAAAAACAGAAGCTTTTGTCACAGATAATGATGATGACAGCACAGCTCCAGTCATATAGTTTATAATGTAGCCTTCTTGACAATGTTTATAATATCTTTGCTTATTTAAGACAATATATAAAGAAGAAGAATCACAGCCAACAGATATGGTACTTGACCTAGCTGATTATGAGATGCTGTAATGAAGAATCAGAAGATTTAAAGATTAACTTTCAGTAATAAAATCCAGGGTTAGAGCTAGGAATCAAGATGGAGTCTAAATGAAAGAAAACAGGAGGCAGAAATACAGTCTCAAAAAAGTAATCATACCCATAAACTTTTTCACATTTTTTACAGAACACCCACAAACTTAACGAGTAACCATTGTTTTAACTTTTATTTCAGAAATCAATAGTACACACGAAAATAAGGAACTTTGTACTATATCTTTATGGGAGAAATTTGCTTCTTACTTTGCCAAAATTGATTAGTGATTATCAAATACACTGCTCAAAAAAATAAAGGGAACACTCAAATAACACATCCTAGATCTGAATGAATGAAATATTCTCATTGAACACTTTGTTCTGTACAAAGTTGAATGTGCTGACAACAAAATAACACAAACATCATCAATGGAAATCAAATCTATTAACCAATGGAGGCCTGGATTTGGAGTCACACCCAAAATTAAAGTGGAAAAACACACTACAGTCTGATCCAACTTTGATGTAATGTCCTTGGGGTCTCCATTCTATGAGCCACGACAGATTGCAGCTTGGCACAAGCGTCTTATATTATGGTAGATTGGAGTTATACTTGTATTACAAGAAAGGTTATTCACTTAACGCCTGCAATGTAATAAATACTACCTTCTACACCATGGGTGGAAAATTAATTTTCCCGACTGGCCACATCTGAGAATGACTGTTGTGGAGGACCAAACCAATAGGCTGAAATGATTTCTGCTCAATATTAATATTAACATATTAATTATAATTATTTTATACCACTTAATATTGAGCAGAATGAAGCAAGCTGACATCCCTCTACATACAGTATGAGCCCGTACACAGCCCCCTATATACAGTATGAACCTCATACAGTATGAACCTCACACAGCCCCATACATACAGTATGAGCCTCCACATAGCTACTGTATATACAGTATGAGACTACACATAACCCACTATATACTGTACAAACTCCACATAGCCTTTTTATATACAGTATGAGCCCCACATAGCCCCTATATACAGTATGAGCCACACATAGCCTCTTATGTACAGTATGAGCTGACACATAGCCTCTTACAGTGCCTACAAGTAGTATTCAACCCCCTGCAGATTTAGCTGGTTTGATAAGATGCAAATAAGTTAGCGCCTTCAAACTGCAAACGAGAGTAGGTTTTATGAACAGAAGCATAAATCTTACAAACCAAAAAGTTATGTTGCTCAGTTGAATTTTATTAAATTTTCAACATAAAAGTGTGGGTCAATTATTCTACAACCCCTATGTTTAATATTTTGTGGAATAACCCTTGTTTGCAATTACAGCTAATAATCGTCTTTTATAAGACCTGATCAGGCCGGCACAGGTCTGTGGAGTTATCTTGGCCCACTCCTCCATGCAGATCTTCTCCAAGTTATCTAGGTTCTTTGGGTGTCTCATGTGGACTTTATTCTTGAGCTCCTTCCACAAGTTTTCAATTGGGTTAAGGTCAGGAGACTGACTAGGCCACTCCAACACCTTGACTTTTTCCCTCTTGAACCAGGCCTTGGTTTTCTTGGCTGTGTGCTTTGGGTCGTTGTCTTGCTGGAAGATGAAATTACGACCCATCTTAAGATCCTTGATGGAGGAGCGGAGGTTCTTGGCCAAAATCTCCAGGTAGGCCGTGCTATCCATCTTCCCATGGATGCGGACCAGATGGCCAGGCCCCTTGGCAGAGAAACAGCCCCACAGCATGATGCTGCCACCACCATGCTTGACTGTATGGATGGTATTCTTGGGGTCGTATGCAGTGCCATCCAGTCTCCAAACGTCACGTGTGTGGTTGGCACCAAAGATCTCGATCTTGGTCTCATCAGACCATAGAACCTTGAACCAGTCTGTCTCAGAGTCCTCCAAGTGATCATGAGCAAACTGTAGATGAGCCTTGACATGACACTTTGAAAGTAAAGGTACCTTACGGGCTCGTCTGGAACGGAGACCATTGCGGTGGAGTACGTTACTTATGGTATTGACTGAAACCAATGTCCCCACTGCCATGAGATATTCCCGGAGCTCCTTCCTTGTTGTCCTTGGATTAGCCTTGACTCTTCGGACAAGCCTGGCCTCGGCACGGGAGGACACTTTCAAAGGCTGTCCTGGCCGTGGAAGGCTAACAGTAGTTCCATAAGCCTTCCACTTACGGATGATGCTCCCAACAGTGGAGACAGGTAGGCCCAACTCCTTGGAAAGGGTTTGTACCCCTTGCCAGCCTTGTGACCCTCCACGATCTTGTCTCTGATGGCCTTGGAATGCTCCTTTGTCTTTCCCATGTTGACCATGTCTGAGTGCTGTTCACAAGTTTGGGGAGGGTCTTAAATAGTCAGAAAAGGCTGGCAAAAGAGATCTTTAATCCACACATGTGAAGCTCATTATTCTTGGTGCCTGAACTACTTCTTAATACTTTTGGGGGACCAAACAGAATTCTTGTGGTTTGAGGGGTTGAATAATAAATGACACTCTGAATTAACTTTTAACGTTTTTAAAAAAAAAAAAAATTGCTGCAGTGCATTTCCCACTTCCAGGCTGATCTACAGTACAAATGTCACAATGCCAAGTTAATTCCGCATGTGTCAACCAGCTAAATCTGCAGGGGGTTGAATACTACTTGTAGGCACTGTATATACAGTACGAGCCCTCACAAGGCCCATAAATACAGTATGAATCCTCACAAGGCCCATAAATACAGTATGAGCCCGCAGAAGGCCCAAAGAGTATGAGCCCGCAGAAAGGCCCATACAGTATGAGCCCTTACATAGCCTAAAAACATAAACAGATTACGACCCGCATAATAAATCATGTGGGTAAGGGGTCTCCACAAAAGATTCGACCCCGTTACCACATAGCCTATTCAAAACAATACATAGAAATTGGGAGAACAGCTGAGTAGAATGGCATAGAAAAACTTTATTGTATAAATATTAAAAGACAGTACATCACTTTAGTAACAATGACATATAGATAGGACAAGTGGACATATAATCCCGCATATTGCATATAAATAGGTCTAAACAGAAGGTTCACCCCGAGGGTCAGGACATGGTGCTAAAATTAAGACAGGGAGAGGGACATGTAGTTGAAATAATTAGGAATCACTCCCATGTGGGTTGTATACTCCCAAAAATCATGTTGCACCAGACTCACCCGGATAGAGAGGGACCCCAGACCTGCAAAAGGTGGTGCAGGGATAGGACGCAGGGTTAGAAAAAGCCTCGACGCGCGTTTCGCCAGTGTTAGGACCTGGCTTTCTCAAGAGGCATACATTATAGTGCTTTCAGGACCTTTAAATACACCCCTTTGTGTGTCACATGACACAACATGTGACAATCCAATATGGCCACCGAGTGATAGATGACGTGCGGCGCATGCGCAACGGCGTCACCCACACCGCGTACGCGCCCCAGACGTCGGCGCGCGTCCGGAAAAGCACGTGAGCGCTATTCCCGGCAGCAAGCCGAAGGCATAGTGACAACTGAGCGCAGCACGGGGCAGGGGAGACCGAGTGCATGCGCTCTGAATCTATAAAGAGGATGGATCAAGAAACAGGTATGCATATAGTAGGGAAGGCTCCAATAAATGCGGGGGAAAATTATTATTTTTTTTTCCTCCCTCTCTTCCTCCCCAATACCAATCACACCCTAATACCCATGCAAATCAAACTGCATCATAGCAAAATTATTTGGTATAAAAAATCCAATATCACAAATGCCTTATAGGAAATAAATTATAATACTGGCCATGTGAATGAAGCCCAATATCCAGGTACAAGGGAAGGGGTGACACCTTGCATCAAAGTCTCTATGATGTTAGATCCATCAGAGTAGATCACAGCCTTCACACTTAAGAGTAATAAATAATACAAAATCTATATATATAATCGTCTTATCCCGTGTGTCTGTGTGTCCAGGAAATCCCGCTTCGCTCATTGGTCCGGCAGCGGCCAATCAGCGCCGGGGGATTTCTAAAAAAAGATGGCGGCCGTTAGCGGCTCATCTGCGGGACGGAGCTGAGCGGCGATGCAGCCGGGAGATGACCGGCGCGAGGCGCTCATTTCCCGGCCGGCAACAGCAGAAGGAACCCGACCGCCGGACCCATCTGCGGGACGGAGATGCAGCCGGGAGATGAGCGGCGTGAGGCGCTCATGTCCCGGCCGGTAGCAGCGGAAGGACTGCCGGCGCCGCTGACCTCCATGCGGAAGGGAGGACCGGGGAGCGGCGCTGCGGGTCGGGATACTTCTGCTGCGAGCGCCCGCTATGTCCCGGGTTCTCGCAGCGGAAGTATCCGCACAGGCAGTGCCGCTCCCCGGTCCTCACCAAGACGATTCGATGATTGGTCGCGGTCTTCGGACCCGACCAATCACTGATCTTAGCGCAAAACATAAACACTATTGTGCTGATTGGTCGCCGACGCTGCCCGCGACCAATCACCTATTTGGGCGCCAAATTTAAATATCGGCCGCGACCAATCAGCACAGCGGTGTTTAAATGTGGAGCCAAGATCGGTGATTGGTCGCAGCCGATATTTAAATTTGGCGCCCAAATCGGTGATTGGTCGCGGGCAGCGCCAGCGACCAATCAGCACAGTAGTGTTTAACTTTGGCCGCAAGATCAGTGATTGGTCGCGGGCCAAGTCCGCGACCAATCAACGATTTGTGCGGCACATTTAAATAGCGGCCGCGACCAATTGGACCCGCAGCGCCGCTCCCCGGTCCTCCCTTCACACCCTAGCCGCTGATGTCCCCACAGTATCTGCATGGTGTTACAAAGGTCCGGACATTTGTGTTAAAAAACGCTGATTGGTCGCTGGCGCTGCCCGCGACCAATCACCGATTTCGGCGCCAAATTTAAATATCGGCCGCGACCAATCATCGATCTTGGCTCCACATTTAAACACCGCTGTACTGATTGGTCGCGGCCGCTATTTAAATGTGCCGCTCAAATCGGTGATTGGTCGCGCACAGCGTCGGCGAACAATCAGCACAGCGGTGTTCAACTTTAGCGCCAAGATCACTGATTGGTCGCATGCGGAGAGCGTGACCAATCAGCGAATCGTATTGGTGAGCGGAATCGTATTAGTGAGGACCGGGGAGCGCCGCAGCCTGTGCGCTACTTCCACTCCGAGAAGCCTGGAGATGAGCGACTGCTCACAGTAGAAGTATCCGGACTCGCAGCGCCGCTCCCCGGTCCTCCCTTCACACCCTAGCCGCTGATGTCCCCACAGTATCCGCATGGTGTTACAAAGGTCCAGACATTTGTGTTAAAAATCGCTGATTGGTCGCAGGCGCTGCCCGCGACCAATCACCGATTTGGGCGCCAAATTGAAATATCGGCCGCGACCAATCAGCACAGCGGTGTTAAAATGTGGAGCCAAGATCGGTGATTGGTTGTGGCCGATATTTAAATTTGGCGCCCAAATCGGTGATTGGTCGCGGGCAGCGCCAGCGACCAATCAGCGATTTTTCACACAAATGTCCGGACCTTTGTAACACTATGCAGATACTGTGGGGACATCAGCGGCTAGGGTGTGAAGGGAGGACCGGGGAGCGGCGCTGCGGGTCGGGATACTTCTGCTGCGAGCAGTCGCTCATCTCCCGGGTTCTCGGAGTGGAAGTATCCGCACAGGCAGCGGCGCTCCCCGTTCCTCACTAATACGATTCCGCTCCCCGCTCCTCACCAATACGAATCCGCTCCCCGCTCCTCACCAATACGATTCGCTGATTGGTCTCGTGCGGAGAGCGCGACCAATCAGTGATCTTGGCGCTAAAGTTAAACACCGCTCTGCTGATTGGTCGCGGCCGCTGCCCGCGACCAATCACCGATTTGGGCGCCACATTTAAATAGCGGCTGCGACCAATCACAGATCTTAGCGCCACATTTAAACACTGCTGTGCTGATTGGTCACGGACGCTGACCGTGACCAATCACCGATTTGGGCGCCACATTTAAATAGCGGCCGCGACCAATCACCGATCTTGCCGCGACATTTAAACACGGCTGTGCTAATTGGTCGCGGACGCCAGCCGTGACCAATCAGCGAGCTTGGCGCCAAATTTAAACAACGCTCTGCTCATTGGTCGCGGACGCCAGACGCGTCCAATCAGCGAGCTTGGCGCCAAATTTAAACAACGCTCTGCTCATTGGTCGCGGACGCCAGACGCGTCCAATCAGCGAGATTGGCGCCAAATTTAAACAACGCTCTGCTGATTGATCGCGGTCGCTGGCCGAGATCAATCAGCAGTATTGGCGCAAAATTTAAACCCCACTCTGCTGATTGGTCGCGGCCATCAGCTGCGAACAATCAACGAGATTGGCGCCAAATTTAAACAACGCTCTGCTGATTGGTCGCCGGCCGCGACTAATCAGCGATTTTGGTGCCAAATTTAAACACGCTCTCCATTCCTCACTAACACGGTACGCTGATTGGTCGCGGCCGCCGCCCGTGACCAATGAGCGATTTTGGCGCCAAATTTAAACACCGCTCTGCTGATTGG
Source organism: Phyllobates terribilis (assembly GCF_046119375.1). NCBI lineage: Eukaryota > Metazoa > Chordata > Amphibia > Anura > Dendrobatidae > Phyllobates > Phyllobates terribilis. The sequence goes on along the minus strand of NW_027362764.1, from coordinate 479,109,933 downwards.
TCGCGGATGGCGACCGCGACCAATCAGCAGAGCGATGCAGAGCGGGGTTTAAATTTGGCCCCAAAGTCGCTGATTAGTCGCGGCTGACGGCCGCGACCAATCAGCAGAGCGTTGTTTAAATTTTGCGCCAAAATCGCTGATTGGTCGCGGCCGGCGGCCTCGACCAATCAGCAGTATTGGCGCCAAATTTAAACACCGCTCTGCTGATTGGTCGTGACTAATCAGCGATTTTGGTGCCAAATTTAAACACGCTCTCCAGTCCTCACTAACACGGTTAGCTGATTGGTTGCGGCCGCCGCCCGCGACCAATCACCAATATTGCCGCCAAATTTAAACACCGCTTTGCTGATTGGTCGCGGTTGCCGAACGCGACCAATCAGCGATTTTGGCGCAAAACTTAAACACCGCTCTGCTAATTGCGCCCCGTCGGCCGCATACCTATTCTAGAATACCCGATGCATTAGAATCGGGCCACCATCTAGTATATAAATATCATAACATATTTCAGATCAATCTTAATTCCCAATATTGGGAGAAAATCCACAGGAGAGGAAAATATATATCACTCGGCGAGTGGTGTAAAATGGGGAAAACTGATGACATCATAGGTACAGTAACAGCATATATATCAGGATCTTCATTGCTGTCAGAAGGTGGAAGAGATCCAAAGTAGAAGTCGTCCATGACAGACGCTCATCAGAAATACAGATCCCAGAGCACAGTCACTATGAAGAAAAGGATGAGTACTAGAAAATAAAAAATAAAATAAAAATATTAGAAGGATAAAATAAAAACATAACCCCGTAGTCCATGATGGACAAAGCATGGTCTGCAGAAGAGCAGACAAAATCAAACATGATCAAATATAATCGAATATTATGTCTCAAAGGAAGGACAAGAACCCCAAATTCTCATTAAGGCCCCTCGGAGCCACGGTATTGAGGGTTACAATCCATCTGGCCTCTTTTTGGGCCAGAAGTTGCTTGCCATTTCCACCCCGGGAGCCCAGATGTAAAACATCAATGCCGCGGAACCTCAGTGTCCGCGGATCACAATTGTGGACTACCTTAAAGTGACGCGGCAATGTTTTGAGCTCCCTGGAGTCGACCACGGTACGAGCCAAGCCAATGTCCCGCACGTGCTCACGAATTCTGATCCTTAGCTCTCTTGTGGTGAGTCTTACATAATTTAGTTGGCAGCCACATGTGGCGTAATATATCACATGGGTTGTGCCGCACGAAATGTAATTGCGGATTTTAAACTCACAAGAGCCATCAGAGGACGTGAAAGAATTACTGCGCAGGACATTGGCGCAGGCCGCAGAGTGGCCACAAGGGAAGCAACCAACCGTGGGTCCGCGGGACCCAAATGGATTTGTCAAGGAGGGGGGACATAATGGCCAGACACAAGCAAGTCACCCAGGTTATTGGCCCGCCGAGGGGTCATTTGTGGACAGATTCCTAATACCTCCCGTAGGGAGGGCTCCGCACTGAGAACACCCCAATGACGTGAAAGAATCCGCCGCATACTCCCCCATTCATGATTGTATGTGGAGATGTAGCGGATTCTTTCCGTAGTCCCCTATTTTGGTAAACTTGAGGGGTAAATTAAATGGTCACGGAGTGTATTCCGTGCTCTTGCATAGCCACGGCCGATGGAGCGGTTACTATAGCCCAGCGGCCTAAACCGTTCTGCCAGATCTGAAGCCAGTCTTTCAAACTTGTGATCAGTAGAGCAGATCCGCCTCATCCTTAGGAACTGTCCAACTGAGATGGCACGAATTGTAGAAGGATCATGTGCAGAGGCTGCAATGTACTAGGGAATTGACCGAAGTAGGTTTTCTAAAGACATCAGTCTGAATAGTGTGGTCCTCACTCACCTCCAGACTAATATCCAAAAAGTCAATCCGTTTATGGTGATATGTATAAGTCAGCCTAATAGAGCGATTATTTAAATTAAGCTGCATCATGAAATCATTAAGCTCCTCCACCGTCCCCCGCCAAAAGAATAAAATGTCATCAATGTATCTAAGCCATGACACGACGCGGTCGGTGCCCCGGACACCCTCGTCGCCAAAAATATCTCTCTCCCAGGACCCTAAGAAGAGATTGGTGTATGAAGGCGCACAGGCCGCCCCCATCGCCGTGCCACGCCTCTGTAGATACACCGTATCTTTAAATAAAAAATAGTTATGGTGGAGGACGAAGTGGAGGAGCTCAAGGATAAAATCACGGGAAGGGCCGCCCAGATCGGAAGCCCCAAGGAAGAGGAGGGCCGCAGACAGGCCCAGATCATGGCTAATACACGTGTAAAGGCTCTCAACATCGGCCGTGACCAGCAAGATGTCATCCGTCACAAGGACGCCGTCGACGCGTCTCAGGACGTCCATCGTGTCCTTGATGTATGATGGGAGTATCTCCACAAGTGGGCGGAGGTGGCTGTCAATATATTGACAAATGGGACCACACAAACCGCTCAGCCCTGACACGATGGGACGTCCCGGCGGGAGGTATTAGGAAGCTGTCCACAAATGACCCCTCGGCGGGCCAATAACCTGGGTGACTTGCTTGTGTCTAGCCATTATGTCCCCCCCTTGACAAATCCATTTGGGTCCCGCGGACCCACGGTTGGTTGCTTCCCTTGTGGCCACTCTGCGGCCTGCGCCAATGTCCTGCACAGTAATTCGTTCACGTCCTCTGATGGCTCTCATGAGTTTAAAATCCGCAATTACATTTTGTGCGGCACAACCCATGTGATATATTACACCACGTGTGGCTGCCAACTAATTTATGTAGGACTCACCACAAGAGAGCTAAGAATCAGAATTCGTGAGCACGTGCGGGACATTGGCGCGGCTCAGACCGTGGTCGACCCCAGGGAGCTCAAAACATTGCCGCGTCACTTCAAGGTAGTCCACAATTGTGATCCGCGGACATTGAGGTTCCGCGGCATTGATGTTTTACATCTGGGCTCCCGGGGTGGAAATGGCAAGCAACTTCTGGCCCAAAAAGAGGTCAGATGGATTGTAACCCTCAATACCGTGGCTCCGCGGGGCCTTAATGAGAATTTGGGGTTCTCGTCGTTCCTTTGAGACATAATATTCGATTATATTTGATCATGTTTGATTTTGTCTGCTCTCCTGCAGACCATGCTTTGTCCATCATGGACTACGGGGTTATGTTTTTATTTTATCCTTCTAATATTTTTATTTTATTTTTTATTTTCTAGTACTCATCCTTTTCTTCATAGTGACTGTGCTCTGGGATCTGTATTTCTGATGAGCGTCTGTCATGGACGACTTCTACTTTGGATCTGTTCCACCTTCTGACAGCAATGAAGATCCTGATATATATGCTGTTACTGTACCTATGATGTCATCAGTTTTCCCCATTTTACACCACACGCCGAGTGATATATATTTTCCTCTCCTGTGGATTTTCTCCCAATATTGGGAATTAAGATTGATCTGAAATATGTTATGATATTTATATATTTTTGTATTATTTATTACTCTTAAGTGTGAAGGCTGTGATCTACTCTGATGGATCTAACATCATAGAGACTTTGATATAAGGTGTCACCCCTTCCCTTGTACCTGGATATTCGGCTTCATTCACATGGCCAGTATTATAATTTATTTCCTATAAGGCATTTGGGATATTGGATTTTTTATACCAAATAATTTTGCTATGATGCAGTTTGATTTGCATGGGTATTAGGGTGTGATTGGTATGGGGGAGGAAGAGAGGGAGGAAAAAAATAAAAATTTTCCCCCGCATTTATTGGAGCCTTCCCTACTATATGCATACCTGTTTCTTGATCTATCCTCTTTATAGATGCAGAGCGCATGCGCTCGGTCTCCCCTGCCCCGTGCCGCGCTCAGCTGTCACGCTGCCGGGAATAGAGTTCACGTGCTTTTCCAGCCGCGCGCCGACGTCATGACGGATGGGGAGCGTGCGCGGTGTGGGTGACGCCGTTGCGCATGCGCCGCACGTCATCTATCACTCAGTGGCCATATTGGATGGTCACATGATGTGTCATGTGACACACAAAGGGGAGTATTTAAAGGTCCTGGAAGCACTATAATGGATGCCTCTTGAGAAAGCCAGGTCCTAACACCGGCGAAACGCGCGTCGAGGCTTTTTCTAACCCTGCATCCTATCCCTGTACCACCTTTTGCAGGTCTGGGGTCCCTCTCTATCCGGTTGAGTCTGGTGCAACATGATTTTTGGGACTTTTGGGAGTATACAACCCTCATGGGAGTGATTCCTAATTATTTAAACTACATGTACCTCTCCCGGTCTTAAATTTAGCACCATGTCCTGACCCTCGGGGTGAACCTTCTGTTTAGACCTATTTATATGCAATATGAGGGATTATATGTCCGCTTGTCCTATCTATATGTCATTGTTACTAAAGTGATGTACTGTCTTTTAATATTTATACAATAAAGTTTTTCTATGCCATTCTACTCAGCTGTTCTCACAATTTCTATAGCCAAAATACAGTATGAACCTCCACATTGTCTCATAAATACAGTATGAGCCCCCACACAGACTCTATATACAGTATGAGCCCCGCACAGCCTTTGTAACTATGCCATTGCGTCTGCTGTGTCACATGCTGATTGGTGGAAGAAGGAGCCGGCGGCTCTGTCCTCCACCAATGTATTCACCGCTATCTGCATCCTGACATCGGGAAGTGGGCGGCAGAAGACGAGCGAGGACATGGTGCGATTCCCTTTGGCGGTCTCAGTCTGGGCGCTAGACTGGAACAGCCAGAGTGATGGATAGATGAGGCCCGTGAGCCGCACTTTGCCTAGCTTCTGTCCTACACTATAGCTGCTGCTGTAAGGTAAATGATTGGCTGGCCACAGCTTAGCCACAAAAATCAGCTGATTACAAGCGGTGCCAAGAGCAGGATCCACGATGTTCGGCATATCGACTAAGGAGCCACATTCTAAAAGGGAGACTTATACCTGGGGTGCGTGTCTCTGAAAACATATCCTCCATAGAAAAAAGGTTATCAGAAACACAAAAGGTTATCCATTCATTAACCTTTGAATGTTAAAAACTTCACTGCCATAAGCATTTCTTAACTGTTACATATTAGCTTCTGAGATTACAGTTTGCATATTTTATATCTAATGTGTCAAGTTATCAAAAAGAATTTCTGCAAATGTCTTTTTCAACAGTTACACTAGCTAAACAGCTTAAACAATAGAACATGACAAAAAACCCTTACAGTTTGTTATGAATGACTAGTGAGACAAGTGTGCCTGAGGCATAGCTTTAGGTGGTCTACAGCCACGGCTAGAAATTGCTTTGGACAAGCTACACACAACCATAAAGAGTACTTATTTGATCCTGTTTATGGCATCAATGAGGCTAACATGGACAGAGATACTATGCATGTTAATATCAATCAAACATTGCTAAAACAGGGAGCATAGTGACTGCCATGAAAATGTTGCACCACATCAGGAATAATATAAAAGCGATTAACACACAGAATAAAAAACAAAGAAAGAAAAAAGTGATAGAAAGAAATAAACAAAGGAAGTGTGAGAAAAAAAAAGACAGGTAGAAAGAAACAAAGATGATTGGATGGACCGAAAGACCGATCAATTGACATATGAATAGATTTGGCCTAATATTCTGTATGTTTAACAACTATTAAAAACAAACTTAGGCTACGTTCACACTTCTTTTTTGACTTTTCATTTATCTGTTCTGTTTTTTAGGATAAGATGAATGGAATCAAAGGGTTTTTCTCAAGTTTAAATTGATAAAAACAAGCAACTTTACAATTTAACTCTTATTAATAATCCTCTTGGTTCTCAAGAAAGGAGTAATTTTTAATTGTATTGTGTACTGCTTGTTGCCAATGTTACAGACCACTTTTGCAGAATATATCAGCAGTGGCCGGTCTCCTAGGCAAAAGTACTTACCGGCTGTTTCTATCAGAGCTTGTAAGCGCTTCTCTAATGTTCGTCGGATGCTTCAGAGCCATTGTGTTCCCCTGATGGTGCAGAGGTAAAGCAGTCTGTGCTCACAACATGGAAGAGCATACAGTTAGGATCAACAGTGCAACAATGAAGCTCGTCAATCAGGAGTGCATCAGCTCCTAGCAAGCAGAAAACCTTGAGTCTGGGGAGCTATGCGCTCCTGAAAAGCCGATTTATGACAAACATTTAAGAAGAAAAAAAGGATCTTTTACAAATAGATTATTATGTGGTCTGACTGATTTCCATTATATGTCACTTTTTAGAACAGAACAAATAATTCTGCATTCTGCACTCAGATGGTCCTGATAAAAATCAATGGTGCCCCTTTGCTTTTATTTGCATCAGTTATGCCTTGGCTTAATCTGGGGAACCCTTTTTCATGCTACTTTTCATTCTTTCTATTCACTTTTATTTTTATTAATTAATTTTTAATAATAAAATCCCTTTCCTTATCTCTCTGCCTTTTGCTGTTTGCACATCACCTCACCAATTTATTTCACTTTTATTCAGGCATTAACTCCATTCCTTAATATTCACCCAATTTTCCAATTCAGCTTTATTTATACGAAAAAAAAAAAAAGCACCACTCGCATCCTCAATGGGCGTCTGTTTTGTCTTGGCACCAGTTTTTGAATGTCCGCTCCATTTAAATGGAGAATCTCTCACTGCTTGCACATTTTGTGGACTCCTGATGAAGAAGTAGGATGGATTTTGAAACACGTTGAGAATAAACCGCACTGTATTCCTTTTGTCAAGCTCTTTGGATTTATTTACCAGCAGCGCAGCATTTCCGTTTCTCCATGTTTAAGTCTGATTTCTACGTAGGATCACCCAAACAGCAGAGCAGCTGGGTACCATATTCAGCCCTTATAATAGTTGGGTTTTCTCACAACTTAACCAGATGCCGCACCACAATAACGCATCTATCTGAATCTGATCTTATTTTCATGAATTTGTTTTTGATATTAAGCGTTTTTGCTGCATATTTTACACAGCGCATTTGGAGCGCAAAATACGCAGAGCTTTACAGTACCAGCGTAATCAATGAAATGTCTGAAATCTCATGTAGATGGTACTTTTTTATGTGTGAATTTTAAATGTCTTTCTAAAACTTTTTGCAGATTTTGCAGCACTTTTCATCCATTTATTTGATGCAAGTAAAAACTCACATAAAAACGTTTGTATTGCACGCAGAGTTTTTCTAGCTCATTTTTGGTGCAGAATGCAAGGTGTGATCGTACCCTTATTCTGCGTGTTCTGTTTTAAGGAATGTCCAAATGCAAGTGTGAACGTAGACATATTGTCATAGCAGTAAAAAACAAAAAAGCAATCTGTTAAGCATCTTCTCAGCAGCGACTGTTTATTCAGGGAAGATACAGCTACATGTCTAGACACTCAACCATCTTTCCCCTAAGGTAGGGATTACTGCACATGTTCTCGCTGTGCTGCCATGTACTTTGCTTAAAATGAATGGCAAAAAGTCCCTTGAAACCCCAAACAATAAACCTAAAATAAACAACTGTGTGATCTAGTTATCAAGGAAAGCACAATAGAAAAAAAACAATTGTATTAGAATCTCAGTGTGGCATCTAACCGCTCTGTCTCCGAATAGGAAAGACCTTGTCTAGTTGTATACAGCGGTACAGCGGGTCCACACATCTCTGCCTTATTGATCAGCTATGGCTTTTTTAGTTAGCACTAAGACATTAATCAAATTTAGGAAGAAATTGTTTTAGTATAGATTTTTTTTAATTAATTGTCCAAATTACACACCTAATTTAGTTCTGCAAGCCTAAGTAAGGAACATCAATGACACCTGGAAAATGAGTGATAAAGACACCATTATTTTTGGCAGCTAACAGTAAATATATCATCTACTTTTTTACTAATTCAAACCAAAGTCTAATACACATTCTTTTATTCTAATCTCGTTTTTACTGATTATATTTTTTTCTATACCAGATTATGGGGGCAACGATTATGCCTGAGCTACTAAGAACAGCATTTACAGATATGCTTTACAGCAGCCGCCTGGCACATTAGCAAACAATAGCCCAGATATGTTTATTGACTTCTTTATGAGAGTTTTCTAGATATACTCTATGATCCGTGCAGAAGTGAAGGGGAGTTGTGACCATCACCTATGCTAAATGATGGGTTTTGTGTTATCTACCTCCAGCTTTATAACAGAGGAGATACTTTTCATTGAAATAATTTTTTCCTTGAAACCTGCTTTCTGAAATTAGTCAGAAGAGGTAATAGATCTCAGATCCCTACAACAAGAAAAGTTAGGGGACCGGTGGCATTGCTACTTAAGACATTAGGTGCTGGGCTCTGGTAATCAGCAGGATATGCAGAAAATCAAGACAATTTCCAAAGATAGACAGACAGGCGGGAATGAGATAGAGAGATAGATAGAAAGATAAAGAGATAGATAGAGAGATAGAGATAGATAGATAAAATCCAGCAGCGCTCTGTAAGTGCTAAGATGTATGCAAACACTGAATAGATGAAATGTGGACTACATTACTGCTATATAAAATATGCTTATGAATATACTTACAAAATGAAGGTACTTAGTGCACAAATTGGCCAATGCATGAGAGCCCACCAGCCGCGACTAGCAGGGCTGTGGAGTCGATAAGCCAAACCACCGACTCCACGCCTCAATTTCCCTGACTTCTGACTCCACAGCACTGCCTCACCACTGAGCATGTGTAATGCCCCTTTAAGATTTAGCAGAGCTAGCAGCTACCTTATTGTGTTTGCACAACATTCACATTCCCTTTCAGATAATGTACATGACGATTCAGTATATAGAAGTGGTTTCTATATGCATAAAGAGATGAACTTATTATGTTCTGCTATCAGGAGGTTAAGAGTTACCAAAACAGCCCTGCTTTCCATATACAGCCATAAGATCACATGGTTAGATAACATGACCAGGTCCTGGGCTTAGCACAAGAAGGAAGGAGACATTTTATGAATAAGGGGTGTCTAAGAGAAGCTGAAGGAGCAGGTAAGAAAACAGCCGAAGCTCCTGTATATGAGAAAGCACAGCCTCAGCTGCAGGCAGCTGTGAGATAGACTGTGTATAGAAGCAGAAGACAGTACTCAGGAATCACTGCACCATTTATATATCTTCATTATTGTACTGGGAAGCAAACTGTTCTTCCTGCATTTATGGGACATTTCATAACTTTCCCAAATTCTTAGGAAAACATTTACAGCACATCCTGCATTGAACTACTGTACCCAATTTATCATATAAAAATATGTAAAACGGACTTTCAGGAGAAGTCCGTGTTCGGAATTTAGCACGGTACGAACCCTGAACTTTACAGTTCGGGTTCGCTCATCTCTATTCGTGTCTTTTTTTTTTCTTTAAGAAATGTAAAAGGTACTCATTTTGGGTGGGCTCAATAATGATCTTCAGCATTTAGTAAGAGAATATTCATAGCCCAGAATATTCATAGCCCATTACAATATTATACTGTGCATTAATGTATAATTATCATGTAGTATCTACATGTCTACACATCAGTCTTTACAACCAGAACATAATTATTGTAATAATAAAGAGCCAAGAGTCATTTCATTTCATTACATTAGATCAGCCAAATTTTTCAGTAGTCAATGAAAATCAAAAGAAAATTAGGAGTACAAGTGCACCTCTGAAATACTTAATGACAACTAGAAATAAAGAATTGGTAAAGTGTGTTTGTACTTAATTCCTGGTATTGGGCTATTCATTGAAGTCCTATATAGTATATGGCATAAAATATTAGTGAATTACATTAAACAGAAATTCCATTATGTAGTATCATGAAAGGGGTTTTACCACCAAGAATATTTATCACGTATCTACATGATGTCACCATGAACAGCACTCAGCCGGCAGTGTCAGACAATGAATGGTATGGCAGCTGGCCGTCAGCAATCAGACATTTATTAGCCTGTAGATAGATGATATATATATTCGGTGGTAAAAACCACTTTAATAGGATTACTACTGAACAGTGTATAGATCACAGTATCCAACTTCTCTATTTGGTAAGTCATAAAACACACAAGGGAAATGTAGGGGGGGAGGATGTTTAGAGAAAAGGGAATAATATTTTCACCTAGTGTTTGCAAATATGTATAACCTTGTTTATTTCTCAAAAAACTAGCAAAAAGCCTCCTGCACATGGGTGAGATATGTGAACGCAACCAGTATGGAGTTGCATAGATTCTCCGCCGATCCATAAATGAACGCATTGTCCTTCATGTTGGACCTTTTGCTTCTAGGAGAAGTATATCTGTTAAAAAAAAAAAAAGACAGTTTTCCAGCAGGGGCCCATAGGCTTCTATGTCTGCTCTCATAATATAGTTCCATCCATCAGCTCTCATTCTCACACTTTCTATGCAGTGAAGACATCTTTAACATTCTCTCTATCATTCCGGCCTCAACAATTAGACATAAGGAGTACAGCTCGAAATTTTATGGATCAGTTTCACACAAGGCAGCTGTAACCTTCCCTTTGTAAGCACACTGGAGTCTGTCAAAGGTTCTTCTGAGAAAAAAAATGACAGGAAAAAAAAGGCAAGACGTTTCTTTAGCATGAAAAAGACGTTGATGTTGAGTTCAATGCGATGCATAATCGTGCCATTAATACGGTACATAATTCTGCACGCAAGAGCATAAACATATTGACATCAATCAAGACCGTGCTAATTAAGAGTAGCTCTAATGATCAAGAAATTACAAAGTCCTAATGACCCCAGATCATTTACATAATACACCCACCTAAAATATCTTAATAATGATCTGTTTAGAATTTAGGGTGGATGCACATGGCTTTAATATGATATATATGCACAAGTTGAGCATCCGAAAACTGCATCACAAAGCCATCAAATTCATATTAAAACTACATGCGTGTCTAGGCCGAGCATGACGCTAATGCCTCACAGACGGATTGTGCATGGGCGCGCTTACACATTACTTCTAAAGCAAAGAGTTCATTACACCTAAGACGTAGTAGACTACATCTAGGTGTCCGTCTCCAATAGTCGTTTACTACCAAAACTGATGGACTACAGAGAACATGGCGACTCTGTCTGCATCGATATAGTCAATGGCAGTGTTGGCACATACACACAAATCCTGTTTTGTGTGGGGGTTCAGACATAAGCCCCAACGGGGCCAATGAACTTAGGAAAAACACAATATAACAGCACCCTAAGACATGGGCTAACCTGGGCCTTTCTAAGGATTTGTCAGCTCTCACCACATATCTTTTTACTAAACATATATGTACATACAGTATATGTACATACAGTATATATATATATATATATATATATATATATATATATACACACACACACAAACACACACAGATATACTGTATATATATTTCTACGTACATATATAATGCATTGCTTATATGGCGCTATCATATTCTGCACATTTAAATTAAATTCTGATCATGGATCACTGTTTCCTAGAACTGCACATTGTGATATTACTCCATTACACCCTCACCACTAAAACCCTTATAAAAAAATATTTATGAATAAATTTCAACGGCGTTCACTGTGGTGTTATAGTACTGTAGATTGGAGTCATAGGGTATCGTTATATAGGAATAATGCATAAACTGATGACACAAAACAGCAAAAAAAAACAATCATAGCAATGTTAGGCTATGTTCACACATTGCGTTTTTTGAGCGTTTTTTTAATGCAAATTTTCTGCTGGGTTTTGCAGTACCAGCAAAGTCTATGAGATTCCAGAAATCTCATGCACACACCTTGGCTTTTGTTTGATCAGTATTTTATGCTTTGCGTGTTTTTTTTGCAAAATAGAGCATGTCACTTCTTTCAGCGTTTTTCACCCATTGAAAGTAATGGGGAGTGAAAAAATGCCTAGTGTGAACATAGCTATCAGCTTTTGCTGTGTTTTTAGTGAAAATAAGCAAGTACAACAGTATGTGAAACACATTTATTTTTGTGATTTTACCATCTTATCTTGGTTACTGAGATGGTAGTTTGTATTAGGAGAGTTTAATTAAATTAGTGACATTGGCTGAGCTAGGTGTGAAATTGAACAATACATGTGGCCCAGGAAGGTGTGAAAGTGAACAGTGCCTGTGGGATTGAATGGCAGACCATAGTGTGAAAGTAAAATAGTGTCATACAAACAATGCATTGCCAGTGTCTTAGGTAAACTATTACTGAACAATTCACCTCCCCCACTGTTATATTTGAAATTCTGGTTAATATGGTTTCACATATGTCTTGTATTGGTGACCTGTGTTCATGCTTCTGTGGTGGAAGCAAAGCTGAACTTCGGGATCTTGAAAAACGCACCAAAAACTGTGTTTTTGATGCAGCTTCTTTCCTGCCAAGAGATCATGTTTTGCTGTAGGAAAAAAAAAGCTGAAAAAACGCAACGTGTGAACATAGCATTATAACACCAAAAACTCAATAAAATCTAATCATAGACCAGCCAAAAAAGCAAAACCAGCAGAAGAAAACGACCTAATCAAATAAATGTAATGTATTTACTCATATCAAAACAATCCATTAATAAAAAATCCTTTATAGAAATGGAGATGAATGAATATGCCACATGAACAGACCAAATACAAAGACGACACACAAAGGGGAAAAGAGTCGGATAATAAAAACAGTCACACATCAAAGGTATCCCTTACTGTAAAGGCAGAAATCCCCCAGTCATCAAAAAGAAAACAAATAGTATATTAATTTATTTCACTTTCTCAAACAGCGCCATAATTTTCTTTACCAGTTTTCACATACCTCCCAACTTTTGAGGAACAGAAAGAGGGACAAATTATGCGGGGGGGGGGCGTAGCGGCAAAATTTGGCCACGCCCTAGCCACACCCCAATCCATGTCCATTTACCATTTCTTTCTCCCTTGGCAGGAGGAGATGTCAGAGGGGCGGTGGCAGTGAGGGAAATTCAGCAGATGAGATGGCCAAGACTGCAGGGCGTAGACCAAAATCTGGAAGTGTACACTGTATTCAGTGGATCGATTGACGGATCTCCAGTCTAATGAATAGATCAGTGCTACCGGTTGGCTGGATAGTAGGCTGCGAATTTCTTAACTTCCGGAGTCCCCTGCGCGGCTTTTGATTAGCCAGAGTAGAGCAACATCATCTGTGCGTCCTGCTCATCTCTAGTTGGGACCTGTGGCTTTATTTTTTTTGTTCTTTCATTCACAGTCAAAGCCGCCAGAACTTTCTCATATTTAAGTAGCTTCACTATATGACATCTGGCTTTTTTTTTGTCTGTAAGGCCGTGTTCACACGTTGCATAAATGCTGTGTTTTCTGCAGCTTCCGCACCCAACTACACATAACAATCGTCTCTGATTATTGATGCATTTTTTTTTAGGTTTTAGGCCATTTTCCCTGTTATTTGATGCATTTCTGATGCAGATCTTGAGCCGCATTTTTAATCTGTTTTTTATAATACAGAGAAGTCTTAATTCTGCGTCCAATTAACTGCAGTTTTTTACATGGGTTTTCTTTAAACTCCACATAGAAGATGAGAGGAAAAAAAGCACCAAACCTGCTTTGTGTTTATACCACAGTGCACGCAGTTTTCATGAAATCACATCCACTTTGCTTGGATAGTTAAACACAGCAGAATTTCTTTACAAAAAAAGCAGCAGAACTCTGCGGTTTTCAGGGCTGTGGAGTCGGTAAGCCAAACCTGCGACTCCGACTCCTCAATTTCCCTTACACCGACTCCGACTCCACGACTCCGACTCCCACATATATTGCTTATATTTAAGTGAAAAATTTATTGTAGTACAATGTGAACATCAGACATTTAATCATTTTTATGATACAATAATCAAGATATTTAGATAGAACATAATATATATTTATTGGAATACAACTTTAGAACACAAACTGTAATAAATTGTAAATATGTAATACACTATGTAATATCGATTACATATAAAGTACAGACCAAAAGTTTGGACACACCTTCTTTTAAAGATTTTTCTGTATTTTCTTGACTATGAAAATTGTACATTCACACTGAAGGCATCAAAACTATGAATTAACACATGTGGTATTATATACTTAACAAAAAAATGTGAAAACTGAAAATATGTCTTATATTCTAGGTTCTTCAAAGTAGCCACCTTTTACTTTCATGACTGCTTTGCACACTCTTGGCATTCTCTTGATGAGCTTCAAGAGGTAGTCACCGGAAATGGTCTTCCAACAATCTTGAAGGAGTTCCCAGAGATGCTTAGCACTTGTTGGCCCTTTTGCCTTCACTCTGCGGTCCAGCTCACCCCAAACCATCTCGATTGGGTTCAGGTCTGGTGACTGTGGAGGCCAGGTCATCTGGCATAGCACCCCATCACTCTCCCTCTTGGTCAAATAGCCTTTACACAGCCTGGAGGTGTGTTTGGGGTTATTGTCCTGTTAAAAATAAATGGTGGTCCAACTAAACGCAAACTGGATGGAATAGCATGCCGCTGCAAGATGCTGTGGTAGCCATGCTGGTTCAGTATGCCTTCAATTTTGAAAAAATCCCCAACAGTGTCACCAGCAAAGCAACCCCACACCATCACACCTCCTCCTCCATGCTTCACGGTGGGAACCAGGCATGTGGAGTCCTTCCGTTCACCTTTTCTGTGTCGCACAAAGACACGGTGGCTGGAACCAAAGATCTCAAATTTGGACTCATCAGACCAAAGCACAGATTTCCACTGGTCTAATGTCCATTCCTTGTGTTCTTTAGCCCAAACACCGGAAATGGTTTTCACTTCACAGGTGTGCCCTGTCAGGTTTAATAAGTGGGATTTCTTGCCTTATAAATGGGGTTGGGACCATCAGTTGTGTTGTGCAGAAGTCTGGTGGATACACAGCTGATAGTCCTACTGAATAGACTGTTAGAATTTGTATTATGGCAAGAAAAAAGCAGCTAAGTAAAGAAAAACGAGTGGCCATCATTACTTTAAGAAATGAAGGTCAGTCAGTGCGAAAAATTGGGAAAACTTTGAAAGTGTCTCCAAGTGCAGTTGCAAAAACCATCAAGCGCTACAAAGAAACTGGCTCATATGAGGACCGCCCCAGGAAAGGAAGACCAAGAGTCACCTGCTTCCGAGGTAGTCCTCATCAATCCTGATGCTGTATTTTCCCTGTATATTGTATAGAAGCTAGCTTCCTAGCTCAAAGAAAAAACAAACAAGCATCAAGCATACAGAGAGAACATACAGTATACTGGACTATTGATTTATGCACAGTTTATTAAAAGTTTAAATATGCTTTAAGAAGTAATTACCTTAATCTTGTTATCCTGTTCACTCTAGCAATGCTTCTGAGATGAGTGCAGGCCTTCCTTCTTTCTGAGTGTGTTTACTTTTTACCCTTGTCTGTAGAGGAGGAGCTTCACTGGTGCTGGAGACAGTGCAGCACTGATTTATCTCAGCTAAGACAAAGCCTAGATCCTCAGGCTACATTCACACCATGGGCGTAGCCAGGATCAAAACTGGGGGGGGGGGCAGAACCTCATACTGTTCCGCAGAACCGCATACTGCACACCCCTAAACTTGAAAATAAAGCCTGCACCTTAAGAAGATGTTGTGAATGCAGTCTATTTATTCCAACTATCAATTGATGTTGATGTGTTACTGAAGACGAGCAATGCCTGTCCTGTGCATCCTTTTGGGCAGCTATGAGGTGTACCTGACTGGTGCTAAAAAAAAA
The DNA here is from genome assembly GCF_046119375.1 of Phyllobates terribilis. Classification (NCBI taxonomy): domain Eukaryota; kingdom Metazoa; phylum Chordata; class Amphibia; order Anura; family Dendrobatidae; genus Phyllobates; species Phyllobates terribilis. The sequence continues at coordinate 479,094,180 of NW_027362764.1, read as the reverse complement.
TGGAGTGTTAGTCTGTGTGCTACCTGGCTTTCATTCTTTTTGGTACAGATAAGATATGGATAGACAGATATGGATAAATGGATAAAGTCATAGAGGAAAAGATAGATATATGGAGGGATGGATAGATAGATGGAGGGATGGATAGATAGATGGAGGCTTAGATGGAGCAATAGATAGATTAACAGAGGGATGGATAGGTAAATAGAGGGATGGATAGGTAAATAGAGGGATGGAGAGATAGATAGATAGATAGATAGATAGATAGATAGATAGATACAGGGATGGATGGATAAATATATGGATAGATAGATGATAGATAGCCATATGGATGGATAGCTGGAGGGATAGATGAAAGGATGGATGGATAGATAGATAGATAGATAGAGGGATAAATGAGAGGATAGATGAAAGGATAGATGGAGGGATAGATAGATGGATAGATGGATGGATGGATAGATAGATGAATACATGGAGGGATAGATAGAGTGTGATAGACTGATGACAGCTACAGACAGCAAATAGTACATTTCACATATCGCACATATAGTTCACACATTGTACAGAGAGCACATAATAATCACCTACAATGTTAGCATTAGATACTTTCCTGTGACAGAGATGAGCAGTAGTACTTTCACTTTCTCACTTTCTCCAGCTCGGGGTCCAGGAATCGGATCCTGTGCAGGGCAGGCACCCCTCCCCCTCCTCTCTCTGGAGAAGATGGCAGAAGACAGGACAGAGGAGGGGAGATTGCCCCCTGCAGTCTGGAGCCGGTGCAGGACGGGAGCGCTGCAGCATACCAGTGAGTTTTGATAGGTGCGTGCCCCTGCTTCTAGCGGGGGCAGCTGCCCCCACTGCCCCTCGCTGGCTACGGCCATGATTCACACACAGCGTTTTTGCGGATCCGTTTTTTGCAGTAAAATGCAGGCACTCTGGGCATCTCAGCAAAGTCAATTGGTTTCAAGATATGACATTCAGACACATTGTTTTGTGAGGATCCGTTTTTGGGCTCAAAAACGGATCCTCACAAAGAATGAGCATGTCAGTTTGTGCGTTTTTCTAATCTGCTTTTGCTATTGAAAAATTTATCTATGAGCTCAAAAACCTTTCAGGTGATGCAGTTTTTTTAAAAGCTGATCTGCTTTTGCAGCTGAAAAACGTATCCTCAAAAAACGCAGCAAAAACGTTGTGTGTGAATGTAGCCTTAGATCAGGAATAGAACAGCCATTTATAGGACATTTCATAACTTTCCCAAATTCCTATGAAAAAATATTCAGCACATTCTGCATTGAACTACTGTACCCAATTTATTATATATTTTAGGAGTCGGAGTCGGTCCATTTTATACTGACTCCGACTCCACCAAAATGAGCACCGACTTCACAGCCCTGGTTTTAGTGCATTTTTTCTCTATAGGCTTCTTCTGGAAAAAAAAAGGCTTGAAAAACATTGTTGCATTTTTAAATGCAGAATCAAAGCTTTTCTGTATTAAAAAAAAGCATTAAAAACTCTGCTTCATATCTGCGCCAAAATCGCATCAAATAAGGGGGAAAATGCATAAAAGTAACGCAGCAAACACGCAATAATCAGAGAAGATTGTTATTGCGCTGTTTAGTGAGGACACCTGCAAAAAAAAAAGCAGTAGAAAGAACATAGTATTTAGGCACCGCCTCAGCATTACATTTTTATTACATTTTTCATGGGTTTAATACAGAAAAAATATGAATCACGCCATTTTTTTATGCCATTTACCAATCCCCGTAAATAGTCTGATCGCTGTGTTGTGTGGGTTGTTACTATTACAGAGACACCAAAAATGTCTGTTATTTGCGGATTTGTGATGTTTATTATTATTTAAAAAAATGAATTAAAAATTACACTATCATTTTTTCATTATCAAGTGTTTTTCATTATTTTTTAGTAATTATATAGGATGAAAAAAATCTCTTATTCTCCCACTAGAATATGGGGACATATCAGTTTATCTCTATGTACAATTTATCAGTACAATCTGCCTGTGGAATCTGAGCCTGCAATACAGATCAGATCAAGTACACAAAATTCACCCCAATACATCACCAGTGCCTGTGGCTCAGTAGCTTTAGCTACTTTCTGTAATGTTGAAGGTTGTGGGTTCAAATACCAGGGAGACTCACAAAAAAGAGAAAAAATACATTTTTGTAATTGATTTTTTATTATTTTTAGTAGTTTTATAGGAACAAAAAAATCTGACTTTTTCCCTTCTAGTATACAGGCAGGGAACATAGAAATACATTTGTTCATACAATGCATCTCTATGTATAATAGTATAATCTGCTTCTGAGCTCACTGCCTGCAATACAAGTCAAGATTACCAAATTCTCCTACGTTCATCATTCTAGGGTCATAGAGCTGCAGTCTGCAAACATGGAGAAGCGAGTTCGAGTCTCCGAGAGACCAGATCACAGGAGAGGAGTGAGAGATGCGGCCCAGCCCCCGAGGTGGTGCCATGGAGCTATGAAGACATCAGAGAGAGGCGAGTATCAGAAGCCGGGACAAAGCTCTGACGTGGCGGGACTGAACCCTCAAAACAAGACAGTCCTGCTGAATCTGGGACAGTTGGAAGCTATGGTTTACATACATCATCATCAGTATTCCCAGTGGGGCTCACAATCTAAATTCTCTATGAGTATGTATTTGGAGTGTGGGAGGAAACCTACACAAACACGGGGAGAACATACAAACTACTTGCAGATGTTGTCCTTGGTTGGATTTGAACTCAGGACCCCAGCATTGCAAAGTAACAGGGCTAACCACTGAGCCACTGTCCTTTCTGCCACAGATCACCATAATGAATACCCCAGAAAAAAAAAATATGATGAGATCCAAGTAAGTCCAACAAAGAGAAGCACCAGGATTAAAGGGGTAGTCCAAAGCCAAACTAAATTTCATTCTAAATCCCTATCTATTTAGTGCCATAATCTAAGCTATTTTCTAATATGCTTATATAAAAGATTCCCTACCGTTCCCTAACAACACTATCTAACAGCTACTTTTTCCTATTACCTGTGTGATAACGCTTCGTTTGAGAATCCCAGTGTATGCTGGGATACTCAGAGGAAGCATGCTGGGATACTCAAACGAAGCGTCATCAGAGCATGGGGCAGAGGCTGTGGTCATTATCACAGCCCCTGCCCGCTCCCTGAAAAGAAGCATCATCAGTGACGCTCGTCTCAGGGGCTGTGCTCGTACCGGCTGTGTCCCTCCCTGTGAGCTGTGCACTGTGTGACCTGCACAGTGACAGCGTCCCCTCTGTTGTTGGCTCAGACCAGTAATAATCAGCCGCCAACAGAGCGGTGTCAGTATACCCCGTGTGCAAGAGACGAGCACCACCCCTGCTAGTGATGTCACTGGTCTCCTGAATGCTGGGTATTCTGACAGCAGGGGCACAGCAGAGATGAGAACCAGTCCTAAAACGAATGTCACTGACAAAACTTTGTTTCAGGGTGGGTTCAGTGACCACAGCCTCTGCCTCTTGCTCTGATGACGCTTCGCTTCAGGGTGGGTTCAGTGACCACAGCCTCTGTCTCCTGCTCTGATGACGCTTCGTTTCAGGGTGGGTTCAGTGACCACAGTCTCTGTCTCCTGCTCTGATGACGCTTCGTTTCAGGGTGGGTTCAGTGACCACAGCCTCTGCCTCTTGCTCTGATGACGCTTCGCTTCAGGGTGGGTTCAGTGACCACAGCCTCTGTCTCCTGCTCTGATGACGCTTCGTTTCAGGGTGGGTTCAGTGACCACAGCCTCTGCCTCTTGCTCTGATGACGCTTCGTTTCAGGGTGGGTTCAGTGACCACAGCCTCTGCCTCTTGCTCTGATGACGCTTCATTTCAGGGTGGGTTCAGTGACCACAGCCTCTGTCTCCTGCTCTGATGACGCTTCGTTTCAGGGTGGGTTCAGTGACCACAGCCTCTGCCTCTTGCTCTGATGACGCTTCGTTTCAGGGTGGGTTCAGTGACCACAGCCTCTGCCTCTTGCTCTGATGACGCTTCGTTTCAGGGTGGGTTCAGTGACCACAGCCTCTGCCTCTTGCTCTGATGACGCTTCATTTCAGGGTGGGTTCAGTGACCACAGCCTCTGCCTCCTGCTCTGATGACGCTTCGTTTCAGGGTGGGTTCAGTGACCACAGCCTCTGCCTCTTGCTCTGATGACGCTTCGTTTCAGGGTGGGTTCAGTGACCACAGCCTCTGCCTCTTGCTCTGATGACGCTTCGCTTCAGGGTGGGTTCAGTGACCACAGCCTCTGTCTCCTGCTCTGATGACGCTTCGTTTCAGGGTGGGTTCAGTGACCACAGCCTCTGCCTCTTGCTCTGATGACGCTTCGTTTCAGGGTGGGTTCAGTGACCACAGCCTCTGCCTCTTGCTCTGATGACGCTTCATTTCAGGGTGGGTTCAGTGACCACAGCCTCTGTCTCCTGCTCTGATGACGCTTCGTTTCAGGGTGGGTTCAGTGACCACAGCCTCTGCCTCTTGCTCTGATGACGCTTCGTTTCAGGGTGGGTTCAGTGACCACAGCCTCTGCCTCTTGCTCTGATGACGCTTCGTTTCAGGGTGGGTTCAGTGACCACAGCCTCTGCCTCTTGCTCTGATGACGCTTCATTTCAGGGTGGGTTCAGTGACCACAGCCTCTGCCTCCTGCTCTGATGACGCTTCGTTTCAGGGTGGGTTCAGTGACCACAGCCTCTGCCTCTTGCTCTGATGACGCTTCGTTTCAGGGTGGGTTCAGTGACCACAGCCTCTGCCTCTTGCTCTGATGACGCTTCATTTCAGGGTGGGTTCAGTGACCACAGCCTCTGCCTCCTGCTCTGATGACGCTTCGTTTCAGGGTGGGTTCAGTGACCACAGCCTCTGCCTCTTGCTCTGATGACGGTTCATTTCAGGGTGGGTTCAGTGACCACAGCCTCTGTCTCCTGCTCTGATGACGCTTTGTTTCAGGGTGGGTTCAGTGACCACAGCCTCTGCCTCCTGCTCTGATGACGCTTCGTTTCAGGGTGGGTTCAGTGACCACAGCCTCTGCCTCTTTGCTCTGATGACGCTTCGTTTGAGGTTGCACTGGGATTCTCAAACAAATTGTCATCACACACGAAATAGGAAAAGAAAATAGAACAGCCGTTAGATAGTGTAGTTAGGGAACGGTAGGGAATTTTTAATACAAGTATATTCTAAAATAGTTCAGATTACAGCACTAAATAGATAGGGATGATTACAATGAAATTTAGCTTGACTTCAGACCACCTCTTTAAGTTAAAAAAATAATAAACATTATTATTAATATACATAATCAGTTAATAAAGATTATATTAAACAGAACACAATCAATAATGCACTAGACAGTACAGTCAATATATAGAAAATATATAATGCAAAAAAATGAACAGACTAATGAAAATCATAATAGGAGAACCAGATGTTGCATTGAACCGAATGATTAATATTTCAAGTTGCAAAAATATTTAGAAAATCCCAAGTCAGAAGATAAGGGAATCAATGCAATAGTAGTAATAATGAAAGAGAGTCAACAGTATAAATGGGTAAAGGAGTCCCGGTAAATGCCTTCAAGTCTTTGTAACATGTTGATGCTGGTATAGATGGATGGGAAAACGGGACATAGAAGCACACACAAAAATACTAAGAAGAAAAAAACACATAAAAGAAGACCCTCCTACTATATACAAAACATTTTATTTATTAACAATTTAAAAAGGGGTTCTTATTTGCAGAGATAGGCGAGTATAGTTTGGCGCAGGTTGGCACCCAAGGGGGGAACGAAGTGGCGCCCCCACTCAATATCGGCTGTCCCTCACACATCCTATTACACCCTGCAAGGGAATAGCACCACCATAAATGTCAAACAGCAAACACACATATATCAACATACATGAGAGCAATGATAAGGGCACAGGAATCATTTTCTGATAACAATGCACTCCAGTCTCTTATAGGTACTGGATACCTTGAACTGAAAGAGGTATCCACACTGGCAGGGAAATATACTGGGTAACCCTAATTCACACCCTAATGGTTATCCTACCTTGCCGCGGAGGTTAGCACCCTGGTAGTCGAAATGGACCCCCACTCAACGTTGGCTCACCCTTCCTGGCCCTAACAATCCCTGACAGGAGAGGAACTATATTAGGTAAAAAAGAACAATAGATAATAAGACTCAATATTCCTGCTGAACAGAGGTCACAAGAAAATAAATAAATGTTCAGCTTTTATATGAAAAAGGCCCAAATGCAGAGATGTTAATGGTTCTTATATGTGATACAGGCTCTCCGGATGTGTCAGTTGCAATCATACACACCTCAAAAAGATAACTATAGACGTTCAGATGTTGTTCTTGGACCCGATCACAACAGTATATCTTGTTTCTAATGGGTCCCTATATGGCAATTACAAAGGTGATGATATGCTTAGACCAATAGCCCCTATAAATTAACAAGGATAAGGGTACAATTATATGGCTATAATGTGCTAGACCAGTAGTCCCTATACCGCACAGGCAAAGATAAGGGTACACCCTTCAAAAAATGATCTGGAAGACACTTGGAATTCCATAGCCCCAGAGTCAAGGTTAGATCAATGCTGAGGCAGTCCCTTTATAGAGGGGTTACATATTGGCTTAATACAAGAAAAAGGATCTATTGCACTTGCCCAATAGCCAATAAATAAAGATACACACATTAGATATATCCTGAGACCTGGAGTGAGGATCCTTCACTTCCAAAGATATCAAGGATTATTGGTTATTAATCACTTTAAAGTCGACAGTTCACCTCAGAAAAGGTTCATAGCATGCCCAATAGGATTCATGTATAAAAGGGGGTTGATCCCAGATTCATGCTGGATCAGTCAGAACTGCCATATAAAGACACAGAAACATACAATAAAATAGTAACCCAAGAACCGACAAAATAAATTGATAGTATCTACAGAGTACGTATCCTCAATAATAATCCGATATCCATCACTTTTCCCCCTATCTTGGATCATTGAGGATAAGTATGACATAAAATGACAGAAAATACCCAAAAGTGACACCATTCTAAAAACTGCACCCCTCAAGGTGCTCAAAACATACAAGAAGTTTATTAACCCTTCAGGTGTTTCACAGGAATTAATGGAATGTGGAAGGAAAAAATGTAAGTTTTACTTTTTCCAACAAAAATGTTACTTTAGCCCCAAATTTTTATTTCCACAAGAGTAGCAAGAAAAAAATGGACCCCAAAATTTGTTGTGCAATTTCTCCTGAGTATGCAGATACCCCATATGTGGTGGAAAATTACTGTCTGGGAGCATGGCAGGGCTCGGAAGGGAAGGAGCACCATTTGACTTTTGGAATGCAAAATTGTCCAGAATCGATAACGGACACCATGTTGCGTTTGAGGAGCTCCTGATGTGCCTAAACAGTGGAAACCTCCCACAAGTGACCTCATTTTGGTAACTAAACCCCTTGAGGAATCCATATGCTGGTGTGATGACCATCTTGATACCACAGGTGCCTCAAAGATTTTAAAATATTGGGACGTGAAAATGAAATAATACGTTTTTTTCATGAAAAAGATGATTTAGCCTTAAATTTCTCATTTTCACAAGGGTAAAAAGAGAAAATGGACCCAACAGTTTATTGTGCAATTTCTCCTGAGCACACAGATACCCCATATGTGGTCGGAAACTACATTTCAGCCACAGTGCAAAGCTCAGAAGGGAACGAGCACCATATAGTAGAGCAGATTTTGCTGGAATGGTTTGTGGGTGACATGTCACATTGTCAGAGCCCCTGAGGTGCCAGAACAGCAGAGCCCCCCAAAAGTGAATTCATCTAGTGGTGTAGTGAGCATACTGACACCGCAGCTGTTCCATAGAAATTTATGCCACTGGGCGGTGAAGAAAAAATAATTACATTTTTACCACTAAAATGTTGTTTTAACCCCAGATTTTACATGGGAAAGTAGGTAAATGGTCACTTCAACCATAGATGAATTCCCACAGAGGTGTCATTTTCAAAATGGGGTCACTTTAGGGGGGATTCTGCTGTTCCGGCTCTTTTCAAAGCCGCTAAGTGCCAGAACAGCCGAATCTCCCCTGAAGTGACCCTATTTTGGAAAGGACACCCCTCTGGGAATTAATTTACAGGTGTTGTGACTATTTTAACTCCATGGATGATTTCCAGAAACAAGCACGCAGTGGAAGTTTTAGATTCTGGAGAAAACACCCCCCCCCCCCTTCCCATCCCTGGAAATTGTTAAGTGAGCTCTACTCAAATGTGTCACTCATTAGATAAACCAAATGCTTGATTGACAAAATGGGATAAATTAATACAGTTTTAAAACGTGGTTCTGTGTGGAAGATTTTAAAGCAGTCAGTGAGGCATTCTTCAGATTCTAATGCATGAGCGGGCAAACATTTTCAAAAACAAGACTTTCAATGACCTCTTCCTGATAATCAAGAAAAGTATCTGAATTTCCTGCTATTTTTGTATAACACAAAATAATTGTATGTGGCCACCTGAAATTATTCAATGACTAACTTTTTATACCATTTATTTGATTTGTAGTTTGTTGCTACAACAAACTTTCCTAGTGATTGCTCTCATTGGCTGGCATGACACTGACGTCATCAGGACCTGAACCAATCAGGTCTCGATGAGGCCAGGGGTCAGAGCCAGCAATCTGCACCAGAATCCCAGCGTTATAAGGTATGTGGGGGTCCCAATCAGCGCAAAACCGCTGACCGTAGACAAACGGCGGTGCTGCAGAAAGCCCTGCAAGAGCCGATATTTATCTACCGTCGGAGGTAGGGAAGCGGTTAATCAGCACCATAAACTTAATATAAAACCGTTGGCACCAAAATCACTGTATACCAGTGTAACCACAGTGATAAAGCTAAAAGACCATGATAAAAAGCAATGGTATCACAGTAAAGCGAATAAACAGTTTCCTTATGAGACTGGATGGCCCTATAACCTCCTTAGGGCTAAGGTCCCAGGTACAATTGCAACTTCTTAAATTCACATACATTTTTACATTGTGGTTTCACAAAAAAGTAAAACAAAAAGGCAAATAAATAATCAAATCAAATTGTAATGCTGTAAAGGGGAGAATCCTAAAAAGGCATAGCAATTTTTCCCTAAGGTAATTTTTCAAATGACCATATTTTGCGATCCTTGTCAAGGCCGCAATACCGGACCTGAACGCAGGTTTCTTTTTAACCTGAAAGAAGCTGTCCGATCCAAACCGATAAATCTGAAGTCACTTTGTGTAACTGCAGACTTATGAATCCCCCCAGATCAAAATGACATGAATTACGGTACTTTTCTTCTATACAAATGGCCATAATTGTAGTTTTACACACAGAAAATATTCTTTAGAACATTATCTGGTCTGAAAAATCTATTTTCAAACACTCTATTAGGAAATATTGATACAGTAGAGACAACTTATGACCTTTATATATTATCGGAGTGGAATAAGCATACACAGAGCAGCCATCACTGCTATCACCAAGGAAGACCCACTTGCAATGCCTTTTTGCCCTCCACTGTAATTAACCTGTTTCACCATAGAATACTGGGGATTTTGACAGAACAACATCCTACAATCACTATATCTTTAAAGGAACTATTTCAAAAAGAATAGACTGATATGACAATTTTGCAAAAAATGTGGCATAAATCCAATCATGTTTTTAAAAATCATATCATGTCTATGGTGGTTTCAGATCTGGTGATGAAGGGGCCAATATAACATTTGTAAAGGAAGGAAGTTTTGCAGTCATATGGCTTTATTGGCCATCATGTGTCACAGACATATTCACAAATCCAAGTTAATGAGGACCTGTTACTTTTTGGGCACAGTATGTGAAATCTCTTTGTCTAACTGGGTGTTTCTTTGGAGTAGTCTCTGGGGGGTGTGCTTTCACACCTCCCAGACACTGCCAATCACAGATCGGTAGCTAATCTAGCAATCTATCAGTCTCAGATGCTGTTGAGCTGTGATTGGCATCATCTAGGGGGGATAGGTGAAAGCTCACACCCCCAGAGAAGATTCTGAAGAAACGCTCAGTTGGTCTAGGAGAGATTTCACATACTGCGCTCCAAAAGCAACAAATGTGAATATCTCTGGGATGGAGTGATGCAGAGCAAAACGTAGAACAGCGGCAGAATCATGAGAGCTCAGGGATTTTTACAAAATATTTAAAACCTTTTTTTTTGGAGTGAGTGAGTGAGTGAGGCACAGATTCTCTTTAAACACAAATTTACAAAATGAACATAGGATACTGCCAAAAGCAAAGAGGGTTTAGCCTGGAAGCAGAAGTGATATTGACCTTCTCCGATGCAAATGGAATAACGATGACATTGGCCAAGGTGCAGTGCTGCACATAACAGGGTAGGGCATAGGATGCAGCATGAAAACATCCCTTAGTACGTAGTATGTGGAGACGACTGTTTAATTTCATTTGTCGTAACTACAAAAGTCATGGATGCAGATAGCTTGTTTCTATATAAACGTACAGATAATTTCACTGTAAATAATGTTGGCTTCGACTATCTCCTTTATTTTTGTCTTTTTTCTTAGTAGAGGTCAGCTTCATTCAGTCAAATGTAAGGACGTGAGACGTGACTTCACAAGATAAAAAGTCTCCAAAAATCGAAGTGTCATTTAACTGAAAAAAATAATTAAATGTGATTTATGGAGCATGGAACATGCTTTTAAGCAATGTCCAGCTGGCATAAAAATCCATACGCCTTGAATATTTTCTTACATAAACTTTCTATCCTCCCAAAAACAAATGGTGGTTCTGCTGCTTAGCAACCAAGGGCACATGAGGCAAAGGAATCAATAAGCCTGTGAATGCGAAACCTTTTCTAAACAGGAGTAAAAACAGCAGCACTTCTGAAACTGTAGAAGACATCTCCCTGGTGCCTTTAACTTTCATTTCCTGCCTCAATTCATGTTCATGACGCATTACACCTCCCATAGCCTGCACATCACAAAAATACTAACATCTTCGTCAATATTCAAAACAGTTGGTGCGGACGATCCTATTTTTGGCGTCTGGAGCAGATTCTTTAATATTCCTGTATCACATGGAGATATATTCTGCAACCCAGTGACATAAACGTGACGTTTTACTCATAGGAGCTGGTACAATTCACTACAATCTGAGGAATAATATTAGGACTGAAATGAGAAAAACAACGTATGAACGTAGTATGTAAGGAAATGGGTTAAAGGGAACCTGTCAGGCGATTCATGCTGCCCAAACCACGGCTAGCCTGAATAGTAGCCTGGCTATACGATTGCAGCCTGGAATATTATTCAATGAAATGTTTCAGAGACAATATACCTTTGAAGAACCAGCCGGAGACCATAGCCAGAGACAAGACAAGTCCAGCTCCATCCCCAGGCGGCAACTCCAAGAACCGCAGCTGCTGATTGACAGTTCTCTCCCTATGTACACGCAAGAGAGATCTGGGGCGGCAATGGTAAGTGCTGGTGGGGCAAAGATGGGCTAGTCTTTTCTCTGGTTATTGTCTCCAACCAGATCTTCAAGGGCATATCCTCTCTGAAACAAGGTGTTTCAGAGAAAAATATATCTGACTGCATGCATGCAGGTTCCCTTTAAAAACAAAGCAATGGTGGGATGAGGTACCACTTTTTTTTTAGTTTGATTTTTTGAAATTGTTGATCTGTGTTTTTAAAAATGAAACCCCTAAGCATGAAGCCTCGATGACTAGGATTGGTGTCTATGTTTTGTCTAAAATCCCTACTCATGTTTCAAGCCTCTTTATCGGGTCAGTCATTGAGCTACAGGTTAGCTATAGATGGCCCTAGAGAGACAGTTTTTACCTTTTGAATGTGAGTTCATTTGCATATATGACGCGCCCCCTGGGCCGTGGGGTACTCTGTGCCGGGCCGGTCGGTGCAGGCTATGTCACAGTGGCAGTGACCGAGTCCGTGACCCAGGGCGTCCAATAAAAGGGGATTTTAGTTTTTATAGTTTAATGTTCGTGACGCCACCTGTGGTATGCAGCTATATGGAGCCGCCGCTGCGGTGCAGATCCCCTGGAGCTGTTGGTAATGCAGCAGAGTTGGTTCAGCTCTTCACAGGTAGAGCTAAGCTCCAGGACAGTGTAGATGTTGTACGAGGTAGATATTGCTGGTGCTGTGTAGTGCAGGGCGAGTGATGGCGCAGCAATTATTCACAGACACAGTGGGGTGCAGTCTTCAAGGTTTACTCACAGTTGTTGACCTCCAGGTTACCAGTACTAGAGTAACCTCCCATGTCGTCCTGCGTTCACCAAGGAAGGGGTTCAGCAAAATCTCAAGTAACTCAGGAGTACTTAAACGGGACCCCGCTCTATGTGCCTTCCTCGGTCGTCTTCCTGCGCTGGCTCTCACCCTCCTGCCCTGCGCCTCACAATCAGTGTCCCAAGCCGGTAGCCTCGGATCTTGTCGGGCGACCTGCAGTCCCCTGGACCCTCTGTGGCCACCTTTTCGGCGATGTAATTGTGGTGAGTGGCGAGTGGTAAGTGGCAGCTGCACCCTGAAAGTACAGAAGCCTCCGGTTTCTAGCTGAGCCGTGTAGTTCTCCACTAGTTTAGAGTTCGGTCCCCTCTGCGGCCTGATCCCTCCATGTCCTGGTAGATTCGGGCGTACGGGTGGCATCCACACTTCCCGTGCCCCTGGGATCCCCTCACTCCTGGAGCTTCCCTCTGCTCCCTTCCTCTTTAGCCTTTCCTCCTGGGCTTCTCAACTCAGGCCCGCTCCTCCTGAGCAGAGCTCCTACAGAGCTCCTGCTCCACACACCCTCTCCTCACTGTTCTGACCACTCCCAAGATGGCTCCCCTTTTTATACTACTGCTGAAGTGCTCCCCTGAACTTCTTCCTCCACCCACACCCACTACATGGTTCCACCCTCCAGCTAGGGACCAGGGACTGTGCTCTCCCTTAGGAGCAATCTCGCCCTTCCCTCCTGAAGTGTAATGGATGCAAGTGTGTGGGTCCCGAGCAGTACTCCATCCTTACCTGAGAGTGGGATACCACACCTCTGGGTGAGATGCAGTACCTCTGTGGCGACTGAACCCGCAGGGGCGCCACACATACGTTTCCCAAGGAGCATTGTGTATAAAAGAACCTATTGAGAACTCTCTCCAATTCAATGGGTGAAATCCAGAATTAATCTGCATCAAAATCCATGTCTCACAGAAATTTTTGCCATATCCATTTCTTTATAGTTTGTTAAACAAATTGACTCAAGGGGGTAATCTCAGAAGAAGCAGCGAGCTGCCAGTGCAATGAGGTCTGAGGTGGCTGGCTTCCACACAAATCGCAGTTTGATTCTAGTCAATAAATGCTGTATGTTGTAAATAACTTGTATGTATGGGTATATTGGACATTGGTCAATTAGAATTAAAAGGTTCATTCCCAAAATAACAAGTCATCCGCTATCTGTAGGATAAGGGATAAATCACTGATTGCTGGAGTCTTCTGAGAACAGGGTTCTGGAGCTTCTTCCTGAATGAAGCAGAGGTGTATAGCGCCACTCATTGTCAATGGGACTGCTCGAAATAGCCAAGTGCTGTACTGTGATTTCTCCAGTAGTCCATTAGACAATGATTGGAGAGGAGGTTGAGTATGTGTACCTCTGTTCCATTCAGTGAGGGGTTTTGCAGATTCCAATTCTCGGGGTTCCATATCCCAGTACTTGAGATCACTGGGGGTCCCAGCTTTCAGACTCATAGCAATCAGCAAGCTGTCTCGAACCCATAGGAGAAATAAATAGCTATTTTAGGAATAAACCGTTAATGTAATTTCGACTAGCTCTGGATTAATTACTTAATTCTATTTTACTATTTACTATATGACACATGCTGTATATATGCAGTGCTCAGCATAAACGAGTAAACCCTAACAGATTTATTAGAAAACCTTTTTTATGGAATACCGTACTACAAAATACTCCCACAAATGTGTGCCATTGATAACTAACAATATGTTATTTTGCACACACAAAAAAAGTAATTTTCCTAACAAATACACCATGAGGCAAAAATGTGTACACTTCAATGAAAGTTTTAGAAGTAGAGCTAAAGTTCAGACTACAAAATTCTAATTAACAAGAATTCAACCACAGGTAAGTTTAGTTACACATTAAACAGGTGTCCAGCAGACAGTTGACTATAACATTGTGTTACTTAAGAAAAAAAATCTCTTCCCATTTCATGTTGTCAGCAATGGCACCACATGGAAGAGAAATGTCATAAGACTGTCACGCAAGGTGTGTGAAAGACTAAGTGCAACACAAAGGGAAGGGGGAAAGGGAGCCCAGACTCTAGGGAAAGGGGGGAGTGGAGACCTCCTAGGTTGATCTGATATCATCCTGTCTCCACTAACATCCCTGTATTGGTTCCTCACCAATCACAGCACGCGAGCCTAAACCCTATATTTCCCTAGCACTTGTTGGCCCTGGATAGGGAAAGGGGGGACGAGCAATAGTCGATCCCACTGACAACTAAAGACAACAAGGGAGACAAACACTGGAAAAGTAGCTTAGCTTTAGCAAACTTCAGAGAAATAACTCCAAGTGTCTTCCTAGCAACACAGAGGAAGATTGCAGTCTGTGGTCACAATGAAACATGTGAGTATCATTGCCCCCCTCCTGCTGCAAAGTGAAACTATTTAAACACCCAAGCAAGGGTGTCAATTAGCAGGAAGGAGGTAGCCACTGGGTTCTAGAGTGAAACAGCTAAGAAGGTGTAATACCAAACGAAGAGATCTTCTGCAACCAACTGCATGGTGACTGTCTGACACATCTGACACACCCGTGACAAAGACCTGATAAAGAAGATCATTTCTTTACACGAGCAAGGTGAAGGCTACAGGAAGAGCAGCCAAGCTTTACTTATCAGTCAAAATTTATTTATTTTTTAACAAAGATGGAACTGCTACCATCCTATAGAGACGTTCAGGCCAATCACAGAAATTAACACCTAAACAGGAGTGTCTTCTGATGACAAGGGTTGAAGAAAATCAACATGCAAGTTCACTGCAGTTAGTTAAAGGAGTAGAAAACCAAACCGGGGTGAGTGTTTCCTGTGACACAATACGTTGTACACTGTGGATGAATGACATGCATGGGTGTCGTCCACGAAGAAAGCCTGAATTTTCCAGGGTCCATGCTGACAAATATGAAAATTACTGGGACTCTATACTCTTGAGTGATGAGACCAAAATAAATGTTTTTGGAACTGATGGCTTCAAAACTGTGTGGCGTCGCAAAGGTGAGGAATACAAAGAAACATGCATGGTGCCTACAGTGAAACATGGTGGGGTCAGTGTCATTATCTGGGACTGCATGAGTTCTGCTGGTGTCGGGGAGCTACATTTTATTGATGACATCATGTATTCATAGATGTAATGCCATATATCACATATTTCAAAACTCTGGCCCCGCAGGGTGATTATATTTGGTCCGCGACAGTCCCCCATTATACTGTATGGAGGACTATGTGGGGCCCATTATTCTGTATGGAGGACTATGCAGGGCCCATTATACTGTATGGAGGATTATGTTGGACCCATTATATAGTATGGAGGACTATGTGGGGCCCATTATATTGTATGGAGGACTATGTGGCGCTCATTATACTTTATGGGGGGCTATATGTTGCTCATTATACTGTATTTAGGACTATACGGGGCCCATTATACGATATGGAGGACTATGTGGGGCCCATTATACTGCATGGAAGGCTGCGTGGGAATCACAGTTGGGGCATCATACTGTGTTGAGGTCACCATACTTTGCTAGGGGGGTACAGTAGGTTGATCATACCGTGCGTGTGGAGGGCACTGTGGAGGAATTCCTTGTGGGGGTGTCATACTGTATTTGGGGGGGGCGACTTTTGTTGGCATCATACTTTATCTGTATTATTTATTAATTCAAGTTTTTTTTCATCCATTGTGATTACATATTTAAATTAGGCCATTGGGCCGTATGCTTTTTACTGCTGTTACATAACATATTATTACATTATGTCCCATTTGTGATGTGTTTATTTTATTCTAAGATCTATTAATTAAAATGTACTTTGTTTGTGGGACAACCCCTTTACTTTTTTTTCCATATGAAAAGATTCATCGTTATATTTGATAAGGAAAATCTTCCTCAATTTTAGACTTTTTTTTTAATACGGTATTTATCAAGGTTGGACCGGAGACTTTGTCCAAGTTTTTTATTTTGACCTTCTGTGTATTTGAGATTGACATCCCTGCTCTATATTGAAAGAGAAGATGCTACCATCAGTCTGTGCCCTTAGTAGACGTGCACTTTTCCAACATGACAAAGATCCAAAACACACATCTAAGGATACTGTTCCATATCTGAAGAAGAACAGGGTGGAAGTGATTCAGTGGCCAAGTATGTCTCCTGATTTGAGCCAAACCAAACACCTATGGGGAATTCTGAAGAGACAAGTTGAGCATCACTTTCCATCAAGCATCCAGGCTCTAAAAGCGGTCGTTCTTGAAGAATGGAAAAAGATAAATGTTGCAATATGTCGCAAACTTGTTCCATGCCTAGAACACTTAGTGTTGTCATTAAAAATCATGGAAGTCATTCAAAATACTAGATGTATTTTTGGTGCATTCATTTTTGAATCAACTAATTTAAGTAAAACTGAAGATTTTGTAATGAAAGTTATATTATTAACCTTACTTTCATGTTATGGGTTAAAAAATGTTCTATGAAACTCAGTCATGTCAAAATGTTGGAAATTGTTCTTGTGTTCAGTGAGATATTGATTAAAATCTTACTTTTTAAAGGGTGTGTACTCATTTATGCTGAGCACTGTATATACATTGTTCATGCTGTAAATTTTTGATTAGCTGACTTTAAAAGGGTTCTAGAAAACTTATTTAACTGCATTGCTTGAAGAACACTCACACACAGAAGGGATAGTAAAAAAATAAAAACTTGGATAGTAATAAAGCATTTTTTAATGTAATGTGTCGCAAGCTCAGCCATTGTTTTGTAAATTAAAAGCACAGAGGTAAATTTACACACAACTTGGGCCAGTTGCAACATTCATCCATAGAGTCCTGATCTATCTATAAAAAGTCATGCTAAGTCGTGAGATGATGCAATATTTTATCATGACATATGTGACAACAGAATTATCATCTAAATATATTGGACAAGCGCTTTTTAGACATACAGCGTCAGAGGGTTGTGATTTCGGAGCTATTCCTTAGCACCTTGTAGTGCATTATGGCATCTTCACATATGAGAGAAGTATGTGAAAAATTCTCATCAGCCTCAAGAACCCTCTGATTACCAGACAAAGAGATGAGAACAACAAATCGCCCCGATCTCAACTTCGGAATGTCAGATGGATGGAAATAATTGTGAATCTCTCTGTGCTATCCCTGTCACTGCATCAGCAATTAATGTCATCCTAACCTCCCACGGGGGCCGAGTCACATCTGTGATTCGAGTTTTAGCCAAGATGGTGTTGATAGTATACATGTAAATGCGATATAAATCTAACACGATTAGATATAAGCACATTTAGGGAACAGCATAGACAATTTGATTTATGGTAATTATTTAGCTGTTAGATCACAAGGACACAAATCTTTTGTCCACTACATGAAAAGTACAATGTTAGATAAAACTACTACAAAGAAGACCACTCTTTGTAATCATCTTCAGAGTTAGATACAGTGATTAAATGCATAGAGCTGGAGAAACAAATGGGTTATTCTGCGCTGCTATGGAGAAAAAATGAAAGATGCCAATTCAATTTCAGGTGGTTTTATTGGTCAACGCGTTTCGAAGTATATCACTTCTTCCTCAGGACAAACCACGATACTTCAAAACGCATTGACGAATAAAATCATCTGAAATTGGCTTGGCATCCTTCATTTTTTCTCCACATCAGCGCAGAATGACCCATTTGTTTCTCTAGTTCTATGCATTTCTCTCCTCGTGGGTCTGCAGCAGCTTTAAGCCTTCATAGTGGTTGTGTGCACACAACCCATCCAGGTGAGCGCCATCGTGCATATCCTTCTCTATTGTTACACCGATAAGACCCTATATGCGTTTTGTTTCTTCTCCAGTTTCCCTCTCTTGGATAAAGTGATTAAAGACTGCTGCTTACCTGAACACAAAGTTAATAAAGGTAGACAAGAATTCAATAATAGCCGGTAGACCAACAATCAGTGACTCAAAGCCGGATTATTCAGATAGACTATAAAATACATGATATACTGCAAGTTACTTATAATCCTTAGAGTTGTGAGATCTTAAAATAAATTACACATAACATATCTTATCAATATGCAACAATGTCTATCCTTAGAAAACAATATTGTGAAAGGGAAAGCTTTACTCTATCAATGTATCTGTTGTAGTTGCTTCAATATGTACACCATAGCAGAAGCAGTGAAGAAAGCATTACTAAGGCTCTGTACACACAACACTCAAGCCTTCCACGGGAGGTATAGCTATGACTGAAAACTTGGACATATGCCCAGGTATTGGCATATAATAGTTCTGTTATGTTGTGTTTGTAACCTTTTCACACCGCGGCCCTTTTCCATTTTTGCGCTTTCGTTTTTTGCTCCCTTCTTCCAAGAGACACAACTTTTTTATTTTTCGATCAATATGACCGTGTAAGGACTTGTTGTTTGCGGGACAAGTTGTACTTTTGAACAACATCATTGGTTTTACCATATCGTGTACTGGAAAACGGGAAAAAAATTCCAAGTGCGGTGAAATTTTGGGGTAGATACGATCATACCCAATTTTGGGGTAGATATGATCTTTTGATCGCCCGTTACTGCATTTTATTGCAATGTTGTGGCAAACAAAAAAATATAATTCTAGTGTTTTGATTTTCTTTCTCGTTACACCGTTTACTGATCGGATTAATTCTTTTATATATTGATAGACTGAGTGATTCTGAACGTGGTGATACCAAATATGTGTATATTTGAAGTTTTTTTATTGTTTTATTTTGAATGGGGCAAAAGGGAGGTGATTTAAACTTTCATTTTTTAATTTTTTTTTAATATTTTTTAAAAATATCATCAGATCGCCTGTGTGTAGCAAAAATGCTCACTTCCTATGAGCGCCGACCGCTGGGTGGCGCTCATAGCATCCTGGCAGTGACAACAGCAAGGGTCTCTTGCAGACCCAGGGTTGTCATGCCAAACCATCGGCGACCCGCGGTCAGGTGACACGGGCGCCGATGCGCAGCATGAATCATATAACAGTTTCCCTTCAATGATTTTGATTGCAAAAACAATGCTGCAGACCAAACTATAGTTGTCATCATAAATAAGAGACAGAATAGGGCCCATTACCTATCTTAACGAGCATGCAATGCTTTATTTTATTTTAATAACATTTGTCTTGCAGTTTTGTGAATTTCAAGCTATATTTTATATTCTTGTAGCATAGCCCCTAATGCATTTTTGTGACAATCATAGACCACCCCCAAAAATTTACAATCTCCCTGCAATGATAGTGAAAATGCTACAAGTCCACAGCAGGGATATCTGATCCAGACTTTTAGAGCCTGTGGACACGTATATTTTTTGCATTTTTTTTCTACGCATATATGTCACAAAACCTGAAAGGTTTCCTGATGCCAGCAAAGTGAGTGAGAATCCTGAAGTCTCATGCACACGTTGCTTATTTGTGACTTGCAGATGTAAATCTGCAGCATGTCAATTCTATCAGCGTTTTGGCTGCAGATTTCATTCAAACTAATGAGTGGGGAACAATCTGCCCCAAAAGCGCATGTAAAAGATGCATCAAAAATTTGGCCATTTTATGCAGCGTTTTTCCAGGCAATAGATAAAGAAATGCTGCGGAAATTTCTGCACCAACTACTTAATGTGTGCATATACCCTTAGAAGTCTTTAAATGACCTCCATAGTGTCCAGATCCAAGGAGTTGGGTGCAAAGTGACTAAATTTCACTACATTGCCAATATTTGGGCAGATCCTCACTCCCAGCCATTACTAGGTCTTCATGCTTCCTCTGAGAGTTTTAATTATTTCTGCTGAGATCATTTAGCAAAAAATGATCATGGATTGAAAGGTTTGCCATGAAAGCACAATACAGAAGTGATAAAACAGCCGGAGGAAGCTGTCAGTGCCGCATCCACACACCTCTGATGCACATCACTGGCCCTTTTGCTGGTAACTAGACAAATATATATTCTGAGTTACTCAACTGTGATACAAGAGGGAATTCCTGGCAACAAAATATGTGAAGTCTGCTGATTCGGTACTAAATAATTGAACCTACGACCACCAAAAACCGGATTTGTGTTTTCCTTAAAAACTCCACACTGACTTGGAAATTAATCTGTCATACTTTCATGTCCTCACCAACAAAAAATCTCAAATAATTCGAAGAGCAGGCTGCGGAGAAGGGACTGAGAATGGGTTTAATCTGAGTGTGATTAATTCAGTGTCAGCTGAAAATTGATTGAGCCAGCTGCATCATATCCATCCTGCTGCATTATGCTGTCCTTTCCCTCTGCCCTACCCCTCCCGTCCTTCATAAAACAACACCCTCTGTGAATAAACCTGCAGGAGAGTTAATTGTCACATACATGGATTTAATCACATTGTCCGCAGCGTTTGGGGTCTTGCCTGCAGCCATCCATGACTAATTGTGGTGGTAATTTTTCAATCATCAGCAGCAGCGCATATGTTTCCAACAAATCCCAAGGCACTCACTAAACCCTAGAGGCGTGAAGTGAGCCCTGCCGAATAACAGACCACCATTCAGCCTCCTGGCTGTTTAACACAGACACCTTCCCCTTGATGACTCCATTAATATGCATTTGTGACCTTTTCTGCCCTAATATTTTTTCGACTACATTATTTATTTGAGGCAGAAAAATAATCTGTAATGGTCACAATCTCCATCTGGGACATTTATTGCGGGGGCTTCTCTGCATTCTGCTTGTTTTCATTACATTTCTGCTGCGCTCCCCTGCTTTTGCGAGTGGCCTTTCTTTGAAATTCAGCTGTATTCGAGATCTCCATGGCAACCGCTGGTGCTCATCTGCAGCATCATACCGCAGTCCCCTCCGCTGGAGTCACCTCTGTGTCAGCCGGGCCATGCTATATGTGCTGGTGGGACCAGACCTTGCCCGGGGGAATCCTTTAACTGATTGAAACCCTGCTCTAATCGCTTCATATTATGTGAAGAAGAGCATCAAAAATTGAGTTTCCTTTCTCATGTTCGTGGAATTAAAGAGGCCAGCAGCTGCTTTGTAGCATAGATTGGCTGAGGAGGGGGGGAGTAACAAATCTTGAGCTGGCGCATGCTGTCACTTCTGCACAAAAAACAAACAAACATTAGTTTTGCAATCCTATAACCTTTTCAGATATGAGCCTTGTTCTTCTAATAAGGGCTGAGGAATATAGGTACATCTTTAGAAAGTTGATGTCTAGTATACTGTGCTGTAAAAAATGTATAAAATCAGGCAGTGGTCGATAATAAAACCTATAAGCAGAATGCAGGCAGTGTCCGGCACTCAGTTCTGTTCAGGACTAGGGCTCCAAGACATCATGGGGTCACCCTGTGACTGTGTGTCTTGTGTTATAGGGTTATTACCATCTGCAGAGAACATTCAGACGTCCGTACAAATCGGTCTGAGATAGGGCCACAATTCAAAGACGGACCGCGGTTCTCCCGACCCAAGTGTGACAGCTTCATAGAAATATATGAAGCTGTCACACTAGGGTGAAGAGAGCAGCAGTCAGTCCATGCACTGCAATCCGATTTGTACGGATGTCTGAATACGCCCTTAGTGATAACTTGCTGATCAGTGGGGTTAAGACACCTGGAACCCGAACATCAAGAGGTCCGAGCATAGAGAATGAAGACATCAATTGTGCACGTCCTCCACTGCTCCATGTAGATGGGACTCCATCGATTAGCAAGTAACCAGTTATTCTATGGATAAGTGACTTCTAAAGATGAGAATAACCCTTCAGACACCATGTTACTGTTTGGCCATGAAAAATAATCTGAATGATTTACTATTTAGAAATATTAACATGGTTGTCCACTACTTACGAGAGGAAGTCAAAATTTCCGCACCACAATTTTATTAAAACTTCTGTTGGCTGCACTGTCTTTTCAGCACTTTCCATAGGAGGTCGCTGTCTCCCCAGTCACTGCTGTGAAGGCTTGAATGTGTTACATCAGTTCATTTGTGACTGTAGTGCAAGAAACAATGGCTGCCCCACTTGTGATTTGCACAGAAGAGCGGGCATGCAGTAATTAGTTTAAGGTCTGTCTGTGTGTCGAATTCATGAAAGCTTTCAAGCCAGAATTCTGGAGTAAAAGCTTTGAAAAGTTGCAAAATTTAGGCGCAACTAGGAGATGCGCAAAAATAATGCAACTTTTGGCGTTTTCACATTAGTTTCTCCCAGGTCCACCAAAATGGGCAGAGCTGGGGCGGGACGGAGACTTGGACCTACAGCTCATCTAATTCATGAGAAGCTGTGGTGCTCCCTATGCCAGAAATCTCACTTCAGTTCCTGACTGGAGTACGATTTCTGGCATGGCACACGCTACTTGTTAGACCTCGCTATTAATTAGAAGTGTCTGGCTCCAGCACACCACCTCATCAAGACCGGCGTATACAACTCCGGTCTTCATGAATCGGGCCCTTTGTAAACAGTATGGAAACACCAAGGTTACTTACCAGTTTTTCCTGAACCCATGACAGCACACCTTGAGAGAGGGATCCGTCCCACCAAGAAAAGGGGAACCGTCTGAAATAAAAGGGCGGTACCTCTCCCTCGCTTCAGTTGTTTACAGAGCATTGAGAGGACCTCCCAAAGAGGTTAGGCATATAACCAACACCTACAATATATTATATATATATATATATATATATATATATATATATATATATATATATATATATATATATATATATATAACACCCAAAACAGTGCACACCAGGGTGTGAGAAACAGAAAAATAGGGGGGGGGGGGGGACTACGGGTGCTGTCATGGGTTCAGGAAAAACCGGCTACCGGTAAGTAGCCTTGGTGTTTTCCCCTCACCCATGACAGCACACCTTGAGAGAATTTTGGAGAATTATGAGCACCCTAGGGAGGGACCACCGCCTGAAGTACCCTTCTCCCAAAGGTGAGGTCAGAGGAGGACAGATCCAACCGATAGTGTTTAAAGAAGGTGGATGGTGCAGACCAAGTAGCAGCTCTACATATCTGATCGATTGAGACGTCTGCCCTTTCCGCTCAGAAGGTTGCGGCGGCTCTGGTGGAATGAGCCCTGACATTGTCCAGGGCCGGAACTCCTGTGGACGTATATGCTAAACAAATGGCCTCCCTAAGCCACCTAGAAATGGTACCCTTGGACACCCCTTGACCCTTCCTATTCCCCTGAAAGGCCAGGAACAAGGAATGGTCCTTCCTCCATACACTAGTCATGTTAATGTACTGTGGTAGGGATCTTCTAACATCTAGGTTATGGAATCTAACTTCTCCTGGGTTTTTAGGATTGCTGCAAAACGAGGGTAGTACAATCTCCTGGTTACAGTGAAATCTAGATACCACTTTGGGAAGGTATGCTGGATCTAGACGCAAGGTGACCCTATCATCATAAATTTGTGTGTAGGGAGGATTAACCGAAAGGGCCTGCAGGTCACCCACCCTACGAGCAGACGTTAAGGCCACTAAGAGGATGGTCTTAAGGGTGAGGATCTTTGGAGAGATATCCTGTAGGGGTTCGAACGGGTCACTGGTAAGTGCGTTCAAGACCAAATTCAGGTCCCAGGAAGGAACTCTTAGGGACCGAACCGGTCTGGCTCTGGCACAGGACTTGATAAACCTCGAGACCCACCTGTTCCCAGCCAAGTTACAATTATACAGCGCCCCCAATGCCGACACCTGAACTTTAAGAGTCCCCGCGGCTAGACCTAGGTCATGCCCCTTTTGCAGAAACTCCAGGATTCCCCTGATTGGAGGCTTGTCTGATAATGGGGCATCTATAAATTCTAGGAATTTACTCCAGACTCTGAGACTAACCCTGGTGAAAACCCCTTGTTACTCAGTAGTGACCTCTCAAATTCCACGCCGCAAGATAGAAACCTCTGGCTTGGGCGTGGAATACTGGTCCCTGAATGAGAAGGTCCGGCCTCTCTGGTACAACCCAGGGATCTGAAACCAACATTAGTCGAAGCAGGGAGAACCAAGGCCTCTTGGGCCAAAAAGGGGCTATAAGAATTACCCTTGCGCCTTCCTCCCGAATCTTCCTCACCACTGCTGGAATCATAACTAACGGGGGAAAGGCATAGGCCTTCCTGAACTTCCAAGGGATCTGGAGGGCATCCACGGCATGGGGATTTTCTGCTGGATTTAAGGAACAGAATCTGTCTACCTTCCTGTTTGCTCTTGTGGCGAACAGGTCTATGTCTGGCTGTCCCCATAACTGGACAATCTGTTGGAAGACCCCCGGGTTTAAGCTCCATTCCCCTTGTCTTAGGGTATGGCGGCTGAGAAAATCTGCCTTTACGTTTTCCACCCCCTTTATGTGAAGGGCACTGAGGGATGGGAGGTGTCGTTCTGCCAGATGAAGGATTCTGTCTGCCACAGCCATCAGAGAGCGTGATCTTGTTCCCCCCTGGTGATTCACATAGGCTACTGATGTCCGGTTGTCGGACCTGACCTGGACGTGGTGACACTGAATGTGAGGAAGGAAGCCTATCAGGGATCTCTCTACTGCCCAAAGCTCTTTTATGTTTGAGGATGCCCCCATCTCGTGGTATGTCCAGTGACCCTGTATTGAGAGCTCTGCCAGATGACCCCCCCATCCAGAACTGCTCGCATCGGTCGTAATCACCCGATCTACTGGTCTGGACCACTGTACGCCTGAGGTCAGATTTCCCCTGTCTGTCCACCATGAAAGGGAAATCCACAGCTTCTGGGGAGAGAGAGAACTTGCTTTCTAAATGCCTGTTGAAGGATCTCTGTGCTGACAGGACCTCCCACTGAAGAAGTCTCATATGCCCCTGAGCCCATTTGACTGCTGGGAGACAGGCCGTCATAGAGCCCAGGAGGGACATTGCCTCTCTTAGGGACATCACTGAAGATCGCATGGCTTTCAAGACTAAATTGATCAATTTGCGGACCTTGTCTTCTGGGAGGAAGCATGCTTGGAGATGAGAGTCCAGGATTAGACCTAGGAAGATCTGAGTCCTTGAGAGGGTTAGTTTTGACTTTTGGGAATTTACCAACCACCCTAGCTGATGCAACACCGTCGTGACATCTAGAAGTTGACTGGAGCAGTGGACTTCTGATTTCCCTACTATTAAGAAGTCGTCTAAATAGGGCACGATCACTATGTTCTTGATTCGTAGAAAGGCTGTTACTTCCGCTATTAGTTTTGTGAATATTCTCGGGGCTATGGAGAGGCCGAAGGGTAGGGCCGCAAACTGAAAATACCTCAGCTCTTTCTGAATGAACAGGGCTACTCTCAGATACTTCTGGTAGTCTGGATGAATTGGGACGTGATAATATGCGTCCTTCAGGTCTATTACTGCCATAAAGCAATTGTGGTGCAAGAGCTTCCTGGTCAGCCATGCTTCAGAAGCGTACCATGCTTCAGAAGCGTACCACGCTTCCAGGTTAACCCCCCCCCTCCTAAAATAGGGCCATACAGAACCTCCACCGGTTCATGGGCCCTCCCCCCTTCCCAGGCCGGAGCTCCATCCGAAAAAAAAAACCGGCCTGGAACGCTTCACAGGGCGCCGCCATCTTGGATCGGGCGCCGCCCCCTGACGTCAACTGGTACGCCTCTCCCAGCGTGCCCAGCGCCGTGACGTCAGGCGCGTCATACCCGGAAGTTACCACTCCGGTGCGCGGCCGACAGAAGCGGCAGGTGGAGGGCGGCGCAGCGGTCTATGGGAGGACGGAGCCAACCTCACTGCGTGCGCCCGCTCGGACGCAGGACCCCAGGGGAGCAGCGGACGGCGCTTCTGGAGACTGGAACCCGGTGCACAGGCCAGTGCCCACTCTTCCACACCGGAACAGCCCCAGGTAAGTCTTCTTTCTTCCAGACAGGTTCCCATCAAGGACAGGAAACCAACTGAAGCGAGGGAGAGGTACTGCCCTTTTATTTCAGACGGTTTCCTGTCCTTGGTGGGGATTGGGACAGGCGTCTGCTTTGATGTTCTTGTCAGCCGGGCGAAAATGTAGAACAAAATCAAAGCGAGCAAAAAACAAGGACCACCGGGCTTGGCGCGGATTAAGTCTCTGGGCATGCTGGAGATAAGCCAAGTTCTTGTGGTCAGTGTAAATTATTACCGGATGAAGAGCCCCCTCGAGTAGGTAACGCCACTCCTCCAATGCCAGCTTGATGGCCAATAACTCTCGGTCTCCTATGGAATAATTGCGCTCAGAAGAGGAGAAGAGTTAGGAGAAGAAGCCGCAAGTTACCATCCTCCCGGAAGAAGATTTTTGAGTAAGTACAGCTCCGGCTCCAGAGGAGGAGGCGTCAACCTCCAGAAAGAACTGCTTGTTGCCGTCCGGACGATGCAGCACCGGGGCGGAAGAGAAGGCCTGTTTTAAGGAAAGAAAGGCCTCCTCTGCTTCGGGCGGCCACTCTTTGGGATTAGTACCCTTACGGGTGAGCGCGGAAATTGGGGCAGTCCGGGAAGAGAAGTGCGGTATGAAGAGGCGGTAGTAGTTGGCGAAGCCCAGGAACCGCTGAATGGCCTTCAACCCCTCCGGTCGGGGCCATTTCTCGATGGCAGACAGTTTCTCTGGATCCATTCGTAGGCCGGTCTGAGAAATAATGTAGCCCAAAAACGGAAGCGAGGTCTGCTCAAAGAGGCACTTCTCATATTTAGCGAAGAGGTGGTTCTGCCTGAGCCTGAGCAGGACCTGACGAACGTCCCTCCGGTGAGTCTGGAGATCCGGAGAGAAGACCAAGATGTCGTCCAGGTACACCACTACGCAGGAGTAGAGAAGGTCCCGGAAGATGTCATTGACCAACTCTTGAAAGACGGCAGGAGCGTTACAGAGACCAAAGGTCATTACCAGATATTCATAGTGGCCGTCCCGGGTGTTGAATGCAGTCTTCCATTCATCCCCTTGACGGATACGGACCAGGTTGTACGCCCCACGGAGGTCCAGTTTGGTGAAGACTCTAGCCCCCCTCAGGCGATCAAATAATTCTGGAATGAGCGGAAGGGGGTACTTATTCTTCACCGTGATCTGGTTAAGGCCTCTATAGTCTATACAGGGACGGAAAGAGCCGTCCTTCTTTTTTACGAAGAAGAAGCCTGCTCCCGCCGGGGAGGTAGATTTCCGGATGAATCCCCTGGCCAAATTCTCCTCAATATATTCGGACATCGACCGGGTCTCAGCAGCGGACAATGGGTAAGTACACCCACGGGGAGGAGTAGTACCGGTTAACAGGTCGATAGGACAGTCGTATGGTCTATGAGGGGGTAATGTCTCTGCCTCCTTTTTATTAAAGACATCAGCAAATGACCAATAGGGAATCGTAAGTCCAGGTAGATTAGTTGGGGTAGGAGAAGGACGGACGGGATGAACAGGAACCAAACAAGTCTTATGACAGTCCTGTCCCCAGCGAAGGACTTCTCCGGTCTGCCAGTCAAGCACGGGTGCATGTCTCTGGAGCCAAGGTAGACCTAGTAAGAGGGCGTGAGAGAGTCCAGGCAGAACATGAAAAGAGATGCTCTCAGAATGCAGCATTCCCACCTGCAGAGTTACGGATTCGGTGATGAGTTGGATGGATGAGTTGGATGGGACGTGGTAAGAGGCCCCCATCCACAGCAGCGACAGATAATGGTACAGCCAGAGGTTTGGTGGGAATGCGGTATTTTTCTACCAGGGACTGTGAGATAAGATTCCCGGCCGCTCCAGAGTCAAGTTGGGCTAGTTCGAAATAACGATTCTCCCCGCAGATAATAGAGACTGACAGTAGCAGAGATGGAGAGGATTTATTCTTGTCTAGGTTGACCTCTCTGAGCGAACCTAGACACAGGCGTTTCCCGACCTCTCCGGGCAGGTACGGATCCGGTGCTCCTTACTGCCACAGTAGAAGCAGCTCCCTTCGGCACGGCGTAAGTCCTGACGGGTTTTGACCATCTTGGTCTGGTCGACCTGCATAGGCTCAGGAGAGTGTACCTGGGGAGAGACGGATTTCTGAAAAGTAGGAGCTAGACGTGGAAACCTCCTCTCACGGGTGACCTCTTTGGCACGCTCCTGGAACCGTAGGTCAATCCGGGTGGCAAGAGTTATTAGGTCATCGAGAGTGGTAGGAATGTCCCGACCGGCAAGTTCATCTTTAATACGGCCGGACAGACCCTCCCAGAAGACGGATACCAGAGCGTCGTTATCCCAGGCCAGCTCCGAGGCAAGGGTACGGAACCGTATGGCATATTGGCCCACGGTGAGACTTCCCTGACGGAGGCGTAGCAGAGATGATGCGGATGAGGTCTTCCGTCCGGGTTCGTCGAAGACTTTCCGGAAAGCCATGAGAAAGGCAGGCAAGTCGGACACCAGGGGGTCTCCTCTCTCCCATAGAGGATTTAGCCAGGCCAGGGCCTCCCCGGTGAGATGGGACATGATGAAGGCAATTTTGGCCCGGTCGGAGTTAAACTGGTGGGACAGGAGTTCAAAGTGCAGGGTGCACTGATTTATGAAGCCCCGAGCCTGGGCGGAGTCGCCTCCGAAGCGAGGAGGTGCAGAAAGCCGGGGTCCGGGGTAGGATACCATGGTATTGGTGGGCAGCGGAGCTGCCGGGTTGCGAGTCATGGCACTGGCGGTGGTTGCTGGTGGAGCAGTCAGAGTGTCCAGGCGAGAATTGACATTCCGCAGGTGACCCAGGATGGACTCCTGTTGGAACCTCTGACGGGACAGTTCATGACACAGGTCCGAGAGCGAGGGAGCTTGGGTGCCACCGGGTTCCATGGCCCGAGCAAACTGTAACGGGTCTGGGAGGCGGAACCTCTGAGCTACTATACAAGGGGGCGGTCCTTGTAAGGGAGCGGGTGGCGACCAGGGTAGACAGGCAGGCAGTCACAGCAGGTGACTGGGACAGTCTCTGAATGAACGGACAGGAGGTCACGGCAAGTGACCGGGGCAGTCTCTGGATGAACGGGCAGGAGGTCACGGCAAGTGACCGGGGCAGTCTCTGGATGAACGGGCAGGAGGTCACGGCAAGTGACCGGGGCAGTCTCTGGATGAACGGGCAGGAGGTCACGGCAAGTGACCGGGGCAGTCTCTGGGTAAAGGATTGGTACGACCTGTGGCGGCAGATGATAGACGTGAGCTCCCAGGTGAGCAGGCGAGAGTCTCTGGATAATCGGGTGGTCACAGCATGTGACGGCGGAGCCTCCAGGAAGTCCAACAGACAGGTGGCAGATGAGCGCTCCCAGGTGAGCGGGCAAGAGTCTCTGGATAATCGGGTGGTCACAGCATGTGACGGTGGAGCCTCCAGGAAGTCCAACAGACAGGTAGCAGATGAGCGCTCCCAGGTGAGCGGGCAAGAGTCTCTGGAATAGCAGGTGGTCACAGCACGTGACGGCGGAGCCTCCAGGTAGGCAAGCAGGCAGGTAGCGGAGGAGCGCTCCCAGGTGAGCGGGCAGGAGTCTCTGGAATAGCAGGTGGTCACAGCACGTGACGGCGGAGCCTCCAGGAAGGCTAGCAGGCAGGTAGCAGATGTGCGCTCCCAGGTGAGCGGCCAAGCTGGTCCATAGACAGACTGACAGGAGTAGGAAGGCAGACCGTCGGACCTCAGGCTAGCAAGCAGGTAGCAGGAATATCAGGCAGGAAACAGACAGCAAACTGGCAGGACTCTGGCAGGAATCAAGCAGGTAACTGGCAACGGGACCTGAGGGCTGAAGCAGAGTAGTGAACAGTGCAACAACATTGCTCGGGCACCTCCATTTTGGAGGAGGTGCCTTATATATGGTGAAGTCCTCCGGCCATTGGCCGGGGACTCCTTAGGACGGCGCGCGCAGCCCCTTTAAGAGGGAGGGAGCGCGCGCGCGCGCGTGCCCTAAGCACAGTGGCCGGGAAGGAGCGCGCGCTGCCAGCAGAGCGGGAGGAGGACGCCGGGCTCGGAGCAGAGAGGTGAGGGGAACAGCGTCCCTGCCTAGCAGAGGGCAGGGACGCCGACGCTACAATGTCAAGTATCATCCGCAACAAAGGTGTAGCACCGCCTAGTGGCCTAAGCAGTAAACGGCACAGATGTTACATATAAACTCTGTTAGACTACATTTCATCATTAAAGGTCGTAACCATAGATACCTTAGCTACTGCAATGCCCTGCACATGGAGTAAGCTAGATAGCTAATCAGAAGAACTATACTACATTTCTAATTGGAGGGATTTGCTAATATTATTATTATTATACCTACTACATATTGGGAAATGATCTTGGGGAATACCCCTTTACGCCTCACATTGCACTGTTCATGGTGCCTGTAAAGTGGCACACAAAATCCCTGCAGCTCTGTAATGCAAACTGCATGCGTCGCCTTACGGGCCTCTGGACAGGACTCACTCAATGAACTACTAAACAGATTTTTATAGTGTAATTCAAGAACCAGAATCAAAAATTCTACTTTTTTTTTCCATCAGATGATCCAATTGTTGATATGGAGCAGTGATTCTGTTCCCAGGTCAAGTACCCCATACTTGATCCAAATTACAGCAAAGTACCCTTAAAAGCCTAAGGTCAAACAGTGTGCTGCACAATAAATGTACAGGATGGTGGAGAGCACAAAATATATAAAATACAACATCTTTCTATTAAAAAAAGAACCAGAAGACGATGCAAAAGGAAAGAATGGTGGGTAAAAAAACAAAAGATGAGCAGTTTCTTGAGTCTGCTACTTTTAAGTAACATGGTGTATTTCACGTGGTTTATATATCATGTTACACTCGTGAATCATTTCAGAGTTTACTCATGGTGTTACATGCTATCAGAAACAAATCCACCTACAATGATAATATTGAGAGCAATATGTAGGAAGTTGTATGGCATGGACATTTAACCCTGCATAAAAATGATGAAATGGTATGCCTGGTGATAAAGACGTAAAATATCATTTTAATGAGCTGCAGATTTAAAAAAAAATCAGCTAAGTAAATAAATTATATACAGGTCATTTAGAAAGTATTCATGCACACTTGTATGAATATAGTAATGGATTTGTTTATCTCGGTTTCATGGCAACCATATCCCTTGCCATGTACAAGTGTGGGCTTCCTGACGTCAAAGAAAGTCGGTAGGATCAGTATCTTCACCAACAAACACCGAATATGTAATGTTTAGAACTATTTATATAGGTTACAATGATATATTGTATTTTTTGGACTATAGGACACACCTTACTAAAACCCCCCTCAGTTTTAGAAAATAAGAAAAATACATTTCCTATTAAGTAAACCTTCTCCGGTGGTGTAAAGAAGTACAGAGGTCAAGATCACCAATGGTCAAAAAAGTGCTTTAACCCCTTTAAAGCCCAAGACGTACTTATACGTATCTGCGCCCTGGGCTTTAAGAGCCTGATACGTATTAGTATGTCTTTGCGATCGTGCCCGCACACAGGCTGTGCGGGCGCGATCGCCGCCGGGTGTTATCTGATTGTCACAGCTGACACCCGGTGCTATGTGCAGAGAGCAGTCGCGTACAGATCCCGGCACATTAACACCCGCAATGCTGCGATAGAAGTCGATCGCAGCATTGCGGGGCCAAGGGGAGGTGCATGACCAAAGTATCTTCGGCATCTGCAGCGCTGACAGCCTGCATAGCACAGGGATGGTGCTCCATCCTTGTGCTATACAGGTTATCAGAATAAAAAAAGTGAAAGTCCCATAGTGAGACAAAGAATAAAAGTAAAAAAAACTGTCAGAAAGTGGAAAAAAAAAAAAAAAAAATTTAAAAATATAAAAAAAAATCCACCAAAAATAAAAATATAATGTACCCATCAATAAATATTATGAAAAAAAAAAATAAAAAAATAAAAGTACACATATTTGGTATAGCCGCGTCCAAGACGACCTGACCTATAAAACTGTCCCACTATTTAACCTCTTTAGTGAACACGGTAAAAAAAATAAATACAAAAATGAAGCAAAATGCAATGCTTTATCATCATACCGCCAAACAAAAAATGGAATAACACGTGATCAAAAAGACGAATATAAATAAAAATAGTACCGCTGTAAACGTACTGACCCGAAGAATAAAGCTGCCTTATCAATTTTACCACAGGCGGAACAGCATAAAATTTTTTTTTTAAAAAAAACAATTCCTGAATTGTTGGTTTTTGTTTATTCTGCCTCCCAAAAATCGTAATAGAAAGGTGATCCCACAAAAAAAAAGCCGTCACATGACTCTGTCGGCCAAAATATGGAAAAATCATAGCTCTCAAAATATGGCGATGCAAAAACTAGATTTTACACAAAAATGCATCTTTTAGTGTGACAGCTGTCAATCATAAAAACCCGATATTAATCTGGTATTGCTGTAATTGCACCGACCCGAAGAATAAAGTCGTCTAAGCACTTATACCACACGAGGAATGGCGTAAAAAAATAAATTCTAGGGTTATGGTTGTGCTAGGGTTAGGGCTGGTCTAGGGTTAGGGTTGGGTCTAGGGTTAGGGTTGGGGCTAGGGTTGGGGTTAAGGTTGGGCTAGGGTTGGGATTTTTTTTCGAAAGTAAAAAAAAAAATGACGACGATATGGCGACTAGTGTTGAGCGCAAGTGCTCGCTACTTGAGTTTGCATCGGGTGCTCGGGAATGCACTGAGTATCACGGGTGCTCAAGTGACATGTTCGAGTCTCCGCCCCATATGCTTCGCGGCCAAAAAAAACTTGCGGGGATTGCCTGCATTGCACGAGCGATCCCTGCATGTTTTTTTTTGGGTGTCTAACAACTGTGAAACACGTGGGCGGGGACTCGAGCATGTAACTTGAGAACCCGCGATTCATGGTGCATACCTGAGTACTCGATGCAAACTCAGGTAGCGAGCACTTGCGCTGAAGACTAATGACAACTTATTCAATATGATGACCTAATGTTATCATATTCTGTGTCGTACCTCTTGATTCAAAATGTTCACTATACCCCTTGATAAAATTATTGAGGGGTGTAGTTTCCAAAATGGGGTCACTTGTTGGGGGTTTCCACTATTTAGGCACATCAGGGGCTCTCCAAACGCGACATGGCGTTCGCTCTCAATTCCGGTCATTTTTGCATTCAAAAAGTCACACAGTGCTCCTTCCCTTCTGAACTCTGCCGTGTGCCCAAACTCTGTATTTTCCCCACATATGGGGTATTGGCGTACTCAGGAGACATTGCACAACAGTTTTTGGTGTCTATTTTCTCCTCTTACCCTTGTGAAAATAAAAAAATTGGGGCTAAAACATCATTTCTGTGGAAAAAGTTTGATTTTTTTATTTTCACGGCTCCATGTTATAAGCTTCTGTAAAGCACTTGGGGGTTCAGGGTGCTCACCACACATCTAGATAAGTTCCCTGAGGGGTCTAGTTTCCAAAATGGTGTCACTTGTGGGGGGTTTCCTCTGTTTAGACACATCAGGGGCTCTCCAAACGCAACATGGCGTCCGCTAATTATTCAAGCAAATTTTACATTCAAAAAGTCAAAATGGCGCTCCTTCCTTTCGAACCGTGCTGTGCGCCCAAACAGTGTTTTTTCCCCACATATGGGGTATCTGCGTGCCCAGGGAAAAGTGCACAACAAATTTTGGGGTCCATTTTTTCCTGTTACCCCTGCGAAAATAAAAAAAAAAATTGGGTCTAAAATAACATTTTTGTGAAAAAAGTTAAATGTTAATTTTTTTCTTCCACATTCCAAAAATTCCTGTGAAGCACCTCAAGGGTTAATAAAGTTCTTGAATGTGGTTTTGAGCACCTTGAGGAGTGCAGTTTTTAGAATGGTGTCACTTTTGGGTATTTTCTGTCATAAAGACCCCTAAAAGTGAGTTCAAATGTGATGTGGTCGCTAAAAAAATGGTTTTGTAAATTTTGTTGGAAAAATGAGAAATCGCTGGTCAACTTTTAACACTTATAGCTCCCTAATAAAAAAAAAATTTGGTTCCAAAATTGTACTGATATAAAGTAGACATGTGGGAAATGTTATTTATTAACTATTTGTGTGACATATCTCTCTGATTTAAGGGCATAAAAATTCAAATTTTGAAAATTGCAAAGTTTTCAAAATTTTCGCCAAATTTCCGTTTTTTCACAAATAAATGCAAGTGATATCGAAGAAATTTTACTACAATCATGAAGTACAATATGTCACGACAAAACATTCTCAGAATCAGGGGGATCCGTTGAAGGGTTCCAGAGTAATTACCTCATAAAGTGACACTGGTCAGAATTGTAAAAATTGGCCTGGTCATTAACGTGCAAACCACCTTGGGTTGTAAAGGGGTTAAGGAGGTCTAATAGAGATATAATAGGTTATAAATCAGCTTTTGTTAGCCTATCTCTAAAACAATCACATAATACACACAAGTCTCCTATGGACACAACTCTGCTACAAGTCCAGTAGACACACAGAGCTATGCTGCACACAAACAGCTTTGCTACACAAACACACATGCATACCTCTGATGCAGGTATCCTACACCATTTTTAACCCAGAGCAGTTTAGTACCAGGTATAAAGTCTTCTTATTCTCCCTACTTTCCAGTTTCCATGTAACTGATCACATGACTGTTATATTCTAGAAGGTTCTTCAGCGCCAGTGTCCAGTAATGTGCCGTTTCAGCACCTGCAGCAGGGTGAGGGCTGTGCAGGCATTGTTCCGCTTTAGTGATGTGCAGCTTCCTCTAGTGCACTGCAATCATCATACTAAACAGGGTCTTGTAAGAGGAGAGAGAGAACTGTGCCATTGCCATGAGGTGTCCACAATTTTTAGCAAGATGTTTTTCTTGGTAAAAGTGTGTCTTATAGTCAGAAAAATAATTATTTATCTAATATTGATAGTGTTGCAAGATATGCTATGTATTGATTGGGGGAAGTGGTGTGTCATTATTAAAGGAAAAAATTTTGTGTCACAATACTGTTGTCTGATAACCCGGGACCAGGGGCACCTACCCTGTCCCTAAGGTTAGGGGGACTCTAGCTATCCCAGATCCCCAGGTTACTTCTGATGGTGAAGATGCTGGGGCCACATACCTTGCTGTTCTCCTGATTCAGCCGTTATCTGTCCCCTCCTCCACCCAGGGATGTGGGGAGGAATAGTGTATGTAAATACACAAACCAGACAAACAATGAAAGGAAGTACAGGGATAAATGAAAATACCAAACATACAAAGTATGCACTCACAGACAACAAAGGGAAAACACAGAAGGGATTAGGAGGGTAAACAAAAATAAAAGAGGAAGGGACTATGCACACATCCAAAACACCAAGCAACTGTCACAGAACAACTCTCCTTAAACGCCTCTACCGAAAACGGATTCCTCCACTCTTCACCAGGCAGTACAAGACTTACTATGCTAGCAATCCAGATTGCCAGAGCAGAGACTATATAGGAGAGGGGAGTGGCTAATACTGCACAGCTGATAACTTCCAAGAAGGAATCTTCAGAGACTCCAAACTGAGCAGATTAACTCCTGCACTGCTGAAAGAAACCAGCACCATTTAATAAGAGGGAAAAGTGCTTCTATTCAATGCAGGAGTTCGTGAACTCAGATGCTGCGGTCCTCTGGCTCCTCTCTGTAGCGATAAGTCCTTAGGTAATTAAAAACTAGAAGTTTATTTAAAAAATGGATTAAAACCAGGAATACCAGCACATAGCAGACCCGACTAGAGAGAGATCCATACGTGTCATTATTAAAGGTTTATTTTGAAAAAATAAATGTATCCCTTACCAGAGGAAAGCGGATAATTTAATGATAGTTGGGTCTCTGATGGTTGGGACCTCCAGCGATCTCGAGATCGAGCCATTTGAATCCTGAGAACGAAGATCTGCAGCCATGAAGTAAAGCAGAGGGCGTACGCATGGCTTCATCTCCATTCATTGTCAACGGGACTGCTGAGTACAGTGCTCGGCTATTTACAGCAGAAAATCGATAGGGGATAACTTGATTTTTTGTAATATCCAAATATGCACCATATATACCTGGAACTCTGCACTTTTGTATTTGCTTAAAATACTTTTTTAAGAGAATAATTTATCTTCAACTTTTTTTATCACTGTAGTTCAATGGTCTTTCGGTCTTTGAGACTTCATTCAGACATCCCTGTTTCCTGTACGCATTCTATGTGTACCCTTTAGGTTAAGTGCACACTGAGCGTTTTTTCTGCGCGGAAATGCAACAAAAATGCTAGGTAATCCGTCTGCCAGCTAATGCAATGACAATCCTGATGTACTGTGGACATGATGCAGAATTTTCCGCTCAGGATTGTCATTGCGTTAAAATACGCAACATGTCCATTCTTTGCAGCGTTTCTGCAGCGCAAAAGCGCTCAAAGAATGGTACCCGGGCCGGGGAAGAAGACTACTTCTCCCATCATCCGACCGCCGCTCCCGCTGATAACAGCGAGAGCGGCGCGGTTGAGGGGAGAAGTAGTATACTCAGCCAAGCCAGAGCTCTGCGCAGTGAAAAAAAAAAAGAACGTAAAAATCTATTTATAATAAAAACACCTTATCCTCACCTGTCCAGCGTCCCCCGGCAACGCGATCATCCCAGCAGTCAGCGGTACACTGACGGGAGAGCGCTTGCTCCCGGAAGTGTACATCGCTGCTGCCGGCTGAGGTCACGCGAGTTCATCAGCTGAAGATCAGCTGAGAGCTCCGGGACCTTAGTTTACGGCACCAGTGCTGTGTGGGAATATTCTCACCAATGTTCCCATGCAGTACTGATGCAGTATGAGGTCACCAGAGCTGATCGGCGGATCTTCAGCTGATGAACTCACCAGACCTCAGCCTGCAGTAGAGCAATGTACACTGACAGGAGTGATTTTACACTTGTGTCAGTGTACAGTGTTGTCTTCTACAGCAGTCACATCAGCGATTGATGTGACTGCTGTAGAAGTGACCCAGATCGCCAAGGGACAATTTGGATTACGTCATGACGGTGGACAGGTAAGGGATATGGTTGTTTTTTATTTTTTTATTTTTTTTTTTAGGAGACAAGGGCGTTGGGGAGAGAGAGAACAATAAAAAATTGATTAAAAGCGTGTGTCATTTTATTTCAATAAAATACTTTATTCTGGCCGTGTCTTTATTGAAACAGCATCGAAACCTTAACTACGGGATTAGTAATGGGGGCGTCTTATAGACGCCTCTCCATTACTAACCTGGGCTTCATGTCAGCCGCCAATACAAGGCTGACATGAACCCCAACCCCACTCGCCACCGCTACACGGCAGTGGAAAGAGTGGAGGCTAAGCACCAGATTTAGCGCATCTTATGGATGCACCATTTCTCGGACTGCTGAGGGGTGATATTATTAGCCGCGAAGGGGGCTAGTATTCATGGCCCCTTCCCTGGCTATTAATATCAACCCGCAGCTGTCTGTTTAGCCTTTTCTGGTTAGATTTTATAGGAGGACCCTATGTCATTTTTTTCTGGGGTCCCCCTGTAATCTAGCCAGTAAAGGCTAAGCAAACAGCTGTGAGCTGTTACTAATAGCCAAGGAACATTTTTGGCTTATGGCCCCTTCCTCGGCTACTATTACCAGCCCCCCAGAGGTCAGCTTTCCCTCTGCTGGTTATAAAAATGAAGCGGAAGCCCACGCCATTTTTTTTAGGTTATGTACCCATGATCCGGACGTAGCAGCGCTTTGGATGCAGCATATTTTTGCTGCATCCAAAGCACTGAATTCTACTGAACACAGTTAAATCCATATGTGTTCACTTAACCATGAGTATTTACCGCATTCAATACATTCTACTGGTCAAATTTCTGTTGCAGAGACTCACGACTCCGCAAGAGAATTTGACATGCTGCGGTCCTGAAAGACGCGCTGCATGTCAGTGTCCACGGGTGATAAGCAGCCTCAGATGCACGCATAGTGGACATGGGATTTCTAGAAATACCATCCACTATGCTGTAACATCTGGACGCTGTGGGTTTGACGCTGCAAAACATGCAGCTTCAAACCTGCAGCGGCTCCTGATCGTGGCCACGCACCCAAACTCACCAGCAGCATGTAAATTTCTGTAGCGGACACGCTAGTCTCCGCTGCAGATTTTGACCGATTGAAATGTCATTATATGCGGTGGATCCGCATGTATTGACAACAAAAATGTGGCATTATAACAAAGAGTTTTGGATGCAGCGAAAATATGCTGCATCCAAAGCGCTGCTTGTTGCTGATCCTGAGGACATAGCGGCTAATGAAACAGCTGTGAGCTGTTATTAATAGCCAGGGAACATGTTTGCCTAATGGCACCTTCCTAAGCTAAAAATAGCAGCTCTTAGCTGCCCCAGAAATGACTTGAATAGAAATGCTAATGAGATTGGGTGTATGGGATTAGCTGACACCTAGCCCTTTCGTTTGGTGATGACAAGGTGTCAATCAGAAACTTTACTTTAATTAGCTTTTATTAATGAAAGTAAAGAGTTAAATAAACACACATACCCCAAGTAAAGCACTTTATTTAAAATACAACAGACACATTCTTTAATCATTTAAATTAACCAATATACTCACGCCAGGTCTGATGGTAATCCAAGGATTGAAGCAATGTCCCACGTTTCTTTTTTCAAATGTCTTTCTTTAGCTCCAAAAACCATTCATTGATGTACAAAAACGCATAAAAAAACGCATCAAAACATGTGTTTTCTCCGTAGTGTTTTTCCTGCTAAGAGATGCAGAAATGCTGCAGAAATTTCTGCATTCAAATCCTGAACGTGCGCACATAGCCTTACAGTCTACGGGCATGTTCACACGTCCATTTTTTTTCTTTGATTGTCTGCAAAAAAAAAAAAAGGTATGTCCGTTTTTTTATTCTAAGTTACAGATTAAATTGGACCATTGAGGTAAATGGGTTCATAAAAAAAGTAAGATAGCATTTGTATGCCATTTACCTGTCTTCTGTCCATTTTTTTTTTTTTTTTACTGTTTAACGGGTAGGAGAAGCTTGGAAATAGATGAAAAGTGGATCCAGTCTACCTGAATGAGGCCTAACTTTGAGGATTTTTATGCACCTGGAATATATGACTGCATGCTCCCTCCGTCCTCCATTGCATATGCTTTACAAGTTGTGATGCTTTCTTGTATTCAGAATGAGAAGAGCACATGTTCAACTCTCACCAGCTTGTTCTCCTCTATCGATGCTCCCCTCTTCTGGTGAATGAGAACATTATCTATATTCTTATGCAGGAAATGTGGGTTATGGAGCACACATAAGTGCATTATTATGAAAATATTACAGAAAATATTTCTAATTATTGATAGCAAGTAGCAATCTATCTTTAAATATAACAGGAGTTGCTAATATTGCAATCACACTCTTTTCATCTCAGTCAGGTGAATCAGGGCTTATGGATATGGTTGGCTCACTGTATATACAGGGCATATATATATATATATATATATATATATATATACACACACACATACACACAGTACAGACCAAAAGTTTGGACACACCTTCTCATTTAAATATTTTTTTGTATTTTCATGACTATGAAAATTGTACATTCACACTGAAGGCATCAAAACTATGAATTAACACATGTGGAATTATATACTTAACAAAAAAGTGTGAAACAACTGAAAATATGTCTTATATTCTAGGTTCTTCAAAGTAGCCACCTTTTGCTTTGATGACTGCTTTGCACACTCTTGGCATTCTCTTGATGAGCTTCAAGAGGTAGTCACCGGAAATGGTCTTCCAACAATCTTGAAGGAGTTCCCAGAGATGCTTAGCACTTGTTGGCCCTTTTGCCTTCACTCTGCGGTCCAGCTCACCCCAAACCATCTCGATTGGGTTCAGGTCTGGTGACTGTGGAGGCCAGGTCATCTGGTGTAGCACCCCATCACTCTCCTTCTTGATCAAATAGCCCTTACACAGCCTGGAGGTGTGTTTGGGGTCATTGTCCTGTTGAAAAATAAATGATGGTCCAACTAAACGCAAACCGGATGGAATAGCATGCCGCTGCAAGATGCTGTGGTAGCCATGCTGGTTCAGTATGCCTTCAATTTTGAATAAATCCCCAACAGTGTCACCAGCAAAGCACCCCCACACAATCACACCTCCTCCTCCATGCTTCACGGTGGGAACCAGGCATGTAGAGTCCATCCGTTCACCTTTTCTGCGTCGCACAAAGACACGGTGGTTGGAACCAAAGATCTCAAATTTGGACTCATCAGACCAAAGCACAGATTTCCACTGGTCTAATGTCCATTCCTTGTGTTCTTTAGCCCAAACAAGTCTCTTCTGCTTGTTGCCTGTCCTTAGCAGTGGTTTCCTAGCAGCTATTTTACCATGAAGGCCTGCTGCACAAAGTCTCCTCTTAACAGTTGTTGAAGAGATGTGTCTGCTGCTAGAACTCTGTGTGGCATTGACCTGGTCTCTAATCTGAGCTGCTGTTAACCTGCGATTTCTGAGGCTGGTGACTCGGATAAACTTATCCTCTGAAGCAGAGGTGACTCTTGGTCTTCCTTTCCTGGGGCGGTCCTCATGTGAGCCAGTTTCTTTGTAGCGCTTGATGGTTTTTGCAACTGCACTTGGGGACACTTTCAAAGTTTGCCCAATTTTTCGCACTGACTGACCTTCATTTCTTAAAGTAATGATGGCCACTCGTTTTTCTTTACTTAGCTGCTTTTTACTTGCCATAATACAAATTCTAACAGTCTATTCAGTAGGACAACCAGCTGTGTATCCACCTGAATTCTGCACAACACAACTGATGGTCCCAACCCCATTTATAAGGCAAGAAATCCCACTTATTAAACCTGACAGGGCACACCTGTGAAGTGAAAACCATTTCTGGTGACTACCTCTTGAAGCTCATCAAGAGAATGCCAAGAGTGTGCAAAGCAGTCATCAAAGCAAAAAGTGGCTACTTTGAAGAACCTAGAATATAAGACATATTTTCAGTTGTTTCACACTTTTTGTTAAGTATATAATTCCACATGTGTTAATTCATAGTTTTGATGCCTTCAGTGTGAATGTACAGTTTTCATAGTCATGAATATATAGAAAAATCTTTAAATGAGACGGTGTGTCCAAACTTTTGGTCTGTACTGTACATACACAGACACACTGGTGCTTCGCACAAAATTAGAATATCATCTAAATTTTAATTTATTCCAGTTCTTCAATACAAAAAATTAAACTCATATTATATAGAGTCATTACAAACACAGTGATCTATTTCAAGTGTTTATTTGTGTTAATGTTGATGATTATGGCTTACAGTCAATGAAAACACAAAAGTCATTATCTCAGTAAATTAGAATAATTAACAAAAAAACACCTGCAAAGGCTTCCTAAATGTTTAAAGAGGTCCCTTAGTCCGTTTCAGTAGGCTCCACAATCATGGGAAAGACTGCTGACTTGACAAATGTCCAGAAGGCAGTCATTGACCCACTCCACAAGGAGGGTAAGCCACAAAAGGACATTGCTAAAGAAGCTGGCTGTTCACAGAGTGCTATATCCAAGCATATAAATGGAAAGTTGAGTGGAAGGAAAAAATGTGGTAGAAAAAGGTGCACAAGCAACTGGGATAACCGCAGCCTTGAAAGGATTGCTAAGAAAAGGCCATTCAAAAATTTGGGGGAGATTCACAAGGAGTGGACTGCTGCTGGAGTCATTGCTTCAAGAGCCACCACACACAGAAGTATCCAGGACATGGGCTACAAGTATCGCATTCCTTGTGTCAAGCCACTCATGACCAATAGACAATGCCAGAAGCGTCTTACCAGAGCCAAGGAAAAAAGACCTGGACTGTTGCTCAGTGGTTCAAGGTGTTGTTTTCAAATGAAAGTAAATTTTGCATTTCTTTTGGAAATCAAGGTCCCAGAGTCTGGAGGAAGAGTGTAGAGGCACACAATCCAAGCTGCCTGAGGTCTAGTGTGAAGTTTCCACAATCAATGATGGTTTGGGGAGCCATGTCATCTGCTGGTGTAGGTCCACTGTGTTTTATCAAGACCAAAGTCAGCACAGCCGTCTAACAGGAAATTTTAGAGCACTTCATGCTTCCCTCTGCCGACAAGCTTTTTGGAGATGGAAATTTCATTCTCCAGCAGGACTTGGCACCTGTCCATACTGCCAAAAGTACCAATACCTGGTTGAAAAACAACAGCATCACTGTGCTTGATTGGCCAGCAAACTCACATGATCTTAACTCCATAGAGAATCTATGCGGTATTGACAAAAAGGAAGATGAGAGACACCAGACCCAACAATGCAGACGAGCTGAAGGCTGCTATCAAAGTAACCTGGGCTTCCATAACACCTCAGCAGTGCCACAGGTTGATCGCCTCCATGCCATGCCACATTGATGCAGTAATTGATGCAAAAG
The DNA here is from genome assembly GCF_046119375.1 of Phyllobates terribilis. Classification (NCBI taxonomy): domain Eukaryota; kingdom Metazoa; phylum Chordata; class Amphibia; order Anura; family Dendrobatidae; genus Phyllobates; species Phyllobates terribilis. Next base: position 479,051,573 of record NW_027362764.1, on the reverse strand, counting down.
GAGCCCCAACCAAGTATTGAGAGCATTTACTGAACATACATTTCAGTAGGCCAACATTTCGGATTTTAAAAACATTTTTCAAGCTGTTGTAATAAAGTATTCTTGTATTGAAGAACGGAAATAAATAAAAGTTTTGAGGATATTCTAATTTTGTGAGAAGCACCTGAATATATCAGTACAATTTTTTTGCTTTGCAGACAAGATTAGTTGACTATGCTATCCTATGAGAAGGCAACCAGTTAAAAACATATGCAGCCTAATTACAATAAATTAAGAATGGAACATAGGAGTAATGTATGCCTATTCTCTAAAGGAGGGGTGGGGAACTTCGGTCACGCAGCATTATTTGCTCCAGCCCTTGGGCAGTTCTATGATGGGCTGCCGGCCCTTTAATTTTTCCCTAGAGTACGGGCATGAGCATGCAGTGTTCACTACTGAACTCCATGGTGCACACAATGCTGGATTACATCCTGATGTTGGCTAGTTCCAGTGTCAGGATGTTCTTTGTAAGCGGAGTTAGCACGCTCTGCGGTACAGTCTTTTCCCTGTGGATGTATGTATGCGAACACCATCCTCTCCTATGTGAGTTATATAAAGAAGGTCCAGATTCTCCTATGTAATATATATACATCAGCCCTGGTATCTCCTATGTGATGTATATACAGCAGTCTTGGTATCGCCTATGTGATGTATACAGCAGACTCTCAGTGTCTCCTATGTGATGTATGTACACCAGTTTCAGTGTCTGCTATGTGATGTATATACACTGGTCCCAGTGTCTCCTATGTAATGTATATACACCAGCTCCAGTATCTCATGTGTGATGTATACAGCAGACCCCCCCCTGCTTGAGTTCTATAAAAGATGATGTGAGCAGTGATCAATTTCCCACTTTGAGGAGATGCAGTGTAAGAAAATTTACAGCTGTGAGCAGTTCTTTACAAAACTTATCATCTCAAAGAGCAAACTGAGCTCCAGATCGACGCAAACCTTGTAAAGCAGTTAAACATTATCAATACCACCTAATATCACACTTCTCACCAAATACCAAATAAAAGCAATTTCAGCCATCACTTTAGGGGTGAGTTAATTAAATATTTGACACAATATAGCAGGATAAATTTTAAGTTGACAATTTTGTATAACCCATGAACTGTCCCGGTTCCACCTCTCAATGTGGCTGGAATGCAGTTACTGACAGCTCAGCCATCCAATCTGGTACATGGGCATGCTGAAGCTGTCAGTACCTTGATTGACAGCTTCGTCGTCCAGTGTGGTTCCGGGGACGTGCTGAGCTGTCAGTATATTGATTGACAGCTTGGCCGTCCAATCTGAGACTGGGAGGCGCTGGCTATCCCCAGGTGTTCATTATCCCAGGTGATTGCCAGGCTACTTAACTGGGCGGTTACTCCCAGACTTCTGCCAGACGTACATTAGCTCACATAGCTTGTGTGAGGTTTGCTCACACTCATAGCTCACACTCACATAGCTTGTGTGAGGTTTGTTTCTCTGTGCCTTGTGTCCTGTGAATTGATCTTTCATTGCTTGACCTTGGAACTCGCTCTGACTATCCGTCTGTTTAACCCCTTCTGCTCTGATCCGCTATCCACCTAGTATTCTGACATTGAAATGTTACCTGAATACGCCTTTGTCTCTTCCTTCTGTTTATGACGTAACCTCCTGGCTTTTGACCTCGGACTCATTGACTATCCCGTCTCACAGCTTGGCCATGAAGAGTGACTCAGTGTCACATTATGTCTGACTGATATGTTTTTCTTTTTCGCCAGTATGGAGCTTGTTCACATGCTCTGTGACCAGGTGGCGAATTTGATGCAGATGACTCTGGATCTGGCTAAGGAATGCCAGAGTCTGGAGTCATCACAATGTTAGTTGCAGGGTCAAACAATTAATTTGATGAATATCTCCTATAGCCCTCCGCTGCCGACAGTGGCTGTGACGTCGGTACCCTCTGATGTTCAGTTGGTCCCTCTCGAACCTGTAATAGCGCTCCCTAATAAATTTACTGGAGAGAAAGACCAGTTTAAGGTTTTGAGGGAGCGCTGTAGGTTTTTTTTTACCTTGCACCCCGGTCATCAGAGGAGGAGATCCAGCTGGTGGGAATAATTATGTCCCTACTGCGAGGGGGTCCTCAGACGGGAGCATTTTCCTTATCTCCACAAGCCCCAAACGGTTTTCTGGTGATGCCTTCTTTGACAGTTTAAGTCTCATATATGAAGAACCCGACAGGATCCAGGTCGCTGAGGCTAAAATCGTGAACCTGGCACAGGAGGGTTGCGCAGCTGTGGACTACTGTACTGAGTTCAGTCAGTGTTCCACTGCAGTTCTGTGCAACGATGACGCTCTCAGCTGCCAGTTTCACAAATGCCTTTCTGAAACTCTTAAGGATTCCCTGGTCCTTCATGATGTACCTTGTTCTCTGGCAGAGGCCATGACCCATGCCATACAAATGGACCCAGAATCTGTGAGAGACGTGGTGAACAACAGGCTGTCCGTTATACTTCCCCAGAGCAGGTCCATTTACTGGTCCTGGAACCATTGGAAGTTAAGAGTTGTCAGGCTTCGTGTTGTGGAGAAAAGACATAGAAAAGATCTCGGACTCTGTTTGTACTGTGGCCTCTCTGGACATTTTTTCAAGAATTGTCCAACTCATCCTCAGGCTAGCAAACCATTGGGAGAATGTTTTAATCTGGGTGACGGGCAAGGAGGTCACTTAGACTCCCAGGTACCTTTTTCTTTCTCTGATAAAGTACAGATAAATATGGTGTTATCAACATTGGCGTTCATTGACTTTGGGTCTGCTGCAAATTTTATTGATTCGGGACTGGTTCTGAACTTAGGGTTAGGGACAGTTAGTTTAGAAAGACCCATTCAAATTTTCACCTTTGACAAGTCACCATTACCCCGGAATTTGGTCAAGAGGATAACGATGGGTCTCACACTTCACTTTGAATCCATCTCCTGTTTGTGTTGGATAATTTACCTGCTGGGTTGGGTACTGGGGCTTCCATGGTTCACAATCCTGCTATTGATTGGTATCAGAGGGAGATTGTTAAATGGAGCCTCAATTGTTTCAAGAGATTTCTATAAACTGTACAAATATGCTCTGCTAGTCTGAAGGGTCTGACGGGGTACCTGAAGGACTTCGGAGATGTGTTCTCGGAAAAAGAGGAGGAGATATTATCTCTCCATCGTCCTTATGATTGTGCTATTGATCTTATTCCTAGTGCCAAATTGCCTAAAGCTCGCCTTTACAATTTGTCTGGGCTTGAACGGACTGCCATGAAAAAATATGTTAACGAAAGTTTACGTAAGAGTCATATCTGTCCTTCCTCCTCTCCTGTAGCTGCCGGATTTTTCTTTTCCGTCCTTGCCTTGATTTCCGGGAACTAAACAAAATCATGGTTAAAAATACTTACCCATTTCCACTCATCCCCGATCTATATAATCAGCTTCTGGGGGCAGGGTGTTCTCTAAACTTGATTTTAGAGGGGCTTACAATTTGATACGCACTCGGAAGGGTGATCAGTGCAAAACGTTTTTTTAACATATGACGGTCTTTTTTAAATCCTAGTCATGCCAATAGGATTATCCAATGCGCCTGCTGTGTTTCAAATTTTACGAATGATATTTTCTCTTATTACATTGGAAGATATGTTGTGATTTACCTGGATGTTATTCTAATTTTCTCGCCAGATTTGGATTCTCACCAGGAACATGTCCGTGTTGTGTTACAAAAATTAAGGGAGAACTCTGTTTTGCTAAATTAGAGAAATGTGTTTTTTCTGTTCAGGAAATTTCAGTCTTGGGGTTTATCTTGCCAGCAGAAGGGTTTAACCTCGTGATCTTAAGGCTTTGCAGTGTTTTCTGGGATTCGCCAACTATTAAAGGAAATTTATCAAGGGTTTTTCTCAGATTGCTAAACCTCGTACTGACCTTACACTTAAGGGAGCAAATCTCAAGGTGTGATCGCCGAGTGCTATCAGGGCTTTCGAAAATTGAAAGAGTGCTTCATGTCTGATGATACAACCTGGAGGTGGATGCTTCGGAGGTCGGAGTAGGGGTAGTTTTATCACAGTGGCACAAAACTCTGACTAACTTGCGTCCATGTGCTTTTTTATCTAAAAAGTTTTTGCTGGCGGAAGGAAATTATGATGCTGAGAATTAGTGAGTTACTTTGCAGTCAAATTGGCCTTTGAGGAATGGAGGCATTTTTTTTTTGAGGAGGCGGTTCATCCAGTTACTGTGGTCACTGATCACAAGGATCTAGCTTACATTGAATCAGCTGAAAGGTTAACTCCTAGACAGGCCAGATGGTCGTGTTTTTCTCAAGGTTTAATTTTTCGATTACATTCAGCCCGGGGTCTAAGAATGTGAAAGCTGACGCATTATCTGATAGTCTTGATTCTGTTTCTCCTCCGGAACCTCCATCCTCCATTATTCCTCAGGGTGTTGCGGTTTCTATGGTAACCTCGGAATTGGAGGAGGAGATTCATAAAATCCAGTTGTTGGCTCCTTCCGCTAATCCAGGATCTAAATTATTTGTGCCTGTGTACCTAAGATTGCGTGTGTTACAGGAATTTCATGATTCCTTCTTGAGTGGTGATCCTGGGGATACTGCTACACGGAAAGTCATTGCTAGACTTTTTTGGTGGCCGTCCATGCATAATGATATCAAAGATTTTGTATCAGTCTGTGAAGTCCGCGCACGCGCTAAAGCCAGTCATAGCCAGCCGGCCAGGGAATTGGCTCCATTACCAATTTCAGAAAGATTATGGACTCATTTGTCTATGGATTTCATCACAGATTTGCCTCTGTCTGGTGGGAAAACTGCTATCTGGGTGGTAGTTGACAGATTCAGCAAAGAAGCTCATTTTGTTCGTTTCTCAGGATAACCTAATGCAAAGACACTCTCCAGGTTATTTCTCATATTGTAAGGTTACATGAGATCCCTCTTAAGATTGTGTCTGATAGGGGAGTACAATTTGTCTCTAAATTCTAGAGAGCTTTTTGTAGTAAACTCAGAATTGCCTTGTCATTTTCATTTGGTTACCAATCTGAAATCAAAAGTCAGATAGAGGACAAATCAATCTTTGGAACAAATTTTGAGGTGCTTTGTGGCAGCTCGGCAGGAGGACAGGTCTTTGTTTTTACCTCTCTCTGAGTTTGCATTTAACAGTTGAGTAAATCAATCTACTAGAACCTTACAGTTTTTCTGTAATTATGGTTTTCATCCCCATTTTGGTGAAATTTCTAGGATTAGTTCTGAATGTCCTGGGATGGAGGTCACCGTACAAAGACTTTGGAATGTCTGGAGGGAGGTTCAAAGGAATATTGGGACTGCTCAGATTCGCCAAAAATGGAAGGCCGATAGAAGACATTCAGTGGGTCCAGTTTTTAAGATCGGGGATAAGTTTTGGTTGTCATCCAGGAACATTAAACTTAAAGTGCCATTGGCGAAGTTGGGTCCAACGTTTATAGGTCCATATGAGATCCTAGAAGTGGTCAATCTGGCTTCAGATTAAAGCTTCCTCCATCCTTTCGTATCCATAACGTGTTCCATAAATCCCTATTAAAGGAGTTTTTCCCTCCGGCATGGTCTCCCTCATCACTGTCTCCTCCGGTTTCAGTGGAGTATGAAGTTCAAAAGGTTGTGGATTCTCGTAGGGTCTGAAATTCCCTCCAATACCTCATACAATGGAGGGGGGATATGGACCAGAGGAGAGATCCTGGCTCGAGATGTGAAGGCTGATCAGTTAATCAGGGCCTTCCATCTAAAATTTCCTGGGAAGTCTGGGGGTCAGGTTGCCCTCCTAGAAGAGGGACTACTGTCACAGTTACACTTCTCAGTGTGTCTGGGATGCAGTTACTGACAGCTCGGTCGTCCAGTGTGGTGTAGGGGCGTGCTGAGCTGTCAGTATATTGATTGACAGCTCGGCCATCCAATTTGAGACTGGGAGGCACTGGCTATCCCCAGGTGTTCATTATCCCAGGTGATTGCCAGGCAACTTAACTGGGATGTTACTACCAGACCTCTGCCAGACATACATTCAGTTTGTGTGAAGTTTGTTTCTCTATGCCAGGGGTCCTCAAACTTTTTAAACAGGGGGCCAGTTCACTGTTCCTCAGACCATTGGAGGGCCGGAATATAGTTTTTTTAAAAAAACTATTAACAAATTCCTATGCACACTGCACATATCTTATTTTGAAGTAAAAAAACAATACAGGAACAAATACAATATTTAAAATGAAGAACAAGTGAAGTTAAATCAACCGGTATTTCAATAGGCAGGTAAATGTCCCCAATAGGCAGGTAAATATCTCCAATAGGCAGCATAGGTCCTCAATAGCCAGGTAAATGTCCCCAATAGGTAGCATAGGTCCTCAATAGGCAGCATAGGTCCCCAATAGGCAGGTAAATGTCCCCAATAGGCAGCATAGGTCCTCAATAGGCAGGTAAATGTCCCCAATAGGCATCATAGGTCCCCAATAGGCAGGTAAATATCCCCAATAGGTAGCATAGGTCCCCAATAGGCAGGTAAATGTCCCCAATAGGCAGCATAAGTCCTCAGTGGGCAGGTAAATGTCCCCAATAGGCAGCATAGGTCCCCAATAGGCAGGTAAATGTCCCCAATAGGCAGCATAGGTCTTCAATGGGGAGGTAAATGTCCCCAATAGGCAGCATAGATCCTCAATGGGCAGGTAAATGTCCCCAATAGGCAGCATAGGTCCTCAATAAGCAGGCTGTTTCCCCCTTATAATGCCCTATGCAGGCTGTCCCCCCCCCCCTTATAATGCCCCATGCAGGCTGTTCCCCCATTATAATGCCCCATGCAGGCTGTTCCCCCCTTATAATGCCCCATGCAGGATGTCACCCCCCATATAATGCCCCATGCAGGATGTCCCTTTCTCCCACCATATAATGCCCCATGCAGGATGTCACCCCCCATATAATTCCCCATGCAGCACGTCACCCCCCCATATAATGCCCCATTCAGGATGTCACCCCCCCATATAATGCCCCATGCAGTATATCACTCCCCTGTCTTTATAATTCCCCATTCAGCATGTCACCCCCCCATATAATGCCCCATTCAGGATGTCACCCCCCCATATAATGCCCCATGCAGGATATCACTCCCCTGTCGTTATAATGCCCCATTCAGGATGTCGGGGCCCTGAGCAAGCGGGGGGGAGCGGGCGCTGGCACTGCTCTCCTCTGCCCACAGCCCGGCAGGCCAGATAAAAATCCTCCGCGGGCAGCATGGGGCCCGCGGGCCGCAGTTTAAGGACCCCTGCGCTATGCCTTGTGTTCTATGAATTGATCTTTCGTTGCCTGACTTTGGCAACGCCTTTGTCTCTTCCTTCCGTTTATGACGTACCCTCCTGGCTTTTGAACTCTGACTCCTTGACCATCCAGTCTCACGGCTTGGCCGTGAAAAGTTACTCAGCGCCACATGAATGATGTTATAAATATCCAAATGGCCCTTGGTCAAAAAAAAGGTTCTCCGCCCCTCCTCTAAAGATACATGAATTGAAAAGCATGACCATGGTCTAGCAGCCACATCAGTAGGCCATGGACAATGGGCAGGAGCCCTCTCTGTACCTCCTAATACATGTTTGCATCCACAGCAACTTTTCTATTAGGCTCGGTGTGGTGTCGTGAAGAGCCGTAAACGATTCTGGCAGATAGAAGTTGGTTCACAGAGCTCAAGGCTGATAGTCTGTGGCAACTGGACCAGGGTTCTGCAAATGAATTCTCTCATCTCTCCTATCGTCCCAAAAAATGCATAACTGTAACACATTGCAAACAGTGTAAATGCAGCCTAGACAAAGTAAACTAAAAGTTTCATACATTTTTTTTTTTTTTAGAATAAATGAATTTAAGAATAAAACTTCCTCAGAATGTAATATTTATATAGCGTAGTGTATATGAATTATGGCCAATTGACAAGCATAATACATGGTAAACTAATTAGAACAGCTTTGTAAGAGAGCACATATTTTTGGGAAATTACTTATTAGGCAAAACAAGTCTTGCAATATTCTTAGCGGTGCCAGATTCCTAAGGGATATCTGGAAGCAGAGCATTTGTATATGACTATCTATGCCACAGCCATTACTCTCCTTCATTCAGTCAGTGTCATTAAAATGATAACACCACCTGCTTACTGGGGGTGAGTGGTAGTAGGAGACTTCAATTTTCTAACATTGACTTTAGAAAGTTCCTGGCACTAGCAGATGGCATGTGAGGCACAACTGTATTAATTAGCAGGTAATTCCAGGGTTCTGAAGGTTGGGAAGCAGGAGGTAAATAACGGCATGAAGACTACACAGTGCCTTTTTGCTCTGGGAATATTAAGTGTTGAGCTAAATACAGGTAAGTGACAAGTTTTCTTTAGAAAATATTTAAGCTTCATGCTTCCATTGCTCGACAGTCCTAATTGCCTTCAGAATATTTGCTATAACATACCACAAGTGAATTTCGGATGTGCGTAGAAATATATGCAGCTCTGTTCACAGCATGCCTTTGCTACATGTTTTTTTGATTTTTTTTTTTTTTTTTTTTTAAAGTTTGCTGTAACCTTTTTGTTTTTGGATTCAGGAATAGTACTAATGTACAGAATGTCATAAATGTGAGTGCTTGTTTCAGTACACAGATATAGTAGGTACCAAAAAAAACTTCATTGGTTCTGCGACACAGTGCTCTATGTAATTTGTGGGAGCGGGTGCTCTAACGCATTTTGAACAAGAGTCCATGCTTCACAAATTACGTAAATGTGCATTACAATAGCAGTGTAGCGCAATGCAAATTTGGGTTAGCGCTACTACATGTGTTTAAATGTAGCAATACAGCTGCAAAAATGGCCTATTTGTTACAAAATGTGATATTTCAGGCAACAAGTGTTGTCAGCTGTGAAAGTCTTATGCATTGGGTTTAGTTAAAAACTTGGAATAGGGCCTGGTTATTGGGGTAGGGAAGACTGAGTCGATTTCCACAGTCCTTATTTGAGCTGTGTAAGGCATAGCCCCCAACCGTCCCTGTTTAAGCAGGACTGTCCCACGTCCCGTCACGGCTCAGCAGTTTTCCCGGCATCTACACTTACCTCACCTCTCTCCAACGTTTTCATCGCTCTGTAGCTCCTCGGGGGGCAGGGTCGATCATCTCTTAGTGCATAAATTAAATTATATATTTACCTCCTCTCACTCCTGATATCTGTCTCACAAATCACATTGTCACACCATGCTTCCCAGTGCTCACAGGCTGTGTGCTCTAACCACTGAGCTACAACCCATAATAATAAAGATAGGAGATTTTGGTTATCTTAACTCTATATTGCAATATGAAGCAGAGTACACAGCTCCATAAAAATACATTGTATATATAACAATGTATTTTTATGTTGGCTGTATACTGAGGTGAAGACAAATATTTATCTTGTTTCTATAAGGCTATAAGCCCACGCTCCATAATGGCAGCGTTTTGGACGCCGCTCACCTGCGCTGCATCCAAAACGATGCGTTCTACATTAGAAGCACAGTAGATGGATTTATAGAAATCCCACACCCACTGTGCTTGTTTGACGCTGTGTAAACTTGCCAGCGGTGCGGATTTACGAGCCGCAGTACGTCAATTTCTGTTGCAGTGATGCTGGTCTCCACTATGAAATTTCGACAATAAAATGTCATTAGATGTGGTAACTCCACATGGTTCAGTGAAAACATGCAGATTTACCTGCGTGAATATAATGCAGAGTTTTGAACGCAGCGAGAATACGCTGCGTCCAAAGCACTGCTGTTGCTGATTGTGGTAATGTAGCCTAAAAGTATCAAAAATAATAATAAGCAATTAATTATTTTTTTTTTAGTGTCTACTCAGGTCATGATCTCACAACCTTCACATTACAGATAGATGGGAGCCTTAGTGTGTTGAACCACAAGCTCCATCGGTATAATGAGGAGGATTCCATGTTCCTTATCTGTATTGCAGCCTATGACTAGGCTGATAGCACAGATAGAAATACACTGCTGTGTGCAATGTATGGATTTTTATTCTACAGGGAGAATCCAGGTATGTGCCCACGATGCATACCAGCCTACAGCCACGACACTGCAGAATAGCAAATGAGTGGCGCCATTTTTTTTTTTTTTTTCACCTGCGGACTTTTGTCTTAGATGTTAGGTCTATGGAGAAAGCCCGCACGCGGATCTGCAAGAGACATTGTCATGCTGCGGTCTGGAAAGACGCGCCACATGTCAATTTCCGCGGGTGTACGGAGACGCATAGTGGGCATGAGATTTCTACAAATCCCATCCATTATCCCATCCACTATGTTGTAACATTTGGACGCTGTGGGTTTGACGCTGCATAAACACACAGCATCAAACCTGCAGCAGCTCCGAATCGTGTGCACATACCCTAAGAGATTTTTTCATCTTAGAAAATTACTAAAAAAATAATAATGAAATACACTTGATATTGAAAAAAAAAGTTATTTTAATGTGTTTATTTTTAAATAATAAACATCACAAATCAGCAAATAACACGGACATATTTGGTGTTCCTGTAATCGTAACGACCAGATATCATATAGTGACGCTACATAAAGATGAAAAAGTTCTGGCGGCTCCGACTGTGAATGAGGAACAAAAAATAATCCACAACTAGACATGAGCAGGACGCACAGATGACGTCGTGCTGCCCGGGGTGATCAAAAGCTGCCGGAGACACCGGATGATTCACGGTCTCCTTTAGATCCGCCAGGTACCACTGACCTGGATGCTGGACCAGAGACCCGGGAATCCATCCGCTCGTCTCTAGTTCCAATTGTCCCGGATACAGCGGACAGTTGTGGATTTGGGTCTATGCCCTGCAGTCTCGGGCATCTGCTGAATGCCCCTCATTATCAGCGTCCCTCTGAAAACTCCTCCTGCCAGGGGAGAAACAAATGGTAAATGGGCATGGATTTGGGTGTGGCCAGGAGCGTGGCCAAAATTTGCACACCGCATGATGTGTCCATCTTTCTGTTCTTCAAAAGTTGGGAGGTACGCTAAGGCCTCATTCAAACATTCGTATTTTTGATCAGTATTTGTATGTCAAAACAAGGAGTGTCTCCAGAACACAGAATAGCTGTAAATCCTTCAATTATAGTTTTTCTCTGTAAATTCCATTCCTGGCTTTGGCACACGAACACTGATGCAAAAATACTGACGTGTGAATGAGGCCTAATTAGACTGAAGGCGGTAGAGGAGATGGCTCCTCAAATATGAGATGTTTGTTATTTACACAGGGTTCCTAGCCTGGGAAAAAAGGGCATGCCCGGCAGAGGGATTTAAGTGTTTGGGTATTGTTAATATTTCTATTATTATTGTGCTGCTATTTAAATAGTATCTAACTTTTTCCATAAATCAACAGTAAAAGTGAATATATTATATCTACATCGATCTTTCTCTCTATATAAATATATATTTTTAGAGAAATACTGTTTGTCTTGATGCACTGATCATTCACTCTCAAAAAAATGCTCAAATTTGTCTACAGTCTGTCTCCAGTGAGGGATCAAATTACAATTCAGCCTGAGGAGGGGCAAAGGATCAGCTGCTTAAAATGCAGGCTACACATCATATAATAACCAGAACTAGTCTTATTCCTTATGTACACACAAGACAGCATATTCTGAAAAATCATCTCTGAAAGCACAGTTACACTTTAACCTCCTTCTGACATCCGATAAACATGTACTGTGGTTAAGGAGCTCCTGTAAAGCGTCTAATATGTATGGCGTAGTAATGAAGCCAATTGTATCAGCAGATGTTGTCAGCTTTATATTATTGTGGACACCCTGCTGCACAGCAGCGATCGGGATCTAGCACCGATTAGGGACGTTTAATCCCTTAGATGCATTAGCCATTTAACACTTTAGCAACAGCAGCATCTAAATGGTTAACAGACGAAGGGAGCTCCCTCTTTAACCCACTCCCGTGATTGCGTCTATGGTTGCCATGGCATACATAATTATTGCAGGGTATGGTATCAGGGACTAAACCAGTTAAACTAGTTAAAATTCAAGTTTCAAAGAGAAACTAAAAAAAAGGTAAAAAAAAAGTCCAATAAAACATGTAAACCATGTAAGGAAAATACAAAATAAAGTACAAAAAAAGGAGTTTTAAGTGTGTAAAAGTAGCAAAACATAAAAAAAACTTGTATAAATGTGGTATCACCGTAATCAAAGTGACCTGAAAAATATAGTGGTCTTATTACTTTTACACAAGGAGAATGTAAAAAAAAAAAATAGATTAAAAAATAAATTAATTGCTGGATTTTGTTTCATTTGCCACCCAAAAATAGGGGAAAAAGCAATAAAAAAATGTTATGCTGTCCAAATTGTAACTTAAAAAAGTAACTTAACAAATTGTAAATAAAAGCCCTCGTACAGCTTTATTGAAAGAAACTAAATAGATTATAACTCTCAGAATATGCCGATGCAAAAATAAATACATTTTTAAAGAAAAGTGTTTTTGTGTTCAAAAATAGTGAAATATGAGCAGCATGGTGGCTCAGTGGTTAGCACTGCAGCACTGGAGTCCTGGGTTCAAATCCCATCAAGGACAACATCTGCAAGGAGTTTGTATGTTCTCAGTGTTTGTGTGGATTTCCTCCGGGTTCTCCGGTTTCCTCCCACAATCCAAAGACATACTGATAGGGAATGTAGATTGTGGGCCTCAATGGGGACAGTGCCCATAATGTCTGTAAAGCGCTGTGGCATTAATGGCGCTATATAAGTGAATGGAAAAAAATGTATATCTTTGGCCTTGCTGTAATCGTACTGAATCGAAGAATAACGTTTTTTTCATCACTTGCTGAATGGTGACCAAGATAAAAGAGCGTAAAAAACAAACTGCAATTCAGGAATTGTGTTTAATTTGTTCCATCTGTTTCTCAAAAATTGGAATAAAAAGCGAATAAACAATGTTATATATCTCCAAATGGTACCAATAAAAACTTCATCTCATCCCACAAAATGCAAAGCTCTATTCAGATCTGTCATCTGTCAATGGAAAAATAGAGATATTCTTCATTACTACTAGCTGAAAGGTGCTGAAAAGGAGACATAACTCACAAAAAAACAATCCAGTAAAACTGATGCTCCCAAAGCCAAACAGGTCCTTAGTCTAAGCTGGGGGTTCCACTGATACCCACCAATCAGTTAACAACTGCTCTGGCACCAGCTGGAACTAAATGAGTACAAGCAGAACACAGCAGCCCTGTACACTGCTTGGTATGCGTTGCCAAGTACTGCCCTTTATCTCCCATTCAAGTGAATGTGCTGTTATCTGTCATCAGCCACAATCTAAATTTCCTATCAGTATGTCTACAAACTCCTTACTGCTATTGACCTTGGTGGGATTTGAACATAGGACTCCAGCGCTGCAAAGCAGCAGTGTTAACCACTGAGCCACCGTTCTGCCCACATTAAGATTGGAACAAGCATTTCAAAGTTCATACCACATAAAGTAACTCCTCAGAATTAAAAAATGAGGCTGTCCAGAAGGTGAAAACTGTCCTAGGCAGCAAAGGGTTAATGAATCATTTACTTAACCTGATATGAACCAATGTTTGATATTTTTTGTGCTGGTTATGTGACTTCTGTATCCATGTGAGAAGACAATAAAGCTGGTCAGGATCAATTTAAAGGAAAATCTGTGTTGTAGTTTAAGTTCTCCTGGGGGAGTCTGTATAACCAAGGAAACCGTGATCGTGTGCTCTAATTCCCCCTGAAGATGTGGATCCTGACTCTCCCTGTTCAGATGTGTCCATCCCTTGGGTACACCATAGCCCGTTTATCGCCATGCTCCCCTGAAGATGTCATAATTAGTGTTGAGCATTCCGATACTGAAATATCGGGTATCGGCCGATATTCGCGGTATCGGAATTCCGATACTTAATTCCGATACTTTTACAATATCGAATACCGGAATCGGAAGTTCCCATAATGCCTGCGCTCTGCAGTGTCTCTGAAGTATGACAAGCTGGATGGCAGCGCTCAGCTGAGATCCAGCCTGTTATCAGAATGCCATCCCAGCGTGGGAGAATTCTCCTGATCGTTTAAAAGCCGGCGGGTGGTAAAAAGCCGCCGGCTTTTAAACAATCACACAGCCCCATACTGTTTCCCCGCAGCCTCCCACCCCGATCCTCCGCACCCCTCGCCACCTCCCATCCCGATCGTAAGTTAGGACCGGGCGGGGAGCACAGCACCAAGGAGCGGGGAGCGAAGGACCCGGGCGGTGAAACCGGCAGTGAAAAGACTTCACCGCGGGCTTTCCCGTTCTGTGCTGCGCTTTCCCGCCGGTTATTTCAAATGAACAGCTGAGGTATCAGGTGATGCCGATCAGCTGTTCATTTGAAGTAGCCGCGGTGCCCTCGGAGGGTTCATGTGAGTTCATGCTTGACTGCATTGCATGAACTCACATGAACTTTCCCACGGCCGCACAGGTCAGCCTCACCTCCCAGACGATCAGCCCGTCATGATTGGTGTGTGTGGGTGTCTGTGCGTGTGTCTGCGAGTGTGTGCGGGGTGTCTGTGCGTGTGTTTGCGAGTGTGTGCGGGGTGTCTGTGCGATGTCTGCGGATGTGTGCGGGTGTGCGCGGTGTCTGTGCGATGTCTGGGGGTGTGTGCGGTGTCTGTGCGATGTCTGCGAGTGTGTGCGGTGTCTGTGCGATGTCTGCAGGTGTGTGCGTGCAGGCAGACATAGGCCGATGTGACACTACTACTCCCATCGGCCTATATCTGTCCCCCGTCCACTCGTGCCAGCAGGATCAGCTCGATGGGAGCAGTAGTTCCCATCAGCCTGATCCTGCTATTTAAATTGCCCTACTGTGTCCCCAATAAATTTTAAATACATGTCATTGGTGGCCAGTGGTTGCCTACAATAAATTAGTTCATACATTACCTGTCCCCGCCGATCGCCACCTAAAATAAAGTAAAAAATAAAAAACTACACCTATACTCACCTAGACACCTAATTCCCCGAAGCCATCGATCTCCTGTAATAAAATCTAAAATAATAAACCACAACCTTATCCTTACCCCTCCGTAGTAGTCCACGAGTGTCCCACGATGATCTCCAGTTTAGAGCAGCCACATAGAATGTGACTGCTCTGAACCGCTGCCGCCGCTAGAATGATGGGGCCGTAAAGCAGCCCCGTCATTGCATAAGCGGGTTCGCCGGAGTTCAGGCAGCGCTGCTCCGGTTAGCTCCTTTACGGCCCTGCTGTATCGTGAGAAATTCCCACGGTACAGCAGTGCCGTAAAGGAGGTCTCCGGAGCTGCGCTGCCTGAATGCACTCCGGTGACCTCAGTCAGTGGCTCCCGCTGCCGGGAGCGGACGTGTTCCCGGCAGTGTGAGCTTACAGCAGCCATGCACAGCTGTCACCATCTCCAGATGTGACAGCTGTGCATGGGAGATCAGCGCAGGAACGTGGACAGGTAACTATTTTTTTTTAGTAAACTAAGAATTAAATAAAATTGTGTGTTTTATTTCAAATAAATTATTTTTTTCTGGGTGTAGTGTGTTTTTTCTTTTTAACACTTTGTAGGTTAGTAATGGGGGTGTCTTATAGACGCCCATCATTACTAACCTGGGCTTCATGGCAGCTGGCGCTGACATGAACCCCAACCCTATTACCCCCTGCCATCGCACCAGGGCAGCGTGGAAGAGCGAGGCTAAGTGCCAGAGTTGGCGCATCCTATGGATGCGCCATTTCTGGGGCGGCTGACGGCTGGTGTTTCTAGCCTGGGAGGGGGCCAATATTCATGGCACCCTTCCTGGGCTATTAATATCAGCCCCCAGCTGTCTGCCTAGCCTTTGCTAGCTATTAAATAGGGGGTACCCCACGTCATTTTTTTTGGGGGGTCCCCCATTTTAATAGCCAGTAAAGGCTAGGTATTCAGCTGGGGGCTGATATTAGTAGTCTGGGAAGCTCCGCGGGTATTACCCACTTTCCAGGCTTCAAACATCTGCCCCAGCCGTCTGCTTAACCTCCGCTAGAGCCTATAATTATGGGGGATCCCACGCCAATTTTTTTTTAAATAAATCCTTTCTTTTAACACTAAATGACATTTGAGGAGTTAATAAAGATGCAGTCCCTAAATTATTATTTATTTTTTAATTAATTTTTCCCAAAAATTTTGACGTGGGCTTTGCCATATTTTTGTATGCCAGCCAGGTACAGCATCCAGCTTCTATGAACGCGCCATTTTCCGGGGTGGCTGCGGACTGCAATTTGCACCGGGGGGGGGGGGGGGGGGCAGAAAGCTTGGGCCTCCCTGCACTGCAGATTCCATCCCCCAGCTGCCTAGTTATACCTGGCTGGACACAAAAATAGGGAGAAGCCCCACGTATTTTTTTTTTTTAATTATTTCATGAAATTCATGAAATAATAAAGAAAAAAAGGGCTTCCCTATATTGCTGTGTCCGGCCAGGTACAAATAGGCAGCTGGTGGTTGGGCGCAGCCCGTTCCTGCCTGCTGTACCTGGCTGGACACAAATATAGTGCGAAGCCCCACGTCAATTTTTTTTTAATTATTTCATGAATTTCATGAAATAATTTAAAAAAAAAATACGTGGGGCTTCGCCCTATTTTTGTGTCCAGCCAGGTACAACTAGGCAGCTGGGGGCTGGAATCCGCAGCGCAGGGAGGCCCAAGCTTTCTGGGCCCCACCCGCTGCAAATTGCAATCCGCAGCCACCCCGGAAAATGGCGCGTTCATAGAAGCGCCATCTTCTGGCGCTGTACCCAACTCATCCAGGACCCTGGTGCGGTGGCTCACTGGGTAATAAAGGGGTTAAGGCCAGCTTGGCATTATCAGCTGGCCCTAAGCCCGAAATTCATGGGGTCACGCCAATATTAGACATGACCACCATGAATTTCTAGTAAAGTATTTAAAAAAACACAACACCCAGAAAAAAGTCCTTTAATTGAAATAAACACGCAATTCTTTATTGTTCTAAATTAAACTATACTTACCATCACGCCCATTCCAGCTGAAGCCAACGATCTCCTGCAATAAAAGAAAAATAATAAAGCAACCTCATCCTTACCTTTCCATGGTTCCCACGACAGCTTCAGCTCTGCTACATCGAGATGACAGGCTGGACCGCAGCAGAACGCTGCCATCCAGCCTGTCATCCCGCAGACAATGAGAAGCGCAGGCATGCTTGCGCTCCTCAGTGTCTCTCTGTGACGGCATCCAGATGAGCCGAGTTCATGTCCAATGAACTCGGCTCACCTCATGCACGTCACTGACAGCGTGGGAAAATTCTCCTGCACTCAGCGCTTCAGCGTGAGAATTTTCCCACGCTGTCAGTGACGTGAATGAGGTGAGGTCATGTCCAATGAACTCAGCTCACCTCATGCACGTCACTGACAGCGTGGGAAAATTCTCACGCTGAAGCGCTGAGTGCAGGAGAATTCTCCCACGCTGTCAGTGACGTGCATGAGGTGAGCTGAGTTCATTGGACATGAACTCGGCTCATCTGGATGCCGTCACAGAGAGACACTGAGGAGCGCAAGCATGCCTGCGCTTCTCAGTGTCTGCGGGATGACAGGCTGGATGGCAGCGTTCTGCTGCGGTCCAGCCTGTCATCTCGATGTAGCAGAGCTGAAGCGGTCGTGGGAACCATGGAAAGGTAAGGATGAGGTTGCTTTATTATTTTTCTTTTATTGCAGGAGATCGTTGGCTTCAGCTGGAATGGGCGTGATGGTAAGTAGAGTTTAATTTAGAACAATAAAGAATTGTGTGTTTATTTCAATTAAAGGACTTTATTCTGGGTGTTTTTTTTTTTACTTTGACTATGGGGTTAGTAATGGGGGTGTCTTATAGACGCCTCTCCATTACTAACCTTGGCTTGATGTCAGCTGGCATTATAAGCTGACATCAACCCCAAACCTATTACCCCACTGCCACCGCTACAGGGCAGTGGGAAGAGCGAGGCTAAGTGCCAGAATTGGCGCATCCTATGGATGCGCCATTTCTGGGGTGGCTGACGGCTGGTGTTTCTAGCCTGGGAGGGGGCCAATATTCATGGTACCCTTCCTGGGCTATTAATATCAGCCCCCAGCTGTCTGCCTAGCCTTTGCTAGCTATTAAATTAGGGGGGACCCCACGTCATTTTTTTGAGGGGGTCCCCCATTTTAATAGCTAGTAAAGGCTAGGTATTCAGCTGGGGGCTCATATTAGTAGCCTGGGAAGCTCCGTGGGTATTACCTCCTTCCCAGGCTTCAAACATCTGCCACAGCCGTCTGCTTAACCTCCGCTAGAGACTAAAATTAAGGGGAACCCCACGCCAATTTTTTTTTAAATAAATCCTTTATTTTAACACTAAATGACAAGTACAGTAATCAACACTGTCACTGTACTTCATATATATGTGACTGACATGTTTCTATCTATCTAATCTATGTGTGATGCTCTATCTTTCTGTTATAAATTGTCGGGTACCGCTGCTGAATTGCCGGCCGGCTTTTTTAAAGAGACGGTGCATGAAAACACTATTATATTTTTAAATAAATCCTTTACACTAAATGACAAGTACAGTAAGCAACACTGTCACTGTACTTCATATATATGTGACTGACATGTTTCTATCTATCTAATCTATGTGTGAAGCTCTATTCTTTCTGTTGTAAATTGTCGGGTACCGGTGTATGCCGCTGATGAATTGCCGGCTTTTCGCGTAATACATTCTACATTATTCTTACTTCATGTAGAATTAACCTACAAGGAAAGAAAGGGTTTATTTTCATTCCGATATTTTTGTCCCATTGACTTGCATTGGTTTCCGGTATAGGAATCGGCGATATCCGATACTTTTTGGGTATCGGTCCGATCCAATCCGATACGATATTTCCTGATATCGGAAGGTATCGCTCAACACTAGTCATAATACCTTAAATGATCATTATGGATCAAACTAGTTTTGCGTAAATAATACAAGCAAATATAAGAAACTTTGTTATATATCTTATTACAGAAATATACATCTTTCTCCCACCTCCTGAACTTACTCTATTAAACAGCCAAAAAATGTCATGTTTAAAACAACCTTACTGTACAATCAGATTACAGCTGCCTATTGAAGTCTCTGGAGAGGAGAGGGGTAGCAGGAGGGATGGGCTGAGTGAGAGAGAGGCAAAGAGATATACATATGTCACTGCTGCATTCTAGCAAGTGTTTTATACCACCCTGGTGCTGGATTCACAGCTGCATTGCTCAGTACTGATGTATAATATGCACCATAATGCTGCTGCTGCTTCTGAACATGTGTTACACAGAGAAAGAAGTAATCCATCTCTCTGTGTATGAGCGATGTCATAGCAGCTAGTCTCTACCCACTAGCTCAGGGAAAACTGAAAATTGCAGATAGAGCTTGCAGCGTTGAAAACTAGCGAAAAATGCTGGATTCAAGTAAAATAATGGCCATATATAGTGCTAATTTTCAGGTATAAAAACTTACATCTTATTCTGAAAAGTCATCTGAAAAGACAATTCGCTTTATGTCGTTTTTTGTCTTCCACAGGCAAACACAAAACATGTAGAGAGAAAACTCCAAACCTAACAATGCCCCTGCATAGTGCAAGTACACTGCTCTAAAAATAAAGGGAACACTTAAGCAACAGAATATAACTCCAAGTAAATCAAACTTCTGTGAAATCAAAATGTCCACTTAGGAAGCAACACTGATTGACAATCAATTTCACATGCTGTTGTGCAAATGGAATAGACAATAGATGAAAATTATTGGCAATTATCAAGACACACTCAATAAAGGAGTGGTTCTGCAGGTGGGGACCACAGACCACATCTCAGTACCAATGCTTTCTGGTTGATGTTTTGGTCACTTTTGAATGTTGGTTGTCATTTCACTCTCGTGGTAGCATGAGACAGACTCTACAACCCACAGAAGTTGCTCAGGTAGTGATGTTCATCTAGTATGGCACATCAATGCGAGCTGTGGCAAGGTGGTTTGCTGTGTCTGCCAGCGTAGTGTCCAGAGGCTGGAGGCACTACCAGGAGACAGGCCAGTACATCAGGAGACGTGGAGGGGGCCGTAGGAGGGCAACAACCCAGCAGTAGGACCGCTACCTCCGCCTTTGTGCAAGGAGGAACAGGAGGAACACTGCCAGAGCCCTGCAAAATGACCTCTAGCAGGCCACAAATGTGCATGTGTCTGCACAAACGGTTAGAAACCGACTCCATGAGGGTGGTATGAGGGCCCGACGTCCACAGATGGGGGTTGTGCTCACAGCCCAACACCGTGCAGGACGCTTTGCATTTGCCACAGAACACCAGGATTTACAAAGTCGCCACTGGTGACCTCTGCTCTTCACAGATGAAAGCAGGTTCACACTGAGCACATGTGACAGAGTCTGGAGACGCCGTGGAGAGCAGCAATCTGCTACCTGCAACATCCTTCAGCATGACCGGTTTGGCAGTGGATCAGTAATGGTGTGGGGTGGCATTTCTTTGCAGGGCCACACAGCCCTCCATGTGCTCGCCAGAGGTAGCCTGACTGCCATTAGGTACCGAGATGAGATCCTCAGACCCCTTGTGAGTCCATATGCTGGTGCGGTTGGCCCTGGGTTCCTCCTAATGCAGGACAATGCCAGACCTCAGGTGGCTGGAGTGTGTCAGCAGTTCCTGCAAGATGAAGGCATTGATGCTATGGACTGGCCCGCCTGTTCCCCAGACCTGAATCCGATTGAGCACATCTGGGACATCATGCTTTAGTCCAGGTCTGGGAGGAGATCCCGCAGGAGACCATGTGCAACATCATCAGGAGCATGCCCATGCGTTTTAGGAAGGTCATACAGGCACATGGAGGCCACACACAATACTGAGCCTCATTTTGACTTGTTTTAAGGACATTACATCAAAGTTGGATCAGCCTGTAGTGTGTTTTTCCACTTTAATTTTGGGGGTGACTCAAAATCCAGGCCTCCATTGGTTAATAAATTTGATTTCCATTGATGATTTTTCTGTGATTTTGTTGTCAGCACATTCAACTTTGTACAGAAAAAAGTATTCAATGAGAATATTTCATTCATTCAGATCTAGGATGTCCTATTTGAGTGTTCCCTTTATTTTTTTGAGCAGTGTATATTGCGAATTTTTAAATTCAGATTTTAAGATGAGAATGGTATCTTGCCTTCAAAAAAAAATCATAAGAAATCCCACAAAAGTGACACTTGTCATTAAAACCTCATGCAGGATGCAAGAACAAACACTTCAAGAGACTTTGAAAACGGAGTTACAAGTTCCATGAGCCTTTGGAGTGTAATTATCTGCAGTGACTGATGTGCAGCATCTAAAGTCATGGAAAGGACATATCTATTGTAAATCTGAACAGAAAAGTATGAGGCTGCACTCCAAACTCCCAAGTGAAAAGATAAAAATGTCCTCTATTCAACCATGCTATGTTTTAGATAGAATTGAGCAAAAACATTTGCAGAAACCTGGTCCAGTGGCCATGTCTGTACTGTAGTTCCTGGCAGCCAGAACAGAGCCATGCGAATCTACTACTTTCTGACAACATACTTGGCATTTCTACTCATTAGTAGGACCAGTGTGACTCCAATGTGCGTTGCAACATAATGACATTGGATGTTTACTAATCAGAAGAGACGTTGGAGATGCCGCCATGTAGTAGAGGTTTGCAGTGCTCTGGTCCGTTGACCAAGGACTACCAACATAACTGTTGGACCAGGGCTCTGCAAAGATTTTTGCTCAACTCTAGTTTCAGCTCTGCCAAATGGAGCCTTTCCCAAACCACATATATTGTGACCTAATGGGCCGATTCAACAAAGAGTACAAAATGGCAATCTTGAGGAATGCGCCTCTAAGTGTGTTTTCAAAGGAAGCACATTGTGACTCCTGCTAGAGATTGGAGAGTATTCTCCCCATTCCAATGTATACCATGAACTGAAGAATAACCAAGGATGGAACAAGATTATTTGTACTTACTGATGTTTATAACACTAGGTTCAGACCATGTGCATACCCTTATCAAACACTGAAAACTGGGATTCACCGGCCCCTAATGGAGCCATAGACTTCGGTTAGACAAATGAAGTTCAAAACATGCAAATTTGGACTCCAATTGACCTTTTTTTCAGTGGAGTCCATCTTTTAAGACAGACACCGCAAGGCAATCTACTATAAGAAGTAGCCCTACAACCTCTCATTTAATTAGATCACACATGCTGTGCCTATTCCATCCATACATATATAAAGCGCACTGAGCTCATGTATCAAAGCGTAGTGCTGGAATTTTCTCCTGTTTCCCCTTTATGCCCAGATTTCACTGAACACGCTCATATACTGTAATAAACAGATAATATATACACAGAGTTTTCCATGTTGATGGTGCACAAACTATACACACGATATGTCTTTATTACAAACATAACATTAATGTTTTACCCATACCATTTAGAGCATAACAAACAATACATAAAACATCAATTATAAGGCATCTACTTAGAAACGGTATTCCATGGCATTTACTTCCCCAATATCTGTCATATTTCTTTCAATATCGAAGATTAATTGAAGCCAGAGATTAATGTTAAGACTCAAGTGCAGACATTTATATCTGACAAAAACTAAACAAGCCTATGCCTGGCTCTCTGATTAGTTATAGCTGTAACGTAGAATCCTGGAAGATAGCATACACACCCAAGAAGGCTTTATGCATTGTAGGAAAACCAGACATTTGTTGCATGACTCACTACAACATTTCATTATCACCCAGTAAGGTGATATTCAATGTGTTAACCTCTCTGTTTAAGGCAATGGGTATAAGATTCCTCATAATTTGCACAAAAAATCAATAGTCTAAAATGAGCATTGATAAATTAGATACAAGTACAGCTTAAGTCATAAGTGGGTGGTCACGTGCCGACTAGAATCTCATCCGCTTCCCTGAACAGAACTTTAACGTGACCACCTACTTGCGCTGGAAATACAGGGGAATCCTGACAGTGTGGACATTGCACACTATCACGATTCAGCAATCTGCACTCAAAGAGTGAATGCAAAAATTTCTATTAAACCCAAAAGATCCCCTTAATCCTGGTACAGATTACCTCTCTTTGGTCAGTTAAGATCACTACTACAGTTCAAGAATGTAAAATGTCCGAATAATACTAGAGGCGATGATTTATTTCACCTTTAACTACAATTAGCACATTCCCAGAGACTCAGAAGATTACATACATGTGTTTAGCATTCCCATGTGTATGTGTATGGTGTGCCCTGTGAGTGCATGTGTATGGTGTGCCCTGTGAGTGCATGTGTATGGTGTGCCCTGTGAGTGCATGTGTATGGTGTGCCCTGTGAGTGCATGTGTATGGTGTGCCCTGTGAGTGCATGTGTATGGTGTGCCCTGTGAGTGCATGTGTATGGTGTGCCCTGTGAGTGCATGTGTATGGTGTGCCCTGTGAGTGCATGTGTATGGTGTGCCCTGTGAGTGCATGTGTATGGTGTGCCCTGTGAGTGCATGTGTATGGTGTGCCCTGTGAGTGCATGTGTATGGTGTGCCCTGTGAGTGCATGTGTATGGTGTGCCCTGTGAGTGCATGTGTATGGTGTGCCCTGTGAGTGCATGTGTATGGTGTGCCCTGTGAGTGCATGTGTATGGTGTGCACTGTGAGTGTATGTGTATGGTGTGCACTGTGAGTGTATGTGTATGGTGTGCACTGTGAGTGTATGTGTATGGTGTGCACTGTAAGGGTATGTGTATGGTGTGCACTGTGAGTGTATGTGTATGGTGTGCACTGTGAGTGTATGTGTATGGTGTGCCCTGTGAGTGTATGTGTATGGTGTGCCCTGTGAGTGTATGTGTATGGTGTGCCCTGTGAGTGTATGTGTATGGTGTGCCCTGTGAGTGTATGTGTATGGTGTGCACTGTGAGTGTATGTGTATGGTGTGCACTGTGAGTGTATGTGTATGGTGTGCACTGTGAGTGTATGTGTATGGTGTGCACTGTGAGTGTATGTGTATGGTGTGCACTGTGAGTGTATGTGTATGGTGTGCACTGTGAGTGTATTAATATACTCACCTACTACTGCTTTCTTCGGAATCCAGCTCCGCTCTGTTCTGCTTCTCAGTGACGTCACCGCTCTGCAGACTTTCCGTGTCTGCTCTGCTCTACATGAGCTGGAAGTGACTTTTACAATTTAAGCCTATGGAGTGTCAGAATAAGACTGTACAGAACATCGCAGCTCTGTACACTGATAATTGGCCGCAGCGGAGTACTGCAGATTGGTTCGTATGGAAAAGAATAGAAGCTGATCTGCAGTACTTGGTAACAGTCACTAACAATGTAAAGAGCTGTGCTGTTCTACTCCATATACTGTTGACATCCGGCTACCGCTGAAGGTGATAAAAGCTCATCAGTGGGGGTGCAAGATGTCAAACCCCACTGATCCGATATTGATGACTGATCTTAAGGATAGGTCGTCAATATAAGGCTATTTACAGACTGAGTTTTTATGAGTTTCTCTGGGGGTATGTTCTAAAAAACAGAATCCTACATAAGGAAATACCAAAATGTCAAATTATAACAGCCTACAAATAACAAAAATCATATACCTACAAAGTGTATTCAAAAAGAGGCAACGGAATCATATAAATTACTTTATTAACTAAAGGTGAATAACATATTAAGAAACATATCAAACACAAAAGATAACATAAAAAAAAGTTTAAAAAGAGGGGGAAGAAAATGCCACGATTGAAGGGATTTGTATAACATACATAATCAGTATATAGCATATAAAGTGCACTGTGCATAAAAATACAATAGAAATATCCTACAAAATTAATAATAAAAAATATGTATAATTGTCTATTGATCAAAAAAAAGTAAATAAATATTATTCACAATGAAACTGTCAAAATTCCAGGGGAAGCTGAAGAATATCATAAACCAATTAGAGTGGTGTGAGGGGGCTGTGGTGTGTTTCTCTGGTCACTATTCATGTCTTCAGCCCTTTGATTGGTTTATGATATTCTTCAGCTTCCCCTGTTGGAATTTTGACATGGTATTACTGTGAATAATATTTATTTACCTTTTGTTTTGGTCACTAGACAATTATACATATTTTTTATTATTAATTTTAATGGATATTACTAATGTATTTTTATGCACAGTGTACTTTATATACTATTTACTGACGATGCACTGTACAAAGCCCTCTAATCATGGCACATCCTTTCCCCTCTTTGTGTTTTATATGCTTTTTTTAATAGGTCATTTGCCTTTAACTGATAAAGTAAGTTCTATTGTATCATTGCCTCTTTTGAATACACTTTGTAGGTTTATGTTCTAAAAAACGCCTGAAAAAAATGACTAAGGGAATCTGTCATCAGGATTTTGACCCCCAAACTATTTATATGCGAAAGTAGCTTTTTCTTAAAAACAAGCACAGTACTACATTTACATGGCCATTCCTTTTCTCTGTTACTGAGAAATCAGTGTTTAATTTGATATGCAAATGAGGCTGAAGAGCTATTTGTAGATCTGAAACCTCTGTCACTCCAGCTCTATTCCCTGCCCAGTGCTGCATCCTTCTGCTTGACTTCCAGCAAATTTCCCTTAAGTCACATAGCTTTGAGCTTGTAAGTAAACAGGAGCAGGTGGCGCTGGGTATGGAATAGAGCTGGAGTGACAGAGACTTTTGATCTAGCATAGCTATTTGCATATCAATTCAAATGCTGATTTCTCAATAACAGAGGAATTGACTGATTTAAAAGAAAATGCTTGAATGACTCTTCCTATTCATTTCTATTGTAAAACTTTGCGGTTCATCTTATCCAGTGTTAAGAGCATTTTTTTCTGCTTCAGGTTTTGAAAAATGTTTAGTGGAATAAAAGAAAAAGCATGTCATTTCTTTAAAGCAGTTTATGATGGACTCTGCTCCAAACTAGATACTGTCAAATAACAAGGCTGACAAAAAATGCTTCAGGAAAAAAAAAACTCTTGCAGAACACTCTGAAAACTCTTCAAAACTGCTTCAGGAAACAAAAACCTCCTCAAAGAAGCAGCATTTCCTGAAGCAGTTTCCATTTGAAAAACTCATCACTTTTGACCACCTTCAAAAACTTTGTCTGCGCTTAGCCTAAAAGTCCTGCAAAACCCATTTAAAGGCGCAGTCAGCTTGTTGTATGTGACCTTGTGATCCACCGGAATTTTGATAATTATTAATGAAATAATCTGTCTTTATGCATTTGTTGGAAAAAGTGCTTGTGCCATGTATAAAGTAGATATCCAAAACAACTTACACGTGGGCGCTTACATTTTTAGTGGCTTGTGGAAATATAAAAGATGCATCCAGCTTTGGACGAAGGCTCCTACTGAAACACACATTGAAGCTGGTGCCACTCCAGCAGGAAGAGACATTAATGGCTAAGCTCTCAGCCTGGCTATCTAATTCTGCCATTATAGTAACCATTCAGTCTACTTTAAATTTACCGTACTTGACAGAGTTATACAATTCAGGCTCTTTATTAAAGTATAGATGTTACATGTAGATATTAATTACAGCTCTTTACTGCAGCTATTTTATAATTGCATTTTTTATATATCCTTTATCTATATTGTTATTTATATTGGTACATCATAACTGGCCCAAGCTGTGACTGTATGTACTCTACATATATATTTGGGGGGCTTTTGTGTTTATGTCACCTTTTTCTGTGTTTGCCACCCTTTTCATTGTGACTTATCTGTTTTTAACCTTTTCTCTCCTTAGTTACATATTAATCAATAAATCCTAGATATATTTGCATTACAATTTAGCATTCTTTATAGGTATATATTTTTTTGCTTAAGCTATAGTTTTTCCACATTGAATCTGTGGAGGGGATAAATATGAGTTTTATTGTCTTTAATCTAAGTGTACGTAAACTGTAGCAATGCTACTCACTTGGGAGTGATCTGAGGTATCGCAGAAACCGTTTCTATTTAAAGTCCAGCTGGTTTATTTCAGTCCTCATAAACCACATCACAGGACACTCAAATACAGCCTTTGTCCGGCATAAAATAAAACCTAAAGCAACAAGTCCATACAATAGTGCTGGTTAGCCTGCCAGGCTTGGAGTCCAGCTTCTTAGCCCTTTAGCAAAGGCACTCAATCCAGGAGATCTATACACCTCCATACACACAGACATGTGTGAGACAAACAGCTCTCAATTTACCAAGTGAACCATACCCAGGGGTGGATATATGCTGAGCAGCCATCTCTCTCAATTCATCAGTTGCTCACAATTAATCTGTCATGGTTATTCCAAGTTTATCTCCCAACCACTAGGTGTCAGACAGCCACCTTACAAAGCATATGACTTAAAGGGAATCTGTCAGCAGGATTTCACACACCAAATATGTATATGTGCATGTAGCTCTTTCAAAGTCAAGTCCAGTTATTCCTTTCCTAGTCCATTCCTGCATTATTGAGAAATTAGGTGGGGATGGTGGCACTAAAATGGCTTGTAACTTCCATTGGTGCGGTGTTGTAGCACTTGGAGTGTAGGCAGTGAGGCACAGCACCAGACAGTTACACCAAAAAGGGCACTGGGAAAGATAAAAATATATAAAGGTTATTTTGGTGTGCTGCCAATGACGTTAGTGAGGATGCGGTAAGTAAAATAAGTACCTTTTATTTAGGATCAAAATCACAAACCGGTTTCGGCTCTGGACTGGAGCCTTCATTAGGTGTTGTGACAAAATCTATTGGTGTTTGGAGCCAGTCTGTGAGGGGTCTCTCTCCATTGCTGCCAATCTGGATTTCAGCTCCGCAGGCAACTTAATCCATCAGGATCTGGTCCGTCAACTTCAGCTCCCTACAAAACAGCAGGATCACCCCCAGACTATTGTCTCCATTGACGGACGACTCCTGGCAGAGTCTATTCGATTCATCACGCTGCCAGTCCTGCATGCTGAAAATATTTCCTTCTACATGCTACTCAGATCTTTGAATTCTGTTCTCCTGGGTCTTCCATGCCTGCATCTACATGCACCGGTTGTTGACTGGTCCTCTGGTCAGGTGCCTCATTGGGAACCGTATTGTACTTCCAACTGCCTAGCCAAGGTCACGCTCAAGACTCTGCCACCTGTGCCCTCGAACCTTGCTTCTCTGCCCATTCATTATCGTGCATTGGCAGACGTCTTCTGTGAAAAAAAGGCAGCGGTCCTGCCACCCAACAGGTCTTATGACTGTCCCATCGGCCTTCTACCTGGTACTTCACCACTCCGGGGCCAGGTGTATCCCCTATCTATACTGGAGACTCGGACCATGCCAGAGTACACCCAAGAGATCTTAGATAAGGGATTCAGTCCTCTTTTCCTGCCGGTGCCGGCTTCTTCTTCGTGACCAAGAAAGATGGTTCCCTACGACCCTGTATACACTATCAAGGAGTTAACAAAGTCACTATAAAGAACAAATACCAAACTGGATCTATGGGGAGCTTATAATTTAATTTCGTATCCGTAAGGGCGACGAATAGAAGACGGCCTTTAATACCTGTGACGATCACTATGAGTATCTCTTCATGCCCTTTGGTCTTTGTAACGTGCCTGCCGTATTTCAGGAATTTTTTAACGACACCTTCTGGGACCTCCTCTATGTTTCCATGGTTGTGTATTTGGACACCATCCTGATTTTCTGTCCCTATCTACCTACCTAAAGAAGACACATCCATCAGATTTTGCAGCGCCTATGTGAGAACAATCTGTTAGCCAAGTTATCCAAATGTGTCTTCGAAAGACCCTCCTTGCCTTTCCCTGGCTACATTGTTTTCAGCCATGGCCTTGAGATGGATCAGGAGAAGGTTTCTGCTGTTCTCTCCTGGCCTTATCCCCAAGGCTTGCATGCATCCAGCGGTTCATGGGTTTCGCCAACTTCTATAGACAATTTATCTCAAGCTTTTCGTGCATTGTGGCACCCATCTCCGCCTTAACCAAGAAGGGGGCTAATGACAGAGTATGGACACAGTCGTCCGTATCAGCCTTCCAGCAGTTGAAGGAGGACTTCGCGAGAGCACAAGTTCTGCACCAAACTGATCCCAACAAGCAGTTTCTCTTGGCGGTAGATGCCTCTTCTATCGGTGCTGAGGCGGTGCTCCTGCAAAAAACTTCTTCATGAAGGCTGTCTTTTGCGTTTTTTTTTCTCCAAAATGTTTTCGCCGTCTAAGCGAAACTATACCACTGGGGATTGTGAACTTCTGACCATTTAGATGGTGCTCAAGGAATGGTGACATCTGAAGGGCATCAGCTCTCCAGTATCATTATACACGGGCCATAAAAATCTGACCCTCCTACAGTCTACCCAGCAGTTGAATCCTCATTAAGCCAGGTGGGCACTTTTTCGCTCATTTTAACTTCGAATTACACTTCCATCCTGCACACATGTGAATGTGAAAGCAGATGCTCTATCTCAATTCTTTGACGTGACCAATTCTGTGGCGGAGCCTCAGCACATCATTGACCCATTTAAGAATATTGAAGCAGCTCCAGGCCTTTTAAAAGACATTCCTCAGGGCAAAACTTTTGTCCCTACTACACAGAGGAGAAATCTGTGCTGGGTACACGAATCAAAGTTGGCTGGTCATATGGGCATACGCAAGTCCACTGAGCTCATTGTTCACCACTTCTGGTGGCCCTCTCTGGTAAAGGATGTATGAGGCTTTGTAACCGCCTGTCCACAGTGTGCCAGAAACAAGTCCACCAGGGACAAGCCTGCTGGTCTCCTTCAGCCTCGGCTGGTTCCTTCCACTCCCTGGTAACACACAGCCATGGATTTCATCATGGACCAGCCTCTCTCTGAGACTTACAACACCATCTGGGTCATGGTGGATCGGTTCTCAAATATGGCTCACTTCATTCCCCTGGCAGGTCTTCCCCCGCACCAAAGCTTACCATGCAGTTCTTCCTGCATGTATTTCATCTCCACCATCTACCCCTCTACAAAGTCTCTGATCATAGAGTCCAATTCACTTTAGAATTCTGGAGAGCCCTTTGCAAGCTGCTGAATATACAGATAAATGTTGCCTCTCTGTGTACCATCTGCAGTCCAATGGGCAAGTTAATCAGATTCTTGTAAACTAACTTTTCCACTTTATCTCAGCCTATCAGGATGACTGGGTACAACTACTCCCCTGGGCAGAGTTTTCCTATAACAACCTCGTTGGAGAGTCTTCTGGAGCATCTCCATTCTTCATTGTTTACTCCCACCATCCTCAATTGCCCTCTCCTATGTCTACTTTCTTCGGGGTATCAGCTGCTGATTCCTCTTATGGCGACTTACTACAGATATGGCGGCAAACTCAGTCTTCTCGCCTTAAGGTCGTGTCTCGGATGAAGATTCATGCAGACAAGAAGAGAAGTTTGGCACCCCAGTATCACCCTGGATATAAGGTCAGGCTGTCTTCTTTGACCATTCGGCTGAAGATGCCTTCGTACAAGTTTACTCCTCGGTACCTTGGGCCATTCGAGATTCTCAGGCAGGTCAACCCATTGAGCTATAAGCTTCAGCTGCTGCCCAATCTTCGGATCCTGAATGCATTTCACGCCTCGCTTTTGGAGCTAGTAGTCCTAAATCGGTTCTCCACGGCCCATACTTCCGCCCCTCCCTCTTTTCCTGAATGTTCTTCGGATGTGTTTGGGGTTAAGGACATTTTGGACTCTAAGAAGGTCCGGGGGAAGACCTTTTATTTGGTTGACTTTAGCTTTGGTCCCGAGGAGAGGTCTTGGGAACCCGCTGGGAACATCTACGCCCCTGCCATTCTCGAAAGGTTTCTCTGATGTTCTGGCCAAAAAAGCATACTCCTGCTTTTAGTAAGTTTCCACCTGGTTATAGGGAGGAGCGGTCACTTTCTGCAGGTATTTAACCCCATCTTGTCCTGCTGAAGTGAGATTCTCTGGCCTATTCCAGAGCAGCGGAGAGTTCATTAAGCAGCTCCTCTCACCACTCCTTGCCTGAACTAAGGTTCTAGTTCAGTCTCTGTCTAGATTCCTCTGTGGTTCTGGCTTGTATTGTCTATCCTGTTTTCTGATCCGGCTTGCCTACCCATTTATCCAGACCTATCCGTTCCTGACTTTATTGAACCCATACTGCCTGCCATGACATTGGATTGTCTGACCATGTCTTTGCCTCCGTCCACGTGCATCTCATACCATGTCTCTGACCCTCCGGTCAGCCGCTACAGACTCAGGGACTTAGTCACGCCCTTCCAGGGTAAGCCCGGCCCGTGGTGCAGTGGGTCCACACCAGCGTTACAGAGACTTCAATCATTTCTTTTTTTGAGTGCCTATTGAAAGATTCAGAATGTTATAAGCTTGAAAGAAGCAGCTGGATATTTATTTATTTGATTTATTTGTTCTTAAAGGCATTTGCTCATGCTGTTTCTTCAGGAAAACACTGCTCCTCTGCCTCCATGGGGTGACTGCACACTTGTAGCTTAACATGGGACAGCCTCTTTGAGTAAATACATTTTATGGAGCACTTATTTTGGAACATGACGAAAAAATAAATAGGCCCAAATGCATGACGATTTCATTACAACCTAACAAGCAAATATGTGGAGCAAGTAAGTATTAAAGGGGTTGTCCACTACTAGGACAAACCCTTCTCATTCCTCATGTTTGGCTCCATTAAAATAAAAACACTTATACTCACCTCCTGTGCTGAAGCCGTTCCAGCGGTGTCGGCACTCGTGCGGTTGTTATGACACATGAGCCCTGCGCCCAATCAGCTTCGGCTCAACTGTCCCATCCCGCAACAGCCAGCACATGCTTGGGGCCCTGCTTAGTAAACCATGCAGCTTAGCAAAAATTATTTAGGACATCTGTAGAATAATCACAACACGAAAACCATTTACTTTTACCAGAGTTCTCCTTTAAGCCTGACGGAGTGACAGCATGTATGCATATACTGTACATTCTCTAAAGATGTATGAAAACATTCTCACAATAAGATAATTTTATTTATAGGGCATTTCATGCCAAAGCAATCAGAAGTCCACTGTAGCTGAAAAAAGCTAACTAAACTACAGCAACTACAGTATTCGGCCTTTGTAAGAACTAATACTATACTATGTGCTTGAAAATATTCACTATTTCAATTATGTGGTAGAATTCTTTAATGTGAGCACTTCTTACATAAACATGCTTTTTCGTAACCTAATTGTGTCGGAACAGCTCATGAAAATGAGACATCACATCAAAGACTATTAATTATGCATTACTGGTGGCTGCTGTGCATGAGAAAGAATACCTTTAAGTAAATATTCACACAACTTTGACAGCTTTAATTAATTCATTCACCTTGTTTATGACTGAGAAGAGTACCTGTCCCCCTAGTAACCTGGCGTAGTTTGTCATTTGACCATGCTAACCATCACAAATATCAGTATCCTGCACTAAGCTACTGTATTACTATTCCAACTTTGCTTAGTTCCATTGACAAATGGTTAGAGAGGTTTACTGCTTCCCTTTAAAGACAACTTTAAAAGTTAGATAGCTGCATACAATAAAGGAAAAAAGTTAAATAATTGAAAAAAAACACATTACAAGCTTTTGCATGAACATAAAGCTAGCCAAAAACATTAGTTATCGTCTGTGGCTTTTTCTACGGATATGCAGCACGGGAGATCTCCACTAATTGTTCAAGCATCCTTCCTCCATTGGACTTACAAGCCCTATTGGCCAGTTACATGTTCGCAGGGCATCAGGTGTGATCACTACTGCCTTAACAGCTTTATGTCTGAAAATTATCTAATGTCCTTGGCCAGCTAAAGTGTGAAGGCATACTGTGTCAACGTGGCCACAACACAACAAAGGCGCAATGTATTCACAAGTATAACATCAAAGGCACAAATAACTTCCAAGCACCATCTGTTTGACGGTTTTGAAGAGGAACAGTCATGAATGCATATGTATATGCAGTAATTTTAAAACTTAATGTAAAACTCACAATATATATTTAATTTAAATATTTGCATATATTACAGAATCAATCTTTGCCCACAAAACACCTGTACCATCACTGATCACCACACTTAATGCAAATTAGAACAATGATGTGACAAATCAACAAACATGTTAGAACTTCAAAGCCTTCAACTTTAAAGCCATCGGAAATCTGGAGCATCATATGTCATGAAAAAAAATGCAGATTTTGATACCACATCCCTTTAAACAGAATAGAGGAGAAATAGGTACTGTACTTACAAAAGCTTTATAAGGGTCTTCACGTTCGGTAAAGCTGATGGTCTATCTTCTCAGCTGTTGGGACCATGGTGTTTCGACAAGCGCTATAGTCTCTTAGTTATTTGTTACACTGCTGTAAATTCAACAGTGTGTGTGCTTGGTATTGCAGCTTTGCCACATTTCCAATGCCACAAACCACAACTACATCATGAAGATACCAAAAATGATACCACTGTGTACTGTATGGTAAATTTTCAATAATTTACTGCAGACTTTAAAGTAATACAGATCTGCTAACTCTTACTTCAAGCATCTGTGTGGTCTACAAGATTTTTTTTTTACCCATAACCCTTTTTTTTTTTTTTTTAAAGACCACACATCGTTACTTGCCCTCTAAGTGTAGAACTGGACTACAGGACTCATGATCAACAATCTGGAAGCGTTAATGTATGGGAGGGTTCAGCAGCACCTGGGAGATGCACTAATTCTTCCAGGAGGTCACTACTTCTTCTAAAGGCTTCCCAAGCATTCCATGAGAATCGGTGGGGAGATGTTGGCTCTACCTCTCGGCTTCCAGTGTTTTAGAACCCAAAAAACTGTGAAAAGTGCCACTAAAAAACCTGTAAAAAACTTTTTACCCTGTGTGAAACCTAAGAAAATATAGCTTTGGAAATGAAAAATAATAAGTGCTGCTGAGCTCAGGAGAATCATTTTCTAGATCTATCCTTTACATGGGATGGATCTAGTTACTATGATGAGATGTCAAATCTCCTTCTCTTGTCAAAAATCAAAACACAGAATAAAACAGGAATAGTCCATGCCTGACAAAATGTTCTTCTGCATCTCTTGCGTTATAGCTGTCCTTCCTTTATTACATGCTGCCTGGGGTACTGAGAAAAAGAAAGACACAGAATCTTTCTTGTCTGGCAGTCGGCAAATGAATTTTCAGGAGATAAAATATCCACAATCCCTGTAATCTAATAAAATGTTTCCCTTATATCTGCTGTAGCCAATGTCTGAAAATGTCTGGCAAATACATCATTCAATAATCCAGAAATTCTGGAGCTAGTTTCCAAGACGAGCAAGATAAGCATTTCACAAGAAGAAAAGCATAAGAATGAGAAGAATAACCAATTAGGAGACTATAATTAACAAACTTATTATGGTATACTATGCATCAGCATTTAACCCTTCATAACCAGTGGGGTGCCTTTATGCCCAAAGCAAAAATGTCACCTTTTGGAATGCAGTATTTTAAGAGTACTTTCACACATACCAGAATAGTTGTGGATTTATGTCTGGACAGAAAATCTGCATTGGAAAACAGTAGCAGGAAAGTGGATAATACATGGACAAATCTCATCCTCATGCTGCTAAACTTAACTGCACCGAAAGTGACCCGCGGACCAGATTGTTAAATCCTGTGGTGTTCTGCAATGCCAACCTGAGATGTATAAAGCTCAGTATTAGATCTATCTGGTAGGATCAGGTAACGGGCACAGCGGTCCTTACCGGAATTTACTAACTTCTGCTCCATGACACCACATCCTAATACTTCCATCCATTCTCCTTGAAATTTAATTTCCATTTCGAAAGATGGGTGAGTGAAGGGAAAGTAACAGTCTACCCATCTAATCTCCAGGCCTGTAATAAATAGAAAAAGAACAAGTCTTAACCTTTATTCAAATCATACAGATTTGTAAATTCTACATATACACAAAAAAAGTGCTCATGTCTCCAATAATCCTCAAATAATTGTAGCCAATTCAAAAGATCATGAAGATAGCAGAGTTCTGTCATTTACTGTAAATGGGAATCACTGGTAACTACTGAGAATATGCCTATATACAGTATTTCACATGACAGAATGTGCTATTGGCTGAAACCAAGGCAAGACTGCAGGATTGTTATTCTCATCACTCATGTAATAGGCAAATCATTTCTCAGCATCGGGTCTAAACAGTCACAATGCGTTTACAAAGTAGGTAGAAAACACACTGCAGACAACATAGATAGATTAGCAGAAAACAAATGTTACAGGTTCTCCTCCTGCACTTGTTTGTGCATCCTGATCCTCACCAGATCTGTCCATCAGCAAAAAACAGCTATTCCAAGTGCAGTGTTTTTCAATTTGAAGACGCTAATGGACAGTCCTGGTCAGATGATCCTCCATCAACTAACATTCTAAGAACAGGAGTATTGTGCGTCTGTGAGGGAGGCTGCACTAACAAAAGGGAGGTGCTTCATAGCGGAGAAGAACCTGTAACACTAATATAAATGGAAGTGTAGTAAATTTCTACAAGAACATAACTTGAAAATCAATGGAAATAGGAAAAATGAACAATCTCTAACTTATGGGATAGTCTGCTGCCACCTGGAGGCTAACACTATTAATGCAATTAAATAAAATTGTCTCCTCCCCAGAAGACTATACCCAGCATGCTGGAGCCAGGCTTCCTCAGTTTAGTGTAGTGTCAGTTGGAGGCAAGCTCTGTCTCAGACCTGTCATAGGTTAAGTGCTAACCACTTTGTTTTTTGTTTTTCAGATGGCTGTCTCAGGGTAACAGAGTGTAATTGTGCATTCTGTTTCACCCACGTAGTGACGGAGAGCACAGGTTGTAATTGTTCAGTCCATATCCTCTCACGTCAGTGTGGCTGGACCAACGTACCTTGACAGTCGGTGCAGGTACTGGGGCAGAGGTCTATAAGCCAACTAGCTCTTGCTGCTGCCCCACATAGCAGTGTGCATAAAGCAGATAATAAAGGGATCCGGAGCTTCAGGACAGGCAAGTATAATCTTGTCGTAAGCCCATTTCCCTCCTCCCTCTCTCCCTCCTCTATGGCCTAGGGTGGTGATTACCAGGAGCGGTGCAGGAGGCAGGTGCTGCTGCTGGGGTCCTACTCATCCAGCTGATCCCTCGACCTTAAAAGGTCAGGGTTAGATTGGTGGTGGGCGGGAGTGGAATACCGCAGCGGCAGCGTCTGGATTATGGTAGCTAGTGGGGGTGCAGTCCTGGTGTGTGGCATGGCCGTGGGAGGGCTGAGCCATTTTGAGGCAGTAGGTTTAGGCCATTCACGTTACCAGCCAATCGGCAGCTGTGTTCCTCCTGGCCTACCAGCGGCAGTGTCCCAGCGTGCCGGGACCCCACCACTCTGGCTCAGCCCCTTCCTATTCCGGTCCTCGGCGGCGGCACTTTGAAATGGTGTGGGGCACAGAAGCACCTTGGCGTTTTCCTCCTGGTGGGATAGCAAACTCACAGGGATCACAGATTCCTGCATCGTGTATGTGGTAAGCTGTTGCTAATGGGGGGCTGATACTAAGCACTAACAGTGCTTAGTATCTATTTTTTCCAGCATTATGGAGCACCATGTCTCAAGGCAAAATTGACTAAGTGGTTCGGTGAATACAGCACTGAAATTTTGGGTCCATGACCAGGAAACCTTAGAACTCAATTCCATTGAGAACCTGTGGTCAATCCTTAAAAAGCAGGTGGACAAACAAAAACATAGAAATTGTGATGAACCCCATGCATGCATTGGTTAGACAAGAAAGGGTTGTCATCAGTCAAGATTTAGCCTGGAAGCTGATATCCAGCATGTCAGGGACCAGGGTGAATTGCAGAAGTCTTGAAAAATAAGAGTTAATCTAAATATCCAGTCTTTGCATAAACTTGATGTACCTGACAATAAAAGTGTAAAAACATATGAAGTGTTTAACCCTTTCGCACCAGAGCTTGTTTTCGCCTTCATGACAAGGCCAATTTTTTCAATTCTGACAAGTGTCAATTTAGGTAATAACTCTGGAACGCTTCAACATATCACACTGATTCGGAGACTGTTTTTTCGTGACATATTGTACTTTATGATAGTGGTAAAATTTGTTTGATAGAATTATTTCTGAAAATATCGGAAATTTGGAGAAAATGTTGAAAATTTAGCAATTTTCAAACTTTTAATTTTTATACCCTTAAACCAGAGAGGTATGTCACACAAAATAGTTAAGAAATAACATTTCCCACATGTCTACTTTACATCAGCACAATTTTTAAAACATATTTCTTTTCATGAGGAAGTTATAAGGATTAAAAGTTGATCAGCAATTTCTCATTTTTTCAACAAAATTTACAAAACCATTTTTTTACGGACCACATCACATTTAAAGTGACTTTGAGGGGCCTAAATGACAGAAAATACCAAAAAGTGACACCATTCTAAAAACTGCACCCCTCAAGGTGCTCAAAACCACATTCAAGAAGTTTATTAATCCTTTAGGTGCTTCACAGGAATTCATGGAATGTGGAAGAAAACAATGAAAGTTTTACCTTTTCCCACAAAAAATGTTACTTTACCCCCATTTTTTTATTTTCACAAGGGTAGCAAGAAAAAATAAACCCCAAAAATTTGTTGTGCAATGTCTGCGGAGTAAGCCCATATGCCATATGTGGTGGAAAATGACTGTTTGGGCGCACGGCAGGGCTAGGAAGGCAAGGAGCACTATTTGACTTTTCGAATGCAAAATTGGCTGGAATCGATAGCAGACACAATGTCGCATTTGGAGAGCCCCTGAGGTGCCTAAACAGTGGAACTCCCACCACAAGTGATCCCCATTTTGGAAACTAGACCCCTCAAGGAATTTATCTAGATGTATGGTGAGCATCTTGAACCCTCCCTCAGGGGCTTCACAGAATTTTATAGTTTTGAGCCATGAAAATAAAACATCACATTTTTTCCAACAAAAATGTTATTTCAGCCCCAATTTTTTTATTTTCATAAGGGTAACAGGAGAAAATGGAACCCACAATTTGTTGTGCAATTTCTCCTGAGTAGACCGATACATATATGTGATGGAAAACTAC
The DNA here is from genome assembly GCF_046119375.1 of Phyllobates terribilis. NCBI lineage: Eukaryota > Metazoa > Chordata > Amphibia > Anura > Dendrobatidae > Phyllobates > Phyllobates terribilis. Next base: position 479,013,431 of record NW_027362764.1, on the reverse strand, counting down.
TGCTTGAGCGCACGGCAGGGCTTGGAAGGGAAGGGGCTCTATTTTGGCTAAAATAGGTGAAACCATGTCACATTTGAAGAGCCCTTGACATGCCAAACCAGCAGAAACGCCCACAAGAGACCCCATTTTGTAAACTACACCTCTCAAGAAATACATCTAGGGGTGCAATGATCATATTGACACCACATGTGACTCACAGAAATTTATACCATTGGGCGGTGAAGAAAAAATAATTAAATTTTTACCACAAAAATAGTTTTAGCCCCAGATTTTACATTTTCACACAGGGCAATGGGTTAAATTGTGCCAAAATGTGTCAAACAATTTCTGCTAAATGTGGCAATACCCTATATGTGGCTGCGTGAGGGGGTGGTTTAAGATTCCCACTTCACTCCAATCTAAAGCTGTTTTAGTAGATATGATTATCTGTGTAAACATAAGAGATGTTATTTGGATTTTGGCCATTAGATGCCAGCGGTTTGCACATTCATACTACTGTCACCTGTGTGTCAGTGGCACACAGGGAAATAACGAGTTTGAGCCGCCTCAAGCGACAGTTGAAAACTGAAGGATTTCTTAGGGTTGAAGGCGGCCATCTTAGAGCGAAGTTGTAAGAGACAATGAATAGAGACAGACGTGAGAGGGTTCCTGTCAGGGGGGGGGGGGGGGACTACAGTTGGATGCAGAGTTGGATTCCCCACAAAAGCATTGGCTGTGACGTGAATGGGCTTCTGTTAGCCTGTCAGGCTAAAACTGCACTTCAGGTGACAAGCCCAGGATCCACTCCACGTTCACCCAGCCAAACGGCGGTTCAGACGATCAGACAGCCTTTTCAGTGATCAGTTAACGGCCGGTAAGTCCTGAGCTCAGGCCCCACCACAGGGATCCCAGTGGGTATATGCAAGCAGTCTATAGAGAGAGTTTGGCGCCAAACATAAATTCTCAGTTAGAGACATTGTTTGTTAATAGGGCTGTGTGAACATTAGCTAGATACTCCCCTCAGTGGGTGAGCTTGTGCATAGAGAGCATAACTGAATTGTAATTTTAGAGAATTGTTAAGTTTGTGAATCTCTGTGCTGCACCACAGCAGGGGCTGTCTCTTGCACTCATCTAATTACACCCTTGCTCTGAGAAACTCATTAGGCATAACCGCATTAGGCATAACCACAGGTCAGGCAACTTATAGTGTATCTGATAGAACATACTGGGCCTATCGGTTGCGCAGCGCAGTGGTCCTAGCTGATCTGGGCTAGGTGTGTGTGATATATATCTATGTTTCTTTCTTATGTTTCTGGGGTAATACTGTTTTTGCTGTTAGTAAAAATTAGTTTCTTAACAAATTGCCTGATCCTGTTCTTTGTCCTCGGCCCGCTGTATTCTGGGAGAGACCACTCCTGTACATGGTCTACAGCTGTACAGTACTGCTTAGCCACATGGCGAGACTCAGGAGTGATGGAACGCTATTTGCCTCCAGGAGCACAGATTTTCCTAGAATAGTGTGCGGACTCTATATACAGTGCTCCTAAGTGGAAGAAGAGTAGAATCCCCCTCAAGTGACCCCATTTTGGAAATTATACCCCTTTGGGAATTTATCTACAGGTGTAGTAACATAGTAGCATAGTCTTCCTTCAACCTTAAAAACTAAGTCCATCTAGTTCAACCCATAGCCTAACATGTTGATCCAGAGGAAGGCAAAAAAAAAACCATGTGGCAAACACTAAGCTCCACATTGAGGAAAAAAAATCCTTCCTGACTCCATAAGACAATCAGACTAGTTCCCTGGATCAACGCCCTATCAAGGAATCTAGTATATATAACCTTTAATATTATACTTTTCAAGAAAGGCATCCAGGCCCTTCTTAAATTTTAGTAGTGAATCACTCATTACAACATCATAGCGGCAGAGAGCTCCATAGTCTCACTGCTCCTACAGTAAAGAATCCCCATCTGTGATTATGATTAAACCTTCTTTCCTCCAGACGTAGAAGATGCCCCCTTGTCCCCGTCTCAGGCCTCAGAGTAAAAAGATCAGTAGAAAGGTCTTTGTACTGTCCCCTCATATACTTGTACATAGTAATAAGATCACCCCTATGCCTTCGTTTTTTCAAAGTAAATAACCCCAAGTGTAATAACCTGTCTTGGTATTGCAGACCCCCCAGTCCTCTAATAACCTTGGTCGCTCTTCTCTGTACATATAATTATACATTTTATTTCCTCTGCCCAAGTGCATTACCTTACATTTATCCCCATTAAAGCTTATTTGCCATTTAACAGCCCAAGCTTCTAGTTTACATAGATCCTCCTGTAATATAAAATAGTCCTCCTCTGTATTGATTACCCTGCAGAGTTTAGTGTCATCTGCAAATATTGAAATACTACTCTGTATGCCCCCTACAAGGTCATTAATATGTTAAAAAGAAGCAGCCCTATACTGACCCCTGTCGTACCCCACTGTTAACTGAGACCCAGTCTGAGGGTGTTCCATTAATAACCACTAGTGTTGAGCGAGTATGTTCTATTAACCCTTTCGCCGAGTATGCTCGGGCCGAGCTCCGAGTATTTACAGCTGCTCGGTGATATGCTTGAATCGCTCCCGTGTGCATGATTTGCGACTGTTTGACAGTTTTATTACATGTGAGGAATGTCTATTTCTTACTCATTCCTCACATGTAATAAAGCTGTCAAACAGTTGCAAATCATGCACATGGGAGCGATTTAACCTTGTCACCGAGCAGCTGTAAATACTCGGAGCTCGGCCCGAGCATACTCGGACAGAACATACTCGCTCAACCCTAATAACCACCCTTTGTTTCCTATCACTGAGCCAGTTCTTAACCCACATACATATATTTTCCCCTATCCCCATTGTTCTCATTTTATGTATCAACCTTTTGTGTGGAACCGTATCAAAAGCTTTTGAAAAGTCCATATACACAACATCCACTGCATTTCCTTGGTCCAGTCCGGAACTTACCTCTTCATAAAAGCTGATCAGATTAGTTTGACAGGAACGGTCCCTCGTAAACCCATGTTGATATTGAGTCATGAGGTTATTCTTCTTCTTCAGATACTCTAGTATAGCATCTCTTAGGAAACCCTCCTATTTTTACTTTCTCTGGCAATGAATCTCACTGTTTCAATCTTTGCTGCCTTGATTTGGTTTTTACAGAATTTAATTTTCTGTATTTATTTAGTGCCTCATCACTACCTACTTGCTTTAGTTCTCTAAATACTTTCTTTTTGTCACTTATTGCACCCCTTACAGCTCTATTTAGCCATAGTGGTTTCCTCCTATTTCTAGCATGTTTATTCCCATAGGGTATATATTGTGCACAGGCCCTATTCAGGATGCTAATAAATGTCTCTCCCATTTGCTTTTTGTAGTTTTATGTCTCAGGATATCGTCCCAGTTTACTGCACGAAGATCATCTCTCAACCGTTGGAAATTTGCCTTCCTGAAGTTTAGTGTCCTTGTAACCCCTCTACTACACATCTTATTAAAGGATACATGAAAACTTATTATTTTGTGATCACTATTACCCAAGTGACCCCCAACTTGCATATTTGATATGCGGTCTGGCCTCTTGGTTAATATTAGGTCTAGCAGTGACCCCCTTCTTGTTGGGTCCTGAACCAGTTGTGAAAGGTAATTGTCTCTCATAGTTGTCAAAAACCTATGACCTTTGCTTGAACTACAGGTTTCTGTTCCCCAATGTATTTCAAGGTAGTTGAAGTCCCCCATAATAATGACTTCTCCTTGAGTCGCTGCTTCATCTATTTGCTTTATGATATTCTCCGCTGCTTCCATTATTTTTGGAGACTTATAACAAACCCCTATCAGTAATTTTGTATTTTTCCCCCTCCCCCCTCCCCTTATCTCCACCCACAGGGACTCTACGTTTTCATTAGATTCACATATATTCTCACGCAAGATGGGTTTTAAGGATGATTTTACATATAAACACACCCCCCTCGCTTGTTTGTACAGTAATTTCTTAACAGACTATAGCCCTGTAAATTAACTGCCTAGTGACGATTTTGATTCAATGGGTGTTTTTCAGAAACAAGCAGTAGTGGATGTTGCTGAGTGAAAATTGCAAACTGCCATTGTAGTGACCAGTACGTTATAGTGAGCAGTATGTTATGCCCAGCTCATGATTCTGGAAAAATGCACCGTAAATTAGGCCAGCTCTCATCGCTACAGAAATGCCAAACATGTAGACGCTAACTGCGGTTTAGGCACACTGGAGATCAGAAGGGAGGGAGCATTTGGATTTGGGAGCGCAGAATTTGCTGGATTTTTTTTGGGGGGGGGGGGTGAGTAACCATAGCGCTTTGTACTACCAGTAACGTGGAAGCCCCCTATATTTCTGTTAACAGATGACGGAACTGAGTGGGGGCTTTTTTTGTGGATTGAGTTGAAGCTTTTGTTAGTAACATTTTACATAACATTTTGGGTTACATTTATCCTGCGCTCTGCGCTGAGCAGTTGCATCGGAGTTTCCATCTAAATCTCCGAGTGGCGTGATTCAGATGAAACCCCCAAGGGATCCAATCATTATAAAGAGACAGCAGAGTTACTCTGGATTCCGTCTGGCCTCTGTTCAGCAGTGTACTTCTTTTCAGAAGTGCACAAAACTGTGGTCGACCACGCTTTTATTCACGTCTAAACAAATGGACACCGCCGGATTATAGGCCGGACGGCGTCCACAGTGCCTCCATCTGCCTCATTATATGTAATCTTTTGCCGGGGTTTCTGTCTGAATCACGTATTTCAGAGATTTACACGGAAACCCCGATGTAAGCACTCAGCGTAGAGCGTAGGATAAATGTGCGCTGAGTCTTACTGCGATCTTTGGGAGGCAGAATGAAAAAATCAACAGCAGGTAAAGAATTGGTTTTATTTATTTTTTACGCCATTTCTTGTGCATTATAAATGATTAGACAACTTTATTCCTTGGGTCGGTGCGATTACAGCGATACCAGATTTATATTGGGTTTTCATGTTTGGATGCTGTCACACACTAAAAAAAGCTTTATTTTTATACAAAAACTAGTTTTTGTATCGCCATATTTTGAGAGCTATAATTTTTCCATATCTCGGCCAACCGTCATGTGAGGGCTTCTTTTTGCGGGACGAGCTGATATTTTTATTGCAGCAATTTTCGGGCACATGACATATTTTGATCGCTTTCTATTCAGAATTTTGGGAGGCAGAATGAACAAAAAAACAGAAATTCAGGATTTTTTTTTTGTCGTTCCGCGTTTGGTAAAATTCATAAGGCAGCTTTATTCTTCGGGTCAGTACGATAACAGCGATACCACATTTATATCATTTTTTATGTTTTGGCGCTTTTACACAATAAAAACAATTTTATAGAAAAAAAGAATTATTTTTGCATCGTTTCGTTCGGAGAGCTATAACTTTTTTATTTTTCCACTGACAGAGCTTTATGGCAGCTTTCTTTTTGCGGGACAACATGATGCTTTCAGAGATACCAGTTTTATTTTCATTGGATTTTTTTATTGCGTTTTAGTCCACTTTTTGTTCGGCGGTATGAAGAAAAAGCATAATTTTTTGCTCCGTTTTTAATTTTTTTTTTACGGTGTGCACAGAAGGGGTAACTAGTGTGACAGATTTATAGATCAGGTTTTTCTGGATGCGGCGATACCAAATATGTGTCCTATTTTTTTATATAAATATACGTATTTATTGGTTTAATATCTTCTCTTTATTTTATTTTGTGATTTTTTTTTTTTTATAGTTTTAAAACATTTTTTTACTTTTTTTTTACTTTTTCACTTAGTCCCTGGTATGGGACTTCATTTTTTACTTTTCTGATCATTGGTCTCAAGCAATGCAATACATATATATTGCATTGCATGAGACCTGTGAGTTATAAACTGTCAGATCGCCTGTTAGGCTCAGCTACTGGCTGAGCCTAGCAGGCCACCCACCGTACATGACAGACCTGGAGGTGATCATGTGACCTCCGGCTACATGACAACGCCAGATCTGATAATGGGGGTGCCGGAGATGTGAGTGGACGACCCCCTCTCACTATCTTCTAAGTGCCGCGATCGCTATGGATCGTGGCATCTAGAAGATAGGAATGGGTTAACATCATGGGGACCTGATCCAATCAGGTACCGACGATGTCACTTGTCAGAGGTGTCGCTCTGCTCAGGAATCGCGGCACTTGCAGGACCCTGAGGGTCCAGAGCGCTGCGAGACTGCCGGCCGTAGACAAACATCAGTGCTGCACAGAGCCCAGCAAGCGCCGACGTTTATCTACAGTTGGTGGTTGGGAAGCGGTTAAAATTGAAAGAAAAAAAATCTAAAAACACTGAAGGAGAAAACCAAATATACCAAACATACAATAAAAAAACATAAAAGAAAAAAACAGATACAAACAAGCTGGTATTCCTGCATGAGCAATGATTGGGTCGCCTTGCTTCAGCCAACCTAGTTTGTACTAACCAGTGAGGAACCTATAGATTAGATTTCCACAAATATAAAGGGGCCGATTCATCAAGACTGGCGTAGCGCACACTCACGCTACATCAGGTTGCTGGAGTACACGCCACTGAATTCATTAAGAGGCACACAGCAGTTGATGAATTTGTCGCCTCTTCTGCACTGCACCAGAAATGCTACTCCAATCAGCGACTGAAATAGCATTTCTAGAGTGCAAAATGTGAGCATTTTTTAAGAATTTGACAAAGGACATGGCAACGCCCCCATCCCAGTTCCACTCATTTTGGCGGAACTGATTCACTGGCCTCAAAGTCTTTAATATATAAGCAGCTACTAACATCTCAACACGTATGAAGAAGCAGTTCTTTATTTTATAGTGCAAGAGATCTGAATGAATACGCAGCATTCTGTAAGCAGCAGCACTGGGTGCCATTATTCCTAAATGGGCGGCTCATGAATGTTTAAAAATACTTACCGTATTTTTCGGACTATAAGACGCACTTTTTTCCTCCAAAATTTTGGAGGAAAGTGGGGGGTGCGTCTTATAGTCCGAAGACTATATTATTGTATGGCCACATGGTGGTGGGTGTGGGGGAGCGGCAGTGGGGGATCAGCGGGGCACAGGAGGCAGCAGCAGCCTGCTGCAGTCTACCCTGTGCCCGCTACTAAAGAAAATGAATATTCCCTGCTCCCCACGCCCATGGGCGTGGAGAGCAATGAATATTCATTCCTCTTAATAGCCGGCACACTGGAGCCGCAGCGCGGCTCCTGCTGCGCTCTGCGGTCAGTGTGCTTGCTATTAAAGCTCATGAATATTCGTTACAACCCACTCCCATGGGTTGTAGTGAATATCCATGGTCTTTAATAGCAGGCACACTGACCACAGAGCGCAGCAGGAGCCGCGCTGCGGTACAGTGTGCGCGCTGTTGAATAGACTGAATGGTCACTGCTCCCCACGCACACAGTCCCGATGCGGGGAGCAGTGACTATTCCAGCACAGCGTCTCACACAGTGAGAGTGTCTGCAGCAGAGCCGGGACAGCGCTGTAGGAGAGAGGAAGTGAGTATGACTGTTCATTTTTTTTTTTGTAGGCAGGGTGATGGGGGCTCAGAGGGTGCCATGCATACCAGGATGGGGGCTCAGAGGGTGCCATACATACCAGGATGGGGGCTCAGAGGGTGCCATACATACCAGGATGAGGGCTCAGAGGGTGCCATACATACCAGGATGGGGGCTCAGGGGATGCCATATATGCCAGGATGGGGGCTCAGAGGGGTGCCATGCATACCAAGATGGGGGCTCAGAGGGTGCCATACATACCAGGATGGGGGCTCAGAGGGTGCCATACATACCAGGATGAGGGCTCAGAGGGTGCCATACATACCAGGATGGGGGCTCAGGGGGTGCTATACATACCAGGATGGGGGCTCAGAGGGGTGCCATGCATACCAAGATGGGGGCTCAGAGGGGTGCCATACATACCAGGATGGGGGCTCAGAAGGAGCCATACATACCAGGATGGGGGCTCAGAAGGTGCCATACATACCAGGATGGGGGCTCAGAAGGTGCCATACATACCAGGATGGGGGCTCAGAAGGTGCCATGCATACCAGGATGGGGGCTCAGAAGGTGCCATGCATACCAGGATGAGGGCTCAGAGGGTACCATGCATACCAGGATGGGGGCTCAGAGGGTGCCATGCATACCAGGATGGGGGCTCAGAGGGTGCCATGCATACCAGGATGGGGGCTCAGAAGGTGCCATACATACCAGGATGGGGGCTCAGAATGTGCCATGCATACCAGGATGGGGGCTCAAGGGGTGCCATGCATACCAGGATGGGGGCTCAGAAGGTGCCATATATACCAGGATGGGGGCTCACAGGGTGCCATGAATACCAGGATGGGGGCTCAGAAGGTGCCATGCATACCAGGATGGGGGCTCAGAGGGTGCCATGAAGACCAGGATGGGGGCTCAGAGGGTGCCATGCATACCAGGATGGGGGCTCAGAAGGTGCCATACATACCAGGATGGGGGCTCAGAAGGTGCCATGCATACCAGGATGGGGGCTCAGAAGGTGCCATGCATACCAGGATGAGGGCTCAGAGGGTACCATGCATACCAGGATGGGGGCTCAGAGGGTGCCATGCATACCAGGATGGGGGCTCAGAGGGTGCCATGCATACCAGGATGGGGGCTCAGAAGGTGCCATACATACCAGGATGGGGGCTCAGAATGTGCCATGCATACCAGGATGGGGGCTCAAGGGGTGCCATGCATACCAGGATGGGGGCTCAGAAGGTGCCATATATACCAGGATGGGGGCTCAGAGGGTGCCATGAATACCAGGATGGGGGCTCAGAAGGTGCCATGCATACCAGGATGGGGGCTCAGAGGGTGCCATGAAGACCAGGATGGGGGCTCAGAAGGTGCCATGCATTCCAGGATGGGGGCTCAAGGGGTGCCATGCATACCAGGATGGGGGCTCAGAAGGTGCCATACATACCAGGATGGGGGCTCAGAGGGTGCCATGCATACCAGAATGGGGGCTCAGAGGGTGCCATGCATACCAGGATGGGGGCTCAAGGGGTGCCATGCATATCAGGATGGGGGCTCAAGGGGTGCCATGCATACCAGGATGGGGGCTCAAGGGGTGCCATGCATACCAGGATGGGGGCTCAGAGGGTGCCATACATACCAGGATGGGGGCTCAGAGGGGTGCCATGCATACCAGGATGGGGGCTCAAGGGGTGCCATGCATACCAGGATGGGGGATAAAGGGGTGCCATGCATACCAAGATGGGGGATAAAGGGGAGCCATGCATACCAGGATGGGGGATAAAGGGGTGCCATGCATACCAGGATGGGGCCTCAAGGGGTGCCATGCATACCAGGATGGGATGGGGGCCACTTATACCAGGAAGGAGGGGCCATACATACCAGGATGGAGGATATTAACAGAATTGGGGGACATTACCCCAATACCAGTGACAGCAGCAGACCCCCTCCCCCATAACAGGGCATCATGACCACATTTTTTGCTTACATTTTTTTTTTTCCCTATTTTCCTCCTTTAAAACCTAGGTGCGTCTTATCGTCCGGTGCGTCTTATAGTCCGAAAAATACGGTGATTATAAAATGCATCCTTCTTATCTAATAGAAATGATCTGCACATACCTTCACCAAACAGATGAGTGATTAGTTTGGAAAGTGTTTGCTTTAGGTGATACTCCACAAGTTTCATGGCTTCGAGTGTATGGCTCTCTTGTTTGCTGGACGTGCGAAAACCATTCTCAAACAATTGGCACGCATCATTATTTTCAACTTTTGCAAAAAGCTATAAAGAAAAAAAAAAGTTTTTTTTGTGCTGTAATAATGCTTTATTCATGGTCTTGTTACTTTAATTGCAACATGCAAAAACACAAAATTCATTTTTATCCAAACACAGCCCCCTGTTGGCCGAATATACATTTGAGGTTTTGGCTGGTAGCCAGACCACAAAGAAGGATTACAATATAACGGATGGAAAGTATTACGTATTTATCAGCTATAGCTATTTGCATGGTGGAAGAGATCACATGCTGATAAAACATGCCATCAAGTCATCTCTTCAGAGACCAGTGAGTGACGGGCAGCACTGGAGTGGCTGTCAATAATTAAAGGGGAGTAAAGTTTTTTTGTTTTTTTTATACATATGAAGCTTCTAATTTATTCACTTAAAGTTGTGTTCACTAGTTTGAAAGTTATGGTCTGTCCCCAGTATAGGGGATAACTTTCTGATTGCTGGGGGCCCGACCACCGTGGCTCCCCCCCGAGATCCTAAGAATGGAGAGGATTGATCATGCGCATTGCCACTCCATTTATTTTAATGAGATCTGTCAAGTGCAGCGCTCAGCAATTTCAGGAACTCCCATTAAGAATAAATGAAGCTGTAGAGTGCATGATTAACCATCACTCCATTCAGCTGGGGCTCAGCGCACCGATTCCCGGATGACAATAACAATGTAACCTCCAGCGATCCTAAGTTATCTCCTATCCTGTGGACATAATGTGAAGGCTGCTGCCAATTAGTGTCTGCTGATTGGCTGCAGCAGTCAAAAGAAGCCCACCGCTAGATGTTGTTAACTGGTGGGGAACACAGTGTGGAAAGTAAAGGAGTTGTGCACTTTTCCGGGAGGTGAATATTTTTTTTTTCTTCCACTACGCTGGCCCTATCAAGATTGATTTTAATAGTAGTGGACAAGCCCTTAAAGAGCCCTCAACAATAGTGGATATTTTCAAAGTTTTAAAAGCCTCTATAGATCATGCATATGCGCTGAGATTTGTTAATTGCTGTACAGAAAAACAAGAAATTTTAATTTATAGCATTTTGGGGTCCAGACGACATATTGATCACTTTTTAATGCATTTTGTAGGGTAACGGCAGCGACTGAAAAACCTTGACTATGGGATTTTGACTTTTTGTTTTTCGCATTCAGCATATGTTTTAAATAATTTTACATTTATATTATAATTTTATATTTATATTATACTTCAAAGTCGCACCAAGATGTTGGCGATGAAGGCCTTCAGCACACCCCAAGCTGCCATGGCATCCCATCAGTCGGGGTCAGTGGGAAACAGTGAGTGCACACACAGGTGCTCGTGCTAATTAAATGCTGCTGTAAGCAGCGATCGCAACTAATGCTGATCACTCCTGCTATTAGCAGATGCCAGCTATGAATTACAGCTGGCATCTGCCCTTTATGGAGCATGCACAGCCCCTGAGCCCGCTTCTTACATGAGCACTCAGGTTGTGATGCCCATGTGCGGCATGGGGGAAGTTATATGCTGCGGCTCAATTTCCCTGCAGTGTCTGCTACAAACAAAATGCAATCTTATGTTAGGCCATTTAAAAAAAAAAATGACTGTCCATGTAACTCATGGATGAACCAGTTTTGCCAAACCCACTGTATAATGGTGACTTTCCACTTTGTTTTATAGAGGGAGGCTGCCCTTTATCATGTGCCCTATTAGGGCTGATGAAAATGGGTGTTCTAGATCAGTATTTCTCAAACTGTGAAGCCCCCAAATTGTTGGCGGGTTGCAGCTCACGGTAGTGACTTGGCGGATGTGACTGCTACACAGTTTTTTCAATGGCTGCAGCAAGTATGATTTAGCAACATCTATTATTATTACTTATTATTATAGCACCATTCATTCCATGGCGCTTTACATGTGATATACACCGGTAACTTATTTTCTACTAATTTTAGATTCACACAGTTTAGGAAACACAAAGCAAGAAAGGTAAAATGAGCAATATTTTAATTTTGCCACTGACATCCACCACAGATGGTGAGATCCAAGTGTCACCTGGGTCTGTCTGGTGTGAATTGTTGATAAGCCCTGTTCTAGGTAGCAAAGTCATCTTGTTGGTGGGTAGCGTGGGGAGATAGTGTTTTATGTACCCCTGATAGAGTGAGATTATCGGAAAGCTGAGCAATGGCAGCTTTCAAAAGTCACATTTTATTCACTGGTATACATATGAACAGAAGGTTTAATTAAAATACAGCTTTTCAATTATTTATGTGAAGATTTTTTTTTAATTCTTTAAAATTCACATGTGAGAAAGAACATTACATTCCTTTTAGAAGAGACTAAAAAAACACATTGAAATAGATTAGAAAAATAGAAAAAAAAGGCATATATCCTCTAACAAGAAATAATATACTTGGGATGAATGGAATAATGTACTGTATATGGGATAAAGCACCTCTGCTGTGCGTTATTAGAATATTACAAGTCACAGAGTTCTGTGGTCATAAAACACACATGGCCATCACTGGGGTGCAGGGTGGAAAAGAAAAATGAGCCCATTCTGACATAACAATAGCATTGTGTGATCTGACAGCAGTACAGTAGGACAATGGCATCAAAGGGAATCTGTCACCAGGCTATTGCTATGTAATCTGACAGCAGCATGATGTAGGGACAGAAACCCTGATTTTAGTGATATATCACTTCCTGTACGTGGTGCAGCAGTTGTTACAGAATCACAGTTTTCTCTGCTGCAGATCTAGCAGAGCTCAGAATGCTGAGCTGTGAATAACTCTGCCTCCACCACTAATTGACAGCTTTCTATATACATTGTATATTGATATAAAGCTTATAATTATTGATGGGGGTGCGGCTAGACCAGGAGACACTAGACACCTAGTCCTCTAGTCATAATCTCCTGCTGATACAACACTGATTGTACTGAAACAAAAACACACAGCCCAGTAATTTACACATTGCTGGAATCGGGGTCTCAGCCCCTACACCATCTTGCTCTCAGATTACATAGCAAACCTGCCGGCAGATTCCATTTTTATGTATTCAGTGATATGTCGAAACTATATAATTTTCAGTGAAAGAAGGTGCAGTCCAACAGGAGACACCAGTACCAGTACCCAAACTGTAATCCATGACCTAAAAATCGAAAATCCTATAGCTTAACTAATGTGACTGTGAAGACCCGGGGTCTTCCGTGGGTGTAATGCTACTCAGACAATAGGGTGCGGGTAAAACAATATGGCAATACTTTATTGAACCACAAAGCGGACAATAAACACATATAACAGTCCCAGCAAATACCCAAGATGGCACAACATTACACAGTCTCACCCTTCCTTCTGCGCCCGCCTGGGATAGAACAGCTGCGACTTTGGAGACTTCCAGGGCAGACTACCTCAACCAGTGGCCACCCACTTCTGGTGGGCCCCCACAAAGAGGAGGTAGCGGCAAGCTTAGGAAGCTAGCAGTCCATCAAGGTACAAGACCAGGAGACCCAAGGGTCCAAATCTGGCCTCTCCAAGAGTTTCCATGGGGCCAGGCGACCGGTGGATCCCTCCCGGCAACTCCGAATGTCTCAATTGGTTCTAGGCGACAGGTGGGTCCCTCCTAGCAACCCCAAATCAACATATCCATGGAGCCAGGTGACTTCTTCGTTCTCTCCTGGTCTCCCCAAAAGTATCCATGGTCTCTCTGATGGATAATTGGAGCAAATCCGTATCTTTCCAGTCAGGTCCGATACCCTTAGACTAGAATTATGTAGAATACAAATATGTGTCTCTTTGGGTAATGCCATGCAATCCATCTGCTGTCCTGAAGGATGTCTCTCATTCGCCTTGTAAAGTCTTTCTCCAATATCTGTTTCAAGTTTCTCTGCTACAGAAGCACATGTCCTTTCTGCTTCTCTGGGCTCAAGTCTGACTCCTACAGAAGCATATCTCCTTTTTAAGTACATATCCACAGGTCAAGGGGTTTTTGGAGGACAGCCTTACATGGCTCAGCTATCATTGTTTGGCTAATCAATTTACGTAGTTGGTATCACAGTACCTGTTGTAAATAAACTTTCAGCTGACTTCGTATAATATATAATTAGCATAGTAACAAACAACATTGTTCACCTAACCAAGAGGAGACTGCAATCAGGGTTAGACAAATACTGATCTGACCGTTAGAAATACACAAACATATACAAGACAATTTAAACATGACAGTGTATTTCTCTTGGATTAACAAATCTAATCGTCTGGCTTATTAAGATTTTAGGCTGTATCGTCACAGTGACGATGAACTGCCTAGAATGATGTTAAGCAAACTTAAAAACATTTAACCAAACAAGTGCTTTGCTTGTTCATCAGGCGATTGGTAGTCTTTTTACACTGCATGATTATCAGAAATTGAGCATTTTGGGGAATGCTCGTTTTTGATAATCGTACAGAGTAGATGCACCCTTAGGGCTTTTTCACACTGGTAAAACTGTGGCTGTAAACTACTGCCGATCGGTTGTTTAACCCCTTTACCCCCGAAGGCTGTTTGCACGTTAATGACAGGCCAATTTCTGACCACTGTAACTTTATGAGGTAATAACTCTGGAACGCTTCAACGGATCCCACTGATTCGGAGATCGTTTTTTCATGACATATTGCACTTCATGATAGTGGTAAAATTTATTTGATATGATTGCCGTTTATTTCAGAAAAAAGCGGAAATTTGCTTAAAATTTTGAAAATTTCGCAATTTTCAACATTTTAATTTTCATGCCCTTAAATCAGAGACATACAGTACAGACTAAAAGTTTTGACACACCTTCTCATTTAAAGATTTTTCTGTATTTTCATGACTATGAAAATTGTACATTCACACTGAAGGCATCAAAACTATGAATTATCACATGTGGAATTATATACTTAACAAAAAAGTGTGAAACAACTGAAAATATGTCTTATATTCTAGGTTCTTCAAAGTAGCCACCTTTTGCTTTGATGACTGCTTTGCACACTCTTGGCATTCTCTTGATGAGCTTCAAGAGGTAGTAACCGGAAATGGTCTTCCAACAATCTTGAAGGAGTTCCCAGAGATGCTTAGCACTTGTTGGCCCTTTTGCCTTCACTCTGCGGTCCAGCTCACCCCAAACCATCTCGATTGGGTTCAGGTCTGGTGACTGTGGAGGCCAGGTCATCTGGCGTAGCACCCCATCACTCTCCTTCTTGGTCAAATAGCCCTTACACAGCCTGGAGGTGTGTTTGGGGTCATTGTCCTGTTGAAAAATAAATGATGGTCCAACTAAACGCAAACCGGATGGAATAGCATGCCGCTGCAAGATGCTGTGTTAGCCATGCTGGTTCAGTATGCCTTAAATTTTGAATAAATCCCCAACAGTGTCACCAGCAAAGCACCCCCACACCATCACACCTCCTCCTCCATGCTTCACGGTGGGAATCAGGCATGTAGAGTCCATCCGTTCACCTTTTCTGCGTCGCACAAAGACACGGTGGTTGGAACCAAAAAACTCAAATTTGGACTCATCAGACCAAAGCACAGATTTACACTGGTCTAATGTCCATTCCTTGTTTTCTTTAGCCCAAACAAGTCTCTTCTGCTTGTTGCCTGTCCTTAGCAGTGGTTTCCTAGCAGCTATTTTACCATGAAGGCCTGCTGCACAAAGTCTCCTCTTAACAGTTGTTGAAGAGATGTGTCTGCTGCTAGAACTCTGTGTGGCATTGACCTGGTCTCTAATCTGAGTTGCTGTTAACCTGCGATTTCTGAGGCTGGTGACTTGGATAAACTTATCCTCAGAAGCAGAGGTGACTCTTGGTTGTCCTTTCCTGGGGCGGTCCTCATGTGAGGCAATTTCTTTGTAGCGCTTGATGGTTTTTGCAACTGCACTTGGGAACACTTTCAAAGTTTTCCCAATTTTTCGCACTGACTGACCTTCATTTCTTAAAGTAATGATGGCCACTCGTTTTTCTTTACTTAGAATTTGTATTATGGCAAGAAAAAAGCAGCTAACAGTCTATTCAGTAGGACTATCAGCTGTGTATCCACCAGACTTCTGCACAACACAACTGATGGTCCCAACCCCATTTATAAGGCAAGAAATCCCACTTATTAAACCTGACAGGGCACACCTGTGAAGTGAAAACCATTTCCGGTGATTACCTCTTGAAGCTCATCAAGAGAATGCCAAGAGTGTGCAAAGCAGTCATCAAAGCAAAAGGTGGCTACTTTGAAGAACCTAGAATATAAGACATATTTTCAGTTGTTTCACACTTTTTTTGTTAAGTATATAATTCCACATGTGTTAATTCATAGTTTTGATGCCTTCAGTGTGAATGTACAGTTTTCATAGTCATGAAAATACAGAAAATCTTTAAATGAGAAGGTGTGTCCAAACTTTTGGTCTGTACTGTATGTCACACAAAATAGTTATTAATAACATTTCCCACATGTCTACTTTACATCAGCATAATTTTGGAACCAAAGTTTTTTTTGTTAGGAAGTTATAAGGGTTAAAAGTTGACCAGCGATTTCTAATAGAGAAAGAAAAATTTGGGAATTCAAATTAATAAGGATGTCCAATTCACTGACAACAGGACTAAATATAATACCTCGGCTTATGACTCACTACATGGACACAATTCACACCTCCAGATAATTAAACATTCCCAAGGCCTCTCATTTTGCAACAAAAAAACTAATTTGATCTCCCCAACTTATCAGTAGGAGGCATCACAACTTACACCTCATGAACAAATGTCTTGTTGTAACATCTCTCAAATGTTGTGCCTTTTGTCTTATGAATTAATTTCTAATCTTGCCTGACGAAGGCGCCTCTGTGCTCTGAAAGCTTGCATATATATTTTTTTCTGGTTAGCCAATAAAGGTATCACTCCGAGAATAGTCATTTTTGGCATAAAAATATTTACATCGATTTTTCTGGCTAACACGGTACTACAATATAGCTTTGTATTGTACATCATAATTTTTCCAACAGAATTTACAAAAACATCACATTTGAAGTGACTTTGAAGGGCCTTTATAACAGAACATACCCAAAAGTGATACCATTCTAAAAACTGCACCCATCAAGGTGCTCAAAACCACATTCAAGGAGTTTATTAACTTTTCACAGTCATTTTTGAAATGTGGAAGAAAACAATAAACATTTAACTATTTTTCACAAAAAAATTACTTTAGACCCAATTTTTTTTTATATTTACAAGGGTAACAGGAAAAAATAGACCCCAAATTTTGTTGTTCAATTTTTCCTGAGCAACCCGATACCCCATATGTGTGGAAAAAACACTGTTTGGGCGCACAGCAGGGCTCGGAAGGGAAGGAACACCTTTTGACTTTTTGAATGTAAAATTTGCTTGAATAATTAGTGGACGCCATGTCATATTTGGAAAGCCCCTGATGTGTCTAAACAATGAAAACCCCCCACAAGTGACACCATTTTGGAAAGTAGACCCCTCAGGGAACTTATCTAGATGTGTGGTGAGCACCATGAACCCCGAAGTGCTTCACAGAAGTTTATAACGTGGAGGCGGGAAAATAAAGAAAACTAATTTTTCCCACAAAAAAGTTTTTTATCCCAATTTTTTTTATTTTTAAAGTAGTAACAGGAGAAAATGGACCCCAAAATTTGTTGTGCAATTTTTCCTGAGCACGCAAATACCCCATGTGAAGACTCGGGGTCTTCCGTAGACGTAACGCTACTCAGACAACACAGGATGAGGGTAAAACAGCGTGGCAATACTTTCCTGAACAATGTCTCTCATTTTCCTTCTAAAGTCTTTCTGAATCTCTGTCCCAAGGCTGACCCTGTCTCAGAAACACATGTCCCTTCTTAAATACACATCAACAGGTTAAGAATTAGGGATGATATTATTCCACAGGGCTTGAGTATCCACAGCTCATCCCCCAAAGATTGACTGGCAAACACCCTACAATAGGATTTAACATATCTAGCAAACATTCATTGTTCTAGCTAATCTATTTACATAGTTGGTATCACAGGGGCCTTTGTAAATACACATCATTGTTTCAGAATAAAACAGCAGATAACATTCAGGGTTATACAAATAATAGTCTGTTTTAATCAACTAAAGAAGAACACAGATTCAAGAGTCAACATAAAAAATAAAGGTATGCTGCTCTTGCCATCAAAAAGTATGTCTGGTATAATTAAGATTTTACGCTGTATCGTCACACCCGATATGTTGGGGAAAACTATTGTTTGGGGGCTCAAAGGCTGGAGTGACATTTTGGAACGAAGACTTTGATGGAATGGTCTGCGGGTGTCATTTCGCATTTGGAGAGTCTCTAATGTGCCCAAACAGTGGAAAACCCCCACAAATGACCCCATTTTGGAAACTAGACCTCCAAGGAATTTAACTAAATGTGTAGAGAGCACCTTGAAACCAGAGATACTTCACAGAATTTTACAACATGGACCTGTAAAAATGAAAAAAATATATTTTTCCCACAAAAATGTTGTTTTAGCCCCAAATTTTTCATTTTCGCAAGGATAGCAGGAGAAAATGGACACCAAAATTTGATGTGAAATTTCTCCTGAATACGTCGATACCCCATTTGTGGTCAAAAACTGCTGTACTGGTTTGAGGGTGCCATGTCACATTGGCAGAGCCCCTTAGGCGCAAGAACAGCAGACCCTCCGTAAGAGACCCCAATTTACTAACTACACCTCTCAATGAATTAATCTAGGTGTACAGTGAACATATTGACAACACAGGTGGATCACAGAATTTTATACCATTGGGTAGTGAAGAAAAAAATAATTTCATTTTTACCACCAAAATTTTATTTTAGCCTCAGATTTTACATTTTCACACAGGGAAATGGGTAAAAATGGCACCAAAATTTCTCCCACAATTTCTGCTAAATGTAGAAATACCCCATATGTGGCTGTACAGTACTGCTTAGCCATACAGCAAGACTCGGGATGAACGGAGCGCTATTTGCATCCTGGAGAGCATATTTTTCTAGAATAGTATGCTGACTCCATATACATAGCCCCTAAGTGTTAGAATTGCAGAATCCCCCCCATTTTGGAAATTATACCCCTTTGGGAATTTATCTAGATGTGTGGTAGCACTATGAACCCCCAAGTGCTGTGGAGCCGTGAAAATAAAAGCATCTCATTTTTCCCACAAAAATGTTTTTAATCACAAATTTTTTTTTATTTTTAAAGTGGTAACAGGAGTACAGTGTCCATTTTAGGACATGATCGTATATCAAAATCAAACATCAGAATGATGTCAGTTTGATGCTAAATACCCTGTCTGACAAATGATTCTGACGAGTGACTTTGACAAGTGACTTTGACAACTGTAATAATAATAAAAAAAAAAACGTAACTGTTCACTGATGGGACTAGAACCCAAAATTCTGTGTCCCAAAGCCAGTGCACTGACCACTGAGCTATAAACTCACTTGTAAAAACCTAGGAGTTCTATTTGGTTATATGATTTTCAGTGCAAACTTGTCTATAACTCATTGGGACTTATTCACAGACTGCAAGCAAGCCAAATTCAAATGATGTTTGATTTTGATGTGCAAGTCTGATGTGTGACTTTCTTCAAACATCAAAATCAGAATCACAATGACTTTTAGTCACCCTGAGTATTTTCATGATTGATCTCATAACACAAGAAAAGCTACCAGTTAGTATAATTTGACTGGGTAGCTTAATGGTAAGGCATCAGCCTCTGAAAATACAGTGTTAGAGTTCAAATCCTGTCCTAAAATGGACACTGTACAGGAGAAAATAGATCCCAAAATTTGTTGTGCAATTTTTCCTATGGACTTCACTAAATGACACCGATCTCTCTCTAACCTGGAACTGCCCCCCCCCCCCTTTTATCAGCACTCGTGCCCACCCACTGGGCTAGTTCTATCATTAACAATTTCCTAAACCTATTATCCTTATTCTATATCTTATGCTATCCTAAGCTTATCCTATGCTATACTCACATTATGTATTAACACTTTACATACTGTACATCAACATAATACATCACATTGGACACACATTACTTCTGCATAATAAACCGCATAACAATATTCACATGACACATCTGTTGTCTTCAGGGGCAGGAACAGGGTAAGACAGTCCAAATCCCCACAGATTTGATCTTCAAGTATCTATATACAAAGGCCCAAAAGCAAGAGAATGGAATAACACTGCTTGTATGCATTACATGCATTACATGTCAAGCATCCTGATCACTACCTACTTGGGCTTGTCTCGATTTTAGCAGACACAATCAGATTAGGAAAAAAGACTGTTCAGTTATTAACTCTCACAACATTTTGGTTTTGCTTCATTCCCCTTTTCCCTGCTGTGCTTAGCAAACTTAATTACAACGCGAGAACCTCGACACAATGTTCTAGAATGAATTAAGTATTCACCTTATTAGAGATATTTCAGAAAGGTACATTTACATTGTGTAGAAAAGACCGTGCTTGAGGAGTGAAGATTATTGACCTTGACATTTAATAGGGGTATTTATCTACATTAAACCCAAGAAACCTCCTAGATTCCATAAGATTATTTACAGACAATATGTATTATATACACTAAAACTACCAGTGACTAATTTAAAGGAGTTGGCCACTATTTTCATGAGCGCTAACGGCCATAGATAAGCTATTTTTTAAATAACTTGCTGTCTCAAATTCTTCTGTAACCTGAGATGTACTCCTGGTGACATGATCTCTGGCTGAGAAGCTTCTGACTTCCTATGATGTCACGTCAGATTTTCCCTGAGATGCTGACTATAAAATCTGATGTGACATCTCAATCATGTGACTTTTCATGCGGTGTGAGTGGGCGGGCTGTGTTCAGCAGAGCTCACTCACTGCTTCTATGCATATTGTACACAGCTCTCCCATATACCTACTACTTGCTCCCTCCAAAGTGCTCTCTTGTTTCTGCATGTATGCAGCAGAGTGTATATATACAGTCATGTCCGAAAGTGTTGGAACCTTTGAGATTCTTCCAGAAAATTAAGTATTTCTCTCAGAAAACTATTTTGTTATACACATTTATTTCCTTTGTGTGTATTGGAACAACTCAAACAGAGAAAAAAAGGTAAAATTGGACATAATTTCACACAAAACCCCAAAAATGGGCTGGGCAAAATGTTGACACATTTCCAAAATTGTGGGTAAACAACTTTGCTTCAAGAATGTAATGCTCATTCAAACTAACCTGTGGCAAGTACCAGGTGTGGGCAATATGAAAATCATAAAAAGGAAGAATTTGACTCAATCTTTGCATTGTGTGTCTGTGAGTGCCACACTATGTAAGGAGAAGAGAAAGAGAAGAGAGCTGTCTGAGGACTTGAGAATCAAAATTGTTGAAAAATATCAACAATCTCAAGGTTACAAGTCCATCTCCAGAGATCTTGATGTTCCTTTGTACATGGTGCTGAACATAATAAAAAAGTTTACAACTAATGGCATTGTAGCTATTCTCCCTGGGCGTGAACAGCAGAGAAAAATTGATGAAAATTTGCAACGCAGGATAGTCCGGATGGTGGATAAGCAGCCTCAATCAAGTTTCAAAGAAATTTAAGCTGTCCTGCAGGCTCAGGGTGCATCAGTGTCAGTTTGAACTATCCATCGGCATATGAATAAAATGAAACGCTATGGCAGGAGACCTCAGAGGACCCCAATGCTGACACAGAGATATAATAAACCTAGACTGCAGTTTGCCAAAATGTATGTGAGTAAGCTAAAATCTTTGCAGGAAAGTGTCTTGTGGATAGATGAGACCAAGATAGAGCTTTTTGGTAAAGCACATCATTCTACTGTTTACTGAAAATGGAATGAGGCCTGCAAAGAAAAGAACACAGTACCTACAGTCAAATATGGTGGAGGTTCAAAGATGTGTTGGGGTTGTTGTTTTTTTGCATCGGCACTGGGTGCCAATACTGTGTGCAAGGTATCATGAAATCTGAAGATCACCAACAGATTTTTGGTCGCAATGTAGTGGCCAGTGTCAGAAAGCTGGGTTTGCGTCCTAGGTCATGGATACTCGAAACACACTTCAAGAAACACCCAGAAATAGGTGGAAACAAATTGCTGGAGAGTTCTTAAGTGGCCAGCAATGAGTCCGGATCTAAATCCCATTGAACACCTGTGGAGAGATGTTAAAATTGCTGTTGGGAGAAGGCAGGAACCCTTCAAATATGAGAGACCTGGAGCCGTTTGCAAAAGAAGAGTGGTCACAAATTCCAGTTGAGAGGTGTAAGAAACTTGTTGATGATTATAGGAAGAGATTGATTGCATTTATTTATTTAAAAGGGTGTGCCACCAAATATTACGTTGAGAATGCCAACAATTTTGCCCAGGCCATTTTTGGGGCTGTGTGTGAAATCCAATTTGCCTTTTTTTTTTTTTTTTTTTGTGTTGTTCCAATACACACAAAAGAAATAAACATGTGTATAACAAAACATGTGTAATAGCTATCATTTTCTCAGAGAAATACCTCATTTTCTGGAACAATTTCAAGGGTGCCAACACTTTCGGCCATGACTATAGGTACACACACCCTGCCCTAAGCTATGTGTAAGGTACATACGCCCTGCTGTATTCCCTCTATTATATACATACAATCATACATATTCGTCTCACCATCCATCCTGCTACAGAACATGATTAGTCAGTGAGGGTGAGTAGAGTCTGGTGTTCTAGTGCTTTATGCATTACTTGTATTCTGTGTATCAATGACTAGCCTGTAACAGTGTCCTGGACAGGACGTAATACATAGGCTGTTTGTGAATCTGGGGGAGCAGTGAGAGGGATTTAGGCAGAGTTAGAGGGTGTGGTCACTACTAGCTTGTAGCCCAGCACAAGGGCTGATGGGAAATGTAGTCAGAAGACAGCAGAGGAATCTGAAGAGAAATTGAAGGCTGTGACAACAGAGCTGTGCCACGAATCAGGAAGTAAAGCAGGAAGTCATGAAATAACATGAAAATTGGACAACGTATATGGTGCTCTTTAGGAGCACCTAATGAGTTAACTTTTTTAAGTGGTTGTTATCAGAGTTTTCATTTGGGACATGTATTTCTTATCCCTGCATGATGCTGATCAATCATAAGCAGGTAGCAACACTCAAAGTTAAGAATCCCCCTATTATAGCAGGTTTCCCAGTGTGTGAGATGTAGTGATACAGCTCAGATCTCCTGGTTTAACCTCCTGTATGAATCATTGTGGTGGTAGGGGGGCAGTGCCACTGAGTTTAGCTGTGCTACATTACAAAACTTTCTATCAGCTCTCCTTATTACGGACTGTGTCAGTAATCACAGGTATGTCTGCTGTGTTCAAGCAACTTGTAATCGCTCTGCAGTGAGATTAGGGCTGTCATTATGTCTTACACAGGAGTAACATGCCTGTTCTGGACTACTCCTGAGTGAAATGTAATGGCAGACAGTATGGGGAGGGGGAGTACAGCAGAGCTGACAGCGGTAGGAAAAAAGGAAAGTTGATAGATGCTCCACCCGCGGTACTTAATCTCTGAAAGCAGGATCTAACACGGGCCGGCAAGGCGCACATCATTCCATGCTCCCATCAGCACGCCCATGACTTTATCACGGGGCACCGATGTGTTGTCATGACAGCCGAGGGTCTGCTGAAGACCCCCGTGCCTGTCATTACGATACTCCTGTGTACGCTGTCTCATGGCC
Organism: Phyllobates terribilis; assembly: GCF_046119375.1. NCBI lineage: Eukaryota > Metazoa > Chordata > Amphibia > Anura > Dendrobatidae > Phyllobates > Phyllobates terribilis. The sequence continues at coordinate 478,989,926 of NW_027362764.1, read as the reverse complement.
GGTTTTCATAAGAGATCATCACTTCTGCTATACATGGCAGTTCTGAAGCACTTCTATGTATAGCACAAGCGATCAGACGATCGCAGCTTCAAGTTTCCTAAGTGAACTATTAAATAAAGTAAAAAGTGAAAACATTTTTTTAAAAATATGAAAAAAAAAACACAAAGGTTCAAATCACTTCCTTTTGCCCCACTGAAAATAAAACAATTAAAAAAAAAACACACACATAGTATCGCTGCGTTCAGAAATTTTTGATCTATCAAAATATGAAATAAATTAATCCAAGCAGTGAACAGTGTAATGAGAAAAAAAAATAAATCGCAAAACCAGAATTACGTTTTTTTGGTCGCCACAACATTGCTATAAAATGTAATAAGAGGCGATCAAAACATTGTATCTACCCCAAAATAATATCAATAAAAACGTCAGCTCAGGGAGAAAAAAATAAGCCATCCCCGACATCAGATCCCAAAAAATGAAAACGTTACAGGTCGTGGAAAATGGCAACAAAAATCTTTTTAGCCAGGACAGTTTTACCATATAGTGAATATAATAAATAAAAAAAAATAATGATAATTGTGGAATTGCACTTTTTTTTGCAATTTCACCGCACTTTGAATTTTTTTTCCCGTTTTCAAGTACACAATATGGTAAAATCAATGGTGCCATGCAAAAGTCCAACTCGTCCCACAAAAAAGCAGCCAGCATGAGGCTATATTGATGGAAAAATAGAAAAGCTATGGCTCTTGGAAGAAGGGGAGGAAAAAACGAAAATGAAAAAAAACAGAAAATGGTTCGGGGTAAAGGTGTTAAAGTAAGTGACATTCAGTTTTATATATTAGTTAAAAATATTAATACAGTTTTCTAATAACGGTCTCTTCTTCCACAAATAAAATAAATCAAACCTTGCTTTATCTTATGTGAGGCATATAAGAGGGTCGTTACTAGTGTTGAGCATTCCGATACTGAAATATCGGGTATCGGCCAATATTCGCGGTATCGGAATTCCGATACTTAATTCTGATACTTTTAGAATATCGTATACCGGAATCGGAAGTTCCCATAATGCAATGAGCCAGTTTCATTTTATTCAGCCAATGAGGATCCTAAGAAGTGTGGGCACATCCTGTTAGGCATGTAGGCATGTTAACTAATGGCATGGCTGTGATTGGCTGCTGAAATGATGTCATGATGCACTATAAAAGCCGCCGCCGCCATTTTGAGCTCACTCTGCTGTGAATTCAGTTAGGGATAGGACGCTGTTGTTCTGAGGGACAGTTTTAGCTACCTATTTGCTCTATTCTATTTACCCAAGCTACTTTATAAATCGCTGTGCCTTGCAGCGCTAGTGCACAGTTCTCTGTGCTGTTCACCGCTGTCTGCAAGTGCAGCTCACGCTGTAATGTGTGCTTCAACCACGTCTGGTTGTAGTGCGTTTAGTGTGCGTCACTGCCTCATACATTGTCCTTTTTTGCTAATTGATCATTTTTCCTGATTTCTCCTATTAGTGTGGTGGTTCCATCCGTATTCAGCTACATTGGTTCCAAACACTATATAGGAGTAGTTAGAGGAGCCTTTCTGCAGCATTGGGCACTGCAGCCCCAGCCAGATTAGTATTAGCCTATTTTTTGCAGCCTCATCTATTGCATTGTAGGTTACCTTCCTGCATTGTAATAGCTACAAAAAGTTTGTGATACTATCGGTATTACATCTTTAGGCACATCCAGTGTCTTTTTGTGACAAAAAAACCCTAAATAAAAGTTCACCAAACACTCCACTTTACAGTTGTGTAGGCCACATTAGCTCATATTAAAGTCTAGTCCACACTTCATAAAATTAGTGTTTCTTATACCTGTTAGCAGCTGTTCAGGAATAAGCACACTAAGCCCTTAGTACTTTTCTGCCTATCTTTATCAGTCTACCAAGATGAAGAAGGCAGGGAGTAAGGCATGTGGTCGTGGTCGTGGAGTTTCTGCAGGGAGAGGACGTGAGGATTCCGTGCCTACAGGGAGAGGACGTGGGGATTCTGTGCCTGCTGCGGGCACCAGTGACTCAGCATCCCCCAGTTTTACCAGGGAACAATCCTTTATGCGCAGCTTTGTAGGAGCTCGCCGTACCCTACTGTTGCGGGAGGACCAAATTGAAGCTGTTGTCGGATGGATGGCAGCGAACGCATCGACTTCAATTAGTTCCAGATCCTCTCAGGTCCTGAGCACTGAAGAGCACCAATCTGTCTCTTCACCACCTGCCAAATTGCCCAGGCAGTCAGAGAGCCCTGGACAGGAGCCATCTCTACTTCTGTTCTCTGAATCTCTTGGCTTGGAAAGACGGGGCCAGCCAAGCAGAATTCGAGAATTTGAAGAAGAGGTAGTATGCAGTGATGCGCAACCGTTTTGTCTCTCTGAATCTGAAGAGGCGGGTGGGCCAGTGCCTATGGTCAGCAGCACACCTCAGTACGCATCTGATGATGAGACTCAGGTGCCACTTTCTGGTGCGTACTGTGCTGTCGAGACTACCCAGGAGTAGCAGTTGTTTGTAGAGGGTGGTGTAGATGATGAGGTCCTTGACCCATCATGGCGTGAGGGACAGGAAGGTGGTGGGATCAGCTCTGAGGAAGAGATTCCCCGAACGGCCCAAAAAGGAGGGAGAGGGAGGGGGCAGACTTGGTTGCCTGTAGCCTCCACTTCGGTACCCATTAGGAGAATGGCTCTTCCAAAATCCAAAGCGGGCGCTCCCAAGACTTGCAGTGCCTGGTCCTTTTTTGACACAGTTGCAGATGACATTTGCTTTGTCAAATGCAAGCTGTGTAATCAGAAGGTGAAAAGAGGGAAAAGTGTCAGCAACCTCAATACCACAAATATGTGGAAACATGTGCGGACCAAGCACGTGGTGGAGTTACAAAAACACACTGAAGACCTAGGCCAACCTACAGCGCCACCTACCACCTCTTCAGCTCGTGTTGTAGCCTCTTCCTCCAGCTCACACACAGCTGGTTCGGCTTCCTCACAGGATCGCCATGGAAGAACCTCTGGCACTGTTGTACAGAGACACAGTGTAATTCCACCCACAGCACCACTTTCCCTGTCATCCTCACACTCCCTGGCCAGTCTACAGCCATCTTTAGCACAGGCATGGGAGAAAAGGCACCCATACTCGGCAAACTACCCCCGAGCACAGGCTCTGAATGCTGGCATTGCTAAACTACTGGCCCTTGAAATGCTATCATTCAGGCTGGTGGAGACTGACACCTTCCGTAACTTTATAGCATTGGCAGTTCCACAATACAACGTGCCCAGCCGCTTTTATTTCAGCAGGCAAGCCGTCCCTGCCCTGCAACAGCATGTGGAGGGAAAAATTAAACATGCGCTACAAAACGCCGTCAGTAGCAAGGTCCACCTGACCACCGATGCGTGGACCAGTAAGCATGGACAGGGACGATACCTTTCCCTCACTGCCCATTGGGTAAATGTTGTGGAGCCGGGTACAAATCTTGAGAGTGGCGCTGTACGTGTTCTGCCAACTCCAAGGATTGCAGGAATCCAGTCTGTACACATTGACTCCTCCTCATGCTCCAGTTCCTCTGAATCAGCGCTGCAGGAGCCGTCACGGTCTACCTCCACATCGACCCGTGAACGGTTACCTGTTATGATGACCGATATGAGCACAGCCGTGGCCAAACGTCAACAGGCCCTATTAAAATTAATTTCTTTAGGGAATCGAAGCCACACAGCGCAGGAGCTCTGGAAGCAGGAGAGCGACATGTGGTTTGTGCCAGCGAATCTCCAGCCAGGCATGGTAGTGTGTGACAATGGCCGAAATCTGGTGGCAGCTCTGGGCCTAGGCAACCTCACTCACATCCCATGTCTGGAACATGTGCTCAACTTGGTCGTGCAGAGTTTTTTGAGGGACTATCCGGATCTTGATGCACTGCTGCACAAGGTCCGCATAGAGTGCGCTCACTTGCGGCGTTCCAGCAACGCAAGATCGCACATTGCAGCTCTGCAGCGCCGATTACGTCTTCTGGAACATCGCATCATATGTGACCTACCCACCAGGTGGAATTCAATGTTACATATGTTGGAGAGGTTGTGTGAGCAGCAGGCAGCAGTAATGGAGTACCAGCTGCAGCAGGCGCAAACAAGTCGCAGTGCGCGCCGTTCACACTTCACCACCACTGAGTGGGCTTCTATGAAGGATATTTGCCACGTTTTGCGTGCCTTCGATTATTCCACGCGGATGGCGAGTGCAGATGATGCACTAGTCAGCATGACTATCTCCCTTATCTGCCTTCTTGAAAAAACACTGCAAGCACTAAGGGAGGAGGTTTTGGAAGAGGTGGAGGATGAGGAGTCACAAATGCCATCTGCTTCTGTACAGTCTGCGCAACGTGGTCCCTCATAAAGGCCTAGGCAGGGGACACTTTGTGAGGAGGATGAGGAGGAGTCAATGGAGGAGGAAGACATCTGTCCAGAGGAGGGAGGTACACAATGCTCTAGTAGTCAGTATCTAGAGCGAGGGTGGGGTGATGCAGAGCAGGCAGAGATCACGCCTCAAGCAGGGGACAGCGTTTCTTGGCCAGTTGGCAGTCTGCAGTACATGGCTGATTTCATGCTGCAGCGCCTGAGAAACGACTGCCGCATCGCCCACATTCTCAACACCGCTGATTATTGGGTGTCCACCCTCCTAGATCCTCGCTACCGGGACAACTTACAAAGCCTCATAACACCGTTGAACCGTGAGTCTAAAATGCGGGAGTACCAAGACGCACTGGTGCATTCCATCATGTTCTCCATTCCAACCGAGAGCAGTGATGCTAGTGCTTTACAAAGCAGCTCAGTGTGTCGTGGCAGTGGAGGAAGCTCTGCACAAAGAGGGAGCAGAAGCAGCGCCTCAGCACAAGGCAAGACCAGTATGGCCCAAATGTGGCAAAGTTTTGTGTCCCTGCCGCCACAAATGTCTACACCATCACAGACGGCTCCAGTCAGCAGGAGGCAACGTTTCCGTCAGATGGTGACAGACTACATGTCTTGCCCTCTCAGTGTACTCCCAGACGGCTCTTCCCCCTTCAAGTTTTGGGTCTCTAAGCTGGATACATGTCCAGAGCTTAGCCAATATGCATTGGAGGTGATGGCTTGCCCTGCTGCTAGTGTATTATCGGAACGCGTCTTTAGTGCTGCAGGTGGTGTACTAACAGACCGTCGCATGCGCCTATCCTCCGATAACGTTGACCGGCTTACTTTTCTGAAAATGAACCAGGCCTGGATCTTGCATGAATTTGCCAGTCCTCTTCCAGAATAAATAATTGGTTGGCAACAGTATCCAGGTCTTCTGTTGTGTTCATGTTTCTACCACCTGAACTGTAATCCATGAGCTCCAACACCGCCAGTTGCTGCTCAGAAGTGCCGTCTGCACAGTCAACACTTGCTGCCGTGTTATTGGGGTTCAGTAACGTCAGCTGTTCCCCTGCTGTCTGTCCGGCAATTTCTCCTGCTCTGGCCACATTCTCACTAATACAGATTTTAAAGTTGCTCCAATTACACCTCTGGCTCCTCTGTTTTCAGAATTATCCCTGAGCTCCAACACCGCTAGTTGCTGCTCAGAAGTGCCGTCTGCACAGTCAATGCTTGCTGCCGTGTTATTGGGGTTCATTAACGTCAGCTGTTCCCCTGCTGTGTGTCCGGCAAATTCTCCTGCTCTGGCCACATCCACTGTACTACTAATTTAAAACTTGCTCCAATTATACCTGTGGCTCCTCTGTTTTTAGTATTTACCCTGGGCTCCAACACCGCTAGTTGCTGCTCAGAAGTGCCGTCTGCACAGTCAACACTTGCTGCCGTGTTATTGGGGTTCAGTAACGTCAGCTGTTCCCCTACTGTGTGTTCGGCAATATCTCCTGCTCAGTCCACATTCTCACTACTACAGATTTTAAAGTTGCTCCAATAACACCTCTGGCTCCTCTGTTTTCAGTATTATCCCTGAGCTTCAACACCGCCAGTTGGCGCTCAGAAGTGAAGTCTGCACAGTCAACACTTGCTGCCGTGTTATTGGGGTTCAGTAACGTCAGCTGTTCCCCTGCTGTGTTTCCGGCAATTTCTCCTGCTCTGTCCACATTCACACTACTAGTCTACTACTGATTTTAAAGTTGCTCCAATTAGGCCTCTGGCTCCACTCTGTTTTTAGTACTTACCCTGGGTTCCAGTACCATCAGCTGGTTCTCGGCAGTGCCTTTGGTTTAGGAGCCTCCTTCTCGGTATCCAAGTTCCACCAACGTCTGCTGGTCCTTGGTAGTGCTTTCTGGCACAGGTACCTCCTGCTTAGTAACAGAGTTCCAGTACTGTCAGCTGGTCCTCGGTAGTTCCATTGGCTCTTGTACCTTCTGCTACCCATCCGGGTTCCAGTACTGTCAGCTGGTTCTCGGCAGTGTCTTTGGCACGGGTACTCCCTCCTGCCCAGCCTGGTTCCAGCACGCCAGCTGTTTCCGGGTAGTGTCAACGTCACTTTGCCTCCAATGCGTTGTCCTGTCGTGTTGCGGTCGGGTTAGCCGACTCTATGGTGCCTGCAGTTTAGGTGACTCCTATGTGGGCTGCGGGATCTGGCAATGAAGGCTGGTTCCATAGTGCCAATAGGACAAGCACCCCCTGTAGGACTGTGGGTTTCTGTAACTGCGGCCGGCTCGCGGCCTTGCAACTTTTTTTTTCATGGGTACCTTCTGCTACCCATCCGAGTTCCAGTACCGTCAGCTGGTTCTCGGCAGAGCCTTTGGCTTAGGTGCCTCCTTCTCGGTATCCAAGTTCCACCAACGTCTGCTGATCCTTGGTAGTGCTTTCTGGCACAGGTACCTCCTGCTTAGTAACCGAGTTCCAGTACCGTCAGCTGGTCCTCGGTAGTTCCATTGGCTCTTTTACCTTCTGCTACCCATCCGGGTTCCAGTACCATCAGCTGGTTCTCGGCAGTTCCTCAGCCTTCTTGTACCTTCTGCTACATTTCCAAGTTCAAGCTTTTTGAAATGGTTTTTGGTAATCACTCTGGATCTCCCTGACGAGGACCCTGAAGATGAGGACCCTGAAGACCACCCCGAAGAAGACGAGGACCCCGAAGAAGACGACCCTGAAGACCACCCCGAAGACGAGGACCCCGAAGACCACCCCGAAGACGAGGACCCCGAAGAAGAGGACCCTGAAGACCACCCCGAAGACGAGGACCCCGAAGACGACGTCCCTGAAGACGAGGACCCTGAAGACCACCCCGAAGAAGACGAGGACCCCGAAGACGAGGACTCTGAAGACGAGGACTCTGAAGACGAGGACCCCGAAGACCACCCCGAAGACGAGGACCCTGAAGACCACCCCGAAGAAGACCAAGAAGATGACCAAGAGGACAAAGAACAAGAAGACAACCACCAAGATACGGAAGAACAAGAGACAGAAAACCAAGAAGCAGAAGTACAAGAAGCTGCAGAACAAAAAGCGGAAGAACATTAAGCATAAGACTAAAAATCAGAGCAAAAGATATTATCTAAATTATAAGCAGAAGAAGACTAAGCAGTGTATGGGGGTGAGTCCGTTCCTCCTCGTGGTGCCCCTGGAAAAGACCTGCCGCTGCAGGCCAAACTGAACGCGGGCAAATCCTGTTGTAAATCTTTTGTGACGGGCAGAACGAAAGGTGTAATGTTCAAACTTTTATAGATAACAACTACAGGAATGCCGGTCACAAATAAGAATATGATGAAGAAGAAGAATATGAAGAAGATGAAGAAGTAGAATATGAAGAAGAATAATAGTTGAATAAGAAGAATATGAAGAATGTAAAAAAAAAGAATAATAAGAAGGTGGTGAAGAAGAAGAAGATGAAGGTGAAGAAGAAGTTGATGAAAAAGATGCTGATGCTGAGGACGATGAAGGAGAAAGTGTGGAAGAAGTAAAAAAGAAGGTGAAGAGCATGGAAGTAGTGAAACATAAATAACTGACAAAATATAAAAAAACTTAACATAGTCAATATTTCCGTAACTCAGAACGTCTTAAAAAAATATTAATTCCTGCTATTCCATTTGATTGGGCTAAACCTCTATGCCTTTATTGTCTCCCCCACCTCCCCCAATACATTCTACATTATTCTTAGTTGTTTTCCTTCATGTAGAATTAACCTACAAGGAAAGAAAGGGTTTTTCATTCCGATATTTGTGTCCCATTGACTTGCATTGGTTTCCGGTATCGGAATCGGCGATATCCGATAATTTTTGAGTATCGGTCCGATACAATCCGATCCGATATTTCTCGATATCGGAAGGTATCGCTCAACACTAGTCGTTACGTGTCCCCAGGATGTGTCTGGAGACTTACTGAACCCACTTGAGGGCGTAACCACAGTGGTGGTTACAACGTAAAATAAAAGTAAGTGTGGACTGGTTCAAGTTATTTGACCAAGTCAGATTTAGGAGAACCTGATATGGGTTTTAATTTTTGTAATGATCTGTAGGAAGGTAGTGGGATGGATCTTTCCTTCCAGTCCGGGTCTTGCAAGTGGCTCATATGCACGGTTTATATTTAAGCCTGCAGGTAAGGGTTGGGTCTGTCAGTTTTTGGTTTCATGTGCAGCAGAGCTGGTGGTTCTGTGAGTGCCTGGCTATGAGAGATTGAACACAGACCAGAGCCAGAGACCTGAGTAGAGCCAACATAGCACCAGAGATTCCTACAGTGGTGCAGACACCCATGGCAACGAAATGTGTACGGACATTATCAGCTGGGATCCAGATGTGAAAGGTTTGCGTTTTGTTTATAAAATTGTCAAATAAAGACTTTCTGTTGAACTTACCTGGGTCACTGCCTCGCTACCTTACTGGTGGGAAAGCCGCTTCTTTACATATGGTCGAGAATGTGGGCAGTGTGAATTGAGGCATACCCAAAAGGAAGCTGCATTTCTGTGATTAAGCCTGCAACACTAAAATTCAGACCTGCAGACAAGATGGAGGAACTACTAAAGCAGTTGGTCCTCTCCAATGCACAACAGCAGCAGACTAAAACCTGTTAGTACATCAGATTGTGGCCCTGATAGAGACAACCCCACCGACGACCCTGCTGTGTCCCGATGCCGAGGACAAAGTCAGGTTGGCGCTGAGGAAGAGGAGTCCGGAGGATGACATGGAAGCCTTATTCGCCGTATTCGAAAGAACAGCGGAGTAGAAGAATTTGCCAAACGATCAGTGGGCTGAAGTGGTGGCCCCATTCTTGGGTGATAGTGATAAATGGGGTGGCCCAACAACCTGGGGAAGAGGCGGTTATTCCTCGTATGGTGGTCAACTAGGAACTGCTACATTGGGTTGACAAAATCAGTCACGGAGTAGTACAACAGCTTGTAGTGCCCCAATTTTACCGCTGGGCGGCGCTTGAGAAGGCCCACAAACACGTGCTGGGTGGCCATATAGGGGATAAAAAGATGCAAGAGCGTATCCTGCAGCATTTTTTTTTGGCCAGGGTGTCCGCTGACCGCACCCACAGCAAATTTCCATAGTTCACAGGTTCCGCTGCCTATTATAGAGGTGCATTTTGAGCGGATTGCCATTGACCTGGTAGGTTCAATAGTAAAGTCAGCCCGTGGCCACCAACACATTAGTGATAGTTGATTATTCTACTCGTTACCAGATAATTCGTCTTCGTCACATCATGGCAAAACTTATTACCTGGAGCTGTTTGCCATGTTTTGCCTCCTTGGGCAACCTAAGGAGATCCTTACTTGTCAGGTGACTCTTTTTATATCAAAAGTGACAAAGGAATTGAGCAAACTGCTCCAAATCAAGCAGTTGTGCACATTGGTGTACCACCCACCCACAGACAGATGGTCTAGTGGAGAGACTTAACAAAACACTAAAGTCTATGTTGAAAAAATAGTATCCAATGATGGGAAGGATTGGGATATTTTGCTGCCCTATTTAATGTTTGACATTTGCAGTTCTCAATGGGATTCTCTCCACTCGAGCTATTATATGGCAGACATCCTAGAGGCCTGTTGGAACTTGCCAAAGAGGCCTGGGACCAGGAGCCTGTTCCCCATAAAAGCATAAAAAAACTTGTTTTGAGTATGCAGGACCGGATCACGGCTGTAATGCTTATCATAAAAGAACATCTCCTGCCCAGGAAGCTCAGAGCCATGGGAACAATAGAAAGGCCACAGTCAGATGCTTTAAAAAAGGAGATTGAGTATTGGTTTTGGTGCCTACCGCAGAAAGTTCATGGCCAAGTGGCCAGGGCCATATGAAGTCCGGGAAAAAGTCGGGGAGGTGATTTACAGAGTATATCAGCCTGGGAAGAGGAAACCCGAGCAAATACACCTGTGTAAATCTATTAAAGGCAAGAAAGACCAGAAATGCATGGTTACAGACGCGACTCTGGTCATATCTACTCTGGACCCTCCGACACCGGCCCGGGAAGATGCTGGGACTGGGGTAAAGATAAGTGACAATCTCTTGAAACAGCAGAGATGGAAGGCACCAGGGGGGCCCCGCAGAGTCCCGCTATTGTCACTTTTTACGGTGGATCCACACCCCATATCCCGCCTGACGTCACACTACGCCAGACGGAGCATGTGATATGGATCCACCCTTTGCACCAATATGACGTTCCAAAACCCCCTTGAGGATGCGTAAGGTCAGATTGGTACAGTTCTACACCGTCACCTCCAGTCCACACGGGTACTGAGAGGCACCAGGAAGTGGGAAAAGGTGGTCCACACAGACACTGACGTGGCCCCCACACTCACTCACACACCTGACAGGCTGAGAGGCTCTTTCACTAATCCAGTGAAGCAGAGCCTTGTCGGCCTGGATAGAGCTGCCACCAGTTCCTACAGGTCAGAAGAACCTTTGTAGGATCCGCTCCAGAGTCTTATCTACCCCTAGATGCCCACCCAAGATGTGAGAATGGGCCAGGCCTAACACTCTACGCCTATAGGGCACTAAAAACTGCTCTATTAATTCTCCTTTTGGGTTATTGACCCTATAAAGAAGCTCCCCATTAAGTCCAAAATATGGGAACCTGGTGTCAAACCCCGGCTCCTAAGCAACACCATTGATCACAGACACATTGTCAAATGCAAATTTCAAGGTGAGATCCTGCATCTGCGCAGTCCCAAAGTCCCCCCCCCCCAGACACACAAGTCTGAGACCTCGTCTTCCGGGGTCACCACCTCGTCTTTGTCCCCTGCAAGGACACACAGGGGGAAGTCATCTGCCTCTGACTGAGACGGTGATGCTTCATGAGGTGACCTGCTCCCGATTGAGACACTTGGCACCCCCACTTTTCGCCACAAGTCCCAGAACAGACTGAAGTCCTGCCCTATTATCATCGGGTGGAGCAGATACCTAACCACCCCCACCTCATGGGACTCAACTCCACAGTCAGTGTGTAATTGTCACTCTGGCAATAGGGTAATCCATTGCATCCCCCCATATGCACTGCACACCCACGTTTTTCCTGGGGATCAACTGGTGTGGGAGCGTGGCCCATATGAGAGTCACCAAGCTCCCTGAGTCCAGGAGTCCTGCCACCAGTACCCCATTAACAGTCACCGGACATTACTGTGGCCCTTCACCGGGCTGATAGACCACACTGTAGGCATAGTAGGAACAGCGACATCCCAGGCTACAGTCCACCTGTTCAGAGGTCCGCTACATGGCCTGGGCCGTGACACTGCCAACAAATAATCTCTCCCGAGGGGACCTTGGGCACCACCTCCCCCATTCCTTTGGACCTTGGACGCAGGGTCGGACTGGGCTGGCGGGATACCGGGAATTTTCCCGGTGGGTCCCGCCCCCTGCTGCAGGACGGGGAGAAGAGAACAAAAAAAAAAGGGGGCACGGGCCCTTTAAAAGCGCAGGCACAGTGTATGCAGGGACGCACGCACACGGTGTTCATTACCTGAACCGCCGCGGCGCACGTCCCAGTGAAGCAGCTGAAGCTGCGCATCTACCTTCGCCGGCCGGAGTATGACGTCGTCATGTGCCTGCTGTGAAGGAGGCGCACAACTCAGCCGCCGGAGAAGGAGAACACCGCACGGGAGCGCAGGAAGGTAAGAGGTATGTGTGTGTGTGTGTGTGTGTGTGTGTGTGTGTGTGTGTGTGTGTGTGTGTGTGTGTGTGTATGTGTGTATGTGTGTATGTATGTGTGTGTAATGGTCTGGGCCCCTGGCTGGACACACAAGGGGAAGCCCAACTGGACACACAAGGGGGGGCCCAGCTGGACACACAAGGGGGGAGCCGACTGGACACACAAGGGGGGGCCCTGGCTGGACACAAAAGGGGGGGTCCTGGCTGGACACAAAAGGGGGGGTCCTGGCTGGACACACAAAGGGGAAACCCTGGCTGGACACACAAGGGGGAAACCCCGGCTGGACACACAAGGGGGAAACCCCGGATGGACACACAAAGGGGGGACCCGGATGGACACACAAGGGGGGGCCCAGCTGGACACACAAGGGGGGGCCCAGCTGGACACACAAGGGGGGAGCCGACTGGACACACAAGGGAACCCTGGCTGGACACACAAGGGGGAACCCTGGCTGGACACACAAAGGGGGGACCTGGCTGGACACACAAAGGGGGGACCTGGCTGGACACACAAAGGGGGGACCTGGCTGGACACACAAAGGGGGGACCTGGCTGGACACACAAAGGGGGGACCTGGTTGGACACACGAGGGGGAACCCTGGCTGGACACACGAGGGGGAACCCTGGCTGGACACACGAGGGGGAACCCTGGCTGGACACACGAGGGGGGCCCAGCTGGACACACGAGGGGGGCCCAGCTGGACACACGAGGGGGGCCCAGCTGGACACACGAGGGGGGCCCAGCTGGACACACAAAGGGGAACCCTGGCTGGACACACAAAGGGGAACCCTGGCTGGACACACAAAGGGGAACCCTGGCTGGACACACGAGGGGGAACCCTGGCTGAACACACGAGGGGGAGCCCTGGCTGGTCACACAAGGTGAGGGCCTGGCTGGACACACGAGGGGGAACCCTGGCTGGACCCAGGCAAGGGAGGGGCAGGATGGGCATATGGGGGGCAGGCTGGACACATGGAGGCCAGGATGGATATATGGGGGGCAGGCTGGACACATTGAGGCCAGGATGGATATATGTGGGGGGCAGGCTGGACATATGGAGGACATGATGGATATATGGGGGGGCAGGTTGGACACATGGAGGCCAGGATGGATATATGGGGGGGCAGGCTGGACACATGGAGGCCAGGATGGATATATGGGGGGCAGGCTGGACACATGGAGGCCAGGATGGATATATGGGGGGGGCAGGCTGGACACATGGAGGCCAGGATGGATATATGGGGGAGCAGGCTGGACACATGGAGGCCAAGATGGATATATGGGGGGGCAGGCTGTACACATGGAGGCCAGGATGGATATATGGGGGGGCAGGCTGGACACATGGAGGCCAGGATGGATATATGGGGGGCAGGATGGATATATGGGGGAGCATGCTGGAAACATGGAGGCCAGGATGGATAAATGGGGAGGACAGGCTGGACACATGGAGGCCAGGATGGATATATGTAGGGGGGCAGGCTGAACACATGGAGGCCAGGATGGATATGTAGAGGGGCAGGCTAGACACATGGAGGCCAGGATGGATATGTGGGGGGACAGGCTGGACACATGGGGGGCTAGGATGGATATGTTGGGGGCAGGCTCGATACACGTGGGCTAGCATAAATATATGGAGGGGCACGCAGGACATATGGGGGCCAGAAGGGATATATGGGGGGTGTCAGGATGGATATATGCAGGGGGGAAGGGCAGGATGGATATATGAGGGGGCAGGCTGGACACATGGAGGCCAGGATGGATATGTAGGGGGGGGGGTCAGGCTGGACACATGGAGGCCAGGATGGATATATGGGGGAGCAGGCTGGACATATGGGGGCCAGGATAGATATATGGGTGGGGCAGGCTGGAAACATGGAGGCCAGGATGGATATGTAGGGGGGCAGGCTGGATACATGGAGTCCAGGATGGATATATGGGGGGGCAGGATGGATATATAGGGGGGTGGCAGGATGGATATACGCAGGGGGGAAGGGCAGGATGTATATATGACGGGGCAGGCTGGACACATGGAGGCCAGGATGGATATAGGGGGGCAGGCTGGACACACGGAGGCCAGGATGGATATATGGGGGGGCAGGCTGGACACATGGAGGCCAGGATGGATATATGGGGGGGAGGTTGGACACATGGAGGCCAGGATGGATATGTAGGGGGGCAGGCTGGACACATGGGGCGCTAGGACTGATATATGGGAGGGGGCAGGCTGGACACATGGAGGCCAGGATGGATATGTGGGGGGGGCAGGCTAGACACATGGGGGGCTATGATGCGCATATGGGAGGGGGCAGGCTCGATACATGTGGGCTAGGATAAATATATGGAGGGGTCACACTGGACAAATAGGGGCCAGAAGGGATATATGCAGGGGGTGTCAGGATGGAAATATGCAGGGGAGGGGGGCAGGATGGCTATATGGGGGGGGGCAGGCTCGATACACTTGGGCTAGGATAAGTATATGGAGAGGCCACCCTGGACATATGGGGCCCAGAAGGGACATATGGGGGTGCCTGGCTGGACAAGGGACTTAATTACTGTTTGGGGGCCAGATTGAGGAACATACTTTATTAGTTTATGGTGGCCAGTGGAGAACATTATTACTTTAGATTCCAATTATTATTATTACATTATTACTTCTGTAATATAATTTACTTTTTAGGAAATTGTTTTCCATGGGATGTGACAAAAGAGGGCTCCTGTTACTGTGCAGGGCGGCACTATGTTGCTTTTTTTCTTCAACTGGTGTAGTGTAGAAGTCGGGGGAGAAAAGTGGGAATATTCTCTAGAAGAGATCAGTTATTGATAACTGTGTGTTATTTTCTGCAGAGATGATTCCTGGCTGGAAGAAGTGATGGCTGTCTGTGCCAGATGAAGAAGAAAAGCGAAGATGAAGGACTTCACCTAGAGACGTCACAGATGAGTCAGTGTATTACATGTACACTTACACTACACATGTAGTCAAAATTGCTGGTTTAATGAAAGAAAAACCCACAATGGTCACAGAATAACTTGAATCTGACAAAAGTAATAATAAATTACAAATCTTTGAAAATGAACAAATAAAAGTCGGACATTGCTTGTCTGCTTCCACAGAATTTAAAAAAAAATTAAACTCATGAAATAGGCCTGGACAGAAATGATGGTTCTTCTTAACTTAATATTTTGTTGAACAACATTTTGGGGCAATCACTGCAATCAAACGATTCCTGTAACTGTCAATGAGACTTCTGCACCTCTCGACAGGTATTTTGGCCCACTCCTCATGAGCAAACTGCTCCAGTTGTCTTGTGTTTGAAGGTTGCCTTTTCCAGACAGCATGTTTCAGCTCTTTTCAAAGATGCTCAATAGTATTTAGGTCAGGGCTCATAGAAGGCCACTTCAGAATAGTCCAATGTTTTCCTCTTAGCCATTCTTGGGTGTTTTTAGCTGTGTGTTTGGGTCATTATCCTGTTGCAAGACCTATGACCTGCGACTGAGACCAAGCTTTCTGACACTGGGCAGCACATTTCTCTCTAGAATCCCTTGATAGTCTTGAGATTTCATTGTACCCTGCACAGATTCAAGACACCCTGTGCCAGATGCAGCAGAACAGCCCCAGAACATAACAGAGCCTCCCCCATGTTTCACAGTAGGGACAGTGTTCTTTTCTTGATATACTTCATTTTTCCGTCTGTGAACATAGAGCTGATGTGCCTTGCCAAAAACTTCCATTTTTGTCTCATCTGTCCATAGTACATTCTCCCAGAAGCTTTGTGGCTTGTCAACATGTAGTTTGGCAAATTCCAGTCTGGCTTTTTTATTTTGATTTTTTTCAACAATGGTGTTCTCCTTGGTCATCTCCCATGAAGTCCACTTTGGATCAAACAACGATGGATAGTGCGATCTGACACTGATGTTCCTTGAGCTTGAAGATCACCTTTAATCTCTTTAGAAGTTATCCTGGGCTTTTTTGTTACCATTCATATTATCCGTCTCTTTGATTTGTCATCAATTTTCCTCCTGCGGCTACGTCCAGGGAGGTTGGCTATAGTCCCATGGATCTTAAATTTCTGAATAATATGTGCACCTGTAGTCGCAGGAACATCGAGCTGCTTGGAGATGGTCTTATAACCTTTACCTTTAACATGCTTGTCTATAATTTTATTTCTAATCTCCTGAGACAACTCTTTCCTTTGCTTCCTCTGGTCCATGTTGAGTGTGGTACACACCATGTCACCAAACAGCACAGTGAGTATCTGTAGCCCTATATACAGGCCAACTGACTGGTTACAAGATTGTAGACACCTGTGATGCTAATTAGTGGACACAACTTGATTTAACATGTTCCTTTTGTCACATTATTTTCAGGGGTACCATCATTTCTGTCCAGGCCTATTTCATGAGTTTAATTTTTTTTAAAAAAATCTGTGGAAGCAGGGCTGAAAAGCAATGTGTGACTTTCATTTGTTCATTTTCATAGATTTTTAATTTATTATTACTTTTGTCAGATTCAAGTTTTTTCTGTGACCATGGTGTTTTTTTTTTCTCATTAACCCCTTTACCCCCAAGGGTGGTTTGCACGTTAATGACCAGGCCAATTTTTACAATTCTGACCACTGTCACTTTATGAGGTAATTACTCTGGAACGCTTCAACGGATCCCCCTGATTCTGAGAATGTTTTTTCGTGACATATTGTACTTCATGATTGTGGTAAAATTTCTTCAATATCACTTGCGTTTATTTGTGAAAAAAACGGAAATTTGGCAAAAATTTTGAAAATTTTGCAATTTTCAAAATTTGAATTTTTATGCCCTTAAATCAGAGAGATATGTCACACAAGAGTTAATAAATAACATTTCCCACATGTCTACTTTACATCAGCACAATTTTGGAACCAAAATTTTTTTTCGTTAGGGAGCTATAAGGGTTAAAAGTTGACCAGCGATTTCTCATTTTTCCAACAAAATTTACAAAACCATTTTTTTTAGGGACCACATCACATTTGAAGTCACTTTGAGAGGTCTTTATGACAGAAAATACCCAAAAGTGACACCATTCTAAAAACTGCACCCCTCAAGGTGCTCAAAACCACATTCAAGAACTTTATTAACCCTTCAGGTGCTTCACAGGAATTTTTGGAATGTGGAAGAAAAAAATGAACATTTAACTTTTTTCACAAAAATGTTACTTTAGACCCAATGTTTTTTATTTTTGTAGGGGTAACAGGAAAAAATGGACCCTAAAATTTGTTCTGCAATTTTCCCTGGGCACGCAGATACCCCATATGTGGGGAAAAACCACTGTTTGGGCGCACGGCAGGGCTCGGAAGGGAAGGAGCGCCATTTGACTTTTTGATTGTAAAATTTGCTTGAATAATTAGCGGACGCCATGTTGCGTTTGGAGAGCCCCTGATGTGGCTAAACAGTGGAAACCCCCCACAAGTGACCCCATTTTGGAAACTAGACCCCCCAAGGCACCTATCTAGATGCATAGTGAGAACTTGAAACCCCTAGGTGCTTCACAAATTGATTCGTAAAAATGAAAAAGTTTTTTTTTTCCACTTTTTCATTTTTACGAATCAATTTGTGAAGCACCTGAGGGTTCCAAATGCTCACTATGCATCTAGATTGGTGCCTTGGGGGGGTCTAGTTTCCAAAATGGGGTCACTTGTGGGGGAGCTCCACTGTTTAGGCACATCAGGGGCTCTCCAAACGCGACATGGTGTCCGCTAACAAATTGAATGGAAAATCGGCTCAAATTGTTAGCGGACACCATGTTGCGTTTGGAGAGCCCCTGTGTGCCTAAACAGTGGAGCTCCCCCACAAGTGACCCCATTTTGGAAACTATACCCCTCAAGGATTTTATTAAGGGGTATAGTGAACATTTTGAACCCAGAGGTACGACACAGAATTTGATAACATTAGGTCATCATATTGAATAAGTTGTCATTACTCTTGAGCGCAAGTGCTCGCTACTTGAGTTTGCATCGGGTACTCAGGTATGCACCATGTATCACGGGTGCTCAAGTGAAATGCTCGAGTCCCCGCCCTCATGTTTCATGGTTATTAGACACCCCCAAAAAAACATGAGGGGATCGCTCGTGCATGGCAGGCAATCCCCGCAAGGTTTTTTTGGCCGCGAAGCATATGGGGCGGAGACTCGAGCACCCGCGATACTCAGTGCATACCCGAGCACCCGATGCAAACTCAAGTAGCGAGCACTTGCGCTCAACACTAGTTGCCATATCGTCATTTTTTTTTTTTTTTCTTTTTTTTACTTTTGAAGAAAAAAAACAACCCCAACCCCAGCGTTTATTTTTTACGCCGTTCCTCGTGCGGTATAAGTGATGAGATTACTTTATTCTTCGGGTCGGTGCGATTACAGCGATACCAGAACCATATCGGGTTTTTATGATTGACAGCTGTCACACACTAAAAGACACATATTTTGTAAAATCTAGTTTTTGCATCGCAATATTTGGGCAGACAGTCATGTGACGGCTTGTTTTTTGCGGGATGAGTTGGCCTTTTTTATTGGTGCCATGTTCAGGCACGTGACATTTTTTGATCGCTTTCTATTCCTATTTTTGGGAGGCAGAATGAACAAAAACCAACAATTCAGGAATTGTGTTTTTTTACATTTTTTTATTCTGCTCCGGGTGTGGTAAAATTGGTAAGGTAGCTTTATTCTTCAGGTCAGTACGTTTACAGCGGTACCACATTTATATAGTTTTTTATGTTTTGGCGCTTTTACACAGTAAAAGCTATTTTATAGAAAAAATTATTCTTTTGCATCGCTTTATTCTGAGAGCTGTAACTTTTTGATTTTTCGGATGATGGAGCTGTATGGCGGCTTGTTTTTTGCGGGATGAGATGACGTTTTCAGCGGTACCATTTTTATTTATATTCGTCTTTTTGATCGCGTGTTATTCCATTTTTTGTTGGCGGTATGATGATAAAGCATTGTTTTTTGCTTTGTTTTTTTTTTTACCGTGTTCACTGAAGGGGTTAACTAGTGGAACAGTTTTATAGGCCAGGTCGTTACGGACGCGGCGATACCAAATATGTGTACTTTTATTGTTTGTTTGTTTTTTTTTCATAATAATATTTATTGATGGGTACATTCTATTTTTATTTTTAGTGGATTATTTTTTTTTAAATATTTTTACAATTTTATTTTTTTTTTCACTTTTTGGGAGTTTTTTTACTTTTATACTTTGTCCCACTATGGGACTTTCACTTTTTTTATTCTGATCGCCTGCACAGCATAGGGATGGAGCACCATCCCTGTGCTATGCAGGCAGTCAGCGCTGGACAGGGAGAAGATAGTTTGGAGATGCACTGCGCATGTCCAAACAATCTTCCTGCTGTCTGGTGACCCGGATGTTGTCATGACGACATCGGGTCGTCATGGCAACACCCGGGAAGCCGTGGCAGACAGCGCTGGAGGCCGGAAGAGGAGGTGAGTATACCGATCACCTCCCCTTGCCACCGCAATGCTGCGATCGACTTCGATCGCAGCATTGCGGGGGTTAATGTGCTGGGAGCGGTGCAGGACCACTCCTTGCACATAGTATCGGGTGTCAGCTGTGACAATCAGCTGACACCCGGCGGCGATCGCGCCCGCACAGCCTGTGTGCGCGCATGATCGCGAAGACGTACTTAAACGGATCAGGCTCTTAAAGCCCAGGGCACTGACGCGTATTAGTACGTCATGGGCTTTAAAGGGGTTAAACGAGGGGACCAACAATTTTGACCCCGTGTGTGTATATAGTATATACAGAGCTCCTGTGTATGTCACTGGTGATGACTGTATTACCTATACACTATAAACAGAGCTCCTGTGTATAATGTTACTGGTGATCACTGTGTTACCTGTACACTGACACTATATACAGAGCTCCTGTGTATAATGTCGCTGGTGGTAATAACAGTGTTGTTAGTATTGTGTTTTGTATTCATGATCAGTATTGTAGTATTTGGTCTTGTTGGGGTGGTAATATGTGGTCTGGTCATGGTGTGTCTGTATTTGTTCCTTGTATGTGGTGTTATTCGATCATTATGTGGTGGTAATATGTGATCTAGTCATGGTGTGGCGATATTTGTCCCTTTTGTATGTGGTATTATTGGTGTTGATATAGTGGACTGTGTTGTGTCTGGCGGTCATTTTGTTCTTGTTGATATTAACTAGGAAAAGATTTTTTCCATTAGGCCACAGCCCCACCATTAGTATTTGGTTAGTATTTTTTCTCAGGAGTCGCTGCCAAAACCAGGAGTGGGTGATAAATGCAGAATTGGTACACTTGTTTCTATTATACCTTTTCTCTGATTGTTCCTCACCTGGTTTTGGCTCCCACTCCTGAGAAAAAATACTGACCGGATACTGACCGAATGATGATAGTAGGGCCGTGGCCTTAGAGATTAAATACTTGGACCAGAGCGGCAGAGATGCACTTACAGGGGTTCTCTGGTGTAAACAAGTAATCACCTCTCCACAGGATCAGTGATAATATTGATTGGTGGGGGCCTGACTGCTGGGACACAATAAGCAGAATGTGGAGCTTTTCTCCCCATTAGACTGGAGCGGCATGTGAGATGCGACCACTGATCCATTCATTCCTTCAGTGACTGTGAGCGCTGCTCTTTTTTGGAAGCCCCCCAAGAGAATGAATAGAGCTGCGGTCAGACGTCCCACCTGTCGCTGCATTTTAAAATGTCCTGTCAGGGATGAAACTTCCCCATTCTTCCGATAGGTGCGTTTTCCAATGTTCGGACCCAAACGATCAATAAGTGATCACCTATCCTATAGAGCCCATGGATCGGTGATAACTTGTTTTAACCAAAGAACCCCTTTAATGCAAACTACCGTAATTGTACATCCCAGTTAGTGTTGCACAGTAGATGTGCAGGAGTCGCCAGTCAATGCTCCACTATAACAGGGATAGCGGATAACAGATATTTGCATATGGCTGTAGGTGGGCCCCTAGAGTCAGTTCTCCCTGTGGGCCCCAGACACCCCAGTCAGACCCTGCTTGGACGCGCTACCCCCTTTTGGGCCTCCGCCCCCAACTAGGATCCCCAATATGGAGTGGGCTGTTTTCCAACGGAACTCTTGACCCCCTGGTACCTCTCAACCAGTCCGACCAGTTCATCAGCGTTTCGGGGATCGCCCTGGGCAGCCCAAGTCTGTACCGCCTCGGTTAGGAGTGCACGAACCGATCCATCACTACTCGCTCTATGATCTGCGCCGGGGTAGAAGATTCTGGTTGCAGCCATTTTTGCACAGGTGCAACAGGTCAAACATTTGGGAGTGCGGTGGTTTCGCGCGGTGAAAGGCCCAGCGGTGGACGCGCTGTGCCCTGACAGTCCTGGTTACCCCCAAGCGTGCCAAAATTTCAGTTTTGAATTTGGCATACTCCTTGGCGTCCTGTAAGGCCAAGTCATAATACACCATCTGGGGTTTCCCCGTCAGGTATGGCGCCAACACCTCTGTCCATTGCTCTGGTGGCCACCTCTCCCTCTCGGCGACCCTCTCGAATACCGTCAGAAAAGCTTCCATATCATCACCCGGAGTCATATTCTGCAGCGCTCCCCTTACCGCTTTTCGGACCGCAAAGTCGTCCACTGAACTTATCATTGGAGCTGTTGCTGAGCTACGGATCGCCTCTGTGAGCAAATCTATCTGCTTCTGGCGGCACTGGTCCTGTTGGGCCTGCTGCTGAAGCTGGAGCTGCGGCATAAGCAATTTTAGTGGTCTCCTGTTGCGCCATCTGCTGTTGCTGTAGCATCTGCTGGTGTTGTGTTTGTTGCTGTTGGTGCTCCAAATGCTTAAGGAGGTCCTCCATTTTGTCCGGCGACACTGGCTGGCTCACAGCCGACTTCACCCAGGACATGCAGGTCTTCCTGTGACAGTCACACGTGTTCGCTGGGAGTGTTGCCCGCAATTCTAACACCACTTGTGGTATAACGACAAGCTCGGCTGTATGTGGACATAAAACACGGGATACTGTCTCTTTAAATATTTGGGTTAGTTTATTTAGCAGTCATAAACTACCCTGGAGTCCATAAAGAAAACACAGCCCATTTGGCTAAAGAGACAAAACAAAATACAAAACTTGCAGCACAGTCCGTATCTCAGCCAAGGTTTGGCCACTCACAATTAGCCTCACACAGGTTCAGCAAAGCACGTGCTAGATCCTTCCTGGAACAAAATTTCTCCAGGTACTGAACACACCTGAGTGTCAGGGTTGGTTATTTAAAGCCCAGACACTCCCCTGATTGGAGGGATGGTGGATAACGTCCCTGTTATGGGTCCGGGTGGTGGAGGGACCCAGAGGGGCGTGACTAAGTATCCACCCGAACCGACCCTGGTCGTACGGCAGCAAACGACACCGTGACCAGGGAGGATCCGGGCTGAGGGACCAGGTGCTACTCTGGGGACGACCTTGTAAGAGAGCAGGTGGCTCCCACGGGTCAGATGGCTGGGACTGACCGGTATGGCGGATGGACACGGCAAGCAGGCGGAAGTCTCTGGTAGCTGACAGGTGGTCACAGTTCGAGAAAGCAGGGCAAGTAGCAGTCTTTAGGTTTACCAGGAAGGTGGTCACAGCAAGTCACGGCAGGGTCTCCAGGCAGGCTGGCAGGAAACAGGCAGGTGCTCCCAGGTGAGCGGGCAGACAAACAAGGCGGGTGACTGACAGGTAACTGGTGGGCGCTCCCAGGTGAGCGGGCTGACTGACACAGCAGGTAACAGGCAGGTAACTGGTGAATGCTCCCAGGTGAGCAGGCAGACAGGCGAGACAGGTAACAGGCAAGTAACTGGTAGACGCTCCCAGGTGAGCGGTCTGACAGACAGGGCAGGCGGATGCTCCCAGGTGAGCGGACAGATAGCCAAGGCAGGTAACAGGCAGGTAACAGGTGAGCGCTCCAGGTGAGCAGGCTGGCAGGCTCGGCAGGTAACGGGCAGATAACAGGCTGGCAGGCAGAACGAGAAGTCAGGCTAGCAGCGGGACCTGAGGGCTGAAGCACAGATCAGACACAGTGCAAACAACTTTGCTCGGGCACCTCCATTTTGGAGGAGGTGCCTTATATATGGGAGGTCCTCCGGCAATTGGCCGGGGACTCCTTAGGACGGCGCGCGCGGTCCCTTTAAGAGAGGGGGAGCGCGCGCGCCCTAAGCACACTGCCGGGGATGGAACGCGTGCCGGAAGCAGCGGGGAGAGAAGCGCTGGAGGACGCCGCGCCAGGAGCGGGGAGGTGAGAGGGACGGCGTCTCTGCCTAGCAAGGGGCAGAGACGCCGATGCTACAGTCCCGCCCTGCACTTCATTATCCACTGAAAACATTCCCTTGTAAATGTGGTTCTATTAACTCTCTCTGCACCTACTTTGGCAGGAGAACTTGCATATTTTCACATCAATAAGGATAAGAGTCTCAGCGACACATACCTTCCTTCTGACACACTACCAGTGACTTTGTCACAATATGTATTCATGTACAAAAAGAGCTTACTGACTGCTTCTCCTACCCACTGCATCATATGAATTGTGTTAAGTGTTCTCCTAGTGGATATAAGCGCTTGAAGCATCCATCTGCAAAATAACTCTGTTCTAAGTTTTGTACTTTTCACACTTACATACTAGATTTTTCAACAAAAAACACAGATATTTGAAATGCAATTGCACTGTGATGCAGGAAATGGTGTGACTCTCTACAGCACATTACTGCCATATGTGACTGCATCCTTACTTGTCAGTCACACATGTTTTTTTCCCTGGATGTTTGGTCTTAGATTTTTTTTTCTTATACTCTAAGTCAAAATAGAAAAAGGTTATGAATAAGTAGAATTTAGTGGAGTTGAACAAAAAGATTGGCACGACCCTGGTCATGTGGCCACATCAGTAGTCCATGGCAGCTGGAGCAGGCCTCAGGCCCCTCTTCTGATTAGACCCAATGCGGTGTGGCTGCTCGACCAATGTTTTTTTGCTCAACTCAAGTATTTAGAGGAACTGCATGCCCTCCTGTGCTTACCTTAAAATTAAAATAAGGGCATTTCTCTACATATGTATATAACATTCTTCCTAAATACAGAGCACTTGCATAAAACCTCTTCATTCTAAGGCCATATATGGTGGTGACCAAGAAGTCTAAAGGCCCCCATGCACATTGGACTAACGATGGCTGAACCTGCCAATATTGAAGGGTTTAGCCGACTGCTAAATGCATGTAGTGGCCCCGGACAAATGATTGTTGGGAAAGATGTTGATAGGTCATGTCTGATTTCAGACTGCCAATCGTTTTGTTCTTCCGGAGATGAGCCATACCTACTAGACATATCTGGCAATGGCTCTCTCATAGAGAACACAGTAGAGCTCAGATGAACAAGAGCTCTTCTGCATGGGACAGCCAGCCGAGATGAACATCCATCTAATGAGTATGGCGGTCTTAAGATAGATTGTCCCTTCGTTCTACGTTACATGCATTAAATATCGACATGGTTTAATTACTCTGCAGCTTTTTCCAAATGTGAACGTCTACAGAATGACAGCAGCATAAGACATCAGTCATTTTAAGTGCCATAGCAGATAGCGCCTACAAGCCATGAACTCAATTATAGCAAAAAGCTATAAAAGGGGTGCTAATAAGACGCTAAGAAATTTTGTGTGGCTCCCAACATGATGACACAGACATGCCTGTCTGTCTGCGTCTGAAAATTAATAAAGACAAGGCACTTAAAAAACCAAAGTGCCGAAATAGATTTATAGATATCGCAGTAGGTTTCGGGAGATACCTGTGAACATCCTCTGGTGGCTCACCAGTGTGATAGAGAAGAGTAATGGCACTTTTTAGACTGTGCTTCTGGCACTGTTACAGGGTGTACTGAATGGCAGAATTCTATTTTATGGTAACAAACACTGCACTTCCGGGTATACTTCAGTGCACAAGTAGGACCCCAATCCTTTAAACAGTGCTGCCTGCTGCAGTGTAATCAACTACCAGATGACTGATGAAGGTCTTACTGACCGAAACGTCTTGAATCTGCAATTTCTATGAACAATAAAATATTTCAGTCTATGTGAAGAAGCGAGAGCCAAGTCTTTCTTACACGGAATTCTATTTTAGACAATACATGGAAGCAATCCAGGCCATTACCATTACACAGGTGAAGGTTCATGATTGGTAATGTCTATCTGTTGTTCCTGGCATTTATGTGTCTTGCGCCACCTTCTCAGGCCCTGCACTTGTAATATTATAAAATATCAGGAACTGTGGGGGTCACAAAACCCTTTTTAGCACACAGGCTCTGATGTAAAGAAGTGGCTATACATACAGCACCTGCAGCTGTCTAAACTGAAGGTTATACTAAAAACAATAGTGCTAGAACAATAACCATTAACTACAATGAAAAAAGACGCACAGATCTGAGATTTATGGAGTAACGAACCGCAAAGCACTGGACCCTCATTGTCCTGTTAAGAAGGAGCTGTAGGGATGGACCCCAACATTTACACAACAAAACAAATGTGTCTCCAGCAAGATCAACTCCTCAGCATACACTACACTACACTACTAGGTCCAACAATCTCTGCACTTCCCACAGCATTTAGGTGATAACCCTTTGGTAGTAATATCACTTTTTAGCCACAAACACATTATCTACTATACGATGTTCCTTTACCTCATGGTTTGAGAAAAGGCAGACACTTTCCATTTGATGAAAAACTGGGTAATGGCTCTTGTCAATTTCATCACGTCGGTAGACATCCCCCACCACCAGAAAAGCATCCAGTCCTGAGTGCATCAAATCCCACTGATGGGCTGAAGTGTGAGCACGTAGCATGTGTGTCTTGTTTAAATAGTAATTGTCACCTTTTTTTCTACTCGGATGATCCAAAGGAATGAGTAATTTGTCAAAATTCTGTTCTGTGGTAACAATCGGGCTAAGATCATCATAAACGGAAAAAAGAGGGTTACCAAAGCGACCTATAAATTCCCTATAAAAGAACTCCTTGATCCTCTCTTTTATTAGCCACAGAGGATGATATTTCTGATTGTGCAGGTTCTTTCCAACCAAGGATAGGATTTTACTCGAGACGTTTGTGTAATCATCTCGGGGGAAGGGTCTACCGAGAAGTTCTACTTGGCTTGAGATATCAGTTGAAGAAGTTTTAGAGGTTATTGTTCGTAAGCATTCTTGCCTTATTCTATTCATCCATATCCTTGGAAAATCCTTAGCTGTCGAACATTGAAGAACATTGTGTTTTGAAGGGCCTAAAGGAAAAAGAAGAAGAAGAAATTGATAACTTAATTTTTCCAAAACAAAAATTAAAAACATTAATTAAAGACATAGTGGAGAAAACACCCCATCCCCCAATAGAAGACCACTTTCAATGCAATTGTAGGCGTTTGATTCAGTGGGTTGTGATTATCTTTATCTATCTACTTATCTATACACAAATTAAAGAGAACCTATACTCCTCCCCTCAAAGGGTATCACTTATCATTACAGTCCTGCAGTAAAGTTGCAGCTAGCACATCTTCCCAGAGCAACAACTTTAAGGGAATCTGTCGCCAGGTTTTTGCTTCCCCATCTGAGAACAGCATGATGTAGGGACAGAGACCCTGATTCCAGCTATGTATCACGTACTGGGCTGCTTCTTGGAGTTTTTATAAAATCACGGTTTTATCTGCTGCAGATCAACCACTGAATGCTGAGCTCTATATAACCCTGCCCAAACCAATGTTTGGCAGTTTTCTTTGTACACTGTGCATAGGCAGAAAGCTGTCAATCAGTGGTGGGGCAGGGTTAAACAGAGCTCATGAATATGGTATTACTATAAGACAGCAGATTTACTAGTCCTCTTGTGATAATCTTCTACTGATAAAACTGTGATTTTATCAAAACTACAAGCAGAAGCCTAGTAAGTGACACATCACTGGAATCAGGGTCTCTGCCTCTACATTATGCGGTTCTCAGATTACGGGGCAAAAAACGGTTGACAGATTTTCTGCTATGCATTTTTCCTAATAATACCACCACTAGTGATTATGCAGAGGTGAAGAGTTTAGGTAAAGTATCGGAGATATCATGAAGAGTCCATTTGATATTCAATCGGCAACGTCAGGGATTTAATTGTAGCACAGGAGGATCACTCTTCTGCCGGCGCTGCAGAGAAAGTGGACATGGCTGGCTCCAGTAAGTATTCCATGGAGGAGCTGAAGATGAAGTCCGCTATTATTTTAGATTAGGGGGACAGGGGCAGAGGTGCGTTGTGTTACTACAAGGGCCCATAAGGGGGCAATGGGCATATTAAGGGGCAATTTGGAACATTATGGGGCAATTTGGGGAGGATTGTGAAAGGGGGCATACTATAGCAAGGGGCAGTGGGGTGGGGGGATTTTATGCAGAGTGAATGTGAGGGAAATATGGAAAGGGGCAGTTTTGGGAGCACAGTGTGGGGGGATATTATACAGCAGGGCAGTGTGGGGGGCATTGTAGAGAGGGGGTAGTGAGGGGGAGATATAATAGAGTGTGGGGAAATTATGGAATGGGATATTTTGTATAGGAAGCACAGTGAGGGGCAATTATTTATTCAGGTGCGTAGAGTGGGAGATACTTTTACTTTTAAGGGCACCAGGTCGGGAAGTGCTGCTCAAGACAGAGCAGAGAAAAGTCTGGAGAGAAGAGCTCTGGGTGTGAAATCTCATCATGGTGTCTGTAAAACATGGAGACAAAAGATGTGAGAACCACTCCAAATCAGAGAAGATGTCATCTATAAGGTACCTGGATATAAATATTTGTGTCTCATCATTTCTGTTGTTCCTGTATGGTCTGCAGTCTGATGATAGCTGGTAACAACAACTCCCGGTATCTCCTTACCATCGTTAAGGACATACTGAGAATTGTAGGTTCATGCAAAACAATTATATATGTGGATGACCAGACATTAGAATTAATCACTGTATTAAGCTTGGTGATGTATATAAGTATTGATTGTGGCTCTGGCACTGCTTTCATGTTCTGATGGGGCCTCTGACACTGTTCTCATGTACTTACAGTGTTTCTGGTGCTGCATTTATGTACTGACAGTGGTTCTGGTGCTGCACTCATGTGTTGATGGTGGTTCTCATCTTGTTAACATGTAGTAATCCATAACATGCTTCATTTCTTTGAGAAATTTGAGATTATGAGGAGAAATTGGTGAGTTAATGCTCCAAAAACTAAGTGTAAGTTAGCATGTGTTCACACTGATTTGTTTGGAGCAGAAATTCTCCAAATCATCCTCAAATACTTAAAATTTGGTTCTGATGATATATTAATGTACTGATGATGGTTCTGGTGATGTATTCATGTAAGTACCCCTTTAAATATTTTTGTGGCCCTTGAGATTGGTTCAATGTTTTTTGTGGCCCTTGGACGACAATATTTTGTGCACCCCTGATAGATACTATTATATTATGTAAAGTAGTGTTTATGGTTCACACAATAAGACATTTTCCGTTTCATTAATCAGTGGTTCACTCTTAAGTATGTAAGGTTCCGTCATGACATTTCCGCAGCCAAAATGCCTTTCCCTGAGTTTTAAATATGAAGTTGTACACATTACTAGAAGTGACCCAATATGGAAGAAAGTATGATCAATAAAATGTCTTCATGTGTGCACCATTAAATACTGCTTAACAACAACAACACTTTCAAGTCCACACTCACTGCAGCAAAACAAACCTACTTCTCATCTCTCATATCTCCATCTCACAATCCTAAACAGCTATTCAACACTTTCAATTCTCTTCTCCATCCCCCAGCACCTCCTCCCTCTTCTCTCATCTCAGCTGAAGACTTTGCCTCATTCTTCAAGCAGAAAATTGAGAACATCAGAGAAATATTTGGCCTACAGCCCCCACAACCCCTCCTCATAACTACTCAGCCCTCCTCCTCTAAAACCAGCTTCTCCACCATTACAGAAGATCAACTTTCTTCTCAAGATCACATCTCACCACCTGTGCACTCGACCCAATCCCATCCCACATCATTCCAAAACTCACCACAGTCTTAATTTCAACCCTAACCCATCTCTTCAACTATCACTAACAACTGGTGTTTTCCCCTCATGCTTCAAACATGCATCGATCACACCCATCCTCAAAAAACCCTCCCTTGACCCATTCTCTGTGTCTAGTGTAAGGGATCGGCTCTGTGGTAGAGCTGGTTCACACTCACAGGATTCAGTTAACTGGTTGAAAACAAACAGGCGGTTTATTAAAAATTCATAAACAATCAGGGTTAACAAAGTCAAATAGCCTCTTACAGCTGCAAAAAGGTACAACAGCGCAAAAATGGAACAAAACAAGCAGTCCATAAAACGCACAGTCTCAGCCGGTTAAATGTGAGCCCTTTTCTCTCAGACTCCAGCAGGTCTGAGCAGCACATGCAAAGCCTCCTCACCTTGCAAAGACACAGACAGAGTGAGACAGCACCAGCTGCCTTAAATCAGACATTCCAAGACCTGGACTGGAGGTAAGTGAGCAGTATCATCTCTATGCTGATGACACACAGATCTACCTCTCTGGACCCGATATCACCTCCTTACTAACCAAAATCCCACAATGTCTGTCTGCTATTTCATCCTTCTTCTCTGCTAGATTTCTAAACTTAATATGGACAAAACAGAATTCATAATTTTTCCCCCATCTCACTCAACCCCCCCAACAGGCTTATCTATTAAAGTAATTGGCTGCTCACTCTCCCCAGTCCCACAAGCTCGCTGCCTCGGGGTAACCCTGGATTCTAATTTCTACTTCAAACCACATATCCAAGCCCTTTCCACTTCCTGAAGGAACCTGAAGACCTATCTCTTCCGACAAGTCTACAACCTGCAGCAACCCTCGTTTCACCATACCGCTGAACTACCAGCTCTACCCTCACCTACTGTATTATCACCCATCCCTTGTAGACTGTGAGCCCTCGTGGCCAGGGTCCTCTCTCCTCCTGTACCAGCCGATGACTTGTATTGTTTAAGAGTACTGTACTTGTTTTTTTATTATGTATACTCCTTATCACATGTAACGCGCCATGGAATAAATGGCGTTATAATAATAATAATGATATTTCACTATATATATAGGCTTTGACTGAGCACTCCGCCTCTAGGCCACAGGCGGTTTTAATTGCAGCAGGATCTTGCTTTCCCACACACAAGCAGACATATGTCTCTTAGAGAGGAGTTCACATTTGCAGGTTCCTGGTATAACGAGAAACGCCTTAACGTGGCTACCAGGTACACATGAATTAGCCAATTTATGTGCTAAGATTTCTCATTTAATTCTATTTTCTAGAGCAGTAATGCTATTCAAATTTCATCTATTTCATGTTTGCATACTTAGCATTGCACAGTGCTACTTTGTTTGTTGGTATATATATATATATATATATATATATATATATATATATATATATATATATATACACACATACACACACACACATATAAACACACACACATTATATACAATGATGTGAAACAGTGTTTGTCCCCTTCCTCATTTCTTATTCTTTTGCATGTTTACTACACTTAAATGTTTCAGAACACAAACCAAATTTGAATATTAGATAATGATAACATAAGTAAAAACAAAATGCAGTTTTTAAATGAAGGTCTTTATTATTAAGGGAAAAATAAATCCAAACTTACAGGGCCTTGTGTGAAAAAGTGATTGCCCCCACCCCTTAAATCATAAACCACAGTTAATTTATCACATCTTTGGGAAGCAGAGCTCAATTTCCCTAGCCACACACGGGCCAGGTTACTGCCACACCTGTTCTCAATCAAGAAATCACTTAAATAGGACCTGCCTGACAAAGTGAAGTAGACCAAAAGATACTCAAAAGCTAGACATCATGCTCCGATCCAAAGAAATTCAGGAACAATTGAAAAACAAAGTAATTGAGATCTATCAGACTTGAAAAAGTTATAAAGCCATTTCTAAATCTTTGGTACTCCAGTGAACCACAGTGAAAGCCATTATCCACAAATGGCAAAAATATGGAGCAGTAGTGAACCTTCCCAACAAAAATTACCCCAAGAGCGCAATGGCGACTCATCCAAGAGGTCATAAAAGACCCCACAACAACATCCAAAAAACTTCATGCCTCACTTCCCCCAGTTAAGGTCAGTGTTCATGATTCCACCATAAAAAAAGACTGGGCAAAAATGGCATGCATTGCAGAGTTCCAAGACGAAAACCACTGCTGAGTAAAAAAAACATAAAAGCTCATCTCAGTTTTGCTAGAAAACATCTTGATGATCGCCAAGACTTTTGTGAGAGTACACTGTGGACTGACGAGACAAAAGTTTAACTTTTTTAGAAGTAAAAGTAACACAGCATTTCAGAAAAGGAATATTATACCAACAATAAAATGTGGTGGTAGTGTAATGGTCTGGGCTGTTTTGCTGCTTCAGAAACTGGAAGATTTGCTGTGGTAAATGGAACCATGAATTCTGCGGTCTACTAAAAAATCCTGAAAAAGAATGTCCGGCCATCTGTACGTGACCTCAAGTTGAAGCTAATTTGGGTTACGACAACGATCCAAAACACACCATAAAGTCCACCTCTTAGTGGCTTAAGAAAAACAAAATTAAAACTTTGGAGTGGCCAAGTCAAAGTCCTGATCTTAATTTGATTGACATGCTGTGTCATGACCTCAAAAAGGCGGTTCATGCCCGGAAACCCTCGAATGTGGCAGAATTACAACAATTTTGTAAAGATGAGTGGGCCAAAATTCCTCCAGGTCATTTTAAAAGACTCATTGCCAGTTATCGCAAACACTTGATTGCAGTTGTTGCTGCTAAGGGTCGTCCAAACAGTTATTAGGTTTAGGAGGCAATCACTTTTTCACACAGGGGGATGTAGGTTTGGTTTTCTTTTCCCTTAATATTAAAGATCTTCATTTAAAAATTTCATTTTGTGTTTACTTGTGTTATCTTTGTCTAATATTTAAAATTGTTTTGTGATCTGAAACATTTAAGTGTGACAAACATGAAAAAGAATAAGAAATCAGGAAGGGAGAAAACACTTTTTCACACCCCTGTGTAAAAAAATCTAAATAAATAAAGAAAAAAAAAAAGAAAAAAAAAATATATATATAATATATATACACTTACATATCATGCAAAAAATGACAGCATACCTGGTATACTATACACCAGTAAGCATGGTTGCATCTTCTTTACCAGTTCTCTTCCTTTGTAGGAGCAGAGAACTGAAAATTATCAAGTGTCGAGACAAAGCCTACAACATTTTCCCATTTTCAATGTAGACAAAAGGGTCTATTTTATTTTTTGCCCTTTGGTAGGTCTCTCCCCAGTGATATCAACAACTCTATAGTTAAAAAACTAATGCTTGTCATCCGATTATGAAAGTAGTTCAAGGATTTTAAGCCGTTTTCTTCACTCGAATGGAAACTCATTAATCACAATAATACATAGAACAGCATTTCAAGACTACTTACATTGGCGGAGATGATTACAAAATGTTTTACACTTAAATAATGTCAACAGAGTTGACATTTTCTATCCTATGAATTATTGCACTTTAATAAAAGTTTCAGTTAACCTTACACATGTGGTTAAGTTTTTATTGTTCACATTTTGTAAGTCCTTGTATGAGAAAAAAAAAGCAAACCTATTTACAAAGACACTGTGAATATGTGGAATAGAACAGTTAACTGACCATGAGGTTAGAGGGGATGAGGAGGTTATTTAAAGGTTGTGTCAAGCATGGAAGTTATCACTTAGCTAGCCATACGGTAGGGGATAACTTCCTGATTGCTGCGGGCACGACTGCTGAGACCTTCACCGATCCTGCGATCCAGAGCTCTGAAGACCCCTGTGTGAATTGGACGGTGGTGAATCATGTGCACCTCCACTGCATTCATTCTTGATAAGAGTGCTGAAGACCATCCGAATGCTGCATTCGGCAATCTCCGGCAGTCCGACAAAAAATTGATGGAATGAAGGTGCGCATAATCAATCACTTCTCCATACACACGGGGCTTTGTAATGCCCTGGTTCTCATGATGGGTGAAGGTACCAGCGGTCAGATTCCCATCGATTGGGAAATCATCCCCTATTCGCTGGAGAGAGGGCAACTTCCAAATTTGGTACATAAACTTTAACCCCTTCACCAGTAGGTAATTTTCCGTTTTTTCTTCCCCTTCTTCCAAGAGCCGTAACTTTTTTATCCTTCCAGCCATATAGCCATACGAGTTGTACTTTTGAATGACACTATTCATTCTGCCACATAGTGTACTGGAAAACAGGAAGAAAATTCCACGTGCGATGAAATTGCAAAAAAAGTGCAATTGTAATTGTCTTTTTTTTTTTTTTTTATTTACCATGTTCAATATATGGTAAAACTGATCTAGCAGATACCAAACATGTATAGGTTTGTGTTTTTTTTTTTTTTTTTACTTAAGTGGTGGAAAAAAATTCAGAAATTTGTAAAAAAAACAAATTTCACTTTTGTCGCCATTTTCCAAGATCCGTAATGTTCTCACTTTTCGTTATCTGAAGCTGTATTAGGGCTTACATTTTATACCCTAAGCTCATGTTTTTACTGATACAATTGTGGGGTAGATACAATGTTTTTATCGCCTTTTATTGCATTGATGCGGAAACCAAAAAAGCGTAATTCTGGCGATTTGATTTTTTTCTTGTTACATCCGTTTGCCGATCAGATTAATTTATTTTATATTTGGTAAGATATTTCTGAATGCGGCGATACCAAATCTGAGTATTTTTATTTTTTTTTAAATTGTTTTATTTTTAATAAGGGAAAAGGGGGGCGATTTGAACATTTGTATTTTTTCATATTTTGAAAACTTTTCTTTACTATATTTATTAGTCCCCTTAGGAGACTTGAAGTTGCAATCGTTCGATCACCTGTGCTATACATAGCAGTGCATCAGCAGAAATCACGATCTCCTATGAACGTCAACCATGAGCAGACGTTCACAGGAGGATCGTGATGACAGGCTCGGGGGTCTTCGGCAGACCCCCAGCTGTCATGACAACCCATCGGATCAATGATGCGCTTTCTGTCTGCGCATGTTAAATGCCGCTGTCGGTGATTGACAGTGGTATTTAACTGGTTAACAGCCGCGGGAGGATTTCGGATCCACCTGCGGATATTAGAGGCAGTTGATAGCTGATTAAATCAGACATCAAGTGCGGGGAAAGATGCAGGTTCAAACGCAGAACAAAGGCAGGGACACGGCCAATGACGTAAATATACATCATCGGTGTTGAAGTGGTTAAGGAGTGTAGTTGCACCCACAAGCTTAGCAATATAGATAAGATCCAATACATAATACATACGTGTGATAAAGTTAGATATATTAAATTGAGTTTTAAATGCCGTATTTTCAACTTACCCTAAGAAAGCATTAATCTTAAATAGATGTCCACTTTCAATAGAATAAACTCTGATTTGAAATACTCTTTCTTTCTGGGGGACCCAACACATCTATTACACGTGCATTACATGGACAGCTTACTAATTTCAGAGAGCACCATGTAATTTACTCCATGATACTGGACCTACGCTTTCAATACAATTCTAAGTATTCTAAATATCTAACTGTATATAAACCTTCCACCCTTTACTCTAACAAAGCCTGGGTAAAAAGGTCTTTTGAGTAAAATTTGGAGCGTTAATTTTTATACACCGTGTTCCAAATTATTATACAAATTATATTTTTCTCTGAGTTTCCTAAATAGTTGATGCAAATGAGTCAGTATAATGTTTAAATCATCAACTGTCAAAATCATCAAAACTAAAAAAAACTTAAGATGCACGACTTCAAATAATTATGCACAATAGAGTTTAAAAACATTTTTAGGCTGTAAAGAACTGAAAATGGTCATTTGTTGAATTTGCAGCATTAATAGGTCACAATTACTGAAAACAGAAGCTATTTCAATCAAAAACATCTTCACAGGCCAAGATACATGTAAACATAGGATAGGACCCCTTCTGAGATATCACCTTCACAATTATTGCATCCATTGAACTTGAGAGTTTTTGGATAGTTTCTACTTGGATTTCTTTACATGTCAGAATAGCCTCCCAGAGCTGCTGTTTTGATGTGAACTGCCTCCAACCTCATAGATCTTTTGCTTGAGGATACTACAAAGGTTCTCAATAGGATTGAGGTCAGAGGACGGGGCCGGCTCCAGGTTTTTCTGGGCCCTGGGCGAAAGAGTCTCAGTGGGCCCCTTTAACACATACCATGATTCATGATGCAGAGATACGGCGGAGAAATATATATATATATATAGTACAATGCAAAGATTTCACTTCTTACATTACATGAGTAATATCTATTGTAAATTCCACAATAGCTCAGAAACCGGTGAATCGCTCCACACAGAATACTGTCCCCCATATAACGCTCCATACAGAATACTGGCCCCCATATAACGCTCCATACGGAATACTGGCCCCCATATAAGGCCCCATACGGAATACTGGCCCCCATATAAGGCCCCATACGGAATACTGGCCCCCATATAAGGCCCCATACGGAATACTGGCCCCCATATAAGGCCCCATACGGAATACTGGCCCCCATATAAGGCCCCATACGGAATACTGACCCCCATATAAGGCTCCATGCGGAATACTGGCCCTCATATAAGGCTCCATGCAGAATACTGGCCCCCATATAAGGCCCCATACGGAATACTGGCCCCCATATAAGGCTCCATACGGAATACTGGCCCCCATATAAGGCTCCATACAGAATACTGGCCCCCATATAACGCTCCATACAGGATACTGGTCCCCTTATAAAGCTCCATACAGGATACTGGCCCCCATATAACGCTCCATACAGGATACTGGTCCCTTATAAAACTCCATACAGGATACTGGCCCCCATATAATGCTCCATACAGGATACCGGTCCCCTTTTAACGCTCCATACAGGATACTGGCCCCCATATAATGCTGCATGCAGGCTGTTACCCCCCACATAATGCCCCATACAGGCTGTCCCCCCCTTATAATGCTCCATGCAGGCTGTTACCCCCCACATAGTGCCCCATACAGGCTGCCTCCCCCCCTTATAATGCACTATGCAGGCTGTTCCCCACCTTATAATGCCCCATACAGGCTGTCGTCCCCCCCTCTTTATAATGCCCCATGCAGGATGTCACCCTCCCCTCTTTATAATGCCCCATGCAGGATGCCCCCCCCTCTCTTTATAATGCTCCATGGAGGATTCCACTCCCTCCCCCCTTCTCTTTATACTGCCCCATGCCTCCATACATTAAAAAAAAAAAAAAAAATCAAATACTCACCTCCCTTCTCCTCACCTGCTACCTGCTGCCCGCTGCCCGCTGCTCGGGTCCGAACTCCAGCGTTGTCAGCGTCTTCCCGCTCAGCGCTCCCTGTGACGGCTCAGGGGAGGGCGCGGTGTAAAGACGTCACCGCGCCCTCTGACCTGAGAAGTCACAGGGAGCGCAGAGCAGGAAGACAGCTGATCTGCGGAGGCACGGGGAGAGGTAAGTATCCAGCTGCCGGGGCCCTGAGCAAGCGGCGAAGGGCGGGTGCTGACACCGCTCTCCTCCGCCCATAGCCCAGCGGGGTGCGCGACCGCCAGTGGGCCCCTCTGCCTGCTCAGGGCCCCGAAATTTGCCCGGGTGCGCCGGGTGCGGACGCCGGCCCTGTCAGAGGAGTATGGTGGCCACATCATGAGTTTCTCTCCTTTTATGCGCATAGCAGCCAATGACTCAGAAATATTTTTTGCAGCAAGTGATTATGCATTGTCATGCATGAATATGATTTTGTTTCGGATGGCACGGTTCTTCATTTTGTACCATGGAAGAACGTGGTAAGTCAGAAACTTCATATACTTTGCCAAAGGTAATTTTCTTACCTTCAGGGACACTAAGGCTGTGTGCCCACGATGCATTTTTTAAGCGTTTCCGCAGCGGCAATTCCGCTGCAGAAACGCTTAAAAAACGCTTGGTAGAAGGTCTGCCATGTTCCCCAATGATAATCCACATGTGCGGTGCACATGCTGCGGAAGTTTCCGCTGCGGATTATCATTGCGGAAAAATCTGCAGCACTACCATTAATTTTGCGTAATCGTGGCGTTTTCGCCACCATTGACTTGCATTGAATCGCATAATAACCGTATCACTACATGTGTACATGCGGATTTTAAGAGGTTCAATGTGCGGATGGTACCCGGGTCTGGAGAAGACTCTCCTCCAGACCCAGGTACCATAGTACCTGTAAAACAAAAGAATAAAAAATAAACATTATACTCACTTTCCAATGTCCCCCGGTCTCCTCAGCGATGCATCCTGGCTCCCCGGCGGCTCGCGATAGAAGGACCTTCCATGACGTCATTTAGTCATGTGTCATGGAAGGTCCTTTTAGACCACCGCGAGCTGCCCAACACACCGGACGCACCGGAGTAGGAGACCGGGGGCCATCAAAAGGAGAGTATAATGTTTATTTTTTACCAATCTTTTCTACTATTAACTTGGTCACACTATACAAATCCATGGCGGTTGCATGGATTTACAGAGTGTGACCAAGTTGTCAAGCACTTTTCCAAGTGATGCTAAAATCGCTTGGAAAAGCGCTTGACAACCCGCATGCGAAATCGCATGTGAAAAATGCGGGACGTACGCTTGTCCCTGGCAGAAAAACGCATGTAAAAATCGGCATGCATTTTTTCTGCCAGGGAGATGCAGAAACGCTCAGGAAAAAATCCGAGCATTTCTGCATCGTGGGCACATAGACTAAAGGTGACTACTAGCTCTCTCTCTATGATTCCAGCTCAAATCATGACTCTGCCTTCTACTTGCTGATGTCGCAGCCGTGTTGGGACATGGTGGCCATCCAACGACCAACCACTACTCCATCCATCTGGGCCATCCAGGGTGGCATGGCATTCAACAGTAAACAAGACTGTTTTAAAATTAGCCACAAATCTCTTCACAGTATGATGATCACGCTTACTTTTTCTTGAAGTATATGTTTTCATACCTTGTCCAAGGCATTGCACTATGTCTTGAAACCTGTGGCCTGCTTAATAATGTGGATTGTCCTTCTTAAGTAGTTTTCCTAATAATTATTATTCCTGGGGCATTATATGGGGCATTATATGAGGCACCTGCATGGGGCATTAGATGGGTCACCTGCATGGGGCATTAGATGGGGGCCCAGGAGGCATGAGGCATTATATGGGGGCCCAGCCTGCATCGGGCATTATATGGGGGCCTAGGAGGCATGGGGCATTATATGGGACCCAGCCTGCATAGGGCATTATATGGGGGCCAGTATTCTGTATGGAGCATTATGTGGGGGCCAGTATTCTGTATGGAGCATTATATGGGGGCCAGTATTCTGTATGGAGCATTATATGGGGGCCAGTATTCTGTATGGAGCGTTATATGAGGACCAGTATTCAGTATGGAGCGCTATATGGGGACCAGTATCCTGTATGGAGCATTATAAGGGGGGCAGTATTCTGTATGGAGCATTATATGGGGTCCATTATTCTGTATGGAGCATTATATTGGGTCCATTATTCTGTATGGAGCAATATATGGGGCCCATAATACTGTGTGGAGGACTTCGTGGTGCCCATAATACTGTAGGAAGGACTATACTGTCTGGTCTGCACTGTGCGCTGCGAGAATTCGCCGGTTTCTGAGCTATTGTAGAATTTACATTAGATATCCCTCATGTAAGGTAAGAAGTGCAATCTTTGGCACTGTAATAGATCTATATT
The DNA here is from genome assembly GCF_046119375.1 of Phyllobates terribilis. Classification (NCBI taxonomy): domain Eukaryota; kingdom Metazoa; phylum Chordata; class Amphibia; order Anura; family Dendrobatidae; genus Phyllobates; species Phyllobates terribilis. Next base: position 478,951,021 of record NW_027362764.1, on the reverse strand, counting down.
TCTCTGCAGTATCCGTGCATCATGAATCGTGGTATGTGTTAAAGGGGCCCACTGAGACTTTTTCGTCCAGGGCCCACAAAAACCTGGAGCCGGCCCTGCATGGACCCCTAGAGATTCTGAAAATGGGGCTCTGAAACTCAATAAATAGGATTTGCAAAGCTGAATCTCAGCTTCCACTCCATTGATTGTTTATGGGACTGCTGGACAAAGCAAAGTACAGTGTTCAGCTATTTTCGGTAGTGCCATACACAGTGAATGGAATGGAAGTTGAACATGTTGTGAGGAAACAGATTCTAATGTTACTCAGCCAGACATCTAGATTTGTAAAGCCAGGAGAAATACACTATTATCTTTGTGTTGACCTTTGAATGTATGTGTTTCTTTGGCTGGTCAAGAAGGACAGTGACTCAGTGTTTGCAAACAATGATGTTTGTTACTATGCTAATTGCATATTGTACTAAGCTAGCTAGTTTATTTACAAGAGCAGGGGGATTAGTCCAAACAATGAGACCTGAGTGAGCCTTGCACCTTTACCTCTGATCTGTGATTGATGATCTTAGCTACATATGCAAATATAAAAAGGGTTTTTCTATCCTGCTGCAAAGAAAATTGAATCAGAGAATCATAGATCAGACAGACTCTTCAGGACATCAGCTTGGTAGCTTAGCTTTATCCAAAGAGACACAGATTTGGATTCTACATGATTCCAGCTTAAGGGTACATGGCCATGACTGGAAGGATACGGATCTGCTCCATTGATCATCAGAGAACCCATGGATACATTTGGGGAAACCAGGTTGGGACAATGAGGTCACCTGGTCCCATGGATGTTTTTTGGAGTTGTCAGGTGGGACCCTCCGGTCGCCTGGAACTCATGGAGACGTTTGGAGAAGCCAGATTGGGACCAGCCAGTCAACTGGCCCCATGGAATCTCTAGGAGAGGCCAGGGTGGGACCCTCAGGTCTCTTGGCTTTGTGCCTTGATGGACTGTCAGCTTCCTAAGCTTGCCGCTACCTCCTCTCTGTGGGGGCCCGCCAAAAGCGGGGGGCCACTGGTTGAGGTAGTTAGCCCTGGAAGTCCCAAAGTCGCAGCTGCTCTATTCTCGGCGGACAAGCAGAAGGGTGACACTGTGTAATGTTGTACCATCTTGGGTATTAGCTAGGACTGTTCTGTTAATTGTCCGTTTGGTGGTTCAATAAAATATTGTCACACTGTTTTACCCTCACCCTGTGTTGTCTGAGTAGTATTACACACACTGAAGAACCCGTGTCTTCACACGTGTCTATTCAAAATAGGGCATCCAGAGCCCCATTCTAAAGATTAGTGGGTGTCCCAGTGGTTGAGTCCCGACAATAAAAGGTAACTTCTGATTCTGTGAATAACACTTTAAAGAAGTTGACCACTACTTGGACAACTCCTTATACCTCACGCTTGGCCCCGATAAAATAAAAAAGCCTATATTCATCTCCCATACTGGCGGCATTCCAGCAGTGTCACACTCGCTCTCCCCGGGGCTCCCCTGCGGTTGTTGTAGCACGTGACGTGGCGTCACTGTCCCCGAATGGAGCATGAAGAGGAAGTCCGAGATCAGCCGCAGCCCTGACTTCCTCTTCATGTTCGATTTGTCCGAAGGCGGGGACAGTGATGCCAGCGCTGATTGGGCGCCGGCGTCACATGTCATAACAGCAGCAGGAGGCCGCGAAGACTGAAACCGCTGGAAAGGCGCCAGCACGGGAGGTGACTATAGGCTTTTTTATTTTATCGGGGCAAAACATTTTTATCAAGAATGGGTTGTCCAAGTAGTAGACAACCCCTATAAGTACCATCTTAAAGCACCACACATTTCTAGGGCTGTGTGGGAATTTCAGGAAGCGCTACCAAAATAAGAGCAGCTGGTAATTAGGCCTGGCGGGATGGGCGTTGCACAATGTCATTTGGTCAAGTTAATCAATAGTGGCAGCGTTACTTTACACCAGAAATATTATTTCTATCTCTAACTGAAGTAGCATTTCTGGCAAGGCGCAAGGAGACGAACACCCCTGAGAAGATACGCGAAATTCATTAAGTGGCATGTGCCTTTTACTCCAAAACACATATTCTGTAAGACCAGCATGTACAACCACAGTCTTAATGAATCGGGATCCAGTGTTTTTATTTTGCACTTTGTTGATGGATGCCACATTCTACATTTTCTCAAAATTCCCCAAGACAAAACAATATTTCTAGACCACAATATAGTAATGTATTTCATAGGGACAATGAAGCAGAAGTCTGCAACTATGTGTGCATGGATCACGTTACTTTAAAGCGTACCTATCCTTTTAAACATCAACGACCGAAAAGCTTGATTGCCCCAATCCCCTACAAGGTAAAACTACTTTTGGAAGATAAACCAGTCTATTATGTCTAGATTCTAATATTCTGTATTTCACCTGCCATTGTCCAGCGGCTCCCTTGCCTTGAACTAAAAGACCACCTCTCCTTTATGCCAGCATGTGCAGTTTGATGACAGATGAGCTGAGAAGCAAAGACCTGTCCTCACTTCATGTAAATTGTCTCAGCGACTCAGCTGTTGCAGATAGATGACACACGAAAACAGTGGAAAGAAAAGAGACACCTAGTATTTGGTAGGGGAAAGTATATATAATTTTTTTTTGCTAAGTAAGCATTGGTATATACAGGGGATGGGCTAGAATAGATAGGGGGGCAATTGCTATCATTTTCAGGTTTTGAGAACCAGTTCTTTTTTGCACCCATTGCACTCATATCTGCACCTGGTGGCAGCGGCTCGGGGATAGCCATAAATGCTAAATAACAATGATGACATATTACTACTTTCCTTATTTGGAAATACACTGACACTCCATCAGAACAAGGTGATGTTACCAGGTCTGGACAATTATAGACAATGACTGAAATGAAGATAAAAAGATAGCTAGAGAAATAGACAGTAGCTCAGGACACCGACGGGGAACAAGACACTGACAGAGTTCAAGAATACACACAAAGAAGACAATCCATCAGAACCACCTCCTGTGCCACAAGCCGGCCCAGATCTTCATAAGTATCACACTCTACTCTTCTGCTTACACCTTAACCCTTTCTCATATCCCTGAGTCACCTTAGGAACATAGACAGCATTGTCAGGTGGGTAGACTGCTTTTTGTGTTTGTTAGTGTGTGTGTTTTTTTAAGTAGGTGGTTGTACCCTAATTTTACTGTGGTTTTCATATATTGCAATCATGTATAATTTTAGCATAGAAATTTCATATTGATTAATACATGTACTGACGTGCTAATATTATACTGTTTTATTGTGAATTAAGTGTAGTGTTGTAAGGCAACAAACTTGTTAGATTTTAATATAAGAAAAAGTGTTGTGAATTAGCGCATGCATGTGTCATACCAGGAAGTGCAAAGTAACAGAAATATTTTAGTACAAGGAAAAAGGAAGCAAACGAGGCAACCCTTAGCGACTCAAATAATAGGCAGAATATATTATAAAAAATATTAATAATTTGGGTGCCCTTTAACAGGCGTAATTTGGCAAGTCTTACTATGCTACACTTTTCTTTAAGGCTGGAATTAGTGTGGTACCCTGCAAAAACAGGCATCACAAATATCTGTGAACTCTGACGGTGTGAGAATCCAGCTCTTCAGCCATTTTTACACACACACATGTAATTAGTGTAAGGGCTATTGTGAAATCTGGTGGCAGCAGCCCCGGCAGGAGAACTACTAAGCCCAGGAGAAGCAACCCTGCTCCCCTGGGACTGAGTGGTGCTGGAGATAAAGTAGGCCAGCCAGTGACTTTACAGTGGTCGTTGTCGGGACAACAGCGAAATCTGTGCAGCCGCATGGGACATAGTGTCCTGCGTGGTTCAGGAAGTGGCCAACTACCAGACGTCAGTTAAGGATCAGACGAGGGATGTCTATGAAGGATCCTTAGTTGTCAGCAGTGGGAAGAGAGCTGAGGTATTTTCCTGTAAGCCTGAGGTGCCGTGGATGCCAAGATCCAGGCTGAGAGGAGAAGTTTTAGTGCACGTATAGTGGTAAATACACAGCAGGAGTGAGGAGAGCTGCTACACATTGCAGGGTTCATCACACCATGAGGAGATGTTGTCTCAGTGTACTGAATAACTGTGGAGAGCTGTAATCATCATCATCGTCCTCATCAACTGCTCCAGTAAAAGCGAGTTTTTCTTCCTGTTGAACCTGAAGTCTGGACATTGATTATTGAGACAGACTGATTCTGCATCCCTTCCACAAGTTTCCTCTTCTTTATTCTGCTGAGGATGACCTGTCGGTTGGCGAGGCTGCCGTGACACTTGTCGCCATTACACCCTGACTCGGTGGAGGCCGACCCAGACATAAGAAACACCAGTCTTGATGAATTGGACCTTTAGAGTCTTAATCGTAGTCAATATAAAATGGACCGACTCCAACTCCTAAAATAAAAAATAAATTGGGTACAGTGGTTCAATGCAGTTTGTGGGGAATATTTTTTCATAAGAATTTGGGAAAGTTATGAAATGTCCTGTAAATGTCTTTCCTATTCCTGATCTAAGGGTCTAGACCTTTAGCGGAGATGAATCTGTGCTACAGTAAATTTATCACTTAAACATGAGCCATGTATGAGGGAGTCAGAGTCATGGAGCCAGAGTCGGTGTCATGGAAATTGAGTAAGTCGGAGTTGGAGTCGGAGGTTTGACTTACCGACTCCACAGCCCTGTCTTGTTCACATCATTTATATCACGAGTCTCCAACCTGTGGCTCACAACTCTCTGCCAGCTTTGTGCATTAGCACCAGGTCTACCAGATGATGGTCTCCAGATGGTGACTTTTATGAGTACCCACTACTCGGCTCTCCGGAGGCAGACACAGGACACACGGTTAGGGTAAAACTTCCTGCGGGTTTATTATGCGGCATAGACTCCAGCAGTGTCCCATAAAAATAAACAGGCCCTCTCGGGGGTTAACGGGAGAACAAAAGAGAAAGTACAACAGAGTCTATTAGCAAGCAAGGCTCGGCCTGATCCAGGTAGCACAGCAAAGTTTTCAGCAACACCGATCCTCAGGTGTTGCTCTCTGGCTTTAGCCCAAAGTAGCCTGAAGACTTCCCTCTCCAGGTCACACACTACTCAGAGAAAAAAAACTGACTGAACACTTAAACCTTACTCAGCCACACCCTGAGGGGAGGTAGGGGAATGGCCTCCCACCCTCTGCCATTCCCATAAAACCACACCCTTTAAGTGAGTTAACCCCCAGCATATAACATGCTGGCAGAAAGTTTATTGGTTTCAGTTCACACAGGCTAGCAACCTGTGTGACACATACCTCCACTCATATCATACCAGTGACTGTCACACCACATAAAGAAAAGATGATCTGGTTGCATTTGAACGGTTTGGGTGGAGAGATAAATATGTTAAGCTTGAGCTAGGATGATAATGCTAATTAGAGGCGTTCTAAGAGCTGGATGCTATACTCTGGTGGGAGTACTTGATGCAAGAATACCAAATGTGGGGGAGTATGCTACCTATAGGAGAGTATGCTACCTATAGGAGAGGGCAGCAAAAGGACTTGGTTTGATTTTTGTACCATAGCTTTGGTTGTCATTATAGCAGTAACAGGAGGTTCTTGAAATCAGTAATGTGGGTGAAAGTACTGAATGTCACTGGATGTTACTCGTGCCAGAGGAAGGAGGGCTCTAGATGTGGTCCATGACCATATTTCATAGCTGAAAATGGCTTTTAAAGGTAAAAAAGGTTGAGTACCACTGATCTATAGTGTTGAATGCACAGATGTTGGTAAGATTCACACTTTGACTAACTTTCTTCACAACCCCTTTTACATACAGTTTTAATGTAATAATTTACATCTAGTTCTGGTACTGATGACCTAGTATTAGCCTTTAGTAAATTTATCATAATTATAGTATAATAAATAAAGTGCTAATTACTGCAGTTGCACGGTTAATACATGTGGGCTGGTAATGATTTTTTACCTAATCATGCATATATTTGGGTCATATTGTATTGTACAATCCTTTACTTGAAAAGCAATTAGTAGTAACGAGCTTTCTGTCTACTAAAGAAACTGATCTATGTACTATTAATGAAAACTCCATATTTTACATAACTGTGCCCCTACTTAATTATCTATCACTCTCTTGGCTTCTATGTACAGTTTACTAACTTCCATGCAAGTTCAGCTTCCAGAAACTTTGTGGTCTGCTGTCAATTCCAAGATGCATCAGTGCAGTATCACATGAGCAGATAGAAGCAGTACCATTTCTGCCTGTTTGGGAACCATCCTAACCTCTCTACTCTCCTAAATAAGCTAAAATATTATATTATACAGTATACAATAAGGAGGCTGACCTGTAGGAAGTTGTAACTGTGTGACAGAAGCTGTCTAGTCATCATTAGTAACTGTGATAGGAGTTTCTGTCTTCCTCCTGTGGAGAGCTTGTGTGGTACAGTCTATGCAGTTTCATCATACAGGAAGTTCTGATGACGCAGATGGTGACTCCGTTAAGAGAAAAGGCATATAAATTCCCAGCAGGGTTACCATGAGTTCATATGATGCAAATGAAGAGAATAAATCTATGAATTTTCATATAAATTAATAAGTAAATACAACCCCCAATTCAAAAATAGTGGAGACATTGTGTAAATTGTAAAGAAAACAAAAATGCAATGATTTGGAAATCTTTTATAGCCATATTTTATTCACAACAGAACATAAATCACATATTAGAAGTTGAAAGTTAGACATTTTTCCATTTCATTTGAAAAAAAAATGTACTTAAATCAATATAGAAACTGAATGCAGCAGCAAACTTCAAAAAAGTTGGGACAGAGCCATATCTAGAATTATGTGGCATTACTTCATTTCAGTCTGTAAACATCTAAGAAGTGAGGAGACCAATTGCTGGAATTTTGGAAGAGGATATCGTCCCATTCTTACATGATATAGGATTCTAGCTGTTCAACAATCCAGCATCTTCTTTGCCAGATTTTTCATTTCACAATGTGAGAAATGTTTTCTTAGCATTGATGGTGCCTTTCACAAATGTGAAAGCTGCACATGTCACAGGCACTAATGAAACACCAAACCATGAGAGATGAATGCTTTTGGATTGTATGCCGATAACAATCTGATGGGTCCCTCTTCTCTCGAGTCCGCAGGACACAGGGTCCATAGTTTCCATATAGAATTTCAAAATTTAATTCATCTGACCACACAACTGTTTTCCATTTCGCCTCAGTCCATTTTAAATGAACTTGGCCCAGAGAAGACGACAGCATTTTTGAACGGTGTTGATATACAACT